>NC_051272.1:16989306-18369306 GCF_015220745.1 Sebastes umbrosus
TCATGCCCGCTTCATTGTGTATGATGATGTGTCAGGATGTTTGCCAATAAACAACAATATTCCTTGTAGGATTGATCCAATATGAAAAGTTGTTGAGCTAGTTCCTCTCAGTATGAAGAAAGTCTGACGAATGCAGTATGTGGGAGAGCTGGCACTAGTACTTATTTATGGAAATATCAATATTGTATCATAACGCCGTATCCTCTCCTCTTAGTATAAACAACACAATCAAAAGGGTCCTTTAAATCTGGACTGTGAGATTAATGTGAGGATTAAGGAAAACCGCGGTATACAAAGCTGTGTAATCAAATCGATTTGAAGCAGGAAGGTAAACTGGGTCAGTGTGGTGCTGGGATTTTGTGGATTGGCAGAAAAAAGTACACACAAAAGAAAACACAAAACTAGCCTGCACGTTGTTTTGAAGTGTTTATCCTGCTCTTAAAGGAGGCACTAACTAAGTGCGGCACGCCCCAGTGACGCTGCTCGTCATTGGCTCTTAGTGCAGAGTGATCCGCCTGTCTGTGGGGGGATTTCTGCTCCCTTTCATGGTAGCGGTGCCCCCGCCGCCGTCTCCCTGTGACGCCCCAGGGAATGCATCACCACGCTAGCAGGACAGCAGGCCGGCACGGGGCGTTATAATTGCCATCTCCTCCTAGTACACATTGTGCACCGCGGAGCTCGGTGATTAAATCAAAAAACTCCTCTGCATCCCGGCTCTTTACCTCGCAGGCAAAAACAGCAGGCTCCTCTGGGATGGGGTCATCATGGCCCCCTCTGTGTTCTGTGATCTCTGTACAAAAAACAGGGAGGGGGTGCAGCCTGCTCACTATTATGTACCAGTGTTGAAAAAAAAAAGAACTTAATGGGTGTTAAAATCGAGATTTGTCTAAAGATTTCCGTAGCATTCACATACAGTATTGAAATGTTGGATACATATTTGATTTAGTGAAAGCTAAGAGCTGAGGGTGAACAATGAATCGCAATTTCACACTCTGGAATAACACAACTCTTTTAATTATTATTAACAGGGCTGTTTAAGTTAACGTGATAATAACACGTTAATGCAAATTTGTTTTAACGCCACTAATTTCTTTAACGCAACTTGCGATTTTTAGATTGTAGCGGGCTCCGTTTTAAAGCTAGAGTGAAGATACTGGTATCATATGAAACTAGAAAACCTAAGGAATCCATTTGTGCCAACCTTGTCATACTAGCTTGCTTGCAAAGGAGGCTAAATAACGCTCCAAACTTGCGCTCAATTTTGGTGAAAACCTGGCATGGCCATTTTCAAAGGGGTCCCTTGACCTCTGACCTCAAGATATGTGAATGAAAATGGGTTCTATGGGTACCCACGAGTCTCCCCTTTACAGACATGCCCACTTTATGATAATCACATGCAGTTTGGGGCAAGTCATAGTCAAGTCAGCACACTGACACACTGACAGCTGTTGTTGCCTGTCCGGCTTGAGTTTTCCATGTTATGATTTGAGCATATTTTTTATGCTAGATGCAGTACCTGTGAGGATTTCTGGACAATATTTGTCATTGTTTTGTGTTGTTAATTGATTTCCAATAATAAATATATACATACATTTGCATAAAGCAAGCATATTTGCCCACTCCCATGTTGATAAGAGTATTAAATACTTGACAAATCTCCCTTTAAGGTACATTTTGAACAGATAAAAAATGTGTGATTAATTTGCGATTAATCATGGACAATCACGCGATTAATCGCGATTAAATATTTGAATCGATTGACAGCCCTAATTATTAATATTTCTATTAGACACGTCCCCTTTTCATTCCTGCTAGTTTGAACACATCCTCGATCATTAGCATCCCGATTTCAACGTGTCTGTGATCATTAAAATACAGATAATTCACCTGAAGCCATAAAGAAAATTAGACCCGGGTTTTAAACAGAGTTATCGTCCTCGGACAACCTGCACATACACATGAAACAGACCATTATCACTTGGGTTAATGGCTTTGTTAATTTGAAGACATTAACAACTGCTCGCCTGTCCCCAATGAATGTGTCACACAAGGCGGGCCTTGTATTGTTAAATGGGTTGCTAAGTAGATTGATTCCTTAGCTGCAAAGCACAGCAGTGATGTAGGCACGCAGGTTAATTAAACATTTACACACAAACACCCAACAATCTATTGTACTCCTCTAATTTATGACATCAATATGCACTTTCATCAGGATTATTTTTATTTTTTTTGAAAGAGGCATATGTTTGCTCGCTCCATCCTAATTGGCACCATGCCGGTTTTACAGCGCTGCTGTTTTTTGAGGGGTGACTGGGACTGTTTAGATCGCAGCACTCACCCATAATAGGGACATATCGGTCCCTCCACTGTGCAGGGAGACACTCTGATAAAGATTCACCTGCACCCACACCTCCACCTCCTCTCCCTTTCATCTCCGGCACCAAACGCAGGCAGAGGAAGCATGAACGCTGATTCCTAATCAGCTTTCTCTCTCTCTCTCTCTCTCTCTCCACATGCCTCCACCTCTCAGCTCTCACACACAAATGCAAGTGTACACATTTGTACACACACAGTCCACCACAGAGACTTCCACACTTAAAGCTCTGATGAACACATGTAGAAGTGAGCACCACACCTCTTCCAAAAGACATGTCTTCTTATTCTGAAAACTCTTGGGGTCACGAGGATGGGAAAAGTTCTTTTGCTTTTTTTTTTGTTATTTTTCGAAGAATTTCTACGTTTGTGAGTGCAAAGTGGGATTTGGGCCAGAGGCGTCGATGCTTTCCATCTTTCATGTATCCTCTGCTGACAGAAAAACCGAGCTGACAGGGAGGCAACAAGGGAGCAATCAATCACCTTTCTTTTCAACTTTTCTTTTTGGCCCACATATGTGTCGGTTAATTTGTTAACACTGGGGTAAAAAAAAAACAGAAAGAAGCTTTTTACTTGTCTTTAGTGGTTGTCTAAGTGATGGAGCATAACACTCCTGCACTGCAGCAACAGTGATGAATTCCAATCATCACTCCATATGCCAGGCCTCATTAGCTACGGATGTGTTTGCTTACAGCTTCGCCTAAATACCTCAAGTACTGGATGCATGTTGTTTTTCTCTCCCCTTTTAAGTTCTCTTCCTCACACGCACACACACACACACACACACACACACACACACTGTGGAAAAGCCTTTAATACACTTGCCAACTGTGGGCCCTTGGTAAGATTCCTTGAGGGCAATGTGTATCCACAACAGTGTCTCTCCCTCAGACATGTGGCATGGGTAAACAACACGGTTAAGCCTAAAACAATGTGTGTCCCTGATGACTGCAATTATTTATGAAATCAAACACAATTCAGCTCTTCGCCAAGTGGGACAGCTCTCCAGATCACTCAACAAATCTCCACTCTTTACCGCTCATAATCATCTTATTACAGAAAGCACCCTGTCATCTTTACCATCAAAAAGCCAGTAATCGATCGTTTCTTTATTTACGGCGTCCAAAACCAAATGGAACATGTGTTGAACTGTGCTTCCTCGAGGCCGTCCCTCCTCAGGCTATCCTCTGTGGATGATGGCTGGCTGAATTATTCAACCCGAGATGTTACTGCTCCTGACCGGAGGAGCAGCAGCTCCGAGTGAGAAATGCCAGTGTCAGGACAGTATGCGTGCTCTCGGGGCTTTAGCCTCCAGTCAGCAGCTGCTGCAGATGGTATGCTCACTTTGTCATCTCTCTTTCTCAACGCTGCTGCTGCTGCGTGTGAAGAGCAATTAAACCAACAGCGCCGACGCAGACAAGCTCATTTCTGTTTCCAAAAGGTAAATTAGAGAGGTGGAGTGAGGGACGGGGTCATTCAAATCTCATTCATCTCTTGACTTTAAAGAGTCTCATGACTTTCATCAAACAGTCAACTCTGCACACCTTTAACACAACCAGGCAGACAGGTGCCGACAAGCTGCTGTCGCCCGGGAACTTTCATCGATGTTGAGGTCGCTGACCTCTGTCCTGTCAGTGATTCTCTCTCAAGTTGTTTAATTTGTGTGTGTTCACACCTCCCTCATACTTGTAAGTACAACAGAGCGGCGTGCTTGTACTTCATGTATGACTAAGACCTTAAATTCAACAACACTAGAGCTGACTGTTTCAGGTTACTGTTGCGATAGCTGAATTATTAGTAATAGCTGAATGCTTGTTTGTCAATTTTAAAAGTACAATGACAAAAACGAATTCATTACAACAATTTAAGACGTGGTTTTATTTGATATTGAGGGGAAAAAAATTCAATATTTAAGATGCACAGTGTATGTGTGTCAAAGGTTTATTTGTCACAAACAAGTAATATGTGTAGTGAAATGTAATGAGACGTTCTCCTGAAGTTGTGTGAAACATGCGGATTAGAGGAAAGAAAGATAAAGAATAAAAATTCTATATAAGAAATTCAAACGATTTGACTGTTATCAGACCATTAAATAGGCGTTATCAGTCACTATAAGCACCATAGATGTGGGTCAGTTTCGGTTAAAATAACTACAAAGACAGCGACACAATGTTGGTTTCGCACTGGATGCAAACTCTGGTCTCTTGGGTGAAAGTCCTGTGTTTTTGTGACCTCCACCCTTTATGGAGTTTCACAATGTCTATACTACAGCGTCCGACAACTGCTTCTGCTCCTGTGGTAATTACTACGGTCGCTAGAGGTCGCTGTCGTGTTCTTTTATAGAACACATATCTTCTTTCGGTGATCTACCATATGGATAGATGATAAAAACCTACTAGTGGGTGTAGTAGGCCCCTATTGACCCACATCTATGGGGCGTATAGGGAATGATAACGCCTATTTAATAGCCTGATCGGCTGAGAAATGATAAATATATGTAACAAGAGTCACTAAAGATAATGTGCGTCATGACCGAGCAGGACAGAGTTCACCATCCTGTGTTTATATTATGCTGCCATGCTTCATTTTTAATCCCCCCCACCAGAAAACAACACAAAATAACTTGTAATACTTTGTAAATAATTATCATGATGCGCATTAAAAATTCAGCCAACAATTAATCAAAAAGGAAGGAAGAGCTGTTTACGCAACATAGTGTGAAAATCTGTGGACCGACACAGTAAAGAGATACCCTACATTTGAAGCGCATAGATTCGAACCCCATAAATCACGAGCGGAAGATAAATATGGGAGGGCGACTAAATTAAATGGTACTTAGCCTTGTGAAGTGCACTGTAATAGATCTAAGGAGGGGGTTAAGAGAAAACAAGGAGGTGCGCGTCCTCCCTTCTCCAGCCAGCGGTTGTAACCCGCGATGATCTCCCTTAACACAGAGGAAGCCAAAGATCATAACAAGACCTAAAACATATCTCATTAGCTGCATGCATACCTCTCCCATCATCTCACAGTGCCCTCCCTGGGAATATAGAAAGAAGGCTTTGTCTGCTCTGTCCCCAAGCTCTTGTCAAAATCTTCTTAATTATGATTAATTACATACCCACAAAGATTTCCTCCACCAAGTATACAAATAAGAGAACGCTCTCACTAAACACTACATTATTCATTAATTATAGGGCTGTTTGCAGCAAAATAAAATTCCTGCTGAGAATGTATCGCTTGTCACAAGAACAATGCTTTTTTCGTATTTTCACAACGACTTGAAAAACATATCCATTTCTTTGCAAAGTATATGCCCTAGCTGCAGGCTCCTCTGCATATTGGAGGTTTTCCCCTCTGTGGGCTCAATTGTTATGGATGCTGTTTATGGTGCTGCTATGACAAGTGTGAAGGGCAGGCGTGGTGAAAGATGTATCGCTCGCTTATCTGCTCGGTGTCTGAATATGTTATAGGATTGTAAATGACCCCGCGACACCTCACGAGTCTCACAACAAGCAAAACCTCTTTTCTTTCCATTTTATTCTCTATGATAACTTTTTGACACAAAGTGACAAATACATGCTCGGGAGCCTAAATGTCTGTAAATTCATTGAATTTGTGGCGTGTGATGGTGGTTGTGATGATGGTGGTTGTGATGGTGGTGGTGGGGGTGGGGGGTTGTTATAAAACACTTCTTATGAGATCAAATTATTTTTTTGTTGTTCCAAAATTCCCCACTCACAATAGAAGTTTGTAGAAAGTCGTGGAGCGAAAAACAGCTAACTGTGAGCAAAGTAGCAGGAGTGAGTGACAAGAGGCAGACTAATGATAAGGTTTATAAGTTTTGATAGTTTTTACGGCCTCCTCGTGGAGCTGAGGCACATCACTGAGATGTGCTCTTGAGCTGCACACAGAGAGAACAATATGCCTTTGAGACACACTCGCTGCACTGAAGCAGCCGCGTCCTTCCGCCTCTTGCTGCATATGCTTTATAGCCGACAATAAACCATTTTAGTGCAAAATAAATTGGGATCGTATTGAAATGCTGGCGCTATATATGTCATCGAAGACATACAGTTATTTTTTAGCAAAGCTGGGGCGTAGTTTATCATCGTGTGAGTGCTGCGATGGGTCTGTTCCACATCATTGGCTTCTCTTGCTTAGTTAGATTGTGAAGGTCAGAGTTCTCAAGCCTGTTATGGCTGTTTAACTTTGGAGAATTATCACAGTGGCAGGACTCGGCTGATATATGCTGCACAGTCAGTCCCACCTCAGCATATTGTCTCTTATCCATCCTGCCTTTTGAAAGCCATTATTTGGACCGAAATCTGCAGACAAAGTGGATATTGAAACATTTGTATTGAAGTGTTTATTTGACAAAAAAATGTGCATGGAATTTTGTATTACACTGAACATAATGGAAATATGGTTTTCCACAAATATGATCTTTGTGGTTTGTGAAAATTATCTCATGGTCTATTTTTTTACGTTAACACATATTGCTTGAAATTCCCCAATAAGCAGTTAACCAGAGTTTGTAGAGATATTGCATGTTTGTTTGAGCTTGTGCATCAAAGTGAAGCATATTTTAAAGTAGTACTTTAAAATATTTATATTGACATTTATTCAAGATTCAAGAACTTTATTGTCATTGTGCAAGCATAACGAAATTGCGTTTACCCTCAAATGGTGCATTGTATTAAAAAAAGACTATATAGTATATACAAGGAATAAATAAGGCATGAATGAGATTAAAGGTTGGTAATAAATATCAGCAATAAAAAGCGCATAATCATGAGCAAAATGGAGAAATATGAGTCAAATAAATAAAATTATGCTAAAATACAACTAGCAAGTGTGCAAACACCAGCAGCAGCAAACATCTCCAGGACTTCTCCTTTAAAAACATATTCAATTATAAAGACTAGGGGTGTCACGATATACCGGTATTGACGACAACCGTGATATTTAAAAATGAAATATTGATATCATGTTAATAATAATAATAATATGATAATTTTGTGTAAATAATCCAGCGCCTCTTAAATAACTTTATATGTACATTTATGGTGATAGACTCTCTCTCCACCTCCCTACGCTCGTATTTTGAGTGTAATTAATTTGCCAAAAAAAGAGACAAAACACACAATGAACAAAGTTAAAGATGAATTTGACTGTTTTTCTATAAATATTGCAATAATATCATTATTGTGAATTATTTTGGTCATACTAATCGTGTAGTGAAAATCTGATAATCCAGTCTAATTAGTCTGCCTTTTCCAATTAATCTGCCTTGGTTGTGTCAATATCTCTGTCAACATTTCCTAATACAAAACTCAGATTAACAGAAACCTTGGAACAATATATATTTGAATACTGACATTTTCTGATACAACTATTTGGCTCTAATTGCTTTGTTGAGTTGTAAAACTTTGCAAACATAATTAACACCCCGAGTAAATGAAGATGGTATTAGCACACAGCACAATGAGAGAATTACCATAAGAGAGAATTTAAAAGTTTCCCAAATGAGAGCTTGAGGGGAGAAGTCTTCTCCCCTGAAACGGCAAGGTGACATTTTATTTCCAACTGTTAATTGATGTTCTGCTGATTAGAGCACATTTTATGCCGAGGACCGGGGGGGGCTCTATTTCTGTAAGCTATCAGTTTGCGGGCGAGGATTGCAGCAGAGTTACAAGGCTTAGCTGAACCCCCAGAACTTTTTTCTGTATTGCATCAGAGATCCAGTTTCTAAAAACTGCAGATTTAGAGAACAGAAAAGTACAATTAGTTGTATTGTGTGAAAGTCTGATACTTACAAAAGAGTGACAGTTTTAGTACTTTGGTAAAGATTCATATTTATATTGTAGTTGTACAAACTGGTAGCAGAGTGTACTTGTGGTGTATTATATAGTCTACACGCTATTGTATTGTAAAATTGATGATATTAGTTCACTTATAAACAAGCCGTATCATTAATCACTGCACAATATTTGTTAGAGCAAAGCAGACTAATAATTCAAATCTGCAGCATGACTTATTTATGGAAGTGTACAATTGATAAAATGCCAGGAAGGAGTAATCTTTTAAAGCACCTCTTACAAAAACCTCTTTGTCAGAATAATCGACACAGTCTGCATAATTTACATTACTTACTTAGATGCATGTGCAGCCTGAGCTTAAAGTAAAGAAGTTTGTTTTCTCATGTTTGTGCCTATTAGCCACAAATTAATTAATCTACCATCCAAAAAAAAACAATTAAGCCACGAGCTATATTAATACATCGCCCATTTCCCAGAATGCAGAGGAAGTACCACGGAAGCACTATTATTTTCACAAACATAATCACATTTTGTTGCAACAGTTGCACCCGAGAAAATGCCTTGAGTTTGTGTTGTAATGTATTCTGAAGGCATCTGAAGGAGCTTGTTTGGGTAAAAAAAACCTGAGCAGGGAGTAAGTTCATGCAGGCTGGTTTGTTTTACTGCCACTAGGTGGCGAGGTGATCCTCACAGGTCCCCATGTGGAGAGCAATAATATGCAGCTATAAAGTACTGATGAGGCGGCTCAGTGAATACTTATGAACAGTCCCTGCATTAGATTCACTCTCACAACCTTGGTCATCTTATTCAAAACGCTCTCAGTCTGGTTTATAGCCCATGTATAACGACACATCCCAAGCACCAATCATATAATTACCAACGTCTCCAACTCGAGTGTTCATTCAACTCGGCTTCCTTCAGTCCTTTCACATTCCTCTATCCATCAACGCTGTGAAAAACTCCAGCTCCTCCATTTAATATTGTTTGTTTTGTTGTTTGTCAACACAACAGAGGAGATGTGCTTTTCTAAAGCGCAGTGTTAAAGAGGCACCCCCGAAGAAGAATACACACAGCGTTGCCATGGAGCCCATTGATGTGCAAATGTTTTCATTTAAATATTTTTAAGAGGATCAGCTCAGATTACGCCAAAGTTTGACAGAGATAATTCGATGGCTTGTGTAGCAGCTTTGTTTGTGGAGACCATCATTCAGGGCACGTCAGACCACCTTCACAAGCCACATAGCCTTTTTAATGAAGTTTACTTTGAGAAATAGGCCAGAGCTAGTACCTTTTCTTCATAGCTAGGCTATGCTAGGGGAATCTTCTCAGACCTCATTGATGATGGGAGTTCATATCTTTTAGTCACGCAGCCCCCTGAGAGGCTCGATGAGTACTATTGCAATTTCCTGCTTAAAGAAAAACTTTTATTCCATTTAACAACTCAAAACTGGCAACAAGCCGGTATCGTAGCATCTAGCGGATATATTTGCTCTTTTTCTTGCATTATAGATAAATGCACCATGGAGACCCCCCAGTATTTGGGACAAGGGAGAAGAGCTTAAATATTTATGCCTAAGCCTCTGGAGGCCCACTATTAGTAGTAAAATGTTTTACTTTCTGGGGCTGTCACTCTGCTCCGGCTCCCATTAACAACAGGGCTGACAGGGACCTCTGGGTCAAACACTTTGAGGCAACAAAAGGCCCTGATGAAATCACTCAGTGAGACCCAAATTACTTCTGTGTCATTGCTGAACAATATTTTCTCCCCAAAGCATTCCTCCCTCTGTTAACGCCATGACCCCGTCCACTGCATATGGAAGGGATTGTTTGTCTATAACACTGGGGGATGGAGACGAGGAGAAGTTCATGGACAATGTTCCTGGCTGTGTTAGCACCCCACAAGCAGCGAGGCTGCCCTCCCTCTGTTTTGTTGTGCTTTGTGGAAAAAGTTGATAAAAACAGGTTGTAAATGGAGATGGGCAGTTGGAAATGAACATGTTGGGGTGGAGCAGTGAAGCGGGAAATCCAAATATACAAGACCTCAAAGAAAACTGGCAAACGCAGATAGAGAGAGAGAGAGAGGGAGGGAGAAGCCCCGGGGACGTTGTTTATGACGCATTAAAATTCAAACTACAGGAGCAATTGAGAAAATTACCCAATAATTTAACACTAAATGTTGAGATTTCTGCACGCACTTTGGTGAAAAGCAATTTTAACTTAATTTTAAACTGTATGTGCAGTGTCTCAAAGTCATTTATCCCTCTTATATTTGGCACTTTACAACAACAATAATTTCTAAATATCATATATTCTAGACATTTTTATAATAATTAAGTGCAGATTTGTATTCTGTGTTACAAAAATATGAAAGCGCAGAGTCTGAATTCAATATTTGATGAGTCTCTATTTGTTGTGAACTTAACTGTTAACAAGATCTTATACTCAAAAGGTCTTCAGGAAATCCTTTAAGATGTATCAACACACGCACGGATATCATCCTAAAAGAAAGATTGGCAGTTGCAGCTTGCTTTCAGAGAGTAACAGTTAAGAGTGGCACAATTGGATGAGCTGCAAACAGTATCAGAAAAGCCTGGAAAGGAATGAGCAGGCAGGGAAGCTTCAAATCCCCCCTCAACCCTAAGTGGGTGGTCCTTTCACTGTGGGTAACTGTGCAGTCGCCAGGCATTCGCACTGAGGTTTTTTTTTTTTTTTTAGGAGGACTGGCTCTCCAGACGCAACATTCACCGTCCCGGCAGGGCCCATACATCCACAGAATTAGATTCATGCTACACTGACTTTATTTAAGCTAAGAGTCCTGGCAGTGGCAGCGTTAAATGACAGCCAGTTCTCGGGGCCTTTTTCTCTGGATTAAAGGATGATTCAGGAGAGGAAGGCCGAATGGCTTAAGAAAGAATTCATTCAGGGAGAAAGAAGTCCATAGTTTATCTGAAAAAAGTAACTGAGACCTGCAGAGGTTGCCAAAGTGTATTGAACACTGTGGACATGTGTGAAGATTGACAGAGAAATATGCTGCAGCCCCTCGCTCCTCCCATCCACCACCACAGGATACACACACACACACACACACATCCTTTCCAGTTTTAATCGTATAGAAGTTCACACGTGCATTAAAATATTCCAAAATAAAATACAATTAAGTGAAAGTCCTCCAAAAGGCCATGCAAAAGAATGCTAAAAATTACAGTTTTATCCCAAATGTTAAATTTTTTTTGTAGTTATAAAATGTAATGTATTGATTATAATACACTTGTTTACTTTAATATCATACGATATTAAACTTACTTTTCTCATTCATAAAAGCTGCAATGTAGTTACTGGTTCCTTAAAAGCACAGGATCAATAATCAAATAAAAAAATATGACTTTGGCATACTTTCTTCTCTCATTTTTGAAGTTAATTTACAATCAAACATCTTTTATTGCCTCTAAACTTTAACAACTATTTTAAATGGACGCGTAAAAAAGAGGATTAAGAAACAAATGGACAGATCAAAAGGTCAGAACAGGCAATTCATTGTATATTTTTTTCAGTTACCATCAATAAACACCCAAATTTTTCTGTCACTTTAACTTGTCTTGCTTCCATGGACTCTTTCTGGACTATTTCTGATCTGACTATTTCAGTCGTTGTATGGATTTACATGTACATGCACTTTTTCTATGAGCTGGCAGTTTGTTTGTTTGTTTGTTTTATTTTGTTCAATTCTGTCATGTCTATTTGTCTGCTTTTTTGCATTGTAAAAAGGAAAAATCTTTATAAATAAAATACGTTAAAAAAATCTTTTTATCTAACTTAGAAATTTTAACGATGATAAAAAAAAAACAAATTTATATTTAGATCACTTTTACTCTTAATAGCTAATATTTGAGTGCCACCCAGGCCTGGGAATGAAAGCCAGCCACCCTCCAAAGCCAAGCACATGAGAACTGTTTAAGTTGGCCCCACAAGTCATACATTTCAAGGATTTCAAAGAGAGCCCCAATTAAAAGCTACAAACATGTCTTTGGAATGCGAACTAACACAATTAAAAGTGCTTCATGAGTGTATTAGAGGAATAAGTTGTGAATTAGCACTTTGAATACACAAGACTGTTTTCATTCCCCAACTCCTTTCACTCATTCAAGAAGCCAAGGGAGAGAGGTCTTTTTGAAGTCAGCCGGTTCTCTTTCTTTCTCTCTCTCTCTCTCTCTCTCTCTCTCTCTCTCTCTCTCTCTCTCCGAGCAAAAGAAGATTGAGTCAGCCTAATCTGCTCCTTGTACATTTGAATGTCTTCTGCAAAGAGCTCATCCTGGCTGCTTGATAAAGGCCCAGGTGCAGAGACAGTGGCCGTGCCTAACTTCGTCTCTGTGGGGGCTGTAAATCACGGGGGGAAGCCCACCCTTTGAAGATACAAGCTTGCCTCCCCGGCTGATTTGTGGCCAGAAGGGCAAGCCCTTTTCTCCAGGCCCTGCACAACGCTCTCGCCAAACCAGAGAGCGGTGTCAGAACTAAGGAGGTAGACTCATAACTCGCCGATATGCTCGAGGACCCTCAATCAAGCCGCACAACACACACTCTCCATGTAGTGAGAAAGAAGAGCTCCTGACTGTCAAAGGTCAAGTGGAAGGAGACTCGGGTGACACCGTGGGGATTTAGTCACAGTTCGGAAAATCGTATGCAAACAAAAATGTTTGCTTTGCTCTCACGAGAAACATCAATAATGACTGTTGACGAAGTTCCAGGTGTTGAGCGCCGCCGATGGCAGCGAGAAGAGATTTTTTTAGACAGGTCATAACTCTCTTTTTGCAAGTCCTCAATTAAAGAATGAAACAAAAGACGAAGCTGTGAATCTAGCACGACCTTTATACTTAAAAAGGCTTGTAATTCATTTAGCGCTGCAGGGCTCAGACATAGTGTCAGTCATTTTTGCATTGAGGCATTTTTCACAAAATGTTCATCATCAAACTGACAACATTGTTGGGGTGTGAGATAGGTGTTTTAATGACTTGCATGTTGCAAAATCCAAATTTGATTTATATATAAGCGCAACTGACAATGTCACATTGAAGACATCACATGTAGAAAATGTGACTCATTTTCTTCTCCAGCTCTTTATAACAAGGCCAAAGCCAGTAATCCATGACACACACACACACACACACCAATGGCCCTGCTTTTCATTTGTCCACTACAGTGCCATCTAATGATGCCAAAGAAAAGAAATTAGTCGACCATTGCACGCTCCCTTTGACCGAGTCATTAAGGTGGCCAGTGTGGAGCTAAAGCGGAGCCCTGTGAAGCTCACTGTGACACACAGACTTGCATTCCTCTGTTTGTTATTTAGATCCTTATTTACACTTGTTGTCAGAGACAGCCTGGAAGCACAGCAGTGGCTTCCTCCATAGGCTGGATAACAATGAGCTGTAGGGAGCAGCCCAGCGAGGCATTTAGCCCGGCCCTGCCCCGTCTCCAGAATGAAGGGGAGAGGGAAGTTTACTGCCCGTGAATCAGAGACTTTCACTCCCCAACACACCGAGCCTTCCCGTCCCGCTGATCTCTGCCCGACAGCTCGGTCGATCATACTGTCAGGGTGGAAGAGACCGCAGTTTGATTTCAGCTCTGAAAATATACCTTCAAGTCTTGAAGCGAGTCCAAAAATCAGAGATAGAGCATGACTGTAAGAATGAGTCATTCTTCTCATCTGCTCTACTTTATACTTTACAGAAAAGAAAGATGGATGCAGCAAGCAAGTGATGTTCATTTGTGGTTCTTAAAGTGCTGCCCTGGCTCTTTCATCATATTTCATCACTCTGCGAGTTAGCTAATGAATTTAATGACCCAAAAAAAGAAATAGAAAATGAGAGGAACACCACTTTTTCAATGCATCATCACAAAAAAAAAAAAAAAAACGGCAACACAAACTAGAGCTTCTTTGCACACAATTTTGGGAAACTCAACGCTATATGAAGATATGATATCAACTATTTGGGGAAAGCAAGACACTGCCGAGTTAAATCAACACTTTACTTAATGGAAAAATAGTATGTGGCATATTTTATTACCTTAATTAGTAATTGATAAATTAATTGTAGCTAGAGGACCCACAGAACCTTGAAAGCTTGTTTAATGACAGCACCTTACATCATTCATAAAGAACCCCATTTCCCAAGAGTATTGGCGACTCTTATCATTTAGATTAATGAAGTGTATGATAAGAGTACACAAAAATCACAGTTTAAAACGAGCCGTGTATGGGTGTGTGCGCCCATTGTAACCTTTTTGTTTGGCGACTTCCTGAGAAGACAAGCAGTGTGTTCGGAGGTATCAGCAGCTGTGTGCTACGTGCCTCTGATCCAGGCAGCTATTGACTTCCTGAGATTTGAATTAATTACTTGCTTCACAAGAGAAACTGGATTGCAGTGGAACCCCCTAAGAAGTCCACTCATTCTTAGGAAACTGCCCCATGGACTTGCAGATGGTTTCACTGAGATGTGCTTTCCCATAGAGAACAATTATACAGGGGATTGTGGCGCTGGCATAAACCTGGAGCACACAGTCTCCATTCTGAACATTTCAAAACAGCCATAGGGGAGGTTTGTGACTTAACATAAATTAGACCACCAGGGAATGGGGAGATCTGAAGTGGCGGAAGGGCAATATTACAGATAAATGCGCTGTGCTGAGAGCTCCTGCACCACAGAAGAAACAGAAAATTACACTGTGACACATTGGAATCAGATAATAACCACATTAAAGCCCTTTTAATGTTTGGCAAACGTGATCGCTGCACCCTTTTCTGCAAATGTAACTCGATGCTGGTTTTGCCAATTCCTCCTCATGTGTGTTTTCAATCCAACAATGGCGAGAGCAATTAATGACATGAAGAAAACAATTACAGTTGATACTTTCGGGGCCGGTGTGTTAGTCTGAAAGGGATTAAGTTGCTGCTTGCGTTTGTATTCTTGCTTACTTTCAATTGGCTCGAGGCCCTGTGTTTGGTCTTGTCAGTGCCAGCGGCCCCAGTGAAGAGTACACTTCAGCTGTGATGAAGGATCCTGGAACGCAGAGGTTACCAGTGGCTGCTAATTAACCTCACATTGTGTTCGCTAACAAAGAAACAAAGGAACAAAGTGGAATTTCAATGCAGGAGATTATCACAATCACAATGAGCGTAGTGCTGGATCATGCACTTGATAGGGATTTTCACACTGGCCACGACAACATGAGATTGGATCAAAGACAGATGAAGTTACATTAACAAAACAATGCAGCCTTGTTATGCAATGACAAGCAGCCATCTGGGCCTCCTCTGGTTTGGGAGAAGCCTCCGAGTGTGCAGCTACACCAGAATCTTCCTCTGCCGCAACTTCTTCTGCAAGATTGCATTTGATTGTGAGAACTTTTATTGCGGCTTTGTTCTGTCAGAGAGGAGGTAGCATCCTTCCTCAAACACATCAAGACAAAGAGGAAACGGGCTGTGTGCTCTTCGCTGGTTATTGTTGCTTCTGTTTCTGTCCCACTGGCTGAATGGCAATTACTGCTGACTTCCTATCCAGCGTAGAGTCTGGGACTGCTGAGGGTGCCCTGACCCTCCGGTATCCAGAGGGGAGAGACAGGAGCTGTCAAATCTCACACCTCTCTTCCTGCTCCCGTGGGGAGTGCTCCTCCAGCTGCTGCCCCCACGGGGCTCGCTGCACACTCCCACTAATCAGCTCCATCTCATCTCTGGGAGGAACTAGCCCCAAGTGGATGTAGGCCCTTTTCTCACCTCTGCTACCTAGCGCACCTTTGAAGTCCTGCGCAAGTGTTAGTTTATGGCTGGAGATGGTACGATAAGATCCCAAGGAAAGGTGATAAATTAGCTTTTCGTCCCACATTTAAAAGGGGGAAATAGCAGGCTGCTAGAAAATCCACAGAATCTGTTACAGATCTAACACCTAACAGCTAAAGCACTCGAGAAGCGAAAACATTGCGGTGTCAAATCTGTTAAGTACCTTCATTAAAGCAGCTTGTTTGTATTTAGTTTGCTTCCCACACCGAGGTTCTGCATGAACAAGCATTTGGTCAAACTGTAGCTGTGGGGTAAGTAAGTATATTAGGATAAATCTATTATCTAATATGCTGCTAGTGCAATAGATATCTACTACAGGACGTGCTGGGACAGAGCACCCACCTTTTGCTCTCAGAACACACCCTTCACAGGCATGCCAATTTAAACACTGGAATAATGTTGGACTTAGCAGCAATTAACACAATAGAATTAGACACGATCGGCCACGTGGAAGAGGCAATAAAAGAGTCCAAACCCTACTAATTTTAATCCCACTTTTACTATGAAATGAAGAAGACGTGAATCAGATGTAATGGCTGGAGGTTGACAGGGCTGGAGCCTGAAGTTTGATGAAGGAGTTTCTGTCTCACCTTGTCTCAACCCGCCCAACACTTTCACACATTCAGGAGCCAATAACATGAGATCCATCTAAGTACACTTGTACAGAGACGGCGACATGTTGCATCACATATTGTAAACTGAAAAACATGTCAGTGACTGTCACTGCGTTGTAAAACCAGTGTCCTATCAAGGGAATATGACATTTAATGATTTTTTTTTACAATCTGTACAACATATGGTGCTCTCTATCCAAAGACACTCTATTCAGATTGGGAAAACTCCACAGAAACAGTTAACACAAGGGGGAAAAAAGGGAATAAGAGCAACAGAAGAGGGATTACTGTTTGCAAAATGTATTTCCACTTAACATTTTAAAGATTTCCAATGTTTTTCTGCATGTGAAATGTTTATCTACAAACTTGTTTTTCTGCTGACAATGTCAGAGTAGGAACTCTTTCATTTGCACCCCGCCTGCGACAATATGCATCCTTATCTTGAATAACAATTATCACCCCATTTCCTGGAACCATTAGATCTTCTTTACGACACTACCACTTCCATTTGAAAACTTAAATGTTCCTGTCTGCAGCTCGAGAATATATTGAAAAAGCAATTCTTAAAAAATATACTTTCACTCCTTTTTTGTGCTGAGCTGGAGCGTGAACTGAGAACCTTTAAGTTTATGACGTAAAAAAAAGTTTGATCACAGTCTAAATCTACGGCCTGCTGTAACTTCCACGCAGCCACTGTCTGCTGCAGCTCAGTGGAATTTCGCCGCTGCCACCCGCTGACATAATTTGTTTCACAGTCACCACCCAGCAGCATGAATCAGATGTTGACACTCTAATTTCATGCACACATGGGTGTTTGGCTGAGCCAGCCTTGAGTGCTGCTACATCCCCCTCCAGCTGCCCACTATACCTGACCTTTGCCCTCCGACACAGCCATGTAATGTATTTAACCTAGGAGTCACACATTATGACTGATGATTTAACCATATACTCTCATAATGATGATGTGCACCGTGAGGAGTTCATTTAGAATATCATTCCCATTGTGATATCAAATAAAACAGATGGATGACCTCTGACAAAATCTTATGAATGGCAAGTTTTAGTACGAGCACATTGTGTCCGATTTATAAAAACAGTTTTAAAAGAATGATAGTATCTAAGAAAGTAAGGATGTTCACTCAGTAGCTCCTTTCTCAGCCGTCAGGAGAGCACCACGCTGCTGTATGTACCACTAAAATAAATCTGTTTACCATGGTCCACAGCTCCGTCTGAAAATATTTGTTTTACTTTGTTGTTTTTATAAAAAAAAATATGTACTTACAAGAAATAATAATATATAGCCACTAGCCATGTTTCAAAATGTCAAAAGGCTTGTCAAGGATTGACACATTTGCAGAACATAATTAATGCAAGTTTTGTCTATCACTGATTATTATTTTGCTTCTTCTAAAAGTCAACGCTGACAGTCTGTCTGCGGTGGGAGAGGAGCGGAGCGGAGCTATACCTGGTGGTGTTTGTCCACGTCCTCATTCTGTCAGCTCAAAGAGCCAGCATAAAACTATTTTTCAACACTATAGTGACCGGATTACCGTGAACATATTCCCAATATCTCTCCTTCACAACAAACCTGACAGCTTCTCTTATGAGTGAGCATAAATCCACAAGATAAACTCATAAACAAATAAGTTGTTTGTGTGCAGTGGAAGCCAGATAACGGCCAGCAATTTTTATGAAACACTTGCTTCCTCTTGACAAATATCCAAACAATAAACACATAGTAAATAACAGCACCCTGTCCGTATCAGCTCCCTACTTGAGGTTAAGTTGAGTTTATTGCGGAGGCCACTGCCTGCATGCATTAAGCAAATCATAAATTATACATGCTAATTACCTTGGGCCTCCACTTTAATGAATTATTTTAATTAAACTACAACATTGGGGTTTTGCATGTGGGTCTATATTTCATCCCCTGCCTAAGATGACCTTCTTCTTTGTCTAAGTGGAACATAGTTGAGAGAACAAGGACAATGCTGACTTGGATTATACAACTGAGTTCATACTGATGCTACTGAAAATATGGAAAACATCATCTGTATAATAGGCTGAAATAGCGAGAAACAGATTTTATTTCTCATGGGAAAGAAATGAGGAAAAATCTGGGATCATGTTTGCAGATAAAAAAATGACTGTAGTGTTAGAAACAGTTATTGTTTAAAGGTTTTATTCATCATTTAAAAAAAAAAAATGTTTTCCAGACTATTTGATTCAGTTTCATGGCTGTCAGGGGAGTTTCCTATAGTGAGGTTTTAGTATGTGTTTCCTCTCTTTCCCACCTGTAACCTGTGGTTTCACACTTTCTCTCTTAGGGGTTAAATTCATCAGCACATTTGGACATTTTGTGCGGGAAAAGCTGAAGGTGTTTTATTTATTAGTAATGAACTGAGTGCCAGCCAAACAAAGCCCTTCATACTATTGATGTGCAACATTTCCACAGAACATCCACGTGTTAAAACATAATTATAGGATGGCAGGATGTTGTAATTTGAGTATTGCATTTCTGCTCCATAATAGCACATACTACATCAAATGATGAGGTTATTTCACATTATTATTATTATTCACATTCTGGGAAAAGAATGACTTCTTATTCACAAAAGTTCTTTTCAGACATTCATCTATATGTATATTACATTAACATTTTATTTATAACAGTGCAATACACACCAAATAAGACAAAGTTACACTGAAATCCAAATTGATAGAAAAAAAAAATTGCACAAGTATAAATGTATAGTAAATATATATATATATTGTTGTTACAGTTGCTGGATTTCATAGCTTTTTTAAAATAAGTCCCATAATGTGGTTTAAATGTAATTGTAATGACCAGCAAGGAAAATAAAAATCTGATTCAAAATTAAATCTTGTAATCTGCCGTTGCAGTTTCAATACATTTAATCATCCAGAGTCAGAATTAATGTTACACACACAAATGCACAAAGTGGGGAGAAAGAAAGAAGAAGAAGAAGAAAAAAAAAAAAAAAAACTAACACTGTTGTCCAAACAGTCCATGGGGGAGGGGTGGATTTAAATTCCAAAAGGGTCTTGCAGCTCGTTTCCTAGTTCCCCAGTCAGCAATGTGTTTGTGAAAAAATCAGTCTTTTTGTCTCGCTGAAAAAAGGCTAAATCTACATTGGTGGCCCAGTCTAAGTTTGCTATTCTTTGCACTTTCAATTCAAGTGAATGAGGGAGAATGAAGTGGCCCGAGACCCTTTTATTTGATCTACTCGATTGCATAAAGTGACGGAATTCTAATGTATTTGTTTAATACCCCGAAATAGGCTGTTGCTTTCTATAGGGGAGCCACATAAAGCGCGTTATTTATTTATTTATTTTTAATCCTGAAAACAAATCGGATAAAAGAATGAGAAATATATTTGGATATTTCTCAGTTTGTATTTATAAACCTGTTGAATAAAATCCACCCGCAAAGGAAAACATTATAAGGTCGAACAAAAAAAAATCAGCATGACTCATTTAATTGCCTCTCTATGACATTTTTTAAGTCAAAAATATGCAACAACATTAATTCGGACACTGTGTGCAGCTTTTTCTAAATGTTTATTGTTGGGCTTAATTGTGTTTCGCCTACAGCTTGATGAATGAGCCCAGTTGTCTGCGCTGTGACCATGGCATCGCAACTCCATGCATCCTAATCGACTCCACGATTCATTTCTCTCTCCACTGCTTCTCTGCAACTCTCACACTCTGAAATCATACAGGTCTGGATACAACACAAATCAAAGTATTATTATTATTATTATTAATATTATTATTATTATTATTATTATATAATATTATAGTTGTATGAAAATTTCAAGAGTGATCAATATTTTCTGCCAATGTAATAACTGTGTTCTCTGATACCTATTATTATTATTAATAATAATAATAATAATAATAATAATGATAAAAATAATAATAATGATGATGATAATGATAATAATAATAATATGTGACATCTTCTTAGATTAAATCTTCAGAAACATTTTTGATTGTTTACTTCACTTTTAATGAGAAAATATTTTGATGACCAGTTTTTTTTTTTCCAATTCATTGCAGACTGTTTGCACACTTTTCAAAAGCACGCATGCTTGCAAAAAATAAACAAACAAAACAACAACAATAACAACAATAACAACAGCACCAACACAATTTTTTTAGAATGCATGCTTTTACCTAAAAAAAAAAGAAAAAAAAAGTACAAATTTACAGCATCTGATACACATGGTCACCACAGCCTTTTTAAATTAAATGCTTCACAGAACATTTTCTGGAAAATAGATATCTAAAACATAAAACTAAAAAGTGCATTTTACAACATTTCAGTATCAGTATTATTTGCAATATTCACATCTTGCATTTTGAGGACGTCTCATACTATTTTTCCATTTTGAAAAGATTTAATTTTGCTTTCTTTTTTTTCTTTTTTACAGGGATGGTAAGAACAAATCTAAAATCCTATTCCTATTTGGTATACCCTTACCCATCATTCCAGTATTAAAAAAAGCAAAGAAAAACAGAGCCTCGCAATTTTTCATTGACATTACAGTGGTCAACACAGAAACGGTGCAAAAGTTTTGCTATTTGATAAAACTGAAAAACTGGAATTGCAAGCACTGAAAATCAGATGGTGCCAAAAAGAAAAAAACTGGATCCCCCCCATCAGTGGCTCCACTTTTCAACACTCACATTTCACAATAAACTGAAAAATATAACTATCAAATAATTTATATTCTCAAGAGCAAATAACTTCTTCTGTGCGATTCTGTGCTGGACTTCTATATGACACAATTATTTTTAAAGCGACACATTCAACACATTAATACACAAATAAATTCGATATGCAACAACTTGCAACTCGCCTTGATAGTTATTCCGACGACAGAAAATATAAACTTTGGGATTGGTAAAGGCAGGGCTGGACTGGGACAAAAAAACAGCACTGGCATTTTGGCCCAGTTATCTGTGCTGTGTGTACCACGTTTTGTTGAAGGCTCTGTTCGAGGAAATTCCTTCAAATGTGGTTGTTTTGCATACTCGCCAAACTTGAGACCTCAAAAAATAGGGATGATTTCAAAACCAAAAGCTGGGGGTCTGAAAAATTAGAGCTTCAGAGACTTTTGTTTCCTGAATTCTGGTGACTTTAAAACAATGAAAATAACACAATAATAAGTACACTTCAACAGCATTTTTTTTAATGTTAAAACTTCTAATTTTACCTTTAAATCTCAGGAAACAAAAAAATGATTTGCCCTCTCTGGCATAAACTTTGCATGTGAATATCTAAAGCATCATCTAATATTCATCAGTTATAATTCATTTTTGTTAACCCCTGCTGTCCTGTCTCTTTTTTTAGGATTATACATGCTGTACAGTGCCAGGAACATGTTAAAAAAAAAGTAAATTTGATATAAATTGGGAGAAATACGAATTGTGACCCAGAGCACCATCTAATATTCATCAGTTATAATTCTCTTCTTTTTTTTTTGCCCCTGCTGTCCTTTTATATTATTATATTATACATGCTGTACAGTGCCAGGAACATGTTAAAAAAAATATGATTTGATATAAATTGGGAGAAATTGTGACCCAGAGAGGGAAACCAAGGAGAGGGCGATAAAGAAAACGTGAGTCACACAGCACACAGCACAGAGCGATTGGGCCAGCAACGTGTCAATTAAGGAAAAGAAATGGGCCTATTTACCTGTTTTATGGGCCAAAAAATAAGACATACATTGGCCCAAAGGGCCGTCTGTATGCACAGATGGCCAGTCCAGCCCTGCAAAGGTAAAGGTAAAGTTTACTGGAGGGAAATAGTTGATCTTGGTCAGTGCACAGCCACAGACTGCTGCTGCTGCTGCAGTGTGGAGGCGCTCGTCAGAGTGTCGCTCGGAGTCGCAGGGCTGCTTTGGCTCGTCGCTGTCTGTGGCGACGTCGGGCTCAGAGACTGCGGAGAGTTTGATGAGAGAAACGCGGGGATGTGTGGAGGTAAAGCCGATGAGAAACCGGCCATGGAGGTCGGCGTGGGCTTTATTGGCACAGGAATAGCTGGTAAAGACTGTCCTCCATGGCACAGACTCTTTATGGGCACTCCATACGCGCTGTAGTCGGACATTGGTGCCACAGAGTCAATCATACTGGTGTTGTACATGTGTGGCCATGCTGTCGTCAGCTGGTTGTGCAGAGGGTAACCTGCAGACATGGACTGCATGGTGGAGAATGCAAGACTCCCTGGCACTTTATACTCTCTGGCGATGATGTTCTCGATGGCAAAAGGATGCTTAAACGTGGAGGATTGAGACACTCCCAGGTTGTAGGTGGACATCTGTGGAAGATGCGTCCCTGTCGTGGCTGCAAGGGCGCTCAGCCTCAGCTTGGCTTGCTGCTGCAGGTAATGCTGTGCAGCATCCTGCGACTGTTTGCTCGGTGCCAAGTGATGATCGGATTGCATCAACAGCTTGAATCTCTTGCGACGTCTCAAGAAACTTCCATTCTCAAACATGTCTCCACAGCTCGGGTGCAGAGCCCAGAAGCTGCCTTTACCTGGCTGATCTGGACGTCTGGGGATTTTGATGAAGCAGTCGTTGAAGGAGAGGTTGTGTCGCAGGGAGTTTTGCCACCGCTGAGTGTTTTCCCTATAATAAGGGAATCGATCCATGATGAACTTGTAGATTTCGCTGAGAGGCAGCATCTTCTCTGGGCAGCTCTGGATGGCCATGGCTGTGAGGGAGATGTAGGAGTATGGAGGTTTCTGGTCGCTGTATGTGTTTCTCCCTGGGCGAGGCATCCTGGAGGTTTTTCAGAAAAAAAGCAATAATAAAAAAAAGTAGTCTCCCTTTTAATTCCTATGCGAAAAGTTGCCGCTCTTCATGAGAAACAACCGCTGCTGAGGAAAGTTTCAATGCTGGAGTTGCGTCGTGCGTAAAAGCAAGCCAAGGTTTTGCGCGCCTCTCTGCAGAGTGTGCAGGACGGTGCACATTTATGGAGTGACTTGCTTGCTTTAAGTCTTTTTCTTTGCAAAGTAAGTCAGCTTGCAGAGCTGAATAGACTTCATTTGGCGTCCCTGGATCTGGATATAAGACGACGAGCTAAGTGGATGCCTCCTCCATGGCCCTTCCTCTCTAACCATCTGATAGTTTTATGTAGTGACATGAGCAGAAAAGACCCCTGTAGAGGCGCGCTCCATTAATGTGCCACCTCTTTTTTGCTTATCACATGACAATTGCCATGGGAGGGGAGGGGAGGGCGGGGGTTTGTGGAGAGGAGGGAGGCAAGGCATAATCTGGTTTCATTTACACCTATTTACATGGACACCTTGGGCCAATGGAAATCATTTCCATTTGAAGACAGAGGAAAGAAAAAAAGGGGTGAAAAAGGCTCGGCAACCGGAATTGAACTGCGATGGCACTCAGTGTGTGTGAAGGTATGCGTTAATACTTCTTCAGCAGGACTTTACAGTTTACAATTCACAAGAAAAATGTGGAATTTTTAACGGACACGAAATTAATATTATAGCATATTGTGATTTAATTATATTTTGTCATAAAATTGGCTTATGTGATATTGTAAGGCAGATGCATTTTGATCTAAAGGTGGATTTTTTTTTATTTTTAAAAATGCTCCTGTCTGTGCAGTGATGTGCGTAATGAGTGCAGTTTTCCATAAATTGTAAAAAGACAATAACATGTCAAAGACAATTTTTGGAACAGTAATGCAAAACAGCACTTTTAACTATGGACATAAATGCACTTTTATCTGCTGCTAAACACGACTGCAAATTGTATGAAATTGTGTCTTTACTTATTTTATTCTTTTATTGTTATTTTTAGGTATGGTTAATCTTAATGCTTATTTATTCTTTTTAATTCACTGACGGGAGCTGCTGGGAGAAACAATATTTCGTTTCCTTCTGTGTACTCAGTGAAATGACAATAAAGTGAATCTAAATTGTTTTATGCAAGCTTCTAACCTTTTTTATGATGTTGGATTTGACTGAAAACAGATTTTTTACAGATAAACTGTGATTTCTCCCCCCCCCCCCACCCCCCCCCCTCCTCCTCCTATAATTACAGCCTAATATTGTTTACGAAAATGCCACACAAAAATACTTTGCCATGAGCAAGTTTGTTGATGAGCCCGACTCTATTAGTTTTTCTCAGCTAATTTGGCCCAGAGCTGCTTTGGAGGAAGTAGACGATATGAAAACATCAACACAATGCAAACAAACGCTGTTCAAACTGAAACTTCATGAGGCAATCAGGTCTATTGTGTTTATGTAAAGAAGATTCAAAAAAAGTACTTCAGAAATGCAAATAAACCCTTGAGGATGGTGTGGCGATAAACTGTATAAAATATCCATAAGTCAATTATATGAATGTGAAAAACCAAATGGGGAAGCCTATTTTGAGCTATTGCTATTCAAGCTTTTTTGGCCATGCAGGGCCACCTTTTCCGCTTGGAGGGTTTGCAATGCCAAAGGACCACACACACGCACACGCAGATTTGCTCATAATTTATGCTAATTTCCCCCCATAAATCCACAATGCACCCCATCACCAGTCTGACGGATTACGAAAAGAATCGCATTGCGGGGGGACACCGAGATATTTTCACCCAGAAACCAGGAGCTGCTGGATAAACACTGTTTAACAATCTAAAACCATGACTTACTACACACAAAAAGAAAAGGAAAAAGGGCTGTTTCATAGAAATGATCTAATTATAGTAAATCATTTTATACTTCTTATTCTGAGAGGCTATAATTATTCTAGAAAAAAATATATATAAATTGGAAAAAAGTAAAAACAAATTGTGTGTATAGGTTGAAGTTTCTTCTAGTCCAAATCTTCCATCGTGCAATTTCTTTATTTTTTTCCCTTCATATTCTAAGAGGCTATACATTATTCTAGAAAAAAAATATATATAAATTGGAAAAAGTCACATTTTTTTGTGTCTATAGGTTGAAGTTTCTATAATCCAAATCTTCCATCGTGCAATTTCTTTATTTTTTCCTTCATATTCTAAGAGGCAATACATTATTCTAGAAAAAAAAATAGAAATTAGGAAAAAGTCTAATTTTTTTGTGTCTATAGGTTGAAGTTTCTCTAGTCCAAATCTTCCATCGTGCAATTTCTTGATTTTTTTTTTTTCCTATACAGAGTGCCTTTTTAACACCTGTCATTTCCCATTAATGTTCAGCTGAAAAGGTTTTGTCCAAAAGGAAGTGGCCCAGTCGACCCATCTCCAAACACACTGCGCGGATAATGACAACACACTGCCAAGTGCCAAACATCTTCTGACATCCACCTCTATTCATTCATTCATTCCTTTACAAAAAAAATATATATTATTATATTATCTCCCTCAGATTAAAATGTCCGTATACAAAGCAGTCAGACTGACTTTGTTATACGTGCAACAAAAAAAATATGATTGTAGAAATGTGATTAATGTGAGCTGTTAAAAAAAAAAGCGCACTGACGCATGCAGAGAATCCTTCGAATGAATTCTGGAATTTTACGCACGATTCTTAATCACACAATTTCCTCTTGAAATGGCAAAATCTTTTAAAAGTCACTTTTATTTCTTCATGTTTGCACTGCAAAACATGCTGCCAAGTTTAGTGCAAGTTGACCTGCAACACTCGCATTATAACCAGCCACAGAGGAGCAGTAAGAGTCTTTTTCTCTCTCTCCTCTCACACACAGACGGTGTGGCTTTTTGAGCTTCAGGGTTATGGGATATTGGTAGACCTTTTGTCCCACGTCGAATGCACACACTGAAAAATACCACCATGACTCTGAATCTGAATAGGTTTTTTTTTTTTAGCTTGCTCCCAAAACTCCCCGAGTTCAAGCAGCAGTAGATCAAGTCTGCACTATGTTTGGTCATTTGTAGAAACACCGAACAAAGGTTGGGATAAGCCAAATTGCATTGCACTTGTGAACCGTGCCTCAGCCTGAAGTATCCTTTATAGCAGGAGAGGAGGGGGGGACCTCCACCAAGAACAATTTTGTGTGAGCTTTTCACAAAAAAAAAGAGGGGAAAACAAAGGGCACTTTCTGAAACATCTTAAAGTAGAGTAGTGAGGCGTGACATTCCCAGGGTGACGAGACACAAAAGCTGAGGTCATGGGGATGAAAAAGAGAATCAAACAGCCACTTTCACACGTCTGCCCTCCTCTGCTGCACCCACCAAGAACACAATAGGAAACAAATGTTGTTAAAAGAGGATCGATGCCATTCATCCCTAAAGCAGCGAATGATAGCCAAACAATATTGTCACAGTGAATCGAGTTGAGATATGCTGCCACCCAGACCTATAAGGGAGAGAGAGGGGGAAAAAAAATAATCTGCCTTTCAGGGAACGATTAAGAGAAATTTAAACCGGATTGTTGTTAACATTTATTCCAAAGGGTGAGCTCAAAATTAATATTAATTAATAAAACATTTTTTTTATTTAAGCTTTAATATTTTGGAAATGTAGGTCTACACTTTTTTTGGATGCTGAAATATATATTTTTTGTGGTGATTTTCTTTTACACTCCTGTGTTTGTTTTATGCATGTCAGTGCCCTAGATGATAGGGTGTAATGTCCTAGACCTCTAACAATTTATCATGATTTATGTTTATTTATTTTGTTTTATTTATTTATCTATTTATTTATATTTATTTTTATAATTTTTTTTATAACAGTGCCCTCTGGGTATTGTCATGGGTGGGGGGTGAGTGGGATATCTATCAGTCCAAACATGTTTGTGCAATGGATTGTCAGAGTTGTATTAACAAAATTCAGAAATAAACTCTGTTTAAAAAAAATATATATATATATATATTATATATATATTTTGGAAAATGTAGGTCTACAATTTTTTTGGGGGTGCTGAAATATATTATTTTTGTGTTGATTTCTTTTTTTTCCCCCTACAGAGCTGGCAGGTTGCTGACTGCAGGCAATGTATATTTAGGCCACTAATCAACCTATAAATAGACAAATCATTGCTAGAGGTGAACAAATTCGCATCTTTAAAACAAACATTTATAATCCCACTGAATTGTGAGTGTAAATTACAGCAATTTTCTTTTTTTTTCTTTTTTTGTCACGCAGATTATCTCGAGCAGGCCTATAGATTTGAAAGGGGATTTGTTTTTGTTTCTACCTGCAGCCTCTGCGTTCAAACACACGCTCAGTGAAAGCAGGTAGAGTTTGTTGTCTGCTGTGACTCTCCAACTCAACCAATAGGCCTGAGCTGCTAATTAAGTCCGTGGTGATTTCAGCCCCCAGAGATGTTTTACGGTGCAATTAAGGACGCGCTGATGATGAAGGTATGAATATTCAGCAGAATGACAATTAATTAGCAGACAGAGGGCTCTCACAAGAACCTCCTCAATGGCAAATTTAGCCTATATATATATATATATATATATATATATGACAGGGCAATGTAAAGGCCATCTTCACAATATTAATTTTTGTCCCAAAAAAAAAAGGATATCAGAATAAAAGCATAATCTCTATGTTCAATATCATATAAATATGGTGAATGTATTTTTTCGTGTTGTTTATTTTATCAAACAGCGGGATTATAGTGCTCGCAGCAGCCCGCCCCATTAGTTTGTTTCTGGGTGACATCAGAGGGAGTACCTGGAAGAAGACCTCAGGGCATTTACAACATATGCTTGGATTATGCTTAATGGTCTAATTACATAAATTAGGCATTCATTATACGGCACATCATCTGTAACAGATATCTCAATTGTACGGAGGCGGGAACATCTAATTCAATTTGTCTGTGAGTAGTTTCATCCAATTAAATACTGAAAGACGTGGAAAAAGGAAGAAATGTTGACCATTATGCCGATATTTATTTATTTATATATATATATATTAATTATAATTATTAATTAATTAATTAATTAATTATCCAAGACACTAAGGATTTTTTTTTAAATATAATTTTCTTTTATTCTTTTTTTTTGGACTAGTTTTTTCTCAGGCAGCAGTTTCACTCTGTGACCATCAGATGGGGACACATGGTTGATGATCTATGTATCTCTATATATGATCTATATATAATTGCATTTGCCTTAAGTATAATTAATATATCTATATCTATCTATCTATCTATCTATCTATCTATCTATCTATCTATCTATCCATCTACACATCTATCCATTTATCCATCTATCTATCTATCTGATTTTATAAGTATAATTAAATGAGTCACTGTTATTTTGAGTCAATATGACAATTTTGGACAATATAAAACACATCTATCCATCTATCTACTGTGCATTACTATGAATTTGTATCTGCAGGCGCATGTGAGTGTGCATGTGAAGCCTGTGTGTGTGTGTGTGTGTGTGTAGGAGGGCTGTCCCAGTTCATTGACTCCATATGGTGAGAAACAGCAGGACTGATGAGTGTGCTACCTGAGGTCCGTGTTTGTGCTGTCGACTGTAACCAAAACAGAGGCCCCTGACCCACTGCATAATTCATTACAGACAAGACAGTGCCGCTCACACTCTCATTTCATCATTTAGCTTTTGGTGACAGATGACTCCGTAACAACAAATCATCCTATTAAACTGCACATGATACTTAGCCAGCTGACAGATATGAAAGGGAAGGAGCAAAGAGCAAGAAGAAAGTCGCTGCGAAGATGGTGAGACAGGGAAAAAAATGTAAATGGGCAGAAAGATGAGAGGAGAAAACAGAATAACAATATGACTGAGTCCATTTCAATATTGAGAAGAACACGCAGAAGCCCTCACTACTATATGCATCGCCGTATAATGAACTAGTTTCACATGAACACTGATTCTCAGTTACTGTATATATTGTTGAAAATGAGAGAATAATGCAATATTAAGCAATGTGAGATCATAATATATTAACAACAAACTCAACAGAAGAGTGAACTTTCACCGTAAAGCAGAAAGATAAAAGGCCAATTATGCAAAAAAAAGAAGGTGTGAATTATCATACTGTAGTTCAATCACATACAAAGAGTTACCTTTCACAGAGGAGAAAAAAATGAGGTGGAAGGCTTTGAGGTGGATGAATCTGTGCAGCAAGGATCACAGGGTGAAGTGATATTATTGGAGGTATACTATGTTTAGAGAGGGAGGATTTTAAAGCTCCCTGAACTGTGTTGTCATTAAACGCTGATGTACAACACACCCAGA
Organism: Sebastes umbrosus; assembly: GCF_015220745.1. Taxonomy (NCBI): domain Eukaryota; kingdom Metazoa; phylum Chordata; class Actinopteri; order Perciformes; family Sebastidae; genus Sebastes; species Sebastes umbrosus. The sequence continues at coordinate 17,019,155 of NC_051272.1, forward strand.
TGACAGGTGACATATTAACTGAAGAGCATAAAATGGATCAATATGTTGGGTCACTTTAAGTGAAATTACAACCTCTTGAGGTCAATGTTGTAGGTTTAACCTTTCACCTCTCCTTTTGTGTTTACTATTATCCTTTCATTGTGGAGAAACTGGTGGAAAACTGTTATTAACTTTGACTTGTTTGCCCCAAATTAATGACGTTTGTAAAGGTATGGGATATAGTGAGGGATGAAAAGCTTTGAACTCCGGGATCAATTCAGAGAAAGTTGACATTGTTGTTTTGTTAGACATGTCCTCGGCAACGCCACCAACACGTCTCTCCTTTGGGGGTTTAGCGTGTAAGAGCGTCTAAGTGAGGCAAATCCTTTTTTTATTGTGAGCTTGTGTGAGGAAGGCACGGCCCTTTTGTGTGGCTTATGTTCATCCAGACCTTGGCAGTGATCAGAACGCGCTTAACCAACTGGGACCAAATGAGGGGGCATTTTGTTCTGTCTTTCATCTTATACATCAGGGAAATGCCTGGTCTCCAAGGAGGTGGCTAACGGAGCCAAAGACCAGAACAACACAATACACAATAACAATACAGGAGTGTTTACAACACACGTAAACAAAAAAACACACGGCTGATAATGGGGACACCCACGGGGAAGGTAACAGAATGAAAGGATATCACAGGAAATGTTAATAGAAAAGTTTGAAAATGTAATCCATGTGTGGACGTCCGGTTGTTAAAGCAAAAGAGAGACAAACTCAAACACCTAAATTGTTCTTTCTGACCTACATCTCATCTTATTTTAAAGACAAGGGTCTGTACTTTGTTTTAATGTCACTTTGTATTTGTATTTTACAAGACAGGACTGCAGCCACCCAAGCAGTGATCAGTCCTTTTTTTCCTGGGTGACTACCACAATGACCAATCACCAAGTGCCACTTCTATTGATATATTTTAATTGGTGTGTGATATATGCTGCTGTAAGACTCACATTTGCATTGCTAAGCATAAACAAGCCTCAGTAAATCACAAAAGAGCTTTAAAGAGAAACGCAAACAAGCGATGTTGCATGGTATACGCTTTGCACTGCTCCTTTATGGTTGACCAGCTCAATGTGCCTCCTGCTGAAAGGTAATATGCATGACACATTTCCAGGCACTAATTCATTTGTTTAGTAATAGGGGAGCTAACCTGTGCTGAAAACATGGGTGCAGTGAGGAAAACACAAAGGTCCTGTTAATCCACGGCTAATCAAAAGGGCACTGAAAACAACCCCTGCAGAAGGATTTTGTCATATTAATTAAGGCGAGGCTTGAATATTTGTGCGTCTATAAAAGCATGCTCATAAGGAAGGGCACAGTGCCGACTCTGTATTATTATTATTCCTCCAGACTGCTTTGACACTGCCAGTGTGAGAATGCAACCCCTAGCTGGCGGCCAAGGACCTTGGAAAGCATGGCTAATATCTAGAGAGAAATATGTATTTATGTGTCTGAAATCCTGTTGATTAAGGGTTCTTGAAGCGGTGGCTGATATATACGATACGGTGTATTTTTTGAAGGATAGTAGTAATAGAACTGATGAACTGTGGTGTTGATTACTAGACCCTTAAGGGGCTACACTTGAAAATAATGTTGTTGACTCTGACCTGTTCAGGAGCAAGTACTCCAGATGTGACAAAGCATTTGAATTATAGATGGGGAAATACACACAGACTGCATGCACACAAAAGAATGCAATTACATTTCTATCAAACAAGTTTAATCTAGAGTTGGGGTTTACGCTATTACAATGCACTGATGGAAAAAAAGCACAGGAAGAATCCTATGAAATGTCAAGTACCGCTGCATGCCAGGAGAAATCTTTATCGGTCACGGCAACTGTATTCACAGAGTATTAACAGCCTTATCAGCTGGGGAAATGTTCAGTTCCCCTGCCTAAACCAAAGCTATTACAATCCCAAATAATTAACTTTCAGCTGGATAGCCAGTTGTCGTGACAACTAAGATGAGAGGATCTGCATGTAGAACAATTTTGATCAAAAGTATCTGTTTCTCACTACATCTCTAAGTCTTCTCATACGCAACTGGGTTCAGATACCAAATCATAATGACGCACTACGCTTTTACACACTGTTATCATGTTCAATTCAGAGCTTTGGTGGAAATATGTCCACTTTCTATATGAAAGGTTCTTATTTTTCATATAGCTGACAGATACTGCATATATCTAATGTTTCTATTTGAAAGGATGCACATATCAGTCTTCACAATAAACAACATCTACATAGCTTTCCACAATTCATATCCTCCTCTCCTTTCTCTAAGAGAAAATACAAACTTTCTTATAAAACAAACATGACATCACAAATTTCTGTATATTGGTCTTAATAAATAAGCTAAAATGCCATTTAAAAAGCTAAAATTTGCATATTTTAACAATTTACATATTAAATATTGTAGTTTTATGTTGTGACAAAATGCAGTGAATAATCGTCCATTGTAAAACAGAAAACTGCAAACAAAAAAAAAAAAAAACAATAAATCAAAAACAGAAAATAAAGGTAAACATGGTCATTGACTCAAATGAAAAATTTCACAAAATAAGTCTGAATTCAGTTTCTTTATTTCTGGACTTTTCTTGCCATCTCGGTGTGCAAAGTTTTCTATGAGTCGTAAGTCTTGTAGTCTTGTACAAACACAGTCTGGGAATATTTAAAGCAAACTTCTTAATGCTGAAAGTTAACAGCCGCGACTGGGAGGGAGAGACCGTTTTTAAGTTAGTATTTTCTTGGTTCAATCAAAGTGCTGAAAGTCAGCTCCAGTTCTGAACTGAGCTCTCAAATCAACACTGTTATTCAATCATTACACTGTTTATGTCCTCATCTCACTGACAGACTTCAACAGGCGTTAAACCAACTCAGGTAATATGGCCTAATAAATCGGGACCAATAAAAAGCATTTAATCGTGAGTGTCAACATGATTAATTGTGCACTAAAATCCATGTGAGACCTCCCAGTCATGGGGGCAGTGAAAAGGCATTTTGCATTTCAGCATAACTGGCACCAGGATGAGCAGTTATGTGAGTCTATCCATGGAATTGGTATGAATATCAAATTAATAATTAGTCATGTAATTTCTCCTCAGGAATTACTACGCCTCAAACTGGTTGGTGAATTTAATTATTAGCAGCCTTTTTGTTTCCATGTCCCTCTCATTACTGTCAGGATTGATGTAACATAAACTTCATTAAAAATTAAAGCAAGAGTCTTAATTATGAGGCTACACTGACTGAAGTTAGAATTAGCCAACTCAGTGATGTGCAAATGAGAGCATTATTTAAGAAACATGCTGGAAGTAGTTATGCTAATTTCAAGAGTTCACAGTAGCAGACCTTTCACTTGCAGTTGCATATTCATTAAACACACTATGCAAATTTAATGTAGCAGTCTTAGTAATGCCTTGTTAATTTATTCAGATTTATTGAGTACGACTTGTAAAAAGTACCAATTTAATTACCCTATCTCCTTGGAAGGTAAGGGATGTGGCCAAGGTTTTAAACTGTGTAAATCAGGATTAGTGTGGTTTGATGGAGAAAAAGGGAATGAAAGGACGTTTCTGTTAATGGCCATGCTTGAAAGACATATTGATTTACTTAAGATATGATTCAAGTGAAAATATGTAAAGCACACTCAACCAGTCCAAAAAAAAAGCATATGTGCTGGTATAGCTGAGTTGGAGTTCATCATGCATATAGTCTTCAGGTCATATAAAGTAGCATGAGCTCCCTGTCTACTGAGGGTGAGGTTGTTGTTTTTGTATGGAATATGAATTTAGAAAAACGTGAGGGATTTATACAAAGTGCTGAAAAACATCACAGTCTGGGATTTAGTGCTAGTGAATCCATTTTAAAAGCATGAATCATACCTTAGAGGCAGCAAATGAAGAAGTACTCACATCCTTTACTTATGTAAATGTATGGATACCACAGTCCATAAATACTCTGTTACGTGTTTAAGGGCTGCATTCAAAATGTTGTATGTCGGCGGTTCGATCCCCGGCTCCTCCAGTCCACATGTCCAAGTGTCTTTGGTCAAGATACTTAACCCCAAATTGCTGTGTATGAATGAGTATTTATGGCAGGTGGCACCTTGCATGAGAGCCCTACCAGTGTATGAATGTGTGTGTGAATGGGTGTTCAGTAGACTAGAGGCACTATATAAATTAAATGCAAGTGATGCAAGCTCTTATGTCGTCCTTCTCTTCTTTTCTCCCCAGATGACGTCAGAGTTCCAGGCCAAAACTAAGGGCGGCAGAGTTTCTTCACTTCATCCACATTGTCCACTGTATGAACTCAAGAGGTCTCAACAACCCCATGTCAGGTTGACCCTAGGAAACATTTTGGGTTGTCTGTTCCATAACCTCCTCCTTCTATCTCTCCGAAACAATGGGAGGCAATAGTCTCATACTCGCTTGTCCTCCCTTTCAGTGTTGGACCTCAAAATTCACTGTGCCTCATAAGGATCAAACATACAATTTCCAGTCTTCAGACTACTCTTCTATCATCCCGAGTTATTTGATGTGAGACATTTGACAACTGTTTCATAGAGCTTTTGTTTAGCTACGGGGGAGACGGGATATGATCTTTTCACTTCAGACTTTTCGTTGTAGTTTTCAACTTTTCTTGCTGAGACACTTATTTGGTCAGAAATTAGGTGATCATTGTTGATCTTGTTCACATTACAAAGAACAGATATCCTGAAAACTTAGAGAAGTGTGAGGGCAGGATTTGATCTCTCAGTTTCATATCCAGGAATGACATATTATACTTTCTTTTTTTACCACTTTTTTGACATACTATACTACGACTTTTTTATCACTTCTTTCGATATACTTTCTTTGACTTTTTTTCGACATACTATACTATGACTTTTTAATCACTTTTTTCAACCTATTATACTATGACTTTTTGCGATGTAGTATACTATGACTTTTTTATCACTTTTTTCAACATACTGTACTATGACTTTTTTAATCACTTTTTTTCGACATACTATACTATGACTTTATTCAACATTCTATAGTTTTACTTTTTTAACACTTTTTTCGACATACTATACTATTATGTTTTTTACCACTTTTTTTACATACTATACTATGACTTTTTTTATCACTTCTTTCGACATACTGTCCTTTGACTTTTTTCGACATACTATACTATGACTTTTTAATAACTTTTTTCGACATACTATACTATGACATTTTTATCGCTTTTTAGACGTACTATGACTTCTTTTGGTGCCCAACAGCAGAATGAGACAAGTGTCTCCTCACAGGACTTTGGAGAGATACAACATGGGGGTTATGCAACAGAAAACCAGAAATTGTAATAAATTCTACTGAATTGTTACGAAATAAATATAAAATACCTTCACACATAAAACACCTTCCTGCCCTCTGTGTGCTGGAAGAGGATTCCTTTCAACATCTCCTCGGCAGCTGCCATAAAGCCTTGGCTGATGGACGTTACTGCTGGCGCCACAACCAGGTGCTCAAGGCAGTTGTGGACACAGTCACCACAGCCATTCAGTCCAGCAAACACCACCCCAGGAAGAAAACCATCGCGTTCCTCATGGCTGAAAATCATATGTATGTTGAAAGAAAAGTCATAGTTTAGTATGTAAAAAAAAAGTCATGGTACAGTATGTTTAAAAAAGTCATAATATAGTATGTGGAAAAATAGTCGTAGCGTAGTATGTCGAAATAATTCATAAAAACTCATAATATAGTATGTTGAAAAATGGTCATAGTATGGTATGTTGAAAAAAGTAAAAAAAAAAAAAAAGTAATTGTATAGTATATCAAAAACTTTCATGAAAAGAAGTCATTGTATAGCATGTCGAAAAATGTATTTAAAAAAAGTCAAAACAAATAAAAAATTCATAGTAGTAGTAGTATGTCGGAAAAAAAGTCATAGTATATTATGCCGGAAAAATAAGTCTCACTATGTAGTAGTCCTGTTTGTGCATGTGTGTGTATTTCGGGCCTGTGTGTACTATGTAAAAAAATAACAGAGTGAATGAATTTCTCCTCGGGGACCTTTCTTCTTCTTCTCTTCTAGTATGTCGAAAAAATATAAAAAGTCATACTCTAGTATGTCGAAAAAAAAGTCATATAATAGTATGTCAAAAAATATAAAAAAGTCATAGTTCAAATGAAGAAGATACAATAACAAACACCATGTTAGTGTATCTGGTCAGATAGCTCAGTGTGGTAAATATCTGGTTAGAATACTGGAGGTTGTGGGTTTGATCCTTATGTGGCACAGTGTTTTTTCAGGTTTAACGTCTAATGACGAAGTCAAATATATGAAGAGAACAGCTCCAAGTGCGTGTGGCAACTTGGTTGCTAAGTTCCCGGTTCTGGCTGCGGCAGAGCAGGGTTTGATCCCCACCCTCACATCGATGCCCGGTGCCTGACAGTGGAGTGAGATGAGCGTCTCCTCCCAGGGTTTACCAGAAATACAACTGGGGGGTTATGCAACAGAAATTGGAAATTTGGTTTTACTGCTACTACATTGGGATGCATCATCAGTGACGCAAGTTCAGCGAACTTGAGTTGTTGTCCTAGATCCACTCTCAGCGGCTGTGGACAGTCGGCATTGTGGTTGGGAATGGGGCTTCTCTCAAGCCTTGAGGAACGGGATGGTTTCTTCCTGGGGTGGTGTTTGTGGTGAATGAATGTTTGTGGTGACCGTTTCCACAACTGCTTTGAGCACCTGGTCGTGGCGCCAGCAGTAACGTCCATCGGCCAAGGCTTTATTGCTGCTGAGGAGATGTTGAAGGGATCCTCTACCAGAGGTGAATATATTATAAATTATTAGGGTTATACATTATATAGGGTTAGAATGGGTTATACATTATATAGGATAGGGTTAAGGTTAGGGTTATATATTATATAGGATAGGGTTAGGGTTAGGGTTATACATTATATAGGATAGGGTTAAGGTTAGGGTTATATATTATATAGGATAGGGTTTGGGTTAGGGTTATACATTATATATGCTAGGGTTAGGGTTATACATTATATAGGATAAGGTAAGGGTAAGGGTCAGGGTTATATAGCATGCAGGTCAGGGCTATAATGTATATGTAATGTATAATATTATTTATAATGAATATATATATATTTATTATCATTAATATATATGACACTGTGTTTTCTGTTGCATAACCCCCCAGTTGTATTTCTGGTAAACCCTGGGAGGAGACGATCGTCTCACTCCACTGTCGGGCACCAGGCATCAATGTGAGGGTGGGGATCGAACCCTGCTCTGCAGAACTGGGAACTTAGCAACCAAGCCACCAATGCCACACGCATTTGAAACTGTTCTCTTTGTATATTTGACTTCATCATTAGAAGTTAGACCTGAAAAAACTCTGTGCCACATAAGGATTGAACCAACAACCTCCAGTATTCCAACCAGTTATCTACCAACTGAGCTATCTGACCAGATACACTGATGCAGTGTTTGTATATGTATTTCACTTCTTTATTTGAAGTCAGCCCTCAAAACTCACTGTGTCACATAAGGACTGAACCCACAACCTCCAGTATTCTAACCAGATATTTACCACACTGAGCTATCTGACCAGATACACTGATGTAGTATTTGTTATTGTATTTAACTTCTTCATTTGACGTTAGACCTGAAAATAGATTGTGTCATGTCGAAAAGTTAAAAAAGTATGTAAAAAAAAATAAAGAAAAAGTCATAGAATAGTATGTCGAAAAATCAAAAAAAGTCATGGTAAAGTATGTTGAAAAATTTCATCATAAAAGGTCATAGTATAGTTTCTCAAAAAACTTTATGAAAAAAAGTCATAGTATAGTATGTCAAAAAATTGTATGAAAAAAGTCATCGTATAGTATGTCGAAAAAACGGCTAAAAAAATTTTTTTGTCAAAAAAAGTAGTGAAAAAGTCATAATACAGTATGTCCAAAAAAGTGATAAAAAAGTCATAGCATAGTAGGGCGAAAAAAATTATATTATAATATGTTGTAAAAAGTGCTATACCATGCCTTTTTTTCACCTTTTTCGACAAACATTACTATTACTTTTTTTTTAAATACTATGCTATGACCTTTTACGACATACAATACTATGTCTTTTTTACCACTTATTTCAACATACTATATTATGAATTTTTTCGACAAATTATAGTATGACTTTTTTTTAATCTACATAATATACTATGACTTTTTTAGAATTTTTTCGACATATTATCCTATGACTTTTTTAGACATACAATACTGAGACTTTTTTCTTTTACCGTTTTTGACATACAATACTATGACTTTTTTCGATATGCGATACTATGGATTTTTTTCGACATATTGTACTAAGAATTTTTTTCAACATAATATATTATGACTTTCTAATTTATTTGACATACTATACTATTATTTTTTTCGACATACTATACTATGACCTTTTTGTTGATTGTTTTTGACATACTATACTATGACTTTCTTTTACCTATCTCGACATGCTATGCTGTGACTTTTTTCGACATACTATACTATGACTTTTTATTTCGACACACTATACTATGACTTTTTTTTTTACATACTACACTGACTTTTTCAACATAATATACTATGACTTTTTACGACATACTATACTATGACTTTTTTTGACATACTATGCTATGACTTGTTTTTCGACATACTATACTGTGACTTTTTTTTACACTTTTTGAGATACAATACTATGACTTTTTTCGACATAGTACACTACAAACTTTTTTTGACATGGTATACTACTCCTTTTTTCAAATGTTTTTCGACATACAATACTGTGACCCTTTTGTTGTCTTTTCTAGACATATTATACTATGACTTTATTCACCTTTTTCGACATACTAGTCTATGACTTTTTTATGCTATACCATGATTTTTTTTTTTTTACCTTTTTAGACATAGTATACCATGTTTTTTTTTCACCTTTTTCGATATACTATACTATGACTTTTTTATCGAGATACTATCCTAAGACTTTTTTAGAATTTTTTCAACATACTATACTACAATTTTTTTTTTTTACCTTTTTGACATACAATACTACGACGTGCAATACCATGACTTTTTTTCAACATATTGTACTATGACTTTTTCTAATTTTTTTTACATACTATACTATGACCTTTTTGATGACTTTTTAGACATACTACAGTATGACCTTTTTGTTGACTTGTTTTTGACCGACTATACAATGACTTTTTTTTACCTACCTCGACTTACCTACCGTGACTTTTTTCGACATACTATACTATGACTTTTTTAGAATTTTTTCAACATACTATATTACTTTTTTTGACATACTAAACTATGACTTTTTTGACATACTATAATATGACTCAGTCTTCGACAAACTATACTATGATCTTTTGTTGATTTTTTTAGACATACTATACTATGATGTTTTAGTTGACTTTCTTCAACATACTATACTGTGACTTTTTTTTTTTTACCCTTTTTGACATAAAATACTGACTTTTCCGACATGCTATACCATGATTTTTTTTTTTTTTTTTTATCTTTTTAGACATACTATACTATGTTTTTTTTCATCGATATACTATACTATGACGTTTTTCGACGTACTTTACTTTGACTTTTTTATCAAGATACTGTACTATGACTTCTTTAGAATTTTTTCAACATACTATACTATGAGTTTTTCCACCACACTATGACCTTTTTTTTTTTTTTTACTTTTTTGGACATACTATACCAAGACTTTGTTATAACATTTTCATGACATATCATACTATTACATTTTTAATGACATACTATGCTATGGCTTTTTATGACATATTATACTATCACATTTTTATGACATATTATACTATGACTTTCTTATGACTTTTTTTCAGCATACATATTCTGTTATATTTGTTGAAATCCTCTTTACATTGTGACTGCAATCAATAAATCAAATGCTCTGACTCTCTGCCTACCTACCCGCCTACTTGCATGCATTCTGCCTGTGCACTCATTGCGTATCACTGGCCTCCCACAAGCTGCTAGTTTGACAGCTGTGAGTACTAACAATAGCCATGTTTACTTTCATTATGATAATTTTACATTCATAATGATAATTTTGTGAGACTTGATTTAGTGGGAGACCTGAACGGATGGACTGTCTTGGCGACTTGCTCACTAAACATTTTTTTGGTTGAATTATTCTTAAAATCTATTGTACTCTTGCTACTTTGTCAGCATAACCGACCTGGCCTTTAAGTGGTTGGTGCATTGAAAACAATGGCATAATTGCAATTCATACAATGAATAGCCTACTTCCAAATACATTGCTTGGATAAACAATGTTATTATTTATAAGTTTGTCTGACGTCTTATCATCTGACTCATATTGCCCCAATAGACTCTGGTGATGCTGCTATGTGTCTAGATCTCAGCAACCGAAACGGTGGGTTTAATAGACAATAGGAATGATGACAAAACTACAAAAAATAAAACCCAGATTGCATTAAAGGTGTAGTTTTCCTTTAAGTTTCACTTCCTGTATTTAAAGTTAAAATATTCCTAATTTGCAATCTATAACTGTCACAGCATGTAAAATGCTGGTTCAATGAAAGGTGACTATTACAAACAACACAGCAATAAACATTTGCATCTGAGAGCAAGTTTACTGTGTTGGACCAAATCCAAATATAAAGAATTACTGCACAAAGAGAGGGGTGTTAATTAATATGCACTTTTAATGCAATACATAAACCCCTGAAGAAGAAAATAAACATGTCCGCACACATCTGGGCACATGGGCATAAATATGTCACTAGAAACTGATTTTGAATCATATATTTGAATTGCTCAATTTGAATTGTATTAAAAAACTGAATATAGAATCACATAATTTGAATTTGCATTGTTTATAGGCTTGGACGATATAAGAGATTATCGTTAGACACGATACTGATTGGCCACGATAATGGTCCTCACGTGTCCACGATAACAGAACGATATTCGATTATGTTGAATACAGGGATTCCGCCAGTATTTTGCAAGACCGACGGGCCTGAGATGACTCCCCGCCGAGGCAAAGCATCAGGGAATTATGTATTTTTAAGATGTTTTTTTAAACTAAAATGTGTTATACAAGTAGCAAACTGCTTTAAGGAATAACTCAGTGTGTAGGTTGTGTGCTTAACGTTAGCGAGTGTTGGTGTTTGCGCTCAAGGGAGAGACAGAGAGAGAGAGCGAGGGAGTGTGTGTGACGGAGTGACTGCAGTGTATGTACAGTTCAAGCTGTTGGTGAATAAACGCTACAACTCCTCAAGACACAAGCCAAGTTCCTGTGTCTTGTAGGATTTTTCCATACATGACTCGGAGCGTCAGCCCAGCACGGCAGGGATTTACGTCTCCATTACAACAGTTACCCGCTACTCAAAGGAGCAGCTGTAAAACAGTGTTAAACACATTTCATTTCCTATATTCTTCACAATAAAAGTCCCCTGTTATTTTGTTATTTTAAAGCTTTTATCATGAAGAAACAATTCAGGGAATGTTGGGTTATCAGCAGCAACTTAACATGACTCCTATGCAGCTGAAAAGCGAAACGGTAAAATAAAGCAGATATCTGAAAGTACAAACAGTGAAGTCGGAGATTCTGTTAGAAGCTACAAAAGTACTGAAAGCTGAACACACAACGTCTTTCTCTCTGGTTTCCTGCACGCTTGTTTGAGAGGGAGAAGGGGGCGATTCTTTGGTTTTAAACCAAACCAAAAAGGGGAGCCAGACAACGTGACCAAAGTGATTTGTAAGCTGTGCGATAAATAAGTCAGGACTAAAGATGGAAACGCCACAAATCTCTGCTCCCATCATAAAACTCACCATCTAGTATACGCAAGTCTGCCACCGACTCCTTCAACAAAGAGCAACCGGACCAAAACTCCTCCCACGGTGAGCAGTCAGCCCTCAATCAAAGGTAACCAAATATAAAGGGTGGCGAGACTGTACGAGGGCAGTTACTAGTCACCAGCTGATTGATCCGATTTATTAATCTCAGCATGTCATTGTGTAAAACAGCGCTAACTTCAAATTCATTGTGGCCACTTATTGGTATTGCAATGTACGTGTCTCCAGTCCATAGATATTTATATCTATGTGCGTCCCTCTTCAGCTTTTTTTGGACGATAATATCGTATATCGTTTTTTTTTTTCTTAAAGCAATATCGTCAGTAGGGAAATTTCAATATCGCCCAACCCCAATTGTATAATAATAATTCAAATACAGTTCTTAGTGACACATCTTTCTGCCCATAATTCCCTGTTTATTATAATAAACCTTTATTTTACAGTCACATATTCTTGTGGAGCAGGTTCTGATCTGTATTCTCACAACAACACAATGTCTTCTCAGGTAATGGAGACTTCAAAAAATAAGAAAGACAGAAAAGGAAAGCTAATACACTGTGCAACCAAATAATCTTGTTAGTTTCAAGTGGTATGGTCACTTGTCAGTGACTCAACGTTAGTCCTTGGGGACACAGTTGAAAGGCTGAACTGGAGAAAAACATCCTTGGGGCTTTTTCGGGGAAGAAGCCCAATCATTGTGGTGGTAAAAACAACCTGCAGATGAGCACTGAGGGTCACACAGCTCTGACCATGGCAGAGCAGAGCTCACTGACTACATACACCACCCCAGGAGACAATTACACTGGCTGGGTGTCTATTGCTCATGTCTGTTCATTCCTCCCTGTTGTCCCTTGGGGGTGTTTATGGGACTGTGTGTGTGTGTGTGTGTGTGTGTGTGTGTGTGTACTAGGGGACCCTATACACACTGAAATCACCTCTTACTGCTTTGCTGAACAAAAATTAATCGTTCGTGTGTTTGACGCAGCCATCCAAACAAAAATAAAATAAAGACACAAAAGCTGTTAAAACACACTCTGTGCAATTAAGCTGCTCAGGGTTATATTTATTTTGAACTAAAGGATAAGACCTTACTTACTTGTTTTTTTTATTACAATCTCCATAAATAAAAAAAGGCACTCAAAGGAAGCAAATGTAAGTGCCTGAAAAGATTGCACACAGTATAAACTACTGATGTGTGTAGGCGTTAGCGCTGTACCACAAACACCTCTGAGTTGATTACATAAATATAGCATTACTCAATTATTTATGTGTTATTAATTAAAAAAAACATTTTACTTGAAAAGGAAAATATTTGTTAGTAGAATCACTGGACTTGTGTTTAATATATTGAAGCATACTTTAGCAGCATAAACATAGATATTATCATTCTGCATGCTCGGGGTCAAAAATGACACCTAATAAAGTTTGAAATCCAATAAAACTAAATAAAAGTTTTTTATCTTTTCAATGTAAAATATAGAGTTTTACTTGCACAATTAATAATTAAGTTAAGAGAAAACAAATATACAAGTATGCATGGGGTTTCTCTTAGACATTAAAAGAGTTGTATTAGCTGTAATCCATTTTTCTGACCATATGGGGAATATGGTCTGTGTCACTCTGAGTTTTTTAGAGAACTAATTTGTGAGTGGGCACAGTGGGAACATGCTAAAAAAAAATCTTAAAACTGTCTGATTACTATTTTTATTTGACCAAATATACAAATTTGCAATTTGCTGACATAACAAAAGCACTGAACATATTACACACACAGGCACAGAGAGTATGCTCAGGTGTAGATAGGCAGAAAATATTAGAGTCAGTTGTCATTATCTCTGCAGACTTTGGTTTTACGAGACAGGGTTGTGAGTTGTCTGGTACAATGGTTGTAAACATTGACATTATCACGTCTACTGCTGCAGTTTTTCCACATTATTCTGACACTCATAGTGCTGATGTCGAAATCAAAATGCTGATTGTATTCATCCCCGCTGAACCTCCAACCAGCATATGACTTAATATACATCCTTTATCATCTTTGAGGGGCCGATCATTTCCATTTTTCTCACTAAGACTGACAGATGTGAACCATCCCATTGACCATAATTAATCTGTGTTTAAAATGAACAGGCCACAGTAGTGGAGGCATAGCCCAGGGTCTGAGGGGGCCCGTGTCACAGTGCTGTCTGTCTGGCCCCATGCATCTCAGTGTAATTATCCCATTGCCATGAATAATGGGACAAGGGGGATCAGAGAGATGCTTTGATAGAGATGAGATTAGTTTAATCAAGTTCATTGCTTAGGCTAGGCCACCGAAACGCATCATCCTTCCTCTCAAATCACCAGACCCTCGCCCCACCCGCCAAAGCTCCCTTTACGCCTGCCACATTAGCCAGAAAAATTTATGACATCGTTAGTTTTAAGTGCTACCTCTGTTAGGACAATGCATACTTAAAGCAGAACCCTTTGTGACTAAAGGATTCATATTAAACGGGGCAAAAGCAGGAGTCTTGAATCTGTGGGCCGACTCATATCATATGGTCTGAAGGCACATTTACAGAACGGAAATAATATCACAATAATGATATTACATTACGGTTGTGCTGGGAGTCTGCCTGTAATTGTAAAATTGTTCAATAAAATTCTACTTTCAAGTCAGACATATGGCATATCTGAGGTGCCTCTACATTCAACTACAACCTTTGGACAAACAACTGAACAATTTGGGGTCACATTTCGATTCATTATAAAGAAAAAGTGTTGGTTTTCAATAGTTTAGGCACCTCTCATTAGAAAGTCAAACATGGGATTTATCATTGTAATGTGTTGCCACCCCTCAGGCAGATATTCATGTAGAAGAGAAAGAACGTTGCAAGCCACTGTGTGTATTTACAGACAACAAATCATGTTTGTCAAAAACTGACAAACCCAGCGTGAGACAAAAGGCGGCGGACTCCTATAGTGATCTTAGCCAGGAGAAATCCATAAACACATGTTCCCTGCAGCGCACCATCACTCTCTCTGGCCGGCCTGACGTCAGAGGACAGGGCTTAAACTGTCCACAGAGGACTACAACTTTGCAAACAAAGCCCCAAGTCCAGCCTCTCGGAAGTCCCGACTTTGACTTTCTCCTAGCTCCGTGTCAACACTCCGCGCCGCAGCCCCCTCCGCGAAAAAATACCACTATTACAGCACAATTTGGGAGCCATTCATCAAATAAGACATAGGATTAATTAAGCCTGAGGACTGAATTAGCCTCCCTCTTCACTCATCAAGGTGTACCCTTGGCCTGATGGGGGTGGGGGCTCCACGCTGGTGGTGAGGTGGGGGGGTGGGGGCAGGGATTTCATACCACTAGCATGTGTTTAGTACACCGCACATTCATGCTGGCACAAAAAAAAAATGAAAATCCCTTTATCCCCAATTTACATATGATGTATGACAATAAAAAACTCCAGAGGGTAATGCTACCACAGTGCTGTTCATTACATATTAGCTTTATGGCAATATATTTACCAGGCTGAAAGGCCTTGCAGGAAAAAAGTTGGAGATAGATTGAATGACAAAGTGTCTGCCCCTGCAGGTACTTTTTCACACTAAAACATTAACCTCCATCTGTTTTATGTATATCGGCTGTTGAAACCAATAAGCATCACACCCAATACATCACAATGGCATCCAGCCTTTCAATGTTGTTTTTAGTGGAATAATTCCACATCCAACACAAGGACAAAGCACCCCAGACAGAGGTGTCTCTTTATATTGAAATATGATGCAAGTGTGTTTTAACGTGTTGTGATGGCCTGTAACAAATAAAGATCCCCCTCCCTTATGTACAGAGATATGACACACATGCGTTCGTATCGTGCACTGAGTTCATTAGTCCATATAGCATCCTGTCCCTCACCGGAGAGGGTCATGCTTTTGATGAATGGACTGTGTAGCTTTGTAGCTTCAGGCTAGGATTCAGCACCTCAAGAGGCAGAGAGGAGACCAACTCTGGTTAGGGCGAAGAAAGAGAAGAAAGAAAAGGAGGAAATGAGGGAGAGAAGCAGAGCGAAAGAGAGAGATGAATTTGGATTACCCAGGAGTTCTGTCTCCCCCGAGTCCTGCATCCGAGAGACATTAGGAATCTAATGTGCTATTATTCTCCATCACCCCCCTAAGCCTAAAACATCTGTCCTTGGGGTGTCTCCGGTAATAGACAAGGGCTTTCGGACCCTTCGCTAAGACAAGACAGTAGCTTCTACAAGGGCCCTTGACGTCCTGCCGACTTAATCTGGAAGTACTTTCACAAAATTGACATTGCCTAGAGAGTAAAGCAATCAGCAGACACGGTGCTGCAGAGCATTTATATTTCAGCGGTGCTTCCAGAGACAGTGAAACCTGACCTTTAGGAGGGCCCGGCAAAGAATTAGAATTTAAGGCAATTATTACAAGAATTTCTTTTCACTGTTTTTTCTAACTTAAAAAAAGTTTTTTTTTTGGTCATTGAGTTTCTTCAAGGTTAGCAGTAGGTGGGTTAGTTGTGTCATGTGTGGATGTGTGTACATCAAGATATGTTGTATTAGGGCTGCGGTATTATGGCCAAAATGATAATCACGATTATTTTGATCAATATTGAGATCACGATTATTTATCCCAATTATTAATAGATTAGGGACAAAATATTTCTATTGCAATTTCACATTTAAATAAACAAAACGCTGCTTTCACATCCATGTTGTGCTACATTTCAACTGTCAAAAACTCTAAATATTATCCTTTTACTTATTTATTGTCATCTATAGCGGTTACAGAAATACATGATTGTATTTCTATTTAAATATTTGTTTAGATTAAAACAAATCTTGGCATCAGTATTTCTAATTTTATATTATAAGCAGCTTAGAGCTAGTGTCAGGATGTTAAAAAAGTCAGAATATCTATTTCATAATGCTGTGAAAACATCTCCTACAAACAACTTTCTTCACGTTTCTCACCAAAAATTACATTTTACAAGATTACATTTGAACGCATCATGATAGCGTTATTATTTACCATCGCCCAATACTCATTTGTACCATAATGTAATTCAATGGAATCTTTATTTGTATTTTTTTCATTATTTATCTGCTTTTGAAGGTGGATACAAAGTAATCTGGATAAATCTCAAATGATACTCGACTCTTTTCTCTCACAGTTTTAATATATAAAAAGCTTTTTATCAACACCCCGATCACTGGTGGACTAAATCAGTTGATTACGCGTTCTAATAAGGAAAACCATGTGAAGCTCTTCCTCCTCCTTCCTTTCTCACACTTGACTTTCTTTTACCTATGTATGTTTATGCCCCAATTACAAACACCACTGTAAATCCAAATCTTAACATAAACTCTACATCCCTTAGATTGTGTGCTTAAAGGACGATATTCTATATTTATCCTATTGCCAATCAAACCCATGAAAAGACTAAAACCAACAATGACTTTATCCTACTAACATGTATTATCTGTGTAGCCAAAGCCTGATATACCGTGATTCTTAAATTTACAAAAAAAAACATATGTGAAACTCATAGTTGTAATGGCTAAAATGTTCCTTTATTATGATTAGCATGGGGACTGTATTTGAGTCAATCCCACCAACACTGTTCTGGTGCCGTAAATAAGTCACTTGCTCACTAGTCCCCAACAAAAACACAATTTACTTCGGTTTGAGTGGTTTGCTAAAAAAAAACAAAAAAAAAAAACTACAGAGCCCAGCTGTTTTAATAAATTGTTTAACCTTTTTTTTTTTTTAAATTAAAATTAAAGTAACTGTGTTTTTTTTTTTAACATTTACTTCTTCATTATAAATGAATGGGCTTGAGGCTGAGGGCCACAGACAGAGTAAGTTGGATTTGGTATTTTCAGGGATTTGTTGACAATAACAATAATATAGAATATTGATGATTAGCAAGAACGTGATCGTGAAAGCATTTCCCACCAAAACTTAAAGGGTAAAACGCTCTGTTTTCACTGCCACTTGATCCTCTGGATAGTATTTGTCATCTGATCATTTAGATGGGTTCTGTGAAGTGTTATTTCATATTAAAACAGCCTGTAATTATGTGAACATTACAGCCCGGAGTTAATATCTGTCAGATCTAAAACTAACCACTACCTGAACAATGTGGGGAAATTACTTATGCAGTTTTTTGTATCTCCACAGCATGAGAGAATAATTGTTTTCATATGACCACAGATGTAATATTCATGATACTCATTTTTAACATGAAAGATCTGTTAATGGAGGCATAGTATTTGATGTTGTATTTCTACTAATTGAATTAAATCTAGTCAAAGAGCAGAAATATTTGTCTTAAAGGCTTTCAAACCCCCAGGCTCTGATTATAAATGCACCCCGTTAAATGAAAAGAATATATCTTGATTCATTTATTATTGATGAGACGGAGAAAAAATACTATGGGTACTCATTAATTTAAGAGAAATAATGTCTCATCGTTACGTAGGACGGCGTAGCAACAACTCTGCTGTGAGTGTGAATGCCCCAATAGATCCATCACACAGGATGCAGTGGAAACCATGCAACCTGTTTAAATAGGAAGTTTCTTTGCTAAAGAGATGAACAGATGGCCAAACCTGTGCTTTTCACTCCTGCTTCTGTTGAGCAATTAAAAGTTTCTGGCTGTTTTTCTCCCTTCCCCCCAAAGTACAGATTGCAAACATGACAAGAGGTCAAATATCTGCAAGGGAAAAAGGAGTGGAACAACTGTTCCACCGAGCTGCTCTGGCCTCAGCTGGTGTGCAAGCGGACGTGTATTCACCTGAACGAGGACTGGTAATCACCCCACACCGAAGTGAATAATTAGTGTAATAATTACCAGGCTTAAAATGAATCTGCGAGCTGCCCTCTCTCACAATGCCATCAAGAATAACAGGTGTTGAAAGTGCCTCGAAGGGACAGAGATTAAAGATTATTTCGTTATCCCGAGTCTCCTTCAGGCACTACTGTCTTGTGTTTCATCCTGTCATCCACAGCGAGGGTCGTGTGGGGGCTCATTTTCCTCTGGCTTGGCAGTTTTGGGAGCTAGGCATTTGACAGAGAGTGAATGTTGTTTAATCTGGGAGTGTGAGCCGTCCTTGAGATCCTGGACACTCCATGTCCACATAACCTCCAGCTACATGGAGTTAGGTTGTACTAATGGTTATTATTAGCTGCCACACTGTCTTTTTCTTTTAGTGAAAAAAATTGTAGATAAACTGAGATGACATTTTTGGTGTTTATTCATATCATGTAGACAAAATTGTAAAAGAAATGTCCGGATAACAATCTCAGTAATAAATCCAAATAATTACACTATTATGCTTTTGTATATTAATGTCAGTATAACCACATTCATATTGATTTTAAACCCTTTCCAACAACACAATAAGCTCATATTTTCCTCAGTGATGACTATTCAATAACCTAAATTTTCTTATTAAAACAAATGGGCACTACTTATCTTATTTCCATGGCAGTCTAGTGGCTGTATGTGCTCTCTGTTTTGACTTAAGCAATGAAGCAAGTGAGCCTTGGGGTGTTTGTTCTTGTAAGAATTACTTAAAGACTTGTCAAGATGCCACAACTCGTGCTTCGGTTCCCGGGCTCTTTCTGTGTTTGTTATTCACACTTCCTGTGTGTTTTTGAAATTGCTACAGCAGGTGTAACAGATCTTAGACACAACGAATTAAATATTTGTTTCTAATGCTTAACAAAGTGTATTTTGTGTCTTAATTACAGTGGAACTGGAACGGTCCCAGTAGTATTACAGGGAGACGGGTATAAATGGTCATTATACTTCCAGCTATAATAATAATATAGCCGTAATGTGGTGATATTCCTGTGCCACACAAAAGGATCCAGCTACATAAATAGCTATTCGAATGAGATTCCTCAGTGTTTCCATTCAGAAATGGCTCGAATATGTGAATGTCTATGCAAAATCAAGATGAATGTGTGGTTGAAACAGACATTGGTTGATTATAGTATCAGCATGACATCCTGCACTTTATCTTTTTCCGTGCCCCTGTTGTCTTATAATGCCGTATCATTAGTTTCCCTGACAATGATTTAGCATTCAGCCATCTACCCCATTGACCTGTGCTGTGTTTAAATGTAACCTTCTTTTAGCCCGAGCCATCATTTGTCACCTCTGAGCTGTCAAATGCACATAAATTGGAGACGAAGCTGGCTTGGCCAGTGACAGGGGAGACACAGAGGGGCTGCAAAACAGAAGCAGGGCAATCAGCTGCATCTATTGCATTTACATGGTCTGGGAAGGTTAGCAAGTTGTTCCTGAAAGATTACCACCTCTAATTTCTTTGGGGAGGATGGGACCTTGGTTCTGCTGCCAAGCCTGCTTTTCAGGTCAGGGCCCCCTGAATGTTAACTAAGACCCAAGAGCAGGTCAGCAGGCAGGCCAAGGGACCAGAGGAAAGCCGGCGCCCGGCTCTTACACTGGCGGCCAGCAAGTCGTGCAGAAAGTTGCCATCCATCTTTGGCACGATGCTAATGATCCATTCTGGGAGAGGTCTGTGGTTAGGAAAGCCATCCAGGTATAGTTCTCCACTGGTGCCTCCCTGCTGCTAAGTGCAACAACCCGCTATGAGATCTCTGCCAGCCAAAAAGACAGGCTCGATTACCAAAAAATCTCTAGTATTTCTTCAATAAGAGGCAGAACTGTTTGATGTCCTCATAACTGCTCGTCAACCCTCTGGTTGTCTTCTTTAAGCTATGCTGCCAGAAAAATTTCATGCTGTGCCACAAAGGGCACCTTCTGCTTTCAGTTTTTTTAACTTTTTACTTTGATCTAAATTATTAAACAATTTCAACTCCATCTCAAACTGTGATGAGCGCAACTATTTTTCTGCATCTGTTTGAGCCCTACATCATGTTTTGGTTGCCACTCAGTGCCTTTATTGCAGGCAGCTACAGTAGACTGCATTAAATAAAGTAGAATATAGGTCTACGACACTATATATGATTACTATACTAATATTATTGCACATACATGTGAAATTAAACTGTCAGAGACACGCAAACAATAATAATAAGTGGTGAATACACTAATTACAGTATTTTTTAACAACTGTATGTAATGTACTCTGTGCTAACATGTACAAATAATGTAAATTAAAATTGTTTTTTTTTCCAAATCAGCTCCAACTAGCTTTATTAAATACTTAAACTTAAAATCCATTTAAAATACTATTGAATTTTCATCAACACTAATACTGACATATTCATGTAATATACATGTCTCAATACTCTCACTTTTATATTATGGCTTTTTCTTAACTGATGGTGCATTATTGTAAGTATTTATATGATTTTATCTTGTTTAGATCTTAAGTTCTGGAAGTTAATTACTTGTATCATGCTTATATTGTAAAGCACTTTGTAACCTTGTTTTGAAAGGTGCTATATAAATAAAGTTATTATTATTATTATTATTATTAATATTAATATTAATATTAATATTAATATTAATATTAATATTAATATTAATAATACTGTACAGACAAAAATGGCCCTGGCCCTACACAAATCTACATTTTCATAATACACATCATAATAAACACCTATGTTTCAATATCATACAATACATAATACCCACCTATAATAATAAACAGGTCATAGACTTACACTAAAATAGTGTAGGCTTACACCTAAATGTGTAAGTATATAAAGTTGTTTCAGCACTTTCATTAAAACTATATTTTAGATCATATTTTTACTTCTGATGAGGAAAATATCCTTTGTCCTGACCATATGTCATTAGAAATACAAAAGGTTAAGAAGACAATACACTGTCCTGTTCTTCAGAAATGTGCCCATGTCATTTTATCTAATTTGGTTTACAATGAAAGGGCCAATTAAAAATAACGTCATTACTTTGTTAATAAAGCAGAAGACTGACTCGGGGGAACATTTCATTGGCAGTTAATTATGCAGTCTGGTATTCTCAGATGTTCCGAGCAAATGTACAGTGAGACTATAAAGCTGTTATTGCGCTCTGGTTGCATGTCATATTTGCATAACAGAAAGCGCACCATGTGTTTTGCTGCTGCCGCCACATGCAAAGGCTCAGCGTGTTTAGAAAAATGCTAGTGTTATTTGTGTCTGTAGAGATGCATTATCAGTACGTCAGTAACTTACACGATTCAGTTGCTGTGACATAAGGTGGTAATCCCTAATGTTTGATTTTCATAACATGAGTATAATCATGTATTTATGTTGTTGATGCTCTGTAATCCATAAGTACACACACAATACACTGAAGAATTGATGCCCACTATGTATAAGAGCTACATAATATTCTATATATAAATAGATGAAGAATATATACAATTATGGTCCATCTACATTTCTTCTATGAAGCGAATCCTTCAATGCTTTTACCCATCTTCATTGAGTTATGTTGTGACACTCTCTGTTTTCGTGTCTTTCTGAGGTAAATGATGCTTGAACAGCAGGGAGATCGCTCACTGTTAACCATATGGTTTGGTGCAAAAGGTCACCAGTGTTTCTGAGGGTTAATATCAAACACCCAAACATAGACAAGAGGGACCCATGCATATTAATGACAGTCTATATTCCCTGGTGCGAAGAAGACCAGGTAGATGGCATTGTTTTTTTTAAAAGACAACAATGAATGTACAGTGTTTTCAATGCACTTTCATCACAGTCTATTCTAACTAACAGACTGATATGAGATTCAAAACAAAATAGAATAGGATTAATCAAAAAAATGTCATTCTTTTTCAACTATTTGCTCAAACTAATGGCAATAATGGGGATGGATCTTTGCAGTCTTTCAGTCAGTTATCAACAAGACAACGATCATGTTAGACTGAAATGAACTGAACTCATAAAGTTTAAATATATAAACTTCACAAAGGGTTACATTAATAAGTGATTTTTCTCCTAGGTATGATTTTTCCGCTTTCCTTTGTCGACATTTCTCTTTACATTGACAGTGTGCGGGACCGGTCTCCCCCTCAGCGATAATACGAAATATTGGCTTTTAACAGCCACTTTAAAGCATATGGACGCTCAAGGCCATTCCAACATTGTGTAAAAGCCTAAAGGGATTTAAACAGAGTGTAGTTTTCCCCCCACAAAACTGCACCAAAACAACTATCACTTTATGTGAGAATTAGCAAATAGTTATCATTTCTGTGACATAAAAGGGTCCGTGCTAACATGCAGTGAAATAATAAAATATTGAAAAGGTCTATGAAACATAAATGTGAATTCTTGCTACATCTGTCTCTTGCTAATTGAGTTGCTACCAAGAATGTTAGTACTCTGGAGAATAATTTGTCAGTGCAAAACATCGAATGGACCAATTTATTGGTTGCTGCAGGCTGTTGAGTTCCAACAGTCTTTGATCAACCTTTTTAGGTCAGTATCTCTCGAAATACAGAGAGGAGAATTACATAGCAGAGAAAATATTTCATCTTTTTAAAAGACAAGGAAAAGTATTTTTTGTAGTTACACTGTTTGGCTGTAATGGTGGATAAATTCTAAGCCCGAGTAGGGGGGAAAATAGCAGCTTTTGTGCACAATATTTATTGTTTTGTGTGTGGATGGTAACTTAAACATTTATCATAAAAAAGTGACAGAAAGAGTAATTATAAGTTTTGCTTTTTCTCATCGCTCACTGGATGTAAGATGCATGCACTGACAGTTACCGGTAGGCTTTTCTGACACACTAGATAAAAAGGATGCTTCAAAGAGTTTTGTGTTGGCTGAGGGGTTGATCAATCTTTGACTTTGAAAGATTCTTGTCATTTTGACAACAGATGTACTAAAGTTTATTTGATAGCTCAGTCAACTGTCAAAATTATAATTTGCCTCAATAACATGATAACTCTTAACTGAGTTATAAGTAGTGTGCTGGTGTTAGTGTCCTTGGTGAACCTGATGTAATATAACATTTCCCGGTATTGTATCAATAGTGTTGAACCTTGATCTATATATTGTATACATGAAATGTGGACCATGTGAACTCAGTTAGGCAGTATTCAATTACTTATTTTAACAGCAACAATAAACATGACTAACCTTTTGCTATTACCTTAAGTGACTCTAAACTTACTCTGATAACATAACCTAAATACAAAACAAATTATACAAATCTATACGGTATGTTACAGTTATGCTGTAAATCAGAATGTCTTCAGCTTTAATAGGATGTGAAAATAGAAGTTGTGCTTATCATACGATATAATACAAACTGTTGGGAGGAAAATCACAGTTTCAGGACATGTTTTATTCTATTTTTAAAAAGGACAGATCATAACCAGACGCCCCTTTAAATGGTAACCTCTCTTTGAACAGAGATGTGGAAAATTTCAATCCATCATTCCTACGGACGACATAAATGCACTTGATACTCCATTAGGTAATTGCACATGTTGGTGGCCCCACAAGGCAAACAGAGGCAACTGACTGAATACTGAGGACTGCAATTTGCATTACTGAGAAATCACAGTCATATCTCACATCTGCAGTCCAATGGTGTTCCGAGACGAGTACACAGTGTATTCTTAAAGCTTATCAATTAATATTAACTACAGTATATCACAACAGTAAATTGCACACTTCTTAAAACTATATATCTGATCTTAGTGGTCATTTGGGGGAGAAAAAAAATCTGTTTCTTTTCAGTTTATTCTTTCTGGATGATCTGAATAAAAGTCAATAAAATGCTCATTTATTTGTCTTATTTGTTAGTGAATTCAACGCTCTCACTGACCACCCAAGAACCTCAGCGGTTCCTCCCTAACAACCTTTGCTTTGGATGTGCATAAAGACTATGTTTACTATTTGTAAAGGCTCTGCTTAAGCACCAGGCACCCTGGGTCTTGTAACCATAGAAACAGACAACAAATCCTATAGTGACTTTTTAAAGCCATTTTGCTGTTAACTCACACTGCAACATTTTACAGTAACAGGTGACAGCTGGATGAATCAAATGACACTGGAGTTTCCAACGCTGTGTGTGTAATACTATGCACTAAGTACCCAATATGTGTACTATCATTCAGCATACTTTTGTGCGAACAAACAGTAGTGTGTATCTTTTCGGACGCATTGAGCAGTAATTTACGTCGTCATTTCCTGAGTGCCTCCTTGCCGGTTGGAGACATGTAACCATGGTAATCCGTACCAACCTCATGTGATCAAAATGACGATTTGTGAGAATCAAAGTCTGAATGAATTTAAAATATATATTACTCCTAGCAAAGTGAAATCTTACTTAAACTAGACTTACTAACTACCAAATTGAAGCATTATGGACGTTAAAGAGCTGTCTGTCAACGTCTGTTATGAACGTTGTCTTCACTACCACATTGCATTGTGGGGTATTTATGCCAGTGTAGTGTCCAGCAATCCATACTGTAATATACGTTTTGGATGTACTAAAAAATCTCACATACTGTTTTAGCGTACTAACTTTCATGTTAGTATGGAATTTTGGATGCAACCATAGTGTTATTGCAAATAATGGCATGGTGTGTTATAAAGGTATAACATGTTATAGACCTTATGCAACATATTTTATTGTAATACCTTAGAGTAAAGCTGGCCTTTCTCTCACTAAGCAATTTTAGTTAGAAAAATGTGAGTCTATGCTGATCATCGTCTTACCCCATTCATTATACCGAAGAATGGTCCCTTGGTCACTTGGCTGGAAACTGCAGTTATGCTGGCAGTAAAAGGAAAAATTGAGCAGTACATTTAAAAATGCTGAATTGGTTTAATTAATTTGGAAAAAGTAGACTTAGCTAGTGGAGGCCTATCCTCCTGTGTCCCTTTCAGAAATGCTGTCTCAACACCAGGCCAACGCTTTGTTGGTCTGTGCCCACGTGAATCTAAATGTAGCTATGTTTGATTTTTTTCACCTTGTATTCAAATTAAAGTAAAGAGTTACAGTCTTTTAGTACAAATCATCCAACACTATCAACTGCAATATGGCAACAAACACTTCCATATTTCAACCACAATGAGAACCTAATCACAAAGCAAATATCTGCTTGATATTTTGATTGTAACACAACCAAACCTCTACTAAAAAAAAAACTCTGAATTCACAACTGAAAAAAGTCAGAATTATCAGTCAAGAACAGACAATAAAACTAAAACATGTTTGCTTGGAATATATCCACACTCCATAAAAGTGAGGTCATGTAATTCATTTCTACTCACAACATTTCAACAAGGCCCTCCAGATAAGATATCAGGCTGCACAGCGCACTACATCATTAGCTCACACATGTACAGCGTCTCAGAGGACCTTTAATTTGAGTAGGAAAAGTCTGTTCCTCCGCTATGAGGTTAAAGAGTGGGTGACAAGTGAAGAAAATCACGGCGGAATGCATTAATTAGATAGACCTAAAAGCATATTTATCAAAGGCTAAGCCATATGGGAATTATCTTAGAAAGGATCCAATAAAGACAGGACAGGTTAATAGAATAAAAGGCCTTGAATAGAATGTGTGCTTATACATAAAATATCAACCTGATCTCACATGTAAACGAATCATTAGGATGTAACGATTAAATGTTATGGCAAGCAGATCCTTAACAACTGAAATGACCTTCATGTGGTGTGACAGTGACAATTGGCTTCTTATGTTCACTCTGATTAAAATGTCAAAGCCTCTGACTTAATTCATCTCGCCCGTTTGAAAGATTCCACATGAAATGGACCAATATTTGCTCAGAGTGAAAAGACTCATTGCATGAAGTTGAATATGCTGATATCAAGAATAAATATTTCATGAACTCCCTTAATCAGAAAACATTACACTGGTCCGCAGAGGAAAATAAACAGCCCAGTGATTTCTGACTGAATTATCTAAACGGTGTCAATCACAAGTGAATATGGAAGGGGCTGCCGTCCCGGCTAGTGATGACGGATGGCCCCTTCAGCGGCGATTGAGACAGACGGAGCTGATTGAGAGAGCTTATCTTTATGGTGGAGCCATGGAATTGTTAACAGGATGTGATGGCTCGCGTCCGCCAAGTTGAGCTGGGAAATAAAGCTGTTGGGCTCGGGCTACCTTGCCATCATTCACAGAGGTAATGATCTCTGTCTGGCTCAGAAGTAAGTAATAGTCTGCCCACGGGTTAGTAAGGGCATGACACAGCATCACTGACAAAGTTGAACTCGGACAGATGAACTCAGGTCGGTACACTGCTACATTTGAATACATTTAATAGGCAATTTAATAAAGATTAGAATATATTGTGAAACCTAAGGTTCATGAAGTTTAAGTCACAGATATATACTTTGATTTCTAGCCATGGACATTTTTACATTTTTTTCCTTATGATACAGGAATAATGTAGAGTAGTGCGGAGCAAGATGACAGCAAAATTAAAATTTAAAAAGGTCCCACATGTCATCACACCATGGCAATTTCTGTGAACACACACAGAAGTGTGCACGATGACCACATATTATAACCGATGGTGGAAATGATATACTTCAAGATCAAAATGGAACGTTGAAAGGAAGCAGTCAAAGATCCAGCTCCACTCAATTATCTTTAGCAGGATAATTAATCAATTCAGTATGCACATCCAAGTCTCAGAGGCGTCTTTGAGATAATTGTTCTCATTGACTTGAATAATTATTTGTTTGCTGATTTAATCATTTTCGCATTTGGAAAACAAATGAACTGTGCTGGTACATACTCCACATTGTTTTGTTTTTTTATTTTGACATCGGTAGGTTTGAGATTTTACAAAATGTAGTAGTGTAGAGAATCAGAGTGAAACACTGATGTTATAAACCGTTATGCAGAATGTCTCCAGAGAAATTAACCAGCAACCATATTCAGAATTTATGTCATTATGTGTTTTTTCAGAAACCTAACCTCAACATGAAGAAGGTCAATAAAACATCAATAGTTTCTGCCTTGTGGCATCAATACAAACTCCACTGAATCAAAGGCTAATATTTCTCAGCTACGAGGTCAGCCCTGGGTTACAGACACAATGTCCTCATATAATGAGTGGCATGTTGAAAATATTGTCGGAGTCCTCAGTTCGCAGCATTAGTTCGAGTATGAATGAGACCTCATGGCTACTGCAGCAAATAGCACAAATTAAGAGGGTCATTTTAATGGCACTCGCTACTATTTATCATGCCGTTTTAAATGTTTTGCTCATTTGTTTCCATTAAATATTTCATCTTCCCTTAAATATTCATTTAACTTCCTCTTTAAATTTTTTACCAGTCTCTTTGCAGTTGCTATCTTTTTGCCTCCCTTTTAGGCTTTGCAATCATAAATAATTATTCATCTACACCCAGAAAGAGATTGCATAAAACATGCACATGAATCCTTTTTGTCTTTTCTCATTAGTGATATACTTCGAGTAGCCTAAATACATCCCGCTACCCCACTTATGGAAATTGGTTGGAGAACCCTCCTAATGATTCTGCTTCACAAATAGGTTACAGCTTCCATCTCTGATCCCAACGTTCATCCCTCCTTTCATCATGAAAGGAGGGGTCTGCTACAGCATCTGCACTGAGATCTGGAGCTCTTGTATTACTTTTAAAAAGGAGACACATCCTGCATCAGACAACGCTACTTTATTTTTTAAATCAACTGCTATACAGTGGAACTGTATGAACAACAATAGCAACTCCCTGACACTTAACTGTGTATTGACAAGACAGGTTTAATGAACAATGCAACACAAACATTATAATAGTGCTCTTTCACTATGGTTATTTGCACTGGCCTTTTCTGTTTTAACAATATCATATTCTGGTTGGATTTTTGCTAAAAAATTTTTTTAAAAAAAGCTTCCTTATTGTCATATTTTGCATTTTCACATACAATTTCATAAATAACAAAAAAGTAAGGATGAGGACAAGCTAAAAATATATATATATATATATCTCAAAAGTTAAGATTAATCAAAATGCTGCTGTTTATCTTAGTATTTTCTGAGACATTTGGGGTATAACTGTGAAATGAATTTACAAGAAACCTCATTCTTCTATCTGTGTTATATGCGTTAATGCTATACCCTGGCACAATACATTTATCTTGGCTAAACAGGCAACATTTGTCTTAATTTGTTAGATAATTGCAACAAGACTCATTAGCAAACAGCACCACGGTGGAAGGTGGAAGGGAAGCATAAACTCTCAATTTGACTGGATTATCCTTTTGTGATGAGGCCTAATGATCCAACAGAGTAAATAGCAATGTGTTAATTAGAAATTACACTGAATGATCCGCTGCACACAGAGGAGGTATTAACCAGGCAGCATCATTATATTAGATCTATAGCCGTCTTTTCTTTCTTTTTTTTAACCGTGAGGTCTGATAGTAAAATTGCAATTATAACTATCCCCAAAAGAAAAATTATAGCGCATTTGTTGACTCCTTTCGGTTTGGAAGTGAGTGTTGCTCAAAGTACTTAAAACTAAATAGACTGACATGCTCTATACTCAATAGAATTATTTATCGATAAGGCCACACCTGAGATGTGACTGCAACCATATTAATTTGGGAATATCACTATCAAAAAGACATGTAATTTTGCCTGAATTACAGGTCATAACAGCATGTCATTGCTAAATTCAGATAAATCTGGAACCATCTGGAAATGTAACTTAAAAGTTGGCTTTTATAATTATAATTTCAATTGGCAAATTTCTCCTCATTACATCTCCGCCTTTGGTCCAGTTTGCGTTGCACATTGAGTTATGGTGGATTTTTGATCAATAAAGGCATCCCCCCAGACTGCAGTGTTTAAACAAGCCTCTGCCTCCACCTAGTGGCAAAGATTAGTCACTGAGGGTAAAGCTAAGACTTATTGAAGTGACTAGTGTAACTGTTCAAAATTAGATTGTGACCTACCATGTATAGGTGGGAATGGTATAATTAACCACACAAAATTTGTAGCACATATAATGAAATGATTAAAATTGTAATATGATATATCATTTAATGTGATGATGTGGTCTTTAATACTACCGATACACTTTACCTGTGCATGTTTATCCACAAATACCAAAGAGAAAGAAATATTATATTTGTAGCCCACAAACTGAATTCCAATTTTGTTATCAAATTATCATTGCATACTCCACATCTGATAATCCCTTCGCATGCGAGGTGAATTGCTGAGGGATACTAAAACATAAAATTAGGATGCGTCTACAGTAAATAACAAATTTGGGCATATGACTTTGACGAGGGTGCAAGCGAAGCCAAGTTAGCTCATTGTATAGCTATACTGTTATTGTGATCTTAAAACTCCTATGCATACGTAGTCACTACCCTTATTTTGCCACATGAATCACATTAGAGATTCACAAGATTAAATGCAATAACAAAGAATATTTATAACAGAACCAGGTAATTCACACCACTAAAATGTCCTGGTGACCTGAATTAAATAAAACTAAAATAACAAATACCCAGGCTTTTATATTTCAGTTTGGTACCACAATGTTGGACATCATTTGAAATCCTCTTCAAAGGTCTTTTTAATAATTGTCTATAATCAAGAGAACAGTCACTATACAGGGAAAGTTAATTTTAGTTTTTCTGAACAACACTCAGCCGTGACACAAAACATCAGTCAATCATACCTGACAAAAACATACACACAAACAGCCACAGCTGGCCACAAAGGACCTAACTAAATCTCAATCATGGACACATAAAATTCAAATTGTAGAGAATACAACACAGGGAGAGTATCCACAAATAAGTCATGAAATAATAATAATAAGAAGAGAAACATTTTTTTTTTAAATATATATAAATATAATATGCTAAATTATATTTAGCATAATATATATAATTTATATATTAATATTAAATTTATATATATAACGTTTTTTTTTCTGATTCTGATTTTTTTTCTATATATACATACTTACATACACACACACATACACACACATACATATATATACATATATATATACATACACATACATATAAAAATAGAATTAAAAAAAAAATAATAATAAAAATAATAATGATAATGAATAAATAAATAAAATAAAATTTAAAAAAGAAGATACTACTACTGGCTACTCAGAGATTACTGTAGTGGGTTTCTCAAAAAATGACAAATTTAAAATCCTCAAGGAAGATATATGTTGTTGTACTCACTGTTCCATGAACTCAGCACACTGTTAGCATCAGTCTGTTCAAACCCTCAGTCCAGCAGGAGTCCTGCAGCAGCAACCTGTTGCAACATCCCACACAACACTAAACCAGACAATTCACAAACACTAATGAACTTACATCTTTTAACTATTAATGTACAAGTCATTGCATGTTTCAGTGTACATACTCACTCAGAAACTCGGTGGCATAAAGGTTTCCTGCAGTCTGGTCTCTCCTCCCAGCTAGCTCGAGCGCTAGCGTTAGCTACTTAGCAACAGTCCACACGTGGCGGTTGCTTTACCCGCTTCTCTTTGCCAATCATAGAACTAGTCTAAATACTCATCACTGATTGGCTAATTACAATTTAAGGATCTGACAGGTTCAGTGGCTACTCAAAATCAGAGGACATTTCAGCTACCTTACCAAACTAAACTCGGAAAAAAAAGTTAACGTAATATTAAGACATTATTCTCGTAAAGTTATGACTTTTTTCTCGTAATATTACAATTTTTTTCTCGTAAAGTTATGACGTTTTTCTCGTAATATTACGACTTTATTCTCGTAAAGTTATGACTTTATTCTCGTAATATTACGACTTTTCTCTCGTAAAGTTATGACTTTATTCTCGTAATATTACAATTTTTTTCTCGTAAAGTTATGACTTTTTTCTCGTAATATTACGACTTTTCTCTCGTAAAGTTATGACTTTATTCTCGTAATATTAAAAAAAAAATCTCGTAAAGTTATGACTTTATTATCGTAATATTACGACTTTATTCTCGTAAAGTTATAAGTTTATTCTCGTAATATTACGACTTTTCTCTCGTAAAGTTATGACTTCATTCTCGTAATATTAAAAAAAAAATTCTCGTAGTTATGACTTTATTCTCTTAATATTACGACTTTTTTCTCGTAAAGTTATGACTTTATTCTCATAATATTACGACTTTATTCTCGTAAAGTTATTACTTTATTCTCGTAATATCACAACTTTTTTTCTCGTAAAGTTATGACTTTATTCTCGTGATGTTACACCTTTTTTTGTAAAATTATGACTTTATTCTCGTAATATTACCACTTTTTTCTTGTAATATTATGACTTTATTCCGGAAAATCTCCTATTTTTTCCCCTCAATGTGGCCCTAATACTCCGTAGAACATTTGCACTTTGGCCCTCACTGCATTAGACGTATATACTATATACTTAGACTATAAACTGTGTTACCGTCATCACAATGCTTAAATGTTTTGCAGCTCCAGACGGATTTTTATTTTTTATTTTTTTTACTAAAATGTCTCTTTTGATAGTAAAGGTTGCTGACCCCTGGTCCAGAGGAATATCAATGTGTTGAATACACCTCGAGAGTTCACGGAAGGATCAAATCTTGCAGGGGTGCCCGTTCTCTTTATACACTCCTGGGGGTTGCCAGGTTTGATCATTTTCCACGCATTTTCAATCTGAGCACAATAGTCAGAAACAGTTAGACTCATTATTATCTAACGTTATTAACCTATATGTCAAAGCACCTAACTCTAATAATATGACACAATTTGAGCTACGGTTTGAGAGAAATACACTTTTATCAACTTTGTTTCGATCGTTTCAACTTGTTGTGAGACACTTTAAAGAAGTGATATTTTTACAGTATAGAATATCGCAAGATGAGGCAATGAACAACATCATTATTCAGATGGTGAAAACAATGCAACAGAAATATAAATGTATTGTTATGTAGCGTGCTTTTTGTGTGCTTTTTTATCGCTTGACAGATGAAGACAGAATGTTGAGATACGAACCTGCAGGAAACACAACTGGCAACTCCATAGCAACGCTCGCTTACTAGTGATGGGAATTCAGGCTCTTTTTAGTGAGCCAGATCATTTGGCTCAGCTCACCAAGAAGAGCCGGCTCTTTCGGCTCCCAATCGGCTCTTCGTTTTACCACTTCTGCCTTTTATAATTTAGCCAAATTTAGCGCTGTTTTATTAATATAATTATACTAGATCTTATAATTTCCAATCCGTAATTTGACATGCTGCTTCGTTTCCGACTGGCACTCATCTTGTCTGCTATTCGTACACCGCACTCCTCTCTCTCTTTCTCTCCTCCTCTTCCTCCTGCTCTGTACCTGTAGACCGTCAGCACACTGTGCATTCCCGCCCCTTGCTGCTTGATGGTATGATCCTTGTCTGTCATTACCTGATTGGTCACACGGATGTCATTAACACAACATTCAGTCACAGTCAGTGCATGGAGTGCCCGTGGCGCGGAGAAGATCGTCCTGTCATTTTGCCTTGAATTAAAGGGACTGTTCGTAAATTTCAGAAATGCTTGTTAACAGCGACACCTGTGGCTGTTAAGTCAACGAAAGTCAGCATCGGGCTATCGCTTGCTCGCTCTAAATATACATGAACGAGCATCGCTCAAAACAGGGAGGCGACACACGTCAGCTAAAACCACAATATCACTCTATATTTCACCTGCTTGGCAGTAATGTTAGCTGACCAGACGAATCTCTCTCCATGAATCAATGCTGATCCTAGTGTTGGCTTTTCCTGCCTCAGCCTCCGGGGCTGAAGCAGGAAGAGAAACGTTATCGTCTCCGACCGGGTGCTGGAGGAAACACCGGCACCCAGTCAGAGACGATAGCGTTTCTCGTTGCGGAGCCCCGTCACTTCACAAGACACGGAAAACCTCTGTTGGTCTGGAGGAGCTGCAGCAGTTATTTCTGCACAAACGTCCACTGTACATTCACTAGATATCCCAGAGCTAAACTAACTCTTCTGCAGTGTGTGGTGAGACTCCGGCCAAACGTGAGCATGCATATGCAAGCGCGCATGGGAAACCGACCCGGTAGATTTATAAGTGTAAAAAGTTACAAACAGTCCCTTTAATAAAATTTTTTTTTTTAAAAAACGGTTCTCGGACGGTGCCGGCTCCCATCGTTCACTTAAAAGAGTCGGCTCTTTTAACCGGCTCGTTCGCGACCGACACATCACTATCGCTTACCGTTAGCTGGCAACGTAGCAACAGAATGCTCCGGTTAGCTAGCTAGCTAGCTAGCGTTGTTAGGAAACAACCGTCTTCTACCACATCGATACCGGTGGACCGGCTAGTTAAATCATCACATACTGACACGGATCCATGGATTAGTTGTCATAACATTGCGTCGTAGCTCGATTTCATGGATTAATGCCAACTGGCGTTAAAGTGGACAACATTAGCTTGTCTTTTTAGCTGTGGCTAAGGTAGTTAGCATATGCTAGCGTGACGTCATCAGGAGAACATTGTGACTTGGAGGAAGGAAAGGGAGGAAATTGATCAGTAGGATCACTGCGTGCTTATGTAAAGCGAGCATACTCGTTTGGTGTCCTGAGTTCACGCACTGCGACGCATTTAGAAAAAAAGGTGACTATCTGCGCACCCTGTGTGACATTTAACACTTATTTGGTTATTGTTTAGTTGGCATAGCAAGCTGTCAACAACAACAACAGCCTTCTTGGCTAGTTAGCTGTAGAGCGGACCAGAGCTAGCTAGCCACAAACTTTTAAAGAAGTTGTGTAGGTCGGATTCAGCTCTTTAACTCATCTAGATTATCTGTGTTTTTAACTATTTATTGGCAGGACGACAGGAGCAACTCAATGGCATCGGATGTGATTGAGAGTGAAGCGGTGCTGAAGGCTGGAGGCGATGTGAAGTTGAACAATAGCAGCTTAGATTGTGTCACACCCAGCAGGAGGACTCATCATGAGGAGCTGCTGGGACACAGACAGACGTCTAGTAGTCCCTCGTCTTCTGGAGTGTCTGGAGACGGTGATGATGAGGATGAGGAGGAATTATTAGACGACTTGGAAAATAGCACAGCTTCTACAGTTGAAAATGGCGAAGAGGCACTTCAAGAAACCAAAACAAGAGGTGAGCCACCACAGGAAAGGACAACTCCAGACAATGAGAAGGAACAGCCGGGAGCAAGACGAAGCTCTTCTACCCCAGTGAGCCTCCCACAGCCCAGATCACCACCTGGACCCATTGGAAGGTCTGTAAAGTGGACAGTTTTACATGTTGGCTTCTTAAAAAAAAGTATTATCTAGTTTCTGGTTTCTTCTCTCCATTGCAAGAATACTGTTCTCCAAGACTCCAGCACCTGAGCCAGATGACTGCCTGTGTTCAAGTGTCTGGAAGTTTTCCAGGGTACTGGATTTGAGAGACTATCCAGTGTTGTTGTTGCCAAAATCAGTTGCCATTATTTGCTGTATTCAGCTCCTCAATTTGAAACCTTCCCCTTACAGTCAAAACTTAGCAGTTTGACCCAGAAAACAAAGAGGACCAATACTGTTAAAATCATAACGGGATCCCACTACACTGGCTTTCAAACATTTAGTTTTACAGAAATGTCTCTAAGTCGATTCTTACCCTATGAACAGGTTTTCTTTTTTTTTACCTTTATTTATTCAGGGGGAGGTTCACTGAGAGCAATGCTCTCTTTTTCAGGAACGCCCTGATCATGTTCACACAGTTACACAGTCACACAGTCACACCAGGAAGCTGCCACAGTACAACTACAGTCTGATCTGCTGGCTACTGGAGTGGTTGGGGTTGCCTTGCTCAAAGGCATCTCAGTGGTGGTAATGAGGGAGGGGCAAGCGCTACTTTTCACTTTCCCCACCCAGATTTATCCTGCCGGTCCGGGGGATTGAACCGGCGACCTTCCGGTCTCACTTCTCGCTTCTCTAATCTTTAGGCCACCACTGCCCCCCACTGCATTGATACTAAAAGAGTAGGACATATCCTTTCAAAACCATATGACATTACCAAATTTGTAGCTTAGCCAGAAATACAGGAAAAGTAGAAGCTAGACTGAGCAAGTGGACACAATAACAGGGATACCTGTATAATCTCATTTTATTATCTTGTCCATTCATCCATTATCTGTAACCGCTTGTCCTAGTCAGGGTCACAGGGGGGCTGGAGCTGATCGCAGCATGCCTTTGGTCCAAGGCGGGGTACAGCCTGGACAGGTCAAAAAACTACCACAGGGCTGACACATAAAGACAGACAACCAGTCACGCTCACACTAACTACTGCACCACTGTGCGTTCAGACTAGGATGTCACAAATGGCCAGTTAAAACAACACTTCTCTGGCACAATCTTAACCAAAATTGGTAACTATAAGCTCCAGGAATGTAGAATATTGGCTTGTTGGGACGGCGTGATATTGTACACATGTAACTGTCGAGCCTTTGTAGGTTATAGTAAGCAACATCTGTGGACAGCTGAGCAACATTACATGCACAGAGCATCATTTAGCTGACCTTTGACAATCTTAACAATTGTCTGGAAATGCCCACTGTGTCGATCTGTGTTTGACAGGATAAGATGTTGCTATGCATTTGTGTTTTGGCCTTTTTAGTCTTCATATAAAATAACCAGCAGTTTTACTAACAGAAGAACTAGAAATTTAAACTCCGAGTGCTTCACTCAAGCCAAAATAGACCACTCCGATCTTTATCTGACAGAGACAGATTAGCGTATCATAGAGACTGTGGTAAACAGGTCCGTGCCAGGGGAACTCAAGGCTCTCTCTCAGTGGGTCCATCCAGTTTGTGCTGTATTGCTATAAGGGAACTAAATTCAAATATAGCATAGTAATGCTTCCCCACTCTTTTCATCATAAAGATGGGACATAAGAAGAAGAAATGTGTAGATGAAGAACAGAATAATATTGCCAATATGTTAACAACAAACCATATTCCATCCTGTTAAGATTGATGAAATCATGACCAGGAAAATCTTCTCAATACACATTTTGGTCAAACCCTTTGGTCTGATCTGCAGTTTAATTAAAATCACCACTAAGTGCTTTATTATTATTATTATTATTATTATTATTATTATTATTATTATTATTGTTGTTGTTTCTAAACTGTCATTCATCTTTTCCTCTCCTGAATGTGGTTGATTCCACTTACATGCAGCTCGGTGGTCTCCAGTGTACTTTGATTGCAATGGTTTATTTTCAGGAAACCACATTCCTGCAGCACTTCTACCTCCCTCAGTTGGATTTCAAATGTAATGTAGGGATTAGGACTATACTTGAGCAAACGGCTAAACTTTAGAAATGTTGAACACCAAATGCCCAGAATGTTTTTGTGTCTGGGAGCACAAATACAGTCGTGTATGTGATTTAATGCATCAAAGGGAGCTCTGTACAGCAAAGATACAGATACCATGATCAGCATTAGTGAATAGCCTTATGGTTTATGAACTAAGCCCTTAATACAAGCTTGTAAGCTTTTCAAGAAGCCAGTGATCTGATTATGTGGCCAATGGCCAGTTGCAAGCTGAAACTCTTAAGGAGATTCTCGATCAACATGCAGGACTGCGAATTATGTATTGGTTAGCACTGCAACACAAAGAACCTGTTCAAATCAAAGTGTTTGTTGAGAAAAGGCAATACCGCTTGGCATATAAACATAAGCAGGGTTGTCACTGACTCAATGTAATGCTGAGGTGGTAAGTAGCAGGCGGGGCTACCACAGCACACAATAAAGCTGTTATTATTACCCTTTATTATATGTTAAGTATTGGAGGTTTAAGGCTCATCCTAAATGCCAAAGGGACTCTTACCCACACATTTTGGTTAGGTTTTAAAAATTGCACTTTATACACAATATGTCCAGTTGTGAAGCTAAAAAATGTGCTTAAATGATGCAAAAAGTGCCTGAATGCAACATTGACATGTTTCATTCCAAGGTATTTGTTCACTTGTCATGTCATGTGCAATGTGACTAAAATCTTACGTAATGCAAACTGAGGAGTAAGCTGTATAAGTGAACTTATTAGCCAATTCATTTCAACTATTTGATAATACATGACACACACAATCTAGCAACTGTTTCAACAGATCTTGTTAGAATGATCTGTCAACCATAATAATTGTTACATCAGATTTCAAACGTTGATCTACAAACCTGTAAAGGTTCATTGAGAGTCAGTAGAGGCTGCTGTTGGCCCACCAGAGGGAAAGTATTAGATTTTTACACATCAGTAGATTTTATATAAATCATATATTGAATCAGTTTTAAGAATGAGATTTCATTCTTTTGTCCATTGAATCCTTTAAAATCAAATTTACTGGTACTGTGTTGCATTTTCTCAACATAGCCTATCCTATTCACAACATAATTATCCCCACCCTTGAGTGTAAAATCATGTGCTTTTGTGCAGCTTTATTCAAGTGTATCTATTGTCTCGTGCCGCTATCCATATCCACTAACTTTGTTGTTGTTGCTGACTGACTTATGAACCCAAGAACAAGTTTCCCCCCATAATCCTCTGAGGATTGTACAAGTCACAAGCAGCCGTTGTCAGACAACTAATTATGTGTTTGGGTTTTGTTTGTCACGTATAATCTCTGCTGGCCCTGCTCTTGATTTTAATACATTTGTAGTACAAAAGGGGCCTTTTAGCAATTATAGTAGAGATCATTAAACTCAAATGATGGTATAATCATTTTGTGTTTTCATTCCCAGCCTGGAGCGGCAGGAGTCGGTCGCCACAACAGAGGCTCGCCTGAGAATGGAAGGAGTTGAGCTGAAGGA
Organism: Sebastes umbrosus; assembly: GCF_015220745.1. NCBI lineage: Eukaryota > Metazoa > Chordata > Actinopteri > Perciformes > Sebastidae > Sebastes > Sebastes umbrosus. Next base: position 17,057,880 of record NC_051272.1, read on the forward strand.
AGAATGGCAGGATGAGGACTTCCCACGGTATTATCAATCACTCCCTAATGTTGTAAATCACGTATGGATCATGGTTCCACGGCTTTGTATCACATGTTTGTGTTTTTGAAAGTCACATGAAACGTAACCCTACTGAAGGCACGATGTTTGATTATTAGGCCCCTGCCGGAGGAAGAGGAGCTTGAAGATGAGCTTTTTGCAGGAACCTCTGAAGAGATAGACCCTGGTAATGAAAACACAGTCATAAACGGTGCATTGTATTACAATAATTAAGAACATGTTCACATTTTCAAGTCTATCTTAACACCTACATGTACGCTGAGAGAGTTATTAGTCACTGTAATCATTCCTGTTCATTCTTGTTGTTCGTGGAAAAATGTATTCTAACATTCAGCTGAAACTAATATGAGGCCTCAGCAGTCTGAGTTAGCCAACAAAAAGTCTTTTTAGTAAAAAAATTCTCCCAGACAGTAACACAAAGAGGGAATATTGTACAGAAAGACTGTAAAATTGGAAGATACCACTTGATTTTTGTAACTCAGACTAAAAAGAAGCCCCATATGAGCTTTGGCTGAGTAATAGAATTGTTTTATAAAAGACTTGAACAGTATAACCACTCATGATTTGGCATCTACCCCAGGCTATGCAATGGACCGTGGCAAGAAGGCTAAGAAGAAGCTTGCGGCTCCGGACATCAGTCTCACACTCGACCGCAGTGAAGGGTCTCTTCTCTCTGATGAGCTGGATGACAGCACAGAGCTGGACCTCGACGACATGGACACACCTTCAGACAACAGCAATGAGTTTGAATGGGAAGGTGAGAGCTTTATATCAATGATAACAGTTTCAGTGCAGCTGGAAACATGCTTTCAAATTGGACCCAGATGAAGTCCACAGTTGTGTAACTTTATTTATGAAAAGATTTACCTTTTCTTGGGTTTATTTGTTGGCTTGTAACACAGAAGTGTGTTATTTCCTGGCTGTTGGATCCATTGGTATTTTCCTTCCTTGATTTTACAGGTCTGGGTAGGCAGCAGACTGCCTTAAGTGTAGTTAAAATGTGCTTTGTTGTTTTTGTGTTTCCACACTGCTGCCTTCCTCTTTTTCACTTGGAAGAATTGTTTCCGTTCTCAGCCTGGAAACAGGCTGCGGGCCAGCAGCAGGTTTCGCTCTTCCTCGTGGTAAGGTCTCTTGGACAGCCCCCATTTTTGTTCTGCCAGCCATGAGTCAATCAACTCCTATTGTCCAGATTATGTTCTGTCTTCTGTTTTTTCAAACAAAATCATGGGGAGAATTTGTGTTTCACACACTTCATTTTCAGTTCATATTTTTGTGCATGTCATTTCCTAAATCTGTGTATGTGGATCATACAGTACTCTAAAGAAGAAACAGATCAGTGTGTTTGATTCGGTATATTTTACGGAAATGGGCCGCTGAAGGAGAGATACTCATAAAAGTGTGTTGATGTGATTTTGTTTCACGTATTTTTGATTCTGCTTGTTGCATGCTTGACATACTGCATATGATCATTTTAAAGGGGACCTATTATGCTTTTGTGCTTTTCCCCTTTCCTTTAGTGCATTATATAGCTTTTTGTGCATGTAAAAGGTCTGCAAAGTTACAAAGTCCACGTCAAAGGGAGTTACTCTCCCCCACAGAAACACTGATCCTGAACTGCCGGAAACACCTTGCTCGAAGTCCTGCCTTTTCTTCCGTAACGTGGTGATGTCACCAAGTAACACATTTTGCCTAGCGGCTAGTTTGGCACATCCTCGAACAAAGCTAGTTAGAGCAGAGTCCAAAGAGTTTGGTTCAGTTTACCAGTCACAACAGTGGGCCGGCTGACCAATCAGAGCAGACTGGGCTTTTCGAGAGGGAGGGTTAGGAGCTCAAACGGAGCGTTTCAGACAGAGGGTGATAAGAGGTGCTGCAGAACAGCTGGTATGGGAAAAATAAAGTGTTTTTTGAACATTAAAGCATGTAAACATGTTCTAGTAGAAACCCAAAATACAAGTATGCACCTGAAAATGAGCATTATAGGTCCTCTTTAACACTTTACTTGATGTCTACACATGATGCGCATAATTAGACATTGTGCACGGCATGCAGCCTCACATCTTACGAAAGATGCACAGAAGTCCTTTCAGCAGTGTTTGTTCGACACATTGATTTCTCATGCAGGGAACAATAGCGGGGTTTCCCCCAGGAAACTGTATCAGGTAATTGTAAATGCTGACCTCAAGTGGAAGTTGAGATGTTGATTGTTGGTGTTGATTAAGAGAGAAAGCATGCCGTCCAGATACAATAGATGAAAGCAAAAAAATGCATGTGATTGAAAAGTTCAATTCTGAATTATTGAGTGATCTAAACATTTAATAAATAATTTGATAAATAGATCTGATTTGATGACATCAGACAGCCCTCTCATCTGTTGTGGGTGTAGCATCCAAGCTGTGGGTTTAAAATGCTTCCTCTCCTTTAGACGATCTCCCCAAGCCGAAAACCACAGACCTCCTACAGAAGGGCGTGGAGTCGGTCCAGGAGTTCTCCGCCTCGGAGGAGAGGGAGGAGGGTCGACGCTGGAGGGTGTTTCGTATCGGAGACCAGGAACACCGAGTGGACATGAAGGCCATCGAACCTTACAAGAGGGTTATCAGCCATGGAGGTCAGTGGCAATACTTTACCCACGTACATACAGTCATTTTAAGTGTGTCTTATGTTCCTTGATGAACAAGCTGTATCGCATTTGTGTTTGACATGAGTTGATCAGTCTGTTTATTCAAAAATGTTTTGACAATGAAAATAGTGTTTTGATACTGAAACATCAATTCTTCATGTTTGATCTTTCACTGTAGGTTACTATGGAGACGGTTTGAATGCCATAATTGTGTTCGCTGTGTGCTTTATGCCTGAGAGCAATCAACCAAATTACAGATACATCATGGACAATTTATTCAAGTGAGTGTTTATTTGATTTCCTCTGGCCTCGTGAGCGAACATTTCAGAACCGGCGCTAATGGTCCCGTTTCCTGCAGGTATGTCATCGGCACGCTGGAGCTTTTGGTCGCTGAGAACTACATGATTGTGTATTTGAACGGGGCAACCTCTCGGAAAAAGATGCCAGCTGTCGGCTGGCTCAGAAAGTGTTATCAGCAGATAGATAGGAGGTGAGTCTGAGTGGCCCCGACAATTAAGCACAAGTCGTTTTTACAACAAATGCAGACACATCAAGAACAGCATCATCATATGTGATTATTAAGTTGATGACAGCTTCTCTCTTTTTCTTTTTACAGGTTACGGAAGAACTTGAAGTCTTTGATAATTGTCCATCCCTCTTGGTTTATTCGCACCCTGCTGGCACTCACAAAACCCTTCATAAGGTAACTTTAATGTTTCAGGTCGCTACAATAAATAGATGAAGACCTTCTCCGGTAACCTTTAGATCCTGACATTTCCTGCTTCTTTTCACAGCACCAAATTTAGTCAGAAAATCAAGTATGTCTTCAGCTTGACAGACCTCGCGGAACTGGTTCCAATGGAGTATGTGTCCATACCAGATTGTATCAAACAGTAAGTATGCTCCACTCAAATACATCAAACACGAGACAAAGGTCCTGTCAGAAGACAAAATATGTAGGTGTCTGCAAGCTAATGAATATAAATCCAAGGCCGTATTAAGAGATTTGGTGATTTTACCCTCTGAGTTTTATACTTTAGCGAAGAAAAGGTGTTCATGATCAATTCTAACACTTGAATACGCATTCACGTTATATGTTTACATATCAGGGTGGTTCTCAGTTGAGGGTAGAATCAAGACTGTTTTTGTTTCCCTATGAAGTGGACCTGGTGATTTAGAGATTTTACAGCAGTGCAATGAAGCAACACATAGCCGCTCACTTGAATTAGTAAATAATAAACCAGTAGAGGTAACCTTCCAGTTCCTCCTTTCTACAGATTTCATCCAATCCCCATCAAACGTGGTTCACAATATCATTAGATAATTCATAAAAAGTAACTCCTTTGATGTGCCTTCCTGTTTTTCCTTGAATTGGTTCCCTAATTCTAGAAACGTTTTGTGCATACGCAGCATCAGCTCTGACTGATCCTGCAAGATGTGGTTACATTTCATCTGTAGGTGGTGCCACAGAAGCGTTCTGCTTTTCCTGTGTGGCCACTGTAGATAAGATGTCGGTAGTTATGAGTCTGACTCACTTGACATTTTGCACAGTCTCATCTTAGTTCAAAGCCCTGATATTTCTATGCAGGATTTAGGCATTTTGCAAGCATGATTGTCTCACTTACACTATATGTATTCTGATGGGGAAGAAATCCAAATGCAAACTACTGATATCTAAACATTTTCTTTTGTAAAATATACATTTAGAGCGTAGTATAGTCTGTGTACACTATGTGAGTTCTTTTAACATTAGTGTCAACATTACTGAAAAAATGCATCTAGATCATTTTGTCCTATAACAGCTATTCAAGAATACATTAGTCATTTCCTTATGTTAACCTTTCCTGATATGCATAACTATTGAGCTCATGCTGAGAAATTGCTCGTGCTGTATTTTTCCATGATGTGGCTTGAACCTGAGGCGGGTCCATGTGGCATTTGAAAAAGACTTCAGATCTCATCTTATCAAATGTGTTTGTGCTCTTTTGGATGTCTGGTTGCTGTTGGCTGTGTAATTCTCCTTTCCTTAACTCCATTTCCCTGCCCCCCTCTTAAGGTTTGACGAAGAAAAAAATAGGAAAAGCCGTAAAAGGTATATGCACTTTCACTCAGGGTCAGTCTCAGCATTTTAAATTTTTTTTTTTTTTTTTGCATTTCACAAAACTAACAACGAAATGATCCGTTGGCTTTCAGAAATGCACCAATACACCTCATTCTGTCCAGCGTGTTTGTAGTTGGATTTGCTTTTTACCTTCTGGCTAAAAAACCAACAACTTTTTCTCCCCAAATGTCCCACATTTTCCTCTCAGTAGATTTCGGACGTTCCCTTAAAAGCAGGCTGAGAAGCTGTTTGATTGGTTTCCAAAAATAGCTGGCTTGGTGATTGTTTAACCAACTAAATCCCATTTCTGAGCCAATTCTGTGAAGTTCATTTCAAAGCCGATTCTTGTTAAATTTGTTCTCTATTTATTGCCTCAAAGTAATATCAGCTATCTGTATGTGGTTTAAAAAGTACCTTTTGTAGCCCATTTTACACCCAAGGTACTGTCTCCACTGTGATGCTGAATTATTCTTTCATGTCCAAGTTAGAATAGTTGTGAGGTAAATGATTGCATTGCTGCTTTCTGATATTAAAGTTGGTGCACTTACCTGCATGTATCTTTTTGAAAAAACAGGTTTAGATTTTGATGTGGTTGATGTTGGGTAAATTTGTTCATGTTTGTACAACTGAATGGGGTGAAATTACAAGGAAGTAGCTCGTCTTAGTCACCGTGGGTTTGTGGTTGCACCGTAACCATGTCCTCCTCACATGGTTCCCCTCAGTAGCTCGTCCTCACTGAACACTCGGCTTGTCCACTCTCACAGCTCTTTGCATGACTCACTGCATACCCGCTCCCTGCTGATGTTTAAACATTGCCACAAACCTTTTGTCAGACTTGTTCACGCACACAGAAATATGCTGCTCAATACTGACAAGTGTGAGGTTATTCATTGGCAGATATATCCTTGTGGCGTGTTAGAAAATGAGAAAAGTAATGACTGTGGGGTTGTAGAAGAGACTCGGTGTTGTGTGTGCTACAAGTAGTTGCACTTCTGTTATCGGGTGCATGAGTTCCTGAGCTGATTGCAAACTTGCAAGACGAATGCACTAAAACGTCACACGTTATGGAGTTTCTGAGTCAGTTTTAAGCTAGTGAAGACACTGGCATCATATGAAAACCAAATGAATCCATTGTTACCAACCGTGTCATGCTAGCTTGTCGTGATGGAGGCTAAATAAAACTCCAAACTTGTGCTAAATTTTTGCGAGGAAAAACTGGCATGGCCATTTTCAAAGGGGTCCCTTGACCTCCGACCTCAAGATAAGTGAATGAAAATGGGTTCTACGGGTACCCACAAGTCATAGTCTAGTCAGCACACTGACAGCTGTTGTTGCCTGTTGGGCTTGAGTTTTCCATGTTATGATTTGAGCATATTTTTTTATGCTAAATGCAGTACCTGTGAGGGTTTCTGGACAATATTTGTCATTGTTTTGTGTTAAGAAACTTCCAATAATAAATATATACATACATTTGCATAAAGCAAGCATATTTGCCCACTCCCATGTTGATAAGGGTATTAAATACTTGACAAATCTCCTTTTTAAGATACATTTTGAACAGATGAAAAATATGCGATTAATCACGATTAACTATGGACAATCATGCGATCAATCACGATTATTTTTTTTAATCGATTGACAGCCCTACCGTATACATTTTCTTATTGTACAGTATGACGTCTACGACTATTTACAGTGTGTGCAGCAGATAATGAAAATGGTCTGTGCCCAAACATGAATTTTGGGCTTCAAAGTACACGTTAGTGCATTTGTCTTGCAAGGTTTCAAGGGAAGTCAGAACTTCATAATAACAGAACTCATATTGGTGGTTTGTATTGCTCAGATATTTAAATTGTTTTCAGCAGAAAGCGTTGCTAATATAAGGCATTCATTTGTATGCTGAAAATAAGTCCGGTAAGTCCAAAAAATAGAAATATTCTTTGACGTAAAGAATTCCCTTTGTAATGGTTTATAGGTAATGATCACATTGCAGGATGTGATTATATGAAAAGTGTGTTTATGGGCAGCGTAGTAGCCTGTCCCTGTTAGATGGCATGCCGTCCCAGTCCCCCAGATGTCTGATGATGTTGAATGTGTCTGCAGAACCGACCAGGACATGCACGGCAAAGTGGAGATCGCTGCTGCTGCTGTTCCAGAGTGACCCGGCTCGCACTGCAAGATGTGGAAGAGGAGGATGTCGCCAACAGCCGCTCTTATGATGCGTATGTCCTGGGCGACGTGACTGAAGATTTAGCTCTTTGCATCAAGAGAATGCCTTTTTGAAACTATGCTGCCTGTTACACCGTGGAACTTTTTACAGCTCGATCTCCAGCTTTTTTTCCACATGCTGTCTGAAATGTTTTAATCTGTTGTTTTTTTTTTTTTTTTATTTACTGCCGATATATCATGTAAAAACTTAGCTTATTGGTGTTCCCTAGTTACTGGTGTATCTCCACGTTATTTAAGGCACTCTGTTACAAATGGTTGATGCATGTTCTGCTTTATTACATTTAAATATATATTTATATTCAAAAGGTGACAAAGGAGAGAAATTAATATATTTTTATGGTTACTCTGATTTTAGACTGCATTTTAGGTCTCTGACCCGTTGAGTGGCATTTCACAGAACAAGTTTTGACTGCATCTTTTTCACTGTTCACTGCTGACGTTCGCTATCAAAATCCTGCCTGGGGAAAATAAAGTTTTATTTTCACTTGAATGTGCCCTCTGACTTGTGGAGGGAGGACATTTGTGGGAGCAACAATCTGAAGCAAAGATGTAGGTATTCATGTAACATTTCCTCCAAGTAAAGTCATGGATCCACATCAGTGTTTTGTATTATTTTTAATTCCATTTAGTACCAGTTTTGCAGTGGTAACAAGGTCGACATTGTACGCAACATTAAAAGTATATAGTGACCAAACACCAAGTATGTTTGACAAGATTCAAACAATAATCTCCAAATTGCTATTGATAATGTCATTTTGTTTTGCTTTGTCTCTTTTGCTTAGAATCCACTAGATGGCACCACAAATACAGATCTCATTGAAATCATAAAGAAAATAATAATATAAGAAATGACATAGCAAGATACATATCAATATCTTGACAATAAATTCAAATGCACTGAATATTATAAATTATAGATCATAACAATATACTGACAACATTAAAAGCTACAGACTTAAAGAAAAAATCAAGAATAAGAAATATTTAAAGCCATTTCAATTGAAAATCTTTGACAATATAATAATCAATGAATATGGTTTCTATCATATTTAGCTGTCCAGGTACGAACTGTTTCCTAAGTACATCATATTTTACATTTTAAATAATGACAAGCTTTACAACGTGGTGGAATATTGATCTGTTAGCAGTGGGTCATGGCCTAAGGCTTTGTGATACAGGACTGACTCCAGACATCTGATAGCAACATCATCAACCAGAGGATCAAACTTATTTGCAAAGAGATGATGTTGTCTCATGAGCCACGGGAGGTCACCAGCTCCGTACACACAAATTGCTCTTCTGTAAACACCAGTGCAGGGATAGTACGGGGCTCCATGTTTCACATCTCCTTCTAAATCGCTCCACTTCACCACACGAGCGATGGCCTGCAAGTCTGATGTATCGTACTTGGAGTGGGCTGGTGTTGATCCGGGAACAGAGGGCATCCTCTGTAGAGTGGCCCACAAGTGCTCATCAGGGCTGTATGTGTCCCTCTCCCACTCCACAAGCTGCTGAACCTCTTTGTCCTGCATCACATGTTCCACAAAGACTCTTGTGACCACAAAGTAAGCAATTCCTTGGAACATGGGGCTGCTAATGGGTGGGTCGCTTTTCTTCACATGTGTCCTGATGACAGTGTTAGTCACATCGTAATGATACTGCCAACGGCCTTTCTTGTAGTCCTCGGTGGTCTCAGACTCAATGCTGTTTCTCCCGTTTAGGGCCTTCAGAGCATGAACAATCTCTCCATTGGTTTTGATGGGGAAGTCTGTCCCGCAGGTGTTTAGCAGGTACCTCCACTGGACGTGTGAGTTCATTAGGTCTATCATGCAGTTCAAGTCTGCCTGCACCCGCGACCACGAGGCATATACAACTCTTTCTAACCTGCTGGCTATAAACACATTAGGAAAACAAGAAGTAATTGCCTCCACGGCCTTCTGAAATTCCTTAGGGGATTTCTGGTCCACATGTACACAGTAGATGTTCTGCGGAGTGTAAACAGCTCGTAGAAGTCGCTCGAACATCTCAATCTTCTCATGGATCACCATGGAGTAGGCAATGGGAAAATCCTTCTCCTCTTCACTGAGAGGCTCTGTAAAGAAACCTCTCCTTTCAATGTAAGAAGGACAGTCTTGAGTCACATTAAGGTAGAAGTCCTCAGATAAAAGAGACTTTCTCTTCCTGGATGTCAGAAGCATTTCTAATTTGTCTTTCTTGCCCTCTACGTTTCCACTGAAGATAGCCGAGCAGCCAGGCAGGTCATTAGAGAGCTGCTGTGGTATTCTGAGATCAGGCAATGACGTCCTGTTCAATGCAGTTTCCCAAATGACAAAAGAAAGGAGCATACCTGTGAGGATAAGACAGGGGATCCTCAACATCTGCCTCTTCAACAGCCTTGTAAAAGCCATTTCCTTGCTTCAGGTAATTACAAAGCTGTTGAGCTTGTCTTCAGTGCAAGTTACAGTTTGACAAGTGCCACATGATCAGCCCCCTGCAGCAGGTAGGTGTGAAAAACTAAGACGTGAAAGGAAATTCATCAGAATATTACTCAGTAATTCCTAAATAGAATGTGACCTAATGCATTTCTGTGTGGCTCTTTCAACATCAATTGTGTAGAGTGTCTGCAACAGTTTGAGGTTGATCCTCTAGACCAGTGGTTACGCAAGCTGTCTGTAGTGGTAGGCCTACGCGGAGGAATCTCTGAAATATTTTTTAAAAATTAATAAGAAACAGGGCTAGCAAAGTACACTTACACTTGCAGTTGTAAGTTTTATTGAAGTTACAGTAACGAGTAGTTGTAGCTGTCTCCAACGCGGCCTCTCTGATCAGCTGTTCACAGACTGACTGCACTGTGTGTTGATGTGAGTGGAGAGCTCCAACACAGCGCAGCAGAGGAGAGGATGCAGCGTTAACCATCCCTAAATATAATGATTTTTCTGATTCATCGTGTTCCAGACAGCCTTTTGCGATGTGTTCATCGCGCATGATAATATTACAATGACGATGAAAATACGATTTATGGGTCAGTCCTATTTCTTATTACTTTTTTAAAAATATTTCAGAGATTCCTTCCTCCACTACAGAGAGCTCCACAGTTTGAGAACCACTGTTTTAGAGGATATGATTATCAGCTTAAATAAATGGGCTACTGTTTGTATTATAATTAGCCAGAACAGCCCTTACAAATAATACATGGCAGAGTTGGTTTTAGATACTGTGGATTTAGTACTTTCTACATAAGCATAAGCAAACATTCATACAGTTGTAAATCTTTGCAACGGTTTCCAGTGATTTATCTGATCAACCAGTTAGAGCACAGTGTTCTCGTCATGCTGGATTTCCACTCCACAAAGCTGGCTAGCAATATCTCAGTGTGCACTCCTTTAATATTCATATCTTAATACCTTTGTTGAATACTCTCGGACTCTGGAGGACCATTTTTGTGTCAAATCATTATATTATTAAATATTCAAGTTCAAGTTAAACTTTATTGTTATTTTTCCATATACAAAGTACACAGTTAAAAAGAAATGTCGTTGCTCACGGACCAAGGTGCAAACACAGACACACAAAAACAGTCACAAACATAGAACATAACACAGTGAACAAAGTGCGATGGTGCAGCACAATACAAAGTGGATGACAGGATATTAACAGAGTAAAGCAGTATAAAAGCAATCAGGTCTTTAGAAGTGCTATATATAAAAAACCCAATGACTCTCCAGTAGTTCTCCTTGTATAAATACCTAATAAATAGATAAATAGATAAATAGAAGTGTCAGTGCAAAGTAGTCCTGAAATCAGTAGTAGTCAATTAATGTCCAGCATGAGACGTGGGGAGGGAGGGGTCACGGATAGGAGAGTGGTGTGGGGGGGATGAAGTGTTTATGTGGTGGATAGCAGCAGGGTGTTCAGCGATCTGACAGCTTGGGGGTAGAAGCTCTTGCAGAACCTAGCAGTGGTGGTTCTGATGCTGCGAAACCTCCTGCCTGATGGCAGAGGTGTAAACAATCTGTGTGAAGGGTGAGAGGGGGCCTTCACAATGGAAGAGGCTCTGCTTACACAGCGCCTCTGAAAGATGTCCTGGATGGAGGGGAGAGAAACCCCTATAATCATCTCAGCTGTCCTCACTATGCGTTGAAGGGACTTGCGTTCCGCTGCTTTGCAGTTCCCAAACCACACTGTGATACAGCTGGTGGGGAAGCTTTCCACAGTGCCTCTGTAGAAAGTGGTAAGGATGGGCAGTGGTAGGCTAGATCTCTTCATTCTCCGCAGGAAGTGAAGGCGTCGCTGTGCCTTCTTGGCTACGGAGCTGGTGTTCATGTGCCAGGTGAGGTCGTCGGAGATGTGCACACCAAGAAACTTGGTGCTCTTGACCCTCTCTACTGTGGAACCACTGATGAGCAGTGGAGAGTGGTCAGCGGGCCTCCTCCTGAAGTCGACAACCATCTCTTTAGTTTTTTCGACATTAAGAGATAGGTTGTTGTCCTTGCACCAGCTCACCAGTTGCTCCACTTCCTCTCTGTAAGGTGTTTCATCATTGTTGCTGATGAAACCGTCGTGTCATCAGCAAACTTAATGATGTGGTTGGATATGGACTTGGCAGCACAGTCGTGGGTCAGCAGTGTGAACAGCAGTGGACTGAGCACGCAGCCCTGGGGGGAACCCGTGCTCAGCGTGATGGTACCTGATGTTCTCTTGCTGATCCGTACAGTCTGTGGTCTCTGTGTCAGAAAGTCGACCAGCATTCTAACACAAGTGCCCCCAGTGTCCAGGTGAGATAGGGCTGAGTGCAGGGTGTGTGAAATAGCATCATCGGTGGAGCTGTTGGGGTGGTATGCGAACTGGAGAGGGTCCAGAGAGGTGGGGAGGGCAGATTTTATGTGTCTCATGACCAGCCTCTAGAAGCACTTCATTATGGTGGGAGTCAGTGCCACGGGGCGGTAGTCATTGAGACACATCACAGTGGGCTTCTTTGGCACTGGTATGATGGTGGTCTTTTTGAAGCCAGCTGGGACAACAGCCTGGCTCAGAGAGATGTTAAAGATGTCCGTGAGGACGTCTGCCAGCTGGTAAGCACAGTCTCTGAGCACCTGCCCGAGTATGTTGTCTGGGCCAGCAGCTTTCCGTGGGTTGACTCTGGATAGGGTCCTGCTCACGTCAGCAGCGTCCAGACGCAGTGCCTGCTCCTCGGGGGTCCGGGGAGTCTTAAATGCTGGCATGTTGTTTTGGGCTTCAAAATGTGCATAGAGGCCATTTAATGTGTCAGGGAGGTAGATGTCATTGTCGCTGACCTGTGATGTAATCTTATAGTCCGTTAAGGCCTGTATGCCCTGCCACATACGCCTGGTGTCATTGGTATCACAGAAGTGGTTTTGAATCTTCTGTGCATATTGACGTTTTGCTTTCCTGATGGCACGGGAGAACTCCACCCTCGCTGACCTGAGTGCCGCTCCGTCCCCGGATCTGAAAGCAGTGTTCCGTGATCTCATCAGGGCACGTACCTCCCCCGTCAGCAATGGCTTCTGGTTGGCCCGTGTGGTGATGGGCTTCATTACAGTGACATCCTCTATGCATTTCTCTATGTATCCAGTCACAGAGTCACCGATTCCTCTACACTCGTGTGCTGGCCATAGGTAGCTGCCTCCCTGAACATGTTCCAGTCCGTTCTCTCAAAGCAGTCCTGCAGGGCTGAGGTGGCTCCTTCTGGCCAGGTTCTGATGGTCTTTTGAGCTGGCTTGGAGCGTTTCAGCAGTGGTCTGTATGCTGGGAGAAGCATGACAGATAGGTGATCTGAGCAGCCCAGGTGTGGGCGGGGAATGGCCTTATATGCCTCACGAATGTTATATTATGAATAATATGTATTATTGTTAATATTATTATTATTATTATTAATAATAATAATAATAATAATAATAATAATGTATTATTACTGCCTTGTTGTTGAATGACTCCACCAACCAGTCAAGTTGCAGTTTCCATCCATGTCTGTCATAAATGTTGTCACTTCATCCTAAATGTGTGAAATTATCATAATTAGTATATGCATTGATGTCATGGCCAAAAACACGTTTTGTGAGGTCAGAGTGACCTTTGACCTCCAAAATCGGACGTTCAGTTGTACAGTATGTAGGTACAGACAGATGGACAGACAACCCGAACGGCATAGCAAGCGCAGGGGCATAAAAAGGTGACACATTGACTATTTCAAATAAAGTTTCCATAGGTGCATGCCAGATAGTGCACGCTACAGTCAGAAATCTATGTTTCCCTGCATATTTAGCACTGCTTAAAAATCAAATCAAGTCACATCTGTGGTGGCAGTGTCTGTTAAAACAAGACACAAACCAACGTAACAACTTGTCTTTCAGTGAATTTAATAAAAAGGCATACATCAATAACTAAAGCATCTGCAGATGGACTCACGAGCACAGCCACCTGTTGTGGACTGTGGCAAGTGAGCCCCGAATACAAAGAGTAGTCCGTATTTATACATTTAAAGCATAACACGAAGATAAGTGCAAAGAAGAAAAAGAAAAAAGAGAAGGATAGAAAGTGTATCAATGCGTCAGCACACAGCAGACAACAGAGCATCACAAGACATAACAAGTATTTCAGCAATCTGTTGTTTGCAGTTACAGAGAACTAAAATGTCAGGTCACTGTCCTATGGTGACGAAGTTGAACATGTGAGGCCCTGAGATTATCTAAAGGTACAGTGTTAAACTGCAGATATGAAAATTGCCATTACACATCTTAGTATCGAGAGGCTCACCTTGACATTCCATAGCTTCGGTTTCATAGTAGGTACCATTGGGGCAGTCTTTGGAGCATGCACACTTATAGAGTTTGGGGCTAAACGTCGAGCAAGTCTCACAGTCATCTGCCAGGGGCCCTGAACAGCTGCCACAGGTCGGGTGGCACTGACCACAGCAGCCCTCCTCCATGTCCTCATAATAGCCCATGGGACAACTAGCCTTACACACACCGTTCAGCATCAGGTAAAGGAAACCGCATTCTGAAATGATATTGAGGAGGAGTTGTCACAAGAGATTTCAGTATGTGATACAATGTCTTACAATTAATTTTAAAATATCATCCACTATCATCCGATAACTTACTGAAACAGGTCCTTTCATCTGAGCAAACGTCACAGTGAGGAGAACAGCGTCTGCAGGTACCATCGTCTGCAGGGTATGTCCGCAGTGAACAGTTGAGTCTACACATACCACTCTCCAAATAGTGGCCATCAGCACAGGACAGACACTGGGACTTGATCCCATAACATGACAAACATGAGCTATCGCAGACTTCACATGACCCCTCTGCTGTCTCAAAGGAACCTCTGAAATTAGTCAGGAGATTTGTTAAGGCATAAGGAGGAAAATGCAGTAAATAAAAACACACCATCATTACAAAAATGATCTGACTGCTTACTCTCAGCAATTTGAAAAGCACCTCCCCTGGTGGAGAAAAAGTTTATAGCTGCCTTTGGAGCAGCTGATGCAGTTATCACTGGTGTCCACACAGGCCTCACAATTTGGCGAGCAGTCCTCACACAGCTGAGTGGCAGAGTTTGCGTACACTGTTAAGAATTTCCAAGAACAGTAAAGAACTGGCAGCAAGGTTGCCTTTATGTTACTGTAAAATTAACATTATTATACTGTCGCTGAAATTTACAGCTTTGTACTGATAATGAAAAATACAGTTACAACTTTATTAATTTCACAGTATTTTACAGTTAATTTACTGTTTAAAGATACATTATATAGCTGTTTTTCACCTTTCTTTTACATTATCTTACTGATTTGTTTTAATGCACTATTTAGGTTGTATTTTTTACATACATTTTAATAAACATTATTTTTTGCCTAGATGAATAGACTTTAGGTTACAGACATAGCAATTGTCACACTAAATACAATTAAAGACACTTGTTAGGAAAAAGGCTCTAATAGACTCGTTGACACTTTTCCCGAAATGTATGTCTCTACCTGGCTACAAGCACAAAATGCAAACCATAACAACATGTGAGTGAAGAACAATAAAGCTAATTCACTGATTTTTCAATCATGTACAATGTACAAGCCTCACATGAGCAGATCAGGTCCTAAAATTAAACAAATACTGCATGAAACTGTTACTGATGATACTTTAGACAGTTGATCAGCAGTAAAGTGCTGTTTTTTAAGAACGCATTATAGTTCAGTTAAAAACAGCCTATGAGCGTAATTTAACAGGTTTTCTTTTGTATTAACAGTAAAGCACTGTTTTTAGCAATAACAGGTTAATACTGTTGAAATCCTGCTGTAAATTAACAACAATTGTTTACAGTGTAGGAGCCAGATGGACACTGTAATAAACAATAACTGTCCTGACCAAGAAATATCCTGTGACACACAAATGCACACACACACACAATTTACAAGAAGAACTGGGATAATGTTTCAATTTATTGTCATGACCAAAGACAAGAAGAACAATCCAGTGCTTGTGGGCCAAAGTAGGACTTACAGGATGCATCACATGCGTGGCATTTGCTATATTTGCCTAAAATAAAAACAATAAACAGAGTAACCACATCTCATACTATAACAAAACATCACATTTGACAGACCACAGAGAGAGTGTCCTGTTGACCTGAGCACTTGGGCACAGAAACTTCAGAAATGTCTGCTTTACCCACCTTTACCACCAGATGGGGGCATAAGAAGGTGTAAGTATGGTGTTGCTTAGGCACAAATGATGGATGCAGTTGGTGTGTATTAAACCTGCAACATGTTACCTGCTATTGTAGGAGTCTAACATCTCTTACACCACTGTTACAAAACTTAAATGTGAAGATTAGTGTGGGAAAATTGTTTAATGTTTAATTTTCTGATGGTCAAACAGTTACACAAAAAAGATGACACAGGATATAAAGATTGCATGGAAGGCATAATCAAACTTTTTAAATTAATCTGCATTACAAACAGTACAAACAGTATAACATACATTTCCACAGTTTGTCCATAAAGGTATATAGTTAATAATAAAACTTTAAATGTAGCTATTTATACAAATCAAATTGTACACAAATATAATATTGCATATATATGGGCAAAACCTGGGGGCATTTATTTAACTCCACTGACGCATTCACATCAAATGTCACCTTGAAGGAGGCTACAGTGTGTCAAATCAACATAAATTGAGTAAAACAGAAAACTTACCGACAGCCTCAGAGTCAATTTGCACTGCAGCTCGCTATAAAAGGTAAGAGTACTAATGTGGGCAAAAAACAGAAGTACCTGTACTCAGTACCAGTGAGAATCGACCCATTTCAGGCACTGATTACAAACATAAAACTCACTTATACATGTAATGCAACATTGTTCTGAGATTACTAGCTTTTGGTCAAAATCTCAAATCATCATATTTTACATTTCAAATAATTACTAGCTTTACAACGTGGTGTGATCTGTTAGCAGTGGGTCATGGCCTAAGGCTTTGTGATACAGGACTGACTCCAGACATCTGATAGCAACATCATCAACCAGAGGATCAAACTTATTTGCAAAGAGATGATGTTGTCTCATGAGCCACGGGAGGTCACCAGCTCCGTACACACAAATTGCTCTTCTGTAATCACCAGTGCA
Source organism: Sebastes umbrosus (assembly GCF_015220745.1). Taxonomy (NCBI): domain Eukaryota; kingdom Metazoa; phylum Chordata; class Actinopteri; order Perciformes; family Sebastidae; genus Sebastes; species Sebastes umbrosus. The sequence continues at coordinate 17,074,524 of NC_051272.1, forward strand.
GGGATAGTACGGGGCTCCGTTTTTCATATCTCCTGTTAAATAGCTCCACTTCACCACACGAGCGATGGCCAGCAAGTCTGATGTATCGTACTTGGAGTTGGCTGGTGTTGATCCGGGAACAGAGGGCATCCTCTGTAGAGTGGCCCACAAGTGCTCATCAGGGCTGTATGTGTCCCTCTCCCACTCCAGAAGCTGTTGAACCTCTCTGTCCTGCATCACATGTTCCACAAAGGCTCTCGTGACCACAAAGTAAGCATTTCCTTGGAACATGGGGCTGCTAATGGGTGGGGGGCTTTTCTTCACATCTGTCTTGATGACAGCTGTGTTAGTCACATTGTGATGATACTGCCAACGGCCTTTCTTGTAGTCATTGGTGGCCTCAGTCTCCATGCTGTTTCTCCCGTTGAGGGCCTTCAGAGCCTGAACAATCTCTCCATTGGTTTTGATGGGGAAGTCTGTCCCGCAGGTGTTTAGCAGGTACCTCCACTGGACGTGTGAGTTCAGGAGGTTTTTCATGCAATTCAAGTCTGCCTGAACCCGCGACCATGAGGCATATACAACTCTTTCTAACCTGCTGGCTATAAACACATTAGGAAAGCAAGAAGTAATTGCCTCCACGGCCTTCTGAAATTCCTTAGGGGATTTCTGGTCCACATGTACACAGTAGATGTTCTGCAGAGTGTAAACAGCTCGTAGAAGTCGCTCGAACATCTCAATCTTCTCATGGATCAACATGGAGTAGGCAATGGGAAAATCCTTCTCCTCTTCACTGAGAGGCTCTGTAAAGAAACCTCTCCTTTCAATGTAAGAAGGACAGTCTTGAGTCACATTAAGGTAGAAGTCCTCAGATAAAAGAGTCTTTCTCTTTTTGGATGTCAGAAGCATTTCTAATTTGTCTTTCTTGCCCTCTACGTCGCCACTGAAGATAGCCGAGCAGCCAGGCAGGTCATTGGAGAGCTGCTGTGGTATTCTGAGATCAGGCAATGACGGCCTGTTCAATGCAGTTTCCCAAATGACAAAAGAAAGGAGCATACCTGTGAGCATAAGACAGGAGGTCCTTAACATCTGGCTCTTCAACAGCCTTGTAAAAGCCATTTCCTTGCTTGAGGTAACTACAAAGCAGGTGAGCTTGTCTTCAGTTCAAGTTACAGTTTGACAAGTGGAGGTAGAAGGAAGTTAACGCTTTTATTGTTGTAGTCTGAGTAACATGACAACAGTGCCTGAGGTGGACAAAAATAACTCCCCTCATTCACATGTTGGTGTGTGTCGGCCGGTATCAACAGTCTCTTGCAACCTATTCCTATTTATTAATTATTTCTTTAAGCATGTTAAACTGTGTCAGTCATAATCAGTTGTGATTTTATTGCTATATACATGTGCTTGGGCTGTGCATCTTTTAGTAGGCCTGTAATACTACTAGAATTTGATATGGTTGATGTTGGGTAAATTTGTTCATGTTTGTACAACTGAATGGGGTGAAATTACAAGGAAGTAGCTCGTTTTAGTCACCGTGGGTTTGTGGTTGCACTGTAACCATGTCCTCCTCACATGGTTCCCCTCAGTAACTCGTCCTCACTGAGCACTCGGCTTGTCCACTCTCACAGCTCTTTGCATGACTCACTGCATACCCGCTCCCTGCTGATGTTTAATAATTGCCACAAACCTTTGTCAGACTCGCTCACGCACACAGAAATGTGCTGCTCAATACTGACAAGTGTGAGATTATTCATTGGCAGATATATCTTTGTGGCGTGTTAGAAGATGAGAAAAGTAATGACCTTTGGGTTGCAGAAGAGACTCGGTGTTGTGTATGCCACAGTTGCACTTCTGTTATCGGGTGCATGAGTTCCTGAGCTGATGCAAACTTGCAAGATGAATGCACTAAAACGTCACACGTTAAGGAGTTTCTGACATTATCAACAAAAAAATGCACATTTTAAGCACAGAGGTTGCATTCACCACATGGCCATGGATTGTAATAGACTGTTCACAGGTTTGCAAAGATTACATAACCTGCATACTAGGGCTGTCAAAGTTAACGTGAAAATAATGCGTTAAAGCAAATTTGTTTTAAAGTCACTCATTTCTTTAACGCAACTTGCGATTTTGAGGTTGTAGCGGGCTCATTTTTAAAGCTAGTGAAGAAACCTAATGAATTAATTGCTATCTGTAGCGGACCTCAGCCAGACAATGATGAAGCGTACTGATGTTTCCAGAAGCCTTTTATTTATGTTCAGCCGACAGCCATATTTCGAACACAAATTCACTTTGCTTTCTGTAATAACCTTCCTTCAGAAAACACCTTTCTTCCTTTAACACCGCAAGAGCTAAAGGACAGACAAATAAAATAAAATGAGCTCTTACTAAAAATGTAAACATTACAACCCTTATCCATATACTGTATTTGCCATACATATTAGCATTAATCAAACCTTAAGCCTAATATGTGCACATGAAAAGCTAGAAAGCTAGCATTATAGTGATGTCCACGAAAAGCTAATGTTAGCAAGACTGTCAGAATGACAACACAATTAAACACACACACTGTAAATGCGTCCCCCTAATCACATAATGTTACTGAGGCTAAATAACGCTCCAAACTTGTGCTAAATTTTGGCGAGGAAAAACTGGCATGGCCATTTTCAAAGGGGTCCCTTGACCTCCGACCTCAAGATATGTGAATGAAAATGGGTTCTATGGGTACCCACGAGTTATAGTCAAGTCAGCACACTGACAGCTGTTGTTGCCTGTTGGGCTTGAGTTTTGCTTGTTATCATTTGAGCATATTTTCTTATGCTAAATGCAGTACCTGTGAGGGTTTCTGGACAATATTTGTCATTGCTTTGTTTTAATGGATTTCCAATAATAAATATATTTCCTTGCTTGAGGTAACTACAAAGCAGGTGAGCTCGTCTTCAGTGCAAGTTACAGTTTGACATGAATGATCAACTCAGATACAGGAATTAGGTGTCAAACTATAAGGCGTGGAAGTAATTTCTTTAAAATATTACTCAGTAGTTCCTAAATAGGATGTCTCCTATTGATTGTCCGTGTTGATCTTTCAGCGTTAAATGTGTAGAGTGTCTGCAACAGTTTTAGGTTGATTCGTTAGACACCATTTTCACCATGACAACAAAGGACTTGTTTAAACAAAGTATTGTAAGTTGTAAGACTTGTTTGAACCAAGTATTGTTAGAGTTCTAATCATGCATGGTACATATGATATTGGCATAAACTTGTGACATTTCCTACATCATTTTATGATACTGTACGTTGAAATGAAACCTGCAAATATTCTCAGTACAGCCATCGTAATGAAGCCAGTTTTATTTCATTTAAATTTATTTTTACAACAACTCATGCAGATTTCAATTATTATACATGATCATTTCACTGTTTAGCAAATATCTCTTTATTTCTCGGTGCGTACCGGCCCACTTCAAGCACTGCGTAATGTCATATCCGTTCCGTATCCGTCAACCAAAACAAACCGCAGCGAGCCAAAAGGAGAAAGTAGAAAACGGCGGACGGTCTCCGTGGTTACAACCTGCACCCTCCCATTTAAAATCCAAAGTGGTAAACACTACACATACAGTAAAATATGGAAACACTTTGGGTTCCACACATTACAGGAAACACAGAGGTACACATCACGGCTAAAGCTGCATGCTAACATTGTCATGGACAGAAAACGTTATCATATTGAGGTAACGTGCGGTCAAGCCGGCCGTCGCTACAACTGTAGAGCATAAACTGATATTTATGTTAAATGCATTCAAACGACATTTTTTTGCATGCATGTTTTTTTTTATTATTTTTCATTCTTTTTTATTATTTTTCTATTTTATTTTATTTTATGCTTGTTTTCTGTATGTGGGGTTGGTATGTTTGTGAGTCTGTCTGTAGATGTTAGTTTCTTTGTTTGTTATGAAAATAAAAAAAAAAAACATGAATGAGGAAACAGGTCAAAGATAAGCACAGGTCATAGTATATAGGTATATAGAGCCTATATTGATTACCCTTTTCCTGCCTGTTAGTAAGAGATATTGTGAAAGGGGAAATAGAGTGATTTAATATGACATTGTAGGTCTTGTCGAAGCAAAATATTTCAGACCTTGGGCCAAATGATGTCTGAAATCCCTGATAAACTTTCTACAAAAATCAATGTTCAGGATGTCAAAAAAGTCAACAAAGGATACTCAAATAAGAGCTGGGTTTTAAACAAGGTCTCTGTTCGGTCTATATTCTGGTGGAGAGAAGAATGCAGTCTTATCAAATTGTGCTGTGGTCATGCAAATGGGCAGGGTGAAGTCAAGTTGGAGACACACACACAGAAGGTGAACAGTATGCTGGCTGGGGATTATAATATAACATTTAATAAAGATCTTATACCTTTATGATCAATATTATCTATCATTGGTTAACATATTTCTATAAGTTCTAAAAGTTTTACTTCCACAGTCTCTGAACTGATGAGACGTCGCTATCAAAATCCTGCCTGGGGAAAAAAAAATGTCTATTTTCACTTGAATGTGACCTCTGACTTGATTCTTGTCTCTTCCGCTTAGAATCCACTAGATGGCACCACAAATACATTGAAATCATAAAGAAAAGAATATTATAAGAAATTACATGGCAAGATACATATCAATATATTGACAATAAATTAAAATGCCCTGAATTTTATAAATTACAATACAATTACAATAACTATATAATGACAACATTAAAAGCCACAGACTTAAAAAAAAATCCCATTACAAGATATTTTGAAAATCAAGAATAAGAAATATTTAAAGCCATTTCAATAGAAAATCTTGACAATATAATAATCAATGAATATGGTTTCTATCATATTTACCTGTCTAAGTACCAAGTGTTTCCTTAGTACATCATATTTTACATTTTAAATAATTACAAGCTTTACAACGTGGTGTGATCTGTTAGCAGTGGGTCATGGCCTAAGGCTTTGTGATACAGGACTGACTCCAGACATCTGATAGCAACATCATCAACCAGAGGATCAAACTTATTTGCAAAGAGATGATGTTGTCTCATGAGCCACGGGAGGTCACCAGCTCCGTACACACAAACCTCTCTTCTGTAAATACCAGTGCAGGGATAGTACGGGGCTCCGTTTTTCATATCTCCTGCTAATTCGCTCCACTTCACCACACGAGCGATGGCCAGCAAGTCTGATGTATCGTACTTTGAGTGGGCTGGTGTTGATCCGGGAACAGAGGGCATCCTCTGTAGAGTGGCCCACAAGTGCTCCTCAGGGGTGTGTGTGTCCCACTCCCACTCCAGAAGCTGTTGAACCTCTCTGTCCTGCATTACATGTTCCATAAAGGCTCTCGTGACCACAATGTAAGCATTTCCTTGGAACATGGGGCTGCTAATGGGTGGGGGACTTTTCTTCACATCTGTCTTGATGACAGATGTGTTAGTCACATCGTAATGATACTGCCAACGGCCTTTCTTGTAGTCATTGGTGGCCTCAGTCTCCATGCTGTTTCTCCCGTTTAGGGCCGTCAGGGCCTGAACAATCTCTCCATTGGTTTTGATGGGGAAGTCTGTCCCGCAGGTGTTTAGCAGGTACCTCCACTGGACGGGTGAGTTCAGGAGGTCTTTCATGCAGTTCAAGTCTGCCTGAACCCGCGACCACGAGGTATATATCACTCTTTCTAACCTGCTGGCTATAAACACATTAGGAAAGCAAGAAGTAATTGCCTCCACGGCCTTCTGAAATTCCTTAGGGGATTTCTGGTCCACATGTACACAGTAGATGTTCTGCGGAGTGTAAACAGCTCGTAGAAGTCGCTCGAACATCTCAATCTTCTCATGGATCACCATGGAGTAGGCAATGGGAAAATCCTTCTCCTCTTCACTGAGAGGCTCTGTAAAGAAACCTCTCCTTTCAATGTAAGAAGGACAGTCTTGAGTCACATTAAGGTAGAAGTCCTCAGATAAAAGAGTCTTTCTCTTTTTGGATGTCGGAAGCATTTCTAATTTGTCTTTCTTGCCCTCTGCGTCTCCACTGAAGATAGCCGAGCAGCCAGGCAGGTCATTGGAGAGCTGCTGTGGTATTCTGAGATCAGGCAATGACGGCAAGTTCAATGCAGTTTTCTGTGGTACTCTGATATCAGACAATGACATCTTGTCCAATGCAGTTTTCTGTGGTATTCTGATATCAGGCAATGACGGCAAGTTCAATGCAGTTTTCTGTGGTACTCTGATATCAGACAATGACATCTTGTCCAATGCAGTTTTCTGTGGTATTCTGATATCAGGCAATGAAGGCAAGTTCAATGCAGTTTTCCAAAGGACAGAAAAGAGGAGCATACCTGTGAGGATAAGACAGGAGATCCTCAACATCTTCAACAGCCTTGTGAAAAACATTTCCTTGCTTGAGGTAACTACAAAGCAGGTGAGCTCGTCTTCAGTGCAAGTCACAGTTTGACATGAATGATCAACTCAGATACAGTAATTAGGTGTCAAAAGGCGTGGAAGTAATTTCTGTAAAATATTACTCAGTAGTTCCTAAACAGGATGTCTCCTATTGATTGTCCGTGTGGATCTTTCAGCGTTAATTGTGTAGAGTGTCTGCAACAGTTTGAGGTTGATCCGTTAGACACCATTGTCACCATGACAACAAAGGACTTGTGTAAACAAAGTACTGTAAGTTGTAAGACTCCGCCTCCAGGTCGGTACATCCGCCCTAGAGTCCGACTCGTTTCGGCTATGCGCCTCCAGAGAGGGCACTGTCCGCACACCGGACTCGCCTTTTCCCTCAACAGTTCAAATATTTAACATTGAACATTTTTGAGGCAAGAAATAAACTGTAGATTTTGAATATTAACTGTTTTACAACATTTGCTCCACAAACTGCCGTGACAGCTAGCTAGCGCGTGCCGGGGTTGCTACCTCGCCAGCCGGGCGGTCACGCGCACAGAGCGGCTACAGAGCAGCAGAGTGGTGAGGGAAAGAGCAGCAGAGTGGTGAGGGAAAGAGCAGCAGAGAGGTGAGGGAAACAGCAGCAGAGTGGTGAGGGAAAGAGCAGCAGAGAGGTGAGGGAAACAGCAGCAGAGTGGTGAGGGAAAGAGCAGCAGAGTGGTGAGGGAAAGAGCAGCAGAGAGGTGAGGGAAAGAGCAGCAGAGTGGTGAGGGAAAGAGCAGCAGAGTGGTGAGGGAAACAGCAGCAGAGAGGTGAGGGAAAGAGCAGCAGAGTGGTGAGGGAAAGAGCAGCAGAGAGGTGAGGGAAAGAGCAGCAGAGAGGTGAGGGAAAGAGCAGCAGAGAGGTGAGGGAAAGAGCAGCAGAGAGGTGAGGGAAAGAGCAGCAGAGAGGTGAGGGAAAGAGCAGCAGAGAGGTGAGGGAAAGAGCAGCAGAGAGGTGAGGGAAACAGCAGCAGAGAGGTGAGGGAAAGAGCAGCAGAGTGGTGAGGGAAAGAGCAGCAGAGAGGTGAGGGAAACAGCAGCAGAGTGGTGAGGGAAAGAGCAGCAGAGTGGTGAGGGAAAGAGCAGCAGAGAGGTGAGGGAAAGAGCAGCAGAGTGGTGAGGGAAAGAGCAGCAGAGTGGTGAGGGAAAGAGCAACCTCTGGCTGATGTTGGCAGTTACAGTTTTTCTCGATTGTTTACACACATTTTCTGAAAGCATGCCTCATACTCTCAGAACTCTACACACAAATCAAAAAACACACACACAATGGGCAAAACCCCTCAATTCTCCTGCAAAATGAAACTTTACATTCAAAACAATGTTATTTCTTCTCAAAATGGTATTTTGTTTTCAAATGACACACACACACCATCATATGAATAGACATTTATAAGAACCAGTTGAACACTGATGTGCTCAATGTAAAACACTATGATGAATGGAAAACACTTCTTCTCCATTCATCATAATGACTTAGGCCTTTTTTTTGTTCAGTGTTACACTTACTACAGACAGTACATACATAAGTGTGTTGTAAAATATTTTAGAATATTGTTTTTATACTCAGAACACACAAATACACGGTAACAAATATATTTTATTTTCCCCACAAAAACAATGTACACAGTGTACATCCCAACCAACACAAAGTTGCACATACAGTGGAAAAAAAAAAACTGCTGCATCCTCTCTTCTGTTTCGGTCTGGCCACAGCACCTCATCCACATCACAAGCAATGTTTTCCCTGGCCAAGCAGCGGGGGAAATATCGCTTAGCATGTCGAATCCAGCCATGAAAAGCATCAACTGATTGCTAATTGTAACACTGTGTGACAGGTGTTTGCCCATGTGATGAGTCAGTGTGCATAGAAGGGCAATTGACTTTATAATTTTGAATGACAGTGTGTTCTTTGTGAAAACGAGATTTTCTTCATGAAAATTGTGCCAAATGCAGAGAATTGTGTGTAGTGTTTTGAAAAAAGTGTGTTTTAGAACTGCAATTTGAGTGTAAAGCAGGAATTGTGCTTGTAGTTTAGCAGAATTGGTTCAGGGGGTTGGTGCATGAGTTACATGTTGTGGTCATTGTGTGTCAAGTACCAGTATTTGTGTGTAAACAATTGAGAAAAACTGTAATTCATTTCCAATTACAAGACAAAGGATGAAGCCATTTTTAGCTTGTTGTCATATTGTTGTTTCCCAGGGAGAATGATGATGTATTGATGGTAGCAAAAGTTGTAGCTCTTGTAAAATAAGGATCTGTGACAAAAACGGACAGTGACTGCATCATCACAAACACGACAGTCCATGTGAAACTGGATAATAATTGACTGTAAGTACTTTGTATAAGTTGCTTGTCTTCAATGTGTACACCAAACCTATTATTGCTGTTCAGTTATTACATGTTATACAGTATACCTAATGTTTTCAAACCCAAATGAACTACTAAAACAGTCACTTATTTATCAAACCTTCAAGTGTAAAGTCAAGTGCAAAAAAACACTTCATAATGTTAATATGTTAGGAAATAATTAAAATGTTGTCAGAGAATAGAAATAAGTACATTATTTCAGATTAGAAGGGGCTTGATCATCAAAATTGGACCTTTCCTTTTGTTGGTACTCCATGCCACTGCTTACTGATTAATATTGTTGGCTATAGAAGGTAATTGAGTAATCACTTAATTGTTTCAGAACTTCTTGGAACAGGAAGTTATATTTCTGTGATTAATGGTGCTGTTTGTTTTTTTCCTTCTCAGTTAAGGATGTTCCACATAATAGAGTCGGTGTCACCTTTTGGCCAAACTACAAAAATGATGAAAGAGTCGACAGGGCAGTAAAGGAAAGCTGAGGAGCCTGGACCTGACTGGCAAAGCTACGATGTCAGAGTTGTTAAGTCATGTGGTATGCTAATTCTCAAAAATATATATATATCTACAACTGTTCTTTTTTATACTGTTACTTTGAAACTCTAGTGACGTGTGACACATTTCATTTTTAGATCATTACTTTGAGGCACGTCATCTCTTAAAAAAATCCCTGACGTGCAACACGTCAGATTTACAGTCAGAAGAGGAAGAGGAGGAAGTTCAATCAAAGAGAAGGCCAAAGCCGATGTAAGTATTAGGGGTCAGAAAAAAACTATGTATTGCTTTTTTTTCTTTTCTTTTTTTTTTACAATTCTGAAATAGATTTTTGTATAAAGAGAACGGAGCTGACACTTCGATGACACAGCTGGTTGAAAATCGACTAAGCATCCCGTTAAGGCAGAACTGTGCATGCAGAATATTCCTAACACAACCATCATGGCATTCTTGACCTTTTACACTAATTTACAACTTGAGTTCTTTAGCCAGTGAAAACATCTATGATATTATTAATAAGGGAGTCTGCAAATCAAGATAACATTATGTTGACAGCTGAGCATGGTTATTTTTCCATCCCACTTTATAGTCATTTCTTTGGGGACTCCGATGATGACAGTGTGGATGAAAGTCCTCTATAAAAGAGAGCCAGAGGTCCAGCCAAACCCTCACCACAGCCACCAGCTCCTATTATCCCACCCCCACCAGCAGTAGAGCAAACCCCTTCTTCAAGCCAGGTCTACAGACCTACCTGGCTAGGGGGAAGGTGTGGATCAGACACCATGACCTGTTCGGGTGAGCAATACCTCAAATGGCTATGAGATTCAAATTGAACCTTTTAATCATTGTGCATTTGAATTGTTGAATCATAATCAAATCGTGGGTGCCAGTGAAGATTCACCCCTCTAGTAGATATGTATAACATGTAAGACATTAATTGACCTTTACCAAATCAAGGCTTCTTTGTGGTAAAGAAATAAGCAAAAATAAACATAACCATCTGCTAAGTTAAATCTTTCTTAATGAGTTGTCCAAAGCAGACTGACATTTTTTATATACTGTGTGTATATATATATATATATTTATATATATATATATTCTAATCTTTTTTTAACAGCGGCAGAAGTCCATATTAGGAATTTACTGGAGTATATAAAACACCAGCAAGAGCAATTAATTGCCAAAATGAACTATCTGACCAGCAAGAACCCAGCTGGCCAAGAAATGGAAAGGCCTGTCCCTGTACAGTTTGTAATGCACTACAATTAGGCTCAAAATGTTGTGCTCATATAGGATGACATCTCCCTTGGGTCTTGAGAAGAAAACGTATGTAATTAACACTGGATATTTACACACTGTCTGATAAAAATATATTTTAAAAACATTCTGTGAATTATAAGATATTGACAGGACTTTTTTTTTTTCCATTTTAGATTTCCTCCCTGGCAACCATCGGGGGACATGACACAAAACGTGTGACATGGAATATCCTTGCCCAAAGGGATAAATGGGAAAAAGTCTTTCAGCCAGATGGCATCGAAGACGTTGCTCCTGAGTAGGCAATTGTTACTGTTTACATTAAAATTGTTGGTAGACATTACTCCTCTATAGCTTTACATAGACAATAGTTGATGATGATATATTAATGCTCTGAATATTGTATAGAGAACCTTTGCATGTCAGAAAGCAGCCTTTAAGTCTAAAAGTGCTTATGTGTATCCTTTTAAAACATAAAAACTGGTGGTTACAATGGGGGTTCATGAAATTTTGTATGATAATCTGCTTATGTGATTACAGATGCCGTGAGAAAGAGTGCCGTCTCCCGTGCCGCCACTGATGCTGACATTTCAAAACACGCAATACGGTGGTTCAACCTTGCCGCAGATCGGGGGAGCTCGAGGAAGCGTGCCACTGTCGGCATCCCTGCTGAGCCGACCGGTATTTAACCCTCTGACTGTCTTTCAGAGGCTCTAGTAGGTTCAGGTTTAAGGCTAGAGTCATGAGCTCCACATCAACAACAGCCAATCACATTTGTTGCCTCCGTTGTTTTCATACAGTTGAATTTGCTGATCCTCATCATCCTGTTAACCCTCTGAGACCCAACTTTACTGTCTTTCTGAGGCTGTAGCAGGTTCAGTTTTAGAGCTACATATATCATATGAAACTAGAAAAACCTAAGGAATCTATTGGTACCAACCATGTCATGCTGCCATGTCGAGAAGATTGCTAAATAACACTCCAAAGTTGGGCTAAATTTTGGAGAGGAAAAACTAGCATGGTCATTTTCAAAAGGGTCCCTTGACCTCTGACCTCCAGATATGTGACTGAAAATGGGTTCTATGGGTACCCACAAGTCTCCCCTTTACAGACATGCCTACTTTATGATAATCACATGCAGGTTTTTTGGATGCAGTTTAAATGTGTTATTGTCTCCTTTTCTAAAATGGTGTATTTGAATATTTCTGCATACTGGGGTCCCTAAACAGTCTTTTTAGAATTACATAAATTGGGTATCACTGTTAAGCTGAGATTCATGTGTGATGATGTTAGTCCCCATAGTAGCCATTTCATTGTACTGTATTGTCACTTCTATCATTCTAAACCCCTATACACTTTTACTATTCATTTTAATTCATTCATTCATTTGTATTTCTTATTATTGACTAGAAGAACTTGACACACAGTGCTGAGCTGCATGTCATTACTTCATCTTTTTATGAAATTGTCATAATTACAATATTAATTCTTGAGTTGTGGCCAGAAACATGATTTGTGAGGTCACAGTGACCTTGACCACCACATTCTAATGAGTTCATTCTTCAGTTCAAGTGGATGTTTTTTACCAGATGTAATGAAATTCCCTCAAGGTGTACCTTACTGTGTTCATTAAGATTTTCATTAAATAAAAAAGGATTTTATACTATTTATGGAAGAATATCCTTTTTCCAGTAACACCTATTCAATACATTTACAGTCTAATGACCTCTGTTTTTAGATTATTTTTTGGCTTTTTCCCTTTATTAGATAGTCAGGACAGATGTGCTGGATAGGGGGAGAGAGAGGGGTTAACATGCAGCAAAGGGCCCCAGGTCAGATTTGAACCCGGGCCACAGTGGTAAGGCAGAGTCCACCTTTGGATAAAACTACATACGGGATTTACAAGAAACTATGCATTTATGTTTCCCAGCGTAACTCATTTTATCTGACATGAGCCTCACTGATAACTGCTGGCTCTCTTACAGCAGTAGCAGAACTATTAAGTTACTGCTAATAACCCAATTTTCCTACTTCTGCTTCACAGTAAAAGCATTTACCTGGAGAATCACAGGGTGGCTTAAAGAATAGGTTCAGATTTTTTCAAGTTTTAAATTAATTGAATGTTTTATTAATAATAAAGAATGACTGGTTATAAGAAGTATTCAAGCTTTTATAGAGCAATCTAAATGTTGGTCAGCTAGATTTTTGATATTTCTGTAGCTAGTTTTGGCCAGAGCCATTTTTAATAAGGGATCCGGAACGGGTCCGGACCGAATGAGCCACTTCATGAACGGGTCCAAATCGGATCCGGACCGGATGAGCTGCTTGATGAACGGGTCCAAATCGGATCCGGGCAGGATGAGCTCATTTGTGAGCGGATACGGGCAGTGTCCGGGTCGGATCTGGTCTGGATCCGTGATCCGTATCTGTTACGGATCCATCCCGCCGTGCAAGTGGACTCCTATCCGGACCCGTTTTGCGGATTCGTACCAGAGCCTATCATCTCCGTGGTCAAATCGGCTGACGCTACAACTGTAGAGCATAAACTGATATTTATGTTAAATGCATTCAAACAACATTTTTTTGCATGCATGTTTTTTTTAAATTATTTTTATGCTTGTTTTCTGTATGTGGGGTTGGTATGTTTGTGAGTCTGTCTGTAGATGTTAGTTTTTTTTGTTTGTTATGAAAATTAAAAAAAAAAACATGAATGAGGAAACATTACCAAGCAAAAATAGATTTGAACAGGTCAAAGATAAGCACAGGTCATAGTATATAGGTATATAGAGCCTATTAATTACCCTTTTCCTGCCTGTTAGTAAGAGATATTGTGAAAGGGGAAATAGAGTGATTTAATATGACATTGTAGGTCTTGTCGAAGCAAAATATTTCAGACCTTGGGCCAAATGATGTCTGAAATCCCTGATAAACTTTCTACAAAAATCAATGTTCAGGATGTCAAAAAAGTCAACAAAGGATACTCAAATAACAGCTGGGTTTTAAACAAGGTCTCTGTTCGGTCTATATTCTGGTGGAGAGAAGAATGCAGTCTTATCAAATTGTGCTGTGGCCATGCAAATGGGCAGGGTGAAGTCAAGTTGGAGACACACACACAGAAGGTGAACAGTATGCTGGCTGGGGATTATAATATAACATTTAATAAAGATTTTTTACCTTTATGATCAACATTATCTATCATTGGTTAACATATTTCTATAAGTTCTAAAAGTTTTACTTCCACAGTCTCTGACCCGATGAAACGTCGCTATCAAAATCCTGCCTGGGGAAAATAAAGTTCCATTTTCACTTGAATGTGACCTCTGACTTGTGGAGGGAGAACATTTGTGGGAGCAACAATCTGAAGCAAAGATGTAGCTTATTATTTTTAATTCCATTTAGTACCAGTTTTGCAGTTGTAACAAGGTAGACATTGTAAGCAACATTAAAAGTATATAGTGACCAAACACCAAGTATGTTTGAAAAGATTCAAATAATAATCTCCAAATTGCTATTGATGTCATTTTTTTTTGCTTTGTCTCTTCCGCTTAGAATCCACTAGATGGCACCACAAATACATTGAAATCATAAAGAAAAGAATATTATAAGAAATGACATAGCAAGATACATATCAATATATTGACAATAAATCAAAATGCCCTGAATATTATAAATTACTATACAATTACAATAACAATATAATGACAACATTAAAAGCCACAGACTTAAAAACAAATCCCATTGCAAGATATTTTGAAAATAAAGAATAAGAAATATTTAAAGCCATTTTAATAGAAAATCTTGACAATATAATAATCAATGAATATGGTTTCTATCTCTATTTCTTGGTGCCAAACCATGCAGAGCTTTAAAAGTTAATAATAAAATCTTAAAATCAATTCTAAATTTTTCAGGCAACCAGTGAAGTGCAGCTAAAACCGGAGTGATGTGCTCAAATCTCCTCGTACCCGTGAGTAGTCTAACAGCTGCATTTTGGACTAGTTAAAGGCGATGTATTGAAGTTTGGCTGAGACTGGAATAAAGGACGTTGCACTAGTCTAAACGGGAGCAGATGAGAGCGTTGACTACTCTATTGAGGTCATGAGTTGATAAAAATGATTTTATTTTAGAAATGTTTCTGAGATGCAAGAAGCAGGATTGCACCACCCATGTTATTTGTGATTCAAAACAAAGTGTTGTGTCAAATAAAACACCCAGGTTTCTTGCAACTGGTTTCATATTTACAGAGAGGGATTCGAGACTGTCATGTAAATTTGAGTTGTGACTGAGGGGACCAAATAGGAGTACCTCTGATTTGTCAGAGTTCAACTGAAGAAAGTTCTGGGACATCCACCAATGTACAGTATATCAGCTAGGCAGGCCTTGAGGGACGTTAAACAGCTGGAATCTGAGATTTTAAGCGGGACATAAAGCTGTGTATCATCTGCATATCATAAATAACAGAATGAATAACTTTAAACAGGGTCCTGAGGCCTGTGCTACGAAGCGAGTTCAACATACCCAGGGTACCTTCTCGTTATCTGGCTTCACTTAACCTAACAAACGAGATTTCGCTAAACTGTACTACGAAGCTGGTTATCAACTCGGTAAGTCAACCCAGGGTTTCTCAGTCTGGATATGAGCGCGTTCACATGAACGAGGAGGTGTTTGCAGCATCTGACCCATCACAGACATGGACAAGTCTACAGACAGACAGGCAGAGAGGCACATTTAACAAAGGAAGAGCAAACTAATATATATTAGACAAATACGAAGAAGTTAAACACTTAATCCAGATTAAAAGTAACACAGTTGAAGCTGCCAAATGCAGGAAGAACAGCTGGAAAAAGAAAAAACTCCCGATTTGTGGATGCGTAAATTAACAGACTTATTAATTTAACGGAACACTCAAAAGTGAGAAATTGTCGTCTAAATATAAATAGCTTTGAAGAGTGTAATAGATGAATGGATTACACCTATTTTAACCCTGTGTTGACAATGTGGCGTCAATGACATTTTAAACATCCTTTCACCTGCTTTCCCCCTCTGTGAGGGTGTGAAACGGAGTGCACTCTTCTGCAGACTCTGTGTGACTCTGTATAACCAGTGCCTCTTCTTGCAAGAATAAAATACGACAAAGACATTTCATCTGTTCGAGATCTTTATTTCAACATTCATTAGGACTCATCTAGGGAAATTGACAGAACTTCCATTACAATCATCACCGCTTCACGCCTTCCCTTCCTTCACAATAAACTCCCCGGACACAAACACTGGATCACTGCTTACTAGGGAACTAAAGTCAGTCACAACTAAACTAAATACCTTACACGTGTTTACAGTTAGCTGTTAGCCATGGATGTAAAAAGAGAACGGAGCCGACGGGGAGAGCCAGCGACGACCTTGGAGAAGTTAGAGGAAGTATACACATGACTACGTCCGGTTTTCAAAATAAAGTGTTAACAAAGGTAACTGTATATACAACATACATATATGGAAATAAGATTGATTGGATTATATTCACCAGAAGTATAAAACATTACATGTCACTTCTAAAGTAAAAAGAAAATACTGCTAATTTGTGAGGGAAATGTCTTTATTCTTTGATTTTTGGGTTGCTGGAAAGAATTTAATAAATAATTCCTGACAATGACTTATATATTTGACTTCAGGACATATCTGACTACATACAGTACATGCTGAAAATCAAACACTTTTACTGGATTAATTTAGAGATTTTTCAAAGTAAAAGTCCCTAGAAGTGTATGATTCAGCTATTTCCCATTGTTTAGTGCTAAAAAAAGTGAACAAAAATGACAATATATCGTAATATCGAATCGCAATACTTAAAAATCGCAATATATATCTCAAGTATCATGATAGTTTTGAATCAGGAGATAGGTGTATCGTCCCAGCCCTAATATATATACTGTACATGTAGCGGCGTCATCATGCAGAAACCTACGTCAGGTCACGATGTGGGGAAAAAGGTTTTAGAAGGACTTGAAAGGAAAATAGCATTTTGATGTAAAATCATACTTTGACCAAAATGTGAATGTTGGGATTTGAATACATGAAGAACACCACTGGGAAGATACAGGATGATAGAAAAAAACTAAAAAGAAAGTACAGAGAAAATAGAAAGATGCTGGGAGAGATTTTGACCCTCTCCTCTCTGGTAAAACAATAAAAGAGCGATTATTGTTGGTTTATCAGGTCTGAAGAGAGTGCTGTTCTGGGAAATCTTATCAGTTTTGGCAAGAGTCCACCTCAACATGTTGATAAAGTGCAGTTTAGATGATTGGTTTTGCAGGAAGCTGTGATTGTGTTTCTGCAGCTCGTCACCTCTTGTGTGTCAATCAAGGTATGACGTGAAGCACAATGAAGTGCAGCATGCCAGTAACACTTATTATATGAAGACATATGAGTAGAATATCAGAATACTGTACATATTTACTACGGTTGGGGAAAAATAATCGATTCACCTATCGCAATTTTTTTTTTGTACGATTTTGAAATAGATTTTTCTAATACCAGAATTGATATTTGCTTCATTTGAGTCTATGTGGAGGTAGAAGGAAGTTAATACTTTTATTGTTGTAGTCTAAGTAACATGACGACAGTGCTTGAAGTGGAAAAAAGTCACTCACAACTCAACTAAATAACTTACACGTGTTTACAGTTTGCTGTTAGCCACCGAGCTAGCGCACTATGCCTGTCTAAAGCGGCGGTGGATGAGAGACTGCAGACAGAGCATATTGAAACGTTGCTTTCCTCCATGTTTAACCGTTTCATCATGTTTATGCTTGTTGAACAAGTGTAATGATAACGTGTCTTGGCTTTACACTTACACTCATGACCAAAGACAGTGAGTATTTGTACCTTTCAAACAAGAAGAACAATCCAGTGCTTGTGGGCCAAAGCAGGTCTTACAGGATGCATCACATGCGTGGCATTCGCTATATTTGCCAAAAATAAAAACAATAAACAGAGTAACCACATCTCACATTTGACAGACCACAGAGAGAGTGTCCTGTTGACCTGAGCACTTGGGCACAGAAACTTCAGAATTGTCTGCTTTACCCACCTTTACCACTAGATGGAGGCATAAGAAGCTGTAAGTATGGTGTTGCTTAGGCACAAATGATGGATGCAGTTGGTGTGTATTAAACCTGCAACATGTTACCTGCTATTGTAGGAGTCTAACATCTCTTACACCACTGTTACAAAAGTTAAATGTGAAGATTAGTGTGGGAAAATTGTTTAATGTTTCATTTTCTGATGGTCAGATAGTTACACAAAAAAGATGACACAGGGTATAAGGATTGCATGTAAGGCATAATCAAACTTTTTAAATTAATCTGCATTAAAAAAAGTACAAAGAGTATAACATACATTTCCACAGTTTGTCCATAAAGGTATATAGTTAATAATACAACTTTTAATGTAGCTATTTATAAAAATCAAATTGTACACACATATAATATTGCATATATGCTATAATAAAACCAACTGAAAATAGGATATCTTTTGGCCTACAGATTAAATTGGATAATGAGAAGGAATACCAAAGGTAAGTCCATAATGTATGGGCAAAACCTGGGGGCATTTATTTAGCTCTAATGATGCATTCACATCAAATGTCACCTTGAAGGAGGCTACAGTGTGCCAAATCAACATAAATTGAGTAAAACGGAAAACTTACCGACAGCCTCAGAGTCAATTTGCACTGCAGCTAGTTATAAAATGGCAGAGTACTCATGTGGACAAAAAACAGAAGTACCTGTACTCAGTACCAGTGAGAACCGACCCATTTCAGGCACTGATTACAAACATAAAACTCACTTATACATGTAATGCAACATTGTTCTGAGATTACTAGATGACATGATTAAAATAATAGTTGTTTTTACTTGCTAGTTTAGAAAAATATTGGCTAAATGACTAGTGCCCCTGACAACAAGGCAAAACTGAGCATGGCTCACATACCCTCGCTCACAGCTTGACTCCTACTAAAGTAGGGCCAAAGGTTTTGCCCGTTTGGAACTAATGGAATTACAGTTTTTTGGCGAAATTTCAAAAATGTTGGGCACCCTGGACTACTAAACCCCAAAAGACACAACGAGACCACACTATCAACCATTATACCAAATTTGAAATTCCTAAGTTAAATAGTTTCCGAATTCTGCTACGGAAACAAAATGACATGGCAAGATACATATTAATATCTTGACAATAAATACAAATGCACAGAATATTATAAATTATAGATCTTAACAACATACTGATAACAACATTAAAAGCCACAGACTTAAAATAAAATCCCATTACAAGATATTTTGAGAATAAGAAATATTTAATGCCATTTCAATAGAAAATCTTTGACAATATAATAAAGAATAAATATGGTTTCTATCATATTAACCTGTCTAAGTACGAACTGTTTCCTTAGTACATCATATTTTACATTTCAAATAATTACAAGCTTTACAACGTGGTGGAATATTGATCTGTTAGCAGTGGGTCATGGCCTAAAGCTTTGTGATACAGGACTGACTCCAGACATCTGATAGCAACATCATCAACCAGAGGATCAAACTTATTTGCAAAGAGATGATGTTGTCTCATGAGCCACGGGAGGTCAACAGCTCCGTACACACAAATTGCTCTTCTGTAATCACCAGTGCAGGGATAGTACGGGGCTCCGTTTTTCACATCTCCTGTTAAATAGCCCCACTTCACCACACGAGCGATGGCCAGCAAGTCTGATGTATCGTACTTGGAGTTGGCTGGTGTTGATCCGGGAACAGAGGGCATCCTCTGTAGAGTGGCCCACAAGTGCTCATCAGGGCTGTATGTGTCCCTCTCCCAATCCAGAAGCTGTTGAACCTCTCTGTCCTGCATTACATGTTCCACAAAGGCTCTCGTGACCACAAAGTAAGCATTTCCTTGGAACATGGGGCTGCTAATGGGTGGGGGGCTTTTCTTCACATCTGTCTTGATGACAGATGTGTTAGTCACATCGTAATGATACTGCCAACGGCCTTTCTTGTAGTCATTGGTGGCCTCAGTCTCCATGCTGTTTCTCCCGTTGAGGGCCTTCAGAGCCTGAACAATCTCTCCATTGGTTTTGATGGGGAAGTCTGTCCCGCAGGTGTTTAGCAAAAGTATGCATAAAATACATGAAAAACGCACATATTCCAATATGGCCGACTTCCGGGTGGGCAGAGCTAATGAAACCCGATGACGAATATGTTAGCAATAATGAGCAGGATGTACCTACCAAATTTTATGAATATAGGATAAACTTTGACCAAACTACGGCCTTCCACGCATTAGAGGGCGCTATAGAGCCCACTAAACACGCTGAACCCAAAAACTGTACGTTCACGTAAAGTTCACAGGTGTTCATCTTTTTGACAACTTTCATGAGTTTTCGAGTATCCCAAGGGCGTCAAAGGCATGTTCAAAGGATAAAAGACATAAGGGGGCGCTAGAGAGCCAACATGCCACGCCCAAGCAAAATTTCACTACTAAAATAAAGTAAATACTAGTTTGGATGTGTGTGTAAAGTTTCATAATTTTTTGTGCATCCTAAAGTCCTCAAACATGTGTTCGTAAATTAAAAAAAAACGCAGGAAGTCCAACATGGCTGACTTCCTGTTGGCCGAAAAAATCTCAAAAATATTTAATCCAGGTATGAGGGCGTGAGTTATGACATACATGAATTTCGTGAAGATCGAAGAAACTTTCTCTGAAAAACTGCCTACATTAGGGGGCGCTATCTCGCCCCCTGGTGACACCCGAGCCCAATCACTCCAGAACATTGAATTTCCCACCAGTTCTGACGCATATTCCACTTTTGGTGAGTTTTTGGGGATGGCTAAGGTCCCAAAAGGGCAATCTCCGCGCGGAAAAATAATAATCCTTAGAAAAACAATAGGTTTCCTTGCACTTTCGTGCCAGGACACCATTGGGGTCCTGGCACTTTCGTGCTCGGGCCCTAATTAAAGCTGCAAGCAGCGTTGAACGGGCCCTCGCCCCTTTGCGCACGTCGGGGGTACCCGCTGCCGTGCATTTCCATGAAAGTCGGACACTGCACGCAACAGTTAGAGAGTATTTTCTGCGTGGAGCGCGTGGCACTGTAAATGACCTGTTGAGAACCTGTGGGGCATCCTTAAAAGGCACTTCTATGAGGGTGGGTGGCAGTATACAACAATTTCTTGTTGCCAGTAGGTGGCGCTATCACCATAACTCAATAATGGAACGTATATGTCTTCAGGCCGGGACTCTTATCCAGCTTGTGAAATTTGGGGCAGATTGGAATATGTAGGGTCAAGTTACAACAGCCTCCTGTGTCATGTCGTATGCCTCGAATGGTTGAGGTTAGGTTAGGTCGTCTGGCAGCGAGTCTCACGAGAGTTTTTGCAGATCTCAGATCAAATTTCGCAATTTACAGGCTCCTTTCTAGTCGCTAGTATGGAAGCGGAAAATCAGGGCTGAAGTCGAGTAGAGTGAACTTGCTATAACCAAACTGCCAATCACTGGGCATTTTCATAATGTAGTAATCACATTTAGTACCAACTCGAAGGGACTGGAAGATCTATACTCATTTGTTGTTTTTTGTTGTACATCTGAACACTTCAAACTCTGTATAAGCTGAATCTGTTTGTCCTTTGAACACCCACACAGGTGTTGTCAGTTATTCTGAACAAGAATGATAAGAATGCCCAAACAGGTGCAATAAAAGCTGACAGGAGACTCAGGAAGCTGTCAAGAAATTACAGTGAGCAGAGATCTAATCAGCCAAATAAACTGAAAACACCTGTGTGGGTGTTCATAGCTTTTAACGCAGGGTGCAGAACCCTCGGAACCTCCTCCACTGTCACCTCTCTGTTGTCAGTGTCATTCCTACACCCAGACTGAGGAGTAGGAATTTGTGGTGTAGAGACTACAGGTAAAAGAAATGCACTGCACCTTTTTTTATTAGCTTCTGGTGCCTGTAATTTCAGATATTGTACTGGCATCACCTATAATCATGACTAAAAGAATATCAGTATGTCATTTGGTACCCCGTTACATTCATGAAGTCAAAACTGCAGCTACTGGTGACAAAGTTAAGAGCGAAAAACAACGTTACTGGGTGAGCGATCTAATCGGCGTGAACGTCAGAGTTTGGGTGTGTCCCATTGTCACTCATGGGAAAAGATGCTGTAAAGACAAACTTATTGTCTGTGTTATTTATTGGTTTTGATGTGAATTATTCACACTCTACGGTGTTGACTTCATTAAGTCAGAAAGATTAGTGACATGGTTTGATTTGATTAAAACCTGATTCTATTGAGCAGGTTCCTCAGGCACGGCTCAACAATAAGGATTGCTCACATGCAAGTATAATGCCACATTGGGCTCGTAAATCTAACAACTTCCTGTTTCCTTTAGGTGGCGCTATGACTATCACTCATAATTGAACGTATACGTCTAGATGCTGGGACTCTTATAAAACATGTCAAGTTTGGTGCAGATTGGACAATGTATAGTCAATTTATAACAACTTCCTCTTTCCTGTAGGGGGCGCTATGACTTTCACTCATAATGGCACATATATGTCTTCAGGCCTGGACTATTATCCAGCTAGAGTAGTTTGGGGCAGATCAGACTATGTAAAGTCAAGTAACAAAAGCCTCCTGTGTTAAGGCGAGCAATCAAAATTCACGTACGACATCACCGTTCGAGCGATCAAAAATTCCTTCGCAATTTAGAATCACAGTAGTTTGAGGGTTGTACCACCCAAATTTCACACGATACCGATGAACTCTCTAGGAGGAGTTCGTAAAAGTATGCATAAAATACATAAATGACATGAAAAACACAAAATTCAATATGGCCGGCTTCCGGTTGGGCGGAGCTAATGAAACCCAATTAGGAATATGTCTGGAATAATGAGCAGGATGTGCCTACCAAATTTGGGGCAGATCGGACAATGTATAATCAATTTACAACAATTTCCTGTTTCCTGTAGGGGGCGCTATGAATTTCACTTTTAATTTCACATATATGTCTTCAGGCCTGGTCTCTTATCCAGCTTGAGTAGTTTGGGGCAGATGGGACTAGGTAAAGTCAAGTAAAAACAGCCTCTTGTGTCATGGTGAACAATCAAAATTCAAGTATGACATCACCGTTCGAGCGATCAAAAAATCCTTCACAATTTAGAATCATAGTAGATCCAGGGTTATACAACCCAAATTTCAAGCGAATCCGATAAACTCTCTAGGAGGAGTTCGTAAAAGTATGCACAAAATACATAAATGACATGAAAAAGACAAATTTCAATATGGCCGACTTCCTGAAGGGCGGAGCTAATGAAACCCAATTAGGAATATGTTTCAAATAATGAGTGGGATATTCATACCAAATTTGGGGAAGATTGGACAATGTATAGTCAATTTACAAAAATTTCCTGTTTCCTGTGGGGGGCGCTATGACTTTCACTTTTAATGTCACATATATGTCTTCAGGCCTGGACTATTATCCAGCTTGTGAAGTTTGGGGCAGATGGGACTAGGTAAAGTCAAGTTACAACAGCCTCCTGTGTCACGGCGTACCTTTGTACCTTCAAAATTTACGTATGACATCACCGTTCGACCTATCAAAAATTCCTTCACAATTTATCATCACAGTAGTTTGAGGGTTATACCACCCAAATTTCACACGAATCTGATGAAGTCTCTAGGAGTAGTTCGTGAAAGTATGCATAAATTAAAGCTGCAAGCAGCGATGAACGGGCCCTCGCACCTTCCCGCACGTCAGGGGTACTGGCGAGACGCCGGTCGACACACCCGTACATTTCAGTGACCATCGGACACTGCACGCACAAGTTAGACGTTATTTCCTTGCCTCTTTGTTTTTTTTGGAGCAAATGTGCTCAGAAAGGACAAAGGGGGGTGTGATGTGGGGGTTGAGAATGTGTATGTTTATATTTAAAACTAATTCAAGTTTATGTATTTGATCTTAATGTGTGTCAGATAATGCAGTGGGTTAGAAAAGATGGTTAGTTTGCATGCAAGACCTTGTCTATGTGAAGCATAAACTAAACACATCAGGTGTGGCAAAACCAGCTACCTAAATATCTCTAATCTTTTAACTTTAATCTCATAATATTACAACTTTTTTTCTCATATTATGACTTTTTAACCTAAACTTATGACTTTTTTCTCGTAATATTACGACTTTTTTCTCGTAAACGTATGACTTTATTCTAAAAATCTAAGATTTATTTGTTTCCTCATTGTGGCCCTAATACTCTGTCGTACTCTTGAGTCTTAACAGTTAAAAATAAACCTCAGTCAAGTTGATCCAAGCTGTCAGACCAGTTCAGACACATTTTTCACTGATGTGAACTCAGATTACAATCAAACTGTAGATGAGATCAGGTGGCAGCAGCAGCAGGGCGGTGACTAAAAGCTACGGTTTGCAGTTTGAAGCAGCCTTCACTAAATTTACAGGAAGTCACATGTTTTAAGAGAAATGAGACGTTGTTTCCTCTTAAGCGTCACGTTAATATTTTAGATTATAGCTTCTGTGTACTTCTGTGTACAGTGAACTGTGCAATTATTTGTGCAAAAGACATCAAGTAGTCCGACTCCTGCAGCCATGACCTATGAGCAGGTTCTGAAATGAACTTTTTTCATTGCCTGCCACTGTGGCAAACAAGTACCTTTTTTTTTGTCTGCCACTCAGAAATGTTATCTGCCACTTTTGAAATCTCTGCGCCAAATGAAGGAACAAGGCAAAAGTGAGCATGGCTCAGATACCCCCGCTCACTGCTTGATCCCTACTAAAGTAACACCAAAGGTTTTGCCATTTTGGAAAAACTCAAAAAAGGTTTGGGCACCGTGGACTTCTAACCCCCAAAAGGCACAACTAGACCACACTGTCAACCATCATACCAAATTTGAAGTTCCTAAATTAAATAGTTTTGCTCCGGACACGAAAATGTGACAGGTGAACGGGCGGACGGATGGAAGGGCACGTGGAACGCTATATATCCCCAACTACTTACGGGGGTATAATAACATCTTAGATCTGATGTCATTCAATGTTCAATGTATTTTACACAAAAAACATTATATGCATGGTAAATTACAATATTCGAATTACACCGTGGCTTCCGGGGAGCCCTATTTTTCAGGGCAGGGAGGGTACTGTACACAGTACTGTACTGTACTTTGTTATTGTCATCTATAGGGGTTGTTTGCATAAAAACACACAATTCAAATGATTATGATTATTTAAATATTTGCTTTGATTAGAAAAATCTTGGCAAGCTGTTGAGAGCTAGTGTTAGGATGTTAAACAGGTCATACTGTAATTCCCTCTCTATTATCTATTTTATATTGCTGTGAAAACATCTCCTTCAAACAACTGGATTTATTCAAGTTTCTCGCCAAAAACATAATTTTACGAGGTTACATTTGAACAAGACGATAACGTAATTTACCAATAGTCATTTTTCCTGAGGTTGAGTTTGAACGCCACATAATAATAACAACTGCCTAATGCCTAATGTGCCTAATGGCACCTCCATTAACATTAGTAGATCTGTTATTTAACCAAGCAGGACTGTGCTGCCCACCGGCTGCTAACAGGTAACATTACTAACTCTCCTCCTGGCCAACAGGTTTGTTGTTCACAGTGTTGCATTATCAAGGAAAAAACAGGGTGCGTCCCTCAGGCAGTGTCTCCGGTCCAAAACAAACAGCAACATGATACAATGTGCTTATGCGTCATTGTGCACGCGTTACTGTGGAAGGGCATCAATACAGAGGAATCAGTAGTCACGGAGGCTTGAGATACCAAGGAATCAGACAATAAGGAGTCTGTTCTCTATTCCCTCCCCTAACATTTTTTACTGTCTGCCAAAATGGCGGATGGCCTGCCAATTTTACCCGCCAACAATTTACCTGCATTTGGCGGGTGGCGGTTGCTAATTTCAGACCCTGCCTATAAGTATATGTGAATAATAAGTACAATATACAGCTGAGTGAAGGCAGGCAGTTCAGAGGAGCAGAGTACAGCAGAGACTATGGTCCTGGAGACCAAATTATTAGGCTGAATGTTTCAGGGAAAATGTAAATGATATAACTCATATCAAACCCGACGTTCAGGAATTATCAGCCTCACATGTGACTGAATGGAAATGACGATAAATAATGTAAAACGTGTTTGTTGCTGACAGACAGACTCTCCGTCTCTCTCTGACTTTAATAGTATCATTAATAAAAGTTAAAGGGACTGTTTGTAACTTCTTACACGTGTAAATCATTGCGGGTCGGTGTCTCATGCGCACTCACGTGTGGCTACGCTGTTCAGACAAGACTCCAACAGAAACTACACGGAAGCACCAAAACCACAAAGTTCTATATAGTGAAGCCGGTCTGTTAAACAGTGTTGGCTGCGGTCAGAGACCGTAGCTTTGGTCTCCAGGACCGGAGTCTCTGCTCCTTTGCTCCTCTGCCTGCTTTGCCTGCCCTCACTCACACACCGCGCTTGTTCGCACTCTTTCGCTCCAC
Source organism: Sebastes umbrosus (assembly GCF_015220745.1). Lineage (NCBI taxonomy): Eukaryota > Metazoa > Chordata > Actinopteri > Perciformes > Sebastidae > Sebastes > Sebastes umbrosus. Next base: position 17,100,643 of record NC_051272.1, read on the forward strand.
TCTCACATGCATGCGCGCACACTACACACTGCAGAAGAGTTAGTTTAGCTCTGACAATATTTAGTGAATGTACAGTGGACATTTGTGCAGAAATAACTGCTGCAGCTCCTCCAGACCAACAGAGGTTTTCCGTGTCTTGTGAAGTGACGGGGCTCCACAGAGAGAAAGGTTATCGTCTCCGACCAAAACTCTGAGATCCCCTGTTCCCTCCGGCCACGGGCGGGAGGCTGAGGCAGGAAAAGCCAACACTAGAATCAGCATTGATTCATGGGAGACCTTCGTCTGGTCAGCAGTGTCGGCATTAGGGGCGGGCCATGGGGGTCCAGGCACGTACATGTCTTCAGGCCAAGACTCTTTTAAAACATGTCAAATTTGGGGAAGATTGGACAATGTATAGTCAATTTACAACAATTTCCTGTTTCCTGTAGGGGGCGCTATGACTTTCACACATAATGGCATATATATGTCTTCAGGCCGGGACTCTTATCCAGCTTGTGAAATTTGGGGCAGATTGGACTATGTAAAGTCAAGTTACAACAGCATCCTGTGTCATGGCGAAACATCAAAATTCGCCGCGCCGCCACAAGAACGCCGTTTCACGAAAACACAAAAGCTTCGCAATTTAGTATCATGAAGGTGTTGAGATTCTGCTACCCAACTTTGAGATGGATCGCTTGTATCCTCTAGGAGGAGTATCGCAAAGTTCCATACCTAAAAAGTGACAAAATGGCGTCTTCGCACATCACGTATGATATCACAGTTCGAGTGATCAAAAATTCCTTCGCAATTTAGCATCACAGTAGTTTGAGGTTTATACCACTCAAATTTGACGCAGATATCTGATAAACTCTCTAGGAGGAGTTCGTAAAAGTATGCATAAAATACATAAATGACATGAAAAACACAAAATTCAATATGGCCGGCTTCCGGTTGGGCGGAGCTAATGAAACCCAATTAGGAATATGTCTGGAATAATGAGCAGGATGTGCCTACCAAATTTGGGGCAGATCGGACAATGTATAATCAATTTACAACAATTTCCTGTTTCCTGTAGGGGGCGCTATGAATTTCACTTTTAATTTCACATATATGTCTTCAGGCCTGGTCTCTTATCCAGCTTGAGTAGTTTGGGGCAGATGGGACTAGGTAAAGTCAAGTAAAAACAGCCTCTTGTGTCATGGTGAACAATCAAAATTCAAGTATGACATCACCGTTCGAGCGATCAAAAAATCCTTCACAATTTAGAATCACAGTAGATCCAGGGTTATACAACCCAAATTTCAAGCGAATCCGATAAACTCTCTAGGAGGAGTTCGTAAAAGTATGCACAAAATACATAAATGACATGAAAAAGACAAATTTCAATATGGCCGACTTCCTGAAGGGCGGAGCTAATGAAACCCAATTAGGAATATGTTTCAAATAATGAGTGGGATATTCATACCAAATTTGGGGAAGATTGGACAATGTATAGTCAATTTACAAAAATTTCCTGTTTCCTGTAGGGGGCGCTATGACTTTCACTTTTAATGTCACATATATGTCTTCAGGCCTGGACTATTATCCAGCTTGTGAAGTTTGGGGCAGATGGGACTAGGTAAAGTCAAGTTACAACAGCCTCCTGTGTCACGGCGTACCTTTGTACCTTCAAAATTTACGTATGACATCACCGTTCGACCTATCAAAAATTCCTTCACAATTTATCATCACAGTAGTTTGAGGGTTATACCACCCAAATTTCACACGAATCTGATGAAGTCTCTAGGAGTAGTTCGTGAAAGTATGCATAAATTAAAGCTGCAAGCAGCGATGAACGGGCCCTCGCACCTTCCCGCACGTCAGGGGTACTGGCGAGACGCCGGTCGACACACCCGTACATTTCAGTGACCATCGGACACTGCACGCACAAGTTAGACGTTATTTCCTTGCCTCTTTGTTTTTTTTGGAGCAAATGTGCTCAGAAAGGACAAAGGGGGGTGTGATGTGGGGGTTGAGAATGTGTATGTTTATATTTAAAACTAATTCAAGTTTATGTATTTGATCTTAATGTGTGTCAGATAATGCAGTGGGTTAGAAAAGATGGTTAGTTTGCATGCAAGACCTTGTCTATGTGAAGCATAAACTAAACACATCAGGTGTGGCAAAACCAGCTACCTAAATATCTCTAATCTTTTAACTTTAATCTCATAATATTACAACTTTTTTTCTCATATTATGACTTTTTAACCTAAACTTATGACTTTTTTCTCGTAATATTACGACTTTTTTCTCGTAAACGTATGACTTTATTCTAAAAATCTAAGATTTATTTGTTTCCTCATTGTGGCCCTAATACTCTGTCGTACTCTTGAGTCTTAACAGTTAAAAATAAACCTCAGTCAAGTTGATCCAAGCTGTCAGACCAGTTCAGACACATTTTTCACTGATGTGAACTCAGATTACAATCAAACTGTAGATGAGATCAGGTGGCAGCAGCAGCAGGGCGGTGACTAAAAGCTACGGTTTGCAGTTTGAAGCAGCCTTCACTAAATTTACAGGAAGTCACATGTTTTAAGAGAAATGAGACGTTGTTTCCTCTTAAGCGTCACGTTAATATTTTAGATTATAGCTTCTGTGTACTTCTGTGTACAGTGAACTGTGCAATTATTTGTGCAAAAGACATCAAGTAGTCCGACTCCTGCAGCCATGACCTATGAGCAGGTTCTGAAATGAACTTTTTTCATTGCCTGCCACTGTGGCAAACAAGTACCTTTTTTTTTGTCTGCCACTCAGAAATGTTATCTGCCACTTTTGAAATCTCTGCGCCAAATGAAGGAACAAGGCAAAAGTGAGCATGGCTCAGATACCCCCGCTCACTGCTTGATCCCTACTAAAGTAACACCAAAGGTTTTGCCATTTTGGAAAAACTCAAAAAAGGTTTGGGCACCGTGGACTTCTAACCCCCAAAAGGCACAACTAGACCACACTGTCAACCATCATACCAAATTTGAAGTTCCTAAATTAAATAGTTTTGCTCCGGACACGAAAATGTGACAGGTGAACGGGCGGACGGATGGAAGGGCACGTGGAACGCTATATATCCCCAACTACTTACGGGGGTATAATAACATCTTAGATCTGATGTCATTCAATGTTCAATGTATTTTACACAAAAAACATTATATGCATGGTAAATTACAATATTCGAATTACACCGTGGCTTCCGGGGAGCCCTATTTTTCAGGGCAGGGAGGGTACTGTACACAGTACTGTACTGTACTTTGTTATTGTCATCTATAGGGGTTGTTTGCATAAAAACACACAATTCAAATGATTATGATTATTTAAATATTTGCTTTGATTAGAAAAATCTTGGCAAGCTGTTGAGAGCTAGTATTAGGATGTTAAACAGGTCATACTGTAATTCCCTCTCTATTATCTATTTTATATTGCTGTGAAAACATCTCCTTCAAACAACTGGATTTATTCAAGTTTCTCGCCAAAAACATAATTTTACGAGGTTACATTTGAACAAGACGATAACGTAATTTACCAATAGTCATTTTTCCTGAGGTTGAGTTTGAACGCCACATAATAATAACAACTGCCTAATGCCTAATGTGCCTAATGGCACCTCCATTAACATTAGTAGATCTGTTATTTAACCAAGCAGGACTGTGCTGCCCACCGGCTGCTAACAGGTAACATTACTAACTCTCCTCCTGGCCAACAGGTTTGTTGTTCACAGTGTTGCATTATCAAGGAAAAAACAGGGTGCGTCCCTCAGGCAGTGTCTCCGGTCCAAAACAAACAGCAACATGATACAATGTGCTTATGCGTCATTGTGCACGCGTTACTGTGGAAGGGCATCAATACAGAGGAATCAGTAGTCACGGAGGCTTGAGATACCAAGGAATCAGACAATAAGGAGTCTGTTCTCTATTCCCTCCCCTAACATTTTTTACTGTCTGCCAAAATGGCGGATGGCCTGCCAATTTTACCCGCCAACAATTTACCTGCATTTGGCGGGTGGCGGTTGCTAATTTCAGACCCTGCCTATAAGTATATGTGAATAATAAGTACAATATACAGCTGAGTGAAGGCAGGCAGTTCAGAGGAGCAGAGTACAGCAGAGACTATGGTCCTGGAGACCAAATTATTAGGCTGAATGTTTCAGGGAAAATGTAAATGATATAACTCATATCAAACCCGACGTTCAGGAATTATCAGCCTCACATGTGACTGAATGGAAATGACGATAAATAATGTAAAACGTGTTTGTTGCTGACAGACAGACTCTCCGTCTCTCTCTGACTTTAATAGTATCATTAATAAAAGTTAAAGGGACTGTTTGTAACTTCTTACACGTGTAAATCATTGCGGGTCGGTGTCTCATGCGCACTCACGTGTGGCTACGCTGTTCAGACAAGACTCCAACAGAAACTACACGGAAGCACCAAAACCACAAAGTTCTATATAGTGAAGCCGGTCTGTTAAACAGTGTTGGCTGCGGTCAGAGACCGTAGCTTTGGTCTCCAGGACCGGAGTCTCTGCTCCTTTGCTCCTCTGCCTGCTTTGCCTGCCCTCACTCACACACCGCGCTTGTTCGCACTCTTTCGCTCCACTCTCACATGCATGCGCGCACACTACACACTGCAGAAGAGTTAGTTTAGCTCTGACAATATTTAGTGAATGTACAGTGGACATTTGTGCAGAAATAACTGCTGCAGCTCCTCCAGACCAACAGAGGTTTTCCGTGTCTTGTGAAGTGACGGGGCTCCACAGAGAGAAAGGTTATCGTCTCCGACCAAAACTCTGAGATCCCCTGTTCCCTCCGGCCGCGGGCGGGAGGCTGAGGCAGGAAAAGCCAACACTAGAATCAGCATTGATTCATGGGAGACCTTCGTCTGGTCAGCAGTGTCGGCATTAGGGGCGGGCCATGGGGGTCCAGGCACGTACATGTCTTCAGGCCAAGACTCTTTTAAAACATGTCAAATTTGGGGAAGATTGGACAATGTATAGTCAATTTACAACAATTTCCTGTTTCCTGTAGGGGGCGCTATGACTTTCACACATAATGGCATATATATGTCTTCAGGCCGGGACTCTTATCCAGCTTGTGAAATTTGGGGCAGATTGGACTATGTAAAGTCAAGTTACAACAGCATCCTGTGTCATGGCGAAACATCAAAATTCGCCGCGCCGCCACAAGAACGCCGTTTCACGAAAACACAAAAGCTTCGCAATTTAGTATCATGAAGGTGTTGAGATTCTGCTACCCAACTTTGAGATGGATCGCTTGTATCCTCTAGGAGGAGTATCGCAAAGTTCCATACCTAAAAAGTGACAAAATGGCGTCTTCGCACATCACGTATGATATCACAGTTCGAGTGATCAAAAATTCCTTCGCAATTTAGCATCACAGTAGTTTGAGGTTTATACCACTCAAATTTGACGCAGATATCTGATAAACTCTCTAGGAGGAGTTCGTAAAAGTATGCATAAAATACATAAATGACATGAAAAACACAAAATTCAATATGGCCGGCTTCCGGTTGGGCGGAGCTAATGAAACCCAATTAGGAATATGTCTGGAATAATGAGCAGGATGTGCCTACCAAATTTGGGGCAGATCGGACAATGTATAATCAATTTACAACAATTTCCTGTTTCCTGTAGGGGGCGCTATGAATTTCACTTTTAATTTCACATATATGTCTTCAGGCCTGGTCTCTTATCCAGCTTGAGTAGTTTGGGGCAGATGGGACTAGGTAAAGTCAAGTAAAAACAGCCTCTTGTGTCATGGTGAACAATCAAAATTCAAGTATGACATCACCGTTCGAGCGATCAAAAAATCCTTCACAATTTAGAATCATAGTAGATCCAGGGTTATACAACCCAAATTTCAAGCGAATCCGATAAACTCTCTAGGAGGAGTTCGTAAAAGTATGCACAAAATACATAAATGACATGAAAAAGACAAATTTCAATATGGCCGACTTCCTGAAGGGCGGAGCTAATGAAACCCAATTAGGAATATGTTTCAAATAATGAGTGGGATATTCATACCAAATTTGGGGAAGATTGGACAATGTATAGTCAATTTACAAAAATTTCCTGTTTCCTGTAGGGGGCGCTATGACTTTCACTTTTAATGTCACATATATGTCTTCAGGCCTGGACTATTATCCAGCTTGTGAAGTTTGGGGCAGATGGGACTAGGTAAAGTCAAGTTACAACAGCCTCCTGTGTCACGGCGTACCTTTGTACCTTCAAAATTTACGTATGACATCACCGTTCGACCTATCAAAAATTCCTTCACAATTTATCATCACAGTAGTTTGAGGGTTATACCACCCAAATTTCACACGAATCTGATGAAGTCTCTAGGAGTAGTTCGTGAAAGTATGCATAAATTAAAGCTGCAAGCAGCGATGAACGGGCCCTCGCACCTTCCCGCACGTCAGGGGTACTGGCGAGACGCCGGTCGACACACCCGTACATTTCAGTGACCATCGGACACTGCACGCACAAGTTAGACGTTATTTCCTTGCCTCTTTGTTTTTTTTGGAGCAAATGTGCTCAGAAAGGACAAAGGGGGGTGTGATGTGGGGGTTGAGAATGTGTATGTTTATATTTAAAACTAATTCAAGTTTATGTATTTGATCTTAATGTGTGTCAGATAATGCAGTGGGTTAGAAAAGATGGTTAGTTTGCATGCAAGACCTTGTCTATGTGAAGCATAAACTAAACACATCAGGTGTGGCAAAACCAGCTACCTAAATATCTCTAATCTTTTAACTTTAATCTCATAATATTACAACTTTTTTTCTCATATTATGACTTTTTAACCTAAACTTATGACTTTTTTCTCGTAATATTACGACTTTTTTCTCGTAAACGTATGACTTTATTCTAAAAATCTAAGATTTATTTGTTTCCTCATTGTGGCCCTAATACTCTGTCGTACTCTTGAGTCTTAACAGTTAAAAATAAACCTCAGTCAAGTTGATCCAAGCTGTCAGACCCGTTCAGACACATTTTTCACTGATGTGAACTCAGATTACAATCAAACTGTAGATGAGATCAGGTGGCAGCAGCAGCAGGGCGGTGACTAAAAGCTACGGTTTGCAGTTTGAAGCAGCCTTCACTAAATTTACAGGAAGTCACATGTTTTAAGAGAAATGAGACGTTGTTTCCTCTTAAGCGTCACGTTAATATTTTAGATTATAGCTTCTGTGTACTTCTGTGTACAGTGAACTGTGCAATTATTTGTGCAAAAGACATCAAGTAGTCCGACTCCTGCAGCCATGACCTATGAGCAGGTTCTGAAATGAACTTTTTTCATTGCCTACCACTGTGGCAAACAAGTACCTTTTTTTTTGTCTGCCACTCAGAAATGTTATCTGCCACTTTTGAAATCTCTGTGCCAAATGAAGGAACAAGGCAAAAGTGAGCATGGCTCAGATACCCCCGCTCACTGCTTGATCCCTACTAAAGTAACACCAAAGGTTTTGCCATTTTGGAAAAACTCAAAAAAGGTTTGGGCACCGTGGACTTCTAACCCCCAAAAGGCACAACTAGACCACACTGTCAACCATCATACCAAATTTGAAGTTCCTAAATTAAATAGTTTTGCTCCGGACACGAAAATGTGACAGGTGAACGGGCGGACGGATGGAAGGGCACGTGGAACGCTATATATCCCCAACTACTTACGGGGGTATAATAACATCTTAGATCTGATGTCATTCAATGTTCAATGTATTTTACACAAAAAACATTATATGCATGGTAAATTACAATATTCGAATTACACCGTGGCTTCCGGGGAGGGAGGGTACTGTACACAGTACTGTACTGTACTTTGTTATTGTCATCTATAGGGGTTGTTTGCATAAAAACACACAATTCAAATGATTATGATTATTTAAATATTTGCTTTGATTAAAAAAATCTTGGCAAGCTGTTGAGAGCTAGTGTTAGGATGTTAAACAGGTTATACTGTTATTCCCTCTCTATTATCTATTTTATATTGCTGTGAAAACATCTCCTTCAAACAACTGGATTTACCCACCTTTACCACCAGATGGGGGCATAAGAAGGTGTAAGTATGGTGTTGCTTAGGCACAAATGATGGATGCAGTTGGTGTGTATTAAACCTGCAACAGTTACACAAAAAAGATGACACAGGATATAAGGATTGCATGGAAGGCATAATCAAACTTTTTAAATTAAACTGCATTACAAACAGTACAAACAGTATAACATACATTTCCACAGTTTGTCCATAAAGGTATATAGTTAATAATAAAACTTTAAATGTAGCTATTTATACAAATCTAATTGTACACAAATATAATATTGCATATATATATGGGCAAAACCTGGGGGCATTTCTTTAACTCCACTGACGCATTCACATCAAATGTCACCTTGAAGGAGGCTACAGTGTGTCAAATCAACATAAATTTAGTAAAACAGAAAACTTACCGACAGCCTCAGAGTCAATTTGCACTGCAGCTCGCTATAAAAGGTAAGAGTACTGATGTGGGCAAAAAACAGAAGTACCTGTACTCAGTACCAGTGAGAATCGACCCATTTCAGGCACTGATTACAAACATAAAACTCACTTATACATGTAATGCAACATTGTTCTGAGATTACTAGATGATATGATTAAAAAAATATTTGTTTTTACTTGCTAGTTTAGAAAAATAATGCCCTTTTGGAACTAATGGAGATACAGTTTTTGGTCAAAATCTCAAATCATCATATTTTACATTTCAAATAATTACAAGCTTTACAACGTGGTGTGATCTGTTAGCAGTGGGTCATGGCCTAAGGCTTTGTGATACAGGACTGACTCCAGACATCTGATAGCAACATCATCAACCAGAGGATCAAACTTATTTGCAAAGAGATGATGTTGTCTCATGAGCCACGGGAGGTCACCAGCTCCGTACACACAAACCCCTCTTCTGTAAATACCAGTGCAGGGATAGTACAGGGCTCCGTTTTTCATATCTCCTGCTAATTCGCTCCACTTCACCACACGAGCGATGGCCAGCAAGTCTGATGTATCGTACTTGGAGTGGGCTGGTGTTGATCCGGGAACAGAGGGCATCCTCTGTAGAGTGGCCCACAAGTGCTCATCAGGGCTGTATGTGTCCCTCTCCCACTCCAGAAGCTGTTGAACCTCTCTGTCCTGCATCACATGTTCCACAAAGGCTCTCGTGACCACAATGTAAGCATTTCCTTGGAACATGGGGCTGCTAATGGGTGGGGGACTTTTCTTCACATCTGTCCTGATGACAGATGTGTTAGTCACATCGTAATGATACTGCCAACGGCCTTTCTTGTAGTCCTCGGTGGTCTCAGTCTCCATGCTGTTTCTCCCGTTTAGGGCCGTCAGGGCCTGAACAATCTCTCCATTGGTTTTGATGGGGAAGTCTGTCCCGCAGGTGTTTAGCAGGTACCTCCACTGGACGGGTGAGTTCAGGAGGTCTTTCATGCAGTTCAAGTCTGCCTGCACCCGCGACCACGAGGTATATATCACTCTTTCTAACCTGCTGGCTATAAACACATTAGGAAAGCTAGAAGTAATTGCCTCCACGGCCTTCTGAAATTCCTTAGGGGATTTCTGGTCCACATGTACACAGTAGATGTTCTGCGGAGTGTAAACAGCTCGTAGAAGTCGCTCGAACATCTCAATCTTCTCATGGATCACCATGGAGTAGGCAATGGGAAAATCCTTCTCCTCTTCACTGAGAGGCTCTGTAAAGAAACCTCTCCTTTCAATGTAAGAAGGACAGTCTTGAGTCACATTAAGGTAGAAGTCCTCAGATAAAAGAGTCTTTCTCTTTTTGGATGTCAGAAGCATTTCTAATTTGTCTTTCTTGCCCTCTACGTCTCCACTGAAGATAGCCGAGCAGCCAGGCAGGTCATTAGAGAGCTGCTGTGGTATTCTGAGATCAGGCAATGACGGCCTGTTCAATGCAGTTTTCCAAAGGACAAAAAAGAGGAGCATACCTGTGAGGATGAGATAGGGGATCCTCAACATCCGCCTCTTCAACAGCCTTGTAAAAAACATTTCCTTGCTTGAGGTAACTACAAAGCAGGTGAGCTCATCTTCAGTACAAATTACAGTTTGACAAGTGCCATTTAAATGATCAACTCAGATTCAGTAAGTAGGTGTGTCAAATCAAGGCGTGGAGGGAAAGGTAACTCGCATCTCTGTGGTCAAATCGGCTGACGCTACAACTGTAGAGCATCTATATTCTGATGTTTATGATAAATGCATTCAAATGACATTATTTTGCATGCATGTTTTTTTTATTATTTTTCATTTGTATTTTATTTTATGCTTGTTTTCTGTATGTGGGGTTGGTATGTTTGTGAGTCTGTCTGTAGATGTTACTTTTTTTTATTGTTATGAAAATAATAAATAAATAAATTAAAAATGATGCATTCAAACGGCCCTGATGGAGCTGACCATGGATATAAATTATAAAGAGAAAGGAGCTGACGGGAGAGCTAGTAATGACCTTGGAGAAATTAGAGGAAGTATACATTTGTGACTATGTCTGGTTTTCAAAATAAGGTGTTAACAAAGGGAACGGTATACAAAATACATATATGGAAATAAGATTGATTGGTTTATATTCACCAGAAGTATAAAACATTACATGTCCATGTACTTAAAAATCACAATATATATCGAATTGGCACCCAAGTACCATGATAGTATCGAATCAGGAGATAGGTGTATCGTCCCAGCCCTAGTATATATACTGTACATGTAGCAGCGTCATCATGCAGAAACCTACGTCAGGTCACGATGTGAGAAAAAGGTTTTAGAAGGACTTGAAAGAAAAATAGCATTTTGATGCAAAAACATACTTTGACCAAAATGTGAATGTTGGGATTTGAATACATGAAGAACACCACTGGGAAGATACAGGATGATAGAAAAAAACTAAAAAGAAAGTACAGAGAAAATAGAAAGATGCTGAGAGAGATTTTGACACGCTCCTCTCTGGTAAAACAATAAAAGAGTGATTGTTGAGCTGGTTTACAGCTGTTTTTTATTACCTTTATCTGTTGATGGGGAAGTTCACTGAGAACAATGTTCTCTTTTTCAGGAACGCCCTGATCACATCCACACAGTTACACATTCACATCTGGAAGCTGCCCAGTACAACCACAGTCTGATCTGCTGGCCACTGAGCAGCTCCACTGGAGCGGTTGGCGTTAAGTGCCTTGCTCAAGGGCACCTCAGTGGTGGTAATGAGGAAGGCGCAAGCGTTGCTTTTCACTTTCCCCACCCAGACTTTTGAGATTGAACCGGCGACCTTCCGGTCCCAAGCTCGCTTTCCAACGATGTAAAATACAATGCCAATTAGCATTGTAACAACAGAGACATAATCTACCAAACACAAATTTCCAAACTTTTTTTTCCGAGTTTAGTTGATTTGTTGGACTCAATCGGGTATTTTGGGTCCCAGTAGAGACGGTCCAGATACATCCTCCCTCAGGTGGAGAATCCTGAGTTTTACTCTTCCCTGAACCCATCCTGGGTTTCAGGTACGTGTACACGTCACTTTACAACACGGGGCGTCCCTCCGTGAGGTCTAGCTTACTATAGCTTAACCAAGATAGAGCTGTGAGGTGGACAATGAACCTCGCTTTAAGCACGGTCACTTTCCCCTTTTCTTCCTCTTCAACAATTGCTTCAAACAATTGCTTCATATGCTTCAAACATATGTTTTCCTTTTAAGCAATGTGTGTGAACAATGGCCACCTAACACAAATACTTCTTAGGTCAAGAAACTACAATGTTCAAAACTAATTAAATTTTGAAAATCCATTTCTATTTTCCAGTTCTCCTTTATTATCCCTTTCTTTTATGGAGGACAAAAGATTCCACAAAGAATACCAAGTCACGTCAGAAAATTACTTCAACCCAGTGGAAATTATTATGAAACTCAAGAAACCTCAATTTACCACATTATAGTTCATTATTTATATCATACTGGTTTTCAATATCGTTATTATCAATGATTAAAAGTCATCAGAATTTCAACATCTCACCCAGTTAATAAACTCGGAAAAAAAAGTTTGGATACTTGTGTTTGGTGGATTATTTCTCTGTTGTTACAATGCTAATTGGCATTGTATTTTACATCGTTGGAATGCCTGTTTATTTACCTTCACAATGATGTCCGACTTGTAAGGATCATGCATTTGTGGGATGAGCAGCACAGCTGATTATGTGAGTAGCGCCCAAGAAAAATTTGCCAAAATGCCCTGCCAGTGGTAAACAGTGTATTCTCCTGTTGGTATTGACTCTTGTTTTGAGTTGTTTGGTGGATTTGATGATTTAACTCTCTATCAGTAACAAGACAAGAACCTGCAGTGAATCCTGGTTGAAGAATGGAACGCCATCCCACAGCAACGTGTGACCAGGTTGGTGACCAGCATGAGGAGGAGGTGCCAGGCTGTTGTGACTGCGTATGGATCTTCCACCGCTACTGAGGCTCCTGACGGTGTATTAAATGAATCAATATGTCTTGTTTGTTCCTTGTTACTGATACCGCTATATTTGCCAATCATTATATTATAAAATATTATTATATTATGGATAATGTGTATTATCACAATCACAATCATAATCATAATCATAATTATGATGACTGCCTCATTGTTGAATGACTCCACCGACCAGTGAAGTTGCAGTTTCCATCCATGTCTGTCATAAATGTTGTCACTTCATCCTATTTGTGTGAAATTATTATAATTAGTATATGCATTGATGTTATGGCCAAAAACACGTTTTGTGAGGTCAGAGTGACCTTTGACCCTCAAAATCGGACGTTCAGTCATATGTAGGTACAGACAGACGGACAGACAACCCAAACGGCTGTCGCAGTCGCAGAGGCATAAAAAGTTGACACATTGACTATTTAAAATAAAATTTCCATAGGTGAGATGCCCCTGTGCATAAACAATAATACCTGAATAACAATTTAAAAGGGCAGTGCCAGATAGTGCACGCTACAGTCAGAAATCTATGTTACCCTGCATATTTAGCACTGCTTAAAAATCTAATCAAGTCACATCTTCGTATCGAGACGCTCACCTTGACATTCCATAGCTTCGGTTTCATAGTAGCTCCCAGTGGGGCATACAATTCATTTTAAAATATCATCCACTATCATCCGGTAACTTACTGAAACAGGTCCTGTCATCAGAGCAAACGTCACAGTGGGGAGAACAGCGTCTGCAGGTACCATCATCTGCAGGGTATGTCCGCAGTGAACAGGTGAGTCTACACATACCACTCTCCAAATAGTGGCCATCAGCACAGGACAGACACTGGGACTTGATCCCATCACATGAGAAACATGAGCTATCGCAGGCTTCACATGACCCCTCTGCTGTCTCAAAGGAACCTCTGAAAATGTTCATTAGTCAGGAGATTTGTTAAGGCATAAGCAGGAAAATGCAGTAAATAAAAACACACCATCATTACAAAAATGATCCGACTGCTTACTCTGGGAAATTTGAAAAGCACCTCCCCTGGTGGAGAAAAAGTTTATAGCTGCCTTTGGAACAGCTGATGCAGTTATCACTGGTGTCCACACAGGCCTCACAGTTTGGCGAGCAGTCCTCACACAGCTGAGTGGCAGAGTTTGTAGTAGCCAGATGGATTTTTTTCAATTTACCGTCATGACCAAAGACAGTGAGTATTTGTACCTTTAAAACAAGAAGAACAATCCAGTGCTTGTGGGCCAAAGCAGGACTTACAGGATGCATCACTATGCGTGGCATTTGCTATATTTGCCAAAAATAAAAAAAAATAAACAGAGTAACCACATCTCATACTATAACAAAACATCACATTTGACAGACCACAGAGAGTGTCCTGTTGACCTGAGCACTTGGGCACAGAAACTTCAGAAATGTCTGCTTTACCCACCTTTACCACTAGATGGAGGTATAAGTAGCTGTAAGTATGGTGTTGCTTAGGCACAAATGATGGATGCAGTTGGTGTGTATTAAACCTGCAACATGTTACCTGCTATTGTAGGAGTCTAACATCTCTTACACCACTGTTACAAAACTTAAATGTGAAGATTAGTGTGGGAAAATTGTTTAATGTTTAATTTTCTGATGGTCAAACAGTTACACAAAAAAGATGACACAGGGTATAAGGATTGCATGAAAGGCATAATCAAACTTTTTAAATTAATCTGCATTACAAACAGTACAAACAGTATAACATACATTTCCACAGTTTGTCCATAAAGGTATATAATTAATAATACAACTTTAAATGTAGCTATTTATACAAATCAAATTGTACACAAATATAATATTGCATATATGCTATAATAAAACCAACTGAAAATATGATATCTGTTGGCCTACAGATTAAATTGGATAATGAGAAGGAATACCAGAGGTAAGTCCATAATGTATGGGCAAGACTGCATTTATTTAACTCCACTGATGCATTCACATCAAATGTCACCTTGAAGTAGGCTACAGTGTGTCAAATCAACATAAATTGAGTAAAACAGAAAACTTACCGACAGCCTCAGAGTCAATTTGCACTGCAGCTAGTTATAAAATGGCAGAGTACTCATGTGGACAAAAAACAGAAGTACCTGTACTCAGTACCAGTGAGAACCGACCCATTTCAGGCACTGATTACAAACATAAAACTCACTTATACATGTAATGCAACATTGTTCTGAGATTACTAAATTATATGATGAAAATAATAGTTGTTTTTACTTGCTAGTTTAGAAAAATAATGCCTTTTTGGAACTAATGGAGATACAGTTTTTGGTCAGAAGCTCAAAAATGTTGGGCAAGACACAACGAGACCACACTTTCAACCATCATCCCAAATTTGAAGTTTCTAAGTTAAATAGTTTCCAAATTCTGCTACGGAAGTGAAATGACATGGCAAGATACATATCAATATCTTGACAATAAATACAAATGCACAGAATATTATAAATTATAGATCATAACAACATACTGACAACAACATTAAAAACCACAGACTTAAAATAAAATCCCATTACAAGATATTTTGAGAATAAGAAATATGTAATGCCATTTCAGTAGAAAATCTTTGACAAAATAATAAAGAATAAATATAGTTTCTATAATATAAGTACAAACTGTTTCCTTAGTACATCATATGGTTTACATTTCATATAATTACAAGCTTTACAACGTGGTGGAATATTGATCTGTTAGCAGTGGGTCATGGCCTAAAGCTTTGTGATGCAGGACTGACTCCAGACATCTGATAGCAACATCATCAACCAGAGGATCAAACTTATTTGCAAAGAGATGATGTTGTCTCAGGAGCCACGGGAGGTCACCAGCTCCATACACACAAATTGATCTTCTGTAATCACCAGTGCAGGGATAGTACGGGGCTCCGTTTTTCACATCTCCTGTTAAATAGCCCCACTTCACCACACGAGCGATGGCCTGCAAGTCTGATGTATCGTACTTGGAGTTGGCTGGTGTTGATCCGGGAACAGAGGGCATCCTCTGTAGAGTGGCCCACAAGTGCTCATCAGGGCTGTATGTGTCCCTCTCCCACTCCAGAAGCTGTTGAACCTCTCTGTCCTGCATCACATGTTCCACAAAGGCTCTCGTGACCACAATGTAAGCATTTCCTTGGAACATGGGGCTGCTAATGGGTGGGGGACTTTTCTTCACATCTGTCCTGATGACAGATGTGTTAGTCACATCGTAATGATACTGCCAACGGCCTTTCTTGTAGTCATTGGTGGCCTCAGTCTCCATGCTGTTTCTCCTGTTTAGGGCCTTCAGAGCATGAACCATTTCTCCATTGGTTTTAATGGGGAAGTCTGTCCCGCAGGTGTTTAGCAGGTACCTCCACTGGACGTGTGAGTTTAGGAGGTCTTTCATGCAGTTCAAGTCTGCCTGCACCCGCGACCACGAGGCATATACAACTCTTTCTAACCTGCTGGCTATAAACACATTAGGAAAACAAGAAGTAATTGCCTCCACGGCTTTCTGAAATTCCTTTGGGGATTTCTGGTCCACATGTACACAGTAGATGTTCTGCGGAGTGTAAACAGCTCGTAGAAGTCGCTCGAACATCTCAATCTTCTCATGGATCACCATGGAGTAGGCAATGGGAAAATCCTTCTCCTCTTCACTGAGAGGCTCTGTAAAGAAACCTCTCCTTTCAATGTAAGAAGGACAGTCTTGAGTCACATTAAGGTAGAAGTCCTCAGATAAAAGAGACTTTCTCTTCCTGGATGTCAGAAGCATTTCTAATTTGTCTTTCTTGCCCTCTGCGTCTCCACTGAAGATAGCCGAACAGCCAGGCAGGTCATTAGAGAGCTGCTCTGGTATTCTGAGATCAGGCAATGACAGCCTGTTCAAGGCAGTTTGCCAAAGGACAAAAGAAAGGAGCATACCTGTGAGGATAAGGCAAGAGATCCTCAACATCTTTCTCCTCAACAGCCTTGTAAAAGCCATTTCCTTGCTTGAGGGAAAACTACAAAGCAGGTGAGCTTGTCTTCAGTGCAAGGTACAGTTTTACAAGTGCCGCATGATCAGCCCCCTGCAGTAGGTAGGTGTGTCAAACTAAGGCGTGAAAGGAATTTCATCAGAATATTGCTCAGTAATTCCTAAATAGGATGTGACCTATTGCATATCCGTGTGGATCTTTCAGCGTTTACTGTATAGTGTCTGCAACAGTTTGAGGTTGATCCTTTAGACAACATTCATATGACATCAAAGGACTTGTTTAAACAAAGTACTGTTCGTTTTAAGACTTGTTTGAACCAAGTATTGTTAGAGTTCTAATCATGCATGGTACATATGATATTGGCATAACCTACGTTGAAATGAAGCCTGCAAATATTCTCAGTACAGCCATCGTAATGAAGCCAGTTTTATTTCATTTAAATTTCTATTTACAACAACTCATGCAGATTTCAATTATTACACATGATCATTTCACTGTTTAACAAATATCTCTTTAAGTAAAAAAAAACAAAAAGTCATACATCCATAATAAACATATGTTTTTTTTTCACTATTTACTCACAAATGCCTCATCTAAGAATGTGCATTATACAGGTACAGGCACTTTGTGGAGTTGAATAAACACCAGAAATCAAAAAGCAACATACCAAAGGAAAATACCACTTCATTGTCTTCTAAAAATTAACTAAACTATTTTGAATTTTACCTGTCAGTCTTGATGTTGTGAGCTGTCCTCAGATATTGTAAGCTCGGGTACGGATGTACCTAAGCATGATTGAGACAAGTGCTCTCATCCACATCCTGGTCTGCATCTGTGTCCTGCTCATGGATGAAACTGTAGCGTCGATATACTGATCCACCTCTACTGGTGTACACCACATCCACCTCGTCTCCGCTGTCTGGCTCGGGAACACCGTGGGGCATGTTGATGCTGGCGATGCCACTCAGTCTCTCATAGCTTTGACCCCAGCAAAGCCTCTTCCTAGCATGGGCCTTGACCAAGGCGAACACAGCCAGAGCCAACCCCAGTGCTAGCAGCAGGGCGATAGGCAAACCAGCCGAGGTGTGCTTCAGAGATCTAGACGACATATTCAGGTCCTGGCCGTCTCCTAACTTGGGTTGGGGGGCCTCCACACACAGAGCTAGAACAAAAAACTGCCTTTAGTAGATGGTCACATCGCAAACAATGATATGTTTTCTTATGATATGCAGGGTCTCTACCTGAGCGGCGGTCACAAACACAGCAATTAGTGTCGTTCCCCCCAGCCTGACAGCAGCGTGCACAGCGATTCTCCACAGCATGAAGAGCAGAGTCCCGGTGACAAGTCAGACACTGGTCAGGTCTGGGGCCGGTGCAATGCCTACACGAGCTGTCACATGGCTCACAGGTTTCCTGAATTAGTACAATTTCACAAATTATTGTACTGGATACATAAAAGAAAAACGTTGAATTGAAAAATCGAATCAGGAAAAAACTGAATATCGCGATATTATGTTTTGCGATTCTATATGGATTCTCAAAAACACGGTATTGACTTTCAATTAATAGTTTACATGCAAAGATTAACTCAGTCAATACTTTATTTCATTTGCAAAGAGATTTGTCCTCTCAAAGTAGTGCTATGATTTTGGTGTTAGAAGGACTGTGATAAATGCAAATGCAGATCCCATTATTGCATTAATAAGGTAAACTTTTTTACTCAGATTTTATGCATATGGTGGTGTGTTCTTTATACTATGACAGTTTTCCTAAAAGTAGATTAAAAAAAAATTGCAATGTATAACAATATATTGAATCGTAACCCATGCATCATGATACATATCGTATGCCAGATTCTTGCCAATACATAGCCCTAGTCAGCAATGTGGACTGTTTGGACCAGAATGTGAAAACCTATTTGTACAGATGTGCCTTTTATTGACATATGTTGTTGTTCTGAGTTGAAGTATCTGTCTGCACTTTGGGTTGCTTGTTGTAGAAAGATGCTCCATAAGGTAAAATATTTTTTTTTTTCTAATCTTCCGGATTTCTTTATAGCATTAAATGTTCATTATTAACTGAGCAACAATCAAAGGTAAAGGAAAATATCATCAGTTAATTTTTGATTAAACGATAATTTCAGTATTTTTCAACCCGGACCGTATTTTGCCATGCAACCCATGCAAACAACACCACATCCTGATTGATGCACGGTAGTGCGTAACATTACATTTTTCCACTTGAATCTAAACCTGTACAAAGAGCCCAGGAAAAAAAACACATTTACAGATATTTCTTATGTCAAACAACAAACACTTTGGCAGACCTATAGTAAGACGCTGTTTGAGAAAATATGTAAAATGTAATTATTTACTTAATTATGAATTTAAAATACATACAAGGGACATCAGCAGCATCACATTTAATGATATACTGCACTGATCGAGGGAGAAGTTAATGTGACTGCTTTTCACTGTGTGTTAGATGAAAATAAGAGGGAAGCACCGACCTTTTGCCTTTCAACGTCATGAATAATACTTAAAGCAATATAGTATATGGCTCGTAGAGAAGAACACACCTTTTCTGAAAAGTATCGCCCCTCCTCACAACGCGGATAGCAGACTTTGCCCTTTAAAGTGCTGCCCCAGTCGCACGTCACACATCCCTGAGGCGAGGCATCTGCAAACACATATACATACCCAAGATCTGAGAACTCACGTAAAAGTGAATGTCCAATATTGACACACTAGAAGAATATTGACCATAGGTGTACGAGAATGAGACAAAATGATTGAGATACGATTATTGAAGAGTTGCACACATAGCTCCATCATCTGTACCTGTGCAGGTCTGACAACTGGTGTGGCACTGTTTGCAGAAGTCATTAAGCTGATAGAAGCGGTGTGGGCAGCGCTCAACGCACAGCTTGGTGCCGTGCAGCTCCAGAAGAGGAGGTGGACAGGCCCTGCAGGACTCAGGTCCTGGTCCTGTACACCGCTCACAGGACTGGTCACATCTCTCACAGTGGGAGCCCTCTCTGTAATACCTGAAGAAATGCATGGAATTATCAACATTAACAAGTCAGACACATAATTTAGGATTTATAAAAAAAATCTGTGGCATTGAGAATAAAAGTTTTCAGTTTTCTGCTGAAGAAATTACATAGAAATGGAACATACTGGCTTGGTTGGCAGACATGCTCTTTGTTTTTTGGATCAGTAAATAAAGGGTGGGGAGAAAGTCAACAGACCATTGACGGAAGTTGGGTTTCATCACAAAGTAAATATTTTCAAGACAATGATTGATCCTCCAGCTTTGTACCCTGTTGGACAATGGGTGACACAGAGTTCAAGGAGACGCAGGTGTCCTGACGAGCATGTGAGACAATCTTTAGGCGATGCTCCGGTGCAGGAGGAACAGGCGTGGTCACAAGGCAAACAGAGTCCCAGCTCTGTTCCGTCAGCATCCTGCTTTGTCGTGTATGTACCAGCCGGACACTCACTCACACAGGTGCTGTCTGGAAAAAAGCACACAGACAAAAAGTTCCATTCCCAGTTTATTAGCACAAACTCATGCACCCTTTCTTACTTATTTTTCTTCTGTCCTGTTCATCTGGACAATTTGGTACCAACTAAAAGGTTTAGGGGAAAATTGATTCACATAAGAATCACGGCTCTTATCTTCTACGAATCTGAATCGATTCACAGATCAATTTTTGTAATAATGTTAGCTAATAACTAGGGTTGTCAATCATTAAAATATTGAATCCATAGTTAATTACAAATTAAGCGCACATTTTTATCTGTTCAAAATGTACCTTAAATGGAGATTTGTCAAGTATTTAATACTCTTATCAACATGGGAGTAGACAAATATGCTTGTGTTATGCAAATGTATACATATACTGTATATATTTGTTATTGAAAATCAATTAACAACACCAAACAATGACAAATATTGTCCAGAAACCCTCACAGGTACTGCATTTAGCATAAAAAATATGCTCAAATCATAACATGGCAAGTGTGCTGACTTGACTATGACTTGCCCTAAAACTGCATGTTTTCGTTCACATATCTTGAGGCCATGCCAGTTATTCCTTGCCAAAATTTAGCGTTAGTTTGGAGTGTTATTTAGCCTCCTTCGCAACAAGCTCATATGACATGGTACAAAAATATTCTTTAGGTTTTCTAGTTTCATATGATACCAGTATCTTAACTCTAGCTTCAAAACTGAGCCTGCTACAACCTAAAAATTGCAAGTTGCGTTAAAGAAATGCGCAGCTTTAAAACAAATTTGCGTTAATGTATTATTATCATGTTAACTGTGACACCCCTATTAATAGCGTTAAGTTGACGGAACCAGAACTGGCCTCCTCTCAGTGCTTACACTTCAATATCAATAGTTATTCCTAAAAAAAACATTTTGAAGGCTCTAAAGAATCAAACTTTTAAGTGCTACTATTTATTCAAATGCAATTCTCCATGTATGCAAACACATTTAAATTAAATATAGCCTTACGTGTATGTTTTCCATCATCAATCATCATCAATCAATCAGCTGTTGTTAACTGTTGATCAATTACCTGCAGCTGTTTAAGCAAGGCTGAAATTGTGAAATATTGTCAATAGAGCCATCGTTATGTAGCAGCCAGGTTTCAAGGTGTACCGAGGGCATCAGCTTCAAAGAGTCATTACAGAAATCTACTGTATTATGACTCGAGCTCAAATTCCATCAGTCTTCAAGTCTTTGAAGAGCTGATAGTTTGGAGATATGTGGTTTTGCTTTGTTACATGGTTGCACAATGAATGCACTTTGGTTTATTTTACACCCTGAACCTGTTCAGTGTGCAGTTGAACATTGGTGGAAAATGCTCACTGTGAAGGTATTTGGGGACGGCACAGGTCTGGCATTCATCGTTGCCCGGCCCTTCACAGGAGTAACAGTGCCGGTGGCAACCCATGCAGGTGAACTGGTCGTCGTGTAGGTAGGTCCTTGTTGGGCAGTCTGTGTCACCTGTCACGCCACACAACAATGTGTTTGGATCCAGCACAAGTCCCCTCTCGCACTGGGTGCACTGGTTTGCGTCTGAGCCGGAACAACTCATACAAGTCTGGTGACACTCTGCAAATAGTCAAACAAATCAAATTGCGTCAGTTGAACGTCACATCACTGTATTTACAAAAGAGGGTGTGATCAACACTATGTTATAGCGGATATGATTATCAACTTAAATAAATACTGTTTGCATTTTAATTAGCCAGATTAGCCCTTACAAATAATACATGGCAGAGTTTGTTATAGGTACTGTGGATTAAGTACGTTCTACATAAGCATAAGCAAACATTCATACAGTTGTATATCTTTACAAAGGTTTCCAGTGATTTTTCTGATCAACCAGTTAGAGCACAATGTTCTCGTCATGCTGGATTTCCACTCAACAAAACTGGCAAGCAATATCTCAGGGTGCACTCCTTTTATATTCATACCTTAATATCTTTGTTGAATACTCTCGGACTCTGGAGGACCATTTTTGTGTCAAATCATTATATTATTAAATATTATTATATTATGAATAATATGTATTAGTATTAATATTATTAATATTATTATTGTTATTAATAATAATAATAATCATAATCATAATAATATATATTATTACTGCTTCGTTGTTGAATGACTCCACCGATCAGTCAAGTTGCCGTTTCCATCCATGTCTGTCATAAATGTTATCACTTTGTCCTATTTGTGTGAAATTATCATAACTAGTATTTGCATTAATGTTATGGCCAAAAACGTGTTTTGTGAGGTCAGAGTGACCTTTGACCTCCAAAATCAGACGTTCAGCCGTATGTAGGTACAGACAGACGGACAGACAACCCAATAGGTGAGATGCCCCTGTGCATAAACAATAAAACCTGAATAACAATTTAAAAGGGCAGTGCCAGATAGTGCACGCTACAGTCAGAAATCTATGTTACCCTGCATATTTAGCACTGCTTAAAAATCAAATCAAGTCACATCTTGGTATCGAGAGGCTCACCTTGACATTCCATAGCTTCGGTTTCATAGTAGGTACCATTGGGGCAGTCCTTGGAGCATGCACCCTTATAGAGTTTGGGGCTAAACGTCGAGCAAGTCTCACAGTCATCTGCCAGGGACCCTGAACAGCTGCCACAGGTCGGATGGCACTGACCACAGCGGCCCTCCTCCATGTCCTCATAGTAGCCCATGGGACAACTAGCCTTACACACACCGTTCAGCATCAGGTAAAGGAAACTGCATTCTGAAATAATATTGAGGAGGAGTTGTCACAACAGATTTCAGTATGTGATACAATGTCTTACAATTCATTTTAAAATATCATCCACTTGGAATATTTTTGCTCTTAAAGCTTAGCCGCCCACACAGCTGATAACTTACTGAAACAGGTCCTGTCATCAGAGCAAACGTCACAGTGGGGAGAACAGCGTCTGCAGGTACCATCGTCTGCAGGGTATGTCCGCAGTGAACAGGTGAGTCTACACATACCACTCTCCAAATAGTGGCCATCAGCACAGGACAGACACTGGGACTTGATCCCATCACATGACAAACATGAATTATCGCAGTCTTCACATGACCCCTCTGCTGTCTCAAAGGAACCTCTGAAATTAGTCAGGAGATTTGTTAAGGCAAAATGCAGTAAATAAAAACACACCATCATTACTAAAATGATCCAACTGCTTACTCTGGGCAATTTGAAAAGCACTTCCCCTGGTGGAGAAAAAGTTTATAGCTGCCTTTGGAGCAGCTGATGCAGTTATCACTGGTGTCCACACAGGCCTCACAGTTTGGCGAGCAGTCCTCACACAGCTGAGTGGCAGAGTTTGCGTAGGAGCCAGATGGACACTGCACTACACAAGAACTGTCCTGACCCAAGAAATATCCTGTGACACACAAATGCACACACACACACAATTTACAAGAAGAACTGGGATAATGTTTCAATTTATTGTCATGACCAAAGACAGTGAGTATTTGTACCTTTAAAACAAGAAGAACAATCCAGTGCTTGTGGGCCAAAGCAGGTCTTACAGGATGCATCACATGCGTGGCATTCGCTATATTTGCCTAAAATAAAATCAATAAACAGAGTAACCACATCTCATACTATAACAAAACATCACATTTGACAGACCACAGAGAGTGTCCTGTTGACCTGAGCACTTGGGCACAGAAACTTGAGAAATGTCTGCTTTACCCACCTTTACCACTAGATGGAGGCATAAGTAGCTGTAAGTATGGTGTTGCTTAGGCACAAATGATGGATGCAGTTGGTGTGTATTAAACCTGCAACACGTTACCTGCTATTATAGGAGTCTAACATCTCTTACACCACTGTTACAAAAGTTAAATATGAAGATTAGTGTGTGAAAATTGTTTAATGTTGTACCCTGTATATGGCTAAAACTATATACAGGGTATAAGGATTGCATGTAAGGCATAATCAAGCTTTTAAAAATAATCTGCATTACAAACAGTGCCTGAATTGGACCAAAAAAGGTGCCAGTACCCTAATTCAGCAGCTTCATGACAAGATCATTGCACATGTCTTGGGTATATGTATATCTATATGCATATCTTGGTAATATATCCCACTTGAAATGAATTTTTTTATGCATTTCATTCCATATAACATACATTTCCACAGCTTGTCCATGAAGGTATATAGTTAATAATAAAACTTTTAATGTAGCTATTTATACAAATCAAATAGTTCACAAATATAACGACCTGAAGCGTTTATTCACACATTGTGCTTGTAAACACAGTTACGGTCTTTTAAAATGGTGCGTGCGTACCTACTCCAGAGGTGGCGGTACGCAATAAGAAGTAAGAGTACTCATGTGGACAAAAAATCTGAAGTGCCTGTACTCAGTACCGGTGAGAACCAGACAATTTCAGGCACTGATTACAAACATAAAACTCAGTTATACATGTAATGCAACATTGTTCTGAGGTTACTAAATGATATGATTAAAAAAAATATATTTTTACTTGCTAGTTTAGAAAAATATTGGCTAAATGAGAAGTGCTCCTGACAATGAATGCCAGACTGACTGATCCACATGTAAATAATCAAACCAATGAGGCAGAAATGTAAATGATCTGCATGATTACCCTGTATGGTTGATAACAATGGAGTGTTATACTCTATGCTGTTGCAACAGACACCAAAGGGGAAGCAGTTGAAGAGCCCTGTGCTTGAGGCAGAGAAGCCTTTTGAAATACCTCCACTAAAATGGCTCTTGAATGAAAGGTGTAGGACGCAGTACATTTGCGGCAGGGTGACAGTGAGTTGGAGAGCGTCCTTCAACCTAGAGGTCCTTCAGCAGGGTTCAAGCCCCCCATCTCAGCGGCAAGCATCTACCATTGTAACATGTCCTTGAGCAAGACACTGAATCCCTCCGAATTCCTGGGACACTGTGCTGACCTCTGCTCTGACCTCCCATAGGAGAAAAGCAATTATTTCCATCAGGGAATCAACCAGTCAAGTATCATGTTATTCAGTATTATCTGTGACTCCACTGTCACCTGATACTCATGTGTCATTCTGTAACTTAACCACTTTGCTTTCACCTTGTCTTTTGTCTCTGATAAGTTAAAAAAAAGTTGCCTTTTGAGAAAGATCACAAACATTAAGTTAGGCCTTATTATGGTTGTCCCTCTTACCGTCAAAGTACTGTCCCAATGGGCAGTTAACCAGAGGGCACTGCCCATGCAGATGAGGGTTCCCACCAAGACACAGGTCACAGTCGGTTGACCGAGGTCCATGGCACGTCTGGCAGGAGCTGTGGCAAGACTGGCAGAGCCACCCACTGGAGTCACTGAAGGTTTGCGGCGGGCACTGTTTAATACAATCACCTCCTGACAGGGCAGAGAAGGACAGAGAGGAAGTGACACTATTTTGTAGTACAGCACTTTATCTGTAACAGCAAAATAGTGGTCTTGAAAAACACAGTAGAGACAATACATCAGATAATATATTATTTACCATTCCACTATTTTAACCTGTATTTATTGAGGGAAGTTTCACAGAGAGCCTGGCTATCTTACGCAGAAACGCCTGATCACTATCTATTACTAGGGCTGTTTAAGTTAACGCGATAATAATGAGTTAATGCAAATTCATTTTAACGGCACCAGTTTCTTTAATGCATTAACGCAATTTGCAATCTTTAGGTTGTAGCGGGCTCCATTTTAAAGCTAGGGTGAAGATACATATGGCGTCATATGAAACTACAAAATCTAAGGAATCCATTGATACCAACCCTGTCATACTAGCTCGAGAAGTAATGATTGATTCCCAGTAATAAATATATACATACATTTGCATAAAGCAAGCATATTTGCCCACTCCCATGTTGATAATAACAGTATTAAATACTTGACAAATCTCCCTTTAAGGTACATTCTGAACAGATAAAAAATGTGTGATTAACTTGTGATTAATTGCAATTAACTATGGACAATCATGCGATTAATCACAACTAATTTGAATCAATCGACAGTCCTATATGTTACTGAAAAATCAGGTTCAGGAGTGCAACACTAAAGAAAAATCAAATTTACTTTACACAATGTTTAGAATTAGTACATCTGTTAAATGGCTTTGTTGAATACAAGGTTCTGATTGGTCAATTACGGCTTTCTACAGTCTGTTATTTCTTTATAGCAGACCGTTGCTATGCATAACAGACCATTGCTATCGACACAATTCCAATCTTAAATAAGTAGCCGTGTAATAACCGGGATAATGTACAGCGAGCGGTCATTGTTTTGAAATAAACCCCTTCAGGGCGATGCCCACTTCACATCAGGGTCCATCACCCTGTCAGGGTTTATTTCGCAACAATGACCCACTCGCTGTACATTATCCTTTACATAGCATAAAAAAACTAGCAAAGAGGCTCTGATGTGGTCTCTGAAAAGATCCGCTCTTCATTTTAATCCTTCTCTTCTGTCTGCCCTTCCAGGATCTCTCTCTCCAAATTCAGAAAACAATGAACTAGATCTTTTTTAAAATGCGCCTTGTGGCTGAAGAAGAGCAAATAAGCTGAGCTTCTGTGACAGACACTCATTGTAAAGCATTGATTGTAAAACCACATGCCCATGAAATATGTACCTGTACATAATAAAATCACGTTGATAATGTGCTTGTATGCTTACTAACCTTTTTTTTTTTACATTACTTACAATCTGAAAGCTTTTACGTTTTTAGATGCCCATAGAGAACACAACCTAACAACACAATCCTAATTCCTTGTTTGCATGAACCATACATTTGCATATCTCATGTTACAGATTTGCTGACACGGACATGATTTGCAATCCAAATGAGGACTGAAGAGTGCCATCCTTTGTCTTTAACAAGAATGATTGATCACTCTCACATACACAATGATTTAAGAGTATATTAAACCCAAGCTCTACTAGTACTGTGTAGGACAAAAGGGTCATCTGAATTCTTTAGTATGCAGGTAGTAAACAAAATATACACAGAAATTATAATTCTTTGCTAGCGGTACCATTGAGGAAGTAACCAGGCTGGCAGGCAAGGCAGCGTGTATTACTCCTGCAGTCTGTGCATGGTGCAGGACAGGACAGACACACACCCCTGCCTGAGTCCTCATAGGTGCTCTGGGGGCAATGCCTGCGACACTGGTGTCTGAAACTGTAAAGGAAAAGGTTAATTCAAAACTAAAATCAAATACCATTCATCATATTTACTGATAATCCATAACAATTAACAAACCATCTGTCTAAAACTAGGCTTTTACTATGTGTGTGTGTGTGTGTGTGTGTGTGTGTGTGTGTGTGTGTGTGTGTGTGCGTGTGTGTGTGTGTGTGTGTGTGTGTGAAATCGGTCAATAAATGGACTTAAACTGGCCGTCACAGCTATTAAACAAAAGGAGGCTCTTCTTTGTAAAGCAAACATGCAGAACAAAGCTATTGAAATATCAAAGACCTGATGAAAACTATTCTGATTTAATGGCACTTTCAAAGCTTTATAGTGAATGAAGGATGATGTTGCTGCAGGCAGGCTTTGCCCTCACGGATGAGTCTGAGGATAAATGAACTGAAACCAGAGACAAGACAAAACACACCACATGCAAGAGGAAATCATGCACCGTGTCAGTCCACAGCACACCTGCAGCTGTATTGTTGACTTCAATACAGTCCTCGGCCAAAAGGTGCACTCGGTCAAACATCAGTAAGGACGGCAAACAGAGACCAAAACATAATGTAGGCTGCTTTTCTTCAAGCTTATCATGCTTCTATTCTCTTCTTAAGGCAGAAAGTTAATTGGTGTTTTATTTGTAGCCCAGAGGCATGGGGAGATTTCTATCATTAACCTGTTCTATCAGTCCTTCGGGGCTTAACTGAGCTATTAAACATGAGACGGCTGTCCTAAAAAAAAAAATCTAGCCTAAAGGAGCTAAGATATTGAGTTGCAAAGATGTCACACATAAAATATTAAAGCAAGAATGACTCCTACTTCACAGACTAAATTAAACCAGCTAAACAACAATAATAAGCCACTAACTTTTATAGTACAACATGCTCTGCTGCCACCTCCCTACATGAGAGAATCTGACCACTGACCGCCCAAGATGCACTTCCTGCTGCGTTGCCATGGATTTGGTGCTAAGATGCGGTAGTTGTTTGAGAAGGAACAGCTGGAGGCGCCACACTGCATCCATCAACTCAATTACAATAGCAGCTGGTGCAGACTAGGCCCTGTCTCTGGCCTGGAAACAGTTCACTACTTAAGAATCTGCGGGATGTTTAAGAATCCCTCTGTGCAAATATTGGACTACCCATTCCAGGAGAGCACATCAGCATTTCCAAAGGAACTTTTGTTTAGTGCTTTTACTTCTTGAATTAGTAAGGAAAAGGGGAAAATATGTTGTAGGTAGTCCCTAAAGTTAAGAAAGCTTAAAGTAAATAAACGGTCAAAACCATATTGAGAGTAAATCACAGCAATTTCTTGGTTTCGCTGCACTTACAATAGGTTTACCAACTACATGGAAACAGATGATCCGTTGTGGCGACCCCTTACGGAAGCAGCCGAAAGAAAAAGAACAAGAAGAACAACCAAAAACCTCAGTAGTGGAGTTTCTTTAAGTGCTGAAAATGTCACAATCTATCACAGCAAGGCTCTTCTTGCACTTTATGATCCCCCCATGCTCTATTGGGTTTCTACCGTTGGTGTTAGCCTCACATGGCGGATGTAATTAGTACTGCAGCCACAGAAATTACAGAGACAACCTGTTGTTCTAAATCTCCAAAATCATTACTGTTAAAGTAAAAGTTACACAAGTAGATTCACAGAAGAAGACTGAGTATCTCACTGAACCTATGCAACGGCAGTAAGAGGAGGCGAGTGCACTGAAGCGGTGGATTTTTCTTCAACCCTCCGCTGTGATTCACCCGAGCAGTCAGTGAAGTCAAGATGGTGCACCCTATATAATCACACCTGATACTGGCTATGTTTTCCACTTATACCAAGCTGTCTTTTTCTCTCCTCTCCTCTCCTTCACACACATAACATAAAAACACACTCTGTTAAGTATCTCTGTGAAGCAGACCACTCTTCTGTGCTCAAACCAAGGCTCAGGTAACAGTGTACGACCTGGAATGGAAGGTAACCTGACTCACATAATACCAGGAGGCCTAAACTCGGGGGAGAAGTACACAATTGAAGGTCTGTTTTACCTCTGTAACCTGTTACACGGAGCGTCCAAGTGATCATTTGGTGTAAACAGATATACAGGTGAAATGTAGTTTCTTATGGTGTGAAGAATAACAGAATTTATGGAAAGGTTTATGGTGTATCAACCCACAAAGTGCTATATTGATTTACCCAACTCTTTATGTAGCATGGCAAAGGCAATGCAAATAAAAACAATTCCAAGGTCATTTTGAGGTTAATTATCTCTTAGCAGCATATTTAATGTTCGTGATTTAAATCCACTGAAAGAATGTATGAATAAATCATGGCACCATGCAAAATGATGTCATTTCTATGTCAAAAAGACAATAAAGACTTATTTTACTCTATTAAATAGTGCTGAAATTACCAGTCAATAACAAAAAAATAGTTTCTAAATTTGAATACTTGCTGATTTTCTTAGTCTTCCATGATTGTAAACCTGAATATCTTTGGATTTAATTTAAATATGTCAAATTGGGTCACTGGATTGCAGTGGACCTTTTCTTTTTTTTTTTTTTTTTTACTATTTTTGGACATTTTTTAAATCATGCATCATCATACAATCTGTAACAGCAAAAATAATAAAAAATAATTTTTAATAATAAATATTAACTATCTAAAATAATACCTGAGAATGCATTTGATATTATAGCAGAAAATATGGAAAGACAGAAAAGTCCACTTATTAAAAGATAATTATAAAGAGAGAAAAAAAACTCACAGAAAGTAACCTTCCACACAGCTGTTGCAGATCTCAGCATCCTCTGTTTAAAAGTGAGAAAAGGTGATTAATTAGAATTCATAGAGAAAAGCAACCTGCATTGTGCACCACCATTACAACCACGGTTTTAAAATACATAGCCGATCCACCTTACATTAGGGAGGGAACAGTTTGGTGTTGTTATCCTGATGCAGCATACATGTGTGACTTACCTGTGGAACATGTTTTGCAGCCCATCTCACAGTCAATGCACTCTCCTGTATCCGGGTCCTGCACCTGCCCTGAAACACACACACCCAGCATAATGAGACTGAATGTCTTCCTCTTGAGCTTCAGCCAACTCAAAAACTCTGCTTTACATTTACCTATGTCACAGGATGCCGTTTGGCAGACCCCATTCTGGAGTTTGTAGTGTTCCCGACATTTGGCACATATGTTGCCATCTGTGCAGAGTTCACAATTGGCTATGCAGGGCAGACAGGCATAGTGACCCCTGTCAGGATAGAGTCCCCGGGGGCAGTGTGTCCGACAGCGACCTTGGTGGAGGAAACGTTCCTGTCCATCTTCATCTGAGGAGGAGGAGGAGGAGAACACAGGGGACTTGTTAATATAAAGCCTACTCTATTTTCTCTTCTAATGAAGATGCCATTAGCCATATGGAACTACTGCCAAGAAACGCCCTTTCCAAAAATTTGGACTCTTCTGAAAGTTAAAATCAATGAGCTTCTCATCATAAATACAGAGGTAGAGCCAAATGGGCCTGACAATTACATGGGATGAATGAAAGATGAAAGGACATGCTGCCAACTGTGTGAAAGTTCGGGGCCTTCAGCAAATTACAGCATTAACACATATTGCAGAAATCAAAACTGTTTGATTGAAAGGAGGGAGATCATATAATGTGGCTTAATGACTGAATCAGTGGCAATTAAGGGGAAGCTGAGGATTCAAACTAGGGCTGTCAGAGTTAATGCGATAACGCATTAACGCAAATTTGTTTTAATGCAACTTGCAATTTTTAGGTTGTAGAGGGTAGCAGTTTCAAAGTTAGAGTGAAGATACTAACATTATATGAAACTAGAAAACCTAAGGAATCCATTGGTACCAACTGTGTCATACTAGCTTGTCGTGAAGGATGTTAAATAAAACTCCAAACTTAAAAACTGGTATAGCCATTTTCAAAGGGGTCCCTTGACCTCTGACCTCAAAATATGTGAATGAAAATGGGTTCTCTGGGTACCCACGAGTCTCCCCTTTACAGACTGTTGGATTTATTATGTACAAAAGTGCTTACAATGACCTACAATAACCTGATTGTTGGATTTGTTGTGTGTGAAGTGTTTGCGAGGACAGGGAGGATGGCATGCTCTGTTCTTTTTGCAAGGTCAAGGAGAGAAAGGAGTCAGAAGGAGAAACAAAGAAGAAGATATGCAGCAAAAACATCACGTGCCATAAGCTCATGACTATTGATATTGTGTAAACCATAAAAACGCTGGATCAGGGATAGCTCGGGGTTCAGACTTCGCGAACTGACCCATGCACTGTATGTTGTCAGGGACACGTAGGTTGGATCCAGATATCTGTAAACTCTTTTATTTTACTTATGCAACATTGATTGTTCGGAATAAATTGTATTATTATGCTTTAACCCGTCTGTTTGGAAATTCTCTTTGTCACACAAGATTAACCAGCACGTAACTGGGCCTTGACCTCTCGGAGGTAGAAGGCCAGTTCCTTCAAGACATGCCCACTTTATGATAATCACATGCAGTTTTGGGCAAGTCATGGTCAAATCAGCGCACTGACACACTACCAGTTCTGGTTCCGTCAACTTAACGTTATTAATAGGGTGTCAAAGTTAACATGATAATAATACATTAACGCAAATGTGTTTTAAAGCCGCGCATTTCTTTAACGCAACTTGCAATTTTTAGGTTGTAGCAGGCTCAGTTTTGAAGCTAGAGTTAAGATACTGGTATCATATGAAACTAGAAAAACCTAAGGAATCTTTTGGTAGGATGTCATACGAGCTTGTCGCGAAGAAGGCTAAATAACACTCCAAACTAACGCTAAATTTTGGCGAGGAATAACTGGCATGGCCTCAAGATATGTGAACGAAAACATGCAGTTTTGGGGCAAGTCATAGTCAAGTCAGCACATTGACAGCTGTTGTTGCCTGTTGGGCTTGAGTTTTCCATGGTATGATTTGAGCATATTTTTATGCTAAATGCAGTACCTGTGAGGGTTTCTGGACAATATTAGACATTGTTTTGTGTTGTTAATTGATTTTCCAGTCATAAATATATACATTTGCATAGAGCAAGCATATTTGCCCACTCCCATGTTGATAAGAGTATTAAATACTTGACAAATTTCCCTTTAAAATACATTTTGAACAGATAAAAAATGTGTGATTAATATGCGATTAATCGCGGTTAACTATGGACAATCATGCGATAAAACGCCAGGATGTTGACTTGAGGCCTGCAAATAACAGATCACAGTCTGAGATCACTGCATGACTGATGATGCTCCAACTAATGTAAACAAGGGCAATCAGAGGCAGAGGAGAGATCAGAGCTGTGGGCAGAGACAGTGTCTTCTGTTGGCCCTAGTGATTAATACGCTGCCACCTGCCACTAGCGTAGCTGTGGCACCTGAGGCATCCCTGGAAGCTGCTGAGTTACAGCATTGTCTCAGCTGCTCAGTGCTGCACAGAAGATGTGTGAGACAGGGAGGAGAGGGGCCACAAGCTGGTGCTGCCTTTCTAACCCTTCCACCTCCCGGAGACTCAACCTCAGCACGCACAGAGAAATGTGACTTCTATATGACAACAAACAACAGAGCATGAGGAAAGGGGTAGAGGCTTTTGGCTTTCGATGTTTGCTCAGAAAGAACATCACACAAATATACACACTGGGATCACATGCTAACTACTGTATATGAAAGTTTACACAAGAAATATGATATAACAGCGATGTACATTGAAATACAGTTACAAACTGAAATGCATTAATGTAGCAATGTCAAAATGCATATATGAAAAGAAAGGTAAGTGTGTGAGGGAAAGAGAAAGAGAGGCTTGTAGATTTTGCAGGTTAAGCCCAGTGAACTGCAACAGTAATACTTCTAGCCGGAGGGGATATTTTTTCCTTTCCCTCTGATTAACAAAGGCCCCATTCTAACATGATCAGATTACACTGTGAAAGCTCAGGAGAAAAATGATCACACCTTCATTTCTTACCTATTTCAAAGGTGCCCCCTGTGACAGAAAAAAATAACCTACAGACAATCTGACTGTTTAACAAGAAGGGTAAATGGTAAACCAGAGCTGAATGCTCCTCCTCTAATTCAAAAAGCCTTTAAACAACTTTGCTTTGGTAACCATTAAATAGTGCAGCTTGGGGGGGGGGAACTCCACCTCCCTTTCAGCTGGATTAATGAGTCTGTGACATGGCTTTGTTTTTAAATCAGGCATCTGTGGAGCCCAAAAAAAACCAGATTATATCGGCCAGTGGCAAGCAATTTGAATTTATTGAAAGGATAGCCCCTTGAGATGTAGCATCTCATTTTCGAGGGGGTCCTATAGACACAAATACAAAAACACATACAGACAAAACAGCATTACATAACAAACATACACTGCAAATACACAGATACAGACAGCTTGCTCACCATCTCCCACCCAGACCCCCATCAGCCCTCTGCTGTTATACAAGAAAGATTTGACACAATGACCATATTTAAATCAATGACATTAGCATAAAAGGACAATTGCAACAGTTTGGCTTCAGTTTATATGTAGCACAAATAAACTGAAGATCATAATTACACACAAATTAAAAACATGAACAGGTTGTTTTAAGATGAGAAAATAAATAAAGATGTCCTGAAGCAATGGAAAGAGGTAATAGATCTCAGAAAAAGAGGATTATTCCAGTCTGATGGAGCTTTGTATTGGAAAATCTTATTTTTAATTAATCTAATCTCATTTTAATTTAATTTACTGATCATACTGTATTTGCACAGCTCATATAGAAATGATGAGGATGCAGACATGTGAAATTTGTCATGGCAAGGATACTATCTAACTTTGATGAAGCCTTTTGTTTAGCTGGTGGTGATTTATTTGTTATCCTTGCAGAGGCTATACAACACATTAGGTTACTTTTTTGAAAGCCCTTTTAGGGTAAAATCAAGTGCATGGTATTATGATGCAAAAAAATCCATCC
Source organism: Sebastes umbrosus (assembly GCF_015220745.1). Lineage (NCBI taxonomy): Eukaryota > Metazoa > Chordata > Actinopteri > Perciformes > Sebastidae > Sebastes > Sebastes umbrosus. Next base: position 17,134,869 of record NC_051272.1, read on the forward strand.
ATGATTTTATAGCTGCGTTAAAAGTCCATGTACAGGTGTACATTTTTACTCACCAACTCCACAGGTAGTGCATTCAAACAGCTCATGCCCGTCGCACTCAGAGCAGGTTGGATGGCAGAGGACACACTGGTTCTTCAGCAGAAACTGTCCGCTCGGACAGGAAGATGAGGGTTTACATCCAATCAATCCGACACACTGGAGAAAGATCAGGATTGCGGTGACGGACCGCATGGCTTGTTTCCCCCAGGCAGGACTTTTCACAAAAAAACAACAACCAGTCAGGAGTATCTCTCCAAAGACGCAGTGTGTCCGTGCAGCAGGTATGCTGGAGGATCGATATGCAGCTCTGTGTGACACAGCAGACCAGAAATAAACTCGCAGGACCAGTTCGCTCAATGTGAAGCACTGGACAATGAAGCGTGGAGGACTCTGCGGTCAGCATTTAGTAAATGATCCTATAAGAAGACAAAAGAGAGAGAGAGCAACCCAGGTCATAAAAAGATAGACTATTATTATTCATATTATTAATATATATGTGTATGTACTGTTTTATATATATATATATATATTTTACTATTTTATTTTCTTTTTGTTTTGTTTTTGTTCCCCCTATATGCTCTACACATAAAAGAAAGGATGTCTGTATGTGTTTAAGAGTAGATATATGTCATATATGACCATCTAGCCTCATTCAATGCCAAACACACCCATTATCCACATCACACACACATACACACACACACATACACACACACATTCTTCAACCTGCTTTTATCCCCTTGTGTTGTTTTAGTTTTGTTTTGTTTTGTTTTTGTACTTTATTTGTCTTTCTCTGTATAATATATTTTGGTCTTTTTTATATATGTCCCTGCACATGTCTTCACTTGTTTTGTAATCACTTTATAACACAATAAAAAAATAAATAATAATAATAATAAATAAAAAGATAGACTATTTACAGTGAATAACCTTAACAAACCATCACACACCATACATTATATATGGTATATATATGGTAAAACATGTTAATGGAATTGAGTGTCTGTCTAAGTTTGCAAGGTGTTGGTGTCTGTTTTTAGCCTCCTGGTTAAAAACAGGGAAGTTCCGGTTCCGATAACACCTTACGAACCAAAACACCTGAGACACCTGCCACCACTAACATTACCTAGGGTTAGGTAATGTTAGCCTACTAAAAATGTCTATGGCAATAACTAGGATAACAAATATAGTAGCACAATTAGAAGTTTAAAACCCGGAATATTTAGGTAGTTATAGTTTGAGTTATATATAAGTATAAAAATATATAATGGCTGTTCCAATGTCAGGTTAGATGTATTTGATATCTTAAATCCCTATGCCACCGATTTCAGGATTCACTGAACTGTTAACGTTAAAGATTTAGCTAGCTAACAGCAGTTTATAGCTAACATTAGTTCAGCTAGGAATTAGATTTATAATAGTTTACAGATTACGTTTTTTTAGGTTAAAGGGGAAAACTTTGACCTAAAAAACAAAGAAGAAAACACTATTCATAGGCGACTTTTGCATGTTTTATATGCCCCATGTGTGCTAGTGATGTGTCGTCGCAAACGAGCCGGTTCATTGAGCCGGCTCTTTTAAGTGAGCGATAAGAGCCGGCTCCCGTCCGAGAGCCGTTTTTTTTTTCTTTAATTAATTCAAGGCAGAATGATAGGATGATCTTCTCCGTGCCACGGGCACTCCATGCACTGACTGTGACTGACGTTGTGTAAATGACATCCGTGCGACCAATCAGGTGATAACAGACAAGGATCATTCCATCAAGCAGGGAGGGGCGGTGGGGGGGGGGGGGGCGGCGCGCTGACGGTCTACAGGTACAGAGCAGGAGGAAGAGGAGGAGAGAAAGAGAAAGGAGTGCGGTGCGCGAATAGCAGACAAGATGAGTGACTTCGGAAACGAAGCAGCATGTAAAATGATGGTATTCTGGAAATAATAAGGTTTAGTATATTTATATTGAATAATGTAAGTGATATATGTGCACACATACTAATCATAGGTCAAAACTGCGCTAAATGTGGCTGAATTGTAAAAGGTAGAAGTGGTAAAACGAAGAGCCGTTTGGGAGTCGAAAGAGTCGGCTCTTCTTGGTGAGCTGAGCCAAATGATCTGGCTCACTAAAAAGAGCCGGAATTCCCATCACTACTGTGTAGCCTACGGACTATATTGCTTGTTGGAAGAATACTGTGTAATTGCTATTAGCTTAAATTATGTTACAGTTTTACATTGTAGTTTAAAACTCAGTGAACTCAGTCAACATGAGCATTTTGTTTTCTTTTACAATATGTTAATATAACTGCTGAAGCCATTATATATATATGCCTGCCTGATAAATAAAAAGCAATCCAGTTGAAGTGATGTCACAGCGGCCTCTCGCGGCTCATTACCGGATGCGTGTATCCATCCGAGGGCGTGTGCGTCTCCACCGGCTGACGTCACCGCGTCAGCGCCAGTCGGAGGAGGCGTGGCTTTGTTCTGCTGCAGCGGAGAAATATGACATGGGGATGAGCGAGAGAGAGAGAGAGGAGAGAGTGAGACACAGCACTGATAGGAATTAACGGTTCGTCAGAGGTCTGGACTGAAAAAACCTGAGGATGGAGAGTAATGACTGAAAACAGCACGGTAAGACACAGACCTGTTTCTGTTTTATTCTCCAAATAAGGCCGATCCAATGGCTCATTTATGACACACAGTGTGATACAGTGCACACACAATAGGCTACCTACCACTGCAGACAGGTGCACCTTGCCTTTATGCGAGTACGTGCTGTGATGCATTCAACTTCAGCTTCCGTGCAAATACCTTTTTTTATTATTATTTTAGGTCGAAGGCAAATATGCATCGAGGCCAAAAATCTCATCGGATGAGACGTCTGAGAGTTGAATGCTGTAAACATGGATGTCTCCAATCTGTATGCTTAGTCACAGACCTTTGTGATGTAGGAAACATACAGTATGCTATGTAATATATATAAATCTAAGACAGCTGGGTATATTATGTGGTGTGATATTATAGCTTATTGAAGGCTTCTTCTTTTTTTTTTTTTTTTTTTTTTACAGACATGGAATATTAATCATCACAGTGTATTTTGGGCCAGATGGCTTAACATATAACAGCATACATAACAGCTATATGTTTCATATAGTAAATCACAGCACTCTCACTCAACCTTACAATAACTGCAAAATACCACAGCAATGGTTTTATTCTGGTGCCCATATATAGGTTTCTTTTATTGTTGGCCTGGTTCACAATATCTACCAACTACGCCTGCCTGTAAAGATGGTGAGGCCACTAATTCAGTGGTATATGGTATTTTTAAAACCATATTCATGTCCCCCCTGACAAAGACCTACATAATAAAACCTTTAATCTGTCATCTGAATATCAGATTATATTTGAGCTGGGTACATTATGATATTAACTCTCCCATTGGTTAGTGGAAAGATGATGATTTACATTAAAATCAACTTGTTTGTCTGTCTTATTACAACCTATTCTGGCCACCTATTAACCCTATCCGAACGCTTCACTTGGACATGCAGAGACGGGCAGCCGACAGCAGTCGAGTCTGATTTTGGAGACAGCTTGAATAGACGGGGCAGCCAGAGATACAAAGCAGGGCCCGGTAGCTGCCAGGCCAAGCCAGGCCATGCCAGCTCCACAGAGGGCTTCAGTGCAGCAGGGCACTGGGGAGAGGGCGCTTGGCACCTGATCAGTTACCACAGTGAATTCTGTTCCTGTCACTGGCATTTAGCTACAGAAAAGCAGAGCAGAGATGACGGTTGTTGTTGAACCCAGTTGGGCTTTCATGTCACTGTGGCAGTGCCGCTTTATCAAAGTGCTTCTCGGCTGATACAAAATGACATTCCTTTGCAAACATCTGTGCCAGTTGCCCACTACAAAAACCCAAGAAGAAAATGATGCAAAACAAAATCAATGGTTGCATTATTAGAATAACACTTTGAGTTTACATTTATATTTGCACCACACGACCCCAGGTGTGTTTTTCCACCAGTATCATTAGAATCTAAATCATCTTGTGGACCCTGAAAAGCACCTGCAAAAAGGGGTCTTAAATCTCCTGTTTCCTTTCAAAAGAATTCCATGTCTCCATCCCCCAAAGTTTAGTCCTTCAGAGGACATGAAATGAGTCAAGTGGCCATGGTAATCATGGCCCAATCACTGCACGGCTTTGAAGTGGGCCCTGTTCTTCAGACATTTCTACAGGTGGGATAGCAACGTTAAGTGTTCTGTCTGCAGGCGGAGGGAGGTCATCTAGAGGCCATGGAGGCCGGCACAGGGGCTCCTCTCACACATCAAAATATAGGGGAGGGTCGACCTTTCCGGGGTCGCTGCACTGTGGTCATACGTCAGTCCGTACACTGGCCTTCATGATAGCTTTGGGAATGTGTTTGTGAATATGTGGCCACATGAAATATATCTCCAAATTACACACAAATTAAGTTGTAAGCCATAAAGCTGTAATAAATCCTTACGCCGGTATTCCCTTCCATGCTGTGGTATACAGGCTTCAACCACAGAAGTGTTGTAATAAGTTTACTGCTGCAGAAACCATTTAAACAGGATTTATGGACGTTTTTTATAGTGAATTTAGATTTGACAGTGTTTGCAAGGTCAGAGCTCGTGTTTTACGTTTGTTTGTATTTAATGCCTGAATCATTGAAGAGATCCTACATGGCTTGTAACCATTCAGTCTGAAGGGACATATAGGTTTCTGATGGATGTTTGGATGCCTAGACGTTAGTCTGTTGTCATCTTTGTAAGTTATTGGAGCCAGAAGAACCATGTCCTAATGAACACTTTTTTTTAATCAACCGACTCTCGTGAAAGAAAGTGACATTAGTTATTAAGGCATAATCTTCGTTTGAACAAAATATATTTATTTCCTTACATCCTACAATCCTGAAGCTAACACCTAACAGGCATTAGTAATGTACCTTTAATGTAATGCACATTGGCTTGAGAATGCAATCATAATGGCTGCTGTTTGATTGAGTACCTGTTTAACACACAAGTCACAAAATAAATGCTATAAATAAATGATTTATCTTACATTTTATCAAATATTATGCTGCTTTAAGAAGATGATGCCTCACAATAGAGCTACATGACGTGTGAATTTCACTTTTTTGATTGCAATATAAGAGAAATGTCTATTATGATAATTATCACGATGCACTGCCCCAGAAGACACCATAGAGCGTATGGCTATTATAGTGTAACAGAGATAGTGACTGTTGAAATTCCAGTTAAAGTTTTGCAATAGATGATGTTTCTGTGTATTTTTATGACAACCAAAGGTTGGTGTTTTGAGTTGAGTTGGCATATAAACTTTTTGTACAGTTGTCTCACACATTGTCTGAGATTGAACCGTCATCAGTAGGGAGACGGTGTTCAAGACTGAGTGACACCCTCAGACAGAAAGAGGTTGTGGGCTGCAATTTTGAAGCCTCGGGTTCGGCATTTTGGCCATTGCCATCTTGGTATTTTGCAACCAGAAGAAGTGACACGAGAGGGTGGAGCTAAGTACAACCGAACGCTGAATAAGACATTTTTAGGCGACCAAAATGTTATAATTAATTTCATGAACTGAAAACACTGTGAAAGGGTTAAAGTTGTAAGACGAAAACACGGACAACTCCCAGACTGGACAACGTCGTGGTAGCGACCTGTCAATCACAAGGTAGCCACGCCCTGAAGCATACTTTATGGTCTATTTGACTCTAAATGGAACCATAATTTACTAAATGAACATCATGCTGTATTGAAGAAGACTTGAAACTAGTGATTGAGACCCTAAATTCATGTTTACAATGTTTACTGAGGTAATAAATCAAGTGAGAAGTAGGCTCATTTTCTCACAGACTTCTATACAATCAGACATCTTTTTGTAACCAGAGGAGTCGCCCCCTGCTGGCTATTAGAAAGAATGCAAGTTTAAGGCACTTCCTCATTGGCTTCACTTTTCAGACCTGGAGGTATATTTATATTTTTTTTCAGTCTTTATCCAAACGTGACGCAGCAACGCAGCAACGCAGCAACAGGAGTTGGATGTTATGTTTTGCCAAGAAGATATCCTCTGTGACGGACTAATAGCTTGTGTATGCGTGCGTGCACACATGTGTGTCTGCACCCCCTGCACCTGATTGTATTTGTGTTGCTTCACTTGTCTGGTGCTGAGTCTGGGAGCAGGTCTGGCTGCTGGAGACGTCTGCCATTGTAGCCTTCTCCCCACTAAGGCCCAGTGGGCACAGCCACATCCCATGTCCTGCCTCGCATCAGCAAGGGAGCAGTTTCTAAATCAAACAGAACGCTGTTGCACAGGATACCCTTGGTGACTCAATTTAGATTCACGCAGGCCCAAAGCGTAGGTCATTTTCATTCATTCAGAAAAAGAGGTCAGGCCTCTGCGAAACCCAGCTGCATTTGTTGGAAACTCAGTATATCTCCATTTTGCCTCACAGTTTATTTCCGTTGAAGGAGATATTAAAAGGGAAACGCAGGTTAGACGCCACCCTGAGAAAAGAGGAGTAGTGGCGCTCTCGTTCAGCTTGCTTTCTAGAGTACGTCATTCATTTCCTTAAGTAGGCTAGAGAGAAAAACAAATGCTCTGCTGTCTGTCACTGTCACTGCCCATTCTTTCATCTTTACTCCATAAGATACAGCACGTCTCATCAGATGTTCAACAGGACCCATTCATGGATCATTGGGGAGTAAATCTGCCCTTTCTCAACTATTGTCATATTTCGCCCATCTTCGTTGGACAAAGAGCAGATCTGAGATAACTCAATAAGGTCAAGAAGTATAGTAACCTATATTTTTGTACACTATATTTATCTTATGAAGATTTGCAGGGAACTTATTCAGACGTCGCCCTTTATTAACAGTCATACAGCACATACTGTACATTCAGAGATGAATTCATTTCACCAGAATATGTGGTGGAGGTTTGCTCCGATTATTTACCCTGCAGCGTCTTTCCTCCCACCGCTTGTTGTATGCCTCTCCCACACACTCTCATAAGCTTAATGGCCATCCACCCACCTACATACTTTCTTTGGGGTCTGCACCCCGAGTGAGGTCACTTGACATATAGATTGGGTTATTGGAAAGTTTTGAGAAAGATTGACTGATTATTTGTTGTAAAAATAAATCAGATATGTTTGAAGTATTCATATACACTACACACATATACAATGCTATCATTCATAGTTATGCAATCTATTTGCATCCCATGATGCTTTTGGATTACGGATAAACTACTAGCACGATTTTCATGCAACTTGGTAAAAGGGTGTAGCATGTGCCAATGAAGAAACCATTAAATTGTGGAGCGAATCCAAATTTTGACATTATTCTCATAGTTTTGGAAATACAGTATATCCACACATATACACCAATCAGCCATAACATTATGACCACCTGCCTAATATTGAGTAGGTCCCCCTTTTGCCGCCCAAACAGCCCTGACCCATCGAGGCATGGACTCCACTAGATCTCTGAAGGTATGCTGTGGTATCTGGCACCAAACCGTCAGTAGCAGATCCTTCAAGTCCTGTAAGTTGCGAGGTGGGGCCTCCATGGATCGGACTTGTTTGTCCAGCACATCCCACAGATGCTCGATTGGATTGAGATCTGGAGAATTTGGAGGCCAAGTCAACACCTCGAACTCGTTGCCATCCACATGATGTAAAAGAAAACGGGATTCATCAGACCAGGCCACCTTCCATTGCTGCGTGGTCCAGTTCTGATGCTCACGTGCCCATTGTAGGCGCTTTTAGCGGTGGATACGGGTCAGCATGGGCACCCTGACCGGTCTGCGGCTATGCAGTTCCATACGCAACAAACTGCGATGCACTGTGTGTTCTGACACTTTTCTATCGGAACCACCATTACCTTTTTCAGCAATTTGAGCTGCAGTGGCTCTACTATTGGGTCAGACAACACAGGCCAGCCTTCGCTCCCCATGTCCATCAATAAGCCTTGGCCGGACATGACCCTGTCACCGGTTCACCGGAAGGAAGGTGATCCTTCCTTGGACCACTTTTGGTAGCACCTGACCACTGCAGACCGGGAACATCCCACAAGAGCTGCAGTTTTGGAGATGCTCTGACCCAGTCGTCTAGCCATCACAATTTGACCCCCGTCAAAGTCTCTCACATCCTTATGATTACCCATTTTTTCTGCTTCCAACACATCAACTTTAAGGACAAAATGTTCACTTGCTGCCTAATATATCCCCCCCACTGCCAGGTGCCATTGTAACGAGATAATCCATGTTATCCACTTCCCCTGTCAGTGGTCATAATGTTATGGCTGATCAGTGTATAGCGGTTGTACTTGCAGATTTGCATATGAAGACTGGACTATTGGCTTTGGTGGAGGTCTGTACTCTCCGAGTGACCTTCTAGTTACAGAATGTAATTAAATGGATATTGCTGGAAGATTTCCGACTATTAATAGTATCAAAAACGGGGTTGATTTCATGAAAATGAACACTGCAATCATGTAACCAGTTCTACAACTAAATAATGACTTAATGGTTAATATCATATTAATGACATTAATTTATTCTAAACAAATATCTAGCAAATAAACAAAAAGATACTTACTCTGTATTACACAGATTATTGCAGCTGAATGCATCTGAAATTGTAAAATGATCAATAGGCCAAATCAAAAAGAGGTTAAATTTTTTTTTGGCTAGCTCATAAAGCCCCTGAGGTAACAAACTTAAATTTCCTTTGTTTGTTATTCAACATTACATGTTGAATAACAAAAATCCTTCTCAAAATGAATCAGAACATAGGCTGTACCGGATCAGTAAATCACTCTAAAGCACTTTTTAGTGAAAACCTTTTGAACTATAAAAGGGAAACATCATTTTGTTTTGCATCATCAGTCACTACAACATAATAAATGTCAGTTACTGATACTGGTCTGAGTATGACACATTTTTCCTCCGCAATGCACCCACACCCACTGAATGCCCTCTCTGTGGGTGCACTTGAGGCCAGTTTGGCGAACACAGATCAGACAAAGTTACTAAGTCCAACATTTTTTTGGAGGGCAACATAAAAGTTTATATCAAAGATGTTGTGATTTTGTGGAGCAGGCTTGATGTCTTTTGCTTCTTTTGGGGGCTCAAAGTGCATCTCGCTCCTGAGTAATTGGAGTAAATGACACATGCATCAGATTCATGGTATCTTTTGCAGCTTATATTAACTGTTGACTTTTGCTTTGGTCAAGTATCCTCGTCAGGCACAGTTTGGGTGTCGGATAAAATTGGCTGTTGCAGTTAGCATCAGTTCCACGTGGATAGCTAATCGTTGTTCCTTTAGCCAAACTGACCACAGTAAAGTGCCGGAAGCACTAGGGGCCCTGCGATTGAATTCAGGGTCATATGTAGCTTCCTTCAACAGGTTTACAAATGTCCGACCACAAAGTAAGAAGTGCATTCAGTCCTGTTCTTCTGCCTGGTAAAAGTATGTTAATATTGTAGCACAGTGCTCAGATAATCATTTGGATTCCAGTCTGTCTGTTTGAGCAAAGTTGTATTTACTGGCTACCTCTGATGAGAATACACAGGCCGTGGTTAGATTGAAATTATATGTGTTGTAGCTCAGATTCTTGAATACTCACAATATTTTGTTGTTATTTTGTGGCAGCAGCAAAGACTGTTTTTTCCATCAAAGAGGGATGAGTCGATTCCAAATTCAGACATCATTGTTGCCATCAACTTGTTCAACTCAAGCTACTTTTATAATAAGCAAGAAAGGTTTCTAACCTTTTGTCTAAATGCACCACTGTGCAACTGGGTATGTTTAATAAACCCAGTCGCAGTGTCATAAGGCCAATTCAATGCATTTTGAAATTGTTTCCTTAGGCATTCCTTTTCAGAGGAAATGCAAATAGATTTCCCCCTTTAGACAGTACACATGGATGTCTTCCAAAACGTGAGGAAAACTATAGTATGTAATGATTCATTGACATTGTAGCCTACATAAAACAAAGAAACAAAGAGGCTGAAAGGGACTCCTCTGATCTGTGATTCCAGCCTACCACTGGAGTGATCAAATCACAAATATTCGTTTCAGTTAGGAAAATGTATGGCAGAAGAAGTGGTATGACAGAGTGAATTCAAGCAATGCTTTCGAGCATGTATTTCTTTGTGGTTTAATTCGATGGATGCACACAACAGTTTTAACAAAGGCAGTAACACCCGTATTGGAATTTAATTGGCCTCAATACTGGAATTCAGAAACTGAATAGCATCTTCATGAACTACACAGGAGAACGTATCACTGTGAGTGGCCTATTTAAGAGTACAAAAACTATAATCATTACTTTACCTTTAAGTGACTGCACCCACATACAAATTGCACCACATGTGTTGGTATCCTTAAGACCTGCCTTAACCCTATGCTATGTAGGCCATAATGGGTCTAAGTACTTTGCTAAAGGACACCCCGAAAGCATGTTGCTGACTGAAGTAGAGCTGCAACTAACGATTATTTTCATTGTTGATCAATCTGTTGATTACTTTCTCAATTAATCAATTAGTTGTTCGGTTTGTAAAATGTCAAAAAATTGTGGAAAATATCGATCAGTGTTTCTCAAAGCCCAAGATGACGTCCTCAAATGTCTTGTTTTGTCCACAACTCAAAGATATTCAGTTTACTGTCATAGAGGAGTAAAGAAACCAGAAAATATTCACATTTAAGAAGCTGCAATCAGAGAATTTAGATTTATTTTTCTTAAAAAAAATACTCAAACGGATTAATCGATTATTAAAATAGTTGGCAATTAATTTAATAGTAGACTAATCGATTCATTATTACTGAAGGAAGAGCTATACCCATTCAGTATTTGTGGTAATTGGTAACTAGTACTAAAGTGAAAGACCACCACAGCATTCTTGTGGTCGAGCCACTTTCTTTTTCTTCAGGAACCTGCTGGTTTATGGGTTTTCATGTCTTTTTCTTCAGATACTAAATTAAGAACAAGGTTGTGTGATATTGCCCTCTCCACCTACTCGAGTGTACCCACACACTCAGTCAATCCAACGCTGTACAGTACAGGTATTGTCAGAGGTAGAGAGATATAACAGGTGTCAAAACAGTCTCTTCTAGCATTTCCTTTCTTATTGGATCTGTGGAGAGATAATGAAACTCTTATATTTGGGGGTTGTTGTAGGGCATCGTAGCCGCCCTGTGATTGAAACAGCTGAATACAATTACTGCAGCTCCCTTCATATCTCTACATCTCAGATGCTTGTTTAAAAAAAAGCTACAGCTATAAGTGATCCAGCCAACCTGGCATTGTGCTCTGCTTTGCTATAAATGCTGTTTTACTGTTTTTTTTCTTCAAGGCAGCAAAATGAAATAATCAGGTTGACAAGAGAACATAAAGTACTGTATAGCTGCTTAGCTACTATATGTGGCTGTGTGTGTGTGTGTGTGTGTGTGTGTGCGTGCGTTTGTGCGTGCGTGTGTGTTTAATGTCTGACATAGAAAATGTGGATTCAGAGGAGACATCATTATAACCTACTGTATACATCCTTTGGGCTTAGATGTGAAAATCTACATGTGCAGTAACCGCACACCCCTAATTATCACTGACCTGCAGGTGATGACACAGATCTCTACAGACAGAGCCTATAAATCTACTTCATATCATACAGATACATGTAGGTCTTTGAGCTGGCGAGGACGCTGGAAGCAAGCAAAAGATTCAGTGTGTTCAACACTTGAGAGGACACCCTCCCTCAGCACAAACTCAAATAGGAAACACCAGCTGGCTTCAGCTAGTTGGTCTGTTTACCTCACGTGGGATTAGAAGATAAGTATTCAGATAGCAAGCAGTTCTTTATGTCTCTTCTGCATTTGCAACGTCGTAGCTTCCATGCCTCGAAACCCACTTTTCATCCATGTCATTAAATACACCTGACACTGGCTGCTAAGTGTGTAATTTATATCCTTTGGCATCCTCTTCAAATCAACAGAAAGACAGGAACGTTCTTCTTTGGTGAGGTTTGGTCTGTAGTCACAGCTGTCTGCTTGTGGCATTCTGTCAAAAAGGGCCCAGTCGGGAAAAGAGGTATTGGCGCGCTGTGGTAGGGGGGCTGGAGGGACTGACATTTTAAGGGGTTACGATCTTGTTCTGTGCCCCTCAGCAACCAGCTCTTTGTTTGGGTGCACGCTGCCGCACAAACAGCTGAGCTGCAGCTCTAAAGGTTTGACTTGACTATAAGGTCAGACAGAGGAATTGTCATTTGCTTTGCTACATGGATTTATTGCTTGTAGTGTAAATAGTGAATGTTGCTTTTAGGAAATATGATCCTGTCGTTTTTTGTGTATCATTTTGATGGCAAATTCATACCCCGAGCTTCTGAACCTTCTTACAAAAACTGAAAGGTTTTCTAGGAACACTCCTGTCCCTCGGGTGTATGCAGCTGTCCACTGCAGCATTAATTGAAATTGTCCTCAAATATTAATGCAACGATGCATTTAGCGCGAATTGACAACAACTCTCCCCCTCCATATGCTGTGCTGGCAGTGTGCAGCGCAGCAATGAGATGCAAAGTGACATTATTGCTTCCAGCAGCATCTTTCTCGCAGCACGCTGCACAGACGTCTGGCTTTTTCTTTAAGTTTAGAGAAGGATTAAGAAAGAAAGTTTTTTGTGCATGGCTTGATTACAGACTCTACGTCTAGAGGTCAGGACTTTGGAGTGTTGCACTCTCTTTCTGCCTTGTGTCAAGGGGTGATTAGCGTTTGTCCCTCCACCTTCTTGGCTTTCTCGCTGTTGGTCTCTCCGTCTCCTTGCCTCTGGAAGCGGCGGAGTCTCAGCCCAGCAGTCGATTTCTCAAGGTGTCAGGGTGCTCTGAGGTCACGGCAAATAAATGCCGTCTGCGGGTCCTGAAGGCAGGGGAAGTCCCACTAGTGAATAGAGCATAATGGAGGCATAAGGAGGGACTCGGCACTCTCCCAGGTGGTGACTGGAGAGAGAGACAGACGTAGATGGAGCTCTCGAAAATCAAAAAATGGCCTAACTTGATGAGCTGGTGCAGGGTGAAGAGCCCTCGTCCCAGGCACTGATTGAAACACGTCATACAGTCCACAGGCCCGCCTGTAATATCGTCTAGATGGCGCCGTGTAAGCATGTACATGCACACGTTTGCTGCCCTGAGCATTGGTGAGGCACATACACAATCGCCACAAATACAAGCTTGCCATTGTGGCTGCAGCAGCAGGAGGAGGAGGAAGAGGAGGAGGAGGAGGGACAGAGATTGGGGCTGACTGACTGATATGAAGGCTGAATAGCAAGTGGTGCTTCCAGTCTGCATTGAAATTCACTGATTGAATCTTGTGCTCTCAAGCAAGGACTTTGAAATAGTGGAAGTGCTTAGTTTGTAGTTTGGCGAGACATTATAATATCCTATTACATGAATTTTCCATGCCACTTGAGTGTGCTGTGTTATGAAGCACACTAATGGATTGCGTTGATTATTCGGTACCGATGCAAGGTGGAAATGATCTGTTTCCCCTGGAATTGTGCTCATTTGATTCCCCACCACAAGTCTAATGTAACAGTGTTTTGCAATGCTGTATTTCTGCTTTTATTCATTCAATAATAGCTATGCAACAACACCGTTTTGAAACCGGTTTTAGTGTTTCCATCTCGTAGTATATTAAATTGGCAAATAGCCATTGTTTGTTGAAAAACAGGCATTTTTTTCTTCTCTGACCATAACTGAGAGGGTGGCTTGACATTTTTCTGCGCACAGGCATGTGAATAAGTACTGGATGAGAATGAATGCCATCTTTTATTAGCTGTCTTCTGTGTTTTGGCAGCCCTTTGTGGAAGCACTTGCTCTGTTGGCTTTGAGATTGGTAAACACACCGAGGGCACAATGAGTTGCGAACATGCAACGGTTAGTGTTTTGTGCACACACACACACACACACACAAGCACATTTGCGTACTCACACACTGTCGTGCACTCCAGAGACGGGGATCATAGGGTGTTTATCTGCCAGTGTTGAAAACAGCAGTTTGAGCCTGTTGGTGCTTGGCCCTGCTAACTGCGGCTCAGCTCACACGCTGGTGATGAAGCCACAGTTGGCCCGACGGAGCCGCGTGTCCGAGCCAGAACGTAAGATTTAGTTCTCCGCCTGCCTTGAAGAATCCAAAATATTCTGTCCAGCAGAGGAGGGATCAGACTCACTTGAGGTTTGAGTTGTTTAGTTTGTGTTTAGCCAACAAGCCCACATCTTATGTCCAACCTTTCCTGGACAGGTCTCTTGCCACTATTTTGTAGATCGGGTTCTGGTTTCAGGTTTCAAAGGTCCTTTGGACTCTTTGGACTACTGCCACCTGTACTCGGAAGCATGTGTGGTGTGTGCTAGTCCTCCTCATGAAGGATGCATTGAATCAGTCACTCAGATCAACTGTCTCATTCATAAAAGTTTGATATTGTTCTATTTTACTCATTCTCTGGTCATTTTAGTTTACAACTACAAGCTGACAAACGTGCTGTTTCACTATAAAGTCTTTATTAGAGATAATGCGGCATCTGTGAGTTTTCCTTTTTTAGGATGCATCATACAGTCAGCAGAGAAATGATTATATCTGAATTAGGGCAGTCGACCGATTCAAATATTTAATCACGATTAATCGCACGATTGTCTATTGTTAATCACGATTAATCGCAAATTAATCAAACATTTTTTATCTGTTCGAAATGTACCTTAAAGGGAGATTTGAAGTAGAAGTAGTTAATACTCTTATTATAACATGCTCAAATCATAACATGGCAAACTGCAGCCCAACAGACAACAACAGCTGTCAGTGTGTCAGTGTGCTGACTTGACTATGACTTGCCCAACACTGCATGAGATTATCATAAAGTGGGCATGTCTGTAAAGGGGAGACTTGTGGGTACCCATAGAACCCATTTTCATTCACATATCTTGAGGTCAGAGGTCAAGGGACCCCTTTGAAAATGGCCATGCCATTTTTTTTCTCCCCAAAATTTAACGCAAGTTTGGAGCGTTATTTAGACACTCGACAAGCTAGTATGACATTGTTGGTACCAATGGATTCATTAGGTTTTCTAGTTTCATATGATTTCTTATAATGATAAAATCACCTAAAAATCCCAAGTTGTGTTAATGCATTAAAGAAATTAGTGATGTCAAATTTGCATTAGTGCGTTGTTATTGCGTTAACGTTGACAGCCCTAATCTGATCTATTAAAAGATTGATGTAGTCAAGATCAACCGATTGCATGAATCAGATCATATATATAGCGCAATCAAGCCAAGACATATAGGGTCAGAGGCAGACACCAGATGTTTTGCCACTGGCAGGTTCAGTAGCAGCTCGTCAATGTGTGACATCCGGCCTTTATAAGAAGGTGCAATTCATCTTCCATCATCACATTTGTGTTTTGTCATTGTGTTTTGTCATCAGGATTTGTGTTTTGTGTTCAGTCCATTTTGTTTGTTTTAAGAAGTTTATAGAGATTTACAGATATTGTTTTAGCTAACTTTTTTAATGGTTCAGTTTTCAAGTGAAATAGAGTGAGCCACAGTTCATTGTCTGATTGATTAACCACAGTACAGACCTGTCCTCTGTGATTATATACAAAACAGTGTTTTTATAAATTGTTAATTACATTGAATTCCATCATAAAAGAGAGAGAGAGAGATACCTAAGATACCATTTCTCCATTGACAGTAGCCTCAATCGACCAGAAGAGTGTATCAAATAGCAAAATATTATGACATGTTACTGCACAGCATACTATACTGTATGGGATGCATGCTCTCCTTTGGAAGCTGTGCTTTTTGGGATTGTGGAAAGCATTCTGTGAAATGGAGGAAATCAGAAGTCAAAATAGAAGCAAACCAGAAACAAGAATATAAAATATAAGACTTCTTAGAATTCATCAAACATAAATGAATGATACCTAACAGTATGTAAAGGATGGATTTATCCTTCACAGCATCAGTATTAGTATCACTTGGTGCTCTCAAGTGTACTCTGACATCTACATAAACTCACATTTGCAAAATATAATAGCTGTAAAATAAAAGCGTATTTAAGAGAATAACTGCAAATATATACACTGCTGTTAACATTAGTGTGCGTGTTTAGGATTTTGTGCCGGACCATATTCCAGTTATGGAGGAGATGCAGTGTAAAGAGTAGAGTATAAGTGTTTGCACAGTATGTTCACCTCCCACCTGCTGTGTATCTGCCTGGCATGTGGGCGATCACGGCTCACTATGGAGACAATTATCTCAGCTATAACTCATCCTATTACTGTAAAATGACTACCTATGTATCATCGTGGAAAAATAGCCTGTTGCACATTTGCATGTAAATGACAAAATAAGCTTGTGACGATGGAAAACCGATTGTGCATCACTTTTCCTGTGATCGTCTGTGCACTCTGAAGTGTTCATGGAGTAAAAGGCTCCAAAGTTTTCATTGTTGAGTTCATTGGATCCACTCACAGTAAGTCTTTTCACACTTTCTAATCAGCCAACTGGTTTCCTGGTGGCTTTAAAGTTGTGGCGTTTCAAATAGTGTTAAATGTTAAAAGGAAGTAGTGGGTGGGGAGCTATTGTACAGCGTTAGCACGGGTGGTTTCGCATTGAATTCTTATTGAGGCAGAGTCAAAAACAGCTGTGTTTGTAAGCTTTTTTTTTTTATTATTATTGTTTCACAAGTTCACAAGAGAAAAAGGTTCATTAGATTTAAACACCCTGCAGCTGAAGAATTCACACAGGTAGGTTTATCGTCTTGTGGTGTTGTAAAACATGACTGACAGTTGCTTATGATTGAAATAATACAGTGGTTATAGTTGTTAAGACACAGATACTGCATTTTAAATGTCACTTAATAAAAAAAAGCTTCTTAAATTATAAACATCAGCACCGTAGGTCTCTCAGCGGGGTTCACCCAACAGCTCCCCGGGGGGCTCATTTATAATAGTCGGTACTGCTTTTGTGCTCGCATTCAAATTATGGCTGTTATTTATTTATGAAGAAATGTATTTGAGCTTGCATGTGTAGGTGTTTCATTTATGTCATATCTGATGCTGAAGGCTAAATAATTTGATTTCATACTGTATAGCTGCAGTGTCTGTTGAGAGGACTCGGTGGACTGTCCTCCAGTGTTTGTGTGCAGGCAGATAATTAAGATTCAACTCGTGTGTCTCTGTTTTTTACTGTCTACAAACGGGCCCTTGTAAATATGGAGGGACTGCAGGCAGAATGCTGACAGGTCAGTGGACCATAGGAGGCAAAAGATACAGTGTGTGAATACAGTAAAGAGAATACACAACTTGACTCTGTTCTGTAAGAGAGCAGAAACGTCTGAGTGAAAATGAGGGGGTAGCTGGTTGCAAGGCGACACGTTTCCGCCCGTGGTCAAAAACTTCAGTGTTTGTAATTAGACCGCAAGATCAAAGATGCAGTTCGAAGAGAACATTGTGTGTCCATCTATGACTCAAATATACCAGCGTGCACACTCTGACTTATTACCAGGTGTGGAAATATACGGTGTGTACTCTCAATATTGTAATTGAGCAGCGTTTTCAAGTGCCTTTCGGTAAATTCTCCTTTTACTCATAGGTTTTTGTAATACAGAAAGCATTTTCTCTCAAGTAATAGTAGCAATAACACACTAAAAAAAAGTAGAGCTGCAATGATTAATCGATTTGTTGTCAACTATTAAATTAATCGCCAACTATTTTGATAATCGGTTTGAGTAATTTTTTAAGAAGCTTCTTACTGTAAATGTGAATATTTTCTGGTTTCTTTACTCCTCTGTGACAGTAAACTGAATATCTTTGAGTTGTGGACAAAACAAGACATTTGAGGACGTCATCTTGGGCTTTTATCACCATTTTCTGTCATTTTATAGACCAAAACAAGTAATCAATTAATCAAGAAAAAATAATCAACAGATTAATCGACAAATAAAACAATAGTAAGTTGCAGCCCTAATAAAAAGACTTAGTTATGCATTAAAAACACCACTTAAGTAAATTTACAAAGGTATTGGTGATAAAATATACTTAAAGTATAAAAAGTAAAAGTACTCATCTTTCTGCAATAGACCCTGATAGTTTTATATGATTATATTATTGTATTAGTTTAATATATAACAATGCTACATATTTTGAAAGCACATCACATACATGTAAAATCTGAATCTGAAAAGTAACAGCTGTTAGATAAATGTAATGGAGTAAAAAGTAGATGTTTCCCCCTCTGAAATGTAGTGAAGTAAATGTATAAAGTAGTATAAAATGGAAATACTCAAGTAGAGTACAAGTACTTCAGGATTGTACTTAAGTACAGTACTTGGGTAAATGTACTTTCCACCAATGAAAGAACGACAGAGAAGCTGACAGTATAGTTATTGTGACAAAATGAGGAGAATTTGAGTTCATACCGGGTGCGGCTGTAGCTCAAGTGAGTAGAGCGGGACGTCCTTTAACCGCGAGGTTGGCGGTTTGATGTACCTGTATGTATATGATAAATGTAATAAAGTTTAAAGTGGCAGAGCCATTCAGCTGTTAATTGTAAGGTTGGAGGTCTGATCCCCAACTCCTCATGCCTATGTGTCGAAGTGCCCTTGAGCAATACATTAAAATCCAAAGTCTCTATGGAGCGTCTGCCAAATGTGAGGTAATTTTAATTTTTAAACTTAGTTAAATTAGAAAAGATGATAACAACACATCACTAAATTGTAGACGTAATTTGGTCAGTGGTGCATACTCTTATGGAGGACATCCTGCATGGGTCTTTCATAATGACTGTTACCCAGACAAGCTTTCTTTTTTGAACTTCTGCTTATTTATTTTTCAACACAAGTAATCTCACTTTTACTTGAGAACAATATTAGTCAATAACTTCTGCTTGAGTGTAATATTCTTGGGTTATTTCCAGCCCTGCGTATTACATTTGTTATAGCCATGTTGGCCGATTCAGGCCAAATAATAACCAATCCATGACTTTCTAGTTCAAACTCCATATACTGTAACTATACTCATGGTTAAGAGTCAGCATCCACTGTTTTCACATATACACTACAATTTGCATGCCTTGCTGTCCTTTTAAGTGAGGAACTGCTCCGATTTCAAAGATAACACACAGGGCTATGGGTAAAGTTGCTGTGATAGGTTGCACAAATAAACATTGGGGCACATACAGTATATGAACATTTTTACAGTTCATGTAAATTATGCATGACGCTGAAGGATATTTCAGTCCCACTTAGGAAGGCTTTGACGCTAACTCCTCAGCACTTGGCAGTGTACTGCTGAAAGAGAGGAGAGAGGCGTCGGCCGCTGTGATCCACCGGGGACGGCGGCAGAATCTCCTCTGTTGTTTCCACTGTTGCTCTGTGCGGCTGCTCTCTCACTGTTTCCATGTGTGATTGTTTGTCTCCACACACTAATAACCTCATCTCTCTGCCTGCCTGTATGTCGCAGGATCATCCTGGAACACAACAGTGACCTCCTCTGCCTTTACCGCCTTTACCGGCATCAGCATGTTTGCGTTTCGTTACGTCAAAGCAAAGATCGTGAGGCTAGCGCTGCACTTTCTTTACCACGTCGGTGCTGGTGTCACATAAACACCTGCATCTCAGTGTGAGAAGCTGAAAATGTGATTACGCCTTCAGAGGGTGGGGTTTTAGAGAAAATGGTGCTGCTGCCTAAACTTCCGGCTGTTTGAGCTGTTTAAGGAAATGTTTATGAAGACTAAATGAGGCAGCTTTATAGGGATCTTACAACAGCTGACAGGTTACATATTAAAAACGTACACATTGTAAAAGTACTAGTAAGTAATTTCACATTTTATTAAAAAAATGATGCAAAATTAAGAAGTTAGTCTTTTATTTTCAGTCAATATTTTAATGTTGGCTGTTCAAGAGTGATACTCTGTCAGTTTGATGAATATTCAGTAGACCGAGTGGTTTCTAAATGACACATAATGAAAGTTGTGGGGTAATTTGAGATTTTGCATACAATGCAGTCACAGCAGGTGTGTGTCCGTCGGGTGTATTACAGCAGCTTCAAGTTGAACTCATTCAGTCAGAACTGAGGGCCATAACTTTCAGGTTTCAGGTTGATAACTTTCAATATGTGTGTGTTTCAGGGTCCTCTGCATCCCCGGTGTCTTCCTCTCCTCCTCCGCCTCTGAAGCCATGGACTAGAGCTGCGTCTGGGCCGGACAGTCCCATGGTCATCAGATGGCTTCTCAACAACCCTCAGCAAAAATACAGAAAGTAAGTGTGATAACTAACAGGAGGAAGTTGAATCACAGTCATCCACATTGTCACTGACAGCTGCTAAATATCATTAAAAGGATAACGCTAGATGTATTCAATGCTTTTCTGATCAACAACAAAACCCCATGAAAACCAACAATGAGTTGATCCTATTATTAAGTATTGCTTGTGAAGGCAAATACTGATATATTACACTGCATAATAGACCGCTATTGTTGTCCAAAAACTATTAAAAACACATAAATGAGCCACACTGCTGCACTGGGTAATGTGTTCTTTCATTATGATGGAACAGGCGCTGTAATCCTGGTCAGTACTCTGATCTTTTACTGAAGGAAAATGCTCCGTTATCGTCTTAAATTCCAGATGTTGTAATTTAAAGTACAGAAGTATTATCAGCAAAATGCACTGAAAGCAATTAAAAGTAAAAGTATTTATGTTTTTTATTTAATACAGGCAAAATACACATAACAAACACGACAATATGATGACATGACAAATAACCTCAACAAAAGAAGAAAAAGTATCCAGAGACAAAAATAATAGCAAGAGGATCTCTTCAGTAATTCAAATAATTAGATTGACAGTACCAATATAAACTGAAATATACATATGACAGGTAGAGCATATTTAATATTTCATACAGTACCACTTTTTACTAGAGCAAACGTTTTTTTTTTCCATTTCATGTTGTGTCGTTCTACATTTTGTGGTTTGTAACAATTATTTTTTTCCAAAAAGTAAAAGTATTTGTTATGGAGAAAAACGGCCCCTGTGATAGTAATACTGTTATATACATTATTATATTATATTGGATTATTGTTACGTATGCATTAAGATAATAAATGCTTTAGTTGGTCAAGCTGGAGGTAATTTGAGCAACATTAAATACTGTTGGGTTGTTTAATTTGTCACAAAGTGTCATATATTATAAGCTTATCGTATGTTTTGCATATAAAATCTTAATGAGCAAAGTAACTATAGCTGTTAAATAAATGTAGTGCATTTATAGTACAATGTTTCCCTCTAAAATATAGTTGAGCAAAAGGAAAACGTTATGTAAAATGACACTCAAGTAAAGTATTAAGTACAGTACTTGAGTAAATGCTTCGCCTTTTTCTTTTCACAAAGAAACTATAATATTGAGACATTTTTTAAAAGATTTACATTTGGTTGGAACAAGTAGGCTCGGCACTGAGAGCAGCTGAAAGTTTTAATAGAGATGAGAAAAATATAGATAAACATCAGACTCTGTTTATAGCTCACTCACTCACGCCTTCATATGTTGTAAAAGCCTGATACCGTCATGCGTGTGACAAATATGCAAGTAGTCATTATGATTAAAGGGAAGCTGGACAGTCCCAGTCTATCTTTAAGTCAGATAGAAAAACATGCATTAGGGTGTTTCTGAGTCATAACTACCTCCCACAGAGAAAGCGATCTGATCTGAATAAGGCCGCTCTTAAGGGAAAAGATGAGGTCATGACTTATAATATTCAGCTATTTCTGTGCCTCGCTCCACACCACTGGACTCAAGGTTTATTGCCCTGCAAAGCAATACTGTGATTCACATTTGATGGGCAGCCTATTATTCTGTACAGAGTGAAATGAGTGTAATGATGTGCACATATGTTGTCTCTTTGGAGGAGGTGCTGTAAATACCCAACAGACTGACTTTCTAGACTTTTGAATTTCCTGCAACTGTCCTACAATTGAAATAACTAAGCCCGCCTATAAACATGTAGCTGATAAGTGACAATAAAGAGAGAACAATCTTCTCCTCCGGCTTCGATCTGAATATGCATCAACCATACCCTCAAGATCTCTGACTAGATCAGAGACACCTGCTGACCACTCTTGTTTCCTGTGGTTTGTGCTTCTTCAATTCTTCCCACAGTACTGTAATGATGCACATGCAACACAATGCAAATGGCTGACAGTAAGTAGGTCAGCTAAACGACAGCTTAAGTGCAGCTTTGACTCATTAATAATGCATACGATAAAGACTAAAGTTGCTGGGTCTTCAACAAAGATATTTTTTCTCTCTGATACCAACAATCAAGCAGTGCTCTGTCTTTTTTTTGTTATGAGCTTTTCATTTTCATTTGATGTGATAATACTGACTGAGAGGACGTTTCTGAGCTTGTTCTGTCATGGTCAGTTAAAGATATGCCATGACGCCCTAACCTGGTACGATACCCCATTTTATTAGTATTAGTACTTGTGCCGGCGAGGTCGCTGTTTTACCAAAGAAAAACCTTATTAAACGCTGTTTAATAAGTGAAATCAGAATCAGAATCAGAAATACTTCCATTTTAGAATAAAATATATTAGGGCTGTCAAAGTTAGCACGACAACGCGTTAATGAAAATTTGCTTTAACGCCACTAATTTCTTTAACGCAATTTGCGATTTTTAGGTTGTATCTGGCTCAGTTTTAAAGCTAGAGGAGTGAAGATACTAGGAAGGAGGCTAAATAACGCTCCAAACTTACGCTGAATGTTGGCGAGGAAAAACTGTCATGGCCATTTTCAAAGGGGTCCCTTGACCTCTGACCTCAAGATATGTGAATGAAAATGGGTTCTATGCACGAGTTTCCCCTTTACAGACATGCCCACTTTACGATAATCACATGCAGTTTCAAGTCATAGTCACGTCAGCACACTGACACACTGACAGCTGTTGTTGTCTGTTGGGCTGCAGTTTGCCATGTTATGATTTGAACATATTTTTTATGCTAATTGCAGTACCTGTGAGGGTTTCCGGACAATATTTGTCATTGTTTTGTGTCGTTAATTGATTTACAATAATAAATATATACATACATTTGCATAAGGCAAGCATATTTGCCAACTCCCATGTTGATAAGAGTATTAAATACTTGACAAATCTCCTTTTAAGTAACATTTTGAACAGATAAAAAATGTTTTATTTGATTAAATTGCAATAAATCGCAATTAACTATTTTAATCAATTCACAGCATAAAATATATATAAACACAGGGAAGTTATAAGAAAAATAGAAATAAGAATAATGAAGAAATGTAAATGTGTGTACATTATCAAATATAAATGCAAAAAAATAAATGCACATATAAAGTTAACTATCAAAGATGTTACGTAAACTCGTAAAACTCGTATACTAAAGTATAAAGTATAGGGGGACATCAGATTACTGCATTTCATTTTTTTAATTAATAATTTTTTACATCGTTTCAGTATCGGTATTGTGATATTTAGGCAGGGTATCGTATCAAATTCATAATTTTGGTATGGTGACCACACTGGTCATGTTGCACAGAGAGTTGGAGCTCAGAGGCGTGGGCAGAATATCTGAATGTCTCAAGCGTGCTCTCACTCCTCTTTAGGTCAAAGCCGCAGACCTGAGCAGCCTTCAATCCTCACAGAGGCCGCGGTGTCAGAGCTGCAAACCCGTGGGTGTTTGTTTCTTCACTGACAACGCTCTGAACTCCGCTCCTCTGTCACCCACACAGCCTCGAGTGGAATGAGAGCTATGCATGGACTCATTCATTCCACGGGCCGAGGGAGTGAACTCTTGTGCATCTTTAGAAGTGTTGTTTATAACCTAACAAGACAACGCTTGTTGATCATTAGAGCCTGGATGTTAACATGTTCCCCCAGCTAGGATCACACTAAATAACATTACACTGAAGCGCTCCACAAACATCCACAAGGCATCCTTCCTTGCTGGATTGTGGTTTAAGATGCTGGATCATACCCAGAAACCCCTGGTTGACGTTCAGTGGCAGGAAGAGGGTTAGTGTTGTTATGATCACGGGCGGTGGGCCAGAGGCTTTGGAGATAGGCAGGTGTGTCCTGGATACGACCTCTGGCCGTGTTGTTGATATTACATCCGTGCTGCTGGATATTATGTTATGACTGTTAGCAAGAGCTGGGAGGAGCGCTGGGAGTGTTCACGGTACTATGAGCTATCAGCTCTATGAAGCATTACACATCAGCACAAGCAGGCCGAGACTGCTGGCTGGGATTAGACTAAGAGAGAGAGGGGACGCCTCTGTATCTGTGTTCTCACGGGGGGTTAGTGAGTGATGGGTTTTTAAACGTGTGGCTGAAATGGATTTACTGTAAAATGGTGTGTTTTTTTCCCAGATGACAACGTGAAGGCTGGCGTCCACCAAGGCCACCGCTGCACCTTGGGCAGCGCACACACATGATCACATGACTCTGGACATGGACGCGGTCCTGTCAGACTTTGTTCGGTCCACAGGGGCAGAACCGGGTCTGGCAAGAGACCTGCTGGAAGGTAAGAGACCAACACTACTGTCCGTCCTGCACCGCCGAGATTAGAGGCTGCCAACCAAACTGTCTTGATATGTGGGAATTTGTGTTTTGATCAGCTGCTCCCTGTTGTGCTGCGGTTGCACTCGAGCGAGCAGAGGAGAGGGAGGAGGAGAGGAAATGAGGGGAAAGGAAAAGAAAGGAAACAAAGGAGGGGAGGAGAGGCCTGCAACAGTGAGCCAGCCTGCTGATTTAGAGGCCGGTGTGACGGTTTTACGAGTGCACTCCCCAGGGAGAGCTTTGTGCCCATTCATTGGAACTCATTGAGGAGCAGAGTGCTACTGGCACTTGTATAGCTTACATACACTTTGGGGGGAAAAAAGCAGGAGAGCAAAAGTGCACACGGCAACAGAAAGCTGGTTGATGGTCAGTTGAATTGGCTTGGATATCTAGAGACAGTAAAAGTGATGTTTGTGTTTTTGTTTCACATTGCATTCCAGCATCTGGTCAAACTGCAGTAAAGAAATGCTGAATTCAGACACAGTTTTGTCTACTTTACAGGAATAAAAGCATGCTCCACACAAATCAGACTTCCATTAGGGGATGAAATCCTTGTCGTGTGTGTCCTGGAATTTGTTTTTTAATTTTTTTTTGTCTCTGCATGTGTATTATGCAGCTGGTGTCTAGTCTGATAAAAGAATTAAAGTGTTGGATGTCTGTCTCTCCCTCCCCCCTCTGTCATTTTTATTTCCGATTCTGCTTTGGCACAAAGCCACAGGGGCATACGTGTGCCACTAACAAGACACCAAACAAGACACTGCACTCAGACAGAGACAGACGTGGGCCCGGATGTCCTACTTCAGTGTCACGCCTGCTGCTTCTCTCTGCTGTTAGCTTATAGCTTTCCAGACCTGCATCAGTCAGCTGCTCTGTGACCCTCTGGTCTGAGTCAGGATGGTGTGAGGAGCAGAAATATGACAGTGCCACATGTGGTGCTTCCCCCTAGAGGCTGGTTTATGTACTGGAGAATTTGTTGTGACCTTTGTGGTCACATTTATTGACAACCTGTGCGTTCCAATACCCGTACTACCTTACTATTTAGTATGTCAGAAAAAGATTTAGTAGGGCCCAATACATAGTATGTCAAATACAGAATGCCAGAAATACCAGGATGTCCTGCTGCATACTGCCAGCTATTCTGACCCACAATCCTCGGATATGTGAGCAAGAGGGTCAAGGAGCAATGTTTTGGAGAACTAGTATGTCCCAATTGTATGCATACTGCATGCAACAGTACGTACTTTGTAAGGAAAGCTGCAGTATGTACTAAAAGTAAAGAGAAAAGTATGTGATTTGGAACGCACCCATTTCATGAGCTCTGGGATGAGGGTTTTTAATTTTCAGAATAGGAAAAAAAAGGTTAATAACTTAATTTTGAGGATTTTGTTTCATTAAAGAAATCAGTTAGTTAGTAAAGCTTGCTCATAAAGATCTACTTCTGCTGTATGGATGGAAAATCTGCCTAGTTAAATTCAAAGTCCTTTAATGAGAAAAGAAATTTCAATGAATGTTCACACTGCAGAGGAATTTATCAGTTTTCTTTTTGCTGACACCAGCCATTACAAATGAAGGAGCTGAAACAATGCCACAGTAATAGTAGGCTAATGTAGAAGCATTTAAAGGCCGTGCATTAGGTGCTGAGTGGCTACAGTATGTTGCTGGACCTTTAAGTTGTATTCCTGGATCTGTGCAGCTCAGTTAAGTAGAATCAGATTTGCATTGATCGGCGTGAGAGACAGAGATTAGCGGTGCCAGGTTTCATGTTCAGACTGCCGAGAATTGTCATGTCTGGAAGTCTGGTAGTCAGGAAGAGGACAACTTCCTCCAGGTCTTTAACACAGGGAGTCCATTAATGGACGCTGTCTCGCAAACATGCTCAGATTACACGCAGGCACCCTCTGAATGTTTGTGAGTTTTATGAAGACTGTTTTGCAGATAGTTGCTGTGGCATCATGAGAAGGCACGCAGAGTTATTATAAGACCGAGGCACGACTTGTGTCTCTTAAACCTGGAAGGGATCTCTGTTAGTTAGAGAGACAGCACCCAGAGGAGACAACTGTGTGTGTGTGTTACCAGTGGGTGGGTCCCTCCTGCACATCAGGATATTGCTGTCACTCTATTAAAGGATCTGTATCCCCTCATTGTTGTGGCACCACCCAACCTCAACCTCTAGTTATTCTCCTTGTGATGCAACATGTTTTACTCCGACAGAAGCGCTGTATGGCACTGCTCCATATGTACCATTATGTTGGGATCATTATTTAATATAGCTGGAAATGTATCAGTATGTATTTCAAATATTAAAAAAGACAGTAATCCAAAAATCTGCAGATGCAAAGATCTTCTTCATTTTTTTCTCCTCCCTTTCTGCTATCGGGACATATTATGTGTTATACACCATGAGATAACCCTGTTTACTGTAAACTGTAGCAAAGTGTCCTGTTGCACCAGAAAAACAACTTTTTGATGCGTGGGAACATCATATTTGTCGAACCACTGTAATTTTTCAGGATAATTTTGACTGAATAAATCAAGACCCTTCAATTATCCAACACTATGAGCAACATTTGTTCTTGATAGTTGTAATCAGCGTTGATGTGCAATCAACCTGACCTTTTGTTTGTGTCCCGCAGGTAAAAATTGGGACCTCAGTGCTGCTCTAAATGATTACGAGGAGCTCAGGCAGGTCCACACTGCCAACCTGCCGCAGGTCTTCAACGAGGGCCGCTACTACAAGCAGCCAGAGGCACGTGACACGCCCAACCATGTCAGCAAGATCGACCGGCCGTGTGCACAGAAACAGGAGGACAATGCACAAGGTGCGAGGGCCACCGTATGACCTCACCATGCGCCTTTCGTCACTTGCTTCCCACTCATCCAGTCAATTCTCGCTTCTTCTTCTTCTCCCCTCTAGAGAAGCGTCTGTCCCGAGGGATCTCCCACGCCAGCTCTGCTATCGTCTCCCTGGCGCGGCTGCAGGTGGCCAACGAGTGTACCAGCGAGCAGTTCCCTCTTGAGATGCCCATCTATACATTCCAGCTGCCGGACCTCAGCGTGTACAGCGAGGATTTCAGGAGCTTCATAGAGAGAGACCTGATCGAGCAGTCCACCATGATGGCTCTGGAGCAGGCCGGTGAGTACTACAGGATATAATATACAGTCTGTCATAGTGCTTCTCCTACTCCTGATATGAGATATGTAACAGGATCTCACGCATTTCAGTGTATTCTTTATTTAGATTACACTGAAACGCAGGAGGCCCACAAAGCAGCAGCGATGATACATGCCAGTGAAAGTCAGAAATGTAGACGGAGATGTGGAGAGTGAGATTGAGAGAGTAGAGAGACAGAGCAGATCAGAGGAGCAGCATCATCTGGAAGCAAGACGACAACAACTAATTCAAAGCATCCGGGATCCCAAAGGATTCATCTCCCAGCTGAAGCTTTGAACTAACGGAGAGAAAACTAGTTAGTGAAGTTTGAAATCTTCCTTCAGATTTTCCCACACAGAGACTGCAGAGATCCTAAAGCCTTTCTCACCTAATTCTGTTCAAAATCGTGATAACCGAGAAGAACGTCGGGACAATTAAATATGTTGACCTTCATATTTCATAAACACATAAAAGAGAGAATCTGTCTTATAGTCTTATGAATACATTTTAACAGTGCAGATCTGATCTCAAGTGATAAGTGACGGATTTATTTTATCATAAATATATGGAATCTTCACTTTATGGGTGGTTGAATCTCAACCAGCATATGAATCATTCTTGGATATATAACATCATTAAACACACTGGGATGTAATAGTAGTCCATGTTTCCAGAAAATTAACTAAAAAAAAATTGAGAAACGCAAAAAAACATCTGCATTTTGAGCCCATCCACACTGAGGGGTAAATCATTCAGAGGCTCTTCTGTGTTTACTGTTGTTAAATAAATGATCAGCCCAGGCTCAGAGGGTTGCCTGCCTGCAGTAAAGCAGTGTGCCGAGCCCAGGGCTGTGAAGCAGTCGTCTCTCCCTCGGGGACACCGGCAGGGCGGTGATGGAGCAGAAACTGGAGATACTGTAAAAGTCTGAGGCTGAGGAGGAAGATATTCACTGTGGGTTTTTTTGAAAGACTGCTGGGTATTTGAGGGGTGTGTGCAAAAGCATATGGCCTGTGCTAATCATTGCCTTCAAAGTTCAGCTATTCAGGCTAATTATGCTTGTTGGCTAATTGTTCTCAATGGGCCGTCACTGGTACCTGCTGCAGTACAGTGAGGCTGGAAATTACATTTGAGTATCAAGGTGACAAACAGCTTAGACACACAATTTAATTCTCCTGTAAATATCTGTCATGACATTTCTAACACAGGTGTTTTTTCACTGCATCTGATGGATAAAAGGGAGTCATGATTTAACATCACTAACAGAACAGAAAGCAGCAATTGACAATCTCTCCACAAGATGGTGAACATTTACTCAGATATCAAATGTCTAAAATAATAAAATTAGGATGTAAACTAAACTCAAACAAATGACACTAATTACACTTTTAATAAATACAGTAACCCTTAAAGGAACAGTGTGCAACATTTTGGGGGATCTATTAGCAGAAATGGAATATAATAATCATAACTATTATTTTCATTAGTGTATAATCACCTGAAACTAAGAACCGTTGTGTTTTCTTTAGCCTAGAATGAGTCCTTCATATCTACATAGGGAGCGGGTCCTCTTCATGGAGTCCACCATGTTGCTCCGCCATGTTTCTACAGTAGCCCAGAATGGACAAACCAAACACTAGCTCTAGAGAGAGCCTTTAGAGTTTTTTACCTGAAGGCCACTGTAGTTCTCCGACAAGCTTGTGAAACTGCGGTAACGTGTGCCGCAGAGTGTCTGACTTCCGTTGCTCTTAAAGTAGTATTATTATGGTAAGGATGGCCTCTGAGCGAGTTTTACACGGTTTTACACTCGGCGGCTCATGTTCCTGCAGTTTTGGAAAGGGAGGAGTGAGCAGACGGGTACTCAGCTGGTTGCAATCTGCAACCACACCACTAGATGCCGCCAAATCATACACACTGCACCTTTAACTATGTAACAAATAATTTTAAATAATGCGCTATAGGTATAGAGTTTTTTTATGGACCTACATACTGAGACTTATCTATTTGGAGTTATTTTATCGGCCGTGTTATATCTAAAATATACCTGCTATAAACCTACTGTTGCTGCTCTTCTATTATTGATGAATGAACAGTTTCCTGTTTTTCCCACCTATGGCTCCTGTTAGATTCCCAGCCGCCCGTGGAATAAACATCTCTCTTTGAATTGCCTCTCCCAAAGATGTAGATAGTATTCTTCTATTCACAGCGATGTTGGGCTGGGTTACTGTCAGAATAAATGTTGCTGTGGGCCCGTAAAGCCCGATGAGACATTATATTGGACTATACAAATAAATTTGACTCAGGGATCTTATCACCAATATTTTTTGTGTGTGTTTCAATTTGAGTAAATGAAGAGAAGATTGATTTGAAAATGGATTGACACTGAATGCCCCCTCTGTTTCTCAGTTTTGTACAGAATTAATGGTCTTACAATATTGTACATGTGTGCAGGTCGTCTGAACTGGTGGTCCACCATGTGCACCAGTTGTAAGAAGCTGCTTCCTCTGGCGACCACAGGGGACGGGAACTGCCTTCTGCATGCTGCCTCTTTAGGTGAGCTACTCATGTACACTAGAGTATTTCCAACATACGATATCATCCATAACAACTGTGCAAGTATGTTAACCGTGTCAGCGCTGCGTCACAGCTGCTGAATCCAGGAAGCAAGGAAGGAAGGGAGGGAGTGAGATAACTGACCTATGCATTGCAGGAAACTATCAGCTGCAGGGTTCAGGGAGTTGACGGCGTGTTCAGGTCCGTGCCGAAGGAGATTGGTGACAGTCACATAACTAAGGCCCTTTGATGAGTGATGAAAGACAGGATGTTAAAGAGCTGAGGTTATAGTTTGGTGTAACGGCTGTGTTGTTGTTTTACATCCTCAAGTAACAGTGTTTTGCATCTGTGTTTATCAGGTATGTGGGGCTTCCACGACAGAGACCTGATGCTGAGGAAATCCCTGTACACCATGATGAAGAGCGGAGCGGAGAGGGACGCTCTGAAGAGGAGGTGGAGGTGGCAGCAAACCCAACAGAACAAAGAGGTCGGGAGAGTGAAATGCATCACATCCTCTTTCAGCGAATGACACATTAATAAATCCATACGAGCAAGCGAAGGGATGAGCCGCCAGTAACCTCTGTTACTAAGCACCTATTTTAGCTTCCTAGCTGGGTCGCACATTTGGATTTTTTGCTGCGAGGAAAATAGTCTTTCGATGATACCGAGTGTGCATTAGTAGCAGTGTTAATGCTGTCAAATCCTCTGCAATTCCTCTCCCTTCGCTTGATGTTCATGGATTAAAGTATTTGCCAATCTATTAGAAAAATGGTGTCACCAAAGATAGCTCAGGCGAAGAAGTAGTCCAGATGCTCATGTTTTAAAAATGCCCGGGGCGTCCTGGTGGCCCCAGACGAATCCCATGTAAACGCAGCGCCCTGGTTTGTTGCATATCATCCACCTTTCTCTAATTACCCATAATCCCTGTGTGTTTCTTTTATCAAAACATCCATTAACAGCAAAAATATGACAAAAAATACTTCACATGTGTAGCTGCATAAAGCTTCAGGAGATAGATGCAGATGAAAATAGTGGAAATGAATAATAATAATAATAATAAGGGTCGTGTGGGTGAGCATCAGCACGTGTTTATCAGGATTTCTATTTGTGTGTCTGTGCAGTCGGGGCTGGTGTACACTGAGGAGGAGTGGGAGAGGGAGTGGAACGAGCTGCTGAAGTTGGCCTCCAGTGAGCCTCGCACCCACCTCAGCAAAAACGGCAACACCAGTGGAGGGTAAGCTGTTTGACTCACATTTTATCCCTCAAAAAAGCCTCCAAGTGTATACTAAACTCCCAAGACACAACAACGCATATTACATCCCTTTAACCAGAATCCAGCAACGTTTGCTCCGTAGTCATTGTATAAGATGGAGAGTGGAACAGAACTCATCCCACATCCCACATTTACAGCTCCTCCTGCTGTGTTTTAATGCCTTGTGCGTTGAAACGCCGCAGGAGGCCCACAGTTAAAACAAAAGTGACCTTCACCCTAAGATGGATTTGTCTCATTGTTCCCCACTCGGACTGTTGCTCTCTCAAATTGCTTCCTTGATTTAATAAGAAGCTCTTGTGTGAGACTGTGCCATCTACTGGCTGCTATCAGTATTTCTCCCCCTCCTCCGTGTTGCATAAACAAGTGTAAGAGTGGGTTTATCTCAGGCTACAGAGGCAGGTTGGAAACTAACTCTGGTTTCCTCCTCCTACGCACAGAAACCTTGTGGTTTGTTTCTTGTTTCCATTTTCACTGAAATAAACGTACATACACGCTGAGCATAGCAGCAGATCTGGTGGAAAAAAAACAACCCTGATGAAAAGAAAAAAAAACTCATTATGATGTCTGCTGTTGATTGAAATGTAATTTCCTGACATAAAATGTGGTTTAAGCAGCTTGTGATTGTCTGCACTCAGTGCTGACTTAAAGCAGCAGTAGGTAGAATTGGAGCAAATATGATTAAAAAAAAATATTTTTTATAAAATGTCACTATATCCTGACAGTAGTGCATGAAAAGAATCATGTGCCTCTGTGTCCTCTGGTGCTCCTAATGGCATCTGCAAGATTTCACACACCGGAGGAAAACAACCAATCAGAGCCGAGCTGGAGTCTGCCGTCTCTGAGCAGCTGTCAATCACTCACACACTCCGATCAAACGGTCAAACTAGACAGCGCTGATGAAATATGAATCAATATTCTGTTACTGTAATGCCTATTTCTCGCCTCAAATGTTTTCAGAAACATCTTGTAGTGTACTGTTTAGCTGTAAAATGAGAAAGTTTGTGACCCGGCAGCCATGTTGAGATCAGCTGATGAAATACCAAGCCCACCAGCCGGAGCAAACTTTCTCATTGTTGCCTTTTTTGACCATTTGATTGGAGTTCGCGAGTGATTGACAGCTGCCTCCATTGAATGAACAGCAAGTAGGAACGCTCTCTCTGAAATGACCTGTGATTGGCCAAAGTCTCCCGTCACAGGTTAGATTTTCTAAAGCCTGAAAACAGAGCCATGAGGAGGTGCAGAAGTCTAGTTTTCTCTCAGAGCATTTCAATTACAATATGCTGAAAGGTTATTATGGAATTTTTGCCCAATGATGCCAAAAACATTCTGCCTGCTGCAGGTTTATAACAAACGGGGCAATTTGCTGTGTTTCGCCAGCGTTGACTCGTCCAGTACGAAGCCCTCCATCACTGAAAACATCCACATTAAAGAGCGTAATTTCCTCATTTACTCTGGTGGTTGTAACCTCTCATTGAGTCGGACTGTAATACAGTAATCAGGTTAGGGATGTTTGATGGTCCTAGTGTGAGATGAGCCCCTAAATAGGATGAGAGGGATTCACATATTAAGAGGCTCTTTATTAGAGTGAATTTGGCAGCGTGGCTGTTTGTGTGGCCGACAACTTAATTGTTGCACATCCTCCGGTTCCCTGGTGGTTGCATGCCTGAGAGCTCTGCCTCTGCTTTTTTCTCTCCGTCTCACCCTCCCTCCCTCTTTGCTCTCATTCATTCAAACACATGTGCGAACAGATGGATCTTTGTGCGCATCTGTTAAAGGTAGCCAGAGGGCAAAATAGGATCTAAAATGGATCTGATTCGATTACGCAGGCACATGATTAGCTCGAACATTTACTGTTTTGGCAGATGTTTTTTTGCATCAGTCGATACCAGTTCAGGAAATTGTCATAGTATCCCATGATCCCACAGTGTTACATGGTTGTTGTTTTTTCTTGCAGGGTGGATAACTCTGAGGATCCGGTCTATGAGAGTCTGGAGGAGTTTCATGTGTTTGTGCTGGCCCACGTGTTACGCAGGCCAATTGTAGTGGTGGCTGACACGATGCTCAGAGACTCAGGAGGAGAAGGTAAGCTGACTGCATCTTTCCTTCTACATTACAGTAGGATATAAGCAATGGACTGACACTAGATGTGTTGTTGCAGCGTTTGCTCCCATCCCGTTTGGAGGGCTCTACCTGCCTCTGGAGGTGCCTCCGAGCCGCTGTCACTGCTCCCCTCTGGTCTTAGCCTACGACCAGGCTCACTTCTCTGCGCTGGTGTCCATGGAGCAGAGAGACCAGCAGCGAGAGCAAGGTGAGCAACCGTGCATCATCACGAAACCACAGAAAAATCTGGTGGCATCCTCAGATTGAGAAACCTTTCTTGACCTCCTGTTCTTTAAAAATCCAACCTGCTGTAATGTGCATTAGTTAAGTTAGGTGATAGTCAGGCAGGCTTTGCTTAAGTGGGTAGATTCCTACGAGAATGAGGGCGAGTGGTCTGCCTGTCCTGCTAGAGGTGAATAATGTATGAGAGCAGTCTAATTACCTGGGATTCATTATTAAAACAGGCCGGTTGGCAGCAGGAACCAGGGAGCGGCCGACATGGAGCGAAAGTGGACAGCAGGCCCTTTCTTCTGACTAACTGAGCGTTGATCAAATCATTCAAGCCTGAATGTTATTGTACGTCTTAGGGCTGCCCCGTCTTAGTCGATTAGTCAACTAATCGGTCGTTTTGGTCTTAGTCGACTAAGATTTCTTTAGTCAGTTCGTCTTTTTTCATGCTTTTTTCATGCTGAATGACTTACTTCCAAGAAATGTATCAGCACATCTCTGGTAAACACACGATTTAAAGTGGTGCTTTTGTGTGAGTCATGGAGAAACTACAGAACTGTCGATTAAATCAACTTATCAATTAGTCGACAAAATCGTATTAGTGTTAGTGAGTAGGGCTGTGTATTGACAAGAATCTGGCAATACGATACTTATGATACAGAGGTTACGATTCAATATATTGCGATACTGTAAGCAAGGTGATATATTGCATTATTAACCGGCTTTATTGAATACTCGATTCTGATTGGTCAATCACAACATTCTATGGTCTCTTATTTCTTCATAGCAGACCGTTGCTATGTATAGCAGACCGTTGCTATGGGCGCAGGTCTGATCTCGGACTCTGGTGGACCGTTTTTGAGACAAAATATAGTAAGTAGTCACGTAATAAGCGGGATAATTTTAGTTTTAGGAAAACTGTCATAGTATAAAGAAACATCACCATATGCATAAAATCTGTGCAAAAAAAATTTACTTCTGTCAGAACAATAGGATCTGCATTTGCATTTATCACAGTCCCTGTAACATCCAACATCATAGCACTACTTAGAGAGGGCACAGATGCGTCTCTTTGCAAAGGAAATAAAGAATTCACTCTTTGCATGTAAAATATTGTTTAAAAATCAATACAGTGTTTTTTTTAGAATCAATACAGCATCATAAAACATGATATGGCGATACTCGATATTGAGTGTTAAGAATTTCCTTGGTCGAGGACTACTGTCTACATTTCTTTCTCTGAAGTAACTGTTTGAATTTAGTTTGTTACAGTCGATAAGTCTATTTCTGCGTCTTTCACGGGAGTCTGTGACATGCTGCTGCGTGGAGCATATTGATTGTGTTATGTTGTGGCGAGGCAGTGCTGATTTTCCGTTCTGTCTGAGTGACTCTTTGTTTTTGTCTTGTTTGGCCCGTTCAGATGCCAGCGCTCCCACTCCGGATGCGTTGGTTATTCTCGAGGTCAGAGTAATCCTCACACGGAGTTCCTTTAATTGACAAATAGAGTGGATCTCCTTGACAACCAGTCTTAGTAGTCACGGCACTCTTCTGCATCTGACTCAGTGGGTGGAACTCACTTGTCACTTGCGTGGGCAGCCGGCCAACTCTGCCTCTTTTTTCCTCACTCTAAAACACAGAAACACTTGCGCAAACTGTTTCTTTCTGCCTCTCTCTGTCTTCCTCCATCTCTCTTGTGCTTTTCTGAGCATACAAGTTTGCTATTCTCGGCATGTAAACACCAACCTAGCTATTAAGTCTGGATACGACCACTGCAGACTAGCAGACAGACATGATTACTAACCTGCGATCCCTGCCCTAGAGTCATTCCTTTTAATGCCAGCAGCACATCAAAGCCAGCCTACTCCACATTCAGCACTCCCACTTTTATTTAGTGTGGCAGAGAGGAGGGTTCTCCTTTTGTCCACCAGATGGTGCATATGTCCAACGAACCTGCCGTAGCTCCATCACAACACCACTGCATGACTCTACTTTTTCATTCTGGTACACTGTGTCCTGTGATAGGATCAGAGTGCGTTTTGTCTGCAGTGTCTCTCTCCAGGATGTTATGAAAACACTTGTACGCTTAGCTCGGTGCATTCGTATGTCATGTGATGAATCATATTACACTGCAGTGATACAAATCTGTGCTGCTCCTGTTGTGTTTTTCTGCATTTTTATGTGTGTAGGAGGTATGTTTTTGTCCATTTTCTTATCATTTCTGAATTTTAAGAAATACAATGCTGCCATACGGGCTTATATCTCTGAACAGATGCCAGACAGACCTAATCTTCCACTACCAATTAGGACAGAGTAGCCCCAGCCGGCCCCTAAGCCCTCACCACATCACCACATATGGGCAGGGTCCCGGGCCCCAACAAAACCAATCCTCTCCCCTCTCACAGTCAGGCCAATGTGTGGACGTCTCAGGTGGAGGGTTGGTCTCAGTTTCCGCCAGCACAGGGAAGAGCATCGGAGAGGTCTGTGTGTGTTCAGGTGCCAGAGGCTGGGTCAGAATACTGGCTCTTTCTTCAGCCGTCTGTATGGAGGGTTACAGCAGCAGAGTGCCCCCCAAGTAACCCGAGACTAAATCACACTGACATATCACGCTACTGACCCTTTTATGGCCTGCGTGCATGGCTGCTGGGGCTATGTTGATGGTGGATAGTGGGAAAAAACAACAAGGGAGGGGTGCCTGAAGTCAGAGGATCAAAACTTTCTTATCCAAAAAGAGCAGTCAAGTGTTTTTTTTTCTGTCAGGTGAACCCAGAGTCCTGTGCACATGGGCGTGCTTTCTATCAGCCCACTGCTGCTCACCTGCTGTGTGATAATGACTGGCTCCTCAGTAGACGCCGTTGGCAGTGTCTTTTATCAGCTTGTTTATGCTCCTGTGGTTAAACGATGTATGAATGGAACTGGCCCTCTAGAAAACTATTTCAAGCTCTGGTCCCAGTACCAAAAACACTTCCAGGTTTTCTTTGGCATCCCGTCATCAACCCCCTAACACCCATTTGAATGAAGTAAATGGTCGTCTTTTACACAAAGACCACCTACCTAACAGTGCGGTGTTAACCATCCAGCTCTGGCCAGGTTTCACTTCTCTATCTATTAAAAGACACCCAGTGTATTACTCACCACGCAGTCAGCGTAATTAAATCAATATGGCACTCTGAATTAAAACGCCATTTGTTGTGGTTTTTATGTGTTGCTTCAAATGTGATGCTCTTGTAATTACCCCCATGGTTCCGCTGTTAAAATCTGTGGCAAAAAAAAAAAAAGCTCAGGCTTGTTTATATGCAGGACTGCTGTTTACTCTGTGAATTGGGCCCTTTAAATCTGCAGCTGTGCAGAGTGACCAGAGTCAGGAATTCAAATTTGTGCATTTTCCAGACAGTACAAATTGCTCTTGAATGGCAGACAGAGGAAACATTGGCTCAGTGGTCCCGCTGTGAGTTAAAGCTTGTAATGCGTTACTTTGTCCTCTGAAGGGGGTGAACGAGCAGAGAGGATCCTCTCTCTTTCTGCTCTCATGACACAAGGCATGATATACTAAAGACTATAAAAAGACAAAGATATTTATGTCCAATCAAATCATGTGAATACATGCTTAGAAAGGTTATCTACCTCGTTTCCAACAGCTGTTTCCTCACAGGTTACACCCACGTTTCCTCCCCCCTTCTCCCCGTCTGTATCCCCCCCCCCCGAATCAAAGATGCAAACTGAGCAAGGCGAGGCAGGCCAGCAGCAGCAGTTATGTTGCTGAGTACACAGCTTGCATACCGCGCAGGGCGATGATGTCATCTATCCATACTCTGTGGGAATCGGTCATTCAAGGACAACAAAACAAGGCTGCCAACAGGGATAGTAAATACATTACAGCACACTTTAGTCCCCCAGAGCTCAATTGGCAGTGTTGAGCCTCTGAATCTGGACCGGGCCCAAGCGGGGAACAACAGCACACACAGCACTCTGGAATGGCGAGAAAAGGAGGACAGCTGCATCGTGGGAGCCAGGACGCCACCTCGCAGACCTCCGCTGCCTGCTGCATGACCCGAATGGTAACTGAGTGGGAGCTGGTCCACTGCCTTCTGTCTGTCTGTGTGTGTTTGTGATTATGACTGAATTTTTCTGGGCGAGAGTGTTCTTGGAAAGACCCTTCTTAAAGACTCTCTTTTCCTCCCAGCTCCTCAGTGCTGCCATGCCACAGCTCTCATTACTGTTTGTCTCTGTGGCTACAGCCATGAGTCATGTTTCTTTCTTTTTTTTTTAGGTAGATGGTGTAAAATGCATTGCAATTTACAAGTATGACGCAAAGGCAACCTTGACATTTCATCTCTGGACAAGCCTATATTAGTGCTGTATTTACTCAGCTGATGGAATGTGTTTGCTTAGCGACTTAATGGTGTCAGATTCAAATAAGTGATCATGTTCGCAAATGTGCTAGCACGGGCGTGGCCCGCACTAATTCTGTTTCAAGAAGTCACGGCATCATCACTATGCATGTGCCACCACTATTTTGACACTTATCATGATTAATAGTGCACTTCTCACCTACGTAAAGGCACTCAGAGAGCAACACGACGGGGGAAAGAGTGAGTTTTTGACCTGCAGTTTCATCAGGGACACGGGATGGGCCGTTGCTGCTGGTGTCAGTGTCTCCTATGAAGCCTGCAGCCCATTGGCAGTGGAAGAATTGATGAGGCAGGGAGGAGACTGTATCTTCCATCTGGGGCTGACAGCGAAGGCTGGAATGTCCTCGGCCTGAACAGCCTGCCTCTCTCTGCTGTCATGTGGACAACGGCCCCCACGCTAGGCAGCCCGAGGAGAGCTGTCATGTGGGCCGGTGGGGTCTAGCTATTCCTCCTTCGCACTCTGAAAGGCAGCCATGCACTCACACATGAACACTGTGCACATACTGTAAAGCACGCCTCCCACGAGAGGAAGCCCGGGTGGGTGTGTGTTTTATGTGCTTGTGTCCAGTGATTAATGTTGAAAAGCTCCTCCTGCTTGTAGCTGATCATATCAGCGCGGTATGAATGGAATAAATTCACTTTTTCTC
Organism: Sebastes umbrosus; assembly: GCF_015220745.1. Taxonomy (NCBI): domain Eukaryota; kingdom Metazoa; phylum Chordata; class Actinopteri; order Perciformes; family Sebastidae; genus Sebastes; species Sebastes umbrosus. Next base: position 17,173,921 of record NC_051272.1, read on the forward strand.
TTTTATTCCTGTGTATGATTGCACTCTATTGCTAAACTAAATCATCCTGCACAGCCCCGACCAACTGTAGAGCTTCTCGGCTCAATGTAAATCCAAGCAGCAGTCTCAAGTTCAGACTACCATTTCCTCTAGTATTAGCTGAGGGATGGTTCCAGTTTGTCACAACCTGAGTCCTATTTCCGTAGTGTTGGCCATCACTCCTACTGGCAATGATAACACTGAAGTAACTGCAGAGGTCTGGGATACACCCAGCTTAGCCAAACTTATGTGGAAGAGAAGACAAACGGTTACATTATGACACGAGCTCTCAATTGTAAACATTTATCACAGATTACAGACTGACTTCCCTACTTCAACTTTGACCTAACATACTTCCCATAGTTGTGCACGCACAGTTTTTCGGTAATTTAAGGGATTATTATTAACATTTAAAGTGTTCTCACTTTGGATTTACCTCCAAATAAAGTGGTTTAGATAATCTGCTTGCTTGTTTACAACCTGTCGTATTGTTTCAATGCTCATTTGGACTTTGTGTGTTCCCAGATCTCAGTATTATCTCTGGAGAGTGCTGTGTTATTATTGCTGATAGTAAAGATGGCCTTGAAAATAAGACCCAATTTGAGAATTAATAATTAATTCTTGACTTTGGGAGACCTTGACTTGTCAAAACAGTCTCACCAAAAGGTCACTTTAGTAGCCGTTCTTTAGTTTTCAATTGTATCGCATGATCTTCCTTAATGGATGGAGTTGTCATGGAAATGCAGATGTTCAAATTTCCAATTTTTCTGAGGACTTTGGATTCGTCTGAAATGGCATACACACAGCTGTGGCTCAGAGGGTAGAGCAGGTCGTCCACCAATCGGAAGGTCGGTGGTTCGATATCCAGCTTCTCCGGTCACATGTCGATGTGTCCTTGAGCAAGACACTTAACCCCAAATGGCTGTATAATTGAATGAGTATTTAGATTAGATCCTAATGGGCAAAGTTGGCACCTTGCATGGCAACATCTGCCATCAGTGTATGAATGTGTGTGTGATTGGGTGAATGCTGACATGTAGTGTAAAGTGCTTTGAATGGTCAGAAGACTAGAAAAGCGCTTTATAAATGCAAGTCCATTTACCATTTACATACTCAACATGTGTACTATCGTTCAACATACTTTTGTGTGAATAAACAGTAGTATGTATCCTTTCGGACGCACTGAGCTGTATATTACGTCATCACTTCCTGAGAGCCTCCTTACCGGTTAGAGACGTGTAACCATGGTAACTTGTGCCAACCTCATGTGTTATACTTACAGTTAAATAAAAGCGTTATTGATGTTACAGAGCTGTCCGTCAACGTCCGTTATTAACGGGATAATTATGCTGTCGTAGTGTCCAGTGTTGCATACTGTAATATTTCACTGGAAATAGTATGCAATTTGCGTACTTTTGGTTTCATACTAAGGTTTCGGACATACTAAAAAAATCTCACATACTGTTTTAGTGTACTAAATAGTACTGTTAGTATGGAATTTCAGACGCAACCTTTAAGGGCGTCTCATCCATGCTGGTTCAAAAGTTGGGATTGAAAACAAAACAAAACCTTGGAAACAAAACAGTCTCACCACAAGGTCCATTTAGTAGCTGTTTTTGGAGCTTTCTGTATCATATGATATAATTGGAAACCCCAGAACAGCTACAACCCATGCTGTAATAAATCAGATTTTCCTTTCATTTGGAAAAGGTACATATGAATGGTTACACTTGACTAGACAGGCCAGTACAGTAGCTCAGAGAACCAGGATAGGGACCAGTCTGTGTTCAAAGAGGCCCTTCTCTGTCTGGATGAGTCCACGTGAGTGACACTCACTGGTCACGGTCACGTCTCTGCCTAAAAAATGGATGTCAGATAGAATGCACCCGCAGTATACTTTACCCCACACTGACAGGCATCTGGGATGATTAAAGTGGCATTATTCTAGTGTGTCATTATGGTGTCACTGAAGCTCTGACACCACAAGAGAACGGGTGGCGTGCGACGTAGTATCCGGTGGTAAAGCTAGACCAAACTAACCCTTCTGATAATCTCATCTCTTCCAGCTGTTATCCCCCTGACCGACTCGGAGCACAAGCTGCTGGCGCTCCATTTTGCCGTGGACCCTGGCAGGGACTGGGAGTGGGGGAGGGACGACAATGATAACACCAAGCTAGCCAAGTAAGTCCTGTATAGTATATCGCAGGGTGTTGATGCTTATCAACAACGCACACACAGAGGCGCTGACTGCGATTAAGGGTGAGAGAGTGAAAACTGCAGGCCAAGGCAGTTCTGTTAGTCTACCCACAAGGCTGTATGTGAGGGATTTAACTCTGATTATGCGCTCCGAGCTCAGGTCACTTCAAAGAGTGAGCAGAGAGAGAACAAATTGTGAGTCACGTCAGTCATCCATAGGGTTTCCCAGGAATGGCCTCACTAAAGCAGCAACACCCTCTCTGAGTTTAGCAAAGAGTTTATGTAAGGGTTTCTGTTTCACATTCCTGCCAGTCAGGGGGTTAGCTTATCCTTTAATGCAGATATACAGAGAGAGGATGCTCGAGCCACTACATAATACCACCTCTTTATATTATAATACATTGCAGGCATTCATAGAGTTTTTAGATTTACTAAGGTCTTAAAAATGTCATACTCAGACCCATGAATATGCTATAATGTATATGACATTTGGTTCTAGTAAGAAAACATTCGTCAAATGTCAACTGTGTTATACGACTGCTTGTTGTTAATTGCGTATCCATGTTCTCCCACAGTCTCATCTTGTCTCTGGAGGCCAAACTCAACCTACTGCACAACTACATGAATGTAACATGGATCCGAATTCCATCTGAAACAAGGGTAACTTTTTTCTCTCACACGTGTTTCTGCTTCGTCACGGTTAATTTAGCCCCAGAGAGACTCCTCCGTTCCAGATGTTCTTGAAACCACATAGTTCAAATCAATCAGTTTTATTTAACTGTCAGAAAGCAATGATCCAATCATGCACTCATGTGTTTGTACTGATTATTAATCACCAAAAGTCAGGCAACAACAAGTTCTTTTTGGGTGGGAATTTGTCTGGAATACATTGGGAGTCCCTGTGAAATTTCCCTGTTTTCTTCATTACTGTATTTTGTTTGTGTGTATCTCTGTGCAGGCTCCCTTGGCTCAGCCAGAGTCTCCCACAGCCTCTGCAGGTGAGGATGTCCAGTCTCTAGCTGAGTCCATGGACTCTGACCGCGAGTCTGTCGGCAGCAACTCCAACGTCAACAACGGCAAGCCCAGCAAGGAGAAGGACAAAGACAAGCAGCGCAAGGACAAAGACAAGAGCCGGGCCGATTCTGTAGCCAACAAACTAGGTAGCTTCAGCAAAACGTTGGGGATCAAGCTGAAGAAGAACATGGGAGGTCTGGGCGGCCTCGTGCACGGCAAAATGAACAAATCTAACTCTGGCTCAGGTCGTAGCGGGGAGAACGGAGGGGAGAAGACGAAGAAGAAGGAGTCTAAGACAACCAAGGGAAACAAGGAGGAGTCGGGCCAGTCTGCCAGCTCCACTTCCTCTGAGAAGACCACTAGTCCGTCGCCTACAGACAGAGACAGACCCTCCAGCTCGTCCCCCACCGAGAGACAGGACAGTGCAGGGAGAGACAAGACCCTGGAAAACTGGAAATACAGCACCGATGTCAAGCTCAGCCTCAACATCCTGCGGGCTGCCATGCAGGGGGAGCGCAAGTTCATTTTCGCAGGCCTCCTGCTCACTAGCCATCGACACCAGTTCCACGAGGAGATGATCAGCTACTATCTGACCAACGCCCAGGAGCGCTTCAGCCAGGAGCAGGAGCAGAAGAGGAAGGAGGCGGAGAAGAAGCCGCCCGTCACCACTGAGGTGGCCATGAAGAAGCCAGAGCATGAGAGTGTCTTCCAGAGGGAGAGATCGGACAGCTCGCCGCCGGAGAGCTGCTCTCCCGTCCTGCCCCACCACACCCACACCTATAACCCCCAGCCCTCGCTGGGCCTCAAGATGCAGGGCAGGAACAGTCCCACTCCTGCAGCCCCTCTCGTCTCCATCCCACTCCCTCCTCTCACCCCGCCAACAGCCTCCCACCACGTCTCCCACCCAGCCCCAGCCCCTGCGCCTTACTCCTCCCCCAGTATTGGTGCTAAGAGACCTGGGCCCGTTCCCGTGTCCGCCCACTACAGCCATACACCGCCCATCCAGCGGCACAGCGTGATCCACTTACAAGATGTCAACATGCAATCCTCCATCTTCCAAGATGACCCCTATAAGCCCGTGGTGGGCACCCTAAAGACATGCGCCACCTACCCCCAGCAGAACCGCACACTCTCGTCCCAGAGTTACAGCCCCGCTCGCCTGTCAGGGGTCCGCACTGTTAACACCATAGAGACGCTGTCCTACAACATGCCCGGCGAACACAAGTCCCACACCTACACCAATGGATTCAACGCGGGAGACATTCAGGACTGCCTGGAGTTTGCAGATGAGGACAACTCGTCTCACACCTGGCTCAACCAAGAGAAAACCAAAGGGCGGAGCTCTGGAAGCCCTTTGTACTGCTTTCAGCAGCGCCGCTGCAAGAGGGAGAACTGCTCCTTCTACGGCAGGCACGAGACAGACAACTACTGCTCCTACTGCTACAGAGAGGAGCTGAAGCGCAGGGAGAGGGAGAGCAAAGTGCAGAGGCCTGCATAGCCATCACAGCCACTTCAGCCACTTGTCAGCGAGTCCGCAGGAGACCTGAGGGAACGACACCATCTGCACTCTGCATTTAGAATAACATGATGGCAAACATTTTCCTATTTTGTTGAAGAATGCTCTTGTATTCCTGTCACCCTTCCCTTGTTAGTAAAGAGTATTACTTCATGATGGGGGAAGCAGAACTTGAAACAGTGAGCAGCTTTGGCCAGAAATTGTGCTATTTTGGTTTGTTTTTTTCTGTCTCATTGAAGTTAGTCTTTTACTTGTTTTAGAGTAAAAGTCATCTCTCTGTGATTCTGTATGTGAGGGAAAGTTCTTTATTTTTCAAAGTACAAAAGATTTCATCAGGAGGGAACATTTTAGCTCTTTTAATCAGTTTGAATGCAATACCTCTGCTTGGTTCTTCAAAACTCTCTGTGGAAAAATTTGTAGTTGTTTTGCAATCAAAAGAAATTGAACGGGAGATTAATATTAGACTTTAAAGCAATAAATTGGTGATTTTTGCTACACCCTCTCCCAATTTTGTCTATGCACCAATAATATAGTTACTGTAGGTTAACTGTGTCTTGTAAATTGTAAAGGATTGTCACGGTGTGCTTTTTGTAAACAAATTTGAACTACAGGAATTAAAAGTGTGTGAGCATTATAGATTGTAATGTTGGATTAGGATGAAAATGTATCTCATTTGTTAAGTGTACCTTTGTTCTTACGGCGGTGCAAGGGTTTCCTGTGTCAGAATTGGACTCAAAATAATGTGTAAAATACCATTTCACATTTTTAGTCGACCTCCTTAAGACCACAAGCACTGCCAAACTGGCTTCCTTAAAAAAAAATTCAAATTTTCAAATGTTTTCTGTGGCAAACACCGAACAATGTGCAACCATAGGATGAATTGCTTCACAAATATGCAGTGTTTATGGTGTGTTTCTCCGAGTCGCTTGTTAGCTACTCTATTCGGTCAATGTGTTAGATGAGAAGAATTGTGGGTAGCGAGAGCAGGCCGATGCGTATTTGTCTGAAGTGTGATTACGTGTCTCTTCCCCTCTACACACACACAACAACACGATGTGCAATCATGCTATTAGCACTATGTGGTGACCTGCAGTATAGATGTGTCACCGGTCCAGTGTGAGATTGTCTGTTCTTCTTCTTCCATATCTAAAGGCCGATAAAAGAAGCACCTGCTGCTAAGAGCACCTCAAGCCTTTTGTGATCATCAGTGCTTTAACCAATCAGTGGGTTTGTTAAAAACCCGGGCCTCCAAGTGCTTTCTGCTCATTTTGACATGACTACTGTAAAGACGCAGTGTTTGTGTTGCTGTTTGTTCTGGTGATGCTTGGATAATGTACCATGCTGTCCTTAACTAAGTGTGTCCTGGCCAAGGATGTCCACTGCTCCCTGGGTTCGCTTCTGTCTCTCTCTCTCTCTCCTGTACACACTGCAGTATTGCTCCTCTTTGTTTCTATGTGACAAGTTCATGGACTCTCACCATGTTAGGACTGTAAGATATGATTTTGTATTCCTTTAAGAGTTTTACACTACTTTAAATTATTAATTTGCACATTAGGTACAGATGTAAATATGAAAAAAAAAATAGTTTATTGTTACAAACATGGTGTGTCTGCGTCATTTTTGTTTTTTCTTCAAGGAGGTAATCATCTAGAGAATATATATATTTCATTTTTCAGCTGAGGATTTTTGAATCAGTGTTCAAATTGAGATTGTGTTGTTTAGGTTTCTTTTGATCCACACACACTACAATACACTTTTTTGCTATGTATTTGCTTTCATCTGCTTTTCTGTTTGCTAGTGAGGCCTAAAAGCAGACAGTTGAAATGACTGTATTAGTGTAACCAAACTAATCAATACGGTGTTTTACACCAGGATGATTATCAACTGTCCCACTTTTTCCTGAAAAGTATAACTGGTGCACGCTTAAAGGGGTACTCCAGCCTCCAGCATTTTAACATTGCGCTTCCATAGTGTTGGTGGACTTGCGAAAAACAGCTTAGTCAAAATTGAGTGAATTAGACTGAAATATCCTGCTTTTTTGTTGCAAATGTAGGTCAAGCTCCAAACAGACCGGATCCTACGATTCCCATGATGCAACTTGACAGTTACTATTATAAAACCCTTCTGCCTGGTCTTTTAAAGGTGCAGTGTGTAGGATCTAGCGGTGAGGTTGCAGATTGCAACCAACTGAAACTACGGTGGCCGACGCAAAACTGTGAAAACGGAAATGTCCCTATCTAGAGACAGCGTTTGGTTTGTCCGTTCTGGGCTACTGTAGAGACATGGCAGCCGTCTCCGTGAAGAGGACCCGCTCCCTAAATATAAACGGCTCATTCTAAGGTAACGAAAACACATCAAGTCTCCAAGCTGAAGCTAAGATAACCCTGATGACATCACTATGACGTCACCAGGGTTAATTTCTCCATAGCCTCAGGATACATTATACAAACATACAGTACTCCCCATGAACTGCTCTTCATGTGTAAAATCAGTGGAGTGCCCCTTTAAGAGGCTATTTGAATTTCTAGAATAGGACACTTTCCCTGGTTATTTAAAAGACTGCATTATGTAATGGAAAAAAGGTAATTAATCGTCTTTAGAATGAGTCAAACAAAACAGCATGAGAGGAAAGTTTCCACCAAAATCAGTCTGAGGTTGCAGAGTTGAGATTCTTGGGAGTGAACTGACAGCAGCAGCATTCCCGACTCTGCCTTATTCCTCCAGAGATGCTCCTACGTTGGCATTAGGGTCGACGCTAAGCAGCGAAACAGGCCTCCGAAAAGCAGCAGAAAATCTGCAAGTGCATTCATGTGAGTGTCCTCCAATCCTGCCATGGTTAGATCTGTTGAGGGCTTGCTGCATGTGAGCATAAGTCACATATCAAGACAAATATTAAAACATAAAATGACTCCGATTCAAAGAGATGGTTAATCATAATTATTTGTCAGTGTAGATATGTAAGTATGAATTTAATCGTCAAATGCAGAAAAAAAAATCAGCTTCCAAGGGTTTCATTCAAGCACTTTAAAAACTGTGACCAAAGGCTTCCAGCCAGATTATCATTATTTATTACGAGGTTTTGTTGAATACTCAATTCTGATTGGTCAATCACAGCATTGTACGGTCTGTTATTTCTTTATAGCACTGTTGCTATGAATAACAGACCGTTGCTATGGGCGCAGCTCTGATCTCGGACTCTGGCGGGGCGTTTTTGTGTCAAATAATTGATTTCTTAAGTAAGTAGATGTGTAATAAGCGGGATAATGTACAGCTAGCGGGCCTTTAACTTTTTCTCTATAGTGCCAAAATTAAGTCGAAATATTGATTTGTCCAATACTTTGGTTTATGACTAAATAATGCAAAACTACATTCCCATCTGCCTCAGCTATACTTGTGTTCAGTGCTAATTACCAAATGTTACAAGAGAAACAATGACCTGTACAGTAAATATAGGTTATAAGTGTACACAGAGTAATAAATCAATCTATGTAGTCTGTCAGAACTCAAACATGCACATCAGCTCATGAGGGTTTTTAAAAAAAATCTTTTTCAATAAGATTATGAGGTAAAATTAGCCTGTGCTTTTCATCCGCAGTCTGTACAGCAGCAGCTGGCTGAGTTGGTGGAGTGAGAGTGAGGAGAAAGTTGCTTAGTGGGCAGCAGCCTGTACAGTAATGTGTGGGATGAACTGCATACTTGTGACTGAGAGTATAGTCTCGTGACTGGGCTGCTAGAGACGACGCCGTGGGTTGGACTCACTCCTTCAAACTGCTGCCCCATGCTTCAGGTCACGTCTGTGGACTGCGGCTGCTAATAATACGGAGTGACTTGTTAAGATGAATTACATCTCCACGTGATCTCTAATGTTAGTCACACAATGGCACACGAGGAGCCCTTTCTTTCCCAGCAATGTATCCCACAGCTCTCGAATCCTGCGTCCTCCATAACAAGCACTGAATGAGACAGAGTGTATTGTCTTCGTTCTTGGATCCCCTTTTCTCAGAATTTCTTTTGAATTTGTATGAGGGACCTCCCTTTGCTTTTCAAAGCAACAAAGAGCTCTATCAGGCATACAGCAGTCGTTTGGCAGGCCTCTCATCCTCTCAACACAGCCTCCATGTTGTCAAATCCACTCAACTCGTTTTAAAACCAAGACTCATGCAAAAAACACCAGGAAACGGTAATTCGGCCTTTTAATTTCCCTTTCAGATGTCTCCTTCTTCACATAATAAGAGCCTATTAGAAGCCTTAATGCAACACAATAGTTCATAAATATTGATTTTTTTATGGTAAGCAGTTGTCACATTAAGAGGGTACAATTAAAACGCGGGTATATGAATTGAATATCCTCTTTGCTCTATTCTAGATTGCGAGGCCCTCTACCTGACAGTATTTACCGTGCCGTTGTGTTTTAAGCAGGTTGGTGCCTTTGATGCCTCTGCTGCAGTGAGTGGTAATGCCAAACTCCCCACCCTCCCACCTCCCATAGCTAAGCCTTGTTCTCAGCCAGTGCCAGCCTCCAATATCTGAGCTCATCCCACCCGCTCCGCAGGATCTAGCGCCAGCCCTGCCATGCACTGCACTCGAGAGTGGGTGGCATCACATGGCCCTTCAGCCTGCCTTCTGGGGCTTGGCATGGAGGAAGAGGGACGTACACACACACACACACACATACGCACACACGGGCCTCTGTGTGATTAAGACCACTGCTGCTGCTGCCGCCGCTGCTGACCACATCTCTCCCTCTTTTTCTGTGGATTAATTCCACTGAGTCTCAAAGTCGGCGATGCCCACACACCTCAGTGGAGCATAGACCCTTTTCCAGCCCACAAAGCCTCCCACGCTCTCTACACTTTTTGAGTGTGTCTATGGGTGCACCAATCAGCAGCGGGTAACACCACCCACCCACCCCCCTCATCCTCATCTTCCATCTCTCTCACACAATACTTTCCCTCAGACAATGCAGTCGAAATAACTGCACGATTGAGGTTCGCGCTGTATACACCTGAGTTTATTCTGCGTGCAGAATTTCACCTGGGTTTGGTAATCCAAAAGAAAAAGGTGTGACTGAAGAGATAAATCAGTCAAACTGAAACCACCTCCTCCCCACCCACATCCTGTCTGCAGGGTGATACCGGCAGAGATGTGCTCTCACTGCTCATATAACTGTCTGTACTTTGCCCCGCATCTGCAGCAATATAACTACAGAAGAGAAAATGTGTCATCCTGAGAGTAAACACGTGATTGAAAGACATGCAGCCCAGAGAGAATACGTGCCTCACCCACACACCTACCAAAAAACCTGAGATCTTTCTTGCGATACGGCGAGATATGTGTGAATTAGCTCGGTGAGTGGTCTGCAGAGGGACCACCGTCACACCGATGAAAGATACAGGATTTTTAGGAGCCCAATTTTCCTTGACAACAGCTCCCTGCCAACATCCAAAGCTTAAGACAATAAAAAATGGGTTAAATATAAACTATGCAGAAGTCCCTCATGTTGCCACACAAATATGAAAAACAAGCTCTGGGAACATGCCGGCTGTGATGGCACACCAAGTTGTGTGGCGGTGCCAGGGGTGGCAGCTTGTCTGTGTAGCGTGGTGTGCTGGTGGCTCCAACCTGCCTGGAGACAGGAGGTGTACAGATTGAGCAGGGAGAACACCAGGCTCCTCATCAAGAATTTTAATGGCTTTCGTTCTTTTTCTCTTCCTTCCTTCCTGTCTCGCTCCACATCGCATGATTCATTGTGGAGCAGGCGGAGGCCACGCCTGCCATCTCTGCTGGTGTCGGTGGTGGGCACACTTGGCTTTAAAGAGAGGGATAAATGCACGTTGGCGGTGATTTTATGCCGAGATGGAGTGAGAAACTCTGCATTATGTGTGCCATGCGTAGTTAAAAGTGCACTCTGCTCAGGGGGAAGCTGCAGTTTGTAATGAATCATACATTCTACTGAAGTCGCAAGTGCGCTGGGTATCTACAGGAAACGTCACACAATTTATCAGTCTATTTGGCCCGAAACACAATGAGGAAGGAAGGAGTCCCCAGCATTCGGTGGTGCCCCACCCATTGTTGACCCCCCCAGCAGTTACTGTAAATATTTGCATGGGTGAAATGAGGGAACAAGGTGTACTTCCTGTTGCAAGAATTATACTGAAGCACATGCCACACTTGAGAGGAAAGGCTGTCTAACTGAGAAATATCACTCCACCCATATCTACAGTTCTCTGCTGTAATTCTGCTTTAATGTTTGACATATGTTACAGTCAGAAATGAGGGACTTCCTTAGAGGAAGACTAGTACAAATCTGACATTAAAGAAACTGTGTAACTTAAACAAAAAAAAAAAGAAAAACACACTGTTCCTCCTAGAATTAAAATGTTGAATTTATAAGCAATAAAACTGGTATGTCCACTAGCTTATGGTGGCTAATGTTAGCTTACTGTATGCCACTGACTGAATCAGTTCCCTGACTTAAAGGAATAGTTTGACACTTAGGGACTCGCTTTCTTGCCGAGTTAGATGAGATCATTGAAACCTACACCGTAGTATTAGGGACACATTAAGGGAAAAAAGAGATTTTGAGAATAAAGTCATAATATTACGACAAAAAAGTCGTAATGTAATGAGAATAAAGTCATACTATTTCAAGAAAAACAAAGTTGTAATATGACGAGAATAAAGTCATAACTTTACGAGAAAAACAGTGATTTTCTACTCCACAAAAAAGGCAAATTCCCCTCGGTCCATGTGGTTCTTTCTTCGGAATAAATGCAGTTTCTTGCACAATCTTTTCAAGGTCCTGATACTGATGATACTGTGGTGCTGATGTGCCAAAAGATTAAGTATTTTGTTATTTGTGAAACCTATACTAAAGTATTACTTCACAAGATGCTCCACGTTCCTCATTTTCGCACAGGCAGCACACTGCTCTATTTCCCCTCTAAAATAACACGTAAAATTACTTTATAATATTATGATTTTATTCTCATAATATTACGACTTTTTCTCTTAAACTTCTGACTTCATTCTCATAATATTCCGACTTTTTTTCTTGTAAACCGCTGGCTTTATTCACGTAGTATTATGAATTTATTCACGTAATATTATGACTTTATTCTCAAAATCTCAGATTTATTTTTTATTCCTCAATGTGGCCCTAAAACTATGTCGTAGAAACCTCTCTCAACATATCTGTACGATAAATATAACGTTAAAGGCCTTTACACATCTGGGCGTGATGAATAAATGACACAGAAATGCAAAATAGGCATACTCCCCTGCCAATATTATATCTCTAGGGCTTTTGTTGTGAAAGGTAATGTTAGAAACTGTGTCATGTCTGCCTACATCCTAATGAGCTCTGAGAGCAACCAAAGGCCACCTGGGCCTAGTTGATTCTGAACTAGGGACAGGTGAGCCCAACCAGCACGCAATCAGTGCTCCTATACTGTATGAGCAGAGGAACATTTCACTGTTTGCTCTGGATGCTACGAGCCAGACATGATTCAAACATCTTCAAAGTGAGTTGTTCTTTTATTGTTTGTGTTCAAACAATATTTGACTCTGATAATATTAAGACAATGAGTAAATGCCTGTGCAATGCACTTTATGGCATCTCCCAATGTTTGTGTATTTGATGCAGCTACACCACGTGATGAAGTTAAAGGGGAAACGCATCTGAAATAAAGTCTTCTTTGGTGGAATTTCCTGGCTCTCTCTCCATGATTCTGGTTGCCTCACATCCATGGCTGAAATGTCTCCAGCCCTCGCCACTTTGGTCACCTTCACAGGTAAGAACGGAAGGACTGGATCTGGTATATGTCAAGGTATCGCTTTGTCACGGGTGAAAGGAGTTATAAAGTTTCCTGTCATGGTTCGGACTATACGGAGTCTCTGTGTTAACAACCAGTTGCTCAAAACTTGATTGGTTGATGTCTTTATTCGTTGTGCAAAAGCTCAGAAAAAAAAAAAAATGATGCCGCTTTTTCACCACGTAATATTTGCGTTTTGTGTTTAAGTATTAATTACAAAAACAACAGTACGAAAAATATATTGACGTGCGATTAATTAGCTACCAGTATGTAATGGCCTTAAGACTACAGCTGTTTAGCTTAGCTTAGCTTAGCATAAAGACTGTAAACAGGGGGAAACAGATAGCATTGCTCTGTCCAAAGCTAACATAATGTGCCTACCGGTACCTCTGAAGTTCACCAATTAATGTTTCATCTTGTTTCTTTAATCCGTACAAACTGCTTTAATGACTCTTCTCTTCTTGTGCTACTAGCCCAGTAGTTCACAAACTTTTTCATGTCAGGATTAAGATTTTGTCCCAGGGTCCCCCATATGATAGGATTTTTGCTTTTAGATTCTTTATTACAGAAAATGTATGAAACCCATGACCAAAATAGTCATAGATTCTGTTATTGTTACTTATGGATGGAATTATAGTGAAAATAAGTTATTCCCCCTTTTGATGGGGACCCCCTGGAAACACGTCAAGGACCCCGTGTGGGTCCTCGAACCCCATTTTGAAAACCACTGTACTAGCCTATGTCTTAGCATTTATCATAATCCCATAATGTGTTAATTGTGGCCCAAGTGGCCGCTGTTCAGCAAAAAAACGTTAACAGAAGAGGAAATGACAAATTATAGCTGCTTATTTTATGAATTTATTTCCAAATGTAAACTTCACTATTTCATGCATACAAGTTATGACAACATACATTATTCAACAATCTGTTATTTTTCATATTTGCATAGGACATGGTCACAATATATTGTCTAACATGTAAAAAATAATGCCATAAAAAGGTACAGCAGAGCAGCTAAGACCAGCACATTGACATGTGTGTAGAATCCGAGGAACTGTACAACTGTAATACTTGAATGTAGTGATTTTGGTTTGCTGAGAGAAAATAAACAAAATGACACCTGAAGGTTAGAGTGAGGTCATAGAGAAATGTACTGGCCATAGCTGAGTCGAGAGTTATTTACAGATTAGATTATACTGGTGCTGAAAGGGGAGGCAGCACCATGGAGTCACTACAACAGGCAACTGATGGTGATGGGCAGAGGAGAAACACACAGAGGTATCGAGAGAGCAACATTACGCTGAGGACAAACAGGTATAGGAAACAGAACCAAAAGGCTGGTGAGAGGCTCTCTCTTTGTAATTAAAGGGAGGTCAACAGACTAATCCTTTAAGGGCAAACATATTCAGAGCTTGAGCAAAAGACTTCTTGTCAGCGGGCATTTCTAGTTTCTACAAATGCCGCAGTTCAGGCAGTCAAGCAAGACCACATGGTCAGTGAAGGGTACAGACAGATGTGGTCCGCTTTACGCTGCACGTTCCTACTCACTCAGTCTCTTTTGTTTCTTTTTTACTCAGAATTAGTTTGCTCATATGATTAAACCGGTTTTGTTCATTCAAGTGATTTTCAAAAAAGAAAGAAAACAACTTATTTGAGATGTAGAAAAAGGTCCATATCATAAGCACAACATCCATTGATCGACACTTACAGCATATAAAGTTGAACCCAGGGGCTCAAAATTACTGCAACATTCATCTTTCCCTTCAAAGCCTTTGGTAACAACTTGTAACTGCGGAGCGTCTGATGAGCTCCGTCTCACTGCTCAAGAACAACTCTCCTATCATGGCTGCCTCTTCAAACATTATCCCTCGAGCCTTTATCTCATGAGGGAAGACATGCTCTGTATGTCCTTTACTTTGAAATATTATATATTACAATACTTTAAAATGCATGTTCGAATTGGCTTAGCCTACACATAGAGCCGGCAGAGGGGAAAGGAGAGATTTAAACCTGGGAAACAATGAGAAACGTACCTTGTGCACAACTCACAACGTGTAAAAACCTCACAGTCAAGACAGACTTCTATTCATAACCTACAAAAATGCATCGGGTCCATGAAAGCAGCACATTTATAGCAAAAATGCAATTTTCAATCCTTTGGAATGGTTGGGCGTTTCATCATCATTAAGATTATTTATGTCCAAAAAAAAAAAAATACCTGTAATAAGCCATTATACATTGAGTATTGTACAGCAAAAAAAAAAAAAAGAAGTACAAATTAAATAACAAAAGCTACACAATCAAAATGTTTACATAAAGCAGAAAAGAAATATTTAACTTAGAGCACTTTGCATATCAAATATGCAGAGTCGCTTCATTAAATCCTGTACATTTCATAAAAACATGTCACACTTTATAAAACTGTACACGTTTGTTAAATGTCTGATAGTAGGTGTTTTTTTTACCCTCAACTTTTGTATCTTTAAGAAGTTACCTTTATAGTTTTGGCACACAATTGCATCGATCATGCTTGTACGCTGAGACCAGTCATGAAGATGAGACGGTCTGATCACTGATATATTTAATTAATCTTTTTTTTTTTTTTTTAAATAAGACTAATGTTAGTTCTTTACATACTAGGCAACAACCAATTCACTTTAATATATTTTTTACAATTAGCAGAAAACAAAATATTTACTGGTACACTGTTAGCATCTTGTAGAAACCTTGTATTTCCATTTTGCCATTGTTTAAAGTCCTTTTTTTTCTCTGACAGATGTCGAAAACTGTAATCTCACCGGGATTACAATGGTAAAGTTGGATTAAAAAACGCTGAAGTGGAGTTTCATAGTAATTTACAGCTGACATCATCCCTCACATAGAAAATGTTTAAACTAAGACAAATATATGGAGCTCAGTAGAGGAGGGGTGGTTTAAATAGTTTTGTAACATAAAATAATAAAAATAAGATTTTCTTATTTCCTGGAAAGATTGATTTTTTTTAATCTACAAGGACCCTGACAACATGGGATGATTATATAAAATGTAGCCCAGTGTTTTGTTTTTGTTGTTTTTACAGAAAAAAAGTATCTTTCTTTCTCTCCTTCTTCATTCAAGTAGGAACAAATAAAACCACCAATTATTTGTGCTACTCATCAAGCAAACGTAAGCTACATGATGGATGTTTTGAAAAGATATGAAGGTACAAACAAAAGTCAAAATATTTCAAGAGGTATGATTTTTTGAAAAATATACAAGCATTTCATATGAGACAAAAAAAAGCAATAATAAAAATCATGACTACATTGCTAACTCACAATGCTGTGGTCTCTATTCTTATGGAAAACTCTAAATAATAAAGAAAAATGAGTCACTCCATCTGAAATTGTCAAACATAAGAGGTCAGGAGGTTCATCACCCCAAACAATCCTTTCCTTTTCTGACTCGGAGGAGTTTTTGGATAAACAGGCTAACTGGAATAACCTGCATCCTGACATCAACGGAGTAGTAAGTGTTTCTGATTAACAGGGATAGAAATATTATTTTTTAACAAAATATGGTGCCTTTAAACAGCCCGACAAAAACAGTCAACCTTAATGCTGATATATATTCGAAAGAGTTGCTGAAATGACCTGAAGACAATGGAAAAAAAACAACATAAATCAGACTCTACACCTTTCTCCAGAGAGGTTAATAATTATTTGACAACAAAAGCAAGTACAGTAAAAATGGACAATGTACAAAACTGTGTTCAATGGCCTTTTGTGTTGAATTATTCAAGTAGATTTGGTACAGTGAGAATAAAAGTTATGAGACACTCGTGCCTGCGGAGGCCTGTATGTCACTGGTGCAGTGTGGATGGATGGATAGACTGTCACAGTCGGTTTTGTTTTCAGATGGTAGGAGCTTCCTGTCGCCTACTGTAAGTCCACTGACGCTAAAAGGGTCAAAGCTGTCTAAAGGGGCGTTTCACTGAAAAGACCTCCAGAGTGCCCAGTGCTTACTAAGGCACATCGCAGGACTGTAGGATGTTACGAGGAGGCAGGAGCTGGGCCCCGTGCGGAGGCGTTCCTGTGTTTCCAGTGTGGTCGGACACTGACCAGCAGTGAGCACCAAGCACCCAGGAACACCGATAGGAGGGGAGGGGATGGGGGGGGGCTGGCAGACATTTCTGTGCAGCAACTGATGTTACAACAAAATCCACAAACTGCCCCATATCTGCTTTGCGGATGTCGACCCTGAGGTAAATGTGCAGATTATGGATTAAGAATTCATGAAACCTGCTTGAGGGGTGAGCTACTCAGAAATGTTTTTTTTTTTTTTTGCAAGATAAAGTTACACTACAAAGTCAAAAATTGACTATAAAAAAAGTCATGGATAGATACCACAAAAAGCTGCTCAACAGCTATTTGAAGAGTTTGTGAAAAATCAAAGTTTCCAGAAATGGTAAATGTAAAAGCCTCTCAGTGCTTTCTTTCACAAAGAGCTGCTGATCAGTGGCATTCAAAGTGTCATCTTACAGCCTGGAAACTATTTTAACATCTTACAGAGAGGGTTGTTTTTTTCCTTTTTTTTACATGTGGTGTTTTGAGGAAACTACTGCATCGGATCTAAAATAAGGGATGTTTTCTTTCTGGAGGATGTGACAGAGCTGATTCTTCACAACTTTAAAGAGAGATGGCTGCTGTGGAGAACTGGGGACAAGGCCGGCCATTCATGAACTCAACACCTGCCAGACCGCCTCAAAACCCCTCTGCGCTTCCAAGGGCGCAGTTGTTAACATGCATATAGTGTGAAGCACGGGACTGCATGGCCGAGAGTCGTTGGTCGGATGAAGCTATAGCACATGCGATTCAACAGTCTGGAGGGGTCTGACAGGACCAAACACATGGGAGGAAACTATTTCCGGCCGTAGTGCTGAAGCATTAAAAGAAAAAATGTAGGCATAACACAGACTGGCGGGGGCTGCAGCAGTTTGGATAGTGGTGCCCGCTTCCACGGAGGGTTTACTGTGCCTTTTGCCTGACTTATTGAGGCATGTCTGTCTAGAAACACAAGTCCAATTTCTCACGGGACATCTGAGCTTCACAGGGGAGGACGACGTGAGGCTGCACTTTGCTGATATGTTCGTTTTGGTTCAGATGTTTTTACAAGAGTTTAAAAAAGCCCCCTTGTTTACGAGAGAGAAGTTTGAAAGCAGCTGTTTTGAGAGCTCTGGTCTTTAACTGTATGAATTTGGATTTTTCCTTGGCATTGTGAAATGTGACTCTCCAGCAGTAGTAAGAGGATTTCTCCCTGTGCTTATGGATGGAGCTGGTCCCACCCACACTGCTAGCGTTGTCTAGGTAGTACTGTTGTTCACACGCTTCTCTCTACTCTTATCCTACAGGTCGGATGAACCTGCTAATTATAGCCATTTTTCTGCTCACAGTTTGGAGGGAGGAGGAGATGGTGGGTGTCTCCTCCTGTGTGCTGCTCAGCTCGTGATAAACCTCTCCTCTTTTATCGGGTCCTGCCCTCTCTTGCCTGTCTATCACAGATAGCTGCTTTGTTTGCTCCGTGCTCCACCATGCCCCGACTCTGCCCAACATCTGGCCTACATTTGACCCTCCTAAGTCAGGTAGGACAGGTAGAGCCAGATGGAAGAGGGAGGACTCCCCAGGAATGGCATGTTAGCGCTCCTCCTGCGGGGCCGTGAATAGCTTCTTGTGGGATGCAGCTGTTTCCTCGAGGGAGGCCACAAAAGGCAGAGCCAGGAGGAGGGAAGTGAGCCGGCTGTCTGGTTCTACCTGTGATACTGCCAACCACCAGCCCCGGGCCTCGATGAAGGGCGGCTTACAAGACTGAATAGAAAGCTTTCATTCACTCTCGTCTTTGGTACTTTTTCCTATGTGCTTCAGAGAGGGATAAACTTTGTTTCAACTAAAGTCCCTTTGTGTCTGTTTTGTGTGAAATACTGGATGATGATATAGCACTTTAAAAAACATGAACAGCTGCTTTGAAACTTAACTGTCTCTATTTAAAGTTTCTGTTGACCCAATATATTCCTGATCCTCCCGCCATGCAGATTTACACAGTATATACTGCACGCCGCCGTTTAATGAAACACATATTTTAACCCAGTGTAATGGCAACTGAATATTAACGTTGCAAGAGGAGGAACAGATGTATTTTGTTTTACTGAGGAGGAGGTTTTTTGGGGATCGTTTTGTTTACACACAGCAATTACATTACATGTGAACCCCCAGCAACACAAGGACATGAGTTCTGTGTACGATTGTGACCGTAATGACCGCAGGGCTAGTTTCCTCGAGACGTGAAAACCAACAAAAAAAACAAAGAGTGCAAAATTGTGTTGAGTGTAAGGCTGCTATATTTACTGTATGTTTCTCTTCACCGCGTTCATTCTTTCAAGCTAACAAGGCCATCCCTGAGCAGGGCGTAAAATTCAACCCCTGTTGAATTTCAGAGTAAAGTGATGAGTATATTGTGCAGTCAATGTGAGTACTGTGAAGTACTGTGGTATTACAGAAATAGCAACTGTCTTCAATCCTGAGGTGTGTGTGTACCCCTTCTCCTCACCCACTCAAAAAAAAAAACCTAAGAAAAACCCATTTTTTGATAAGACTTGTCAGGGTGTCTGTTTTTTTTCTTCTTCTTCTAAACCTTGTTTAGCTGACTGCGAACATACATTGGACAACTAGCCATGATCAGAAGCTAAAAAAATACAGACGTATGGTACAGAATGTAAATATTGCCATCTGGGAAAGGCATTACCTTCTTTTAGGATCACACGTGTAATTGCACTACAATAAGCAGTTATGTACAGTATGGTACACCACAGCAAGCGCAGGAATAGCAAAGGGGGGGGGAGGGGCTGCTGACAACTGTGCAACACAAGTGTTATGACAAAAACACAGGCCTCGCAGGTCAGAGGCAGAAAAGTGCGACTGGGTTTCAGTTTAAGGCGAGTTGGCGGGGCTGAGGGCGGGGCTGAGGGTGGGGCTGGAGGCATCCGAGCGGCTGTAGTCGCTGAGGGAGCTGGGACGTGTGGTGCTGCTGCCGCCGTGGTGGGGCCTCTTCAGCATGCCGGGCTGGAAATCTGAGTGGCGCCGGGCGTGCTTCATCAGGTGGTCGCTGCGCATGAAGCGCTTGTCACAAAGCGGGCAGCCGAACTTCTTCTCCCCCGTGTGGGTGCGGTAGTGGCGGGCCAGCTCGTCGGAGCGGGCGAACTTCTTACTGCAGTCGGGCCAGGTGCACGGGAAAGGCCGTTCTCCTGCGACACACAGAGGGGAGGAGAGACGTCAGTGTCAAAGATGGCAACAATTTTAGCTAATTTAGTTGTTATCATTTAGCCTACTTATTGCTGACCATTTTCCATTGACATTTTTTTGCACACTTTTTCCCATGTTTGGCATGTTTTAGCAATAGACTGAATAAAATATGGACGTAGTCTCTGCGACGTCACCCATAGGTTTCTGAAGAGCCGTTGTGTAGCTCAAAGTGGGTGGCTCCGGCCATCGCCATCTTGGCAGTGACGACACAGCCTAACACCTAATCCAAAAATGGGCAAAAAGGGTGACAGAGCAGACAGCCAGCAGCTAGCGATCTGGTACGGCACCCAGCTGTCACTCAAGGTGGCAACACCCTCATTATACAGAACTATAAGCCTAAATATAAATTAAACAGGTCAGTTATATAAAAAATTCACCCACCCTCCGTGCTGTTGTCACGAACGGGGATATTAGCTATAGAGACCAAAACCGTTTTTTGTACCAGGCTGTAAACATGTTTATATCTGCTGTAAAGTTGGGCATTTTACTATGGGGGTCTATGGGTATTGACTCCCTTTTGGAGTCCATATAGAGTTGACCTTTTTTTAAATACACCACACTTTTGTTACATTCCATGCAGCCAGCATTTTCCTCTTATTTCACTCGGATATGAAAATCTACTTGCAAAGATGTGAAACCTGAGGTGAGGTGGCTTCTGTGAGGCACTCCGTGAACATCATGCATGCTGTTATTTTTGCCAAAGTAACATGATTGTTGTGTGGTATTGCAGTGCAGACTTTTTAAATTCATCCACGCTTTAAAGGTACAGTGTGTAAGATTTGGCGGCATCTAATGGTGTGGTTGCGGATTGCAACCAATTGAGTACCCTTCCGCTCACTCCTCCCTTTCCAAGACTGCGGTAACGTGAGCCGCTGAATGCAAAACCGTAGTAACGCCATGGTATCTTTCAGGGCCTTCGCCTCGCTCAGAGGTTTTGCACTATGCAGCTCATGTTACCGCAGTTTCACAAGCGTGTCGGAGAACTACGGTGGCCTTCAGGTAACGTAGAAAACGCGAAAGAGCCAGTGTTTTGTTTTGTCCATTAGCTACTGTAGAAACATGGCAGGCTCCGTGAAGAGGAACGGCTCCCGAAGAGCTCATTCTAGTCTAATGAAAACACAACGATTCTTAGTTTCAGGTGATTATAACTAATGAAAACATAGTTATGAATATTATATTGCATTTCTGCCAATAGATCCCCCAAAATCCTACACACTGGACCTTTAACATGCAACAGTAACATTGTAACTTTGACAGAAATAAAAACAAAGTGCACTATAATGAGTTACTTATCTCAAACTAACTATGCAACTTGAACATTGTGCTGAGATGAATGGGAGCTCATAGCTGATGAAAGGTTGGAATAAAACTGCAAAAAAAAAAGCAATTAAAAATCAATTTTTCAAACTATTCTTGGGGGAGTTGGGGCAGGAATGTTATGTGTCTGTGATTTGTGGTAAATGGGCCAAAACGTGAAATACACCCTTAAGTGCTTTCGGTTGTAGGACTGTTTACAATGGCGATCATTTATATACAGTAAGTTTTTTCAAAGTACTGATAGGGTCAGTGAGTGTAACACGAGACAAATGAAACTCAGTGATGCACCCCGGTGCTCACCATGATCCAAATGGCTCACCACAGTGAGAGTAGTGACTCATTATCACGTGTTTATAGGTTGACGAGTCAAGAAGGCTGCCGTGCAAAGCTAACAGACATGCTTCAGGCATGCTGAACAGGACTGTGTTGTTTTCTGTACATAGCAGACTCTGAGTCATCAAGGATTAATGATCACAGGGTTATAGGTCTGATGGCTCGGTAAAGAGAAGGATATCAAAACCACCCGAGAGATCCTCAAAATATATATTAAAAAGTGAGACAAAAAGGCTGTAGTGAGATGTGGGACTTGTGGTAAATCACCTAAAAATTGGCGCTGTGCTGGAGGAGCAGACACAGTTTAATTATCTAAGCTCCAGATGCTAATCACACTCACAATGGTTACCCAGCCCATTTTCCAACATGCAACTATCTGTGACTCGGCACATGGGAAATTACACCCTTCCCCCCTCCATCAGGCAATAAAAAGTGGGCTATGACACAAATCTACTCAAAGCCAGATGGTACTATATATCTTGTGGTTTCCTTCCATTCTGATGTGGAAACTGTGGGCATGCACGGAGCCTGAACGCAGCGCTCTGCATCCACTGGCCAACACATCTAATACTGTACTCCTCTTAGTTCCATTCCACTGAGTTTCTGCCTGACAATAGCAACATCCAGCGCTCTAATTTTACCAGCGTGACCTTGCAGTACTATAGCGGAGGGCGGCACGTCGTACTCTTTTAATGTTATTATGGTACTTTCCTGAGAATATTCAATCACGTCACTGAGGTATGAAAAGGAATAGATGGTGAGATGCGTGAATGTTTATAGGTGGCATGACAAACTCACATCAGAAACAGGCCTGCCAAACGCTTTCTTTGTTCTGTGGTTTCCCTCAGGGCTGCAATGGAAACAGTGCTGTTCAGCATCAAAACACTCATATGCTACCTGATGCCAGAGAGTCTCAAAAACAAGAACTCGTCTCGGTCCCTCCCCCCCTATACTGCATGGTTACAAAACATGCAGACAGACAGAGCAAGTCTAGACAACCCGGTCTGTGTTCCTGCCTGTGACGCCTCACCTCAGGTCCAGACTAACTCAGTCAGCCCTGCCTGCTACAGTTCCTGCGGGCTCAGTGTATGTAAACTTTGTAACTGACATATAGACATTTGCATATTACAGCTTTGTCTCCTTTTCCCCAAAACATCACTGCAAGAGTTAACACACAAAGAAACAACCCATCCGCCCTGCATGAGTTTAAAAGTCATAAAAACAAGGAGGCTGTGGTTGTTTGACCCTATTCACACATCCTGGATTAAACCCTGGAGAAAAAGAGGTGGTTTAACTTTTAAAAAACACTAATGTCATTGAAGAGACTCATGATGGTCTGATTTAATACCTTATTAGCAAAGAGAAGCAGCCTGCGCTGCCACCTGGCACTGCAAAATGAGTTATTGGCTAAAAAGTAGAGCTAAGCTCTGCGGACTGCTTAAGGCTCAATAACCAGTGTAACGGATCCAACCACATTAATATTTAACCAGACACCAGAGAGCCAGGCTGAGATATCCAGTCTAACTGCCCTGATACAGTAATGCAGCCATAGTGGAAGCATCAGGTATCCAACAGCAACTCACCGAGACGCATCAAATTATTTAGAGCTTCTTAGAAAATGCGGATGCCCATTTTCACCTCCCGCTAAACTGCTTTTGGCATTTAGGTCAACGATATGAATATGCATCAAAAGTCCTGCTGCTTTAATGTCAGCCTTGAAAGGTTCACTTACATAAAGAGAGGAAAAAAACACGCAATGCCCCAATTAATGGTGCTTCTTTCATAACATGAGGATTGGGCAGTAAAAACCCATTTTCTGGTGACAATGAGGAGGTTTAACGCTTTGATCCTGAGTGGAAATGATGAGAGGGGTTATTTCCCTGTGTGGTAGGAAGATGTCACTCTGCAAGAGATTTCAATAGACTGCAGATATTGCTCCGCATCTCTGTTGAAAGAAGACTGCTGCAAGCTGCACCCCTTATACCCTAGCTGCTCTTATTCCCATCTAGTTGTCGCAGCAGGGCTCCGTGGCGATCGTGACGCCGGGCCCCACCGATTGGTTATCCCATCTCTGGCAGCGTCCACATCCAGGGTGTGGTTTGTGTTTCTCAGAATGTGTCGGTTGCAGAGGGCAAGGGTGAAGGGTAGAAGGGGGGGTAATGAGGGAAGCTTTTCCCTAACGAACACAGTGACCCAGTTCCCCGTAAAGTGAGTTACATCATGCACGCAAACTGTATCTCCGCTAAAGCACTAGTGTCCCCCCTCCAAGGCGATGCGATTATGTCACAGGTACTCTTGTTATATAACTGTTCTCTCCGAGGCCACTGGGTCAGTAAATAAACAGCTCATCTCTGCTCCTCTCCCACCATCCTTCTCTCATTCATATCTAAGAGTCTTCGGTTTCTGCAGAAACGGTTCAGAGAAATCTGAGTTGGTCTCCCCGGTGTAAGGGATGCTGTCTGCGAAAGGCGAGATCAAATCTCTTTTTTGACGTGAGCAGCGGCGCAGGAACTCAGTCACCTGCTACCGACTACCAGCATTTCAAACGAGAGTCGATAACATTCCTTGTGTGTCCTCAGGCATGGGCCAAACTCACACAGTGTACGGCTGAAACCTTGATGTGAGCCTGCCATAAGAGAGCTAGAGTAAATAGCTGTGCAGGGTGAGGAGGGAAAAAAACATACAGTTCCTGTGGATACATCAGAGATCACCTTGAAGCTGACTTTGCTCCGCCTGCACACTAAGAACCCGAACAGGAAATATCTTTTACACTGCTCAGAACAAAAACCTCACTAAACCTGCGTGGACTTTTACAAGCAAACAGCTCGACCAGCAGGGAAAGTAAAACTGGAGTCAGACTGTAGATCACGGCTCATTAGAGTTGGAGCTACCTCACTTGAGCGCTGGCTTAGTGGCACAGTCAGCTTGGCAGCATGAAATAAGAGGGACACCACTAACTCCAGAGGTAGGGCTCAGCGCAGTCCTGTAATTTGGTCGCGTGTTTACAACAGACTATGACCTGTAACCAACCAGGAGCCAGCATACAACCATCCATGGGATTTTGGGTAATACCAAAATGACTGTTGAGCCCCTCTTCAGCATAAACCACTGGAGCAGACAAGGTTAACCCGACCGTGCCCAGCCCCTCCCTTCTACACTCACCGTCACATGCCGAGAAGATCTGAACACTAACGTGTGTGCAGAACAATGAATACATATTAACTTTTTTTGCAGGCAGCGGTATATGCAGGCTTTGCTCGTGCAAAAATAACAACAAAGGGCTCACAAAGTTCTGTGGTCGGCAGAAAGGGAAACAAAAGACGCTGCTTGATTTGAAACATATCTGAGATCAGAACTGTTTACGTGGCTGCTCGTCTATGAAAAATTAACTCAGTGGGAGAGGAGTCGAATTACCACAACATGTTTTCTCAGAAGCTCCATTCAGAGTTTGTTGCAAACAAGACTAAGTTGCAATAAAGGAGCCTTGGGTGGGTCCGATGCTCGTGACGAAGACCGAGGTCGTCCGGAGAAAGCTCTGAAAACGGGGAGGATTTGATATATTATCATCTTTTGTCTTTATTGAGAGGGACCTTGCATTGCCGTTGAATAGCACGCCTCCCCTTGTGGGCCTATAGCTGTCAGGTTGTGAACAATAGCAGCAGCCTCGCTCCCAGCAGGAGAGCCACTCCTGTAATGCATTTCAATCAGACGGGCTGTGCGTACTAACCGTAACTCACTCCCCCTTGGTCTGCGCCGCACAGAGCTATTGACATTCACCCGGAGACATGCAAGAGGGGTCGAGTGTGATTCCTGCACACACTTAGCCATACATTACTTTATCCCCTTAACTCTTTAAAGGGAAAGGTAGGGGGATAGCTCGTCTACATTGACCAGCTCATCACATTTGCCTCAATTAGTTAGAGTGGGCACTCTCTTACAGCCTTGAGAGCATGCTAAAACAACCTGCAGCCTTGACGTGTTGCAGGCAGGCAGTCTCCTCGTCTTCTAAAACCCTGGTTAACTAAGGACAAACAGCTGCAGCCTTTTAATGGGTGTTTACAGTTGGTCGGCAGAAGCAGGTGGGTGCAGGGATGCCCCATCACGCGTGACTCTCGCTCACGCAGCACAACGCCGGCTCATTCCACTGATGGAGTCTGACACGATAGCTCAAAATGTGGTTTACGTCCTCACTAACCAGCATCCAAACAAAGAGCCACAGCCCTGCTGGATCATGAGAGGCCTCACCACACTGCAAAGAAGAGGAGATACAGGCTGTCCAATGTTATACCTGATACTCTGAATATTTCCATGTCTCAGAGAAAATGCCCTCCTTCCCCCCAAAGACTCCACAAAACACTTCTCATCTCGTGCGAGGGGCCACACCCCTGTGTGTCGTGGTTTGCCACAGTCTGATTTATCACGCGGAGAAAGGGGACACACCTTACATACCGTAGGGAACATAAACAGCCCAGCTAGAGACAAAACACTCCCTCTGACATGAGCTCCACAGCCTTTTCCACTCTTATTCAAGCTCAGCACAGTGGACACAGTCAGAGTTTAAACTCTCAGACGGGACCCTGCGAGCGCCGGGCTGACAGGGGTGTTCTCTGCCGCAGAGGTCACAGCCCTTCGAACATTAATCAGATTAGCTGCAGATGCAGCTGAATAAATGACCTACATCAATGGAGGGCATTGACAGTGAATATGCCGGTATCTTACCCCACCCCCACCCTGCCGCACTGTATATTCTCCGTCTTTGTACTGCAGATCCCTCCCTTTGCATGCAAGATGCGGTTGGCGGTTTTTGAACAGGAGAGCTGAATAAAAATGTTCCACAGGTCTGTATCCCTCTCTTCCTGCCGCTGGTAATCAACACCGCGCCACAAGCCGTGGTCGGGGCTCGGCCTCGCAACACAACACGCTTCAGCACCTATTTTGCTTTGCAGGCTGGAGGAGGGTGGGAGGAGCTGGTGGGGGGGAATAGACAGAGCAGCTTTTATAGAGCTACTCCAGAGCTGTCTAAAGAATACATGAGCCCTGTGGGCCACTGGAAGCAACATACAGTATTAGGAGTATCCACCATGCATGCTTGACTGCTTAATCACAGTTAAATCAGATTTACATTCCAACGTTAGTGAGGAGCTACCCTACTGTGAGCTGGTACAGTATGTTTCCATATAGCCTTGCATATGGACAGCATGTGCCCCAGCACATGCCTCAGAGATGTCTTTCATGGAGCAGGAACGTTGCACCAGAGGATTAGAAGTGGCAAGATGGCGGCTCCACTTTGGTTTTATTTACATCCCGGGGATCAAGTAGATTTAACTAATACCTTGCTGCTTCCATTGGACAGATTTCATTCTCGAGGCAAATGTCTTATCTTACAGCAGAAGAAGACGCATCAGTAAATTTATAACAAGACTATGGCTACGTTCCAAATGACATTCATTTTAATTTTTACTTTTAGTACATACTGTAGCTGCCCTTACAAAGTATATACTGTTGCATGCTGTATGCATACAATTAGGACATGCTACTTTGTTATAACGTTGCACCTTGAACTTTGACCCTCTTGCTCATATATCCGCTGGGCAGAGGATTGCAAGCCAGAAAAGCATGCTGGCTTGCATACTGCAAAATATGACCGGATGAAGTATGTATTTTTGGCAAACTGCATTTGACATACTATGTATTGGGTCATATTAAATCATTTTCTGGCGTATTAAATAGTATGGGAGTATGGGTATTGGAACGCACAGTTAGAGTCTACAGTCATGCTAGTGGCTCTGTGAGGATGTACTTAGGCTTAGTGGTGCTTTGAGCTGAATGCTAATATCAGCATACTAACATGCTTGCAATGACAATGCTAACATGCTGGTGTTTAGCAGGTGGTGCTTACCCCACATACCATCTTAGTTTAGCATGCTAGCATTTGCACTAAACATAAAGTACAGTTGAGGTTGATGGGAATGTCATTAGTTTTGCAGGTTTGATCATAAACCAAAGTACTGGACAAATTAAAATTTTGACCCGATGATTGCACAAGATGAAGAGTCAGGGGATTTATACATTAATACAATTCATCCAGAAGGGAACATGTACCACATTTCTGTACCTGTTTTCATGGCAAGCCATCAATTAGTTGAGACATTTCACTTAAAACCACAAATGTCAACCTCATAGTGGCAGAATAAGGAAAGCAGACAGAGGAGTCGCCCCCTGCTGGCTATTAGAAAGAATGCAAGTTTATGGCACTTCCACATTGGCTTCACTTTTCAGACCCGGAGGTAGCCCGCTGGTCTGTACCCAGTTTGGGTGACGATGCATCTATTAGGTATTGAGATAATTCACTGGACAAGAGAAAACGGACCTGCAAGTGGCGCGAGAGGAAAAGTCAGGCAATCGCCAAAGTCAGTGAGGTTCATCCTCTGAGGACCGTGAATGTCTGTATAATATTACATGGCAATCCATCAAATAGTTGTTGAGATATTTCAGTCTGGACCACAGTGGTGGATCGACCGACTACATGCCACTAGCATGGCTAAAAGCATTTGTAACGTCACCAGAATGGCGACAAATGGAAACTGTGAGCATCTCCTGACAGAGCCAGGAGTCATTATTACACATCAGGAGTAAATACGGTTCAACTGGGTGGGATGGTGGAAATCCTGCCGTGTGGCAGGTAGACAGACTGACCTCTTGTGCCCCAGTAGAGTTTATACCCATCGCTGTGCCAAGGTCAGGCTCAAGCAAGAGCAGGAAAACCCCATCCCCACCCTGCTACCTCATCATCACTGCCACCAGCCACACAGGAACACTGTGCACTCTGTGTAGCAGTGCAGCCAAATATAAAACCACTGGCAGAGGTGCAGTATACATAATCAGAGACTCCTGCTTCTTTTTTCCATGTGGAATTTGGGATAATTTGACATTAAAAAAAAGTGTCATTAACCACAGTTATTCGGCTCAAAATAGAAAGCATGCATGAATAACTGGGTCTACATGGCAGTGGAGCTGTACTGCCAGGTGGTGCCACTTATTTCTTTTAGGACAGACAGAAGAGGGATTTACAGCCATCTCACAGTATTAGAGGTACCCCCAGCGGAACACAAAAGACCTCCAGACAAAACGTCAAACCGACTGTAAAATATGTCATTATAGGCTCTTTGTCTTTGTGAAATATTGACCCTGTTCGTCCCGGTGATTCAAATAGTTTTCGAATAGCTCCTGGACACTGACAAGGTGGCCTTTTGTGAGGCCCAGCTGTGGGGGGCGCAGAAGGCCCAGGCTGTTCTTTCTGAAGAAGATAGGACTTGTAATGAGCTTGTCAGGGGCCATCTCTCCTTTATAGATGGCAGTCTGCATGACACGACCGGAGCAGAGTAATGAGGCTTCACAGAGAACACCATGTACTTCATGACCACAAGATACCTCTCGGGAAAGTGGGTCTTCATCGTTAGAGTCGGTTATGCGTCTTAAGACAAAGAGTCGATAAAGAATGAATGAAAAGAAACCAGCTGGTGCTGAGAAAAATCCTTTGAGAGAAACAGAAGCAGTTTCTTTTATACGACCTTCATTTGTTCCATTTTAAAACGACATGACTGCATTTTCCATACTGCAAGATAAGTATATGTGTTGGAGAATAAAGCCCCACCCTCCCACAGCATGGAGATCAGACAAAAGCTGTCTGGTAACCTTTAGACCCCTCAACTGTGGAGGATTCCTCGCCACAAAACTCAATGCAGTTTAATGAGCGATTTAAATTCAGCGTGTTCCCTCATGTCTGCTACATCCATCCTGGTGTCCCTCTTACACTGAAGAAACCTTAAATGAACCCACTTAGTCTCTACTAAGGGAACCCGAAACCAGGAACTTTTTAATACCTTTTTAAAAGAGATAGTCCCCAGTTACTCAGGATAATCCACAGGCCTCATTCGGGCTTTTTTTCTAATGAAAATTGTTCACAGCAAGGTATGTTTCCTGGAAAACACACTGCTGTTGAGTTTGTTTCTCAAATGTACATTTTGAATGCTTTGAGCTCTGCACTACTCCTCCATTATACTGGAATGGCAGGAAAAAATGCATCTGAAGAGCAAATAAAGCTGAAACTATCTTCATGGCTTCTGTAATTTGTAATTTAGGAGAGCCGACCCTTAAAAATCATCCTCCTTAATAGCTAAAAACATCATAACATAAACTAAAAAATACTCTCGCATGATTTAAAATAAGAATGATGATGCCTCTCATAAGACATTACTAGTGGGTGAAGTTCATTTTGAGCTAGTAACAGGATTGATTGCATAAGAAACACAGTGTAGCTCAGGTTCCAGCTCTTCTTACACACAAGAACTGCAAAAGCCGGGAGGATGATGAGGCTTTGGGCGTTTATAGAAGAAGACGAGCGAGGACGCCATGTCCCTGGCTCTTTGTTTAGAGCCTATAACAGTGTTTCCCCCCCCCTCAATTAGATAGCGGTGTTTGGCTGTAGCCGACTGGGCTGAGATCCATTCTCTCCTGACTCTGCTAGTAGGGGCTGAACTGAGGGAAACACACTGCGAGAGTCTGGCTCTGTGAAAGCACTGCAAGGTTGGCTGAGGCAGCCCAGCTGAACTCAGATGACCCACATTCTGGGACCATCCAATCAAATGAGCAGAAAGAGCCATTATTATCAGAATTTATGGGATGCAAACCAATCGCGAAGCCAGACGCGGGAGCATATCCAAACAGAGAGGCAGGCGAAAGGAAACGCTTAATAGGCAAAGAGACAAGGGCAGGGCTTACAGGGAGGAAAAAAAAAAAAAGCTGCACTAAAAACACATGGTCGGGGCTGAAGGGAAGCACAGGAGGCTGGCTCTCACTGCTGCTGCTGCTGCAAGTTTGGCTGAGACGAGGCGGTTGAACTGAGGTGACTCACGTTCTGTGACTATCCAATCAAATAAGCAGAAAGCCTGATCCAAAACTGTATAGGACACAAACCAATCACAAAGCCAGACACAAGAGTGTATCCCAAAAGAGAAGGCAAAGAGACAAGGGATGATAGACAGTAATAAAGCTGCACTTAAAGACACCATTTAAGTAATGATGCTGGAGTATTATGTATACCCCCATGCATAAGTCAAATTAGCTCCTGTTCTTTTGACAAACACTGATTGCACCAAGCTGCAGCTGGTGTAATAAAAGGTGGTGCATAATGTACTTCTCAATAAGAATGAATCAAACTGGACTAATCTGCATCACATAATAGTGTATATACTGTTTTGATCACATCTGGCATCCATATGACATTCCTCTAAAGGATAGTACATCTGGTCATATAAGGACACAAAGCCAGACAGCAGAGGGGGGAGTGTGTGTCTTGATGCAAAGACAGGCAGGCGAAGAGAGAAGAATAGGCATTGAGACAAGAATATAACCCTGTGAGGATGGATGGGTCACCGATTTTTTAATATTGAGACAAACAAGGAGTGAGTTATGCAAAAAAGAAAAGAAAAGAAGGTATCCCACCTATTTTGCATTTTATGTGCACATATTTATGTGGAATTAAATTCCTATATGACTCAGATATATAATCCAGAACTATTGTGTTTGAGCTGTCAGGCTGATGTACTTGTATGTGTTTGTGTGTGTGGAGAAAGGAGGATGTAGAGCTGCAGAGGGAGCTGGAGGAGAGGCTCCTCTCAGTCGAGGCTCAGCTAGCTGAGTCTGTTGCTGGCCAGATCAGCTGGCAGTCTGTCTAGCGGGGGTGTGGCACATCACAACAAAGGGCTTTGGGCAGACAGGCGACTGCACACAGCTCTTATCATCAACCCCCTCAATTTGAGTCCATCTACATCTTTACCCCCCTCCTCTCAGCAGCCTATGCAGAGGAATGCAAAGAGCAAACATACTGTATGGAGGTCCTTCAGGAAAGTCAACCCGTATATCCTGCTTATCTGATTCACTCTGCAGGGTGACTGGTACCGGATTGAAAACTTTTTTGCATGCCCATGTCAGTGCTTCCTATATTCTGAGTGATGGTGATGTGCGCATTTTGTTTTGCACAAAGTTGACTTTAATTAACGCGCGCAAGATGAAAACCTGGAAACCCGATCTGCGTAATTTAGTTGTGCGTTTGGCACTGCAGGTTTCGGTTTGTACAGACTGTCCATTGCAGGAAAAGCAGTGACAAAAGCTTGAGTGGGAGTGGCACTATTTTGGACTCCCTCATCCCTCCCTCCCACCCGAAATGAAAAGGACATCTCGCAAAGTTCATCCAAGTTAAAGGAACAATGCAGATATTAAACTATGCGCACAATTTCTGGCCTTTTACTGTAACTGTGGAAGCAGATTATTCTCATTTAGGGTGGACTGTTATTACGCACATAGGCTATATATGACTCGAGGAAACATCAGCCCTATAAATAGATGAGAATTTAAGAGAAACCACACTTCTGATCAGTATTTTAATATCTCATTATAGGCAATGGAACAATAAGTCAACACACATTTGCATCCAGTGAAACTGACCTGTATGTGTCCTTAGATGGGCTTTGAGGTGGGATGATTTGCCATAAACTTTTTCACAACCTGAATAGTGGCATTTGTGCTTTTTCTGAGGTGATGATTCTTGCTCAGTTCGACCTCGCGATCTTTTGCCTCTTTGTTTGAGCGCAGGATCGGAGATGGTGGTAGGTGTGGCAGAGTTTCCATCATCATCATCATCATCATCTATGAGGTTCGGCGTGCTCTCATCCTTTATTATTATTTTTGCCTGCTCGGCAACATTGTTGGGAGTCTGCTGGTTAAAATCCGCCAGGATCCTCGCCACCACAAAGAGAGAGGAGTTGTCTCTCACCAAAGGTTCTTTGATTTCCTCTCCGGTCCTGGAGGAAGAGGACGGGCTCTCTGGTTTAATCATCATCTCCCTGTTATTCCCTTTAGGAGGAGCGTGGACAATTGCACGGCTGGACATTGAAACAAGGCACTCTGCTGCAAAGTGATCCATTCTGTCTTTGAAACAGCCTCCTCTGCTTCTTAATGACATTCACAAATTAAAAATGATGGTCGTGAGAAAAAAAACTTGTTCCGTGGTTCCCTTTGTGTGTGGTGAGGAGGAAGAGGAGGAGGAGGAGGTTCTCATCAGAGACTTTATGATCTTACCCGGCTTTCCAATATCGTCAACATCCTGTGATATATAGAAACGCCTCGGACACAAAAAAAAGAAAAAAACGCAGACAAGCCTCCTTTTCAGAGAAACCCAAAGTCTTTTTTTGTTTTAGTGCAACGACGCTGGTGACAGGACCTCTACAAACTTGGATGCGTTAACTCCCATCGCGGCTTCCAGCACTCTCCAGCTATAGTGAGCGTGTCTCCTGAGCGCACTGATCCGGCTGGTTGTATCCATGCTGGGGGCGTGTCGACCGGCAGCGCTCGGCAGCCTCGTCAGAGCAGCATGGCTCATTCATTGGGTGCTGCTTGTCCCCAAATGCACCGAACAACACGAGTTACTTGGAAGTTTCACCACAGGTTGCCTCTATGCATTCAGATGATGTATCTCACAGAGGCGACACACAGTTATATGCACTGCAGAGACCTTTATTATAGGAAGCATATATGCAATTTTCTTTTGTGGTGGGGTGGATCATTCTGCAGCATCCAAAGCCTGCATGCATGTGAACTGAGATCTTTTATAGGATTTGTTAGAAATGTACGCAACTGATGATCAGTTTCTTATATCATCACATTGGAGAAGATGAAACCAGAGAATATTTAGGGATTTTTGCTTGAAAAATTAAGAAAATGAATGAAATTATGAATTGATGATAAAAAAAATAGCTGCAGATACATTTTCTGCAACCCACTGCTTGATTAAAGGGACTGTTTGTAACTTCTTATATGGATAAATCAATCCGGGTCGGTGTCCCATGCGCGCTCGCATGTGGCTATGCTGTTCAGACTCAGACTCCAACACAAACTACACGGAAGCACCAAAACCGCAAAGTTGTATCTAGTGAAGCCCGTCTGTTAAACAATGTTGGCCGCGGTCGGAGGACGCGGGGGAGACCGTAGCTTTGGTCTCCAGGGCCGGAGTCTCTGCTGTCCTCTGCTCCTCTGCCTGCCTGCTTGCCTTCACTCACACGCCGCGCTCGTTCTCACTATTCCGCTCCACTCTCACGTGCATGCGCGCACACTATACACTGCAGGAGAGTTAGTTTAGCTCTGAGAATATCTAGTGAATGTACAGTGGACGTTTGTGCAGGAATAAATGCTGCAGGTCCTACAGACCAACAGAGGTTTCCCGTGTCTTGTGAAGTGACGGGGGTCCGCAGCGAGAAACGTTATCGTCTCTGACCAAAACTCCGGTGTTTCCCCTGTTCCCTCCGGCTGCAGTCGAGAGGCTGAAGCAGGAAAAGCCAACACTAGGATCAGCAGTGATTCATGGAGAGACCTTCGTCTGGTCAGCTAACATTACTGCCAAGCAGGTGAAATATAGAGTGATATTGTGGTTTTAGCTGACGTGTGTCGCCTCACTGTGTTGAGCGATGCTCATTCATGTCTATGTAGAGCGAGCACAAGCGCGAGCCCGACGCTGACTTTCGTTGACTTAACGGCCACAGGTGTCGCTGTTAACAAGCATTTCTGATTCTTACAAACAGTCCCTTTAATAGACTGATCATTGTAGTCATGCTATTGGTTAAAAAAACAAGAAAGTTTGGCTTTCTATAGATATGATAGAAAATCTGTGTTGAAGAATTAAATTAGAACATTTCCTCTTTATACACTGAATGTGCAAAATGTTTGTCATAAACTCATCTGATGAGGTGAATCTCAATAAAAGCCATTATGCCATATTGACTTACCTTGTTCCATGCCAACCCGGTCTCACAGGAAGGCGTATAAATAGTACGACATTACACGGACAACGAAAAACGTCATGGTTGGGCTTAAAATAAGTATGTAAACTAAGTACAATACATATAGAAACAACATAACATATGAACGGGAAACACGTCACAAACGTCACTAAAAAACGTGTGACAAACGTCACTAACATAACTTATTACACGGCTGTTTTGAATACTCTATTCTGATTGGTCAATCACGGCGTTCTACGGTCTGTTATTTCTTTATAGCAGACCGTTGCTATGTATAGCAAACCGTTGCTATGGGCGCAGCTCTGATGTTATACTCTGGCGGACTGTTTTTGTGTCAAATTATTGATTTCTTAAGTAAGTAGCCATGTAATAAGCGGGATAATGTACAGCTAGCAGGTCATTGTTGTGAAAGAATCCCCTTCAGGGCGATGAGAGACCCTCAGGGCGGCATCGCCCTGTCTGGGTTTCTTTCACAACAATGACCGGCTGGCTGTACATTATCCCTTACTTACAAAACAAAACACCACCTCCCCACTCGCCCACCAGAAACGGTCTTTCTCGCTTTTTATTCTGCATTACTACTGTAGCTCTGATCATATTTACGTGGATGCCTTTACAGTCAGTAAAGAGAATACATGCTGTACAAATGACACGCCAAAAGCAAGAAAGGCGTTCGTATTGCACGTTAAAAGCATTTTGCATTATCGTGGCATTCATACGCCTTTTCGTGCAAATTGGGCTGTCCATATAATCCAACCGCAAAAAGTCACGAAATACGTTTTCTGAGGCCAGTGAGTTATTCAATTCTGCAAAAATGGGGCTGTTCATCATCAACAAGATGTCCCTGATACTTTGAATATTATTGTGTCGTATTCTTGGAGCAACCAGCACACTCTGGGGCCTCTGGCCAGCGAGTCCATGCACCAGCAGAGAGATTGAATGCTGCCAAATGATCGGTTCAGCCTGCTGAGAGTCCACACAGGCCGAGTTATTCTTCTTCACAGCCTCTCAACGGTTTCATTTTCATGTCCTAGTCAAAGAAGGGATAGTGGTGAGAACATGACTGGCAATAACTGATACACGTGTTCAACTTCCTCTTTAACTTGTCAATTAAAACTTCTACTTTTTACTGTATTGCAGTCTTAGCTGAGTGCACTCTTTTGTTTTGTAATGCTCAATTATTATATGTGACAGCAGAAATAGAAAAGTTACATCATACCTGACATTCAGGAGTTGATAAGCTTTGTGATTACAACCCATTTTCAAGAGAAATATTCTGCTCAATGTAACTAGCTTGCATACATATTTTTCTTTTTTAAGATGGCGTCTTCTTTTCAACAAACTAGCAATTTACCTCAAACCCCTCCTCTGAGCAACACCATGGTCTCTGCCAATTGAAATCCAGCCAGCCGCCACAGGCAATGTCTTCTTCAATTTATCCTCCAGCGAGAGACAAGTGACACCATTGTGGGGAGGAATGGGTCAAAACTGAGCGATATGGAGGTTTTGTCAATATAAGACAATCATTTATTTCATGACTCTACTAGTTTTACAGCTTGTCCATGTAAACCTATGATCAAACACCTGGAATTTAATCTATAAAAAGTCAACTTTTCATTATCAACATAAAAGATTTCCAACACAGAAGCCAGCCTGGCGTGGAAAATAGCATATCACCGGCTACAAAGTCCTGTCTGCTATTGATTAGTAGCAAAGGACATGTACCGGTTAACCCCATGCACTCAGATTAACCCCGCTGTTTCCAGGAAGAAAACAGAAGACGTTTTCAGGATGCGTTTGTCTCAGATTAGGACAAAATGTTACATAACATTTCCTGTGATCAGCTACATTGCAGATTTTTGTCTGTTATTCATCCAGCTTGAAGCCAAATGAACAAAAATGTATTAAGAATAAACGTGCACTGTGCCGATACAGGATGAGACCTGCTTTCCTGCTGCAGCTGATGCTCTCCTGTGAGAATGAATGCACACTTTCAGCACTGTGCACAAAAGCCCACACTAGAAAGTTCCCAGTGTTCAGTGTGAGCAAGGCGATGTGGCATTCAGAAGGCCATCTGGCTGTATTATTTTACATATTCTTTCACCACAAAAACGTGGTGTTCTTGTGTTTCATGCGCTGCTTTGGCGATCTTTTCTACCGAGAGGGGCACGGTTCCTCTTTCACATGGGTTATTTCCCAGAGCTGTGTAGAAACTGCAAGTGTTTATCAACTCCCACTGGGCGTCAAGCACAAGAAGGCCAAAAGAGACAGTGAGGAAATCAGCTGCAGCTTATAAAACCGAACCTCTCCAAAGGTAATGAGCGGCTGTAGAAGTGATCATTTAAAAAACGGTGAAATGTCTCTCTCTGTAGCTGCAGCGGCAATGTGATGATTCAAGAGATCTTTTGTATGTTCCCAAATCCCAGCACCAACCCCCAGTGCACAGTGTCCAAACAGCACACTGTCTGGCACTGACACAACGTTCTCAGGCAGGAACAGCGGTGTGATTGGCCTCTTCGCTTGTGTTTGTAATGGGAGAGATTCTCTTTAAGCAGAGGACAGCCTGACCACTATAACAATCTGGCAGGGCTGTCGAGTCAAGGTCAGGCTCTCAAGGCAAAGAGAGAAAAGAAAATAAAGAATAAAAACACCACAAGTGGATTTAGATTGTTGGCAGGGTTTTCTCTCCTCTGCAGCAGGTGGTGATGTTCAGCGGAGGGCGCTGACCTCTGGCCTATGACCCCAGTTTGATCCCCACATTTGAGTCAGAGCCGTTGTTAACTTAACAGCAGAACAGTTTCTTGTTTTGTTGTTGTTTTTTCAATGAATACATAGCCTACTCCCAGGACTATAGGCTACTTTTTGAGTTGTGCAAAGATAAATAAACGAACAAACCCATTTAGTAGGTCTACATATTTTAACAAGACTAGCCATGCTAACAGCTCTGTGAGGCTTTACTTATAGGCACAGTGGTGCTTTGAGCTAAATGCTAACATGCTGATGTTTACCATGTTCATCATCTTAGTTTAGCATGTCAGCATGCTAACATTTGCTAAATAGCATAAACACAAAATGCATCTGAGTTTGTCATTAGTTTTGCAGGTATTTGGTAAAATGAGATATAACATGGTGATTAGTGATCTTTAGAGGTGTTGGTAGTCATATTTTGTATACTTTTGTACAGATCCTGGCTAAGTGTTTCCAGTCTTTGTGCTATTT
The DNA here is from genome assembly GCF_015220745.1 of Sebastes umbrosus. Lineage (NCBI taxonomy): Eukaryota > Metazoa > Chordata > Actinopteri > Perciformes > Sebastidae > Sebastes > Sebastes umbrosus. The sequence continues at coordinate 17,211,536 of NC_051272.1, forward strand.
GCTTCGCCCCTCTGGCTGTATCTTTATATTTAGGTTACCGTATAGACGTTAGAGTTGTATATAATTCTCAACAAGAATGTGAATAAGTGTTTTTCCCAAAATTATTATTTTTTTTTTCAAGTAGCTATGACGTTCACAAGCCAACATTTAGTCAGTTTTAATTGAAATCTGGTGCAGTTCGTTTGGGCGGTTGTGAACGCAGTAATCATACTCTGGTGCGGACCAAAACAACCGTCCCGAGACCACGTTTCTAAGTAAACCAAAATGCAGGCATTTGTTGAGATGGACACAGGTAAACGACAGGTTAACATGAGTGGGAGAGGACTGACTTCTGCTGAAGCCGAAGATGTTTGGTTGACAATATGCTAAATAAAGTCCACAAAAACAGTAACATTTATTAAATTGAAGGAGAAAGGATTTGTGCGCACAGTAGATCAGTACCTAGTCAAAGTGAAAAAACTTTTACAGCCATATATCAAAGTCTGCGATTCTCTGCAGTGGCAGCTCTCGAGATGAAAAAGATAAACTTGCTCTGTACATGCCCCTCTGGTTTAATGTTTACCATGTTCATCATCTTAGTTTAACATGTTAGCATGCTAACATTTGCTAATTAGCACTAAACACAAAGTACAGGTCGTGTTTAGAAAGCAACACGCAAATTGCAGAAGCGCTCACGAGATGGTCAAGGTTAGGCATTGACCTTGTAATAGTTAAGGTTAGGCATTGACCTCGAATAGTTAAGATTTAGCACTGATTGCAAGTTTTTGTAAGTTTTCGCAATTTGGAGGTTACCTCCTAGACATAACCAAAGTAGAGCTGAGTTTGAGTTTTTAGCACGTAGCCTATGTCATTACCTAAATTGATGGACAATTTTAAATTTTGACCTGATGACGCCTCTAGATTGAAAGTTAAGGCATCATCGTTTGCATGGCTAAAAAAATAAAAATGCAGCTTTACTCATAAACCCAGATCATTTATTAACTAAGAACTTCCCTCTGTGAGTCCGTTAATCTAGTGCTGACATTGCAAGGGCGCTCCGACTTGTCAAACTTCCCTGGAACAAAATATAACACACACTTATCAAAAAAAAAGAAGTCATAAACCACTTAAGGTTGTTTCATTCTTACTGGAAATGTCATTTGCCTTATCTGTTGTTAAGAGAATAACACAGATTGAACCTGTGGTTTCATGTAAACCAGAGACATGTATTAATAATAAACTCAATGGTGCTATAGTGTTGTTACATATGAGTACTATGCTGTCTCTCTTTTTGTTGTTGATCTACAACGCTTACTCATCTTCAGTGACACATCAACAGTTGGGCTCCGTGACTAATGATGACAAAACAGGCTGCAATTTCACCTGTATAGAAAAGAAGGGGATTAGTCAGACAGAAGACGTTGTACGGTTATTAAAGAGCACACATGTTAAACCTAACGACGCCTCTCTTTAACAACGTGGCTCACATGTGCTGGTGTTTGAATAGGCTGCATGTGAAATGTTGTTCCTTGTTTCTTTGCTTTGACTGAAGTGGGGAAAGAACAGGTACAGCATGTATGAACACAGTAATCACATAAGGTCAAATGAGTCAGTCAGGCGTAGCTGAGGCGAGTAAACAAGTCCAAACTACCTGTTAGTGTAACAAAGTGTGACTGGCTGCTGCTTAGCAGGATATACTTGTTGAAGTGTTATTGAGTCTTTATCATCAACACTCAGGACAAGAGTGAAAGCCAAATGATTACCTGGCACATGTACAGATACGATCACATGTCCCTGCTTCTGTTCCATGCTATTCAGTATAGATTTTTAAACAGTAATTTGCTGCAAAAGTTTTTGCTTGAAATTTGGCTTCAGCCCAAAAAGAACAGGGTGTTCTTTTTCAAGTGAATGAGAGACATGCAATAGACATGACCTTTCATATTTTAGTTTTATTCCTGCCATCAAAAAAGTGCCTTTTGCTGAACAATATATTCTTGAGATTTTGATTTTGCAGAGTCCATCAGGGGTATGTTGAGTGGAGCCTTATGTTTAAAGGAAATGTTTGACATTTTGAGAAAACACTTATCTGTATCTGAAACCGCATACTATACTAACAGTACGTATTGATTTGGCCAAATTGTAGTATGTAGTATGCGAACAAAAGCAAAATCTCCAGTATGCAAAAAATACCCGGATGTCGTACTGATTTTGAAAAAATCTCCAGTATGCATCGGACCAGTCTACCTCACCTACTGTATCCCACAATGCAAAGCGCTGGAACGGTACAGGCTACGGTTACAACAACAGGAGCTGGAGATCTCCCAAGAGACCGGTCTCGTAGACAAGAGGCTTTTATTTCCTTGTTGACGGATAGTTTGTTTAAATATCACAACACAAATCTCCATTATAAATTAACGGCAACCTGTGAAAATCGGCCTTTTTGGAGTTGAAAAGCTCCACAATCGGCTATGGGCGTAGCTCGCCAGCCGGCCAGTGACGCTCACAGAAAAGCTACAGAGCAGCAGACAGCGGAGAGGGAAGAGGCGAGGGAAAGAGCAGCCTCTTACGGGGCAGAGAAATACATGCTGAGACATCATGACCCCTTTTAACATTACTCTTATACAGTATCTGCAGGGATATCATTCCACTGATTTGTTGCTGTAACTGAAAAGGCAGTTTGATTTAATTTTGTCGAGTAATGTTTTATATTTCCCGTCTCCCCTCATTGATAATCCTGCTTGTCTTACTTCACTATGAGCTGTTTAAATCAATTGTTTAAACCTGCAGTATCTTATAAAAGTAAACAAACGTATACATAAAGAAAAAAAAAGTCTGTTTGTCCAGTGCTTTAAGAGCTAGTTTAAAGGCTAAAGCCTGGCCTAGCATACTGCAAAGTATAATCGCTTTAACCGTTTCATACAGCATACTACTGACGAATGCAGTACTGTATGGTGAGCCCACTCAGAACGCAATCAGGGCTCCAATAGGAGAGGAACATTTCTCTGTTTGCCCTGCATGCTACCAGCCAGACTTTTCCCATCCTTATCAAGTGCGTCTTCTAAAGTGAGTTGTTCTTCATGCCTTAAATTTGTGTTCACTTTATGACTGCCAATGTTTAACTCGTATATTGTGATTAGATATTATCTCTCCTTCAGTTAATTATGATGACATTGTAAAGTAAGTGAATGTGCAATGCTGTTACGTCATGCATCTTCCTTTGTTTGTATATCAATGCAGATAAACCACTTGATGAGGTTAAAGGGGAAACTCATCTGAAACAAATCACGTCTGATACTTAAATGTCCAGAGTCTCCAGTCCTCGCTACTTTGTATGATAAATACAGTATACAGCTAGCCTGTCTTAGTCCGAAGGTAACAAAATTCACCTAAAAGCAAAACACACTAATTTATATATCTTGTTTGTTTCATCTGTACAAAAACTGTATGATACATAATTAAAATAAATAAATGTCAAGTGTTATTTTACGTGGGGTTACGTGTGGGACTAAAGGCGTCTACTAAGCAGTAAAATCGCTCTGTGCTGGCTGTGCCATTGTTTTCCTACGGGGAGAGCGGTGCCGCCCGACTAGCCAGAAGTGCTACCCTTGGCGTGGTGCACAGCTCAAATTTGCCACCGAACGCTATAAGCTCAAAGTTCTAATTATTTCAACTTTGACCTTGGTTGCCGCTGACCTTTCAAAGTGCAACCAATGAGAACAGTTGCAACTGTTGTTGTTGCCTAGAAACAGTGAATGATGTTCCTTGTGCTCTTTTTTGAGAGATATTTTACCTGCTGCCTCTGCAAGTCTGTGCGCTCTACCTCGCGGTGAGTGAAGAGTAAATCTCTAATCATGTGACGGCAGCTTTAATTCTTGTTTCCGGGATGCTCCGTTGGTTGCCTGGCAACCTCACTGTGATCACAAGATTTACAATAAGTCATTGCGCCCAGCCAAGAAATAGCACATAACTCACCGCAAAACCACAACCTATCATGTTTACACAATGTTATGTATTAACTCATGAGCTTTGACAAGAGCCAGGCTAGATGTTTCCCCCTACTTAAAGTTTGCCACAAAAGCTTGAAGCAGACAGGCTGAGAGGACTACTCTATATTTTTTAATGGTCTTTTATGCTTTTAGGTTGTAGAAAGTCCTCTTCACAAATAGATGTTGTTTTGTATGAAGGGTTTGCAAAAAAGGTTTTGTACATGGAGAACAAAACGTGCTACAATGGTTCTACAGACTGATAATTGAAAGGGCAGAATGAGACAAAGACCTCTGAGCAACATTTAAATTGGTAAAAGAAACTGGAAGCAGCATCAACATACAGTATGTTGAGCTTTAAATAGGATCAGGTTCCTGTTTCAGTGTCAGGTGCACAATAATGCCTTTAACAAGCTGGAATTAACAGGCAGCGTGTTGCCTTCGTAGAGCTATTCTTCAAACTTCACATTAGAAATAGAAGCTTAGTTGGAATATCAGCTAAACATACTATGGACTGACAAATCACAGTTTAAACCTATTCAATATATCACTGGTTAGACTGCAGAGAGCCCAAAGAAAAGCGGCTTCCCAAAAATATTTAGAGCCCAGCAGCACAGTTGTGGTTCAATACAATAATAAAGGAATGAGTCCTAAAACCTGGAAATGAGTTAGCATTTTAGCACTTTTGATTCCATCGTCTGGAAGTCAGTGGGTTTTTTAAATGGGTTTTAGTTAGGTGCCTGAAATAAGGTCTGTGTTGTTTAACACAAGCTTAAGAGATGTTAATGTTTTATTCTACAATATAAAATACATCAATAAATACCCCGCTAATAAATTCTGAAGCCTTTATATGTCTTAAAAAAGGCGGTTGCTAACAAGTGGCTAAATGAGACTACAAAACGTCATCACGCCGACTCGTCTGCCTTTACAGCCTCATTGTGTAGACTCGTGCTCATGCAATCGTGGTGTAATTCGTTTATAGCCTAAAGTTAGCTTTTTACTTCTGGCGATTGCATTCACACTTCAAAAATCATGGAAGTGATGAAGATTATTTCGCTGAACAAAATAAGTAAGTATCACAAACATTTGTTTGCCACAGAGCTTATTTTCTGCAATAATCCAAAACCCAATGGAAAAATCCCATTGGCTTTTTGTTGAGGGAACCGGGGCGATGCTAACTTCATGGTTGGCCTTAAATATACGTCATCCCTGGAGCTTTCTATAAGATCGAAGGTCACTTGTGCTTTTCTGGAAAACAAATTCAAAATCAAAGGGTAACGTTACTTGGGGGACAAAATTGGTTACAACGGTATTTTCTCCTTCTTCTCATGCAACCCTTTGGGGACATCAACTAAACCGAAGTTTTAATCATTTAATTATTCTTATTGTGGGGCCAAAACTATTACAAATGTTAAGAATACATTTGGTGTCTAAATTATACTGTTTTTATCTATGTTAAAATAACCATTATTATATATATTATATAAGGAAAGAAGAAAAATGTCAATATAATGTGATTCCAAACTTTTGAACAACAGCAAAGACTGCAGTTAAAACATGTAGATCAACCCACAAAAGCAACCCAGAACAGTTTGTATAGATGATGTCATGCAGGTGTCCTCCAGCAACAACAAGTAGGTTTAGACTGGAAGGAAGAGGAGGAAACGTTTTAAAGTGTGATAGCACAAAAGAGCACTCAAAGGTAGTTTGTGAGGCACCTTGCAGGAAGTAGGTGGAGGCTGAAAGGGGGGGTCGCTGCGGCTGCATCAGTTCACAGAAGGGTGGGAGGTGTTGTTTAAGCCGGAGTTCAATTTGGTCGTCATCCTCCCTCTCCCTGTGCCTCCAGGCTGTCCATGTTCAGCCACTCAACAGAGGCAGCCTTTCTCACCACTATGTTAATCCTGCCTGCCTCCCCCGCCTCGGTGCTGCCTCCCCGGCACACCACCACAGAACACAGTGCTGCTGCTGCCCAACACTCATTGAGAGAACATGTTGAATTGTTGCATAATTTGAAAAGCATTTTCTCTAGGCAACTACTTTACGCTATGACGTGAAAGTGACGACTATCACGCATGCAGAGCTGAGTACATTATCACAAGCTAGAAATCAACGTCACTCACTTGACCCTAGGCTGACGCTGAGCCGCGACTATGTACCGCCATCATTGTTCCTTCACATCACAGCGTGGTGGCTTTGTCCGCTCAACACAATGCAGCTCAAAAGAGCAAAGTGAAGCGGACACAGTTTCGTTTTTGCACCCATTTGCTGGTCAGTAGTGGCCCTATTCAGAGTGCATTGATCAGTGCAGTGGCAGCATGGGGAGGGATGTGCCTCGCAGGCAGTGGTGAGGGGACCTGACTCTGAAACACACCATTCAGCAGAGTGGTGGGTCCGCAGGCGCTGCATTAACTCGCCGTGCTGATACTATAGAGATGAGGGTCTCTTTTCTAAGGCCATTCAACAGAGGCACTTATATGGCACGTCATCCACGAAGAATAAACCAGCGACACATATAAGACTGCACCGAGCAACACTGAAAATACATTGAAACATCTATCGACATCAACTTGATGTAAAACATTAGGGCTGATTATTGTCTCGATTAGGCATTTAAAATGTCAGAAAATAGTGAGAAATGCTTCATTATTTCTCTGAGCCCAAGCTAATGTCATCAAATTGCTTGTTTTATCCAACAAAACCCAAAGATATTCATTGTCCATCACATATAAAACAGAGACAAGCAGCAGCTCCTCACATTGGAGCAGCTGAAACCTGTGAATACTTCAGTCTTTTGCTTGCAAAATGACTGAAATGATAAATTGACTATAGTAGCCAATTAATTTTGTGTTGGTCGGCTCATCAATTAAAGGTGCAGTGTGTAGGATTTGGTGGCATCCAGCGGTGAGGTCGCAGATTGCAACCAACTGAAACTTCTCCCGTGTGCCAAGCGTGTAAGAGAACTACGGTGGCCGACGCAAGAACGTGAAAACATGAATGTCCCTCTCTAGAGCCAGTGTTTGGTTTGTCCATTCTGGGCTACTGTAGAAACATGGCGCTCAACCAAGCCCCCAGGAAGAGCGCCGGGCTGTGAAGCAAACTTTCACAGTGGACAAATGGCGCTACTACAGCTTCCGTGTCCGTCACGTGATGCCATTGGGCACAAAAATACTTTTTCCCATAGACTTACATTGGGAAAGAGACGTCTGTAAATCAGCGGATACATTTATTTTGAGGTAAATCAGCTTCTCAGAACGAACACTTGAATAGCCCTTATTTAAATCATTAGGTCCTAAAAGTTGTAAAATGCACTCATAGCCGAATCCAGAGTTATTTTCCTTCCTCCGTTCATGTGAATGAGACCCAGACCGAGGCTGGACCGCGGGCTGGGAGGCGGAGTTAAAGGAAACGCTACTGCGCCTGCTCTAGGGGGCCAATGGATGCGGAAGATCGCAGGATGATCCGGGTACTTTATCACTCGGCAGTCGAGCCATTTTGGCTTCATGCGTCACTGAGCAACTCTCATAGGAAAGAACGGGCACCCACCTGCAATGCTGTATCCATGGATGTCGACTGCCGAGTGATAGAGTACCCGGATTAACCGGCGATCTTCAGATGTTAATTTCCCAATGTAAGTCTATGGGGAAAAAGTCTTTTGGGGCGCCAATGGCATCACGTGACGGACACAGAAGACGCAGCACCGCCGTTTGGCCACTACGAAAATTTGCATCAAAGCCCAGCGCTCTTCCTCAGGGGCTTGGCTGTATCCAGTTCTCTTTATACATGAAGAGGACCCACTCCACATGTAGAAATATACGGGTCCTTCTATCTAAGGTAACGAAAACACAACGACTCTTATTTTCAGGTGATTATACACTGAGGAAAACATACTTAATAATATAATATACATATTATTTTTACCATTTCTGTCGATAAATCCCGCTAAATACTAAACACAGTGTTCCTTTAAACCACAACTTGTTTGGGATCAATAAAACATGCCTTTGGCACTGAGTATCATATAGATACAAATCCACTATATACAGTCTGACCTCCTTTGCTAAAAAACAGCTTGGTCTGTACTATGACTCGGTCTGTATTTTACACTACCAATTAGACCACAGGGTGACGTAAATAAACTATGCACCCCATTACTGTGTCTGATTTTTGCTCACTCGACTTTTTGCAAGTTCATTTTTTTCCGACTCCTATATATAGGAGTGTTTGAGGCATTTTTTCTATAACTTATTTCACTGCGTTTGTGCGCCCCTTTGAAGCGTTATGGATCGCTTATAATCTGCTTTTTTGTGTCATAAATCTTTTTAAATGTTGGCTAAACTGTAACAAAAAAGATGGGGGATATCTTTAGAGAGGGAAGTCTTACATAAGGATGGTGAATAAATCTAAATTCAGTGTAATGTGGATTTATGTTGAAAAAAATATTCATCCTTCCTGATAGCATCCTACAAAATGTCCATTATGAAGCTCAAAATTCATATTTTCAAATCAGTTACACAGACAACCTTAAAACCCCTGGTGAATAGACTCAAAAACTTTCAAACAAATGTGTTATCAAATGTGTAGTACCTTGTTCATGTTTTATATGACACAACATTTGTCTGTAACACAGTTGACAAAATAATGAATCAAATGTTTATTTTCATTAAAGGGACTGTTTGTAACTTTTTAAGCGTATAAATGTACCGGGTTGGGACACATGCGCGCTCGCGTGTGGCCGGAGTCACTGCTCCTCTGCCTGCCTTCACTCACACACCGCACGCGTTCTCGCTGTCTCGCTCCACCTGTAGACGTGAACGCGTGCTCACTCCACACTGCAGAAGAGATAGTTTAGCTCTGAGAATATCTAGTGAATGTACAGTGGATGTTTATGCAGAAATAAATGCTGCAGCTCCTCCAGACCAACAGAGGTTTTCCGTGTCTTGTGAAGTGATGGGGCTCCGCAGGGATAATTGTTATCAGCGGGGCTGAAGCAGGAAGAGAAACATTACCGTCTCCGACCGGGTGCCGGTTTCTCCCTGCGGGCGCGCTCGGAGACGATAACTTTTCTCTTCCTGCTTCAGCCAGCTGGAAAAGCCAACACTAGGATCAGCAGTGATTCATGGAGAGACCTTCGTCTGGTCAGCTAACATTACCGCCAAGCAGCTGAAATATAGAGCAGGTGAAATATAGAGTGATATTGTGGTTTTAGCTGACGTGTGTTGCCTCACTGTTTTGAGCGATGCTCGTTCATGTCTATTTAGAGCGCGCAAGCGCGAGCCCGACGCTGACTTTCGTTGACTTCACGGCCACAGGTGTCGATGTTAAAGCTGCAGTGCGTAGAAATCCGGAAAACGCAAAATCCTGCATCCCCTCGAGCTGCTCTCTCCTCTCTCTCCTCTCTCCGCTCTCCCCTCTCTGTCCGAAGCCCCTCCCCCCACACGAGAACGGGCATATGCACGCGCTTCATACGTGCTCGCTACATCTGAGAAGGCTACCGCAGCGAGCTACACATTACCTTCTAACGACATCAACAGTTTGGACTGTCTTTTTGAAAGTCTGTCTTTCTTTTTTTGGGTTGTTTTGAGGTGTAGGCAGTTGCTGCCAATGCTGGAATAGCAAGCTTTCCAGTAGGTTGTTCCGCCATTGACCGAGGCTTTCACTATCTGCAGAGACCAGACGTGAACGCGCATCTCCTTTTGTGGAACAGCCAATAGGAACGCTCTCTCTGAAATGCCCTGTGATTGGTCAAAGTCTGCCGTCACGGGCAAGATTTTCTAAAGCCTGTAAACAGAGCCATGAGGAGGTGCAGAAGTCTAGTTTTCTCTCAGATCACTTGAATTACAATATGCTGAAAGGTTATTATGGAATTTTTGCCAAATTATGCCAAAATATTGTTGCCTACTGCCACTTTAACAAGCATTTCTGAAAGTTACAAATAGTCCTTTAAAAAGTCATTAGAGCTTAAGCTTGGGAATTTGTGAATTTAGCACATTTAGGGGGTATATTATTGTAACAACTAAATTATTTATCAAAAAAGAAAACTGATTTCTTCACTTTTTGGTAGACATGAAATGTACCCCTAATTATAGAATGACTCATATATATATTTATATATATGTAGTTGCAGAGCCAGTTCAAAAGGAGAAAAAAAATAGGGAGGTTGAATTTCAAAACAGGATTTCCAAAAGCGTTGTTGTTGCATCACATGGCTGATGTTTTCACCGCCTCGAGTCCATGTCACAGGGTTCACATGTGGGCGAGGCTCCACACACACAGACTGAAGCTGTGCACACATACAACCTCTCCGCTCGGTGCGTGAACCAGGCTGACCGCTCCGGGATGAAGGAAGGAAGAAAGGAGGGGGAGATGTGTGATAATAGAAATGCGAGAAGTTTGCAGCGTCTCCCTTTAAATAATAACAAACTTCTCTGCGTGCGTAACGACACCGTTTTTACGAGCGACGCACGACTCCGCCGTTTATCCCGGAATGACCCCGATGAAGCTGAAGTGAGAACATCCCGTTCCTGAGATATTAATAGCTCTCCCCTTGCGTCACCCAACTGTGGTGGTGGACCGCTTTGCTAGACACGCAAAGCAGCCACACCAACTGTGCCAGCAACACATATATTCCTCCAAAAGCAAAACACACGGTTATAAAACAGGTAGTCATCATTCTCTCATTCCAGCTGTCTGCGGGTTTAAGTGTTACACACGTTGTTATTAAGGTGGTGAGAGCTGTGCATTGATGACAATAACTCAGCCTGGTGCGCATTTTTGGAGAGTTTAGTGTCAAACTGAAGATTTACTTGCATAAACAGTTTTATTTATTTTTATTTTTATTTAACCTTTATTTAACCAGGTAGTACTCATTGAGATTAAGAATTTATTTTGCAAGAGAGACCTGCATGGCCAAGACAGCAGCATTTAAACATACATTAAAGTTTCAGACGCCACAACGTAAAACATATGCAAAATAAATACATAGCATAATATCATATAAAAAAAAACACCTTTAAAACCAAACACCTTTAATGTAAAAGTGTATGCGCAAAAGTCTGTTGTAGTGCAATTTCACAGTTTTGCGCCAATGTTTGTTGATGAGCTGAAAAGCCCACAATGCACAATAAGCCATATGTTAACTCAGTCCCTTCCCCCAATCCTGGGGCCAAGTGAGGCTAGAGCTCTACAGAGCCTGGCCTGCATAGCTCCAGAGGGAGGGAGGGAGGAGAGGGAGGTGGGAGGAGAGTTTCTGTTGCTATGTTCTCTGGGAGTCTCCTGTCTGGAGGATCTATGGGCTGGCTGATTTTGAGGGCTGACATGGCAATGTTGTATGTAGGTCAGCAACAGTAGAACAACTTTGGCGGCCCCAAAAAAGCACACGGAAGGAAGGAGAAGTGTTCTCCTCGTCCGATAACAATATAGGGGAGAGTGGGATGAGTTGAGCCAGTTTTCGCTTGAGGTGTCTTTAAAGCTTCAGTAGGCAGAATGTTTTTTGGCATCATTTGGCAAAAAAATCCATAAAGTGCTCTGAGAGAAAACTAGACTTCTGCACCTCTTCATGGCTCTGTTTTCAGGCTTTAAAAAATCTAGCCCATGATGGGAAACTTCGGCTAATCACACATCATTTCAGAGAGAGAGCGTTCCTATTGGCTGTGCTCCGGCTGGTGGGCGGTGCTTGGTATTTCCTCAACCGATCTCAATATGTCTGCCGCATCACAAACGTTCTCATTTTAAAGCTAAACGGTACACTATAAGATGTTTCTGAAAACATTTGAGGTGAGAAATAGGCATTACAGTAACAGAGCATTGATTCATATTTGATCAGCGCTGCTTAGTTTGACCGTTTGATCGGAGTTCGCGAGTGATTGACAGCTGCTCAGAGACAGCAGGCTCCAGATCAGCTCTGACTGTTTGTTTTCCTCCGGTCTGTGAAATCTTGCAGATGCCATTAGGAGCACCGGAGGACACAGAGGCACATGATTTTTTTCATGCACTGTGACTGTTTTATAAAAATAACTTTTCTTAATCATATTTGCTCCACTTCAACCCACTGCAGCTTTAAAGTGAGGGAATGACAGTAATGTCTCCAACTAAAACATATACATATATTTCAGGATGTGGTGAATCCTCGGGAATAATCACTTTGGATCTAAAATAAACTGTTTTCCAAATATGACTTTCCAAAAAAACGTGGTCAACTTGTTGAGCCTATAGAGAGAGGATAAGTTGAGCCATATCGGTATGCTCAGTCCAACAATCATACCTGTCCATCAGTGAAGTGAGGTTATCAAAGAAGTCCCCCACATTGGGCCTAAAGGCAGTGGCTCTTCTGAAGGAGGTTGCTTCAGGAGTGCGGCATGACAGATGGTGACGCACCCTAAAACATGAACCAATCACGTCCTAGAAAAGGTTCAAAGTTGATTAGCCTATATGATCATCTTTTTATTTATCCTTTATTGAACCATTGCAGTTTACATTAAGAGTTACATAACAAGTTGAAGCTATAATCTAATTATATACAGTATAATTATAAATGGCTCAACTTCTCCCCAGGCCTTTTGGCTCAAATTACTCCACCCCGTCATTTTAACAAACTTGTATCATCCAGCAGTTTAGAGCTAACGTCACGCAAACAGAACAGCCTCATATTCTCACTTCCTAAATTACTAACATGTGTGACATTTTTTCCAACTTGTCTGTAATTGTTCAGACACAAGAATCATGACTCCTTGAACATTAAAAACATCACTTTGAACAGCAAAAAAATGTGGGTTTTTTTAACCTAAATGTGCTAACCACTTGTCATATGAGCCTCTCTCCATCACAGGGTCAGTAAAATGGATGACTCTTCAAAAAATGTGTGGTCACATGACCAATTTTGTCTATGGTTGCCTGGAAACAAGGGGTGGCTCAACTTCCCCACATCCTCAAATCACTCCACTCTCCTACTATAAATCTTGTATGCAACCCTGACTGACAGATTGTGTCTCATCCCGTCTTATTTCATCCTTTCCATGCTGTGACTGCAGAGCTCCTCCACACCTGCATCCACAAGAGTTGAGGCGTTCACCTCTGGATGATGCACGTTTTGCAGATGCCAAATAAAACATCCTGCATGTGGAATCATTAAAATCACTGAAAATGAAGTCCTAGCGTTGCAAAAGCTTTGTGGAAAGAAAAAAAAAGTTGAAATAAACAACTCACGATCTACTTATTTGCTTTTTCTGGAGCTTTTGACTGTTTGACACAGTCCTCATCAGAGATATGAGTTTCCTCAGTTGCTGTTAAAATGCAGATGTTCAAACTTTGCATGATTTGCATGAAGTTGAGCTTGACAGTTCATTCTCAATCTCGGGAACAAAAACAATCTGCTGATGAAGACCATGTGCATAAGGTCGAAAGTAAATCAAACTTGAGCCAGGATTGTTCTGTCATCTGCCGTTTCCAAGGTCAAGATTGAAGTGAGCTTAAAGAAGTGATTTTGTCCAGAGCTACTAGTTTTAACTTTAAAACAGGGAACTGCTTATTTTGAGTGACTGCCATAAACCACTTTTTATGATCCATTTTATGAAGTTTTAAGTGCTTCATAATCATCAAGGTGCACGCTTCGCTGCAGGGAGTTTCTGTATTACGTCAGCTTAGTCTCGGCCAAACCCCACTTCCTGTTGAGTGTGAAGAAACAGTTTGTATTTAAGGGAAATGATTTGGTTTGTGCAAACAGCGAAACCTCAGCAGAAACATACAGACCAAAAGACTCAGGTGAAACTTATTGGACGAGACACCTGCACATGCAGCTGAGGATGGGAGTTGGCAGAAAAATAGCGGTTTTATTCCTTATGAGATCCCTTGGCTTTGAATGACGCCCATGGGTGCACAACATGTGCTTGAATGATGGCAAGGTTCAAGAGGTTAATGAATACCGAGAGGACTTTGTGTGATTCAGTAGTGGCCTTATTTGATTAACTGCATTTCACATCCTTGAATTTCATTTTCATTCACATTCACATCTATAACTGTAACACAGCTGAAGAGGATTTCTTGACAATACGTCTCCAGAATGAAGAAGCTACAGTAAATGTGAACAGACTAGATTGAGTGATTCCAGTGTTTAGCCGTAGTCAGCTCAGGTCTTTAAAGATTTGTCTGCTCCCGCAGCCCCAGCTGATCACCTTACTGCCGTTTGCTTAGTCTCCCACCACCATCTGTGTTTCAGATCATCCAAGGCAGTTCTAATTACAGTCACAGGCAAGAGCCCATAGATAATGACAATGCTGCTATGATCAGCAGGATTAGACAGGTGCTTGTCGACTTGCTGTGACTCAGGCTTTTATGGTCTCTAACACACCTCGGACAATAAAATGAGGAGACGAGAACCTCGCCGACTCTTTGTCTGCTGCTCACAAAGCAATTTTCCATGTCACAGTTGTAGAGCTTTGTCTTGTGACAGACACATAAACACGCTGATTAGTGTTGCAATTTGATCGTAATTGGTGATATTAGTTTTGAAATGACCTGTGATGTATTCATACAGAGTTGTTACTTTGTCATTGTAATTATTTCAGCTGTTGAAAAGTGTCTCAGCACGGGACATCTATATGCAACTGTTATTTTTTTTCTAATTTTGATTGTAACCCTAGAATTTGTCGAGCACATGCAGCCTTAAAGGTAAAGTGTCCTATGTGTATGAATGACATGATAATTCGCAAGGCATTTAGCGTGCAATAAGAACGCCGTTCTTGCTTTTGATCATTTGCACGCCATGTAATCTGTTCTGACTGCAATGTAAAGGCATCCACTTGAATATGCTACGCTCAGAGCTACTGATGTAGAATAAAAAGTGAGAGAGACTGCTTATGGTGGGTGGGAAGGGAGGTGGACACAGGACTTTCAACCGGAAGCCTGGTGTTTTGTTTTGTAAGTGAGTGACTTGTTTTTTAGTGATGTTTTTGACGGGTTTTCCATACTTATTTTACGGTGTTTCTGTACTTATTTTTAGTCCAACTACAGTATCATGTTTTTCCTAAACCTAACTAATGCCTAGTTCACCCTACACGACTTTAGCCCTGATTCTACGCTCCCTGACAGTTTTTGGAGCTCCCGACAAAAGCCCCAGATCAGAGGCAAATTGGCGTTGGCTCGGCGCTTGAGCGTCGTGTGAACTGCTCAAAGACGCTCGCCAATGCCTCGCAGACACATTCCAGATATCTAGCATGCTAAATATTTGGCCCTGCCATGGACTCCAGCCACAAGCTACAGCCAATGAGAGCGTAAGACACGGGTTGAGGGTAAACCTGTGGGAGGAGAGGTCGCCTGTAACAAAAGGAGCTTACTGTATGTGGTGTAGTTGCAACATGGAGCAAAGTTGTTGTTGTACATACAGGATTGTGATCAATGAAAGGAATCCTGAGTCCTAATGTTTTGACCTTTGCTCTTGTGCCACTCTCAGGACAAATCTTCATTATTTAGTCCAATCATTAGAAGAACTAAAACTCATAGTGTGATGTTTTGTTTTTGTATTGTGGGCTGTAATACATATGGCAGAAAAGCTTTAGACTGTTAATTATATTTTTGTGTGTTCTGAGTGCTCAATTATAGCGTTAAACCACATTCATTTGTGGCCGTGTGATTAACAGCTTTCGGTTTAGACGCATCAAAACAGCTTTATTAACTGCAGAAAATGTTTATTTGATCTTTTGTTCCGATGATCCAGACCCAAAAGAATTATTGTGCTGTAAACTTTTACACTGATTCAGCACAATAACTCACATCTATGTGTTCTGGTGATTCTAAGTATTGTAAATTAGTATTTAGATCCTGAAGTTTAGAGTCTGTGTTGTATGTATGACCCAGTCAGTCATGGAACTAACAGCAGCCTGTGGCTCAGATGAAGCATTGAATGTATTGACTGTTTTTGGCTCATACACTAATGCTCCGTAATCCCGCTCACAGCAGCTCTTTGGCCGCAGAGGTAATCAAACAAGCACAGCAACGACTATTGATTTTGCTTGTTTACATCCGATTCTGACGTTCATTTACATCTATTAAACTGTGGTCGTGGTCAGACACAAAGACAACTGCGTCATGTGGCTTCGGTTCCCGGTGCTAACGTGTTGATCAGCACATCTGTGCTTTTTTCGTCTGTCTGGCTGTCTGTCTCCAGAGCGTTACTGCAGGACAACTCGGGTCTTCCTTTAACCAAATTCATGTCTGTCCCCTGAAAGGTCAGGAAATGTGTGTGGGAAATAAGGCTTTTGAGTGTGAATCCCACATCTGGTTGTTTGGATGTTGGACGACGACTTGATTCTGGAAGTTTACGCAGCTGAGCGCGGGACTCTACACCCCCTCCTCCAGTGAGAAAGATCTGCTCGGCTGCTCCCTGGGAAAGGCTTATGTGCTTCCCCCTCTGACAGCACAGACACTGTGTCACAAACATGGAGGTTTATGAAACTCCTCTGATCAAAGGAAGGACTTCACTTCAGTATGACATGTTGCGAAATGGAGTCAGCGGTTGGAGAAACTTCCTGCGGGTCAAGAACGCTGCTGCAGCATATGGATTCCCTGTTAACCTTTGTGTGGGCCCCAGGTCAAGCTTGGAAACAACATATGCCAGCTAACTGAGGAGCAGAATGGAGATGTGTACGCTGGGCCACGCAGGAGATTCATGGAATGCATCTCCCCCCGGGGGGACGGGTTTCCAGGAACAGTTTTGCTCTAGTGGAGTGCAGTGAGCCAGTCGGCGAGCAGGAGCAGACAGCTGGGAGTGCACAAGCCTGCCCTGGTGTTCACCAGTGAAGCTGTTGGCCACAAGTAGACCTACAGTCTGCCACGCCTACTTCCCTAAAACCCATTTTGTGCTGACAGCAGAGTACAGAGAGACCACTCCTATAAACATATAATCAGTGTTATCCTCATAAGTCGTAACCTTCTGGAGGACCTATGGCTCAACACTATACTGCCGATTTACCCTTCACCACATTCTGGCCCCTCTTGAGCCCCAGACAGTGTAAACATCCTCTTTCAGACTCGTGACCCACAGGGGGCTTAAAATCCTCTATATCATCTACACATATATCACTTACATTACGTGCTCATTTAAACAGGTTTGAAGAACAAAATTAGTATTTTGACAAGAACAGCCCGTCATTTTTTTTTTTTTACCCTAAAAAGAGTCTCCAGCTCCGGGATATTCCCACAATCAGCTTTTATCTTTACACCTTCAGGATCAAGGTGAGATAGCTTAGATCATTTATCTGCATGTCTGTTAAATCTGACAGCAAAAATACAGCACACTTTTATGTGGGCTGTCTTGTTGTCATACACATTCACTACAGGATTAGGAGATTATAGATTTTATGTCATTTCACACAAATGCAGTTTGACATTTAATCAGATAAGCAAACAGGAGCAAAAGAACATAAAATATAGGTTAAGATACAAATAACAAAAGTACAGAAGGAACAATAAAATCATTGAGGTAGTAATAATAATGAAGAGATATAGCTGTGATATTTATAAAATAACCAAAACCAATATATAAAATGTACAGTTTGAATGAATGCTGCTCTGATGTGTCAGTATAGTGTAACTGTGATATGTACTGTATGGACATAATTGGAATAGTATGTATTGTAGAGCATAGAGCAGAATGAGTCTAGTTATGTTATGTACAGTATAAACAGCGAGCAGGGATGCAATGTGTACTATATAATAGAAAACAATATGCAGTGCCAGTGGTGCAAGACGTAGCCTATTCCAATCCTTTACTTAAGTAAAAGTACCAATATGACAATGGTCCATTAAACTTTATTAGATCCTATATTCAACCTCCCACATAAGTAAATGTATGAAAGTGTTATCAGCAAAATGTACTTAAAGTATCAAAAGTATTAATTTCCCCGTGACTGATATGTTATTAAATATGACATTATTAGATTGTTAATAATACTGATAGACCGATCAATGTGTAAGCAGCATTTCACTATTATAGCTCGAAGTTGAGCTAGTCTAATCTACTTTATAAACAGTTTAGTCCTATCATATGTTTTTTTTTTTTTATGTAAAAACGTAATCTGAAAATATCTGTCAGATAAATTTACTGGAGTAAAAAGTGCAACGTTTTTTCTGGAATGTAGTGAGGTTGAAATTCAAAGTAGCATAACGTGGAAATACTTAAGCACCTTTTAATTATCTCAAAAATGTACTAAGAAACAATTAAAAAATCATTTAAATAATCTGAGATATTAAATTCAGTCAAACACAATAAATACTGATTTGTGTAAGACAGAAATGTGGATAATTTATGGGCAGTGTAACTCAATAAAACAGACATAAATCCCTTTTATTATTCACTTTATATCTGCCCAACCAACACGGTGTATCATCAACAACCACAGCTAAATGATGACTTAATATCAGTATCACATCATTCAAAGTTAAACTGTTTTTGATTGATAATCATGACCCTGTTCCACACCTCTTTAATAAATCCTTCAAATGGGTTTAAGGCATACAAATCAAGTTTTTACTGTGTCACGCCTAACAGGTGGTTATTATGTGGCCAGCACAAGGTGCTACCATGAAAATGCAGAGAGCAGAGGGAACATGTGCTAACATGACCCGCTGGAAACAAACCACTAACGATCATTTCCTGCCCTGAAGTTCAGGCAGTCTGTCGAGAGAGATGAAATGTCAGCACTCACATCATCATCATCATCATCATCATCATCATCGTCATCCCTGTGTTGTGTTATCTCCCTCTACACATGTAACGCAGTGTTTTTTTAATATATTTGTCCAACTGTGTGCGTGTTATTATCAGCTGAAGGTGTTTGCCCTCCTATGGCAGCAATGAGGGACTAAACACACCTGAACACCGAGGTCTCAGGTGAGGGTGTAGTCTGTTTCCTTAGCAACCAGGAGAAACACTGGCTGCTCGCTGAGTCAAAAACACACAACTTTTATTGTTTTGCTACTGTAGGTCACGGCAGATTACCTTGATAAAACAAAAGAAGAATGCTTTTGTTCGGTTTCTGCTGTGCTTGTGTTCAGTGCATTTAAATGTTTTTGGTTTCCTTGTCAGAGGTGGTGCATGTAAGCACGTCACAGGTTCACGGGAACAAAGAAGAAGGACTTCCACGGCGCAGTCGAAGTGCACAAAGTGAAACATGTCCTCTTCCTTGAATGGTGTCTCCTTCCAGAGAATCACATGTGGAAGTCATTTTACCCTAACCTGCTTTCCAGCTGTTGGGTTTATCCCATCTGGTTTACGTGATGACATTAGTCACACGACATTAACAAATTATCTCGTAAAACAACTGAAGGTAAATTGAGATTGATGCAGCTATGGAAAGCATGAATCTGAAATAAAACCAGCACACGCACCTCTTCTGTTTGTGCTGAGTATGCAGATTTCTGCTCATGGTTGTGGCTGTATAACTTGGTGGATGTGACATGCAGATGACCCCTGAGACAACCTGATAGTATTTAAGGACAAAGTGTTTCATATAACCACTTGGTGACCCCAGGGCCGGAAATAATACATAACGTCCATGGCCATACAAGAGGTCAGAGCGCCCTCTTGTGGTTGAAGTTGAGAGTTAGTTGCCCTAAGGACACCTGTGCCCTTAGATTTAGGTTATAGTACACTGTGTACTTCAAGCTGATATAATGCTGCTGTTAACCCTAGAGAGATTGTATTGCACTACCCAATCACCGGCTCTGCCAACAATAGCCTGTTCAATGCTTTCATATCAAGTTGGATTTACTTTAACTTAGGGCTGTGAATCTATTAAAATATTGAATCATGATTAATCGTAAATGAACCGCAAATTTTTTTATCTGTTCAAAATGTATCTTAAAGGGAGATTTATCAAGTATTTAATTCTCTTTTCAACATGGGAGTGGGCAAATATGCTTGCTTTATGCAAATGTATCTATATATTTATGACTGGAAATCAATTAACAACACAAAACAATGACAGATATTGTCCAGAAACCCTCACAGGTACTGCATTTAGCATAAAAAAATATGCTCAAATCATAACATGGCAAACTCAAGCCCAACAGGCAACAACAGCTGTCAGTGTGTCAGTATGCTGACTTGACTATGACTTGCCCCAAACTGCATGTGATTATCATAAAGTGGGCATGTCTGTAAAGGGGAGACTCGTGGGTACCCATAGAACCCATTTTCATTCACATATCTTGAGGTCAGAGGTCAAGTGACCCCTTTGAAAATGGACATGACAGTTTTTCCTCGCCAAAATTTAGCGTAAGTTTGGAACGTTATTTAACCTCCTTCGCAGCAAGCTAGTATGACATGGTTGGTACCGATGGATTCCTTATGTTTTTCTAGTTTCATATCATGCCAGTTTCTTCACTTTAGCTTTAATGTGTCAATTAACAACCTAAAAATCGCAAGTTAAATTAATGTGTAAAAAGGAATGAGTGGCGTTTAAACAAATTTGCTTTAACTTTGACAGCCCTACTTTAAATATGATCTGCTACTCCTGTTCTGTTACAAATTGCCAAAGTGTGTCAACAATGAGCTCTGCAACAAATGTCAGCAGTATAAAACCAACATAATAAAAACTACCATCCACATTTGCAGCAATATAATGTCACAAAATTCACTTTATCAATATTTGTGCACATACATGTGGGTACCTGGAGCGCCTACCAACCCAGTCAGTATTCTGTGGGCTGCCTGGATCAGAAAACCTTTTGGCTCCCCTTCCTATGTCACATGCAGGCTCATTAGAATATACCACCCCTTATCTGAGTATCTCCATCCAGGGTTTGAGAACTACTTGTGCAAAGGTGCAACTTATTTTTCCTACAAGCCAATCTGTCACGGTCTATCCTCTGTGACACCTGTCTGCTGGTGTGAGTGCGTTTTTATTATTTTTTCTGCCTTTTAGTGTGAGTGACGTGCGCTTGGTGTGTTTTGGTTTTGTCTGTCTGTTTGCTCGTTTCCCTCTCCCCTCTTGTCCTCTCTCTCTTTTTTCACAACTCAGCTGGTGATAATCTGCAATCAACGCTGCTGCCAGTCACCTGCAATCAGCACACCTGCCCACCAATTAAACAAGCTCCTCTTCACTTCTTAAATTCTGCTCCAACAGCCGGCCTCCACCAGATTGTCTTGTCTATGTGCCACGCTTTCAGCTCTTGCAGTTTGTTCTCAGTTCTCGTGCTCGCTTCAGCTAACCCATGCTCTCCACTCTATATTATATCTGATATTAATCGTGATTAAATATTGTAATTGATTGACAGCCCTATAAAATACCTAAGGTTGCACATGTAGTGATACATTTCCACGTTTGTTAGTGTCCCCACACTTTTCAAATCAATATTTGTCCTTGCTTCTGCTCCATTTGGTGCTCAACATTCTCCTGCAGACAAGTAATCTCCTCCACTGACACATGCAAAGCCTCAACAGATGATAAAGCTCATTTGTGTCTGCTTACTAGGAGAAATTACGCATTATCCATTCTTAGAGGCAGACAACACCGATGCACATGGCTGGATGGAGTAGGAGAGAAAAAAAAAGAAGTCATTCATGGACAAGACTCTCGATAAAGACCAGTGGAAACCATCCAGCTTTCCTTTACTGACCAAAACAGGTAAGGCTTTAACTTACTCGTGTTGACAACAGCACGACAGATATTTGGTGATTTCACAATGTGGATTAGTAATAAGTTATCTCTTTGCTGCACTTACACATGCTTCTGCTGCAGTTTAATTGTGTGTTAGTGTTTTGAGCTTCCATTTTAGTACAGGAGGATTTTGTTCATCCTCATAAACCCGGTTGGTCAGACATTAAACACTCATACTGTGCAGCCAACAGAACTGTATTCTCAATGGAAATATCATGTACTGTAGCTCTAAAGGGGAATTATACCCATTTTCAAATTTCATACATGTTATTTCTATGGTCTGATACAGTCCAAAAATATTAGTAAACTCTCCCACAATCCAAAAAATAGAGTGCTAAAATTCAAATTTGTGATGTCATAGGGTATTAAGAGTGGAGCTGCTCCAGAGACAATGAATTGGGGGTGATGTTATAGATGACACTGAGAGCACCCAGGGGGATGTTCTGAGTATATGGGAACATTTTCTGTTTCACACCTGACAACACTACGATAGAATATAGCTCATTTGGGTATAAAAAAAGAAAACAAACTTTCTGTGGGTCTATAAAATCAGTCCCCCATTCATTGTCTATGGACCAGCTCCAGACTTTATACCCTATGACATCACAAGTTTGAGACTTTCTTCTCTGGTTTCTGGCTTTACAAGAGAGAGTAGCTCATGTTCACACATATTGATTGAACTGTCCTATAGGGCACGGAAATAACACATTGGAATTCTTAATTTAGGTGGTGTTCCTCTTTTAATGAAGAGCTGGAATCAACTGATATAGCCTACTACTGTGTATTTGCAACCCGAATATCACGCCGGCGGTGTGGCATTATTAGACGCATGGAGGCCTTATGAGATGCCTGGTGTACACGTCTGTATGAACGTGCATTACCAGCAGGGGGCAACAAAGCCACTCACTTAGGATTAAGCAACAAAACTTAAAATGGGCTTAAATTGGGCTTAAAATAAGTATGTAAACTAAGTAAAACATGTACGGAAACAACGTAACATCAGTACGGAAAAACACATGACAAACGTCACTAACGTAACAGCAAAACAAAACCAAAGCGTATAGAAGCAAAGAGACGAATCTCCTGAGTTTTTTTTACAACAGCCGCTGCTGTCATTTTAGACTGAAAACGCTCATTATATTTATATGTTTTATTTTTCAACACAGGCCGTTTCGGTAGAATATGACAATAGAATAGAAATAATTTTGTCTTACTTTTATGTTTTACTGCCCTTCCGGTAGTCACTTTCAGTCCAACATGGCGGAGGCGTAGCCTTGCTTCTGGGCGCTGTGATGTTGCAATGGAGCAAACAATTGACTTTCACTTCTTTGCAACAGGCTATACGTTTTTTGACAAAACACCGGTCTTGAACCTCAAACCGCAGTCTCCCGCTTGAAAGTCGTGTGTTTGTTTGACCCATACACCTCCCCACCCACCATAAATGGTCTTTCTCACTTTATATACTAAGTAACTAGCTCTGAAGTTAGATTTCCATCATTATACAACACATAACAAACGTAAGATGATAACCGTCACTACTAAACTCTGCATGCAGGCGTGTAATATTCATGTCTAGGCGACACAAAATGAAACACTGACACGCTTTCTTCCGGTGGACAGGCGTGTCTATTATACAGTTTGCTGTGAGACTTGGCTGATATATGATATTGTGGATTACGGTGATTTTTCTAACCTTAAAGCTTAAGGGGAAATAAAAGGGAAAAGCAGATGTTAAGGGGTTTTGTCTGATCATCTTATTTACTGTAAAGCAAATATAGCTTGAAAAGGCTGTTATCATGCTTCCTGATGCTGTGTAGTTTCCACTATATGTTTCCATGATAAATATCAATATTGGGAAATATTGGTGTCCCTGTAATTTAGAGGTCAGTTTGGGGATCAAATTCAAACATATTACTCATGTTTGCCCTTAAAACCATTCCACTTAGTATCCAGTAGGGGGAGTTGCTGCATATCTAATTTGTCTGTCTGTGGACTAAAACTTGAATCTTTTTCCATCTGAAGCTCCGATACTTTCTATTTGATTTGAAGAAAAAGCGAAATCTACATAAACCTTAATACACTTTGTTCCTTTCATGTATCCTGTAACAGATCTACTGCGAGGTAGCAGATAGTTTAGATTCTCAGATTTAGAAGTTGAGGCACTTAAACATCATTTTCTGTTCAGCTAAACGTTCATAATGTCATAATGACATTACATAACAGGTTTCAGTTGGTCTGAAAGTGATAAAAGTAATGCAACTCGTTAATGTTTCATCATATTCCAAGCTCTGTTAATGAATAGCAGAATATGTGCTCTCATTCGTCAGGGTAGGCCAAATACAATGTGGCATTAAGCCTTAATAGTTTTATTTTGCATCAGTATTGTTGGTGTTATATAAGAGGTCAAACTCTTAACAATACTTAACATCAAGCTGCTCCAAATCTGTGCTGTGAGACTACTTTATGTGGAAGGGAACTACATTTAAAAGGTTGCCATTAAATTAAAAGGAGATTAAATCCACCATGCATTATATTCTAATAGTAACACAACTATAAAAACATGGGACAATAAGGCATTTTGTGTTGATAATAAAGATATATCTGATGGAACAGGTAGAAGGTGTGCAGTCTGAAATAATTGGAGATAATATTCCTGGTGTGTTTCTCCCAGAGATCTGTCTTCTTGTAGATTGAAATGACTGTGTGTTAATTCTGGCAACTGTATGTGTGCATACCTGTGTGTGTGCACCCTGATGGGACACTCCTGTCCTCCCCATCAGACGCACTGAGCCTCATCTGGTGGGACAACCTTTGGCTTCCTGCCGGCTAACTTTAGCCTCACAGCTTGCATGGTCTCTCTAAGCCTGTTTTGGGGTTGTGGTGTGCCAAAGTAGATTTACCTTCAATAACCATTTATTAAATCTCTATCCATTAGACTCTGAGGCTTCGTAAGAGCCGGCTGCATTAAGCCTGATTATGGGATGCCCCGGCAGAGGAAAAGGGTCTATGTGTCAAGTGTGTCATCGAGTGATTTATATCCCTGGCTGGGATCTCTGTCTTTGTCAGTTGGGAGTAAAGCTGCAGAGAGGAGAGAGAGAGAAGCGCTGAAACCTTTAATGATGGGGTTTTTTTAAGTGTGAATCCAGAGGTTGCTGTCATGCCTTGGTTCTGTAGCGGGTATCTGGGGTTTCTGTCTGTTTCTGACGTTGATGCTGAACCCTGACCTTTCGCCAGTCTCGAAGGATCCCTTTCTGAGTCAGTTTGACTTGAATTCTTCAAGTCTTCAACATGGACGCCAAGGGCCAGAGTACCAACTTTAAACGGGGCTCCCTCAAACGCACCGTGTCTGGCTCGCAGAAGGTAAGATGAAGCCTGTGCTGTCACACTCAACAGGTGATTCTCAGTACCTTAATGAGTTGCATCTTAAGCTATAGTCTAAAAAAAAGTGATGTTTTCTTGAAATATTTTTGTGGCATTCGTTTTGAAAGTAAATTTTTGGTGTTGGACTACTGCATTGTATCTTAAGTTGTTTTTTTTTACTTTTTGTATCCAGAAACCATATGACTACTTTGAGAATGA
Source organism: Sebastes umbrosus (assembly GCF_015220745.1). Taxonomy (NCBI): domain Eukaryota; kingdom Metazoa; phylum Chordata; class Actinopteri; order Perciformes; family Sebastidae; genus Sebastes; species Sebastes umbrosus. Next base: position 17,236,728 of record NC_051272.1, read on the forward strand.
CTTGCGTTGTACAGCGAGTCCCATGAAACCATATGAGCTGGCCACATTAGCTTTCAACCAATCACTTCAGAGCCCCTATGGTACGATGACACGCACCATTCAGGACTGCTACTGGTATACTGGTGTGCACATGGTCTGCACTCCCAAAGCCTCGCAAACTTACTGTTAAGTGGTGTTTGAAGCTGAGCAGGCTCCAAGAGCCCCTCACTCCAGTGCTGCAGTTTAATCCTTCATAATGGCCCAGTGCGGACGACCACGACCACGACAGATTAAGGACGTTTCTATATTTCTAAAGTCTGCTTTCATGTGATTAACACACTCCTGTTAAATATGTCCTTGAAAGCAAGAAAGATGCAATTTTTATACGCATGCATGCTTCTGCTCCCAATCCAACGAGCAGTGCATGCTGGGATTAGAGCAGGCACGCACACGGCAAACTAACTCAGTTTGTGTTGCTTTTGTGGATGCATGTAGAGCAGGAACACTTTCTCATTTAACTAGTTTAAAATAAAGTAAGGCTGTGAATCGATTCAAATATTTCATCGTGATTTATCGCAAATTAATCGCACATTTTTTATCTGTTCAAAATGTACCTTAAAGGGAGATTTGTCAAGTATTTAATACTCTTATCAACATGAGAGTGGGCGAATATGCTGCTTTATGCAAATGTATGTATATATTTATTATTGGAAATCAATTAACAACACAAAGCAATATCAAATATTGGCCAGAAACCCTCACAGGTACTGCATTTAGCATCAAAAATATGCTAAATGCAGTCTCTAAAATAAAGTATAAGTAGTAAATCTAAACATTTAAATACCTCTAGTTTTCCAGAAAAAAATAAAGATGTAAAATAAACTGTGAAATACAACATAAAGCATTTTTGTAGATTACATATAGTCCATATGCATAATCAACATCACAATATTCTGAGGAAAATTGTTCACCATGTGGTTAAATCTGCTCCTGATGTATTTATCAACAGTAAGCTATATGTGACACCATTAAAAGAACTTGGTATGATGGGTTTCTATAAATTACAGCAGGCATTATTTGGTGGGATTAATATTCTTTGTATAATCCTCTGCCTTTTTATATGAGGTTTACCCCGCAAAGCAATCAGCAATGTCATGGCTCTCAGCTACACTTTTAATGACATCCGATATGTTGCTAAATATAAACTCATTTGCTGCACAGACCAGCTGACAGATAACATTGTCCTTTTTTTTTCTGATCATGCATATCTGTCATTTTGTTAAGATAGTCTTTAATCATGGATTTATCTGCTTTATTCAAATGATAAGCGTATACTTCATCGTTTACAGCGGGTCATGGTATGAAGAAGGATTTATTTTCATCCGTGGTGTGGTGCATCAGAAATAGAGTAAAGGCGATATCTCTTTGAATGTGGGTTGGATGACACATGATTAGAAATGAGGGACCCTTAAATACGTTCCACCAACAGACAGAGATCCCATTCAGTTAAATGTGTTCATATGATATTATTACCTTGTTGCCATAAATGACAGATAACACTGTTCTCCAGCTGCCTCTACTGACCTCTTTTACTGAGAATTAAACAGTTAGGAAAGAAATGGCCTGAAAGCATCTGTAGCCGGATGGGTTTGAATTATTAATTGTGCTTGGACCTTTTTAAAAAAAAAAAAAAAAAAGTGTTATATCAATAAAAGCCAACCCAAAATGTGGTTAACAAAACCTACAATTTTCACTCTGAGTTTGCGAGATCATATGACTGCGTGATGTAAGTGTCAGGCTCAGGTCAGGTGAGGGCCAAGAATCCTCCAGAAGCTTTAAGGCTCAGGGTCGGGGGCCCTGTGTGTGTTTGTGTGAAGGTCTGCGAAGCGTCTGAAAAGTAAAAGTTAAACCAGATTGTTGAAAAGATGTTGAAGTATTCTGTAATAAAGTTAAATTGGTTACTTAAATGCAAACTTAGTTGGTTGTTGTACATAAATTATGAATCAAACCAAATAGATTTTTCTTTCAAAGCAAAGAGAAAAGCCTTGAAGATTGAATTCTGCTATGGAGATGGCAAACTCTTACAATCACATGTCAAGACAAGGTCATACATTTGTCACTGATTGGCTGTTAGCTGACACACTATATTTATGTTGCAGAAGCAACTCTCAAGATCATATCTCGTAATTGAGTGTTGCAGTGGTTTTCTTTTTAAATTTGATATAGCATGTCAGGCTTACATTTATATATAACTACTGTCAAAACCTTTAAAACTGGACTTTTGCATGCTGCTGCGTATGTTTGCACACTCTGTAGTATTTTAGCGTTATTGTATTATACTCATATTGCTTATATTTTTATTAGGGATACACCGATCCAGCTTTTTCAGTCCAGATACCGATACCTGGGCTTGGGAATCGGCCGATACCGAGTACCGATCCGATACCAGTGATTAATTAATAAGCTGTTTGCCTCACTGTGTGGAAGTGACTGGGATCATTCTTTTATGTGTAAGGAAACATCAGGCTTGACTTAAACATTGCTTTCCTAACTTTGTAAAACAAAATGTAACCAATAAATATATACATATAAATTAATTTAATTGTTCTTTGTTATTAAAATAATAAATCGTACTCTAGCAACTTAGTAAAAAATCTTCAAAATTAACAGGAATTACAGTTCAAGTGTTGTAAACCTTCTTAATGCAGCTACAAATTGCTCAAAACTTAAACAGAAATTAAAATTCCAGTATATAATGTATATAGTATATAAACATAAAATTGAATAGAATAGCCCCATTATCACTGAAACCCGATCCAGCTATTTGAGTCAGCATCGGCCTGACATCTGATCCAGTATCGGTATATCCCTAAATTTTATACTTCCATTGCTCAGATTCTGCACTTTGTATCGCTCATATTTATTACTAATCTATTATCTTATTCGTGACTTATTTATTCCTTGTAGTATTTTAGGACAATGCACCATTTGAGGGTAACTGCAATTTCGTTATCCTAAGTTTTGATACCTTATAAAGATCATGCCTTATAAAAATGGTTAGAGAAGATTTCACTTAAACCTGTTTCTGTGCTGAGAAATGCTTCTCTTCACTACAAAAAAAAAATGTTCATACTTTTTGTTTTACAGAGGCTTTATCTGATTTTATGTAAAATTTCATTTGCTCTCTTTTTCCAGTCAGCCTTTCCTTTGGGGCAAACCAGCAGCTTTAAAACACGTCTTATGACTCCCTCAACTCTCGGGGATAATCAGTGACATGTTGGACTCATGTGATGGCTAACTGGATTTTCAAACCCAGGAGGAACAATGAGAGCATTTACAAACAGGGCTGACTGAAAACAGTTCGCTTCACAGTTGCAATGCAAATGTGCCTATTCAGAGCCCTATAACTCAAGTTTGTCCAAATATCTTTTCCCCCTCCGGTGAAAATATGTAAAAGGCAGCTTTTTATTTGATCCACGTGGGTTCGACCATGAGTCTGGGATATTTTTTTTTAGACAGTAAAAGGAGTCTACATGGGCTTCCTTCCTGTCACACTGCATCAAGCTCCAACCACATCGCCATTCAATACCAAAGCCGAGCAATTAGTTGCTTTTATCTTCAACCCTGGTGACATTCCTTTAGGACCCCCAAATCCTTTCTGATCCATTTCACTTGTGCTGATGAGGCTTTTCGTTGCGTGAAGTCCTTCATTGCTTCAATATTCAGAATAAATCAAACATATAGTTTTTAAAGCCACACAATTATGTGTTCAAAATGCACTGAAATTGACCAGGTCAGATGGTCAACGCACAGAAATACAGCTGTCATTATACCTTTTTCCTTATGACTGCTGGGAGCTGAACGGTCCGTGTAATTGTAGCAGCACTGGAACAAATTTGCTGTGATCTTGTTGCTCGCTAAGCTGTGGGTCAGGAGACCAGGACCATGTGATGCTAGTGCAAAAAGGTCATGAATGTATGGCATACATCTCAACTGGCAACAAATACTGTGTCTACTGCATTGTGAAACTGGTAGAAGTACATATTCTTATTAACATATGCATATAAAACCAGTGGTAATTGGGAGGAAACGCATCACTGCATCAGTACAGCTAATACAAAAAAAGAGGTCATACATCTACCTTTTCTGTGACCTCCTCAGCAATCCAGCACTTTTTTCCATTTCACACAATTGTCTTTTGTTTCGAACGACCATTTCCTCAGAAAATTCTGCACTTTGGACTCAATGTTGTTTATTGTTCCGAGGCTTGTCTTAAGTCTCGTTAATTTGCTCGCTGTGACCCAATCCGATCCTGCGGTATCTAATTCTTTAAGGTTTTTGTTGTTAAGTGCTCAGAGGCAGCTCTTAACGAGGCAGCTGGTCGCTGACTGGATTTTAGGTTTTAATTGCTGTGGTTAATGAGTTTAAGTAAGCTGAAAGAGCTGCGACATGCTCACCAAACCCTTCTGGAAATGCGCTTTTGTTTTCCCCGGCTATAATTAACAGCGACCCACGTGTGTTTTTTAACCGGAGCAGGACCAAAAGGGGCAAGTTGGGGGACATGTTAGGCCTCTCTCTCTCTTTCAGTCTGTCTTTCTGAGTCATCAACCACCAACCTCTCTTTGTCTTTATCACTCTGACTTAGAGTCAAACTCAAACTGCTCACTTCAACCATAAAAGGAGAGCTTATTAAACCATTTCACATGAGGGAGGTATTAAATGGATGTCTACAACTTTGTGCTTGTTAACTCCATCTCAGCTCCTAGCTCACCTAATGCCCTCCTCTTCATATTTAAGCATGCTCCTTGATAACTTTAAATGGTTTTAATTGAATTACTCCATTAAGTCCAGCATGTACAATAAACAGGATTCATTTTAAACGAATCTAAAGAAATCATGACTTTCCCTTACCCAAACAGAAGCCTATTGATATCCAATGATCTGTTTTAGCCCACAGTTTACACTGTTGGATAGCAGCCAGTGGGCTAAATGTGATTTTTCAAAACAGTAATATCCCTTTTCAGTCTGCTGGGAGGATAGTATTTATTATACAAAATCTTTTTAAAATGCAAATCCACTTAACATGAGCAAAAGAGAATATTGAATAGCTGCTCTGCTGAGTTTTCTTTTTCCTCCACAAAACATGGTGGATGGGAATAAAGATTAACTGCAATTAGCATTGACTGACCTTGCCCCCAACTGGAGAGCAGTCATGTCTTAACAAGGCGCCTTCCAAAGGAATGCCTGCATCCAATTCTCTCAATTATGCAAATTGGGTTGAAATCAAAGTAGTTGGAGGGGGTGAAACATTTTTTCAAATGAAATGTTGGGGAGCCTCTGAATGAGACCGCAGTGGGCTTTTTAGGTTAGCCGGGTCTGCTCTGTCTTCTCACACGAGCCGAGATCTTCCACACTGTGAAGTGAGCACAAAGAAAAGGAGTTTCAACAAATTGGGAGATTAGGGGCCGGTTATCAAAGTAGATTTATTGTGCCTTGTTCAAGCAGAAGGATGAAAATACCCTGTGGGCATGGAGAAGGGGTCATGGGACTCCCAAAAGGATTACCTTGAACTGGAGTCATGAGACTTGGGCGAACAAAGACCCTGCTCACATGCTCATCATATTAGCCGGCCCTCATAAAGTGAAGAAGTTTCATGTCTTGTGGGATTCAATGGGAGCACTTGACTGGGAGTGCAGCAGCAGCAGCAGCAGCAGCAGGAGGAAGCAGCAGACTCTCTGGGCTTTAACGTCCCAGCAGCACTAGAGACAGGACTCTGCAGCTCGGACTCTGTAAGTGTGTCTACTTTCTGTAACTGCAACTCTTTTAAAACCTAATTGCATCACTTTTATGACAGAATTAGTTATAACAAATTATAGAGCATTTTAGTGAATTCAGATGTGGTGAACGGGAACAGGGTGCTTAATGATGCATGATAACACTGAGAGACACCAACAACCAACTATACCCTGGACTTCTTGAAAATACAACACGGTGGTAATATTATTTTTTTTTTGCAAAAAGCTACCTAGATAAAGTATTATAGTAGTATATATAAATTATTATTATTAAAATTTTCTTCATGCAAACAATTAGTTTTAAAAAAGAAAAAAGCAATAACCTCATTGTATCTGAATAAATAGGAATATTGTGTATTTTTTTAGCAAAACATTAGTTTTTTTTTTCCTTTCTACTCAACCAAGTCATTATGAGATGACTACATAATGAGTCTGGTGGGTAAAATCAGGTCATTGCACTAGCAAACAATACAGGGGTGCAGAAAAAAAGGTTTATCTATATATGTTTGGAGGGAAGGATGAAAAGTGTAGATTAAAGAATAAAAAATAACAGCAGCACTGTTCCAGTTATCAGGTATATTACATGCCATTAATATGTATTCATAGTGTGTCGACAGGTTGTAAAAAAAAAAAAAAACTACATACCTGATCAAATTATTTTTTTTATCTTCATGCAGAACTTAATTTGTGGTTTAGCAGCCGCCCTTCTGGCTGAGACCAATTGATGCAGATAAATTGAGAACAGTAACTGTACTGTGTTATTGGCCCTTGTGATTACTGTTCACAAGACAAGACACACGAGTCTTTCATTTATACTCATATGACTTCAGACTCATGGGTCAAGTTACAACGCCGTTAAATATCCTAATGATTTCAAGTGTTTTCCTGGACAGATTTGCTTCCAATGCTTCAGTTTTAATTGGGCCTCCCCACCGTCAACAATGGCCCTCAGAGAAACTCTGCTTTGAACTCAGGTTATTTTTGCTCAGCACTGGAAAAACATCAGACAGCAATCATTTGACAAAGTTGCGTGGGCATCATACTTTTGTGTGATTCTTTTCACTGGCTGCGTATCGAGCTCGAGCAGACAATGAAGTCGACATCAACTCTGCTCTAATGATCTCAGGAGTAACAAGAAATGCTCGACCTTACTTTATACAATGTTTTTAACCTGTTCGTCAACAATATAAACTGTATTTCTCCAGAAACATTTTCACTTTGATTTCTATTTTCTCCTCTCTCACTGGGTTTCTTTTGCAGGATGCATCTTCATCTTTTAGCCGGGATTAATACTAAGAGGATTTTCATAGTGAAATCTAAATTCCGATATCTGTGAAGATGATCTCCCTGTGACTGTGGTATGACACCATGTGAGCTAACACTTTTTCTCTCTCTCTTATTCTTTCTCTTTACAGGCACAAAAAGTTTGGATTGAGAGGACCTTTAATAAAAGAGAATGTATTCACAAATTTCCCACCAAGGACCCGACCAGGTAATTACACTCTATTTAAATGGTTATTTATTACTTGTGGCAAATATATGGCCTTCAACAGCAGCTATGTCATTATCATTTGAACATGACTCCAAAACTCATCAAAACAACTCAAATTTATCATCAAATCTATTTAAGTTGTTCCTCGAGAGAGCTTACTGCAAACAATTATCATTTTACTCAAATTAATTTAAAATGTGAACACTAAGTAAGTCTATAAAACTTTTTTTTTTTTTTTTTTTTTTTAAATAGAAGCAAAACTTGTCAACTGGGCCCTTGTTGATAGAATATGTAACTCATTAATTTACTAAATCATGACACATCTGACTACAGGTTATCAGGATTAAAACTGATTATTTCAGAGTGTATTGTAGGACAGGGTTACTATCCTGGGCTCTGAGAGCAGTCAGGCAGTGCAGGCCTTTTGTTCGCCGAGGCACACATTTCCCAGAAATGGGCACAGTCATGAAAGAGCCTGTGCGATGTGTGTTTCGAGGAAAAAAACGCACGGCCTTCATGAGCAGACTAAACAACACTTGGCTCATCCGCTTCTGGATAGTATACTGCTCACACTAGTTTTTAAGTCTACATCCACACAGGATCCAGGATCTGACTGACATGTTTGTTCTGTGATCTATGTAGATGTGCCTGTGGTCAGCTGATGGTGCAGCACCCGGCCATCCCGGCTGGTGCCAACTCACTAGAGGAGGCGAACCAGCTGGTGCAGATCGACACCCCAAAGGATAAATGGAGTCAGATCAAGCACACCAGGACCTACCCGACAGACGCCTTTGGCTTAATCGAGTTCCAGGGTGGAGGGTTCATCAACAAGGCCATGGTGAGTCTCAGCCACTGGAAAATTACGTCAAAGTAACTGTGTGGTTCAAAAAATAATCCCTTCTTTTCTTTCCTAGTATATACGAGTCTCCTATGACACCAAACCTGACAACCTCCTGCACTTGATGGTGAAGGACTGGCAGCTGGAGCTGCCCACCCTGCTCATCTCCGTACACGGAGGCCTCCAGAACTTCGACCTCCAGCCCAAACTCAAGCAAGTGTTTGGCAAAGGCCTGATCAAAGCCGCCGTCACCACCGGAGCTTGGATCTTCACGGGTGGCGTCAACACGGGTAGGAGGCTGACCGTTCGGGATAACGCTTTTAATGTTCACTTAACAAAATGTGACATTAGAAGATTACCTTTGCTCTAAATTGTCATTACGTAATACCTATTCTGCAATTTCCTGGGGGGGAGATTTGACCAACCCATTGTCACAGGTTTAAGCGCTGTAATTAGAGCTTTTGTTGGGGAAAATTCATCACAAATGACAATCTGTGTGGATTTTGTGTGCAGTAACCACAGTGTGTCCCATGATGCAGCCCCATTAGGCAGTCATTATTCATGTTTTGCTCTTTATACCTATAGGGGTGATCCGTCATGTTGGAGACGCCTTAAAGGACCACTCCTCCAAGTCACGAGGGAAAGTGTGCGCTATAGGGATCGCTCCATGGGGGATCCTGGAAAACAAAGAGGATCTCATCGGAAAAGATGTGAGAGCATTTGCGTTGAGTTTCCAGTAGATAAAGACCCTTTCCTTACTAATATTTCTTCTTGAACTAATTTCTCCTTCTTTTTCCAGGTAAACAAACCCTATCAGACGATGGCGAACCCATTGAGCAAGCTTGCCACGCTCAACAACAGCCACTCCCACTTCATCTTGACTGACAACGGCACCTGTGGGAAGTACGGCTCAGAGGTCAAACTCCGCCGGCTGCTTGAGAAGCACATCTCCCTGCAGAAGATCAACACACGTAAGTCACTCCGCAGACATATATATAAAACATCCTCCATGGTGTGTATGAGTCTTGTTGGACGTGTCGATGGAGAGCTCCTCTTTTGTGGCCTGTGGGCTTCCCTTTGTCATCCTATGCCTGGAGCTCGGATAAGGCAGGGACAGCAAAGGGATGCTCAACTGTCACCACTGACTTCACTCCCTCCCTCCTCTGGTTTCGTCTGTTCAAACATCACATCAGCGTGTTCATTCTCAAAGTTCTGTTATCACAAGGTGACACTTCAGTGATAAATGGATGGCTGGAAGGACTGAGTTTTTTGGGCTGTGTGTGTTCCAGGTTTGGGTCAGGGGGTTCCTCTAGTGTGTCTGATAGTGGAGGGAGGTCCCAATGTGATCTCCATCGCACTGGAGAGCCTGAGAGACGAGCCTCCCATCCCCGTGGTGGTGTGCGACGGCAGCGGCCGCGCTTCCGACATCATTTCCTTCGCACACAAGTTCTCAGAGGACGGAGGGTGAGATTTATAGATGATTTCTCCTTTACTTTACTGTACTTGGATGTTATACCTTTGGTAAAAAAGCTGAAATCCTTGAATCTCCTCTTCCAGCCTGGTTAATGATGACGTCAGAGAGCAACTTTTGGTGACTATTCAAAAGACTTTCAACTATAGCAAAAGCCAGTCGCAGCAAATCCTGCTCATGGTTATGGAGTGCATGAAGAAAAGGGAACTGGTGAGTAGAAGAAGAAACTGGAAAATAATAATATATTGAATATATATCTATATATATTCAAGATATTCCATCTTGTAGTTGAAAATAACATGTCTGTGTCGATCAATAAATATCTCAGTTGTGAAGCATCTGGTCTCCATCGTCATTCATCCATTCCACTCATCTGTGTGTGTGTGCCATTAACATATTGAATAAACATAATCCCCACAACGTGCTTGTCATTTCTCCTTGTGCTCGTGTGGTGTGTTCATATAAATCTGGGGCATCTGCAGGACATCATCAACGCTCATATATAAGCACCCAGCTTTACAGTGGGTGGTGGTGGTGGGGTGTCTGATTCTGCAGCGATAAACTGTTTACTCCGATGTAAACAATGCAGTTCATGGTGAGAGTCTTCACAGATTAATGCCTGAGCTGAGAGTGTTTCTCCAAAGTGTTAAAGTGTTTGCTGGAGACCTTGGCACCTAAATAGTAGCAGCTTCTCCATCATATTTTCCATAAGTGATGTGATTAGTAGTTTGTAATACCCGGCGTATATAATCTCCAGACTTCCATACATTTGGTTGGGAAAGATCAGCGCACACTACCACCTGCTTAGCAAAGGCTCTTACTTTGTCCATTCACAGTAAGCATGCAGCACACAGATGGAGGAGAGGATCCATCTCCCTAATCCTAAACCAGGTTCCACTCATTCTACTCCCCAGGCTTTTTTTTTTCAGTCCCCAGAGTGCTGTCACTTCACCAGCAGCGACTCTGCATCCTCTATCCCCGACGTATTAGACTGCCTAATGCGCCAACACACTCAGATAAGCAACTTAAACTGCTTTTTTTAAAGATCATACCGCTGTGGGCATTTAGTTTCCACTGATACCCGACCCAGACAATGTGACAAGTTGTGTTGAGCTCTTTATACACAGCTAAGAGGCCACACTGTTGCCTGCTCTTAATCTAAAGTGCCATGACTAACATACAGGTGAATCAGTGTCACAGTCTAGTCCCCAAATAATCCTTTCATCCTAAGTGCATCCCATGGGAACAGCTGGGTTAGAAAACAAAAAAAAAACACTGTGATATAACACAAGGATGCAATATTTAACCATATTAGGAGTTAACTATTATAAAAGTCTCCCTGTTTGCAAAAAAAGCACACAGTGCACCCTGAAAGAGCAAACACGAGTTTTCAGTCCGCACACTGCTGCTCATTATCAACGCATCCCGAGACCAGCCCTGAAATCTCTGGCGTTGCGCCACATATTCATGCCAACTTAATCCCATTTACCATGGCTGCACATGTGACCGTCAGCGTGATTTCATTAGATATAGTCAAGGAGAGCCCTATCACGCTGTCTGACAAGTAAAATTAGCCGTTTGTGCTCCGAGGGTCAGCCTGCAGTGAGAGGTTTCAGTTGCCATCAGTTCATCGCCACATGCTTGCAGCTGCAGTGAGAGTGGTTCATTCATGCATCCGTTCATTTATGTGGTTTGTTATCAGCTGATTCAACCATTACCGTCTATGGCTTCTTCTCTTTTTCTTTATTTCTCACATGTAGATCACAGTTTTTCGAATGGGTTCAGAGGGACAACAAGATATTGAAATGGCCATTCTTACCGCCTTGTTAAAAGGTATTATCTGGCTGCATCACACATTTAGACATCTCAACAATATGTGTATTATTACATTACAGCAATTATTTTCTTGCAATGTGCTAAATGCTTCCTATTCTCTCTCTTTCCTTCTGCTTCTTTTGCATCAGGCACGAACGCTGCAGCAGCTGACCAGCTTAGTTTGGCTCTGGCCTGGAACAGAGTGGACATTGCTCGCAATCACATCTTTGTTTACGGACACAATTTACCAGTGAGTGGTGCTCACATCCGAATAGCGTAGATGAATCATTCCACACGAGTGCACTACAGTTGCAAAGTTGGCAAGGATGTATTTAGTACAGGAGGAAAGAATTTGGTTTTGAAATAGTCCCCCTTCGCTCAAAAATGTGTTTGGCTTATTGTTACTTTACTTTGTGGAAAAACCCATCAGATATAAATTATTATTCAAAGCAGAGTATTTTTATGTTTCTTCAAACATGTCTGGAGGGGAACTTTAAACAACAGTGCGTCCTCAACATATAGCAGAAGCACAGAAGGATCTATGAACTGTGTTGTGTTTCTCAGATGCACAAATGATTGAAAGGAGATAACATTTTTATGTAGACAAATATATATATATTTTTTTAGAAAGATGCTGAATAAAAGTACTGCTTTTCCTAAAAAAAATATTATGATTAATCATTTTAAAGATTTTGACGGGCCCGAAATGATTGTTTTGTTTATCTCTGTGGAAGATAGAGATGAAGACGTTCGGTTCCTACTTCTAACAAGGTTTATGAGCCAATAGTGTAACGACGTCCGTATCACGTGATATCTCTGTGTCGTTGGCGATCACGTTGCCAAAAAAACAGATAAATTTGACACTGGTGTCTCCATCAGGCTGCAGAATACATGAATTTACCATGGCAACAAGTGACAACTGACGTTAGAATATATTAGCTGTTTTAGCGTAATTGTCCGAACAACAATAATCCATAAAATTACAATTTGGCATATTTAAACAAAACCAACAACAACTACCAACAGCCATAGTGCTTACAACCTTAACTAATGTGTTGTCACCGGTTAGATTGTCAAAATGAGAAAGATAACAGCTACAATCCCTGACGAGCATCTTAGCATTAGTGACGGTTGTGTCCAGTTACGTTACGTTATAGTTCCCTCAAACAAACAAACGAAGATGCGCATCAGAGGGGAGAGTGCAACATCCAATGGCTTAGTGGTTCCCAAACGGTGGGGCGGGACCCCTTAGTGGGGCCCAGAGTTATGGGGGGGGCTAAATATTAATGATGCATAGTTCTGCACTGGCCTCAGCAGGTGCTTGACAATATTTTTTATCTACGAAAGGGGGGCCCTGCAGAAAAGGTTTGGGAACCACTGCAGTGGCTGAATGTTATCAATGTCATCAATGCACCTTTAACGTAATCAAGTATTACTGATATGTTTATGCATAAACTTTACCTTATTTCCTGCTTGTTAAGCCTGCCGGTGCCATGGCCACCGCTACGACTGCTGTAGTCCCGGCCCAGGAGAAACAGAAGAGTCCCGCCAGTGCTCCTCGAAACAAAGCCCGGGGGAAGAAGGGAAAGGGGAAGGGAAAGGCAAAGCCTGAACCACCAGAGGAAACAGACCCTAGGAAGTTGGAGTTGATTCGTTGGGTAAGAGTGGGGTGTATGATAAAAAAAACATAAAGATGGCTGTGATGCATATATAAGAAGTCATAATAAGTCATCTGTCTTACTTTCTCTCTTAGGTGAACTCTCTGGAGCAGGCTATGATGGACGCTTTGGTGCTGGACAGAGTGGACTTTGTCAAACTGCTCCTCGAGAACGGGGTCAACATTCACCACTTCCTCACCATTCCCAGACTGGAGGAGTTGTACAACACGGTGGGCCTGACACACTGCCACAAATGAAAATGAGACCAAGTCTGAATCCCTCAAATACAGATCAGACAAATATGAAAAAAAGTTGACACTCTGCTTCCTTCTCTCCGTTCCCCTCTTCTTCTAGAAACTTGGCCCTGCTAATTCACTGAATGCTGTGGTTAGGGACGTCAAAAAGGTAAAATGATCTTTCCCATTAAATGTTTAAGATCATTTCACGTTATGTATCATCTTGAGACATTTGCTATATTATATATTACTCTGGTGATTCTGCAGGGTAACCTTCCTCCAGATTATCAGATCACTTTGATTGATATTGGTCTGGTGCTGGAGTGCTTCATGGGTGGAGCTTACAGGAGCAATTACACCAGGAAAGCTTTCCGCCACCTCTACAATAATTTGTACGGACTAAAAAGGGTACGCATGGGTGGCAGAAAATAATTGATTATGGCTCGTTCATCATATTAGGTAACATTTTGGTATTAATGCTCATTTTTTTGCTCTTTTCTTGCAGCCAAAGGCGCTGAAGCTTCTAGGAATGGAGGTGGAGTATCCTTTCCACAACAAAATATTAAAGTATAGCTGAAACAATACAGCACAATAATCTATCGTCATGTTTTCATTCTGTTAGGATGATGAACCGAGGGGCAAGGGCAAGAAAAAGCAGAAAAAGAAGAAAGAGGAAGAGGTGGAGATTGATGTGGACGACCCCGAGGTCTGTCGATTCAAGTTCCCCTTCCATGAGCTGATGCTGTGGGCGGTGCTGATGAAGCGCCAGAAGATGGCGCTGTTTCTCTGGCAGCGTGGAGAAGAAGCTATGGCGAAAGCGCTGGTGGCCTGTAAACTGTACAAAGCCATGGCCCACGAGTGCTCCGAGAGTGAACTGGTGGATGACATCTCCCAAGACCTGGAGAACAACTCCAAGTCAGTACATAAAACATCTCTCACACAGGTTTCACTTGTAGAGTCACAATGTATTTCTTCAAGATACAAACACGCAGGTGCATATCACTCTAATTTTAGCACCTTTACGTTGGCTCTGAACAGCTTAGGCCCACTTTATAATATCTGTTATGTAATTATCGTTATTAACTTCTCTTTTGCTTCTTCTTCAGTTTTTTTCTACCTCGTCTGTGATCTCAAACTCTTTTGAGTGTGCAAGTCAGAAATGCAATATAGAAATGAAATGTGTTATTGATAACATTTTTATGTACACAAATAATCTTTAATAAATAATAGCTTTTAGAAAGGTGCCGAATAAAAGTATTTGCTTTTCCTAAAAAATATATTGAGATTGTGAATTAATAATTTTTTAAATTTTGACGTGTCCAAAATCAATGTTTTGTTTTTCTCTGTGGAAGATATCTGATGTTTGGTACCCACTTCTAACAAGGCTTGTGAGCTAATAGTATATAACGACATTACATGGTATCTCTTTGTCATCAGCGATCAAGTTGCCAGTTAATGTGGAAAAAACTATGGCTGATGTTGCAGTTCATCACTTGACATGACTATCTGTCTGAGTCTCACTCGACCATAAAATATGCAGAACTGGCAACCACTTGTTGTGAAGTAAATGCAAATAACGAGGAAAGGAGATTGCTACATCTAGCGGCTGAATTTTATATGTTATAGCACCTTTAATATTACTGTTCGCTCTCTTTCATAGGGAATTTGGCCAGCTTGCCTACGAGCTGTTGGACCAGTCCTACAAGCACGACGAACAGGTGGCCATGAAACTCTTAACATACGAGCTGGTCAACTGGAGCAACTCCACCTGTCTGAAGCTGGCTGTGGCTGCTAAACAACGGGACTTCATCGCCCACACCTGCAGCCAGATGTTGCTCACCGACATGTGGATGGGCTGCTTAAGGATCGGCAAAAATCCCGGCCTCAAGGTTGGCAACAGAAACTGTTTTCTTTTAGGCATCCATAAGAAATATTTCACAATAATAATGACAACACTAGTTGTACTCGGTGTCTCATAAAAACTGTGATCATTTTCTCACCTATAGGTTATTCTGGGGATCTTCTTTCCTCCTCTGATTCTACTGTTGGATTTCCGTCTTGGAGATGATGCATCCTATCAAGCACCTGAAAGCCAAGAAAAGGGAAAAGACAAGGATGACGACGCAAAATCCAGCAAGGTCAATAATTCATTTTACACATACTGTTTATATACCACCTTTCTTTGTCAACAGTGAAACATGATGAGCTGAGTCAGAGAGTTTGCTGTTATGTTGTAGGATCCTAATAACGATGCAACCTCCCGAAAGGGGGATGAAGAGGAGGGCAACACTAATGTCCGCAAAATCCCCATTGCCAAAAGGTTCTTTGAGTTTTATAACGCGCCATTCACCAAATTCTGGTTCAACACTGTAAGTTCCCTTCATGTAAACAAGAATGATTTATTCATTTTATTTTGTAATGGAGTGACTTAAGTGAACTTCATAGTAATTTTGGTATTCTCATCTTCCGATAGATTTGCTATCTGGGCTATTTGATGTTGTACAACTACATAATCCTGGTGAAAATGGAGCGATGGCCGTCTTTACAAGAGTGGACTGTCATTGCATACATCCTCACACTTGGCTCTGAGAAAATCAGACAGGTACAAGCCATTAAATATGATCCGATTTGAGTCATTACATGTGTAAGATATTTCGTAGCATCTGCATGACCTTTAAAACCCCGGCGTCTAGATTCTGATGTCAGAGCCGGGGAAGCTGAGGCAGAAGATAAGTGTGTGGCTGGAGGAGTACTGGAACATCACAGACTTGGCTGCTATCTGCACCTTCCTCTTTGGGTTAATGCTGCGGCTGCAGCACGAACCGTACATGGGCATCGGCAGAGTCATCTACTGCATAGACATCATCTTCTGGTACATCCGTGTATTGGACATCTTTGGCGTCAACAAGTACCTGGGACCATATGTGATGATGATAGGGAAGATGGTAAGAACATTTTTCACAAATCATGTGAAAACCACATGACATGCACACTAATGCATAACTAACTTCTTGTCTTTCAGATGATAGATATGATGTACTTTGTGGTGATCATGCTGGTGGTGCTCATGAGCTTCGGTGTGGCTCGACAGGCCATCCTTCACCCCGACGAGGAGCCAACATGGCGCCTGGCCAGAAACATTTTCTACATGCCCTACTGGATGATCTACGGAGAGGTTTTTGCGGACTCGATAGACCGTAAGACTAGAATTCATAGTAAGATTCTGTTTCCTGATTCTGGGCAGATGATCAATGTTTCATTAATTTTTATTTCCTAAATTCTGTGATGTTTAATAACAATATACTGTACTGAATATACTGTATTACACTGTAACCCATCAATACTTTGTCTCCCTCTGCTGGCTCATTTATAGACCTTTTCAAATTTGACAACACTAAATGGTCCCCCTGATGCAATGTTTGTTAAAGGAACAGTGAGTAACAATTCAAGGGGATCTATTGGTAGCAATGGAATATAATATTAATAAGCATGTTTTCTTTAGTGTATAATCATCTGAAAATAAGAATCATTGGGTTTTCATTACCTTAGAATGACCCGTATGTATCTACATAAGGAGCGGGTCCTCTTCACAAAGCCAGTCGCCATGTTTCTACAGTTGCCCAGAACGGACAAACTAAACCCTGGCTCTAGATTGGCCACTGTAGTCAATCCTCAGCCAGTTCTCATTCCCAGGGCGTTAAATACCGGACTTTGTCACGGCCGTCGGTGTTCGGTACACCTAACTATAGGGGTTTTAGTGGTTGCCTAATCCTAAAGTGACACCAAGGGGCGTGACAAAGCGGCTGTATTTGACAAGTTGGGATGAGAAGATGTTGTTCTCTTACACGTTTTGCACACGGGAGAAGTTTCAGTTGGTTGCAATCTGCAACCTCACCACTAGATGCCACCACATCCTGCACACTGCACCTTTTATGCAGCAGCTGACAGGAAGTAAACCTGGACCGAAGCTGTTGCCCCAACAACAGAATGGCAATGAAAAGGTCTATGATAGCCTTCAATATGTGGTAATCATTTTGCATTGAGGAAGAGCAAGATAGGTATTATCTAATCTCCTCAATCATGATCATCTGCCTCCAAGTTTTTTTCTGTCTGTGTTTCTTCTGTCAGGGTGAAGGCAACAAGCAGCTATCGAAAAAAAACAAAAAACTAAATTAGCAGTGTCTGCTTGTTTTAATATACAAAAAAAAAGACGCCAAAGCTATAAAGTACAGCAATTATCTTTGATTAGTGACGAGTTGGAGAAACATTTTGATAACACTAGTCCACTCTTTCATGGACATCTGCTTGACCTTGACAGAAGTATGATATAAACATCTCATGTAAACTGATTTTAACGCTTTTTCAATGTCTCTCTAAGTCTATGCGATGGAAATCAACCGTGAGTAGTCTCCAAGCCAAGAATGCAATTCAAATCAGATAGCTAAAGATCTCAGAATAGATTCTACAGCTACAACTTTTTATTTGCCTGCAGCTCCATGTGGTGAACATCTATATGATGAAGACGGGAAGAAACTGCCTCCATGTATCCCTGGCGCCTGGCTCACACCTGCCATTATGGCCTGTTACCTACTCGTGGCAAACATCCTCCTGGTCAACTTGCTCATTGCGGTGTTCAAGTGAGTGTATGCGCTATTATTCTACAAGAAACATCTACTATTACAGTGTGTACTCACTCACTGGTCTTTGTTTCCTGTCCCACAGCAACACTTTCTTAGAAGTGAAGTCCATTTCCAACCAGGTGTGGAAGTTCCAGAGATATCAGCTGATCTTGACGTTTCACGACCGTCCCATCCTGCCGCCGCCGCTCATCATCTTCAGCCACCTCTACATCCTCTTCAACCGGCTGTTTCGGCGGTGTGCCAGGAAGAGACAAGAGGGAGAGCTGGATGAGAAGGACCGCGGACTCAGTTAGTCACTTCTAATGATACAAAACAAATGCACGCAATTTAAAGAGGACCTATTATGCTAATTTGTAGGTGCATACTTGTAGTTTGGGTTTCTACTAGAACATGTTTACATGCTTTAATGTTCAAAAAACGCTTTACTTTTCTCACACCGGCTGTGTTGCAGCACCTCTTTTCACCCTCTAACTGAAACGCTCTGTTTGAGCTCTTTATGCAAATGTGTTACATGGTGACATCACCACATTACGGAAGAAAAGGCGGGACTTCAACCAAGGCGTTTCAGGCAGTTCAAGAGCAGTGTTTCTGTGGGAGAGAGTAACTCCTTTATATAACACACTAAAGGAAAGGGAAAATCACAAAAGCATAATAGGTCTTCTTTAACTAATTGATTAATTTAGTCTCATCCTGGATCACAAAAAAACAGAAATCATGTTGTAGCCCATAGATATACAGTTACAGAACAGTATTGGTCCAGACTGAAACACACTGACTGACATCATGTCATGACTTGTTTCTACCAGAGCTTAGGCTGAATCCAGAGGAGCTCAAAAGTCTGTTCGAGTTTGAAGAACAGTGTGTGGAGGAATATTTCCGTGAGAAAGAGGACGAGCAGCAGTCCTCCAGTGATGAACGCATCAAGGTTACCTCAGAAAGGTGAATACCCTTTTTCAAGTAGGCATTTCTATGCATGTTGATTACAGTTTAAATAAAATTTCTGTTTCTCTGGTGGCAGAGTTGAGAATATGTCTATGCGTCTGGAGGAGGTGAATGAGAGGGAGAACACTATGAAGGCCTCCCTGCAGACGGTGGATCTGCGCCTGGCACAGCTGGAGGAGATCCACGGACGAATGGCGGTCGCCCTGGAAAAGCTCGCAGGCGTGGACAGGCTGGAATTGACCAGAACCTATTCACGAAACTCCTCAGTGGGCGACCCCTCCTCCCTACTTCGTCAGGGCAGCATTAACAGCGCTGACGGTTACAGTCTTTACCGCTTCCACATGGATATGGAGGAGTATGCAGGGAAGCAGTCAGATGAGACAACTAAAACTAGCGTAGAAAGACAGAGAAGTCTGCGGCAGGCGTCCAACATTTCTACTCTCAACCCAAAGGAAGGTGGTCAGACCTTAGAGGTTGGCGGCTTGGACAGGTCACGACCAAGTTCATGTGTGGACATTCTCATATCTCCGTGTGAACAAAAGCCTATTTCTGCAGCATCAAGTGAAGAGACCATAAAACACGGCAGCACAGTGCTGCTAGATAGACTAAAGCCTTCTTCTCCACCAAAAAGGTCTAAATCCTTGAAACACTATCCAGTCGAAAACCAACCCACTTCTCCTTTGACAAAGAAGAGGACTATGAGCACCATCATTGTCAGCCCTCCTGATGAACCAGAGGAAGGAGAAGAACCCACAACGAGGGCCCAACTTCCGTCGGGAAACTCCTCTTCCCCAAAGAGGACTAAATCATTGAGATATATTCCTACCGAAACCCACAACCAGATTTCCCCAATCACTAAGAAGAGAGCCATGAGCGGCATCATCTACCAGCCAGCCGAAGCAGGTGATGATGTACAAACTGCAGACTACAAGTCAGTAGTAGAGCAGGTCACTAAAACACCCAATCAGTGGCCAGCGAACTTGGAGTACCAGGTGCTCCCCAGCACTGTTGGTCACATCCCTAAAGTGTCAACAGTCAGGGCTCTCGCCCAGCAGTTTCAAGCCGGCACTGCACCAGAACAGGGGAATCAGACGGATCATATTCCTTTAGAAAGTAAGGGAGCTCCTCCAGCAGCAGAACCCGCACCAGTCCAAACAAAGATGAAGGCCAAGAGAATCCTCTCAGACACGACAGACTATCTGACTGTAGCCGATGCCAAGTATCCGTCTCACAGATCGCATAGCTTTAACTCCAGCGAGAGGAAAGCAAAGGTGGTTAGCAAGGAGCCGAGAGCCTCCAGCAGCGAGAGGGACCTCGTTGACGCCTGCAAGGAAGCAGGGGAAGATGTGGGGAAGAAGACGGAGGCAGAGGAGAAAGAAGATGATGGACGGGAAAAGAAATAAGCGAGGGGAGATAAAACAGAATGAGGAAAAAATGTATATACAAGGAAGAGGAACTGAATGCTACCAGCGAAGCAGAGAACTGACTGAGTTTATGATTTTTAAGATTTCACAATAATGATAAAAATAGAAAGACAGTTATGAAAAATCATTACCAAACTCTTAACATTTTCAACCATGCAGTTAATGTCAGTTGGCAGTAGTGAATATCAACACAACTCTCTCTTTAAAGATCCACTTTCTTTACTTTCTTTCACTGGTGTAACGTACAGTAGCTTACAATCATTCACATTTCCCCATGTCATTGTGTTTTCATGTTGGATGTCTACAATTTAAAATAAAGTATATACACATCAGTTAGTTGTGCTGACATTATGACACTATGTGAACATCAAAAACGTAAATACAATTATTACACGGCTGTGTTGAATACTCGATTCTGATTGGTCAACAATGGCGTTCTGCGGTCTGTTATTTCTTTATAGCAGACCGTCAGTTCTGATGTCGGACGTTGTGTCAAATTAGTGATTTCTTAAGTAAGTAGCCATGTAATAAGTGGGTTAATGTACAGCTAGCGGGACATTGTTGTGAAAGAAACCCCTTCACCCCTCCGCGTCGGGGTGCAGCATCGCCCTGTCGGGGTTTCTTTCACAACAATAACCGGCTCGCTGTACATTATCCCTTACTTAACACTTTCAAATACTGTCTGTAAACATATTCTTTTCAGATACTGTAAAATGTGCTTAATAATGTTCCACTCTGAGGTATATCCCTATAGCTTTCATGCAAATACTGACAATCGCATAACAATATGTAGTTAGGTACAGCTCCCAAGACACAAACAACCTTTCACAGTTTCATTTTGACACAGAAACCTTTATAAGGTCTCCCTTAAAAAGACACTAGGTTATATTCATACATATTTTTGTCTTTTCTATCACAATACTGTGACTCCTTCGAGGCACATATGAACAAATAGAAATGATGCCAGTGCAACAGGAGACTAGAGGCAATATTAGTATACATGAATTTACACAGACAAATACAATCAATGCTGAGACTTGATATCTGACGGCATCATCATAGTAAATAGGTAGTGTGTATAAAACAATGCTACAATATATGAAAGAATCTGAATGTTTTTTTTCCCCTCCCCATTTATTTTGTGGAACTTTATCATATTTAATAAAGTCTATTTTCATGACATCAAACAGAGGTATTATAAATGTTGACAGAATGACTGCCTCCTGTGAGCAGACACTGCAGGGCCAGCTACAAACCAACGCTCACGATCACTCATAAGTCTTTTTGCATTGAGCGGATAAACAATATCAGGCGTCATTCTTTATTGATCCTCTTCTGGTCAGCAGCAAATCAGGATGGTATATCAACCACTCATGAAGCTGTTAGCTTCAGCTGGCAGTAAGAATATTACCACTGCTGCTGCAAGGAAGCCTGGAAGGCGGGAGCTCTCCGAAACAGCAAAGTCACGCTATAGAGCCGTGAACACCAGAGATGAGCGGCCTAGAGGAGTGAACACTTGAAGAATTTTATCCTCTTCGACTTTTTTTCCGTGATCTTGACCGGTTTGCCTGATCCTCCGGCACTGTTGTCAGTCTGGCAAGGAAAGATATGATAGTGGAAAATGTTATAAATGAAGTAGGGCTTCACATTAAGTGTAGCACCGGTCAGGGGCGTAGGTTTAGTTCCTGCATTTATATTCATATCAATCTAGCAAATAAACATAATTATGAAACAGGTTATCAGACTTCCAAAAATATAGAAGTGCTATGTTCATTGCAGTACTATTAATAAACTAATGGAAATTAAAACATTTGGGTTTTTTTATTAAAGGGATAGTTTGGGTGTTTTGAAGTAGGTTGTAAGAGGTAATTATCCATAGTCAGTGTATTAACTACAGTAGATGACAGGAGTACCAGCAAGGAAGCAAAGCAATGTACTGCTGTGGACGGGGCCGGCAGCAAAATGTATTTTAGCCACCTAAAAAAATTGATATCAGTTGAAGTGTACGCTATATTTATAATATTTTTGCCGGCTTACCTTGCTGTGAGACAGCTATAGAGTATATGTTTTTTTCCGACGGGGAACTGAAGCCGCTATGCTCTCGCCAAAGCAGCCAGACTCCATTGAAAAAAACAGTAATTTTACCTCGCGGAACACGGGAGCTGCTGGACTACTGCTGCCTCGAACGGTTAGTTTGTTTTGGAGGCGTGGCGAGAGCATAGAGGGATACAACGGCTTCAGTACCCCCTCGGAAAGAGCTGTTTCACAGCAAGAATCCAGCAAAAAACAGCTGAAACCAGCAAAAATATTCAAAATATAGCATACAATTAAGCTGATATTAATTATTTTGGGTGAGCCTTTCTTTTAGGTGACTAAAATACGTTTTACTGCTTCTCCAAACTGGGGGAGTGTCGTCATCTACTGTAGGTAATACACTAACTATGGATAAGTACCTCATACAATCCCACTTCAAAACACCTGAACTATCCCTTTAATAGAGAGCTCATATTTTATGAGAAATGTCATAAATGCACCTTTACAACAAAGAGCACTGTCCAGGTACAAACATCCACCTATCAGACGGGAGGGGCAGGATGCAAAATACAAACACTCGCTACGGCTTTCAAAGCTTAATTACTGTGAGTAAAGGAATAGTTGAAAGCAACCTAGATGTTGATATCAACATTTTTTAAGCTCCTCTTATCTGAACAATGGCAGCTGGACAGTGAGAAGAGTTTCAAGAGGTTTCAGTGAATAAATCTGCCTCCCTCCCCCCATACCCAGTGGAAATGAAACCCTGGCGCATCTATTATAAGAATGTCTTAGTCACTTACTGTCTTTGAGCTCAGATTGTGCAATATGTCCCTTCCCATGTTATAAAAAGCCTAGAATGACAGAAGAGAAAAACATGTTAAATGTATATTTATTGGCCATGTTACATGGTACTTTAAGGGTAAAAAAAAATAATAATCTTCTTACCTCTTCTACATTTATGCCCGACTTTGCACTGGTTTCCAAGAACTTAACTCCATAATCAATAGCCAGCTAAGTGAGATAAAAAAAAATACAATGTTAGCGTCACTCAAAAGAGCATAGCATTTCTACGTGCTGCTTGTTAATAATGACCGGCTGCAGAGACTCACTTTTTCCCCTCTGTCTTTGGACACCTGTCTTCTGTCAGTCATGTCACATTTGTTACCCAGGACCATCTTCTCCACATCAGACGAGGCATGCTGGTAGAATTTAAAAAGACAAGGGAATTAGAAAAGAGATTATGCAAAGTCGGTACACAATGACAAATCAGACAGCAAATTTCTAACAAACATAAATTAATTTTATGCAAAAAATATTAGTTGAACAATTCAATTCAGAGCTCACCTCTTCAATATTTCTAATCCAGTTTTTTATGTTTTCAAAGGACTTCTCATTGCTGATGTCATAAACCAACATAATGCCCTGTGAAGAAAAACAGTCCTTCCTCACAAACAATATCTCAGATCCTGTGATATATAAGATAAACCCATGGGGAGTAAAGAGCAGGACTATAAGAGCGGACTTACCATTGCTCCTCTGTAGTAGGCTGTAGTGATGGTGCGAAACCTCTCCTGCCCTGCGGTGTCCCTAAAAACATCAAATTGGTGTCACAACCAAAAAAAAAGAGAAAAAAGCCTTCTCAAATAACACTTACCAAATTTGAAGTTTGACTCTCTTTCCATCCAGCTCTATTGTTCTGATTTTGAAGTCTATTCCTGCATTTGAATAAACAGACAGAGAGCAGTGTATATAGGCAGATGCTTACTGCATTGTAATTATAAAACATGCACTGAAAGATGCACTGAAACCAGGCACCTGTGCAATAACCAGCCTGTGGAAAGGACTGTTAACGTCAATTTGTAGGATGACATCATTCAATGTCACAGCAAGAATAACTGCTGCAGTATACTGTAGGGCTTTATGGAGGATATAACAATAACTCTGAATGGAAAACTCAATAAGGTTTCCAAAGGTCATGTTTTGATTTGATTCTATATTTAACCTCACTGCTTATAGGCTATACAGTATGAGCCATCAAGGACAGGACATCATTATAATGTGACTCTCAGTCCCATTGTCTTGCTCTCATGCAGTTACTGCCCCTTTAAACAACATGGCTCTGTATAATATAAGAAAAATATGTATTAATACGACTATATATTGACTACAACTTGTGCAATGTGTGTATATTCTGTTGCTATGGGCATGCATTATGTGAGATGTGAGATGCATCTTTAGTGGGCGGCTGCCGGCTGCAGGGTGCTGCTCACCTATTGTGGATATGAAGGTGGTGTTGAAGGAGTCCTCGCTGAATCTGAACAGCAGACATGTCTTTCCGACTCCACTGTCTCCGATGAGCAACAGCTTGAAGAGATAATCGTACGTTTTCGCCATTTAAAACACACTGCAGACTCCAAATATGTTTCGGTAATATACTGTGAGGCCGTTGCTGTGCACCGGAATCCCCCCGTCTGGAAATCACCTCAGCTGTCTGGCGGCTGACTGGCAGCAGACCGGTGCCCCTAGAGACGTGACGTCACGTTTTGCTTTGCATTATGGGCTATGTAGTTCGAACGGGTCAGGACTAAATGTAGTCTTTTCTTTTTTTTAACACTGGCTTTTATAAATAGACAAAATAAAAATATAACAGTTGGTCGAATATGTTCCTAGCTTTTTTATTTATTTATTATTATTTTTATTTTTTTTACTTATTTATTCATTTTTAACAGTCTCTTCTGCACTATGTTCACTTTTTTTTAATAGTCCTGTATCACAGCTGTTACCCTGCACTATATTCAGTTTTAACAGTTTTCTTCATCTCCTTGTATTTTTATATTTGATATAAAGAAAGAAAAGAAAATCCGACCTACATTAAACATAAACACAAATCTGTTGATGAAATGACATTTTTTTAATTTAAGTAGATGATGGGACAAAACATTTTCAAAATGCAATACTGCAATTGGATCCTCACCAAGACTATCTCTATTTCCTTGGCCTAAACCAGGGGTCAGCAACCTGCAGCTCCGGAGCCACATGCAGCTCTTTAGCTCCTCTCCAGTGGCTCCCTGTGGATCTTTAAAAATGGAAATGAATAACTGTTTTTTGTTTACATTTGAATTTGTATTTATCATTGGTGTAGGTCTATGGTATGACAGAGTATTAGGGCCACATTGAGGGAAAAAAATTCAATCTGAGATTTTGAGAAAAAAGTTGTAGTATTATGAGAATAAAGTCATAATATTATGAGAATAAAGTCAGACGTTTAAGAGAAATAAGTTGTAGTATTATGAGAATAAAGTCATAATATTATGAGTATAAAGTCAGAAGTTTAAGAGAAAAAAGTCATAATATTATAAGAATAAAGTCATAATATTATGAGAATAAAGTCAAAAGTTTAAGAGAAATAAGTTGTAGTATTATGAGAATAAAGTCATAATATTATGAGTATAAAGTCAGAAGTTTAAGAGAAAAAAGTCATAATATTATAAGAATAAAGTCATAATATTATGAGAATAAAGTCATAATATTATAAGAATAAAGTCAGAAGTTTAAGAGAAAAAGTCAGAGTATTATGAGAATAAAGTCATAATATTATAAAGTAGCAATTTTACATGTTATTTTCTTTTTTTCTTGTAAAGTTACGGCTTTATTATCATAATATTACGACTTTTTTCTCGTAATATTACGACTTTATTCTGTAAATCTCAGATGTTTTTTGCCTCAATGTGGCCCTAATACTCCGTAGTACATTTGCACTTTGGCCCTCACTGCATTAGACTTATATAATATATATAGTAGTTAGACTATAAACTGTGTTGCCTTCATCACAATGATCAAATGTTTTGCAGCTCCAGACAGATTTTTTTTTTTTCTTTCCCTAAAATGTCTCTTTTGATAATAAAGGTTGATGACCCCTGACCTAACCCTTACTTTTCATTTCATTTAAGGCCCTTTCTAAAGGTTTCTAAGATATCCTGCTTACTCAGTGAAATCTCAGACCTGGCAACCCACAGCTGCTGCTCAGCTCCTGTCTCTCTGGTCCAGCCAGCCCACGTATGCGCAGCAAAACCAGCCTATCACCATAACAAAATGCCTGTAAGTTACAATATCTCTCTCATTTCTTCTGTTTGAGTTCATACACAGTGTTGTAAACTTCCAGTGCTTCTTATTGTCAAGTTGCCACCGTCGAACAGCGCAGTTATGTAGTCTGAAACCTAGTAGTTGTGTTGTTGACAGCAGCAGCAGCACATGTAGGGAAAGCTAGTTAGCATAGCATTAGGGCGGCGACTACTTGCTGGAACACAAATGTGTATATAGCCTGTTGCGGAGTGATTTTGGGCCAGGTCACAGTCTGTACCTGTGTTTTCTGTTACACAAGGCCCGTCGGTCACTCTCACCAGATGGACTATATAAACACAATTTAACTAACATCACTTGTATATGGGAATAAACTACAGCCTACACGTGTTCATGCTGTTGCTAAATCATCAGCTAGCTAACATTTTTTTTACTTATTTGTCGTGTCGTCTGGAAGTTAGCTTAAAAAACATAACAAAACACTTCACTATCTTGTCTATCACATTATGAAAACATATATAAGTAGATAATGGTAGCGTGCAACAGCAGTCAAGCTAATTAATAATAAGAATAATACATTTATTTATATAGCACTTCTCAAAACAGATGTTACAAAGTGCTTCACAAGACAATAAAAGCAGATAAATAAAGTAAAACAAATATGGTAGCTGCTAAAACAGAACATCAGACAATAAAAGCAGATAGAGTAAAACAAATATGGTAATGTCCTTCACCTAATGTGATCAAAAAAGAACCTTCAATTTCCATAACAATAAAGTCTTATGTTGGATATAATGTTCTCTGTCTAATAATAATAATAATAATACATTTATTTATATAGCACTTCTCAAAACTGATGTTACAAAGTGCTTCACAAGACAATAAAAGAAGATAAATAAAGTAAAAGATATGGTAACTGCTAAAACAGAATAAAGTCAGACGTTTAAGAGAAATAAGTTGTAGTATTATGAGAATAAAGTCATATTATGAGTATAAAGTCAGAAGTTTAAGAGAAAAAAGTCATATTATAAGAATAAAGTCAAAAGTTTAAGAGAAAAAAGTCATATTATAAGAATAAAGTCAAAAGTTTAAGAGAAAAAAGTCGTAGTATTATGAGAATAAAGTCATAATATTATAAAGTAGCAATTTTATGTGTTATTTTCTTTTTTTCTTGAAATGTTACGACTTTTTTCTCGTAATATTACGACTTTATTCTGTAAATCTCAAATGTTTTTTCCCTCAATGTGGCCCTAATACTCCATAGAACATTTGCACTTTGGCCCTCACTGCATTAGACTTATAAACTATATACTTAGACTATAAACTGTGTTACCTTCATCTCAATGAACAAATGTTTTGCAGCAATAAAAGAAGATAAATAAAGTAAAAGATATGGTTACTGCTAAAAACAGAACATCACAGAACATATCAATAATAGTAGAAGTGGTAAAATGGTAGTACAAGTTGATAAAAACAAATATACAGTGTATATATACATAAATGTGTACAAATGTACACATGCGTCCAGAAACGGATGTATACATACATATATTTATACCCTTCTACTTATAGGAATGCTATCCTAAAAAAATGTGTTTTCAAAAGTTCTTTAAAAGTGGATACAGAGTTAGATGATCGTATCTCTATAGGAAGTGCAGTCCAGAGTTTGGGAGCCCTGACAGCAAAAATTAAAGTGTATGTTAACTTTACTGAAAAGTCAGGTCTAACTTCCTAAAAAAAAAATGTCAAATTAAATGCCACCTCTGATTTGTATTTTTTTCTCCCTAGCTTGCCAGAGATCTCCTCCACCCTTCTATTGAGCATGAGAGAAGACAACATAAAAAGAAAAGACTTGTTCAAAGTCCCAACTCCTACTTTATGGACGTGAAGTGCCCAGGTACAGTAGATTTAAATCCTGTGATACATGCATAAACAATGAGAAATAGATGCAGTGAAGGATTTGATGCAGTGTGTTTGAGCTAGGGATGTCACGGTACCAGAAATCTAGTAGTCAATACCAATACCAGTGAATTTCCACGATTCTCAATACCAAATTCGATACCACGGTAAAAAACAGCGGCGACAGGTAGACCCCCGCAGCGGAGCCCCGCAGCAAAAGCGCTACCGGAGAGTCCAGACACACCGTCACCCGACAGTAAAGATCAGAGTCAGCGGTCTGCACATGTTGACCGTCATCTTTTCTTGTAAAATGTCCGGTGTAATCGGTGACACCGGTGTTGTTACAAGTTTATTAACTGGTGGGAAAATTTTCCTCACTGTCACATCCCTACCAACGACCATACGGTGTCTTTGGTACTGTAGAAAAAGAGTACCGTCACTTTTTTTAAATTTTGGCATCGACTTGGTACCGAAGTATTGGTTCACGTTACATCCCTTGTTTGAGCCATTGTCATGTGTTTTGCAGTGATTTAGCCATATTTTACATTACATTCATGAAACCTTCAGTTGAGTGCATTTATAACTATATATAATGGCCCTATTGTTTAATATACAGTTTAATTCTGTTTCTTGGCAGGTTGCTACAAGATCACCACAGTGTTCAGCCATGCTCAGACAGTGGTGCTCTGTGTGGGATGTGCAACCGTGTTGTGCCAGTCAAAAGGAGGAAAGGCCAGACTGACAGAAGGTAAAACATCCCCCAAAAGTTAACGGGCCTTTGTTTGTCATAGCAGGAAAAGCACAGGTGAAAGTGATAACATTAAAGTTGGCTCAGTTTCATTACCTTTCCAGGTAAGCTAATGCACAATACCAGGGCTTCCCCTAAGTGAAATGCAGCTATCATTAATGTTGTTAAATACACGTGCTTCTCCTACAATGACATGTCAACATGTCTGCCATGAAAAATGTGTATTATTGCTAGTGTAAGTGCGTTATTAGAGTATGAGTAAGGGATAATGTACAGCGAGCCGGGCATTGTTGTGAAATAAATTTAGCTAGCTGTACATTATCCCACTTATCACAAGGCTCCTTACTTAAGAAATCAATAATTTTGGTGCCTTCAAATAGGTTCATGTTTACCATGTTTACCAGACGAGTCCATTAGGAATCCATATATTGGTATTCACAACCTCATAAGAGGAAAGTTTCGTGTTGTGACGTGTTTGTTGACATTGTCAGAAATGGCAGAGGCCATGGAAGTACATTTTTTGGTGCATAATAAATTAATATATTCTAATTGTAATCATATATTGTTTTTCTTCAGAATTTTATAATAGCTCTGAGGAAAATGTCGTTATTCCCAATGGCCTCATCTTCTTCCTCTGTCATTATGCCTTTGCATTTACTGCATTATGTTACCCACTTGCTAGCTTGCTAAATTGTTAGCCTCTGTGGCTTCTAGATGCCGACAGTAACGTTAATATTGTCGTTGCTTAGCGGCGGTGTTCTCTCGACTTAACAACTTCAATGCCATGCATATTGTGTACACGACTTCCCATGTTGTAAACACGGGTTCACGAGTTTCATTTGAAGGCACCATACAACACAAAAATGGTCTGTTATACATATCAGTGTTCTGCTATAAAGAAATAACAGACCGTAGGACGCTGGGATTGACCAAGCAGAATCGAGTATTCAACAAAGCTGTGTAATAAAGCAAAGTATCACTACCTTTTATATGTACATATTCATAAGTTAAGTAGAATGCCGTCTAACACGTTTTCATTTTTGCTTTACAGGTTGCTCTTTCAGGAGGAAGCAGCACTAAAAAGGGATTGCACACTAAATCATGTCTGTAATGAAGCCATGCTGTTGATAAATCCCTTATTTTTCCATTGATTACAATGCAGTTGTGCATTCATGAATGGCAGGTTCTGTCACTGTACAGATGTCCAACTTTTATGATACATTTATAAACTAGCAAAATTTTTAACATGCAAGATGATTAAAAAGTAAGATCTTATTAAGTCAATAAAGAAATCTGTTGTAAAAGTTGAGGCATTCTGGGACTTTTTATTGAGAAATAACCAAAAATGTTTGTCATGACTGAAATTACCTTCACAGAAAGCAAGTAGTCCTTTCAGCTTCTGAAAAGAAAACATATGTGCCATAGATTTCTTTAGAAACGTACACGGATATAAAAGACGCAGATCTTAAATAGAGAACACACAAGACAGTGACACCAAAATACAGTATTGAAACGTTGGGAGCACAAATGTTACATGAAGAGTTCTCCACTTGCATATTTGTGTCCCAGGAGAGTTGCACAACCAAATGGCTTCGGCAACTCTTTTAAACCAGTTGTAACTCATTTTAATTGCATTATTTTGTGAAAAACGGAAATTTAAAGGCAAGTTCACAAAAAAAACAAAAACCCACATGCGCTACAACAATTTGTTTTTATGATCACTGGGTCTGACATTGCACTCCACTTCTGGGACCCTCCTCGTCTTCCTCATAAGCTTCCCTACTGGCGCTTCTCTGTTGTGACTGCCCGTCCACCTCACAGAGCAGCACCTCCTCCATGTCATCAGTAATCATCACGTCCTCCCTGGGAGGAAGCAGCCTTTCCAGCTGGAACATGAGATGCTCTGGAAGCCAGTCTTTCTCTGGAAATTCCACCTGCGGGGGATGAATTACAATTAGCTGAAATGAAAGTTTTTTTCTACAACATAAGAATCTGATTTGAATCCTGTCACACTGGTGAAATGTTTATGTTCAGTGTAGCTTACCTGGAAATGAATGATAAGCTGTCCCTTTTCATAAGGATCCCTGTAAATTGGCATGCCCTCATTCTGAACACATTTGATGTCACCATGCTTGATTACTTCACCTGTTGATTTAAAAAAAAAAAAAAAAAGACAAATGAAATTTGAATTTCAAACAATGTCTACCGGACAAGGCAGCACTGGAGACCAGCTGATCACAGTCAATTACCTGGAAGTGAGCTGATGATGAGATTTCTGTCGTCTAACGTTTGAATGGTCTTCTTGAAACCACACAGAGCCTCAGCAAGTTTGATGCTCATCTTCATTCTCAAATCATCCTCTTTTCTCTTGAACACGGTGTGCTCCTTCTGATCCAGGACAATGATTACATCCCCAGGCTCCAGTCCAGGTTCCTGGTCGCCTTCTCCATTGAATGTAATTTTCTGACCGTCTCTCATACCTGCACAACACAAAAAAAACAAAGTTAGTCCTGTAAATGTGTTTTGCGATGCAAACTAAAGATAAATGTTTTTTGTTTTTTTAAATGAGTATCTCAGATAGGGGAAATAACATACCTTGGTCAATGTTTACTTCAAGAACCTTCTTCTTGCGTTCTACTTTGCGCCCGTTGCATTCCTTGCAGCGGTCCTTAGAGCTAAATTTCTCGCCCTGTCCCTGGCAGTCTGCACACATGCTTTGGATCTGCTGAATCATGCCTGGCCCAATCTGTTGCACCTTGATTTGTACTCCTCTTCCTTTGCAACTTGAGCACTTCTCCAAGGCACCTTGCTTACCACCATAACCTGCATCAAACAGAATAATGTAATTTACTTAACTTAAATC
Organism: Sebastes umbrosus; assembly: GCF_015220745.1. Classification (NCBI taxonomy): domain Eukaryota; kingdom Metazoa; phylum Chordata; class Actinopteri; order Perciformes; family Sebastidae; genus Sebastes; species Sebastes umbrosus. The sequence continues at coordinate 17,268,642 of NC_051272.1, forward strand.
AATTTTCATTGAATGTGGGATAAAAAAATTAAAAAAAACACTACGTACCTTCACATTTTTCACAAATGATATTCTTTTGAAGTCCAAGCTTTCTGGTGCTGCCTTTGTACATCTCCTCTAGTGTAACACTAAGCTGATGGATGACATTCTTCCCTACAGGAAGTTAAACAGTTATGTAAAGTGGTATTTGAATATATTAAAAAGCCTGCTGCTAAATGATTTATATAAATCTTACCTCTTCTCTCTCTCTGCATCCGTCCTCCACCTCCAAAGAACATGTTGAACATGTCCATTGGGGAAGTTCCTCCACTCATGCCTCCCTCTTTGATTGCTTGTTCTCCTCCATTGTCATACAAGTCTCTCTTCTCTGGATTAGACAGCACCTCATATGCTTGAGATATAAGCTTGAACTGTGGCAATATAAACAAAAGAAAAATTTACTTTTTGAAAACAAGACTATATTCAAAGCTTTCATAAACAATGAACCGCTCCACTATTGTTTTTAGTAGGGATGCACCAATCAGTCGCGATACCGAGTACCGGTCCGATACACATCAATCAATCATCGACATACGATCAGGCTCGGCTTCAACATCACTTTCCTAACTTTGTAAAACAAAATGTAACAAATAGATACAAAGATAATGTCAATTTAGTGAATTGTTAAAATAATAAATCGTACACCAACAACTTGGCAAAAAAAGCTTCAAAATCAATCAAAACCTGAATTACAATTCAGGTGTAAACCGTTTCAATGTAGCAACAAGTTGGTCAAAACTAAAAACAATAATTAAAATTTCCAGGATACATATAATGAATATAGTATATAGACTTAAAATGCAATTGAATAGATCGGCCCAATTGTCACCGACATCCGAGAACCGATACTTCGGTACCAAGTCGATGTCAAAATTTAAAAAAAGTGACGGTACTTTTTTTCTACAGTACCGAAGGTACCGTACGATGCCTGTAATGGTCGTTGGTAGGGATGTGACAGTGAGGAAAATTTTCCCACCGGTTAATAAACTTGTGACAACACCGGTGTTACCAATTACACTGGACATTTTACAAGAAAGATCACGGTCAACATGTGCAGAGCGCTGACTCTGATCTTTACTGTCGGGTGGCGGTGTGTCTGGCTCTCCGGTAGCGCTTTTGCTGCTGGGGTCTACCTGGCACCGCTGCTCCGTGCACACCGGCTGTGACGGCTCCATCCACCTCGCGGGGATTACCTCATTAACATTATGGTTCCCTTATAGCGTTGGGATTAAACGTGAAATATTGCCAAAGAGGGGCGTTTGCTTTTCGCTGCGACAATAAATCCTCTGCCTCCTGCTCCTACTACTCTGAGCTGACGGACGAGATGCATTCATGGTCAGTATGTAGTGTCCGTCGTCTTACTAACGATTGATAGCATGCCGCTGATACGCCAAAATGTACAAAATGGGTCAACTCTTTTTATTTATTACTTAAAGGCTACATGCCTCTGTTTTTTGTAATTTTCAAATGTTTTTAATAAAAGATTGTTTTTGTTTTTTTTACCGTGGTATCAAAATTGGTATCGAGAATCGTGGAAATTCACTGGTATTGGTATCGACTACTAGATTTCTGGTACCGTGACATCCCTAATCAGTATCGGTGCATCCCTACTTTTTCGTAAGTGGTAATGACTGATATTAGCTTCATGTTTCCTGATCCAGAGATTATGAATACTAGGGTACATTATCACCATATTTAATGATAATAACACAGAATATGCCGATAGCTGGCATCTGTAATGTGTCAGACCAAGTTCTTTCCTAATCCATCAGCCTAATGAGCCTAGGAGTGTTAAGACACAGTCTATAAGGACAGTGAATTTCATTTTAATTTCACAACCTCTTGACATTGTAGCCTTTTTAATGCATTTCAGCTCAGTGAGTGAGGAGGGCTGATGTGTCTGTGCTGTGCGTAATAAACGGAGCAGTTGCCAGATCATTCTAGAGAGCTCCAGGGTCAATTCAACAACCAGGCGTGCAGTTTATAATTAGAAAGAGGCATTCCTCTGCCGGCCCATACAGGGCTGCAGGGACAACCCTACTGGCTGTATGTACAACTAACACTAACTTACCTTCTCTCCTTCATCGGGGTTCTTGTCGGGGTGAAATTTCAAAGCCAGCTTTCTGTATGCTTTCTTCAGTTCCTCCTGTGAAGCTGCTGGGTTGACACCCAGCAGGTCGTAGTAGCCGGTTTCATGAACCATGGTGACAAACCTGAAGCAACAAGAAAGCAGGAGAGATCCAGTCTGTTCCTTTTCCCTGATGATGATGGGCCTTCAGGCTAAATGTGGAAGACTGTGTATGAATGTGACATTTATATATGTTTGAACATCTGAATGTTATTAATGTAACACTAATATGATGTTGTATATATAGTATGTATGTGATAGACTAGCTGGTGCCACTGGTATCAGATAATGGGGATCCTTTTTAAATAAATAAATAAATAAATGCTAACAGTTAGCTACTTGTGAAAAAAACTGAATTTAACATTATTATCACCCACTAAAGTTCACATTAGCCTGAACGCCTGGCTCGGACACAGTTGCGTAACGTTTCGCATAAAGCAGAGGAAACACGTGTGGTTAAATGTCAACCCTTTACATTACTAGCTTCTGTTAAATGAACCCGTTAGCATGGAGTAGCCGTGTAGCTACATAGGATTGTAAACGACGGCGTGGTGTGCTTACCTACTAGTCAGGTGATATTACTGTGCTAGCTTCAGCTCGCTGGTTTTCCACTGAGGATGGTGGAGGAAGATGGCTGGTTTCTCTTATAGCAGCTCGGCTCCACGGAGCAGAAGTTTCTGGAGAGCTGAGAGAGAAGAAGAGGGGCCGGATGTGTCGTTAGACTGCGCAGTCTAGAGGGGAGCTGGGAGGGTGGAGGAGGAGGGTGTGTACTAAAGTACTAAAGTACTAGCAGTAAACTGTAGCCTACTTAAAGTACCACAAGTAAAAGTACTCATTATTAGTATTTCCGTGCCCTCCCTACTGTGATGCAGACAGTAGGCCACAGCCAATAGGTTGATCCATTCTTGTCTAATACAGCACACAAACATATATATTATATATATTATATTAAATTATATATTTTTATTATCTATTTATTTATTTGCACATAAATAATGCTGCACAAATCAGTCAATGATTTGAAAAACAACAACACACACACACACACACATATATATATATATACATAAAAAATATAAATATTATATATAAAAATGAGATTTGTCAAATATTAAATACTCTCAGCAGGAAACCGGTGGATTGCCTACTCCGGGTAGGGAATGAGTCCTTACCCCAAGTGAAGGAGTTTAAGTATCTCGGGGTCTTGTTCGCGAGTGAGGGGACGATGGAACGTGAGATTGGTCGGAGAATCGGAGCAGCAGGGGCGGTATTGCATTCGCTTTACCGCACCGTTGTGACGAAAAGAGAGCTGAGCCGGAAGGCAAAGCTCTCGATCTACCGTTCAATCTTCGTTCCTACTCTCACCTATGGTCATGAGGGTTGGGTCATGACCGAAAGAACGAGGTCGCGGGTGCAAGCGGCCGAAATGGGTTTCCTCAGGAGGGTGGCTGGCGTCTCCCTTAGAGATAGGGTAAGAAGCTCAGTCATCCGTGAGGGACTCGGAGTAGAGTCCTTGCTCCTTTGCGTCGAAAGGAGCCAGTTGAGGTGGTTCGGGCATCTAGCACGGATGCCTCCTGGGCGCCTCCCTTGGGAGGTGTTCCAGGCACGACCAGCTGGGAGGAGACCACGGGGAAGACCCAGGACTAGGTGGAGAGATTATATCTCTACTCTGGCCTGGGAACGCCTCGGGATCCCCCAGTCAGAGCTGGTTAATGTGGCCCGGGAAAGGGAAGTTTGGGGTCCCCTGCTGGAGCTGTTGCCCCCGCGACCCGATCCCGGATAAGCGGTTGAAGATGGATGGATGGATGGATAAATACTCTTATTAACATGGGAGTGGGCAAATGTGCTTACTTTATGCAAATGTACTGTAATTATAGCCTATATTTATCATTGGAAATCAATTAACAACACAAAACAATGACAAATATTGTCCAGAAACCCTCAGAGGTACTGCATTTAGCATGAAACAATATGCTCAAATCACAACAAGGCAAACTGAAGCCCAACTGGCAACAACAGCTGTCAGTGTGCTGACTTGACTATGACTTGCCCCAAACTGCATGTACTGACTCGTGGGTCAGAGGTCAAGGGACCCCTTTTCAAAACAGTTTTTCCTTACCAAAATTTTGTGCACATTTGGAGCGTTATTTAGCCTCCTTCCTGACAAGATATATCAATCAATAAATCAATAATCCAGTTAGCCTATAATATATCTATATAAACATCCATCCATCCATCCATCCATCCATCCATCCATTATCTGTAACCGCTTATATATATATGTATATATATATATATACTGTATATATGTTGCAGCTGGTAAAGATGGGGCTAATTTGAACTATTTTATACTGCTGGTATCTTAATCTATACATCCGAATATATTTGTGGACTATAGGCTATATGTTATATATATGTATATGTATTAATAATGTACCTGTAAATCAAGTACAACACAATTGTACTTAGGCTAAATACAGTAAATGCACTTAGTTTATATTCCATCATAAGGTCAAATGCTTGTAAAACATTTTACATAAAACAGTTCGATACTTAACAGAAATAAAAGTGCTACTTCCAGAATATGTCTACAGAGTTTGAGAAGCTCATGAAAAGTCTGTCATCGTAAATTTGAATGAACTAAGTAGTATACAAATGCTTTATATCAAAGATAGTCTTTCTGTCAGGTAGGAACTAGCCTATATATCAGAAGGGCTTAAAGTAAGGCAGCTCATATAAACCCAGTTAATCAACCTGTGGCATACTCAAATATTGAGCTATTATAATTTTCATCAGATGTATAACTTACTGTAACTCATAGGCTACTTGGCCAAAGTTGAAAGTAGGCTAATGTTATGATTTGGGTTTTACTTTTACGTGTGTGATTTTAAATTATAACCACACTGTTTTACATATGAAAAGACTATCTCATTTAAATTCTGGACATGGTCTTGGCGGGCGGGCCAATGCAGTGCACACGTGGACTTTCTGATTTGTTTCGCAACCATTAACAACTTCATGAGGCTGTTGAACCGCATGTCTTTTTACTTTACCAGTTCTTCAAAAATACTACTGCTGTTGCTGCTACTTGTCCAACAGGAAAAGATTTTCTGTTTCGCACCAGTCAGATTTTGAAAAGCACATCAAGAGGCTCGATCTTACATAAGCTGTAGCCACACTACCGAGAGATCTACAACTAACAGAATGTCATCTCCTGATGAGGAGAAGGGAGACGATCAGCTTGAGAGGTAAGCAACCTTAAATTAACTTTGTGGGTTCTTTTATCTAGAGGATGAGGAGATGCTATAGTCTCTTAACGTGGGATATGTTATAATACTTTTCAGTTAAGGCTGAATGAACCAGATTCACCAGTTTGCATGCAAATTCACCACAATGCAAAAAAGTGTGATGACAGTTTGATCAGATTTTTCCACTGAAATCTACTTTTGTTTGTCTGTATTCTCGACACTTTTGCCCAAGTTGTTGAATGAATGTTCATGTCCACTACTTTGTATTAAAATGCCTTTACTCACCACTCTATGAATAAGTCAATGAAGTCTCATTTAGAGACTTATTTTGTGATGGTTTGCGACCTCTAAATCCAAATTCTTTGGTTAAATCAGACACAATGTATATCAAAATAATAGTTTTATTGAGTGAGAGTAAACAGTCTTTCAGCTTTCATTGAACATATTCTGTTCAACAAAGCAAGGGGGCTTTAGCTCTGCCAGAAAAGCCTGACATTGTGTTCGGCGCAGCTGAAAATTAGACTCGTGATGAAATGCACTCAGTGTGAGGTGGAGTGAGCTGTTTGTTTCCTGTATGTTTTTCAGTGCTCAGGAGTATATGGCACATGTGCAGACAGATAATGAAGAACATGCCTCTGTAGGTGAGTTATGAGCACATGGGTCTGCTGAATGACAGGACAACATATATGGCTTTTATTCTTCTGTGGGAAGGACTAGATTTGTTTTTCAGATTTGCCTTCTCTCTCTCGTCTCAGGAAAGCAAAACATAGAAGAGCAGTTTGCTGACACAGCTCTTCTTGCCGAAGCTCATTCTCTTTGGACCACTGATGCTGAAGGCTCAGTGAGACTGAGAATAGACGAAGAATGTCCAGAGGAACCCGTCACCGTTCACCAAATGTTCAAAGCCTCAGTTGAAAAATATGGAAACATGTACGCACTCGCCAGCAAGAAGGACAACAAATGGGAAAAGATAACTTTCTTAGAGTATTATCAGTTCTGCCGGAGAGCAGCCAAGAGCTTTATAAAGGTAAGTCATACTAAAAGAGAACATATTGTTTGTAATGCATACTAAATGACAACTACTGAGTACTATCAATTGTTTGTTAATGTGTGCAGCTTGGTTTAGAGCGATTCCATGGAGTGGCGATACTAGGATTCAATTCAGCAGAATGGTTCTTCTCTGCAGTCGGTGCCATCATGGCAGGGTGAGAAAGACACCTGAATCAACTTATATATGTACCCAAATATACTATGTAGTTGTTATTGTGGCATTATCATAGTTGCAATGACACATTCACTAATTTATTCCTTTCTCCTGTGTCTATAATGACCTGTATTCTCCCTACAGGGGGATAATGACAGGAATTTATGCCACAAACTCACCAGAAGCTTGCCAGTATGTGGCTAGTGATTCCAAAGCCAACATTATTGTGGTGGAAAACCAAAAGCAGCTGGATAAAATCCTGCAGGTACTGTCACTTCAATATATAAAAGGTCTTTAACCACATGCAAAACATACTCAATTCTCCCTCTTGACACCTCAGATACGTGACAGACTGCCCCATTTAAAAGCCATAGTGCAGTACAGTGGACGCCCCCTGCAGAAGATCTCCAATCTCTACTCTGTAAGTCCTCCTGACATCACATGAAATGATCTATAAAGTGACCGCTGAGCTCATGATGCTGTATGTTGCTGTTTTGGGGGCAGTGGGAGGAGTTCATGGAGCTGGGTCTGGATGTTTCTGAGAGAGAGCTGGATGACATCATCGGCAGCCAGAGAGCCAACCAATGCTGCGTCCTGATCTACACCTCCGGCACCACAGGCCAGCCAAAGGGAGTCATGCTCAGTCATGACAATGTGAGCTCTCATGTTACTATTGTTAATCTGTACTCAGTCAGATGTTATTATTACCATTATGTGTTATGACTTTTTCTTACATTATTACATGGAAGGCAAAAAATGAAAAAAGTAAACAAGGCTTCTATCTTAATCTTATGATGAATATTCAGATCACATGGACGGCCAATAGTGCCAGCAGGGTCGGGGACATGCAGCCGGCTGACACTAAACAGGAGTCCCTAGTGAGCTACTTGCCTCTCAGCCACATCGCCGCTCAGATCTATGATCTCTGGACGGGCATCCAGTCGGGTGAGCTGGTGTACTTCGCACAGCCAGATGCCTTAAAGGTAAATAAAAATGCCTGGATCACACACATGCTGGTTTTAACATATTTTTTATACGTAAACTGCTTATTCTTAAACAAATGATTTTCACTTTAAAGGCCCGATGTCAGACCTTTAAAGTTAAAATCATTTAAGAATAAGCAGTTTTTCATCAATCAAACTTTTATTTAATTAAAGGAACAGTGTGTAGCATTTTGGGGGATCTATTAGCAGAAATGGAATATAATATTCATAAATATGTTTGTTACATCAGAATGTAATGTTTTCATTGAGACTAATGTCTATCGTGTTTTCATTAGCTTAGAATGTCCGGCATGTTGCTCCTCCATATTTTTACAGTAGCTCAGAACGGACAAACCAAACACTGGTTCTAGAGAGAGCCTTTCACGTTTTTACGTTACCTGAAGGCCACCGTAGTTCTCTGTCACGCTTGTGAAACATGCGGTAACGTGAGTCGCAGGGTGCAAAACCGTGGTACCGCCAGCCGCCGTCAGACTTTCTTAAGTAGTGTTATTATGGTAAGTATGGTGTCTGAGTGAGGCGAACGCCGTTACCACGGTTTTGCACTCTGTGGCCCACATTGTTGCCACTCCTACACACTATACCTTTAAAGGTAAAAGCAATAAGGTAAGGCTAAACTGTGGGTGCAATTACTAATTTTTCCCCAGATTATCCCTGTGTTTTTCTCTTAAGTAACACTAACATGCAAACAAAATTTTAGCTGGGCAAGTGATGAGCGGGATAATGTATTCAATAAAAAAATGACAGTTGACTGATTGCATATACTGTATGTGTTTGTAAGCTCTTTGCATACTTAATTTGTTGTAGGGAAGCCTGATAACAACTCTGCGAGAAGTTTGTCCCACATCCCACATGGGTGTCCCACGAGTGTGGGAGAAGATAATGGAGAAAATAAAACAGGCGATCAGTGAGTGCGGATATATGAAAAAGAAACTTGTGACATGGGCGATGTCGGTCAGTCTGGAGGCCAATCAAAAGTGCATGCAAAAGTAAGTGCTGATGAAATCTGGGGATTTAGTGACCAACCAAACAACATTCATAAATGCATTTTTCATAAAAAGAAGATCTAATCTTATTGATATTTCGCTTTAAAAATGTTTTTTTTTTTTTAGGGATGATGAGAAACCCTTCCTCTTGACCCTGGCTGACAGCCTTGTGCTGCAGAGGCTTCGGGCTGAGCTGGGCCTGTCTTGCTGTCAGAAGTTCTTCTCCGGAGCAGCACCGATCGGTAGTGAAACGGTGCAGTTTTTCTTGGGCATGAATATCAGGCTGTATGAGGCATATGGCATGAGTGAGAGCACAGGACCTCACTTTATGTCAGGTCCCAAAGCTTACAAACTACCAAGGTAAAAAAATAATAATGAAGGATCGTAACAATTGTATGTACAATATGTCATGTTTAAAGCCTCTGTACACCCATACAGGTGTTTTCAGTTAGTTATTGGTTGATAAGACCTCTGCTCAGATTGAAGGGCAGAGGTCTAATCATCAGGATAACTGAGAAGACCTGTGTGGAGGCTTTTTAATTTTATGAATATAACATAACAAAGAGTTATTTTCTCTCAAAGCTGTGGTAAGGTGGTGCCTGGCTGTCTATACAAAATGGCCAATGTAGACTCTGGGGAGACGGGCGAAATTTGCTTTTGGGGACGCAACATCTTCATGGGTTTCCTCAACATGGAAGACAAAACAAGAGAAGCTTTGGATGAAGACGGATGGCTGCATTCTGGAGACCTGGGGAAGACAGACGAAGAGGGTTTCTTGTACATCACAGGGAGGATAAAAGGTAGAGCAAATAAAAGCTATTGTAAGAAAATTTCTCGTCTTATGTCGCCAGCTCCCATTGTGTGCATTACCCACACCTGAGTGCAAGCTGTTCTAGACAGAACATAGGGCTTCATTGTCCTGGTTGTGAGTCATTTGATGTCAGGGTGCCCTTTCTCTTTCTCTCCATTCAGAGCTGATCATCACAGCTGGAGGGGAGAACGTTCCCCCTCTTCCCATAGAGGAAGCAGTGAAGAAGGAGCTGCCTATCATCAGCAACGCCATGCTCATTGGGGACAAGAGGAAGTTCTTGTCCATGCTTTTAACACTGAAGGTAAAATCTGCCATTAGTTATTATCCAGATAATGGAAAGTGGTATGCTGTATTGTATTCTTGACATACTGTATCTTAAAAAATAACTCATTTACGAACATAAAACATTTACTAGTAGTTTTCATTTAAAGCTGAAGTTGGTAACTTTGAGCAATATGATAAAAAAAAGTAATTTTTAACGGTCACTATGACAGTAGTGCATGAAACATATAATCTGAAAAAATTCATGATCATGATTTATGTGGAAATATATCTATATATAACAATTAAATTCTGTGTTCCAGTGTTGTAGCGATACAGAAACCATGGAGCCAACAGAGGAGCTGAGTACGGAGGCTGTGGAGCTTTGCCGACAGCTGGGCAGCCAAGCCACCAAGGTGTCGGACATCATTGGGGGAAAGGACAAAGAAGTGTACCGGACCATTCAAGAAGGAATCAACAGAGTCAACTCTGCAGCCACCTCTAATGCCCAACGAATACAGAAGTGGACTATTCTAGAGAAGGACTTCTCTGTGTCTGGAGGAGAGCTGGGTAAATTTAGCAGAACATGAATCAGTAGACATTGTTATATACTATTATGCTTTATGTATTTTAAAGCCATGCAGTTTTGAGAATTTTGCTCATTGTATCGTTGTCTCGTTCCAGGTCCCACAATGAAGCTCCGTCGCCCTGTTGTGTTGGAGATGTACCACAAGGTCATAGAGCGCTTCTATCAGGAGTAGTGTTTCTATAGAAGTGACTGTGTAACGGTTAGTATGAAAATCATGTCGCCTACATATCTCCTCATTCGTGTGGACATGCATGGAATTTTATTATATATGTCTTATGTTCAGAATGCATAAATAATACAGGAACCACATTACATTTTTTTTTATCCTATTTAAGTTTTAAATAGTGAATAATACTGAGAATTTTATAAAGTTACACCATTTTAATGCATCTTCTCATAGGCTGAAATATTTCTTTTTAGTCTCTCAGTTTATTTTTACTGCTTTGAAATCATACCAGTTATTTGAATGACAAGATATTACCCGGTATTTTGTGTAAATATTATGTGGTATTCAGTATGTGGTTTATACCAATTTAGATAAAAACCTGGACATAACTTCCACTAGGAATCATCATCGTAGCAGCTGAGAGGGCTTTTGACATCCACAAGTCATTTGCATAACACTGAATAAAAACTCTGGAATTTCTGATTTCATTGCAACATTAATTTTTCTTTATACATTCATTATATTGCAGCAAGAAAAACAGTGTGACATGAAAGAAAGAGTGCAAAACATCTGCACGTTTCATATTACAGTAGCTTGATTATGTTTAAATCATTAAAGCTTGATATCAATGTGAAATATATCCACAAACATAATGTAGAGTTTGACTTGTTGACATTTTGTGTTTCTCAAGTGATCATGGAGGTAACGAATTGCGTCGAAATAACAATGTCAATCACATTAGACAAGACGCCAAATTCAGCCAATAAATAGACAATATCCACCACAGATTAAACAGTTTAGGAATAAAATGCATATCACATATACAGTAACTGTTGCTCAGTAGTTTTAAGACAGTGCTTTGGAGTGAGCAGAGGGAATAATAAAACATTCAGGATCTCCAACTCCTGAGTCTTTTAAAATACATATTATGGTTTAAAATGTGCAGATACCACAAAACATGATGAATTAAGAGACCCCAACAATTAACTTATTGTCTTATTAGCATCATTTCAGTCCAGATCCCGCACTCGTTGACATATTGCGTCTGTGAATTCCGAGCACTTTGAGTTTCCTCCCAGGTCTTTTGTTAGAACCTTGAAGATGGATGATAAAATAGTTAGAAATCAGAACCGGAACTCACAACCAAAACTGCATGTCTTTTTGAAAAGTAGATTACCTTTTTGTCTCGGATGACGTCAAAGCAGGCGGCTTCAATCGTCTTGGCGTGGCCGTGCAGGCCCATGTGACGCAGCATCATCACTGCACTGAGCAGCAAGGCGGTGGGGTTGGCCATGTCTTTCCCTGCTATATCTGGGGCAGTTCCATGAACCTGACAGGAGAAATTAATCGCAATCTATCAACATGGTTGACATTTCTATAAACAAGAAACATGACGAGCAGGCCAAACTTTGATGTGCCTTAACTATCTCAACCCACACTATGAACTTCTATTGTGCAACATGTACTTTGATCATAGGCGTGAAAACTGCGAAGAAAGAGGAGTCTGAGAAATGGGAATAAAAAACAACATACCGACTCAAATATGGCAACACCATTAGCGCCAATGTTTCCACTAGGAGTCACTCCAAGACCTCCAATAAGTCCGGCACAAAGATCACTATAATGGTGAACACATGCAGTTACCTTTAGATATATTTTTATGCATACACATTGACCTTGCTAATTAGATTTCATGTACATACGCACATCATTTGCAACTGATGCAGACTATGTCAGAGCAATTTGCGTCTGCGGTATTCAGTTCAGATTTCAATTGATTTGTCTTTGATTAATTAAATCCGTGAATTAATAAATTATTATAGGTCAGGTTAGCCTAAAATTAATTTGCCTAAGTTTACATTTTTTGTAATTGTTAGACTATTTCCGGTTGAATACACACAGCCCGAACTACTTTCTTGGTTCCAACTCATTTATACATGTATATTAAAACAAAATTACATAATTTACAATAGTGTGTAAATGCATGTTCATGTAGAGAATTTGCTGCGTGTGTTTACTGTATGTGCTGTTTGAACATTTAAATTTGGAAATAGGCAAAAAAAAAATGGAGAAAATATCTCTTATTAATATATCAGGTTCACTATGTAAGAGGTTTACTTACCTCAAAATGTCTCCATACAAATTTGGCATCACTAATATATCAAACTGTGTGGGATCCTGTACCATCTGTAGAAACAATGCCACTATTAATTAGAATGTTAAATATGCAATACTTCTAACAAAACATTGTTATATCCATCTAAAACATTATACACACTTAACTAATTCATAACAAAAGCTATTGGGACTTACATTAAGGCACACAGTGTCCAAGTACATCTCAGTGAATTTCACATCTTTGTGCATTTCAGCAGCTTCTCTGCATTTCCGTAAGAAAAGCCCGTCAGACATGCGCCTAAAAAAAAACAAAGTCAACAGAGGACAACCATTTATTTTTAGCAAATATCTTTAAAATGACAGGTAATTTGTACTGGATACAACTTACATAATATTGGCCTTATGAACAGCAACAACACTGGCCCTCTGATTATTTCTGGCATATTCAAAAGCATACTCTGCGATGCGTTGGCTGGCTTGCTCTGTAATGAGCTTAATACTCTGTACAACTCCATCAACAATCTGAAAATATACAAATCCAAGAGAGATTCAGGTACAATCTGTAAAGTATAAATAATGTTTGAGTGATTTCAAAAACAAAATGATAATGTTTCAATCCCTAAATATCAAAAGGTGTCTACACTGGGGAAGCAAAAACAACAAAAAAAGAAAACGATGTCATACAATTCTTTGATCTAGAAAAGGAAATAGGCCTACATGTTGATTCAGTGAGGAAATAATCACAATGTCACAAAAACAAACAATGTATGAACTGGACAAGTAATGTGTTGTTGCAGTGTCTTACCTGATGTTCAATCCCACTGTATTCTCCCTCAGTGTTCTCCCTGATGGTGACCAGGTTCACATCAGTGTAGGGGGTCTTGTAGCCCTCAATGGACACACAGGGGCGCACGTTGGCATAGAGGTCAAAGGTTTTCCTCAGCAGCAGGTTCATGGAGGGATGGCCAGCAGCTATCGGTGTCTTCAAAGGACCTGTAGATTGTTAAGTAATTCAAAATGATTTATTAGTTCACCTGAAAAAATAAAAATCCTTTTTGGAGGGATAAGATCTAAACCAATGTGCCAAGTTTGTAATGAACAGTAATGTATTAGTCACACATTTTTTAAAATGTCTTTCCTATACAAAGAATACATTTTTTTTATTGGTCTTGTAATTACCTTTTAGGCCAATTTTGTTCCTGTCCATTGATTCTTTGGCATCAGGAGGGATCATCCACTTGCCACCAGGTCCTTGGATGGCTGTAACATTTCTCTCCTCCCACTGAATAGGTGCCTAACCGCAAAACCACTCGATTAGTTTACATTATGATTATGCAGCTTTTTCAAGACTTTAATTGCTTTCCTGATTTGATCTGATTTGGCTCTTGAGCTTCAGTGCTGAAGTAATACATATAACGTGTTATCTAACGCAACCTAAAAAAATGATTTTGCTGGTAAATGTTCCTGGTGAATAATGATGTTTCTTTCTGCTCCTCCATTACTAACTTTAGCTACTTCAAATATCTTCATGACAGCAGTGGAGATCTCTGGACCAATCCCATCACCGGGGATTAACGTAACGGTATGAATCTGTGAGGCAGAACAGAGACACACAGTGATAAAAGAATAATTAAGCACTTCAGAGTCACAATTTAATACAATTTTTTTTGAGGAGCTCTAGAGGAACGATACATACCCCACGCATGAACGTCCTGGGTTGTGGAGTCTCTTTCCTCAAAGCTCCCACCACCCGTGATGCCTGACAATCAGAATGGCCAAGGTTTTTACAGGCACAAATAAAATATCCCTATAAATATCTCATAATTTTCTGTTGTCTTGTTCAGTATAAATGACTATCCAAAATAATTAGCCTTGGCTGATGATAAACAGCATCACCCCCAAAAGAGGGTAATGTAGAACATCAATAGGGAAAGCGAGGCAAGAGGTCACATTCAGCTTTGAAGCAACTGCTAGGATAGCTAGGATTAGCTATTTTCCAAACACAGCTTAACTTACTTCCTTAGCCTTGATTTTATCCTTGCCAGTGAGCGACAAACCCCACTGTTTTAGTAGATTAAGAATCTGTAGATGAGGGACATTTTCATTGACATGTGTTCAACTTGAGCAAATCAGCAATTAACTAGATTCTTACAACAATGTATGATAAAAAGAAAACATGTAGATAGCCAACTTGTTGTTATATTATGTTATATTTTTTTTGTAATCACAATCGTAATTATCTGTATTTCAGCTTTTCTTGATCATTTTAAAGATAATTATTCTGTTTTTTTAGAGGTTTATGACTCTATTTTAACAATTAATTTATGTTAGAAGAAAAGGATTTCATGGAATTCTAAAAATATTTATTGTAAAAATACAGATTTTTTTTGCAAAATTTCTAAGTCAATTTGAGCTTTTTGCATGTAAAATTACATGTTTCATTTGTGATTTATATGTAAATGGTCTTAGATTTACAGTGTATGACTATTCTAACAATAAATATATGTTAAAAGTAAAATATTTCTTGTAAAATTACAGTAAAAAAAGGCTAATTATATAGAGATAATTACTGTTTTTTGTTTTTTTCACAGTTTATTTATGTTAATTAACGGTGCTATTGGATATGAAACTCTGGTATAATAAATGCAACTCCTATTTTACTAACTAAACTCGAGGTCACAGGTCATCACTTTATTAAATGTATAAGTTTACATATCAGAAATGAATTAATTGAGTCAGCAAAGTGTATAACTTAATCTCCACAAACACAAACTGACTGTCTGGTCTGCTGTCTGAATGGCTAGATAGCAGTGAGGAGTCAGGTTGCTATAGTAACTGCTAGGAAGCTGCGTTAGCGCATAGCTAGCTGAATGGCTAGGTCCTCTCTCTCTTCCTGCAGTCTTTAACTGTGTGAACGACAAAGAACCTTTATGTCATTCATTTAAACATAGTGACATGCGTTTGCTGCAATACTGAACGAGATGTATGTATTTCCCCTGGTACATACCGCTGACCTCCATGCATTCCCTGCCATCTTCAGCTAACCAAGGTCGATGCAGCAGCTCGTCAAGCGCAACACTATACAAAGCGGATTTCCGGTTCTGAACTATTTCATTTTCAAAATAAAATAAATTTATACATTTGATAATGTCACGATTCATAAGAATTAAAAAATGTTTTGTAATAGCAACGTTCAGTTATGCACTCTTTTAATTTATTTAATATTGACCATTTTTTTACTTGTATAAACATTAAAAACAGGATTCCCTCTGCTCTTACTCTGAATGTCTGAATGATCAGCACTGAGATTTAGGTCCTAAGTATGGATGTAAGACAATAAGATTTAGGGGAACCAAATTATGGAGTAGCTATTCACATCTATCAATACACTGTTCATCTGTCAAATGTTTCAAAAGTCGCTTAAAGGGTCATTTAATTGCTGTTTTGTAATTGCTTTTCCCCATGTTGTCTATGTATCTGTTTTTATGTTTTTTTTTATTTGTTCCCACTAACAATGTTGTTTGGTTACCATAGCCCAACATTTTTTAGATATTTAATCAATATCCTCCTCACAAACACTAACCATACACTTCCACGCAACACACACACACTTGACTTTTTTGATATATTTACTGTATTGTTATTGTTGTTATTATATATATCTTGTCCTAATTGTTTATCACTATTATGTATTCATATTATTTCTTTAAATTAATCTTGTCTCTATGTGGAGGCTTCAAATAAGCCCAGTGGTTTTTTTGCCTCTTCCTGCACTTTACATTATTCATTTATTTTTTTGTTATGTTTTATAGTCTTAAATTGTGCAAAATAAATAAAATAAAATAAATAAAAATATATATTTTTTTACTGCAATGGAGTGCCGTAATGACAGTTTTGCAGGACCACCAGCAGGTGGCGCCAGAGGGCTGCTTCTGAGAGTCCACATCAAACTACTAATCCGCATGTTCTTTGGCTCTGGTTGTGCAAACAGTACAGTTTTCCCCAAAGTAGATGTAGATATGAGTAAAAATCAAAGATGTGAAATACACCTTTATAAGCATTGCATTTTCCACAAGCTGATTGTACACATAATAAACTTTATGGTATAAAACAAGTAGAAACAGCTGAAACAATCATTCAATCACTTTTTGCAAAAGTTCAACCTACAAAGAAAGCATACAGCATGGGACACATTAACTCCCAAAATTATCCAGCAATGCAAAAATGGAAAAAAGCTCTTGATTACTTAAAACTTATAGAAATTCTTAAGCAGCATATCTGTCAGGATAAATGCAGGCTACAGCATGGTACAAAATGCACACTGTGCAAGTAAATACATCTTTGAACCAAACTGAGGGGTGTCAGTATGGATAAAGGTTTTCAAACCACTTACATGTATCGTCCGATACCCAATGCATAGGATGAGATAGAATTTCAACGAACGCCTCACACTGCAACACGAAGCATGTGTGTCTGGCAATGACACTGATCAAGCATTTGGATAGAGCTTAGTAATTTGAAAAACCTACAGTACATTAGCCACGGTATATCATACAACATAAAACTTGCGCACAAATGTGTTAAAAAAATAGCTCAGATAGCATACTGCTTTGGCTGCTTCTTCAGGCTCATAGATCTTTCAGTTTGCGAAATGACATGAGTGGCTCTGTTGTTGAGGAGTCTGCATTCATGAAGTACATCTGCAGAAAAAGAAATGTAGGGCAATGATTATATAGGTTACCTCACTGTAAACACTAGGGCTGACCTGAATGCTTCTAAGCTTCGACTATTGCCATGGTAATCGACCTCCAAATCAGTACTCGAATACTTTGTTTTTTTAATAGATGTAATAATACAGTTTCAATCCCAAAATAGCCCATAAAATAAGGAATAATCCCACATTATTCATCATTCATATTCAATATTGTTATTAGTTATTCTCAGTCGGATATTGCAGTTTGTTGTGTGTGCTGAAACAGGGGAGATAGAGACAGACAGACAGAAGTACATGTCAACTTGCTACACCGCGCTGTGCCACGAAGCTTAGAATATTTTCTAATATTTCACACCGAAGCTTCGAAGCCCAAAAAAGGTATTCGGGACAGCCCTAGTAAACACAATATAGTTGAGTTGACTGGTTACTGTAAATGAAATGCAACACTTTTCTTAAAAAAAAACAAAAAAAGAAGGCCAACAGGGAACCTCTTACCGTTAAACTGTTTGTAGGCTTCTTCAATAATGGCATTGTTTGATCTCTTTATCTCCCAGTAATTATCCTCCACCCATGGTTTGCAATCATGATGCTCAACAAGCTGTCCGTTCTTGTATAAGCCAGCTAGACATATATAGAAATAAAATAGTATTTTACTTGAACAAGAAAACCTTTAGTCAAGCAAAGACAACAACTGCATCACAAACATGTCAGTGAAGCCATTGGACGATTAATACTTCGTTGAACAACTGTATTAATCTGATGAATGGAGCGTAATAACAAGTTACCAGTCATGAAAAAATAACATACTAATTAACAAATGTACCTTTGATGGTATCATCAATGTCTTTGCATAATTGATACAACTCACTCCCACGTCCGACCACTCTTTCTCCTACAATTTAAAAACAGAATTAACAATTGAACCTAGTCTAAGAATTTATGTTAAGCAAAAGACTAAAAGAAAAACAAAAATTCTTACCATCCAGCACCTTGATGTTGGGGAACATCTCAAGAACTAGGTTTCTGTATGCGGCGTTCCTGCACACTGTGCAAAGAGAAAAGTCATTGTAAGTTCACTTATCAAGATTTTCCATCCACCAGATTGTTTTCAAATAAAGTCACTAAAAATCACCTGGGTTCGTGTAATTGTAAGTGTTGTCTTTAAGCCGTATATTTTCTAGCTTTCTCAAAGGCTGAAGGCAGTGTAGGCTCTCAGTGCTGTTGAAAAACAAAACCAATGAGAGATGAGTATACACGACCAATGCAGAATGTTGCTCTTAAAAATGTAATTACTGATTGCTAATTAAATTGTTTGTATACAGTGTAATCGACATTGCAGTAAGTGATATATTCACGTTCTTATTAATCTAGGCTAGGCATTTGGTCAATGGTCATACAATAGTAATACCTGGATATGATATTCCCAGCCAAGTTTAAGTGCTGTAAAGCCTCACAATTGCGAAGGGGCTCTGAAAGCACAAAAGCAATAACATTAAATTAAAAAAAAAATCGAATTCTATTCAAAATAGAGACTTCCTTGATAAGTGAACATACAGCATGGAAATAAAGAATACTTACCCAAATTGGAAATCCGGTTGGAAGACAAACCGAGTACAGAAAGAAGCCGAAGAGATGCCAGAGGAGCTAAATTTGAGATGTTATTTCCAGAGAGGTCCAGTTTCTCTAAACTCATACACTCCCCAATGCATCCAAGATCGTGTATTCCTGTAAGACATACAAGTTATCATTATAAACAAAAATGCATTTTTTGAAGGCTTAAATAGTAGATATAAATTAATCAAATCTTACCAAGACCTCTCAATTTGAGAAACAGTATTGACTCCAAATCAAATTCCCCTGTACGTGACTTGAGCAGCACAGGAGTAACCTTCTCGCAGTCTGCATCTAAAAGAATCAAGAGACTGCAGCATAACAAACCACTTTTCTATTCTTATATATATGCAACACAATCACAGTGTCCTTAGTTGTGAGTCAGCGCTAGAAAAAAAAAGAAAGCAGGATGCTGGAAGCGTTGTGTCTGTTCTGTTTAGGGGCAGAACAATCAAACAACCCATGCATTCATTCTCTAAATAGTAAATAAATACCAAATCAAGCAGACCATGAATTTCATATCTGGCAACACACTGTGTTTTTCCCTCTGGCAGCTCCATGAGAGATGGGACACAAACAGGCAGATGTGCTGCTCTTGTGTTGTCAGTGATGGTATTAGCTCTTCAGTCGCATTGCATGAATAACAACTGTTATATTTGGTTTAATTTCCTCAGGCAGAATCAGTCCCCTAACTCTTAACTAAACATGACTACTCTTTCATGAGCCTGCACAGATTAAACACTGACTCCCTGTGAAGAAAGAGAAAGACTTGTCACCATAAATAATGATCTATTTTTTTTTTCCATTTCATCCTGATTTTGTGAGATGAGACCAGGCTGTGTCCTTTCAAGTATGGTCACGTAGTTCACCTCATCCATACCTGTACATAGTCAGAGCAGGCTCAGGTCCAGGGAAATGGCTCGTGTGCCACAGGACCTTTCCACACCTGGTTCTTGGCTTCATTAATTTTTTAATTGCTGTAATACTGTAAAAGTATTATTATTATATTGTTGTTATTATTGTTATAATAACAACAATAATAATCTTGTTGTGTTAGTGCTATACACATTACCAGTGATGGGAAGTAACTAAGTTTATTTACTCACTTTGAGTAGAGTATAAGCTGAGTAGAGGAGCTTATAAACAAAACATAATAAACAATAATAATAATGATAACAGTATTGTTATTATTGTTGTTATTATTGCATAATAACAACAACACTACTACTACTACTACTACGACTACTACTACTAATAATAACATAACAATGACAATAATATTAATAATGATAACAATATTATAGTTGTTGTTATTGTTATAATAACAACAACAATAATAATACAATAATAATAATAATAATACAAAATAATAATAACAATGATAATAGTGATAACAGTATTATCATTGTTGTTGTTGTTGTTGTTATAATAACAACAACAATAGTACTACTACTACTAATAATAATAATAATAATAATAATAACAACATAACAATGACAATAACATTAATAACTCTAACAATATTATAGCTGTTATTATTGTTATAATAACAACAATAATAAAATACTACTACCAATAATACAACTTTACTTTATATGTAAATATATGAGGAGTGGCAGAATAGGGTGCTATATAACACCACTACAAATTGGGGGATGGGTGGGATAAATAGGGCCATGAACAACATATCTGGCAACCTGTCAACACACAGGAATAAATAAAGGTGATGTTATTTAGCTTAGCTTCACAGCTAATGTTAGTAGCTACCTGTGTGTTAGCTGAAGGCAGCAGCGGCTCATGAGGATGTTTCAGATGAAAGTGGGTGGGTTAATTAATGAAATGGTACTTGTTCATGTTTCCTCTGATGATGACACACGTTAAAAATGTTGTGTAACAGAACGATACGTTGTTAGCTTAGCTGAGCTAGCACTAGCGCAGCTAGCATAGCAACGTACGTAGCAACAAGCTATATCCATCACAACTTACCTTGCTCTTTATCTCGCTTAGAGTCCATGGTGGGCAACTTTACTACTTAGAAAGCTACCTATCGCAATAAAAAGCGATGTTTAAATGGATGCAATGGAAAGACAAAGGCAAGTAGCTATTTGTTTTGGGGAGAAATGTGAAATTGGCATCTGTCCTGGGGTGCAGTCAGGACACGCTCACTGGGATGCTGCTGCAATAGCACGCAGGTGGATTACAGACGGACTTCAGGCTCTGCAGCAGCATAACAGCACAGAGAGGCAATGCACTGTGTGTTAGAGGGAAGATGAGGATGAGGGAAATGTTGCAGTATTGTTGTTAGATGTTTCTGTGCAACAGGTTTCTGTGTCAATTAAAAAAGTTGTGTTCTTGTTTCAGGCTGCAGCACTGACTGGTGATTATTCCTCAATGGGTTTTTTTTTTTTTGTGGTGGATCTGTGGTAAGTAGTACAATTAATTAAATTAAAAAAATAAATAAATGAGCATGCAAAGTCTAATCCAATCAGGTGGTGGAATAAGCCACATAAATATATGCAATTCTAATATAAATTAATTTGTTTTGGGGGAAAAAAAGAAAAGGGAGAAGACAAATATAGGAAATGGGTTAATGTGGGATGTCTTTTTGTGTTATAGTGCTTTACACGTTACCAGTGATGGGGAGTAACTAAGTTTAAGATAAGATAAGATAAGATAAGATGGACCTTTATTAATCCCCGGAGGGAAATTCAGGTGTCAAAGCAGCAACATCAGCAAACAGAGTGAATCACAGGAGAGGTAAAGGTATACAAAAATTATAAAGACAATAATAGAGATATAAAAGATACAGAGTGAATGGGTGAACATAGTGTGTACAGTCCGTCAATAAATAAATGTAGTATGTACAATAAATAAATAAATAAATAAATGTAATATGTACATATGTGCAGTCAGCAATAAAGTGGTATATAGGATGTATAGTGTAAAGTGAGTGTAAAGTGCGCCAGATAGTGCATGTTTAAATTTCTTAAAAGTCCTAATAGTTGTCATAAGGGGGTCAGCCTTGGTTGTGGAGCCTGATGGCTACCAGCATGAAGGACTGACCCAGGCGCTTTGTGTTGTGCCGAGGAGGGATGAGTCTGTGGCTGAAGGTGCTCCTCATCTTGACTAGCTCATCATGGAGGGGGTGGAAGGGGTTTTCCAGGATAGCGTCCAGCTTCCTCCTCATCCTGCCCTCTGCCACCACCTCCAGACCGTCCAGCTCAGATCCAACCACAGAGCCAGCCCTCCTCACCAGCCTGTTCAGTCTGTTGGCATCCCTTGTGTTCATGTTAACCCCCCAACATACCACAGCAAAAAAGAGAACACTGGCTACTACAGACTGGTAAAACATCTGCAGCAGCCTATTGCATACATTAAAAGACCTGAGCCTCCTCAGGAAGAACAGTTTGCTCTGTCCCTTCCTGTAGAGGGCCTCGGTGTTGTCAGTCCAGTCCAGTCTACTGTTCATATTATTTACTCACTTTGAGTAGAGTAGAGTAAACTACACTGCATTTCAGATGGAAATATTATAGGACACACATTACATTTATGTGACATTATACTTACAGATTAGGAGTTTATAAACAAAATATAATAATCAACAATGATAATAATAATGATAACAGTATTATTATTATTATTGTTATTAGTGTTATATTAACAACAATACTACTACTACTACTACTACTACTTATAATAATACTAATAATAATAGCATAACAATGACAATAATATTAATAATGATAACAATATTAAAGTTGTTGCTATTGTTATAATAACAACAACAATAATAATAAAATAATAATAATAATAATACAAAATAATAATAACAATAATAATAGTGATAACAGTATTATCATTATTGTTGTTATTGTTATAATAACAACAATACTACTACTAATAATAATAATAATAACATAACAATGATGATAACAGTATTATTATCGTTGTTGTTGTTGTTGTTGTTATAATAACAAAAATACTACTACTACTAATACTACTACTACTAATAATAACAATAACATAACAGTGATAATAATAATAATAATAGGCCTTCTTGTCTTCACCCAAAATAATGACGCTGTTGGCATTTCTAACCTACACAAAAAAGCTGGAGCATTAAATTACACATGAGTTTTTATCAACATGAAGCTGCCTCACAATCTAGTTAAGACAGCATCTTCTTTACCAGCAGGTTCTGGTTCACAGTTATTTATGCATGCATTTATTTATTTATTTATTTACCTGAGGTCCTATTGGTTTATTGCCTTGACTCTGGTGCACAGCAGCTGGGTGCTTAAAGAGAAGCAGATCAGTTTGCAGCTCTTGGACTCTGCAGACAGACAACCTCCTCTGGCTCCGACACAACTGGGCACTGCAGCTTCTACTTTTCATTTTTCCTGTTTTTCCTGCATCCTCTACTACTTTTTACAGTCATGGCAGACATCTCCTGTAAGGACAACAACAACAACCTGTTTTAAGAGTTTGCAACGCCGTCAACTCATCCTGTGCGGAGACTTTGTCTTTGCCACGGACCCCCTATAAATGCCTTTCATTGAGAAAAGGCTTCGGACGTTCAGTGTTGTGAATGTGTACAAGCAGCAAATTACCTGATTAAGATGGGGAACAAGCAAACGATATTTACTGATGAGCAACTTGATGCCTACCAGGTAAGTCTACCCAACTCGAATCAGAATCAGAAATGTCATGTTAAAGCATAAAATAAGTACATAATGAGTAGCCTATAAGTAAAGAATTCTGTTTATAGTTTTATAATGCCTGTGCCTATTTACTACCAGTGTTTAAAGGCTTACGTGCATGCACCTTCCATGACTTTTTATTACTATATTCTATACTATACTATACTATATTTTATTACTATTTCCATATTATTATCATACATCAGTATTTATCTTTTTCCCCATATTGACCAAGTAACTCCTGCCATTGGAAGCCCGGCTATCTTGGATTTAAAGCATAAAATACTGACCATTTTGTGAGATGGAGAGAATATTGATCATTAATACCATGTGGTCCTGGTCCCCATCAATTAATGAAAGGCAATAACCAATTTCCTGCTAAAGTGTGGTCCGTTATGACCCTGCTGTTTAAATATTTACATAGTCTTGTTTGGAGAGAATAGCAGAAGGTTTTGATGTCACTGTAAACTGGAGGATCTTCGTCATCCTGCACTATCTCAGAAGATCTGGCTCTTTGTCCCCTGTAACAATAATCCAGGTTTTCCTGGGAAGAAACACATCTCTGTGTGCACAGGTTTATCATGTGATTAGGTGTGGATTTAATAATTGATGCCAAGCCGGTGGGACATGCTGTGAAACTCTACTCTCAGGAGACAGTTTAGTTCTCAAGAGCCTCTCTGGTTACTCCTGCTGCTCTTTAAAAAAATCCTTATTAGCTTTCTTGTTGCTGTAGCCTCAGTCTTCAGACCTTTTCTATGTGCAGGCTTTACTTATATTGTAATCTAACATGACTAGTTATACTAGTATACTAGCTAGGTTATGATGAATAGTCAGATATTGCTTTACAATTATCATTAACCCAAACATCTTCAGACTTGATTGGATCGATGTGTCTCTAGAGCTCAGCTGGCAGCACTCTGCTTCTCACACTCTGGCACACAGCACAGCTCAGTCAGACAGAGTGGATACAAGAGAAAATGTAAAGTGCCTCCTGTAGGGCTGTTGGATAATGTGTGTGCAAACACGTGCATGTCAGACAAAAGCAGATCATGTTCCCCTCACCCCATTGTTCCTATTGCAAGTAGCAGGTGACAACACTCGCAACGTCATTTAACAGACACCTCGACTAGCGTTCACAGTAACAGTCAGTCACGTGACTTCAGAGGAACCGTAATGACTCACAGATGTGTCATTGAAAGTGTTTTCTAAATTATTTAAATATTTATTGTACCATAAATAATTTGTCATACAGTCCTTTATCAAACTACACTATTTGTCATATTTGTGTTTTGACATGCTGTTTTTTCTCTCGTTGCAGGACTGCACGTTTTTCACCCGCAAAGAAATTCTGCGGTAAGATTTTTATCACTCTTGATTCTGATGCATTGCTCACAGATGTACTGTAGCTCACCTGCTCTAACCATATTATACACATAATGATATTACCAAAATGTAGGCTACTGAGACTGTCTTTTATTTCCCCATGTTCCCTCCTTGCTCTGTTCTAAAAAGTGGAAACTGGGCATGGCATGTAACACTGTGTTAAATGAAACCAACAAACCATACTTTCATTACAATGGACTGCATACAAAAGATTCAGACTACATTTGGCTCCTGTTGGAGGAACTCAAAGTGTCTCACACTGTGTGAGCCATGCCAAGTCCTCAGAGCAGACAGCTACCCTCTTGGGAAACTTAATGCTGAAGTTGATTTCATTGGCAGCTGTGTTGGGGAGTATTTGGGCACTGTTCAAAAAGGGGAAGATACTTGTTGACTTACAGCTTTAAGATAATATGTAAAAGTAATGAATACATTTTCATTTGATATACAGTACATTATTTACAGTTATCATAATTGGAGTATAACACAATTACATATGTGTTGTTTGATTAAGATCTCAGGATGATTTACAGCAGAGAATTTGAACTGGGAATCAATCAAAAATCCATTATTAAGCACAAACTTGTCATTTTAGGTGATATATTTACTGTTGTAGGAAATTATGCCTTATAGGTACAATATATAAGATTATTTTTTATTTTAATCAGTGCACATGCAACTTTTAGTAGTAAAGTTATAGGTTATAATGTGTAAATGGTCTGTCAATATCATCAGAATTTCAGTGAGAAAGCAAATATGAATAAATAAATTTGCAAATTATGCAAAGCAAAATGAAGGAATACGGTAATTTCCATAGAATTTGTATATTTCCATTCATAGTTTAGTGGCTACTAATTTCCTTATAGATTGACATCCTAAATTATCTTCTTATGCAACTCATCAATTATCTTCTTATATCTTCCCATCAACTTAGCAGGATCGTCTTAACTTAACAACCCAGCAAATACAAACAATCTGCAGCCAATCCAGACGCGTGTAATAACATCTATGAATGACACAGTTTGTGCATTTATTGTTCATGGATGTGAGATAAGTTAAAGTCTTCAGGTGTTTATCAATGAAGATCTAGATGTTTCTGTCCTGTAGCAGCTTCAGTATGTTACCTAAACCTTTGAAAGTCATGTTGACCTTTTGACTGTGGTGTTGTTTTCAGTGTCACATTTCTACCTTTTGACATGTGCAACCTCAACACTTACAGAAATGAAATAAATATCAATCTACCCTTAGTGATTGCGTGAAGGTATCATGACTCATCGGGCAGCATCGTTCCTCTCTTCCCGTCACTCACCCCCTTGATGACAGGCATAAATTAAACAAATCGCGTGCTTTTCTTTTTAATGGAATTGACCAACGATGCTCATGTTTCAGTATCTTTTATCAGTGGTTCTAGATGTTGGAGGATAAACATTTAAGCTACTTAAACAAATTAAAAGCTGATACTCAAGAACGTTGCAGTGTAACATTAGAAAGAGATGAATTTGGGGTCTGATTTGCCCATATATGTGCGGTAAAGGTTGTTTTTTAAATGATATCTCTAACAATAAGACTTTGAAGGCATTTGTGTCCAGTGGTGCATCTGTTACTGTCTTCTAAAATTACACAAACTATCAAGAATTAATGGTTTTCTTTTCAACAAAATAAAGTATTTGCAATGTTTCTCTCCCTTTCCCCTTATTAACAAATAGTGTGCATGTACTTGTTCCTCGTCAGTGATATTGTCTTGACTTTGATTCCAAGGCCATCAGTGAACTGGAAACTAAATTAACAATCAGCAGAGGGCGTAATAGAGTTATACACTTTATGACCTTAATCATAAAACGCTCCTCGTTTCCGTCTCCAGCTGCAACGGTTACAATTATGTAACATCAAAGACACAGGTCATCACTGATGGTCATAAGGATTTGAACCTTTCAGCCTTATGTCATATCTTAGCATTAACACTAGATTATAGCATTTCAGTGTTTTTGTATCTTGGGTAGTAGTTGTGGTATTAAAACCTAATGTTAAAAGGCCAAATTTGCAGAAGCTGTGTGGTCCAAACACTTCCCAGGGTCATGGTACGTCAGAACTGCAGGTTTATTTCCTTCATTTCTTGCGGTGTACCAATATAACTCTATCATTTTGACAGGTTTATATAATTTAATTGAAGTGTGTTTGTCCTCTAAGACCAATGTCCCTGCTGATAAATAGCTTCGCTACGGCAACGCAGGTCCGCCATGACAGGATTAGTCAAAGGGAGGCTGTAGATAACCACCCACTTTCCTGAAATCATGTGTTTATCATTCACACAGCCACTGACGTTATTCTCAATAATGAATGACATAAAAGTCACGGTTTTCACAGCACAAGAACAGAGAAGGACAAGGAGAGAGAGAACGAGAGGGTTATTACAACAATTTCCCTCAGGGGAAATAAAGTTTTATTTGATCTTGTTCTTTCTTTTTGTATTGTTTTTTCAAAAGGAAAAATATATATTTTTATACATAGCCTATAAAATGTATCACACATCATCTTATCTAATGTTATCTTAAGCTTCAGGTGTTTGAAAATTGTTATTTGTTATTTTAGTAGTCTGTATATTGTTTCTTTTCTAAATGGCGGTAAACCAGAAGCATAAAAATAACTATATTTTATTTTTTATTCCAGGTTGCACGGCAGATATCATGAGTTGGCTCCACATCTTGTACCAATGGACTACACCAATGATCCTGATTGTAAACTGCCTTTAGCTTTAATAGTCAACATGCCAGAGTTAAATGTAAAAAAATCCTTCTCTACAATACCATCAATAAGTTCTGTGTGTTGTAACTCTTTCCTAATGGATATACCTGTTGTTTTTCACCAGCAGCGTGTACCTGTGTTGTGTTTTCTTATTTTGTATTGTGCTATAAGGCACTAAAACAAACACACCATCCCACCCACTACTCATGTGTCTAGACACCTAATCAATACACACTCTCTTTCAGTGGACAGAATTGATTTTTAACCACCATCATCACCGATCTGATTGCATGACACCACATTCTGGGAGCTCGTGAAATTTAATGGGCCATGAAACGATCCGCCTTTCTACCCTGACTGAAGCATGCCCTCCTATTTTTAAGCACCTGCCATTTGAAAAGAACATCTTAGAAATGGCATGTGGCGTAACATCGCAGCCACATTTACCTCCACTTTTTCTCCTGTGCACCAGACACAAGGACCACACAGTTTTATATGGAGTCCTTATCCACCAAGGGTTTAGCACAGAGACTCATAATTGGCCCCGGCCTGTAAAACTGTCACATGATTTCAAGGCCTGTAAGGATGGAGAGGAGGAAGATGGAGGCCACTGGAGGCAGAATTGATGAGAGCCATGCAGGCAATACGCGGTCACCCAAAGTGCTCTACAGAGTCGTAACCATAAATATGTTCATATCTTGCTGAGTTTTAATAAGCTGTGCTGAGTCGACCGGACTGATTCAGGCTGCACTGACACGTCTGAGGATATGCAGTTAATAATGGCATTGCTTTAGATGGCCGATGGCTGTTTATTCTTTTGGCTGAGCTTGTATTGAGCTCAAACATGCTAACCGTCCTCTGGACAACATCTGTATGTATAGAGATATAAAGTCAGTGAGATTCCAAGTCTCTTCTGAGATGGGCGGCTGTGGCTGAGGTAGAGCGAGTCGTCCACTAATCGGAAGATCGTGGTTCGATGTCGAAGTGTCCTTGGGTAAGATACTGAACCCCAAATTGCTCCCGAAGGCTGTGCCACCGGTGTGTGAATGAGCATTTAGATTAAATCCTGATGGGCAGGTTGGCACCTTGAATGGCAGCCTCTTTCATCAGTGTATGAATGAGTGTCTGAATGGGTGAATGCTGACATATAGTGTAAAGCACTTTGAGTGGTCGGAAGACTAGAAAAGCGTTATATAAATATGCAAGTCCATTTACCATTGTGAATGTAAAGCAAGTTGTGTCAAATCAGCTAATTTACCTGAAATCTTCAGTAGCAACTTATGGTTGAGCAACAGAGAAGAAAATATTGGCTTCATACCAGCAAAGAGAAGGAGTCAGCCTTTTTTCAGTTGAACCCTGTGATCAGCAGAACACCTACCAGTTTATACCTCTACAGATCATATGTGAAACTGACAACAGCATGTAAAAACACGAAACCTATAGTTCCATTAGGGTGTTTTTTTTGTGAGTGAATCTAACACAACATTTGCACTGATGTGTGTACATGTTGTCATTCCCTTCATCTGTAGGAAAACCCGTTCCGCAGCAGGATCGTCGAGTCGTTCTCAGAGGACGGGATGGGGAATCTCAGCTTCAATGAATTTGTGGACATGTTCTCGGTCCTCAGTGAAATGGCTCCTAGAGAGCTGAAGGCCATATATGCCTTCAAAATATACGGTAATGACCAATTTTTTAAAACCTTTCTATTATAATTTTATAAAAATGAAAATTTGTGGGTTTTTTTTTGCTATGAATCTCTCTTGCTCACAGATTTCAATGTGGATAACTACCTGTGCAAAGAGGACCTGGAAAAGACTCTGAATAGGCTGACAAAAGAGGAGTTGACTCCTGAGGAGGTGCAGCTGGTGTGTGAGAAAGCCATCGAGGAGGCTGATTTAGACGGAGATCACAAACTCTCCTATGCTGACTTTGAAAATATGATCACTAGGGCTCCTGACTTTTTAAGGTGATTAAATGTGTGATGCATTTGTCAACACGTTGTATTCATTCTATCGGTGGCCCTTTAAGAACAGGCAATACATGCATTAATCATCAAGCTGCAGCGCTGTGAGCTGTGTGTCCCTGATTACTTAGCTGGCTTGCAATCATTTTCATCATTTAACTGTGAGCCTAACAACATCACTCTAATCCTGAGTCACCACTATGCACATTCATTTATATACAAATGACCTCATCGCTGTCTGTCCTCACTGAAACACATCTATTCCTGATTCCTCTGTGTTTATACTCACATATACAGTAAGTCAGTATGTTTACATGCACAATGACTATTGCTGGTCCCTCATATTGTCTCTTTTATCACTCCAGTACCTTCCATATACGAATCTGAGAGGGCTCCGTGGAAGGTTTCAGAGGTCGACAGCGTGGGGAACCTCAGGAGTCTACTTGTACCCTGTCCTGGCCAGAGCCCAGTGCCTGCCTCCCACTCCCATCATCCAAATATCAGGCCTCTCCGGTCTCAGTGACGTCTGCTTAGTAAGAAAGCGAAATACCCGAAAGTCCCAGAATTTCTTTACTGCAGATGAAAATGTATTTTCCTTTTAACACTTATAAAAGGGCTTGACCTGAACTGGTCTCTTGTTGGGAGAAAAGGTGAAACATGTCTGAATTGAGCCAGACTCTGGACTGATGCATAAAATGCTCATCTACCTATATTGCACATAAGATACACCCAGTGAAGTCTTCCTACAATGACACATAGATATTTAGTATTTATAAGGACAAAGCTTGATGTGAATGAAAGCACAGCATTGGGATTAAGGGCATACAGCTATTTTATATGAGCTATGCAATATTTGTACATGCAGTGTATTGCTTTTAATCATTTTGGATTGTGTTTTTTTGCTTGTGGAACTGATGATGACAATCATATTTCTCTAGTTACATGAAGGGCTCTGTTGTCTGAACAAATGTCGGTATCTTTCTTCTGCCTCAGCCATTATCATGAGATATTAAATACAGCCATCTTTTGGATACACACGTTACAGTATTTTATGTGACTTCAGGTATTTGTCTTACTTTGAATAAATGTTTTTTTTTCGGTCTGGATTTGTGAGGTTTATTGTTGTCGCTGAAAAAGCATGAAATAATAATTAAATACAGGAGCTCTCATCGTTAACCAAAACCGAATCATTTCAAGTGAATGGCCTTTACCTCAACCCACCCATCACATGGTGATCAAGAACCGTGTCACAGTAAAGATCAGGAAATGACTGCGCCTCTGCATAGCCCATCATATGAGCTGTAATAACTTGTTAAGCAGGATGTGATCATTAGGTGTGAGCTGCCTCAGCACTCCCAGGCCTGATTACATCCTGTGCACACCATTAATCTCAGGAAATGGCCTTGGTCATGTTGGTTGATTAATCCTGGTTTCTGGGCTGTAGGGTACAGATTTGCATCAGGTATATGTTTTTGTACAGCATGTTTTCAGCTCTGGTTGTTCTAGTGAGTCATACCGTGCAAGAGGATGCAGAACATTTTGTTTATCTGCTAAGAGTCACATCCGAGTCATCTTCACGTCTTTGCTGCCAAGTGCGATGGCTGCAAAATGAGAATGACCTGGTTAATTGGTGCTGAGTTCGACAAAAGTAGAAACTGGGACACTGGCTGCAGGCTAAAGCCACATAACACAACAAGCAACCCAGCATAGACCTGCAATAGATCATTTCATCTCAAGTGTTATGAGGCAATAGTCTTTCCTGTGTTAGTGTTACTGGAACTGTGATGGTCGATTGTTTAGGCTGAATCTTGTGGGTGACAGTATACAAAGAAAATACACATGCATGCAGATCAACACCAAAATATGAGTGTAGAAAACAGAGCCACGTTGGACGGTGTGACTGTTCTCAACTATGAAAAATGAGGATGAGTTGATATGGAGTGTCTAAATTGGCCTGAAACTGGGAGAATGTTGAAGCCAGTTAAACAGTGTGCAGTCATCAGAGCAGCCACTTAATTCTTCCATTATCTCCAGTCCCCTTTATGAGGGCAGCATCAAATATTCAGGGCTGATTGTGAGGCTTCATTAATTACTGGTCTCACAGAGAACATCTGTTTAATTATGATCCCAGCAGAGAAGCTTCTGGTGCGATGTGATACTGGCGCTGTAAAGCAGCCACTACTGTACTGTAAGCAACTGTTTCTGTGGTTGAGAGGAGCCAAACCGTGTGTGAAACTCACACTGATTTCACTCCATGGCACCTTGTCTGTTTTAATTTGATGGGATTTAAGATGCTTTTTTAAAACTCTTTCACAGCAGTACCACAGTGGGGGTCTGACAAACTGCTCAGTGGCAGATAAAGAGATGAAGTTTCCTACATTTCTACTTTTTCTTAAAATTGATTGAACATTTTTAAACTTTAACGTATTCAGCATTTATAATTAGTTTATAACACACTGTGATACCCTACAGTATAGAGTTGCAAGCACACCGTAACCCACGTCTTCACTCTTCCTGTGAAGCCTCCCTGGTGTATAATCTGATAACGAATGACTGACAATTTAATATAACACAGTTGTCATCGAACATGTTTCCCATTCTATATGAATAGTAGAGTTGCCACTACTATTTATTTTCATTGTCGATTAATCTGTTGATTATTTTCTTGATTAATCAATTTGTTATTTGGTCTAGAAAATGATGAAAACTGTCGATCTGTGTTACCAAAAGCCTAAGATGACGTCCTCAGATGTCTTGTTTTGTCCACATCTCAAAGATATTCAGTTTACTGTCATAGAGGAGTAAAGAAACCAGAACATATTCACATTTAAGAAGCTGAATCTGAGAATTTTGACTTTATTTCTTAAAAAAATTACTCAAACGGATAAATTGATTATCAAAATAGTTGGTGATTAATTTAATATTTGATAACTGATCTATTAATTTTATATATATTAATGAATATTGCATATATTATAAGTATTTATTTTGCTATAATTATTCATTATATTTATTTAGCAATGAGGTATTTATTTATTTATAAATACTTTTTAGTTCTCTGTGACAACTGAACAAACTCCATCTGCTGATGTGGGCCATGAGATATGGCAGAAAGCTCCAGGAGAAATAAGTGAACAATTTTTTTTTTTAATTTTTTTTTGCAAAACAATATTTCTGAGAATAAACCTTCAGGCTTCAACATGCTGTCATGAGTTTTGAACACATTTATAAATAGTTTAAAATCCACCTGTGAGTGATTTCTTCATGTGTATGGACAGTTTATAACACACTGTAAAATGTACAGTGTGTTATAAAACAGTGTTGACAGATATATTAATAAATAATACATTATAGTGTGTTATCAACAATGCATTAAGTGTTTTTTATAATTCTTATAAATTCTAAATGGAGGGTTAAAGTAAAGTATTACCAATATATTTTTGTAAATTTATACTGTTTGAAATCTCGTGGGTTTTCGTAATTGTCTCTTGGCTATCCACACCACAGCACCACAAAGTGTTATGATAATATAATGAAGATATGTTTTCTCTTATTTTGCATATACTGAATCTACAGTATAGTGCATTGTGTCATTCACATGTGCAGAAACCCACTAATACACAATCAGGCACGTTATGACATATTGTTTCTCTGTTTTAAGTAGTGACACACGTTTCCTTCTGTTTTCCAGTGTTTATCAGCTTCATCTAAGTTGTGAAAGAGTCAGAAATGTCAAAATATTGTTGATCTTCGAGGCTGAATGATTTGATATTTTCGTGGCTTAAAATATACCCAGGTTTGTATTACATCACTTGCAGGGGAAACATCTTATTTCCTCATATCTGTCACCCAAGTTCTACATAAAACAACACTGCAGCTGTTCCTCTACGTAATCGCTTACAGATAACTATGACCATGGAAAGCATTCAAGTACACAGAAAGGTTATACTGTCGTTTTAGTGGCTACCACTAAATCGACAGTATAAAGAGCAGCAGAAGAAGATAATAAATAACATTTCAACATCTTTGACGCACTTCCTCATTGCTGTCGTAATACAGACGTTTGAAATCTGTATGCAAATAAAGTTTCCTGTGAATGAAGTGCAGCATTGATGGTCGCAGCCTGTAGTCAAAATACATACCAGTAGTAAACACAGTACTGTACACCCTTTTTCCTCTGAAGAAAAGAATTATACGTTTTGAATCTCTCATTTATTTAAATGTGGAAAAGAAATCATAGTTATTAAATAAATACATTAAAAAGCAAAAATACAGAAGATCTTATGTGAATAGCTGTTAACATGTAAGGACCACTGTAGTGTCAAAGTAAAATTAGTGAACGTTTTCATCCGTAGCTGGTGAGGTGACCTTTTCACCATTTCCTCTTAGCGTCAGGGAACAACCATTTCCATTTATCATTCTGCAGGAGGTAAAAGACAAAGATCATCAGTAAATAAATGAATAAATAAATATGATAAACATTAATAACATCTTTTCAAATGTTTAAAGGGAAGCATTTTGACTATAGTACTGACCTTTAACCCCCAGGATGAGTGGGTATGTTTTGGTCTGAGGTCCTCCAGAGGCTCATAGGTGTTGCTGTTGGGTTCAGGTGTGTCGTCGTGGCCAGGAAGCAGCTCATATGTATTGTCAACTTCATTGGGGACCTCAGCGTACCTGGTCCCAGAGGCTGTAGTGTGTGGGCTACCAGGTCGGCCAGCCAGGTGATAGACACCACTGTCACTCATGTGTTCCAGGCTGTGGCTGCTGCTCGCTGGGAAGCACGACTCCGTCCTCTCTGTCTTTTGTCTGACGGGTTTTGGGGAAAGCCTCGGTGGCGTGTGTGGGGGTGCACTCAGCCTGTAAGACTGCTCTCCATCAGAGCTGTTGTCGAGACGCGGTAGAGACCTGCTCTTGCTGTCCAGCAGGCCGAGCTCAGAGTAAACAGACTCTGGTCCAGATGGAGGACTGCACCTGCTCTGATCCTGGGTTGTGGATCTTCCAGCAGCTCGCCCCAGATTATCTCCGGGGAAATTGTCTTGAGGGATGTGTTGGGATCTCGGTATCTCCCTGGGTGATTGCTTCCTGAGCTGAGCATACATAACCTTGTCCGGGTCATTCAGGGGGCCACTATCAAGGGGCCTGCTCCTCCGAGGCAAAGGTGGCCCTTCCTGTTTTACAAAACAAGCCATAAAGTCAGCCCAGAAGTATTACACAGCAACAATTTCAGTGTAACATATAAATTAGTATAATCTCCCTGTAAATTATGGACAGTACACACCTCTGGTGTCCTTTTGCTCTTTGGTGGCCGTACAGGGGGCTTCTCTGAGGTCGAGTTAGTCTGTGGATTGCTCCTCACAGCTCTGACACTGGCCACAGGCTTTTCTTTAACCTGGATGATGTCATACAACTCTTTATCCAGCGCCTGCAAGAGCAAAAAACATCAGTTAGACCTTCACTCTGGATTAATGCTATACGTAAAGAAAGTGACTGAGGAGTTTTGTCTCACCTCAAAGCACGTAGATGTCAGGTACTCTCCAAATGGCTGAAAGGGGCTCGTCTTGTAGTGCTCTATGAGACCAGAGACCGAGTTGTGCTCTTCAGTGTCTCCACACACTACAAACTGCCCCAATTCACTCTGGCTAATCACGAAATGTCGACACCGATCCCTGCCTCTGCAACAGGAAAATTAAAATTTATTAAAAAACTCCTTTGGCCGAAAAGTGATAACAATTTGAATGGGGGTTTGGTTAAAATTACAGAAATATGATCTGTAATTAAAACAAAAAAGAAAAGTAATTCTGTGTTAGATTAATGAACAACTGAATCATCATATTTGTGACTTTGGGAGCTTGGATGTCCTCTGATGAAGTAATCTGCTGATAAATATCTTAGAAGCAGTCCCAGAAATATAAATACAGCAGATTTGGCACATAATCCTCACATGATGGACTCTTTACAAGTCTTGATTACTGTACTTTAACTTGTAGAAGCAGTATTGATTTGTGAAGATATCCACGCAATAACACATATATACTATAAGCAAGCAATATAATAAATAATAATAAAAGAGGAAATGTTTGGCACTAAGTAAAAAGTTTATTATAGTGAGGTTCATTTCTATATGAGCTCTCCGAAAAACAGAATCGGTGTACGAGTCAGGTTGTTCAGAGCAAACTAATACTCACTTGTAAGACAGTATGTATCCGATGGCCTTATCACTGAGACGGACCAGGAAGCAGCCCAGCTCCTTTTCTCGCAGTATTTCTTCAGCCTCCCTGTAGATAAACCAAGAAGAACTTTAAAACCCTGTAAAACTTAGAAAAGTGTTTCCCAAAAGCCCAATTTGGCCTGAGTTTACAGGAACAGTGAGGCGGATTTTGAGTGGAGGAGGGCGGATCACGTAAATCAACTTGGAAAGTACATTGCATCAAAGGAAAATCCATTTGGTGTCAGATCTTTTCCATAAACCTGTCATTTACCAATACACCGGTTCTGAATGACGAATCTGTCCCTTGTGATCTTTATGTAGGTGTTTACTGTATATTTGCCAGAGGATCCTAAATTTCTGCTTCACTGTACTACCTGATGTACACTTTGACATACAATAACACATTCTCACTTATAATAATAGAACTGAATATTAACCCATATATATACATGTATTTGCTTGATTGACAAATGGTACACCTATAATTAAAAATGCGAGTAGAGTTACTCTATATAATTATAGTTTATAGTAGTGGTTTTATTAAAAATAGGACGCAGTAGCACTTCGGAGAATTGTATATCTTTGTTGTCACAAATTAATTATTCTAATATTGAGCGTTAAAAGTTTAAAGCTGCCACAATTAATCGATTAGCTGTCAACTATTAAATTAATCACTAACTATTTTGATCATCGATTAATCTGTTTGAGTCTTTTTTTTAAGAAAAGAAAGTCAAAATTCTCTGATTCCAGCTTCTTAAGTGTGAATAATTTCTGGTTTCTTTACTCCTCTATGACAGTAAACTGAATATCTTTGAGTTGTGGACAAAACAAGACATTTGAGGACATCATCTTGGGCTTTCGGAAACACTTATTGACATTTTTCACCATTTCTGACATTTCATAGACCAAACAACTAATCGATTAATTAAGAAAATAATCAACAGATTAATCGACATTGAAAATAATCATTAGTTGCAGCTCTATTAAATTCATTCTTAACCCACAAGATAGTAGTTTGACAGAATAAAATCTTAGCTCATAGCCCACTTAAGGTTAATTCTGTCCATATAATAAAATGTTTCCTCACTTTCTTGTGATGAAGCCCAGGAACCAGGTGGGGAAGAAGCCGTTGTGGACGATGAGCGGCACTTGAGTCTCTATGAACCACTTTGAAGCCAGTTCCCTGAGTCTCCCTTCAGTCCCTTCAACATGAGGGTCCACCGGTAGTTCCATTTGCTCCATCCTTGCCTGGTCCTATAATCAAAACCACACAGAGACAGCCGATGGAGTCAAACAGCATTCATTTCCCAAACGCATGCAGTGAGGGTGTTTTTTCAAAGGACTAATTTGCTTATTTTCCAGGAGGTGTCAACCTAAAGTAGCTGAATATTCTCATTGTTGCAGGAAATACCGGATCATTCATGTGTAAACTTAAATTTTAATATATAATATGAAATATTTCTTTACTGTTAAATTATCATATTTTATCATTTAATTTAACATGGTCCATATAAACTATTCAGAATGTCCAAAGTCCATTCTCGCTCTACAAATAAAAGGCTGTTTTCCCTTTTCATCCAACAAGACTTTTATTTACATTGACCTCTGCTGTAATGTCGCGCTGTTAAGCAAACTGCTACTTTGCATGGAGATATATGGTTAATAAGTTAGTCATTAAAGCAGTGGTGCTGATCTCGTAACAGTGCTTACCTTGAAGCAAAACGTCAGGCAGGTCCTGAGGCAGGGAGATTTTCTCTGATCCTTGGTCCTTGACCCTGAAGAAAAGTTGCAAATCCTCTCAGATCTGGGTTTCTGTTGTCTGTACGGTACGCAGCAATTTCTTTCAATCCCTAGAAAAAGATGGACAATTAGACTTTATTCTCATGTATGTAAAGCTCAGATACTGTTATCATGAGGTGAGAGATGTGTACATACCTTTCCTTGAGCGTGAGTGGTTTGAACCTGGTGTCATTTCAGCAAACATTGAAACACTTCTCTCAACTTCAGAACAGTCTGTCACCTCTAAGCGAAGGAGTTCTGAAGGAGTGTGACCCTACATGGGAGATATAGACATGTGACATTTACAGTTACACACTTTTTTCCACCGGCTTGGAAAGCAGCAACGGCACAACAGAGTTCATACAGCTCATTTGCATGACAGAGACGTCTAAAAGAGCTGCCAAACAAAGCAGGAGCTTCCTGGAGAGAAACGGAAAGTAAGCTGTGGGTTTGTGTGCACATGAGGTGCGTTGGTTTGCAAGAGATGTTTTGCCCACAGACTGTCTGTTTACTGTAGTGATGAGAGTAAGTTGCGTCAGCAATTGATCTTCTGTGTTCTCTGACCGGGGTTTGAAATGAATTTGGATCAGGGCAGGAACAAAATGTGTGAAAGAATGGAAATGTTTGGGAAGATTCACACAGACTTTAGAGGGCATTAACAATAAGATGAGATGTTTCCCAGCCTTGTTTTTAAGATTGTCATAAATAATAATTCCCCCCATGGCTGAGGCAGTCGTCATGAATCATCTCTCACTAGTGAGCGGTAAGAAGTCCCAGTGGGGGAGAGGCAATAACCAGAAAGAGACTGTCATACTCTGAGATTTCAGCATTCCCCGATGATAACATGGCTACAACTTTATATTTATTGTCTCTGAAAGTGTTATCAGTGTGCTTCTGAAAGTCTACAAGGTTTATTCCACCTCCAATTTTCAAATAATAGAAATTATAGGCCTATTATCCATCTACCGAAGCCACCGTTTGCCCGATAACTGCACTGTTATGTTCCATGTATGACTAAGTATTGCTACATGACCTAGAATTTCAACATCATCTCAACAGTCAGTTTTAAACGTCTTTGTGAGTCATTATGTGCTCCTCTGAGGGCGTTGAGAGGTTTTGGGTCAGATGGTATCACTGTTTCTGTGTTTGTAAAGATTCTATATACTATACTCAACCAATCAAGTTTTATTTATATAGCACATTTCATATGATGTGCTTCAAATAAAAACACAAAACAGGCAAAGATCATATATGACAAAAACGTTTAAGATAAAAAACATATAAGATAAGAAGGTATAACACATATAAAACATAAAATAATAACATATAAGATAAGAAGGTATAACATATATAAAACATATAAAATAATAACATATAAGATAAGAAGGTATAACATATATAAAACATATAAAATTATAACATATAAGATAAGAAGGTATAACATATATAAAACATATAAAATTATAACATATAAGATAAGAAGGTATAACATATATAAAACATAAAATTATAACATATAAGATAAGAAGGTATTACATATATAAAACATGTAACATATAAAGTATTACATATATAATATATAAGATAAAAGATATTACAGTAAAAGGGGAATAAGAAGGTATTACCATTATTAAAAATGGAATAATAATAATAATACTGATTCTAAAATAACAGTTTTACCCGTTAACCACACACTAAACACAAATAAAAGCTTGCTTAAAAAGATATGTTTTGAGTCTGCGTTTAAAAGAAGACACTGTTGTAGCAGACCTTAGTTCAAGTGGTAAAGAATAGGACCATAATGTCCTGCTAACAGTGATACAACATAGAAATGTATTTTATCTACAGCGGCTGTGAGGTAAACAGATACACACACAAAGGAAGCAGAGCTATCAGACAGTTACCAGACAAAAGGATCGTTTTTCAGTCGTCTGGCAACGTACCTATGAGGGGGAGGTGGGTCTTTAAAAGGTCACAAGTCAGTTGACATCTGTTAAATGTCACTACAACAATCACATCACCTTTAAGTCTGAGGGCAAGCATCCTCACAAACAACCTAACTCTCCAGGAAGTAAGCTAAAGCTCAATCTGACCAAAATAATCATGTAACTCGCAACAAAACACAAGTCACACGGCTATCACAGGTGTTTTTTTGGTTTCACTATATTGTTTCAATGGGAAAAATAATCCAAGCATAAGATCAGTCATGTACTGTTTACTGTCTATAGGACCCATATACATCATGTTATAGCATGTTCACGTCTACAACCATTAATCAACCTGAAACATGTTGAACAGAATGAACTCTGAGCTCAGAAGGAAACACGCCAACAGGCTGAACTCTGTTCTGTTATAGACGTATGAGTGTCTGACTGTATGAGTCACACTGTGGATAACATATACTTAAGTAACTAAGTGCATGTCAACATCACAGATTACACATTGCTGATAAAACAGCTGTAGACTGGATTGATTTATTGATCAAGATACTGTAGCTCCTACAAAGAGCAGAAAGAGTATTAGCTTGTCTTAAGTACTGTACATACTGTAATACAATAAGTGCTGATCTTGTATTTCAGTGTATCCACTTTGTTTAATTCCTACACCATAATTTGCATACAAAGTTTTTATGGTCTTTGTTTGATTTTCTTATTGCCATATTGACATTAGGTAAAGATAGGAAACATGGGAGGAGAAAAAGGCAATGGTGTGCAACAAAGGTCCCAAGCTAACCTGAGATTATGTGTTTTAACCACAAGGCCTCCAGAATGCCCACGTATTGTACTTTTCACCTTATTTATCCGTGTTTTTATATAATTACTTTGCTTATTAGTCACGTATTTTCATATCGTGGTCACATGGTGCATATATATACTCACCGGCCACTTTATTAGGTAAAAGGTGTACCTAATAAAGTGGCCGGTTCTAGTACCGGGTGGTCTTCTGCTGCTGTAGCCCATCTGTTTCAAGGTTCGACGTGTTGTGCGTTCAGAGATGGTATTCTGCATACCTTGGTTGTAACGAGTGGTTATTTGAGTTACTGTTGCCTTTCTATCTTCTCGAACCACTCTGCCCATTCTCCTCTGACCTCTGACATCACAACAAGGCATTTTCGTCCACACAACTGCCGCTCACTGGATATTTTCTCTTTTTCGGACCATTCTCTGTAAACCCTAGAGATGGTTGTGCGTGAAAATCCCAGTAGATCAGCAGTTTTTTAAATACTCAGCAATTGAACAGGTGTGCCTAATAAAGTGGCCGGTGAGTGTATATTATTGTTGTATTTCATACAATTACCGCAAACTAATTGACACAGAGAAACCTGGAGTCCATTTGTAGATTACGCCGGCAAAGGAATACCGGTTGGCAGTGGTGGAATGCAATTAGGTGCATTTACTCAAGTACTGCTCTTAAGTACAATTTTCTTTACTTGAATTCTTTTACATTACTTCTACTCCACTACATTTTAGAGTACTTTTTACTCTACAATATTTATTTCACAGATATAGTTACAGTACTAGTTACTTATCAGATTATTTACATACAAAACCTGCGATAAGTTTATAAAATGTGACACGTTATAGATTAAACTACCCAAAGGTACATCAATTAATTAAAATGAGCTTAACATCAACCAGCTTAAAGTTAACCTTACATGTTAATACATCCATAATAATAATAATAATCAGATATTTTAATAATATTACAGACAGGACCCATTCCGCCAAACAAGTACTTTCACTTTAGATACTTTAGATATGTTTTGCTGATAATACTATTAAGTAAAATTTTGAATGCTAGACTTTTATTTGTAATAGGCCGTTTTCACAGCAGACATTTTGACATGTCATAGCAGGTAGGCACAGGTGTAATTGATAAAATTAGTTATGGTCCAATTCTGTTTAGTGTCACAGCCATTCGATTGAGCCAGCATGCACAATACCAGGACCCTGGCCCAACTAAATGGAACAGGGCCCAACTTATTGTTATTAATCACACCTTTGTTTATGACTACTTTTCCCATACAAAAAAATAAGTTTATTCAAGTGTGCTATTAGTATACTTCTTTTAAACTTAAAATAAGAGAGCATGCTTTCAGTTTACTTTTTATGTACTTACCAGAGATACACTTAACAAAATGATACTTAAGTATACTTGGCTTATACCGACAAGACTACAGAAAAGTCTAAGTGTACTTGGCAAGTATACAGAAAAGTCAGAGTATGCTTGGCTTATACTGAACAGTATATTTGGCTAAGTAATATAAGTTAACTTAAAGAAAACTTACAAGTATACTTGCAGTAAAAACTATTAAACTAGTAGTTTACTGAGAGTATACTTTAAAGTGTACTTTCATAAACTAAAAAAGTCAGCTACAAGTATATAACTAACAGTATACCTATAAGTTCACTTGTAGTTTAGTTAATATTATAGTTGCAGTACAAAATACAACTTGGATTTACAACTCTTACATTTACTCAAACAAAAGTAAACTTTTAAAAACTAAAAAGTGGGCCAATTTAGTCGCAAGAAGTATTGAAGTAGTACAATTACAAGTATACTACTAGTACATTGATATTAGTATACTTTTTACATAAAGTATACTTGGGAATATACTTGAACTATACTCAAATTTACATCATAAAATAAACTTGATCTTTTTTTACTGAAGCTGCCATTTACAGTAGGCAAAGTGGTACATGCACAGAGCGGTAGGACCTGACAATTTTAGGTATTTGTATTGTTTTATATCTCCAATTTTGTAGATTTTCTTCTTTTTTTTTAAATACTTTATTTTTTCACTTTTTTCAAGGCTGTTTTCATATATGCAATCCACTGTTCGTAATTACAACAGTCTATAAACCAACTTTTAAGTAGGTGAGCTTACAGACAAACCCATCAAGTACACTAAAGAAAACAACCTCATCATTCAAAACCGAAACAAAACCAAGAAAAGAAATAACAATAATAATAATAATGACAAAAAGAAAGAATAGAGTTAAAAAAACAAAAAAAAAACACACATAACAAAAAAACAACAATAATAATAGAAAAATACGAAAGTAATAATAAATTAAATCAACAAATAAGTTAATAGAAAATAATAATAAAAAAAAAGTGTTTTATTATCTCCAAATATAACATTTTTAATTTGGCTATATCAACAATGTAATACAACTTAAATTTAACATCAAAGCAACTATTCTTCTCTTTTAGGCTTGTAGTATAGTTAATATTATAGTTGCAGTCCAAAATACAACTTGGATTTACTACTCTTACATTTAAAGTTTACTCAAAAGTAAAAACTAAAAAGTGGGCCAATTTAATCACAAGAAGTATTGAAGTAGTACACTTAGAAGTATACTACTAGTACATTGATGTTAGTATTATTTATTACATAAAGTATACTTGGGAATATACTTGAACTATACTTAACTTTATGTCATAAAATAAACTTGGGGGCCAAACAGCAAATTTTTACCCAGGGGCCCCCTAACAGATTCATCCAGCCATGTTCACCTGACAATTTTAAGTATTTGTATTATGTTTTATATCTCCAATTTTGGGGCTTTTCAGTGTTTTATTATCTCCAAGTATATATCATTTTTAAATTGGCTATATCAACAATTCAAAACATCTTTAATTTAACATCAAAGCAACTATTCTTCTCTTTTAGGCTGCTTTTAATAGATCATTTTCCCCACCTTTTTTTTTTTTTTTTTTTTTTACCATTTGTAGCAGCTGGAGTATCTCAACTAGGTTGCACATCTGGTCAAACACCCCCACCCAGCGGTGCTGCAGCCTCACACACTGCTGCACCACGTCACCCTCTTTGAAATAAACTACACCTCCCATGCTCCTCCTCTCCAAGAGGCAGGGCAGTCATGCGGATGGAAACAGAAGGAGTGGGCATCCGCCGCCGTGCAGCAAGAAGAAGAAGAAAAAGAAACTTCGAGGAAAGATGCACGAAGAGGAGGATGGCAGC
Source organism: Sebastes umbrosus (assembly GCF_015220745.1). Lineage (NCBI taxonomy): Eukaryota > Metazoa > Chordata > Actinopteri > Perciformes > Sebastidae > Sebastes > Sebastes umbrosus. The sequence continues at coordinate 17,312,279 of NC_051272.1, forward strand.
GAAGAAGCAGCACAACACTCCTGCACAGCGGCCCGGATCGTGGCCTCCAGGTCGGTGGATGTCGCCGAGGTGGAGGGAGCCAGAGACCAGGCCAACAAGCTCTGCGGATACTTGAACAAACTGTCCGGCAAGGGGCCCCTGAGGGGTTACAAGCCGAGGTGGTTCGTGTACGATCCGAGGAAGTGTTATTTGTATTACTTCAAGACTCCCCAAGATGCCTTGCCTCTCGGACACATCGAGATAGGAGATGCGAGCTTCAGCTACGATGTGGAAGGAGAAGAGGGTCAGTTTGAGATCCGCACAGCTGGCAAGGAGTTCCTCCTGAAGGTAGAGCGACTTTTCACCATGTGTTGCATTGCTTTGCTGTCATTTGTCACTTCCTTTTCTCATTGTGGAAACTGCAGCACCACCCATTCAAACTTGATTTATTCTCAGCTTTGATTTAAGTCAGATAATGACAGTATTTGTTGCTGACAGCCAGGGTTGTGATTTGACAACTTTTAAAGAACAGCTGACTACAAAAAATCCACTATACATGTTTTGCCAGAGAAGAGCTTAATCAGCACATTACTCAGCTGATTGCATCCAAACACTGTTTGAATGTGGAGATAAAGCTGCTTCATGAGCTCATCATGAAGGCTCTTCTCATGTGATGGTGTCTTCTTAGCTGTCACATGACTATGGCTGGCTGCCCACTAAAGTCTTTTAGCAGATGGTGTGAATGGTTAATACCAAACAGATTGCATGGCCCGAGGCTGGAACTGAGACTGAAACCAGCGTCTGCGCTCATTCACATGACAGATCCTAATAGTAACCTGCTATAAAAAGGGCTCCTGGGTGGTTTCATGCTTTCAATGCTTTATTTAATACCACAGGTGTTACTGTTTTCTTACGGCAAGCTGTCATTCCATTGATATTGATGCGTGACTTGTTTTTAACCCTTGATCTCTATAATATGACTGACTTGTGTTACTTGTGTGTGCGTGTGTTTCTAGGCGCCCACCAAGCAGGTGATGCATTACTGGCTCCAGCAGTTGCAGCAGAAACGTTGGGAGTACAGCAGCACACGAGGCTCCGGTCAGAGAGACAGCTGGAGCTCCCCGACCCTGGCCTACCCTCCCACCGGCCTTGTAGGCAAAGACAATGGTAGGCAGGTACACACACACACACACATACAGTGTGTATGGACACTAGGGTCGAAGAATTAATCAAAATTTTATCAAAATTGCAATATGGCCTACTGCAATTTTCAAATCGCAGGAGGTGCAATATTTATTGAAGACCAAATGTGTGTCAAAATGTAATTTAAAATTAAATATTGTCGTGGTGATGTCCCGGTCTACACATGATATTCTGCGGACTTAAAGGTCCAGTGTGTAGGATCTGGCGGTATCTAGCGGTGAGGTTGCAGATTACCCCAGGAAGGGGTGTCGCCGGGCGTTGATGCAAATTTTCGTAGTGCCCAAACGGCGGTACTAAAAATTCTTTGCCCGTCATGTGATGCCATTGGGCCTAGAAAGACTTTTTCCCATAGACTTACATTGGGAAAGAGACGTCCGTAACTCAGCGAATCATTTTTTTTAGGTAAATCAGCTTCCCAGTACGAACACTCTAATAGACCTTATTTAAATCATTAGGTAATACTAATAGCTGAATCCAGAGTTATTTCCCTTCTTCCGTTCATATGACTGAGACCCAGACCGAGGCTGGAGCGAGGGCTGGGAGGCGGAGTTAAAGGAAACGCTACTGCGCCTGCTCTATGGGCCCAATGGATGCAGAAGATCGCCGGATGATCTGGGTACTTTATCACTCGGCAGTCGAGCCATTTTGGCTCCATGCGCCACTAAGCAACTCTCATAGGAACGAACAGGAGACCGCCTCCAACGTTGATACCAATTCTCTTTATACATGGTTCTGGGCTACTGTAGAAACAATGCAATGCAACATGGCGGACTCCGTGAAGAGGACCCACTAAATGTCCCCCTAAATGTTAAACACTGGTCCTTTTAATAAAACATCTTTGTTTTGTACAGATATCCACAAAAATCATAATCATTTTTAAATGTTTTTCAATGAAAATGAGAATAATGATGTTAAAATAATCATTCCCTCTAATATGGCAAATAATATTGCAATATCAGTCAAAATAATCGCAATTAGATATTTTGTTCAAAATCGTCCAGCCCTAATGGACACTCGCTTTCACCGCTCTGCTCCATCACGTCCAGGAAACCAGCTGAAAGTAAACACCTGCATCTATCTGATGGATTAATATTTACACAAGTGCTACAAACACAAGTCGAGTGACTTTGTTGCCAGGTTCCCCCGTTCCTACAGAACGAGCATGTGCAGCAGGAGTGGTTAACGTCAAGCGCTGATTAAAGGAGAAATAAAGGAGTTCACATCTTCTTTATCTGGGGTGTGTTTTGTTTGAAGGCACTTAACAGAAACAAAAATGTCATTGTGGGGACTGCTTGCTGCTTTCAAGTGTTCTCACAAGTATCGGCTACTGTAACACGACAGAATAAATACAGCTCGACAGCATTTACAATATAGACAAGAGCATGTATATATTTATACAGTATAATACATTATTAACCCTTTCAGTCCCAGCATAACTCGTTATGACGAGTCAAGCAATGTGTGTCCTGCTCTCCTATACATATTTTCACCCTTGACAGGTGTCCTTAAACACACATGTTTTGTCCGTAGATTCATGACCTCGTGTCTCTTTCTGCTTCTGTCTGTTGGGAATTAATAGTTGAAATGACATTGCTTCTGACGGCATTGGCTGGAAAGCTGAAGGCTGGATTCCACGGGAGGCAAAAAGAGACAAGCTCTTGGGCAGATGGGCCTAAATATAAGACTGCATGATGTAATCATAAGTGAATAAGGTTTTAACTTGCCGATACAACTTGTTTTGTCTGTTCTAGCTGAGTGAAATTAACCTTGTATGTCTCTTTCCTTTCCTGTCATCACATACACAATGTTCTTTCTTGATGTTTATCTATCTTACAAAGGAACAAATACCTGTGTTATCACTGTCAATACATACTGAATAGAGGTATTTACTCAAAAATACTGCAATCTTTGATTTTGTCAACAGCCCCATACAAGACCAATCATCTCAAATCAACAATCCTACTAAAAGTAGCTGTTCCTCATTGTAAAGATGTAGATACAAAAGTGCTTAAAAGTACTGAGATATTTTGTTTCATACTTTTTTTTTTTACACCCTGTGTGGTTTCTGTCTCAGACGTCCTTGACCTTTTGTCAGCAAGTGAGCTGTGATGATGAAATGTGTGGGTGCAGTCTCCTTAACTGGAATTTTTCCCTCGAGCTGCTGGGCAGAGGACATTAAATGTTTTATGTTGCCCTTTTTTTGCACGGCTAGTGAAAGAGATTAACATGCCTACGCTTCTCTTCACAGTATAACAAGATGCAAGAATATGTGGTAATGGCCACCACTGAGTATAAAGGTTTAGATACAGCACACACAAAGAAAGCACGCTGTAACACGTGAAACTAATTAGCTGTACTAATTAATGTTGGCAGGAGAGGATGACGTCAGTTCAGAGGTTTTATCAGAGCAAAAGGAGTTTGGCGGGTGTGACAGCATAGCTGTGAGGCAGTTTGGTCATTTATAAAATGTTACCACCCATTTCATACGAAAAGGAGACTTTATATTTAGCCTTCTTGGCTCAGAAATGCTGCATACTGTATTTTCTGCTGGTTAAAGAGCTGCCCCATGAAACCACAGACATCCCCTCTGCTGTACTATCATTCTGGATGACTCGAGCTTCACTTTACTCTGGAAACCATTCAGGGTTGACGATCTCATTTCCCCAACCAACAATTTGCATAGTTGCGGTCCTGCAAAACAGTAGTGTTGGTTAATGGGATATTATTATTGTTATGTTGTTCTAATGGGCTGTAATGTTGTTTTATTTCAGATGTGGTCTTTGAGAAGCTGAGTGACAGCATGGAGAAGGTCCGCAGCGACTTTGCCATGGAGACAGACACAGATGGCGGTGGGATGGTGGGGATCCAGTCCGCCAGAGGGCCTTCTGCTGCGTCCACAAACCCCCTCAACTTCTCCCTCAAAAACTTCGGTACAGAACTCAGGTAAAGCTTTCTGCAGGATGAAATCATACCCACAGTTTTTAAAAAGGAAGTATGTTTGATTTTTAGTTCTTGCTAAACTGGCACAACTAGTTTAGTTTTAATTGTGGCTTGTTTAGAGCTGAATAGAGTAACAAAAAAACACCCCTTCACTTCTTCCTGTGGTTGTCTGCAGCAGAGAGGAAATGGTTACATCCATAGTTCACTAGCTGTTAACACCAACAGTTCCCCTTCTGGGCCATACAACACATCTGTTCAAATGATGCAAAACACTGGCATGCTAAAAATGTGACACAGTTTAGAGTTGGTAGAGGTGCACTTGAATCTGCTGCCTACTCCTTATAGCATGTCTGTTCTGCCGTTTTATGATGATTTAGCTCCTCGTGTGTTGAAATGCATAGCGTTATATAAGGGTTTGCGCAGTTATAGCTCATGATCTGAGCAGAAATGTGACGTTAAAAGATCCTCAGTTATGCTTATAAAGCGCGAATCCGTTGCGGAGCTGCAGTAGACGGACTTTTCTGTCACATGGAGGCGACTGACTAGCGTGGCTGAAGCGCATCCAGCGTATACGAGGTGTGAGGAACGCGAAAACTTGCAATTTGCTGCACACAAATAGTCATGTGGTTGCAGCGATCTCACATTTAGACGTGTGAAAAAACACAGGTCTGTATGGGTCTCTTATGGTTGACATGAACCTTGTTTTTTATCACTTCTTTTTTTTTATTGCAACCCTTATTATAACACCAACAAATTACAGAGAAAACAACAGGTTGCCGATTTACATTTTGAACATTTCATCCAGTTAACCCTCAACCCCCATCAGACAGAGCATCCTTATTTAGACAGAAGATCTTTCAAGGAAGTATCAAGTTTGTCCACATTAAAGCTGTGTTTGGTCGTGCATCATTGACTCTTGCTGATGATAGTTCCAGGTAAGAAATGTCCAAAGCCAGTGAATACTTGAAATATCATGAGGTTTCCAACGCTGGACCAAACATTTTTTTAGCTGCAGTCAGGTCTTCCAGCCAGACTTTGCGTGTTTTGTCCGTAAGGGAAAGGTATCATTTAGAAGATGTGCAGCAGGGTCCGTTGGTAGTTGTACCCCTGTTAGTTCTTCATACAACATGTAGAAAAGAGCCAACAGTTCCTTGCGAGCAAAATGAGCAATATGGGTCAGGTACCAGTCCCATTCGATGTCTAATTCTCTGTGTTAGATATATGCTCTATGACAAAATGTTAAATGTATATACTGATGATTTTTTTAACATTAACCCAAATTGCATCCCAGTCTAAATCTTGTCCCAATTCAGCTATATCCCTATCCCTAGCTTTCATTCCTGAAGTAGGCATGTATTTCTGTGATATGTGACATTGCATGTCTTGGAGCATTCTGTGTCCAATTTAAAATAGGATGTTCTTTTTAAATCGGACCCCCAGGGAACCCCGTAAGCTTTACAAGCTGACCTTACTCTGAAGTAGAAGAGAGTGTTTATCAATATTGTATTAAGAGACAAGTTCTTGACATGAACATTGTTCATTTTACATTCAAGAATGCTTTCCATTTATGTTATAATTTAATTATTATTTCATTTTATATAGACACTTTAGTTGTATTGTGTGTGTGTGTGTGTGCTTTTTTTTACTTGTATACAGCTGCAGTTCTGTTGGCCGATGTGTGTAAAGTGTAACGACCTCAACAAAGGCCGCTTGTGGTGCTAATGGTACCATTTACAAAGTAACGGAGTATCAGGCTTCCCTGCAGTTTGCCCTTGATCCCCGTGGATTTGAAAAGCTTTCACATATGTCCGGCAGCAACACAGAAGCTCCTCAGTCTTACTCACCCTCTTGTCTGGTTTCCATTCTGTCAGGAACTCCATGTCTTATCTGCGGCCGGGCAGGGGAGGTGAGAGCAGACGCAGTGTGTTTTATACCCAGAGCAGCCACAGTGCGGAGGAGTGGGAACTGGTGGACGCTCCACCCAAGGACTTCCCCGAACAGAAACATCATCCAGACACACACAGACGTACGTTCACTCCCTGCTGTTTAATACTCCGCTTTCATTCTCCAGAGAAGAATTTGCTCCACTCATTTGCGCAATACTATGACAAACGGACAAACACTTCATTCTTCCATAACGCTTCTTCCTGCTCCGTCCCCCTGAGTCACTTTTATTACGTCTTTATCTCCCCTTTTTCAGATTCCTTTGGATCAGCGTTTGCTTTCGACTTTGCGCGCAACTCGTCGCGGACTAAGAGGCCTTTGCTGATGGGCAAAGGCTCCGGGAGGTTCGGGCGCAGTGCTGAGACGCGCAGTGCCGAGAACTCCCCGGTGGAGTGTAACGGCAGCAAACCTTTCGAGATGCAGCTTCGCCTCCAGAGCCAACAGGAAGAACTGAGCCGCATGCAGCAGGAACAGGCCAAACTCAGAGAAGAGCTGGCCAGTCAGAAGGTACAGTGATCTCACTCTCACCATGATTGACTTAATGTGTGAATTATCCACATTAGAGGAAATGCCAGGCTGCTTTTACGATCATCTTATTTAATGCAGCACAAGCTTGAGGTCGTGGTGTCTGACTGGGCAGTTTGGTGTAATCCTGATTGCTCTCACCAGTAAAGGAAGACAGCGAATGATTAGTCATGCTTAAGCGAGAAACGAGGAAATAGCAGTTCTCCTAACAACAGTCACAGCTGTGTCGTTCCTTCCCATTACTCTCTGTTCTTGTTTTAGTGTTTTGAAACTAACCGATGGCTGCAATGCCAGTCAGATAAATATATAATGTGACATAATGTGTGTAAGCTTCCCTTTTGAAGTGGTTCACTGCCAGCTCAAACTTTAACAACAATTAACTGAGTAATTCTGAGGAACTGACTCAGCTGGCTGTACCTGACTGTTGCTGGAAATACACAGTCACTGCTGACATTGTATTGTTAATACTGTTGAAGGTTATGGTGCTCGTGATGTTTGAATACAGTCAATGTTTCTTGAAAGAAACAATGTCGGCGTTACTCATTTTAATCCTCAGACCTCCCTGTGGACCCTTTTTTTTCTACCTTTGTTAGAAAAAAGTTACCAATGAAAACCGTTTGTTTAATTGTACGTCACAGTTACTGTTTCTGCATCTGTCTGACCACGTGCATGTGGGTGTGTTTGTGTGAGTGCACATGTCACACAAACGTGTGAGCCAAGTATTTGCACATTGGTCACAGTTAGGCCTGTCTCGATAACTAATTTTACTACACGGCTTTGTTGAATACTCTATGATTGACCAATCAGAATAGAGTTCTACGGTCTGTTTCTATGAGCGCAGTTCTGATGTTGGACTCTGGCGGACCGTTTAAGTAGCCAGTAGCCGTTTAATTAGCATTATAGTGTACAGCTAGCGGGTCATTCGCATTGGGGTGCCACATCCACATGCCACCCTGTCAGGGTTTATTTCACAACAATGACTGGCTTGCTATACATTATCCCTTACTTTTTGAATGATATATTGTCCCAAAAAATAATTACGATAAACAATATCATTGTCGTTTTAAGACCATTTTATGCCACTGATATAATAATATAATAGCATAATAATGCAAGTACACCCTTTCAAAGAGCATTGGACTTTTAATTCTTAAGAATATTCAGACATTGGAATTGGAAAGTGAACAACATATTAAAATATCTGGGGCTGACCCGAATGCTTTGAAGCTTTGACAGTGGCCATGGTAATCAACCTCCAAATCATTATTCCAATGCTTCATTTTTTTTAAATCTTTATTATTATTATTATTATTTATATATAAATATGTAATAATAAAATAAAAATCCCCAAATTGCCCATGAAATAAGGGATAATCCCACAACATTATTCATTATTCATATTTAACATGGATTATTATTAGTTATTCTTAGACAGATATTGCTGTTTGTTGTGTGTAGAGGTGCATGTGTAAAACAGGGGAGATGGAGACAGACTGACAAAAGAACACATCAGCCTGCTGCGCTGCTCCGTGAAGCTTTGAATACCTTCGAATATTTCTCACCGAAGCTTCGAGCCCAAAAATGGTATTTGGGACAGCCCTAAAAATATCCGAAATAGATAAACATAAATAAAATAAAACCTCACAACCAAAACAATAAATAACCAAAATAATAAATCTTATGATGCAAAGGAAAACCCTGCTGTTTATTCTGGCATTGTGTAAAATGTTGTTGACATTCTCATGTAAACACAACGGGCGAAATCGAGGTCGGCAAAAATTATTGAGATCATGTCCATATATCGTACGATAAATGATATACATAGCTATGTTAAACTTTTGATACTGAATTTCGTGCTCTGTCATCAGGGCATAGTGATGGCTGTGTTACATGTTGCTGCTTCATTCAGTAGTATGACTGTGGTCTCTGTCAACCAGTGTGAACTCGCAGGGTTTCTCTTTGGAAGTTATTTAGTTGAGGTGGTAAGACACCCAGATCCTAATGCATCCCGATACATGCAAAATTTCATAAACGTTTTTACATTTTTTATGATGATGTTGGTGGATGGTGTCCGTTTTAGTCGAGGTGGCCCACCTCTGTTGTAAATCCTGACTAGTGTACGCAGTTAGAGGTGTTTGTTAGAAGGGCAAATAAAACAGAATTTGTATACAGTTTTTTGAGATTTATTTCCTTATCCAAGTAAATTTTAAGTTGGATTTGAGGTCAAATAACAGGCTGCAAAACTGTGGCGACACTTTTTTCTTACAGTAAACTCGTCGATTGTTATTAGTTGTAGAAAATAAAATCATCTTGTATGATATAATGTACATGTTAGCTTAAGTTTGTGGAACCTACACTTCGTTATTTACTTCACTCTAAGCTTGTTATGCCTCTGCACCCAGCAGTGTTAAGTGTTAGAAATGATGAAATGTAATTAAAATTCAGTTCATAGTGAATATGATCAGCAGTTATGCAAGTAAAATCTCAGCAAACAGAATATGCAGCTGTCCCTGAAGAGTTTGTTGATTTTTTTTCTTTTGTACATATTCGTGAATTTGCCCCACAAGGACAAAAACATTGAATTCAACATATTGATATTTTCTGTGAACTAGGCGACTACATTTTAAGGCATAATACCGACCCTACAAGACGATGTGTTGACAAAAAACAAATCCTCTTTACTCCACCAGGAGCTGGTGAGACTTCTGCAGCAGACTCTGAGGACCTCCCAGTGCGACCGGCAGCCAGCACGCCGTCCACCCCCGCCTCCAGATTCATCTGTGGCTTCAGACCAGACTCAAGGTTCGGCAGTAACCAGCCAGGAAGACGTCGCCCAGTTGGAGGCCCTGCTCAAGGAGAGAGACGAACAGATCCAGTCCCTGTGTGGCCACATGGAGCGTCTCGCCTTGGAGAAGGAGAGTCTGCAGCAGGAGCTGAAGGGCCTGAAGATAAAGGTTGGGGAGATAAACGACCAGCTGGGGATGCTGATGGAGACCATCCAGGCCAAGGATGAAGTCATCATCAAGCTGTCGCAGGAGAGCGACGAGCAGAGCGGCAATTCATGCGACGGTTCACCACCGCCAAACAAAGATCAGCACGAGGTGGACATCCTCAAGGTACAGAAGGAAACACTTAAACCAGATATGTAGTTGATAGAAATGATACAGATTTAGAAATGATATTACATTTCTTAAGCTTCAATTTAAAATATTTTCTCATGGTTTGATAATGCTCTGTTTAAATGTGTAGTCTGATTAACTGAACACGTTTCTCCAATTTCAGGACAGTCTTCAAGGCTACAAATCCCAGAACAGGTTCCTGAACAAAGAGATCCTGGAGCTGACAGTATTACGCAGAAACGCAGAGAGTAGAGAAAAGACTTTAGAAGCAAAGGTACTATCTGGTGTTGGTCGGTTAATGGTGCATTATTCTGTTAATAGAAACAGGAAGTCTGAGTAGCTGGCAGGGGAAGTCCAGTGGTGACCTTAGCTGATGCCCCCTAAACCTAAAAATGCCAAGTAGGAACAATGAATAACTAAACATATAACAAAAATACTGATTAACGTTCTCTGTTATTGTTGCTGCAGTATACGGCCCTGGAGGCCAAGCTGTGTCAGGTGGAGAGTAAGTATCTGGTGCTGCTTCAAGAAGTGAAGAACCCGGTGTGTTCCTCCTCGGAGCAGAGCCCGGCTCGAGAAGTCATCTCCAGATTATTAGAGGATGCGCTGCAGGTGGAGAGCTCCGACCAGCACGAGCACCCCATCTTTAAACCAAACACTGTCAGGTATGGACTATGCCAAAAAGCCTTTATGAATACATGTTTTTGTTTCGTTCATATTGAAAGGTATGTTAAATTTTTCTCCATTTTTTTTTTTTTTTGAATTTAAACTAATGTTGTCGTAAAAAGCAACTTTAAAAAATTGTACAGTATTTTAACATCTATACTCGGGCTGTCAAAGTTAACACGATAATAATAACGCGACAACGCAAATTTGTTTTAACGCCACTAATTTCTCTAACGCATTACCGCAACTTGCGATTTTGAAGTTGTAGCGGGCTCAGCTTTAAAGCTAGAGTGAAGATACTGGTATCATATAAAACTAGAAAACCTATTGTTCCATCCATGTCATGCTCGCATACTTGCGCGAAGTAGCCTAAATAATTCGGCAAACTTGCCTTAAATTTTGGCAAGGAAAAACCGGCATGGACATTTTCAAAGGGGTCCCTTGACCTCTGACCTCAAGATATGTGAATGTAAATGGGTTCTATGGGTACCCACGAGTCTCCCCTTTACAGACATGCCCACTTTATGATAATCACATGCAGTTTGGGGCAAGTCATAGTCAAGTCAGCACACTGACACACTGACAGCTGTTGTTGCCTGTTGGGCTGCAGTTTGCCATGTTATGATTTGAGCATATTTTCTTATGCTGAATGCAGTACCTGTGAGGGTTTCTGGACAATATTTGTCTTTGTTTTGTGTTAATTGATTTCCAATAATAAATATATATATACATTTGCATAGAGCAGCATATTTGCCCACTCCCATGTTGATAAGAGTATTAAATACTTGACATATCTCCTTTTAAAGTACATCTTGAACAGATAAAAAAGGTGCGATTAATTTGTGATTAATCGCAATTAAATATCATAATCGATTGACAGCCCTAATTTATACACGTTTTGTAAAGGTAAACTAAATGTAGATGATATCACACTGTTGTTAAATAGAAAAAAAATCAATAAAAGTGTCGGTCATCAGTTTTACCAAAATCTAACCACAAATCAAGGACAAATCCATTCCAGGAGAGAAAGAGAGACTGGTGTTGCCTCAATAGCCTTAATAATAGACCCAAATGTAATGCATTCACCAGATCTGTTTTCATTTTACTTGACTGGAAAAACTAGCTCTGCTATTTGGTATTTTGTTCACTATTGCTGTTGCTCTAACGTCTATGCAAGCTCAGGCACGTCGTTTGCGGCTCGACAAAATATATTATGGCAAGTTAAGCAAATGTGGGTACCCCTGAAAGGGTTAATAACTTTCTGGAATGAATTCATAACATCACCGATTGATGATAATCTTTCTACATTTCCTCTCTTCCTTGATTTGATAACAGTGAATACGACACGTTTGGCTTCAAGACGGTCCCCGAGGAGGAGGAAGAGGAGGAGAAGCTGGATGCGAAGGTGAGAGCTCTGGAGCTGAAATCCCTGTCCATGACGGATCAGGAGGTGTCCGTCGGGGTGAAGTGGGAGAACTACCTAACCAGCACCGTGAACAGAGACCTGGTGCGCGCCCCTGAGCTCAAGGGCCTGTTTCGCTACGGCGTGCCCCACGAGCACCGGTCCCAGGTGTGGCGCTGGTGTGTCGCCTTCCATGTCAAGAAGTTTCGGGACCACCTGGCGCCCGACTACTATGAGACCTTACTAAATGTGGCACGGGACAAGCCCAACCCGGCCTCGAAGCAGATCGAGCTGGATTTGCTTCGTACTTTGCCCAACAACAAGCACTACTCCTCCCCGAGTGCAGGCGGCATCCAGAAACTCAGGAACGTCCTGATGGCTTTCTCCTGGAGGAATCCAGATATCGGCTACTGTCAGGGGCTGAACAGGTACAAGAGGGGTTCTGGTTTATCTCTTCCTCCTTCTCCTTCTCTCCTTCTACGCCCTGTAACCATTCATTTTTTTATTGCATGTGATTTCTTCAGGCTGGCAGCTATTGCATTGCTCTATCTGGACCAAGAGGACGCCTTCTGGTGCCTCATAGCCATCGTGGAGGTCTTCATGCCGAGAGACTATTACACCAAGACTCTGCTCGGCTCACAGGTAAACAAGCTCAAAGGTTGTATTCTAGCATCTGATGTCAGTGATGTCGATCATGTGACTGTGCGGCTCATGACTGATCATAGAAAGAATGCAGTACAGTAATTAGCACATCTTTTCTCTCCTGGTTTTGACCACGTTTTCTCCTGCTGTCAAAAAAAATAATATTTCTGAAAGAAATAAAGAATGTAAATATACTGTATATATGTTGGTTGTGTCTGTGCAGGTTGACCAGCGTGTGTTCAAGGACCTGATGAGTGAGAAGCTCCCCCGGCTTCATGCCCACTTTGAGCAGTACAAGGTAGACTTCTCCCTTATCACCTTCAACTGGTTCCTGGTGGTGTTCGTGGACAGTGTGGTGAGCGACATCCTCTTCAAGATCTGGGACGCCTTTCTATATGAAGGTCCAAAGGTGAGAGGCAGGAATTAAAAGTAAAACTATGATCTTCTAATCTCACACAGCTAGATTTCTGTCTGGACATGCTGACAGGGTATGACAAATGTATATTTGTAATGGGGAAAAAGGTCACTCATAGGGATGAATCCACATGACATTATCACCAAACTCTGCAGCTCTTCTTCAGCTCTACAAGAGCTTTTTAAACTGTTTTAGCTTGTTGCTTTGGCTAACAACAACTTTTAACCAGTGATATACTGTACTGTATCAACACTGTGGTTGTTAGGTTATACGGGAGCTCTGCTAAACTGACCCACCAGATGGTTTGTTACACAGAAGCATCTGAGAAGTCGTCATTGGAAACTGTTTGGAAAAGGGCAGGCACATTAAAAAAAACTTGGCAGGTGATTGGATGATCCATCTGTCAATCAAACTCTTGCCGAAGCCAGTTGGGAGAAGAGTGAAAACATCTCTTCCATGGAGAAAAGCCTTCATTGCCGTTCTTTGCTCTTCTCTCAGTGAAGAAATACTCTCCAGTTCTGACATAACTGATAGTAGGATTCGCCATTGTTGTTTAGAACGAACAGTCGCCTCTCCGTGTCGCCTCACACACACCTAAGCCACGCCAGTAGCTCCTCACAGGACGCTGATTGGTCCGTGATCTGGCTTGTCGGACATAAACGCATTACTTGAAGCCTGACGAGATGGATTTTCGTGTGATATGTGATCCCACAATCCTCGTGTGATCTCGTGAAATCGCGAGAATCGTGCAAGTTAAGAGCTTTGCCCCAGAGTTAAAAAAAAAACAAAGAAGTAATTAATGCAGCATTAAACCTACAAATATCTGATTTTTGGCCACTTGGAGGCGGTGGAAACAAGCTGTGGACATTGACGTACTGTGTTATCTACTGTATCGCCTTTTAAAATGGTTATGGTGAACTTGTAAGCAAACAGTTTGCTATTTACATATCCAGCAGACACATTAGCATTCATTTGGAATTGTGTTTGTGATGAAGTCCAATATTCACTTTCCTTTTAATTTTGTTTTTTGGTGTCCACTATTTCCTGAGGGAAACAGCCTCTAAATGCTCCACTACGTTTACCAGCTAGTCCAAATCAATGAGTTAAAAGACGCTATAAAGCTCTGTGGAGCTGAGGGGAACTGCAGAGTTGGGTTCATCACTATGAGCGACCACTTTCACATACAGTTAGTTAGGTTGTTGATATGGCAATATTGATTATAGCCACTTTATTCATTTAGACCCTATGACATCTGTGGTGGGAATTACAATTTGATTCAGCTATTAACTCTGTAAATAAATAGCTTTTTGCCTCATAACAACACCGTAAGGATCGTACTGTGTTCAGACATTCCTCTAAAAGTGGCTCTGCATGTCAGAGGGGGATGATGTGTTATGGTATACAGTCACACACGGAAAGTCATGAGGTACATTTCACGGCTTTTGATGATTTTTCTCCACAGATCATATTTCGCTTCGCCCTCGCTCTCTTCAAGTACAAAGAGGAAGAGTTTTTGAAGCTGCAGGACTCCACCGCCATCTTTAAATACCTTAGATACTTCACACGCACAATCCTGGATTCAAGGTACAGCAACTGCACTTTGTTTTGGTATTTCTGAGGACAGTGTGTCTGCAGAGATAACGAGCAAGATACTTAACCTTGGAATAGTTTATCATTTCTCTATGCTGCATGGTTATCTACAGGCTGTGAGATTTGTATCTGTAGACATTGCAGTAAGCATTAAAGCTGATCAGTAATGATTGTTGTTAATCAGAACAATAGGTCTGGATCAGTTCATTCACTGATCATAGTAGTCATAATAGTTGTATGACTCTGGGAGACATTGGTAAGGAATACACATAGTTACAAACATAAAACAGGGACAACAGCATGTCAGATCTGCACAGCTCAGAGCATGCAGAAGGTTGTGTCTAAAGAAACCCGCAAATTGCAAAAATGTGCAAAAACTCTTGCGAGACGTGCCGCCTGACGATCTACCCTAACCTTAACCATCTCGTGAGAGTTTCTGAAATTGTGGGTTACCTTCTAGACACAACCCAAGCAGAGCAATATAGAAAACCGTCCCAGACTGATTTTTTTCTTATTTTCCAGGAAGCTGATGAACATCGCTTTCGGGGACATGAACCCGTTCCCCATGCGCCAAATCCAGAACCGCCGCTCCTTCCACCTGGAGAAAGTCCGTCTTGAGCTGACCGAGCTGGAGGCGATCAGACAGACCTTCCTCAGGGAGAGGGAGACGACTCAGGACAGACGGAGCTTCGTCAGCGACGATGAGGAGGATAACTGACCTTAAGCTTGTCGCATATGAAGACAGAGAGATCATTGCCATAGATACGCCAGTGACGTGTCGCAGTTGTAAAGGGATTTTTCCTAAAGGATTGTTGGAGTTAGTCTCCGAATTAGCCGGACCAATCAACTTAATATTCATTTTGAGTGAAAACGCATCAAAAGACCAAAACATTGCAGGCTGAAAAGGCTTTCTATATCAGTATTCCTGCCTTTTTTTTTTTTGTAAATGCTTTATTTGTTGTATGCTTGTGTGTTTACGTGGCAGCCAAAACAAAATGCCTTATCCACGGCTCTTCAACCTTCAATGCCAAGCTGCACTCTTGCAGTCCGAATCAGTATTTTTTAAAACCATGGCTGTGATCTTTTAATAGTTTGTGATTTTATGCCTGTTGAAGGAATGATTGTATTTTTTTTTTTACTACTCTTGTTTTCATTTTTGCTTTCTCTGCCTACAGTTCCTTTCTTAAAATTGTTTACTCAAATTTATATTTTCCACATTGCCACTCAACAGCACATCTTTTGTGTTTGATCCCTGTGTTTCTCAATGCACTTGAATCACTTATGCTGAAATTCAAATGTTGCTGAAACTTAAAGTCTTAGAGCCTTCTGATCACGAATCATTCCAGCCTCTAGCGGAGTTTGTGGTTCAAAAGAATACACACAAAGCGTGATTTAAAGCGTCCCATGTATTATCACTTCCATACATGTAGAACATTTTGGGGAAGAGTGTATTTTTGTTTTCATTATCTCAGGATTCAGATCAAATAACTAGAGACACACCAGTTAAGCCATCATAGTAACAACTGGTGTCAGCCGGTGTTGTCTTTTTAAGTAATATTGGTCATTACAGTTTATCTGTCCATATTTGGGAGATTGTTTTTTCTAGGAGTATCACTCTTAATATGTTATTTTATACCTAAATACCACTTAATTACTTAATATTCTTAAAGAAATTTTTGTTTTGCACCTACATTTGTACTTAAACTAAAGAAAAAAATTGTGTAACAACCACTGGAATTGGTTTAGAGAATATTTAGAAATCGTCATTGACTTCAAAAACACCATATCAGTGAATCCCTACAAATTATTTTATTATAACTATTCTAAAAGTCTGTGTATTAAGATTAATTTGCCTTGCCTTGTTTTAGTTATGTTCTTGACTTTTCCGAACATTAGTTGGGGTTGTTGGGTGTTTAAAGGATTCAATTTCCCGTGACTAAAACCTATTTTACAAGATACACAGTACATGTATAACACTGGGATTACTCTTCTGATGTATTTGCATGTATTGTCCACAGTGTGGCAGTATAACATCTGTCTACCCAGTGTTTACACTAGTTCACAGAAGCCCTTCACACAGTATGGTGTTAGAGTTTATTATACCGTATTGATACATGATCGTTGTGCAAAAATGGAAATATGATTTGTAATCCATGAGGGAAGTGTTTCAGGAGATTTCTAGACATGTGTAGCAATATCTTTCCGTCTCCCACATCCAGGTACTTAACAGAAGACAGTTTACTCTTTAGCACTGTGACCATATTCTCTATTAAACCCGCTTTACAGTTTCTACTGTTAAAGTCTTGCTTAGAAAGAAACCATGTTTATATCTGGTTAATCAACAGTGTAAAACTGTTGTTTGAATGGGAATTTACAAGAGAGGAAGAAGTTTTTCTCACTTAGCCCCTTCTCTTGTGTGCTGATTTATTGTTTACAGTTTGTTATAACTTTTAATTTCCTTTTATTTTTATATTACTTTGAGCTGTTGAATGTTGATTTTTCGTCGCTGTTAATTACAAAATGACTGCCTTTTCTCTGCTACAGTATTGTCAGCTACAGCACCATACCTGACTTTTTACCCACCTGAACTTGAGAACAAATGGCAGAATTGTGGTTGTTTTGACGATTGAAATGTGAATGAAAAAAGACCCGTAGACGTAGAGATTTAATTTGTTTTTCTCCATGAGAGCAGGTCTCTCTAGTGATTTGATCAGTTAAAGATTAAAAAGTTTTTTAGGTCACACATTTTGTCAAAGGGCTCATACAGCAGGTTTGCTCATATTTGAATACGCATCTGTTCCAAGGCTAGTTTGCATGCTTTTATTTGTTTTCTGTCAGTTTCATTTTCACATGGAATAAGCTACATTTAATGTCATCAACTATTCTTTCTTTCTTTTGCTTTTCCCAGCAATGTATTTGCACAAGATGACTTCAAAAAACTATAGTGCACTTCACTTTTCCTATGTAAATCTCTACAGTATCTTGTTCATTTTAATCTATCATTTAATGATGAATAATGCAAAGCTTTTATGTTACAGAATTACTTTATGCCACTGTATGTTTTTACCAGTTGAAAGACAAATTCAATAAACAATGGCTGACTGAGTATAATCTGACTCATCTGCAGGTGTTCATAAAAAGGATTAAGAGTAATCCTCAGTTCCTTAAATGCTGCTGCATCTTTATTGATAGCCTGTCTCTCTCATGCATGCAGTACTATAATAGAGCCATCAGGGGGAGGGACTTCTGCAGACACAAAAGCCTGATGGTGCTGCCAGAAGTGACAGAAAACAACAGAGACGTTAAAGGAGCAGTTTTGTGTCTGAACTATGAGGAGAGCAGAGCAGCTGTAGGAGACGTGGGAACCGATGCAAGTTTATCATCAGCTCTGACAGAAGATACGACATCAGGTCAGTTTGTGGAGGAAGTGTGACATGCAACTTATCATATAGGAAGTGCTATTTCAGTTTTTGTCATTTTTGTATGTACATAAATGTTCACTCTTATAGTGTTCAATTAATTACTATTCTGCTTTTAAAGTCTAATTCATAGCAGTAAAAAATGTTATTCTTAATACTTACAAAGCACATGTTGCTGCCAATGTGAGCCTGTTTGCCAGACCAAATGTTTCACAATAAGAGCAAATTTCACATATCCTGCCCTAATTACCCAAAATGCTCTTTTCTTTTAATCCTGCTATAATCACAATAACTAACCACTGTTACACTGCCCAGCTTGGCACAGCTGTATGGGTTGTGCTTGTTAAGTTTTTAAAGCCAATAATCAGTATTTAGACAAATGAAAGACAGACTGAGTGTATTTCCTTTGCTGGTCTCATAGTGTTTAAGCTTTCTGAACAGGCAGGTGAAAGTAGATCCAACTCTGAAGGAATGCTATAGAGCAAGCTGGGACATGTAAACATATTCATCTCTCCAGTCAGAAATCAACAGGAACACCTCTTTGAATCAGCAGGGTTGGACTTGTGGTGAAAGAGAAGGAGACGGCTGGATAGACGGGCTTTAGTGGTGCACATCCAGGAGGTAAACTACATCAATGAAGACACCTGGCATGGCGGTATTCAAGCAACAGCAAGTGGAGGATTTCTATGTAATTGGAGAAGAACTAGGAAGGTGAGTACAGTAGGAGATGTTTAATTACACCCCATAGAAAATGATCTTCACTTAGTGTGACTCAATGTGTGATTCATCTCTCCACTGCATACCTCTTGACCTAGTGGTCCCGGTGTGTACGTAGGTATGCAAACAGCTGGCCTGTTTAAGCTTGAACTGGGGAGTGTCGCTGTGTAAGAAGTAGGTTGAAGTTTACTACCAGAGATAAAGTTTAAAGGTAAATGCTCTCTAAGAAAACAAGCTCTGCGTGGACACGATATGTCCGAACCAGGAAAGAGGATAAAATTTGATTTACTGCTTTTGCAAAAGCTGATTCTGGGTGGATCAATGTGATGAAGGGTCGAGCCAGACAGCGAGGAAACTGTGTCCTATGGGGAAATGGATTAAAGGAAGTTGGCAGTGAGGATTGAGGAAGCTACAAATCCACTACACATGTGTGGAAGGGCGACTTTGGCATGTGCACCGCTTGCTAACAGATAGAGAGAGGGTGTGAAAAGAAAGTGACTTGACCTCTGACCTTTCACTTTTAGTCAGGATATACACTATGTCCCGGTGTTTGCTGGTCATTAGCTGCACAGCTTCTTTGACACACCCCTGACAGGATAAAACGAAGACCTGCTGTGGAAGTGCGCTCCAGCTGCATTTATACGCCTGTAGATGAAGAGTTTTGTGTCCAGCTTTAATTTTACATTGAGATTCCTCATATATTTGCCTCATGAAATATTCAAATTCATCTGCGAATGAAAAGATTGAATATTATTAGTGGGGCTGTCATCGAACAAAGAAATTCTTAGTGGACTAAAACTCTTAATTTTGTCGTCTAATAAATGAGTTGATGTGTGGAGTTTCTCCACAAAGAATTACACAAAAGCATTACTTTAAATCTTGTGTTCACCAGAGATGTGTTCATAAGTTTCTTGGAAATAAGTCATTCAGCATGAAAAAAAAGCATAAAAAATGACTAATCAACTAAAGAAATCTTTGTCGACTAAGACCAAAACGACCGATAGTCAAATAAATAGACAAATCAAATAAGAGGGGCCCTAATTATTATTAGATAAACAGGCAATTTGCTTAAATGATAATGTGTGCCATTTCCAAATACCCTTTATATGTTGCTGGTTAATAAATCACGCACTAATGCTTTATGGGTCAGTTATAAGCCATTAATAAGAACAACTTTCTTACTTTGTGGGAAAGAGCTGCACAACAAATGAACCTAAATGCATTTACTAACAATTTATGAACAATTATAAACTAAATGTATTATAGTCTTTCTCTTGATTTCTCTTGTTTGGTCCATAAAATGTTTACTGTCATAGGAGTAAAGAAACCAATTTGATAGAATCGATTATCAAAATAGTTGGTGATTAATTTAATAGTTGACAACTAATCGATTAATCGTTGCAGCTAGGGATGTCACAATATCAGATTTTCTCTACACGATTATTGTGGCCAAAAGAATTCACGATAACAATATTATCGTGATATCTATAGAAAATATGAGAAAAAATAATAATAATGCTATCAGTTAAATTCATCTTTATTTTCTTTATTGTGCATTTTGTCTCTTTTTTGACAAATATGTGACACTCAAAATATGAGAATAGGGAGGTGGAGAGAGTCTGTAACCATAACTGTATATATAAAATGATTTAAAAGACGCTGGATTATTACACGATATGATCATATGTGTATTATTAACATGATATCAATATTTCATATTTAAATATCACGGTTATTGTCAATACCAATTTATAGCGACACCCTTATTTACAGCTCTAAATGAGTTATCACGATTTATAACTGCAGATTATTTTCCAACATTGTAGGTGTCCTCATGATTAATTAAAGATTATTATTATTATTAATGGATTTGAACTAATCTATAAAAGATCCTTCTAAAGCGTTTATAAAGGGTTGATAAAGAGTGCTTTATTTGAGAGTAATACCAGTAAATGAAAGGCGTGGTAATGTGTTGTTTAAAGGCTGACAATATCACTGAGTTGAGGTTGAGCTGGAAACTTGTTGCCTGATAAGACGACTCTGCTGAGAGCGGAGCTTCGTACGTGTTCATCACTATACTGTCATGGGAGGTAGAAAGCTGATGTGGTTAAAAGCCACAACCGAAAACAAGAAGAGCTTTTTCAGTCACAGAACATTTCTGAGAATTTTATCACCAATTCAGCAGCTGGATTTTTTTTGCTTGCAGTCTTGTTGTGACAACTTTATAGTTAGTTGTGGAGGACTGCAGCCCACCCCACCCACGGTTTGTGAGAGCCTCATGGGTTCAGACCTCTCCACCAGACGCCACAATGGAACTGTTACTCAATCGTCCTCCCGAGAGGGTGAGGAAACTTGATGAGAGAGCGGCCAAAAACTTATCTCTGTGTAGATCTGTGTTAAGATCCTCTGTGGAACTGTTGAGCCATTCGCACACGGGAAGGTTGATTAATCACACTGTCCACCTACTGGTACATTATAATGTCACAGGGTCCCACGCAGTTGTACGCAATGTTTCTTTCCACTACTGATGGGAGTTTCTGGTAAACCAATCTGTAAAACAATCCTTTCCTTGAAATGTGAGGCATTTACTGACCTGTCTTACCATCTGAGCGATGACACTGATGATGACACATAGTAGGAAGTGTCACTGTGCGAGCCCACAGCTGCTTCCGGCCCTCCCACCAGACTGGTGAGGCTGTGGTGGTGAGCTGATTTACAAGTGACCGTCATGGCAGATGGTGGATTATGTGAACTCTACCTGTCAACAACACGTTGCCCATGTTGGGTCATAACACCCAAGAGCTTTTTTACCTTTACTACCACTTGCTGATACTGTGGCGGCCATGAGTGAAAAAACATCTTCTTTGTTAGTCATCATCGAGCAATGGCAAAAATTCACAGGATGCAATGCACTGGATGGGAAGTGCCATTGTCTTTGTTCATGCCTGAACAAGAACAAAAGGCTTGTAAACTTCCTATTTTGAAATTGCAAATACTGCACTTACATCCTCTACAGGTTTCACATTGGTTAGAACAGAAACTCATGGGCTTTGCTGTTTTTAGCTACTCTCGCTAGCAGCACAGCTTTAAAGATGGCGATGTCGGTCTGAAATGTCTCAACAACTATTGGATGGATTGCCATTCAATTTTGTACAGATATTTTCCAACATGTCCAACTCATCACACACTGATGCTTTGTCAGACCCCTTGGCGTCACTTTTTCGGTCGCAGTAAACACGTGCTTAATGTTGTAAATTAAACAAAAACACTTGTTTAGGATTAAGCAACACAATCACTATAGTTAGGTTTAGGAAAAAACAATGTGGTTGGGCTTAAAATGACTATGTTTGTACAGTGAAAATTTGACTGGGCGTAATGAACCCAGGACATGAACGAACAAATGATTGTAAAGTGAAAGCGAAACGTAACACACGGGACACAAACGGCGGTCTCTTTCGCTCTTTAAACTATGTCACCACAGTCCTGGCATACATTCCCGGTTTGTTTACTGTTGCCACGAATGGGTTTACATTGTAGTTAATGGAAAGCCCAACGTGTCTCCTACCTCCGCTAAAGGATGCCTAGTGCGGCGGTATCGAACGCCGACGGCCGTGACAAAGTGTTGGTATTTGACGCCCTGGGAATGAGAACAGGCTGGGCTTTCAGATTCCCTAGAGGATGAATCCTACTGACTTTGGTGATCCTCTGACGTTTCCTCTAGTGCAACCACGAGGTTGAACATTGTCATTTTTAGTGAAGTGTCTCGACAACTATTGGATGGATTGCTATGAAATTTGTTCAAAATGTCGACCTCAGGAGGAATTGTAATATTTTTGGCGCTGCCTTAACTTTTCATATAGTGCCACTATCAGGTGGTCAAAATGTTAATATTTAGAATTAAAATATTTTGATTTTAATACCAAATACCTGTAAAACTACATGTATATGTTATATATGACATTCCCGTCAGCCTTAACATTACTTTGTCTGTAGTGCTCATTAGAAAATGGCATCATACTAACATGCTAAACAAAGACGGTGAACATGGTAAACATCAGCATGTTAGCATTGATATTGCGTACATGGTAGTATGGGTGTAACGATACATCGATCTGGATTGACATATCGATTCATTGATCAACGATCCAATGTCATCGATGCAAAGTGAAAACATCGAGCATATCGTCATCTTTATTTTGAAATTCCCATGGTACGTCTGTGTCACAATTTCTGTCCAAGCGCACCTCCTCCCTACAGAGCCCAATACTAAAATTGTCAAATTATGTTTCAGTTGCTTTTTGTGAGTTAATAGAAACGTAACTGATTGTGTTAAATGAGCATATGATATCGTCTCATAACGATCGCAGGCTACTGAATTGAATCAAATCAAAATCATACTGTGGCAGACTTTGTGATATCCGCAAATATCATGTCGCTGTCCCAAGAATCGATATGATATCGTATCGTGATTGTTATTGAATTACTCAAATGTCCAACTGAACGCAGGAACACTGAAAAGGTCACTTCACACCACACTTGACATGGAAAGTGTTTCACAATTTGTCTCTGGGTACTGCGGTTTTTGTAATTTGAAGAAATACTAGCCACATTCTTGCAGAAGGAAATGAGGAGGAGAAATGTTTTGCGGAAGTTTGTTGACTACGAAGAGGATGCAGGGAGGGCAGGGATACACACTTACGGCCGCAGCCTTCAGATGTGTTGAAGTGAAAAGACCTGACAGTCGCGAGGCAGACAGGTGCTGCTGATGAACGCAGTAAAGTGCTAGAGTTTCTCCAGAGGGATTTACTGTACATGATGTATCTATAGCACGGACAGCAGGCATGCATGTACAAGGAGCAGGGCGAGGATGCGTGTAGTCAGCTCCGAGGAACAGACATTCCTGCTGTTGAGGGGGTGAAAAATGTGTTTATTCAGTGCAGCCTGGCTGAGGGAACTCCACGTTGACCTCTTCGACATTCCCAGAATTCCCGTTTTGACACAGAAGTCACTCCATTACTGTCAGCAGCCCTACTGCTCCACAGATACATAGTTGACATCGGACCACTTCAAAACAAGTGGGAATCTAGAGCACCCTGAGCTCTTCATGGGCATAAATGTTGTCATGATAATAGCAGATGAAGGGTTTGTTACACTAGATAATACAACAGAAATTACACTTTCTGCAATGATGAGTCATATTTTAGAAGTTTGAGCTGCTTCTCCTTCACATTGGAGATCACAGATGGTAGGGGTGGTTAGGGACAGGGCTTGGTCAATTATGAATCTGGCTGTCTCTGTCACGCCGCCCCAGAGGTTCAGTTGAGAAATGTGTTTAAATATTGGGCCGGCGCCACTTCGTCCGAGCATTCCTCCAACCTTGGCTGAAGATAATGACCTTCAGCTGTTGGAAGTGGAAACTCTGCAGGGAGATGGTGCTTTCAGCCCCACTGGCCGGCTTAGAGCTAAGACAGCCGGCACGCCTGGCCCGTTGTGGAATACCACTCCCAGCATCACCGCTCTCACCGCTGTTACTCTGCACCTCGTAACAACGCTACAGTAAAGCCCTTGCACTGACAGTTGTGTTGTTTACTTTCTCACCTTTGGGCTACAGCAAACACCACGAGGGGTCATTGTGTTCAGTCTTGTTTAACAGGCAAATCAAGGACACTGTCATGTGCTTTATGTTTGGTTTTGCAAGTGGACTTCATTGAGCGAGCCACTCCCCCTCCTCTCCTCAGTTCACACATTACCATAGTCATCTCGAACAGGATCAGCCTTTCAGGGATGTCTCAGGGGTGGAAATGTCCTGTGAATAGAACAGATAGAGGGAGCATTTCAGATTCCTCGCTGTTCCTCTGCTTCTGCGCCTCACCCGCCGTGTTTTTATTATTCCTTTGCGGCATGTGTGCAACTCTGTGAAGACCATTGTTACGACATACACCTCCTCCTTCTCTCCTGCATTTTCTGTTGGGTCATGTTCACACCGACATCTGATCTTGTCAGTGTTTTTGTTGCCCCTATATGAAGTTTATAAGCTTAATAATAACTCCCTGAGGCTTTGTGGTTAGAAAGTATATGATACGATATGATACAATACGATACGCTTTATTGTCCCCTTGGGGAAATTTGTCTTGGACTCAGTGCTGCACACCATCAGCTGCCTCCACAGCAGCATCAATAAATAGAAACATTAAAAACATTAAAAACAAACAACAACAACAACAATCCACATGTAAACAGAGAAACACATAACAATGTAAACCACAAACAACATATATTGCACATTACCAAGACCTATATAAAACAGCATAAATAAGAGATAAAAAAACAAGAATAAGAACACCATGACTCTATTGCACAACCCTACAGCCTCAAGAAACATTTTTTGAAATTTAAAATTTTGATCAAGGTGGGCACAAACAATTTTTTCAAACGGTTCAGTTTGCATTTGGTGACCCCGTATCGTCCGCCAGATGGTAAGAGCTCATACACATACCTCTCTAGAACCTGGAAGCTATATTGAGGTAACCTTTTTATTTGAAACACCTGTGCAATGCAACTAATACTACTGTATGTTTGTGGCGCTTATAATCTAGTTTTTCTATTTTTTTCTGGGTCAAATAAATGTTGATTTAGGTATTTGAGGCCATAGTTTGCAGTGTTGCTATTCTCGATTGCATATAAAGGACGTTCTTCTTCTAGCAAACATTTTGTACATCCTGTGTAATAGTCATTGAAGATCTTGGCTTGCGTGGTGAAAGTACACCTCAGTAATTGTTTGAGCAAGGCAACTTTAAAAACAAGTCTTCAAGAACAGCTCCCAGATGTGGTTGTAGAACTGCACAGGACAGGGTGTGCCTCAAAAAGAGCAAACTGGCTCTACCGTCTCAGACGAATGTGCTTAAGGAAAGGTTACTTTTACTTTTGTATTTAATCCATGTATTTGTTTAGTGATGAGCTGGAGCTTGTGTAAACTGCTGTGTGAAATGAGTGTAGCAGGAGCACAGTGTGTGTCCATGTGTTTTTGGACAGCCTTTATCCAGCAGCTCCAGCTCAGCAGGCTTTTTCCTTCTCCCCAAGCAGCGGCAGCAGAGATGTAGCAGGTGGAGAAGGAGCCTGTGGGCCGGGCTATTCTTAGCCCACTGTAGACACCGTGATGATAGTGGACACAGACTGGACAGCCTCTCACAGCCACCCTGGAATCTCTGTGTGGACAGTTATGTCCAAAACATATGCCTGCCAGTCATTATCTGTGTCCTCTCTCTGGGTGTTCTTTCACAATGTCTAAAAATACAAACGCATCTCTGTTGCATTGAATAATTTGCAAAGGGATACAGTAAATTATTGTGTCCACCGGCATTAAAGGGATAGTCCAGGTGTTTTGGAGTGGGCTTGTATGAGGTACTCATCCATAGTCAGTGTATTACAATCGATGATGGTCAGCACACCCCCAGCTTGGAGAAGCAGACAGGAGTTACTGCATAGAAGCAAAGCAAATTTTAGTCACCTAAAAGAAAGACCCACCTAAAAAAAAATCAACATCAGTTTAAGTGTACACTATATTTAGAATATTTTCACCGCTTTACCTTGCAGTCAGACAGCCCTTTCCGATGGGGAACTGAAACCGTAGCATCCATCTATGCTCTCATGAAATCCACCAGACTGTTGAAAAAATCTGTAATTTGACGTCGCTGAACATGGACGTTGCTGATCTACCGCTGCCTCGATCAAGTAGTTTGTTTGTGCTGTTGTGTAACTATGGTGAATCTGAACCAACCAAAGTCACACAATAACTCAAACAAACTAACAGATCGAGGCAGCGGTAGACCAGCAACTCCCGTGTTCTGCAAGATAAAATTACTGTTTTTTTCAATGCAGTCTGGTTGCTTTGTCGAGAGCATGGATAACGGCTTCAGTTCCTCGTCGGAAACATAGACTATATAGCTGTCTCATAGCGAGGTAAAAGGGTAAAACTATTCTAAAAATATTCTAGATATAGCGTACACTTAAACTGATGTTGACTTTTTTAGGTGGGCCTTTCTTTTAGGTGCCTAAAATACGTTTTTGCTGGCAACCCCGTCCACAGCAGTACATTACTTTGCTTCCTTGCTGGAACTCCTGTGTGTTTCTCCAAACCTCGGGGCATGCTGACCGTCATCTACTATAGGTAATACACTGACTATGGATAAGTACCTCATACAACTGCACTTCAAAACACCCAAACTATCCTATTCATATTTATTTTATACAATCACTACTGCATGCATATTTGACTGAATATTCCTCTTCGGTCTTGTGAAAGATAAAGTTCATCTTCCCCACTCAGAAACTTTTTGGCCAGCTCTGCCACCACTTCCGCCCTCATGTCTTTCTGTGGCCTGTTACTGAGGAGAGATTAGTGACTGAGAGGCTTGTTTTCAGTGTCTGAATGTACAGAGTGGGCAGGTCAGTCAGCCCACAGCAGCAGGAGTGGCAGCAGACTGAGATTACAAGTGCTGGTCTGATAATAAAGCCGTGGAGACTCACCTCATATATTTAACTGGGCGACAATGCTTCTCGTTCAGTCTGTCATTGGGTCAATTATGAGTGAAATGTGTAGTTATGTCAGGGGAGAGTGACAATAAAGTTTAGTAGTTTACTGGTGGAGTCAGCCCTGTCTTTAAGGGGTCATTTAGGGGTCAGTATAGCTCAGGATGTAAACATATTAACTAGGTGTCATAATCACATGTCCACAGACTGTAGCTTTGCAATACAAGAGCACAGTGAAAAGTGAAACAATAATCCACAGAGAGATGGTCTCTCACCCACACCTCTGTTGTGAAATATTCAGAGTTTTGGGGATTTTTTCAGTGGACTGATCTCTTGAGGATGGCGAGAAATTTGGCAGGAAGGTTGCTGGAGTGGGAGGACAGCAGCTCTGTCCCACACTGCTGGTCTGTCTGATTGTTCTCTGTCTTCCTGGGAAACAGGAAGTGATGGACTATACCTCAATATTTCAGCTGGTTTTGACACACAACTTCCTCCCTGTCAACATCCTGTTGTTAATTGTTTATTAGAAATTGATTTTCTATCTTGAAAAATGTTACCTATAGTACACTCAGTAATGTCTTCTTTTTTCTTTTGTGTCTGCAGTGGGCAATTTGCAATCGTCAAACGCTGTATAGAAAAGAGCACGGACGTCGAATATGCAGCCAAGTTCATCAAGAAGCGCCAGAGTCGGGCCAGCAGACGTGGCGTAAGGAGAGAGGAGATTGAGAGGGAAGTGGACATCCTGCAGCAGATCCAGCACAACAACATCGTAGCGCTACATGACGTGTACGAGAACCGCACAGACGTGGTGCTCATCCTCGAACTGTGAGTCAACAATGCATCACAACATCCGTACAGAATCAGAATCTTTTTTTGTCCATGTTTCGATTTGTGAGTTCATTTTGTTGACTGCTGTGTTTGCTGAAAACCTTTTTGCCAAGATCACGTGTGCCAGAAAGAACCAAACGTCTCTCGCAGAGTTATTAAAAGCTTGTGTTGAAAAGAAGCCTCAGATGGCCCCCGTTTGGGTCCAGCGAGTGCCTGGCATCATAGAGGGCACAATTAGGACGAAAAGAAAGCTCAGTCCAATCAAAGCAAAGGGGTAAACTGCAGAACAGTTCCTGTTAGATGCAGGACGAGACGCTTTGTGTCATTCAGTCTATTAGGTTTTCTTTGTATGAATATAAAAGGACATCATGTTTATGGGCCGCCAGCTGGTCAAAGGACACTTTACACCACTTTTCAGCAGCTTTTCACGTATTTTATTATGAAAAGGTTGAGCGCTACAGTGAGACATAAGTAGGGCAGATTGTTACCACAAACAAACATATCTAAGGCATCGTGACCCAATGCATCCTGAGAACTCACTTTAGATAACGTTCAAGAGAACTCCAGATTATCTGAGCCCACAGGATGTGTCTCTGAGTGAGTGTGTGTGTGTGTGTGTGTTACAGGGTGTCTGGAGGAGAGCTGTTCGATTTCTTAGCTCAGAAGGAGTCTCTCAGTGAAGAGGAGGCCACTCGGTTTATCAAACAGATCCTAGACGGAGTCCTGTACCTCCACTCCAAGAGGATCGCACATTTTGATCTGAAGGTACAACCCGCTCCATCTGTGCATATTATGTAAATCTATATTTGTCTCGTGATGACGACGATGTTCTTTACCTCCACAGCTACTGAACTGTCCGTTCATGCAAGGTTAAAGTGGAATTAATGTCACATATATATAGCAGGTGTTTACTGTCTCGCTATTCTGAATCACACATCCTTCCTGTTGTCTGTGGCTGAGGTCCAGTCGCTCAGATATAGACACCACAAGGTTATCTCCTCACTTTCAGAGAGCAGTGTCGCCCACGCTGCTGATAGTCACTATCCTGTTTTTTCTGAAGCTGCAGCTCCTCTTCACTCTTAATGCTCCTCGTTTGGCAATTAAGGAAAAAGAACACGCAGTGAAGGGCTCGATTCAGACCTGTCCGAGGCTGTGACCTTCACCTCACAATGACAGATCTGTGCGCTCATTTGTGTTGAGCATTTTCTGTGAAATCAGAAGGTTA
The DNA here is from genome assembly GCF_015220745.1 of Sebastes umbrosus. Taxonomy (NCBI): domain Eukaryota; kingdom Metazoa; phylum Chordata; class Actinopteri; order Perciformes; family Sebastidae; genus Sebastes; species Sebastes umbrosus. The sequence continues at coordinate 17,341,422 of NC_051272.1, forward strand.
ATAGTCAGTTGAGGAAAATGTTAAAACTGTCTGTCCAGTCAACGCGGATGTTACTTGTGACCTTTATATTGATTTATAGGAATCCAGAGCAACACAGTTGCTACACTAAACTCATCAATTAACGAGTTGCATCTTGTTGTTCAAGCCATATAAAAATACAATGTGTAAAAGTGACAAGTTGTGTGCTGAACTATTATCTATGGAGGACTTAAGCTGACATTATAATAAATAAAGAAAGAAATAAAGAAATGTAGAAATAAAAAAAACTCAAATATCAAATAAACGTGTAGATAATTTTATAATAAATAAATATGCACAGAAAAAATATTTATTTTTACAAATCACTTATTTTCATATCCATTTATTTTTAGAATTAATTATTTTCTGTTTACATTTATTTATGTTTTTTTATTTCCCTAATTTTTAATTTCCCTATTTATTCAAAGAAATAAATACATTTTATTTATTTCTATTTTTGTGTATACTTATTTATTTTCAAATCAACATGCATGTTTATTTGATAATTGAGGCCTTTATTTATACAAGTTCTTTCTTTATTATTTTATTCATTTATTTATTTATTGAGTCAATTATTTATTTATTTATTAACTATTTTTTTTAGATAATAGTAGCTTTAGTCCTCCATAATTTCCCAGCTATTTCTTTGTCAGAACCACTAACTTCCTGTAGTGGTCCTGGCCAAGAAATAGTCCGGCACATAACACCCGTAAATGCAGATTTGTCTTTTTTACACTATTGATTTTGTAGGTGGAATAAACGGGACACAATCTGTTAATTAGTTAACTTTAGAGGTGCCAAATTTCTAGTTCCCTTTGGACAGAGGCAGGCTAACTATTTGATACTGTTTCCAGTCTTTCTGCTAAGTTACAGTAAAGTGAATCAGTAAAATTTCCAAGATGTTGAACTTTACCTTCAATATTTTAATATTTTACACTGACAAGAATGACTGTAACAATGTTTTTCTTTAATGCTTACGCAAAAGGCAGCTTTACCCAGGTAATTGTTTTACTCAGTGTTGTTTGTGAATTGCCCAATCTTGGTATTAGTAGAAATCTGCTGACAAATCTGCTGTTTGTTTTTTTTTTGCACTTCAGCCTGAAAACATAATGCTGCTGGACAGGAATGTTCATCTACCCCGCATCAAACTCATAGACTTTGGACTCGCACACAAAATAGAAGCCGGGGCAGATTTCAAAAACATTTTTGGAACCCCTGAATTTGTTGGTAAGTGTATTTTATATGAGATGTGTTTGCAGTGAAGGACATTTTAAGAGGAGGCTTGGTGTTTTGTGATGCAGGAGTGTTTGCTGTCTATTTTCAGCTCCAGAGATAGTCAACTATGAGCAACTGGGATTGGAGGCAGACATGTGGTAAGAGCTTTTAATTACCTCTGACTCTGCTGCCTTCCATACACCAGGCTGCAGCGCATAACTTTGGATTAACCTTGTGCTGTTTTTTCACAGGAGCATTGGAGTCATCACTTATATACTGTAAGTTGGGATGATTCGTCATTATGAATATGGAAGCTTAACGTACCTAAAGAGATTATCAAGGATGATTTTTAAGTGAGTGTGTGAATGTTGTTTCAGTTTGAGCGGCGCGTCACCTTTCCTCGGCGACACGAAGCAGGAAACCCTGGGAAACATCTCGGCGATGGACTACGAGTTTGACGAAGAGCTCTTCAGCAATACCAGCGAGCTGGCCAAGAGCTTCATCAGAAAGCTCCTGGAGAAGGACACGAGGTAAAAGCACTGACAAACAGCTGAAGGTCAAAGGTCAATACAAAGCCTAGAATTAGAGGTTTCACTGCAATAAATCCTAAGCACATGCAGACATGACCCAAATGAATGAAAGGCCAGCCAGTCCACAGAAATCTAGAGCAAGGATTTAGTTTTTTGGACACAATGTGATACACTTAATAAAATAAGCTAAATAAACATTAGTTATACTGCAAGCTAATCCCAAGCAAAGCACTATATGTCTTTCTGTGTACCATGTGATCTTAATCTTGTTTCTTAACATGTGTTTCCATTTAAATGCACCTCCAGGAAACCAAATATTCCTGTGAAAGTAAAACCGGTCTGAATGTATTCCTGAGAGATTTACACATCCTAAGGCGTGACTGCTCACCACGCTCGGAGTTGTTCGGGTGTATTTACTCAGCTGCATTTTCTTTCTCTCATCATTTTAGAAAACGGATGACCATACAAGACGCCCTCAACCATCACTGGATTAAGGTATGCACTTGATTTATGCGTATTATAGCATGTTTTTGTTCCCTCAATAACTACTGTCAGCCCCACCTCCTCCTGCTACATGTGAAAACAACATTTAACAGTTGATGTCAAAGGTAACATACGGGTTACAGGTTTGTTTCTTATTAGAGCGCACAATCCATTTTTAAATGTGCCCAAAAAATGTTGACTTCATGCTCAAAAAGTTCACACCCGTTAACTTTATATATGTTGAAAACATACTTTATCACAGTTAGTGTATATTGTTTCCATCACTGCATCATTATTTTTTTGCACCCATCACCTATCAACACACTTATCTACACACTAGTTGTGCAAAAGGTTCAACAAACCCACGGTTCGGTTTGTATTGCGGTTTTTGGGTCACTGTTTCGGTTCGGTTTGTTTTGCACATTAGGGAGAAGAAACACATAACCATTTCCAATGTGTTTGAACTCCAAAATATCAAAATAAATAGATTGATTTATAGTAATGAAAGATATTTCTCTATGAAGCCATAACACCAATTTTATACACGAGATGAGGCAGGTTACGTAATGGTCAAGTAGGCCTTTGTTCAAATAATTGCCTCTTTTATGTCGTTGGTACCTCATCAGATAATAAGCAGGCCTGTATTTAATAGTTGTGCAACAGTTCAACAAGCCCACAGTTCAGTTTGTACATCAATGAACGGTTCGTTTTGGTTTTGCATCCCTACTACACACATCTTGTACAGCCGTCTTTTGCAGTCTGAAACTTTGCCTAGAAATTCAAGTGATCGAACTGAAGCACTAATTGTGATTTTCATGGCATGGACATTTAACAACCTGTAATAATGAGGAAATCTACTCCAACATTGGCCGCTGAGATGCATGCGAATGGTGTTTTGCTGTGGAGTCTCCATCCTGTTCGGTTACAAGCATGAAGCCAGGAAACATAACACCCTGAACAGGAATGTCTGCTGTTTTTTTGTGGCACTCTTACCTGCCATGGCTTTCGCTGTAGGGTCACACACTAACCCTGCAGTGCCACGTCTGCTGGGATATTCACCGCTGTGTGTATTCAAGATGCAACAATGAGACAGCCTCTCACTCACTCAGTGTGTCCTCCCTCCACCCTTCTGTCTGAAGTCCTGCGGCCACATGGAAGAGGATAGCGTTGCCCCTGAGAAAGCGGAGCAGTTGAAGACGAAACGTCTAATGGAGTACACCATCCAGTCCCACTCCAGCATGCCCCAGAACAACACATATGCCAACTTTGAGCGTTTTGCCCACGTGGTGGAGGACGTCAGTCTGATGGAGACAGGGCTGTCAGAGGTGGCAGGAGCCCGCCACACTCTGCAGGGTGATATAGAAGCGCTGCTCTCCATCTACAACGATAAAGAGAGCTGGTACAAGGAGGAGAGCGAGACTGCGAGGAAGCAGCTGTCACAGGTCCGCTACGAGTTCCGTAAAGTGGAGGCCACGAGGAGGCTGCTGCAGGAGGACATTAAGTCTGTAGATGCCAGTCTGGAGAGCATCAGTGGGAAGTACAGCCAGAGGCAGAGTAAGCTGGACGCTCTGAGAGAGGAGCTGAACTCTGAGCTGAAGTGGCTGCAGGAGATGATGAGCTCTCTGCATCCAGAAGGAGCCAACGGCAGCAGCAACCACAGCAGCAGTCTGAATACGGACGTGAGGCAGGCGCTGAAGGAGCTGCTGCATCCGTCCTGCAGGAGGGAACTGTGCCCCGAGGCCCAACAGCCACTCACAGAGTCAGGCTAACAAATAAAAACACACCTTAAAAATCTAAACGTGTTTTTGAAAATGAAGCTGTTTGAATGTAGCACAAACTTTTGAATGTATAGTCTCTATAGTCTTTATATTTTCTTTATTTCAAATGTTTATTTTCTTGTGTGAACCATGTAGTACGATAGTAGGAATCGGAAATTGGCTTATCTGCATTCTTTCTGAGTTTGGTGAGAAGATGGATACCACTTTCTTGAAGCTACAAACAGGAGATAGTAAGCTTAGCTTAGCACAAAGACTGGAAACAGGGGGAAACAGCTAGCCTGGCTCTGTCCGAATGTTAAAAAAAAAAGAAACTGCGTACCAGCACCTCCAAAGCTCAGTGTTACATCATGTTTATTTAAGCCGTAAAAAAAAGTATAAAAACGACAAATTGGGGTTTTGAAGTATAATTATGGCACAATAATAGTAATTATTCTAAAATGTAAGTGATATTTGCAGACAAGTATGGTCTCGTTGTATTGAGCGGGTTTGGTAGCTTTTTATTTGGACAAGATAATGAAGATAAATATTAGTTGTGAGTTTTACTGTGTCATGGCCAGAAGGCTCAAACAGCAGCTCTTTTCAATGGAAGAAGTTCACATTTTTTTAATTGATTTATTTTTTCATTCCATTTTATTTTTAGGACTGTATATTAATGTGTATATTTTTTTCACAAAGATTATCATTTGTAAAGTTGCATGTGTTGTCCTAAATATGTTGTTTGTGTTTTTGTTGTTGTTGTTTTTTAGATTATTTTTCATTGATTCAAATGTGCACTTTTACTAAAGATTGAATTTACTTATTTATTTTTTTATTTCTTTCTTGGAGATGTTTTATGAGTCAACAGGAAAACCAACATCTGTGATAAGATCACGTGTGTTTCAAAATGTGTCACCTCCGTACCAGTGTTTTTAGCATCTCAACAGATATTCCTGTTCACGCCTCACACTTTATGGCCTCTGATGTGCACACCGACACCACTGTTGTTTAAACACTGAAATAAATGTTCACCATTTATTATGTTGCCCGTTTACAAATTCTTTTGATCTGAGATTTCCCTATACTTCCTGTTGTACCTCAGATTACAGTGTAAAAATTAGACCCGTACATAATGCATAATGTTTTTGAACTTGCTTGAACATTTGACATTAACATAAAAGATACTTCCATTGTTATTTCATCCACTCATTGTGTCTCTGCAGCCTCTGAATCCCAGACAGGCCATGGTGAAGAGGTTGTCAGTGGTCAACTTGGATAACTTTAAGAGACAGTACGCAAGACGCAGGTGGAAGGTAAATAAAAGCATTTTTAGTACAGTTGGTTCATATATTATAAAAAATGTTGCTCTTGATAGCTTTCAGGAGTCACTCTCTTTGCTTTTTATCTGTTCAACAGATGTCATTCAGAATTGTGGCTCTGTGCAATCACTTAACGCGGATCATGAAGAAGGGCAACAAGCTACCTCAGCCGGACGAGGTAAGAAATAACTGCTGTAAAGCTAACAGTAATGGCTCAGTCTGGACAGTTGGGAATTTTGCATATTCACTTTGTTGCTGAGAGTTAGATGAGAAGATTGATACAGCTCTCATGTCTGTATGGTAAATATGAAGCTACAGCCTTTTAGCTTAGCTTAGCATAAAGACTGTCCAAGATTTCCAGGAGCAGTGACTTCCCGGAGTTTTGTTGTCAATGTGACGTTGCTAGGTAACCAATGGAGACTGCAGGAAGCATGATTTCGGGTTGTCCGTCTGTCCGTCCATCCATTCATACCATTCTCGTGAACGCAATATCTCAAATTTTTCACAAACGTCCACTTGGACTCAAAGATGAACTGAGTAGATTTTGGTAGTAAAAGGTCAAAGGTCACTGTGATCTCACATCCGTCCCATTATTGTGAACGTGATATCTCAGGAACGCCTGGAGGGAATTTCTTCAAATGTGGCACAGACATTCACTTGGACTCCCCATAACTCTAGAATTTAAATGCTAATTATAACAATTTCAAACAAATATCTAATAGGATAAAATTGTGACATTTTGGACAGACATAGATGTAAACTGCAACTTGACCGGTTGGCGGAGGCATACAACCACAAGGCGGTAATTCTAGTTCTAAGTTTTACACTCAAATTTTTGCACGGATTAAACAAACAAAAAATAAGGTGTCAACTTGTGAGCTTTGAAGGTTCTGGTAAGTGGATTTTGTTAACTTAAGACAACCCCAGGTTAGCTCTTTCCCCCGTTTTCTTTTGTGCTAAACTAAGCTGCTGGTTGTAGCTTCATATTTACCGTACTGTACAAACATGAGGTATCAGTCTTCTCAACCCAACGCTCAGCAAGAAATCAAATATGTGTATTTCCTAAAATATTCAGCTATTTCTTTAAGAGTAACCATTTGCAGTAATAATGCAGCTACAATCTGAACCGTGCTGCATTGGACTCTTCACATAACGCTACATGGTTACACTGGTATTTTGCAACTAGTTATTCATGGACCCTGCTTTTTTTTATAAAAACAATAAAATAATATTTACATTTTGTGGACTCCTACAACTGTCATCACTTGTCACCACACAAACAATTTCACAGCTGTTTCTCAACTCCAACATTTGGATTGTTTCAGAGGGATTGTGAAAGTGACCAAGAGGAAGAAATCCTGAAGAGGAGGCCGAGGAGCAGAAAGAGAAGCAGCACTTCCTGAGAGCAACAAGTGTGCCGGGCGGTCAACGATGTTCGGTTGCAAAACAGTGACTCTGGACCTCTGTGACTCACACTTTGCAGCTGTTACTTGTCATAAAGAGTCATCTCACATTATCTGTTTGAGTGACTGCTGTGTATGCAGCATTTTAATTGGTCAAGGCAACTTTGCGTGTGTTGGTGACCCACAACACCAGCAGATCCTCTGCTATGTGTTAGATAGCATTCTGCCATTTCTAAATTCAAACTAGCGTTTTCTGGCATAATAAGATATAACTGATTATTGTTGACAGGAACTGAGAAGCCAATGTTAGCACCACGTCCACAAGAATGTACAGTAGGCAGCTTCCTCTTACAACTGCAGTCTTAAAAGTCCCTCAGCTGTTGTTTAACATCCGAGTATTGACAGTTAGATTCTCTTCTTTTTATTGTGCAGGCTGCATGTGTGAATTTACAAGAGGTGTGTTGTTGAAAGCACTGACAGATGAATGAGATGGTAGCAGATAGCCAAATGTTTACATGTTGTTCTGCTTAACTTACAGCAATGGCTGTGTAATCACAGTTAACCATTAACCTCTTCATTTGCCACATCAGAATAATTTGCCTGTAGCCTGTACACTACACAGAGCTATCTGTTAACTGTAGTTAACACAGGATAATTTTAATTACTGTCAATTACTCGTGTCTAATGGGGCAATAATTGCATTTCATCTTATGCATACATAAAGACTGTATATAGATATTTTAATTATAAAAGACATTTCACAGTTGAATTTTTGAAAGCAGTTGTTAGGTCCTAGTGTATGTATGGTGTAAATATACATAAATATCAGCCAAATGTCTTAATTTCACTGTTACTTGTATTTTAGCTCATTAAAAAAAAGAGCAAACACTGTTTTAAACACACACATGCATCTTTTTCTGTTCACTTGTATGTATTGTATGTAATGTAAATTGAAATTTTGTTTAATAAATTAATGAACGTGATTGTTTTTCTTTGTGAGTTTTTAAAAAGTAAATAAAAACAATGACTCCATCACAATGTAAAAATGACAGCACCATTTAGCCTTTAATTCTTTTAGGGCAGCGGTGCCCAAACTTCTTCACTTGGAAGGCCTAAACTGAAACTTAATGGTGGGTCACGGGACAAAAGCAAACACCTATTGTAATGAATTGTATTTAAGATGCAAAATGGTACTATAGGATCCCAACCTCATTTGATTGAAATGCCTTTTGTCCGTGTGCCACTATCTCTGCCTCCATTTTTTTCTTACCTCATTCACGCCAAACTGACTTCTTGCACAATTGTCACTCTGCCCACCATGCTCAGATTATGAAACAATTCATTAGTGATCCTACATATTTAAAGGGCCTCCCAAAAAAAAGAAAACAGAAAAAAAGAAACTGATTTATATTAAAAACTTTTGTTGATATTTTTTTTTTGCTAGAAACATCTGACCACTTTGGGCAGCCCTGTTTTTGGGCAATCACATTATAAAATGTTCTCGTTAACTGCGATCTCTATGTACAGGTGTGATTATTACCATATATTAGTCTAGATGTTTGAAAAGATGACCACCAAAGACGTCTTTTAGCACATCTCACAAGACAACCTTGAATGTTCTGTTCAAACACACATAACAATTGGCCCGGGGCGTCACGCCCCCGGGCCAATTGAAATGTTCCCGTCAAACCACAATAAGGCTATAAAAGGTACACAAAGTGGCCCTTGACAATAAATACATTATGAATTCTCTGAACATCAGTGAGCACTAATTGTGGTAGTGCACTCCTACTGGTTTTTCCCCCAGCCACTGGGCAATAATTTAGTCTCACAACAGAACCGTTGTTTGGGTCCAGTTAGGCTGAAAGGGATGGGAGGGATAATTTGACCTGAACTAAATACATTTTTGGCAGCGACACAATGTAGGCCAATTACACACTGATGCTAAGAAAGGAGTCCTAATCAACAAGTGGGTCAGTCTGAAATCTATAAGCCTGTTTGTGCTTCAGCATTTACGCCATTACAGAATTACTTAACGTTCAGTATAAGAACACTGTGTAGAACTGCATATTAAAGTATGAGGGATTTAAAGAGCCATTTAGTTTTGCACTTCCATAAAGTTGGGTGACTCACAAGGGACACATAACAAAGGGAATGGTCACAATAAAGTAACAGCTTCATGCTCCTAAACCTCTGGATCTTACATTTCCCATAATGCAACCAGTAACATCCATTCATTGGACCCTCCCTGTCTGATCAACACCCACGTCTTTCAAACTCCATGACCCCAGTTTGTAACTAAGACTCTCTGTTAAAAAACTGTAGTCTCCGAGCCGCAGAGACAAGCAGAGACAAGCAGAGACAACCCTGTCGGGTTAATTTTTCAGACTTTTTTTTTCAACTTTATTGACAAAGAAAATGGAATATACAATAAGGATACAGAGAAAATATTATTTATTTATTTATTTATTTAGACTATATTATTATTATTTATTTGTATTTGTTCTATGAATTGTACTAAAAATATTCATTTATTTATATTTATACTATAAAAAATAAGTAGAAATGACAAAGCTTAAAACCACTGTTTTCCCAGACTGAGAAGAACTCCTCCTTATGATGAGTATACCGACGTTTGTGTGTAAAATTGGTGGATTGGCCCTTCAAGTTCTTCACAAGAAACAATATGAAAAAACTGCACAAAGTTTCAGTGCTTTGATCTACATAGAAATTCATATTTTTGTGATTTCATCTTTACATTTTGAGTAAATAAATACACACAGACAGCAGGATGCATGTCATGTAATACACATTATCCACAGTACTATACTAGATTATACTAGATTTTAGTCTATTGAGCTAACGTTCCCCTCTTAAATATAATTAAATTTAGCATGTACTAGCATGTATTACTGAAGTAAAAGGTGTTAGAGTTACTGGCATTAAGAGCAAAAAGCTTAATATGTAGCTGTCAACAGTCACACTGTTGACTTTATACATCTCAAGTCCTTATTTGATCATAAACATACAGCAACTCTCCGATTCTACTGTACAGCGTTACGTTTCTGTTCAATGACAACCTGTGATTTACTGGCACAAGATGAGATGAGAGAAAACATTTAAAGCACGCTCGGGGTCACTCGTCTGTATGGAGTCTCTCTCCAGGCGGGTGACAGTAAATATTTCAGCCATGTCTCACTGAAATATGACCTGAGTCCTTTGTAGATTTGTCATTGATAGAGAGTGAAATGACATGGCTTCCAGTCAACCGTTACAGTTCGGTCTGAAGCATCTCGTATAACAGAGTCACAGCTGGTGTGATGGGATCAATTCTGTGGTGGACCAGCGACGGCGTTATGGGATCATAGGATACCAGCAGACTTACTGCTGGGATGAACTGATGGATGGGTCGCTCACACAGACAAATAAGGAGCGCTGTCAGAAATCTAAGTGTAAACCATGTCCTTCATTGAAAGAGATACCAAAGAGGCAGATCTTGACTGTGTCAGGAGGCCAGACTGTAATATGTAACGTGGTTTGCATAACCCAATGACTCTTCACAGCCAGAATGTTACTGTACATTACCTGCAGGTAAATCTGAAGTGTGAGGCACCATGGTGACTCTTAACATCATATCATAGGCATTTGACATGCTCATAATCCATGTGTAAACATTATAGCTTTTATGGCAGTGTTGGACCTCTGTTGAAAGTGGATATGTACTGTACAATCCCACCCTGTTGGGACGTTGAGATCATTGCATTGCATTAGCTAGTGACACGTAATGTTATTGTGGAAGAATTAAACTTTGGTCAGAGGAGTAGCTTTCCAGTGATATTTTGTGTTTCTTTCACAATGATGCCACCTGGTGGGCGTAACAAAGACATCTGGAGCAAGACCAATAGTAGATGAAAAAGTAATGATTTGTGTCATGAAAATAAAAACAAAATGTGAAAAGTAAATCTATGCAAAAAAAACAACAACAAAAATCTCATTAATAAAGCATGCAGACAAGAAACAGACAGAGATGAAACTTGTGAGCATATCAAGTGATAAATTGTAAGCCTCCAACATGCGTTTACAGTGTAAGTAGAGGTCATGTCTTGTTTACATGTGTGAAAAACAAAATATGAATCTCTCCTTAGAATATAGATTAAATCTGCAGCTATAAGGTTTAGCACTCTAATATTAGACTACATTTTGTTCTGGACTTGTTATATATTTGCAGTCAACCATATGTCACTTGAATATTATGTGAATTGTTATTGTATTCAGAATTATACCTCTGATATTACAGCTAGCTGTGTGCACAGTGACAAATGTCAACAATACATCCTCTGACTCCAGCGATTCATAGTGTCTTATTTCCTGCGAGCACCTGAGGGCTGTGTGCTCAGTGAACAGAGCCGTCAGAGGATCTGACAGCGGCGGCTGTGTAACTCTGGAAACAGACCTGAGGGCATTAATCATGAATGCCAGCCTCTCACTTTATCTGTGTGATCATTAGGCCATACTTTAGCATGACGATCACTCTCTGGAAATGAGCTCCAGGAGGCTGCTTCCATTATTCATACCTACAAGAGCACAGTCGGCCCCCTATTCTTGGAGATGAGACTTAATGAAAGGTGGCCATATTTAGGCTCTGTGCTCTTGTCACTGAGGAGCATGTCTTTGTTAGTGGTCTCAACCCCCCCATGCGTCATCCTTAGCAATCTGCTTCCCCAGAACCTGCGTGATTAGACCCAAGAGAGGTGATAGGTATTCCTTGTTAGGATGCAGAGGTTTACTTGTACACCCCTTTAAGGAAAAGCCTCACATTTGATTGGTTGACCTCTTCATCAAAGTTGAGTTTTGCTGCCTTAAGAGCAACTGCAGATCTGACAAAACTTTAAAGTGGGTCACTGATTCATGTGGCAGACAGTTACTGCCTCAGGCCTATATATTTCGAAAGCAATATTATTCTTGATTACATTTTTATACATAGTTCATACTGATTATTTAAATTCAGAACCTTTTCATAGGACTATTCAAGTGTCTTGTCAAGAAAGAATTGTCAATCTGATTGTTTGAAGTGGTTGTTGAAGGTGTTGTAGTTCAATATATTGATTCCCATAGGTGACAAAATGCAGAGAGTGTACCTGTCACGGCCATGGCTATGCCCTTGTGTTTCCTATTCCCCTCTCCTCTTGTCTCCATTATTTGTGTATAATTTGTTTGTGTGTGTGTGTGTATGTGTGTCTAGCTGGGCCCCAGCTTACTCACCTGCGGGCATTCAGCTCATCACCTGCCTCAGCTCACACACACCTGCCATTCATCAGGTCCTCTTCTCTGCAGTATATCTACCCTGGCCCACTTATCTCCAGATCGTTGTTTTCAGCTACAGCAGTAGAACCACGTACATCTCAGACCTCTAATTAATTCCTGTGAGATTTGTGCTTGTTTTTGTAAGATCAGTCAATCAATGAAAAATATCTGAGAAAAAAAGTCTGAAAAATGTCTGTAAAAGAAATTCTGAAAAATGTCTGAAAAAGAAAGTCTGAAAAATGAAAGAAAAAAAAGTCTAAAATATTTTCGAAAATAAAAGTCTGAAAAATTTTACCGAAAAAAAAGTCTGAAAAAATATCGGAAAAAAGTCATAGTATAGTATGTCGAAAGATTTTATCAAAAGTAGTCATAGTATAGTATGTAGAAAAAAGTCATAGTAAAGTATTTGAAAAATGTCGAAAAAAAAAAATTCTGAAAAATGTCCAAAGAAAATGTCTGAAAAATGTTTGAAAAAAAGTCTGAAAAATGTCCAAAAAAAAAGTTCTGTAAAATGTCTGAAAATAAATTCTGAAAAAATGTGAGATAAAACAAAGTCGGAAAAATGTTCGAAAACAAAGTCTTAAAATGTCCGAAAAAAAATTCTGTAAAATAGCAAAAAAAGAATTCTGTAAAATGTCTGAAAAAAAATCTGAAAAATGTGAGATTAAACAAAGTCCGAAAAATGTAAAAAAAAAAAAAAAAAGTCTGAAAAATGTAAAAAAAAAAAAAGGTCTGAAAAATTTCGGAAAAAAGAAAGATGTGCAAAAAAAATTCAGAAAAATAATTCTGTAAAATATCTGAAAAAAAATTCAGAAAAATGTCTGAAAACAAATTCTGAAAAATTTTCAAAAAATGTCGGGAAAAAAGTTCTGAAAAATGTCCGAAAAAATTCTGAAAAATATTGGAAAAAAATTTTGTAAAATGTCTGAAAAGGAAATCTGAAAATGTTTAAAAAAAAAAGTCTGAAAAATGTTAAAAAAAAAAGTCTGAAAAATGTGAGATAAAACAAAGTCTGAAAAATATCGGAAACAAATCTGGAAAATGTTCGGAAAAAAAAGTCTGAAAAATGTCCAAAAAAAGAAGTCTGTAAAATGTCTGAAAAAAAATCTGAAAAATGTGAGATAAAACAAAGTCTGAAAAATGTACAAAAAAAAGAAGTCTGTAAAATGTCTGAAAAAAAATTCTGAAAAATGTTCAAAAAAAAAGTCTGAAAAATATTCGAAAAAAAGTATGAAAAAAAGTATGAAAAAAAGTCTGTAAAATGTTCGAAAAAAAAGTCTGAAAATGTCCGAAAAACAATTCCGTAAAATAGCAAAAAAAAAGATTCTGAAAAATGTCTGAAAAAGAAAGTCTGAAAAATGAAAGAAAAAAAAGTCTGAAAAATGTTCAAAAAAAAAAGTCTAAAATATTTTGGAAAATAAAAGTCTAAAAAATGTTACCGAAAAATAAGTCTGAAAAAATATCGGAAAAAAGTCATAGTATAGTATGTCGAAAGATTTTATCAAAAGTAGTCATAGTATAGTATGTTGAAAAAAGTCATAGTTGTAGGGGTTCTACTTTAGTAGGTTTTGGTTATTAGCAAATTAATTAATAAATAATAATAGAATTATTAATATTAATAAAGATTATCAATAAACATCAATAATAAACGGGGCACCACCCTGGAATCAGGGACCAATGACCAAAACGTTAATATAGTCTCATTATATATGCTAAACTATCAATTTGGAACGTTGATTAATAATTAAATTAATAACTATAACCAAAATAGATAGTAAAGGTTGAAGGATATCGGAGTTCTTGACATAGCAGAGGTTGGCATTATTCACTCTTGTGCAACATTAAACAGACCAGCATGTATATTCCACAAACATTTATTTACAAGTTAATAAAGGTTCAAAACACAATATTAATCTAACTAAATAACTAAACTAAACAAACCAAACAAAGTGTGTGTGTGTGTGTGTGTGTGAGAGAGAGAGAGGGGGGGGGAAACAAGATGGGTTCTTGTCTCAAAATGTCTGTATGGCCTACAAACAAAATGGCGGGCACTGTAAAACTACAAAGATGGCTGAATCAAAGATGGCTGAATCAAAGATGGCGGAATCGAAGATGGCGGAATCAAAGATGGCCATCAGCATGTCACCACATGACCTCTTTGTTCTTCTGAGAAGAAGGACAGAGAGGGGGGTGATGTGGGGTTAAGATTATCTGAAGCTGTATGTTTATGTTTAACTAATTCACAGTTTCTGTATGTGATCTTTATGTGTGTTAGATATGCAGTGGGTTAGAAAAGATGGTTAGTTTGCATGCAAAACCTTGTCTATGTGAAGCATAAACTAAACACATCAGATGTGGCGAAGCCAGTTACCCAAAAATCAAATACAGATAAATCAACACAGTCAAACTCAATGAATAACATTAAACCAAATCAATACAAGTACTTTCTAGAAATCAAAGTTGGACAGTCTTGCTCAGCCCTGTGCGATTGCTAATGCTAAGGCCCAGTACGTTACCAATCCATGGAAGAAAAGGGTTTGTGATTCCATGTGTTGAAGTTGTGGTTCCAAGTCAAAGAGGTCGTCTTTGCTGTTAGTTTGGTGCTTTCTTTGCTTGATAGCTTGAAGTTAGCTGGTGGAAAGGGCAGAGCACTCGCGTCGTCTGCCGTTTGGTTCCTTGGTTGCAATGGCTGTTTCCTAACAGGCCATTGATCAGAACCAGAACTGTTTTGCAAGTTCTGGACTTGAGAGCCGTTCACCTCAACCAGGTCAGCCTGGGTTGAGGAGATGAAGAGCAGAGAGAGCGCAGCAGCTCACCTCTGGCACGTCAGGAGAGATGAGCAGATGAGAAGAAAGAGTCGAAAGGGTCACCTCCAGCAGCTGGTCAGCTTGTGTCAGGAGGTGAAGAGCAAAGAGTCGAAAGAGGAGGAACAAAGGACATTCCTCTGGTTTTGTTCTGTGTGAATTTCACACCTCTGGGTGAAATGTTACTGTAGCCAATGAGAGCTGAGATGAGTCCTGTGGTCAAGGATCAGGTTACTGAGGTCATGAGGTCACTTGAAACCAGCCAGATGCTGGGTCCCTACATAGTAAAGTATTTGAAAAATGTCGAAAAAAAAAAAATTCTGAAAAATGTCCAAAGAAAATGTCTGAAAAATGTTTGAAAAAAAGTCTGAAAAATGTCCAAAAAAAAGTTCTGTAAAATGTCTGGAAGAAAATTCTGAAAAATGTGAGATAAAACAAAGTCGGAAAAATGTTCGAAAACAAAGTCTTAAAATGTCCGAAAAAAAATTCTGTAAAATAGCAAAAAAAGAATTCTGTAAAATGTCTGAAAAAAAATCTGAAAAATGTGAGATTAAACAAAGTCCGAAAAATGTAAAAAAAAAAAAAAAAGTCTGAAAAATGTAAAAAACAAAAAAGGTCTGAAAAATTTCGGAAAAAAGAAAGATGTGCAAAAAAAATTCAGAAAAATAATTCTGTAAAATATCTGAAAAAAAATTCAGAAAAATGTCTGAAAACAAATTCTGAAAAATTTTCAAAAAATATCGGGAAAAAAGTTCTGAAAAATGTCCGAAACAATTCTGAAAAATATCGGAAAAAAATTCTGTAAAATGTCAGAAAAAAAAATCTGAAAATGTTTAAAAAAAAAAGTCTGAAAAATGTTAAAAAAAAAAAAAGTCTGAAAAATGTTAAAAAAAAAAGTCTGAAAAATGTGAGATAAAACAAAGTCTGAAAAATGTGAGATAAAACAAAGTCTGAAAAATATCAGAAACAAATCTGAAAAATGTCCAAAAAAAGAAGTCTGTAAAATGTCTGAAAAAAAAATCTGAAAAATGTTCAAAAAAAAAGTCTGAAAAATATTCGAAAAAAGTATGAAAAAAAAGTATGAAAAAAAGTCTGTAAAATGTCCGAAAAACAATTCCATAAAATAGCAAAAAAAAAAGATTGTGTAAAATGTCTGAAAAAAAAAGCTGAAATATGTTCAAAAAAAGTCTGAAAAAATGTAAAAAAAAAAAAAATCTGAAAAATGTCCGGAAAAAAGTCAGAAGAAAGTCAGAAAACAAATCTGGAAAATGTAAAAAAAAAAATAAAAATTCTGAAAATTGTTTGAAAAAAAAGTCTGAAAAATTTCTGAAAAAGAAATTCTGTAAAATATCTGAAATAAAAATTCTGAAAAATGTTCAAAAAAAAAGTCTGAAAAATACTCGAAAAAAAGTATGAAAAAAGTATGAAAAAAAGTCTGTAAATGTCCGAAAAACAATTCCGTAAAATAGCAAAAAAAAAGATTGTGTAAAATGTCTGAAAAAAAAAGCTGTAATATGTTCAAAAAAAGTATGAAAAAATGTAAAAAAAAAAAAAAATCTGAAAAATGTCCGGAAAAAAGTCAGAAAAAAGTCAGAAAACAAATCTGGAAAATGTAAAAAAAAAAATAAGAATTCTGAAAATTGTTTGAAAAAAAAGTCTGAAAAATTTCTGAAAAAGAAATTCTGTAAAATATCTGAAAGAAAAATTCTGAAAAATGTTCAAAAAAAAAGTCTGAAAAATATGCAAAAAAAAGTATGAAAAAAAGTCTGTAAAATTATCGAAAAAAAAGTCTGAAAATGTCCGAAAAACAATTCCGTAAAATAGCAAAAAAAAAGATTGTGTAAAATGTCTGAAAAAAAAAGCTGTAATATGTTCAAAAAAAGTATGAAAAAATGTAAAAAAAAAAAAAAATCTGAAAAATGTCCGGAAAAAAGTCAGAAAAAAGTCAGAAAACAAATCTGGAAAATGTAAAAAAAAAAAATAAGAATTCTGAAAATTGTTTGAAAAAAAAGTCTAAAAAATTTCTGAAAAAGAAATTCTGTAAAATATCTGAAAGAAAAATTCTGAAAAATGTTCAAAAAAAAAGTCTGAAAAATATGCGAAAAAAAGTATGAAAAAAAGTCTGTAAAATTATCGAAAAAAAGTCTGAAAATGTCCGAAAAACAATTCCGTAAAATAGCAAAAAAAAAGATTGTGTAAAATGTCTGAAAAAAAAAGCTGTAATATGTTCAAAAAAAGTATGAAAAAATGTAAAAAAAAAAAAAAAATCTGAAAAATGTCCGGAAAAAAGTCAGAAAAAAGTCAGAAAACAAATCTGGAAAATGTAAAAAAAAAAATAAGAATTCTGAAAATTGTTTGAAAAAAAAGTCTAAAAAATTTCTGAAAAAGAAATTCTGTAAAATATCTGAAAGAAAAATTCTGAAAAATGTTCAAAAAAAAGTCTGAAAAATATGCGAAAAAAAGTATGAAAAAAAGTCTGTAAAATTATCGAAAAAAAAGTCTGAAAATGTCCGAAAAACAATTCCGTAAAATAGCAAAAAAAAAAGATTGTGTAAAATGTCTGAAAAAAAATCTGAAATATGTTCAAAAAAAATCTGAAAAAATGTAAAAAAAAAAGATTCTGAAAAATGTCCGGAAAAAAGTCAGAAAAAAGTCAGAAAACAAATCTGGAAAATGTAAAAAAAAAATAAGAATTCTGAAAATTGTTTGAAAAAAAAGTCTGAAAAAAGTCTGAAATGTTTGAAAAAGAATTCTGGAAAATATCGAAAAAAACATTCTGGAAAATGTCTGAAAAAAAAGTTCGGAAATCTTTTCAGACTTTTTTCTGAACAAATTTCTAGACATTTTTTTTCAGACATTTCCAGAATTGTTCTGGCAAAAAAATAAAATTCTGAAAAATGTCCGAAAAAAAAATTCTGAAAAATAAAAAATTTCATGTCTGAAAAATGTCTAAAAATGTTAAAAAAAAAAACAAAGTCTGAAAAAAGTATTTAAAAAAGTCTGTAAAATGTTCGAAAAAAATTCTGAAAATATCCGAAAAAAAATTCTGCAAAATGTCTGAAAAGAAATTCTGAAATATATTCAAAAAATGTCAAAACAAATCTAGAAGGTGTTAAAAAAAAAAAAAAAAAAAAAGAATTCTGAAAATTGTTTGAAAAAAAAGTCTGAAAAAAGTCCGAAATGTTTGAAAAAAAAGTCTGAAAAAAGTTCGAAATGTTTGAAAAAAAATTCTATAAAATATCGAAAAAAACATTCTGTAAAATGTCTGAAAAGAAATTTTGGAAATTTTTTCATCGTATTGTAGGTCAAAACTTTTTGTAAAAAGTCATAAAAAAAGTCACAGTATAGTATGTCGGAAAAGTAAATAAAAAAGTCATATTATTGTATGTGAAAAAAAGTCACAGCATAGTTGCTGAAAAAAAACGTCATAGTATAGTATGACAAAAAAAGTGATTAAAAAGTCACTTATATACTTATGTTGAATAAAGTCAAGAAAAAGTCAAGATGGTATGTCAAACAAATTCATAGTCGAAAAGTGAAAAAAGTCACAATATAATATGTCGAACAAAATCATAAAAAGGTCATAGTATAGTATGTTGAAAAAAGTTTTTAAAAAAAAGGCATAGTATAGTACTGTATGTCAAAGAACTCTTTTAAAAGTCTTAAAAGTCAAAAAGTCATTTTTATATTACTATGTTTATGACATACTATACTACTATATTATGTTGCATTGCTGCCACCTTCTGGAACTAGTACATTACTGTTTCTAGAGCTGCAAGTCGGAAGTTCTTCTTCTTGTGTTGAGTTTTATTTAGAATGTCCAACCAAAGTGATCCCCTTCACGACACTGTCCGTTATATGATCCAGTTGCTTGAGTTGGTGCAAATCCCTGCCTCGGTGTTGTACTCTATCTAGATCTTCTCCAGATAGGCTATGTCCACAACTTTCAAGAATCTCCAGGCAGCATCCAGCACTGTTTCACTGCTTTCTGACTCCCCCAGTATTTCAACAGCACACTTTATAACCAAGGCTACAAATGCCAAAGATCCTCTCGTACTGCCACCATTTCGTTGTCTCTCTTCTTAGCAGCTTCAGCATATGACAATCCCTGTCCTGCTCTAATCTTATTCACTTTCAATTCCTTCACTCTTCTAGGACACTGTGCTGACCCCGCATGGTGATTTCCCTCAGGCACTTTGCTTGCTCTTCTTCTTCTTTGCACTCCTCCTCAAAGCAGTTGTCCTTCCCACATCTTCTGATCTACATACTATACTGTAGCAACATGACCATATTCCTGACAGCATAAACATCTGAGAGGAGTGGGGGGACACCCTACCGTAAATTACGCCCTTGCTTACAGGTAATTAGCTGGCAATATGTTGATGGTTGGGGTGTGAGGGCTTGATGATATGCCTCGCTTACATAATTGGTCTCTGAGGCATTGACAATCTTGAAAAACATACAAATTGACCCGTGACAAACGCAGCTTGTGTAAGAGTCTGTGGTGATGTTCAGTCTGTGACAGCTGACCACATTATGAGAACATACTTGAGCAAGTGTTCTGAATTTAATCATTTATTTTAAAATATGTCAGCGTATTGTTGAATCATTTGTGAATTCATTCATTCACTTGGATTAAATGTTTAATTATCTTAATTTCTTAATGACCCTCATCATTTCTGCTCTGTGAAGCGTGTATCACCCCTTTAATAGTCTCCTCAACAACAGCTTATGTATGACTTAGCTTTTACATCGTGTTCACACCCTTCGCATGTCATTCTTGTCACTTTCCTGTGCACGTACCGTTCAACATTTGCTGTTTGAAATACCCAAAATCTGGCATCTGAAGAAATATTCAAAATCAATGCTGCTGCTAAAACCCACGCAGAATGGCAATGGTGCTCTTTGAACATTGTTCTTCCTCCTAAAAGGGCTGAGGATAACCTATTGGAGACGGCAAAATCAATTGCACTATGCTGAATTGCAGAGGCCACTGCCGTCTGTATCAGTGATCAATGTGCTTGGGGGTCATTTGGCTCCAGAGACCAGGATGTTCCCACTGCAATATCGGGAAGAAACAGCAGCCTCCCTTATACAGCATTGATTTATCCACATTAAACTATAAATAATAAATAATAAGCTACAACAAAGAATTGCCTTGTTTCTGTCTTGATGAACCAAAGCTGAGACAATGACTGCCCAGACCTCCCCAGCGTTTATGCAAACTCCTCAGAGTTGTGACTCAATCTCCCCGGTGAGAAGCAGCGATAGATTGCTGTGGCTGTTTCATCATTTGCGTAACCCGCTCTCCTAATAATTGCGCAGGGGATATTCTGGGTTCACAGGTCGCTTAATTAAAGGTGTTCAGTCCTCTGACAGATGAGACCATTATCTCTGCAGGGTGTGAATGAATCCACTGTACAGTTCATAATAACATAATGAGTCCCTTCCTTGCTTTGCGGGGATCAGAGCAAAATGTACGACAGTCTCTTGCAGAATGTTCTGAAACACGGCGTTCTTTCTCCCAAACCCCCCGCCGCTCTGACAGCCTGCGAATTATCCAGGATACCGGTGTTTTTGTTTTGATGGACTCCTCAGAAAAAGAGCAGATGCAATGGCTTTGATTTTCCAAGTGAATCACCTGGCCTTGATTTCATGTCAAAGTGACCGTTAAGGTTTTAATGCTCACTTAAGTATCTGACATTTGAGACTTGGGAGTTAATGAATCCTTGTCTGGGTCTGAGATGCTAGCAGGTTACAATTTGCTGACAGCAAATCAGTTTTGGTCGCAGCGTATAATTATATATTTGTGATGACTCTGGTCGTGACTGCCTTTTAAAATTGCAGGATTAAACACTACAGCCATGAGTATTAACACAACACTGTATCTGTTGCATTACAGAAGGATGTGGTCATTTGACTTTAACAGCTTGAGGAAGTTTTCAAAGGAAATGCTTTATTCATTCTGTACCGTATATACCGTATATAATTAGACCTTTTTATAGCATTGAGAGGTTTCTCACTTCATGCTATTTGCTACAGTATTTCTTAACTGATTAGGAAGTGACTTCACATCTGACTCTAGACTTGAGAACTACATAGAAACGGTACATATAAATAACTGCAGCAGAGTGAAGCACCGCCACCTTGGCTCTGATTCAACGCCACGCCGCCTTGTCATTTCGCACTCAGCTGGAGCTCAAATCAAGGCCAATTTGCAATGAAAGGGAAGCTGGAGAGAATGAAGCTGTATTTATTATTCCTTCCAGCTTTTTGCAACTGGAACCATGGACCTGTCCTCCTCCCTCCTCCCTTTTTTCTCTCCCACTCGCCTTTGAATGCTCTGAACAAAAGGCTCCCATCTCTGCTCCTCCAGTAATGATTAGTCTTTGTAGTTTAACCCACACATAGCCCGGACAAAAAACTCTGACATCAATCAATTTTGTAAAGCATAACCTCTGTGAACCCTTTAAAATGGAAAGCAATATGAATGCTTGTCCATAGTAATATCGGTATATACAGCTACCAGGTACTTCTATACCACTTATATAGATGAACACATAACCGAGCATCTAGTTCATTATCACTTGCTGTTTTTTCTGCGCACTTGTGAATTTCCTTTTTAGATTCACAAGCCAGCAGTAAAACCGAACATTCCTTATTTGGATACCTTTCACAATTAACGTAATTTTTTTAAAATACACTAAATATGAGAAGAAATATTAGTTTTAGAGCATGTCCTTGAAGCCCTTATTGCCACACATTTTTTGTTTTGTAATCACCCAAATAAAGTATCTTATTTTTGATTACATTTAAATTCCTTGCTTTTGGTTTTCCATGCAATTTCCTATCACATGTTCACCATTGGCAGCCTGATCACTGCACAATGTGGTTTGGTACTCGCTATGAGAAAGGTGCCCTTTTGTTGCTGCAGCTCTTCCTTACATTCATAACAACTTCCCTCTTCTGGGCGAGTGCAAGGCAGATCTGTGCCAGCTGTCTTTGGATATGGATGCTGTCAGGTCGTCTGTGCACGTGAGTTCAGACCATTAGCCTTGCCCTGGGAGATGGAATCTGGGGCGGCAACGCTGAAACAATGCAGTCTGGGTAATCAACCTCCTGCCAATCACCCCTTTTAATCTGGAAAAAGAGACACGTGACTACATTGTGTAATTCAGAGAAAGACAAATGGTAGACCTCTACCATTTTTAATCTCCTTAACTTTCTGACAGATTGTCTTCCAGGCCACAAACTTATGTTTTCACCCTCTGTGAATATACCATGTTCTTACTGAAGAGAATAAGAAAAAGCTGACTGAAACTGAATCCAGTGGTTTCAATAAAATGTTCACCAAGGTTGGCTTTTAAAGGCGACTCCAGAGCAGCATCATATTGTGGTTTTAAAGAATGTGTATTTTCCAAATGAGAGAACGGAAAAGAAGAAAACTGCTTTCATGACATGCTGTGTTAACCGCAGTGCTAACGCACAATGAAGGATAAAGCTATGGTGATTCTGTTTGCAGAGCAACAAAGGGTGAACTCATGTTTTTTTTTCACCTATAGGTGGCAGTATTCAGTTTTAGATTTGGTTTTTGAATTCTAGTTGGCAGAAGTACACCATGACTATTGCCAGTGTAGTTTCTCAGAAGCTCTGAGGATAGCTCCAGGCAGTTGGAGCAGAAAACTGTGCATCACTCAGAACTTAAGAAACTGCATTTAACTGCTACTAAAAGGAAATAGCCTACAGCAGTCATAATCTTCTCGTTTTCTGCAGCAGCCGGCTCATTGCCTTTTCCTGATACGTGCAAAGGCATTACTGTTATTCTTTCTCTCTTTCTTTTCAACAGGTGTGTGAAAGTGCGCGTACGGGGAAAAAACTAAACCCACACTCACTTTCTGAGAAATGTGAAGTGATACCGAGCGGGTACATTTCACCGCACTTCTGTAGAAGCACAGATTTCACTTTGTCTGTACGGCAGAACTTAAAATTATATAGCGCCTTATAAACAATGAATCTTATTATTTCTTCAGGAAGTGAGCTCCTTTTCGAGTGTTCACCCTTTAATCGGTCTAACTGATATAAATCAGATCTTCGATGCTTAATTGAGCTCGGTTGAGACTTACAATGAGCTATTTTGTAGAATCCTTTTGCTGGCACAGCTGGTCTTTCCCCTTGTGTCTTACCCTTTAAAATAAGCCTTTTTGTTTTACTGCAAAGTGGTGCGAGGAGAGGAACATTAGAACAAAGATGTATAATATAATCGTGGCAAACTCAATGTGAAAAAACATTATAGGCTCAACCCTTAAGCAATTGCTGCGGTAACTTCTACCAACCCGCATTAAGGAAATTCACAATAAAACAATCCATAGCCATTTTGCATCAAACAAATATAACCACATTTATTTTGAAAGTATAAAATTTCACACTATAAAGGCCACTTTTCAGGGTAAATCGACAACCTTTCTGTAAGATTTACACAGAGAAATACCTTGTCCCTCTCTGCTGGTCTAACATACTGTCCAGTTCTGTGGCAAAATAAAAGAATTGTTCTACTCCACCACAGAAAGTAGTTGGCAAGATCTGAATAATTTACTCGATACAGGAAAATGGCAGGAGAGTGAGAATTCCTGATTTGTACATCCCACAGAGGAGCAGGTACTCTGAACGGTTCTCTCTCTTTATCAAACCGGCTTACAGGCACAGCTTGACGTTACAGGCACTGTTTGCCTTTCTACTGGGAGACTCGAAAAAAGAAATCTGCGGTTGACATTCTTTACAATGGCACCAGTCAGGCCACGAGAGCATCCCCACGGAGAGAGCATCCTCTGTTTGTACAAGCAGAACGGCTCGCACTGCAGACCTCGCTGTCAGAGGCCGTTTGGCTCGCCGCAGACGAGGTGTCCAGACTTTTGAGCGTAGCGTTCACATTCCTACTCACTAACTGTGACGTGGTGCCCACTGAGGTAGAACAGTTGTACCAAAAGACTTATTTATAAAGTATACAAATGAGTAACAGTCACATCAATAAACTTAAGAGTGTAGTCATGGGGTGGGGCGGGGAGGGAGAAAATAACATCACATTTCACCCACATTTTCAGCACAACAATATGTAGACCACTGACATGTCTGGATATCTGAAAAAAATCCCTTCCAGCACAAACTACTCCTGCAATTCTTTCCCTTTCAGGCATAATGGCGGTTTCACAGATAACTCAAACTGTATTATTGCATCTACAAGCCAGTGGGAACAGTTCAGTTGTGAAATCACTAGCTCCGTTGATCTTGGCATGTGAAATCTATCCTTCCCACTCTCACACACGCTAGTCAAGAGTGCAAACAAAAAACAGAAGATAAGTCAACGAAAGGGAACTAAAGCAGACACTTGTCATGTCAGAGAGGGCACATTCCCATACAGAGAGAGTACAACATGTTCGTCAACACTCCTTCCACATCAAAGTGGAGTCGGTGACGTCCCTTTTGAAGGCTCCCGTCTCTCCTGAAGGCTGGAATGGGCAAAGCGAGCTGACTGGCTCCCAGCAGGGTGGGCAAGGCGAGGCTGGGCTGTGCGGTGCTTACAGCTGGACACCCAGCCGTCTGTGTGGACTAGGACCAGCTGCTGTCCGTCAAACCCCCCGTCCCCCTGCGGATGATGATGCTTTCTGTCGACTTAAGAAGCCGCTCTAGACAGGGCGCGTTGATTTTTCCCGGAGGAGGGCCTCTGGGCACCGAGTCTGTCTTAGTGTGGCTGTCCGTGCTGGAGGACACAGCGTTGTCCTGCGTTAGGTCTCTGGGGGACAGCAGGTGCCTGGGGCCAGCCTGGGCCTGCTCTGCTATGGGGGAGCAGATGGGTGACGTGTGGAGCCACTTCAGGTTACTGGCAGAGTAGGCTCCGGGAGGAGTGAGGTCAGTGACTCTCAGGGTTTTGACGCCGGCTGGAGGATCACTGACGGTGACGGGGCTCACGACTGCAGCGACGGTCACTGGAGAAAGCTGTTAGGAAAGAAGGAAGCACAGTTTAATTTTAATTATTTAGTAGTTAATTAATCAGGGGCAATGATGGATCAACAATAAAACTGTAAATGAGTTCACCTAGAATGCGTAGAATTTTCTAGAGCTGCAATTAACAATTATTTTCATTGTTGATTAATCAGTCAGCTAATTTCTTGATTAATTGTTTGGTTTATAAAATGCCAGAAAATAATGAAAAATATCAATCAGTGTTTCCCAAAGCCCAAGATGACATCCTCAAATGTCTTGTTATGTCCACAACTAAAAAATATTCAGTTTACTGTCATAAAAGAGTAAAAAAAAACAGAAAATATTCACATTTAAGAAGCTGGAGTCAGAGAATTTAGATTTTTTTTTTTTTTTTTTTTTTTAAACAATTATAATCAATTCTCAAAATAGTTGGCAATTTATTAATTTATTTAATGGTTGACAACTAATCAATTAATTGTTGCAGCTCTAGAATTGTCCCTGCCAAATATTAAAGGCGCTTTAAAAATGAAAAAACAAACAAACAAACATATAAAACTGTATAACATATAATATAACTCAGTAGAAGTATCTGACTGTGGACCACTAAGATGAATAGGCTGAAAGCAACACAAGAACTACACTAATTTACACTGGAATTTTGTCATATTTCTACAAACAAATAGAATACCATCAGAAAAATATTAAAGCTGTATTAATCACATAAAAATAATCTACACATTGTGGCCTTAAAACCTGCAATAATTGATCTTTTTGGCCACTTGGAGGTTGCACAACAAAAACACGACACTGACACATCACCTTATAAAACGGTTAATTTGTTAGCAAACACCTATTTACATATTCAGTATTTACACAGAGCAACATTCATTTGAAGATGTGTTTTTTTAATCCAATACTCGCTCTCTAGCTTTGTTTTGGTCTCACAACTTCCTGAGAAAAACATCTGTTGGCTTTTTCACTGCTAACTGCATGTTCTCTAGCTGGTTGCTAACTTAATCTGTCTGCTGTTTGGTGCTGGGCAGGTAGTGTACTCTGGGTTTATCAGAGCTTTATCACTGAAAACAGATGCCTGCTGTTGCTAAAAACAGCGCTGATGAGAGCGATGTGAACCAAAACAGTAAAGTTGCGAGTCATAACACATAAACAATGATCTGTGGAGCTGAGAACTGCAGAATCGGGTTTTAGTCATTCCCACAATTCGTCATTCTGACCCCTTTCACATTACGAATAGTCATTTTATCCATTGTTGATATAAAACTATTTAACATAGCAGCTTTAAAGTTACTGTGTTGCCTTAGCAAACAGTATGACCAGCTACAATGTGCAAAAGAAAAAAAAATGTCCATGACATTCCTGTTTATGGGAGGGTGTGTCAGGATTAGCCACAGAATTAAATCCCTACCAATTAAATGCAAAGGAATGTTCCAGAGTATTCTGACCTTTCTTATCCCCTCAGGAAGCCTCCTCCAAAATTACCTTTTCTCCTCTGTCATTGTTCTTAGCGAACCTCAGACTGCAGTAATACCTCAGCAAAAATAGCTTTTAATCCCCCCTCTCCTGTCCCAGACCTGTGATTAAATAATAATAGATATTTTAGTCCCTCTTTCACTGCGTCATCACCGTATGTTCTTGGCAGCAGGCCTTCTCTCTAACCGAAGAGCTCTTACACAACAGTTCTGCTTTTGTGCAACTTTACCTTCGGTTTCTTGGTGGGAACAGCTTCCTCTGTCTGGGTGACGGTGAGTTGGTCTCGGAGTTTTACATTAGGGAACCAGCTCTTCAGCATTTCCTCCATTTTTAGAATGATATTAATATATTTCTCCCTGAAAAAAGAGGAATGAAGGAGAGAAAGAAAGAAACAGGGAGAGAAATAGTTACTCAAGATATCATGCATGAATCTGAGTAATCTACCGATAATCTTGCCAACCTCTTTTCTGAAATCTTATCTCTCCATCAAGCTCATACAGGAAAAAGGCAATGTTGAACAGCGGGTGAACACTTACACTCACTTAGAAAAGCCTGTGTGTATGTGAGTGTGTGAGTGTGTGTGCAAGGGGGGGGAGTGGGGTTGTCTTAAGTACATTTCTCACATGTCTTGCGCTCACACGTGTCCTGATGTATAAAAGCTCCGCTCGCCTCTAAATATAAAACACCAAAGCCACGACGGTCTCCAACAGCGTCATTGTGAAAATAAACTAATCGCGGCAGTGACGCAGTTTGCGTCGGAGGTGCGCAGCAGAGCGCAGCACACCATTAACTCCCACCCGTCAAAACCAGATGGTGGGTGAGGGATTAGCCCATGTCATATGATCAGGACCTTCCTGCAATACTCCATTCGGGGCATGTTAAATTCATGTGAAAGATTATCCGCAACAGTGACTGCTAAAAAAGTCACTTTGATCCTATCTACCATTGTGTTGCTGCAGGGGCTGCCAGCTGGCAACACAGAGCAGACGCAGGGAGCGACGGAGGGGGGGAGCGACGGAGGTAGGGAGGGGTTTAGTCCACCTTCCAGCCTCTGTCCCGGCTGTCTGCAGGGAGGCTGCCACACCCACTCTTTGTCTCCCATATGAGGGCAGCAGCTGGTGGGTGAGGGCTCCAATTAGTCTCAGCAGCACTTTATCTTATATCAGTATACCTTGATGCTTTGCCTCCCATACAGGTACCAGTAGTGCTGCTTTGAATTCAGAGGAAGATGGTACATGAAGCTGCTATTTCATTTATAGACTTGTGCGATCATAATGTGCTATTTTTCTGTAAATTTTTTTTGTCCAATTAAAAATTATTGTTTTTATTGTTTGGTTACTCAATCAACAGAAAATTGCTCAACAACAATTTGCATAATTTATAATCACTGGTCACAGCTTCTCAAATTTAATGATTGTAAATTAAATCCTGTTAGGTTTTTGACTGTTGGTCGAACAAAGCAAGCAAATTGAAGGCTTTCTGACATCTTATAGACTAAATTAATCAATTACGAGAGATTAATCAATGAAGAATATAATCATTTGTTGCAGCCGTAGTTGAAATTAATGATTGAAAGGAAATTAATATCATTATTCACATGTGAGGAGTTTTTTGTCAAGTCAGAATATAATCTTATTGATATTGTGATATGGATTTCAACCATATCAGATGCTAAATCAGATGCTAAAGAGCCTGAGAATGGCAATCATTTGCTATTTTATAATGTAAAACATCAAAACATTTAAACATGACTGTATTACAGGGACTAAGACTTTCTCTTTTAAAAGGGGTGATATCATACTCCATTATACCGTCTGGCCAGTGGAGAGCTAATCAAGCAGACACAAGCGTGCTGCTCCCACAGTGGAGCCTGATACATTTTTAACAAGATGCCCGGCTATAGCGAGACCCAGCCATCTCTGCAGTAAATTTATCCTGAATGTGTGGGGGTGGTGGCGGCTCCTCGCAGGGCAACCTGCTGTGAGCCATGTGTCACAGACATGTTGTAGACCACTTGGACACACAGACAGCACGAACCATGTCTAGCTATTATTGTTGTGTGTTGGGTTGAGTGTATTTTAGTTGTGATTCTGAAGATTTCAGTAAAAGTAACACACATATCTCAAAATGTGTTTGTAGCTACAATAACATACAGGAGATATACTGAATATTATAAGAAGATAGAGCTCATTGCTTCCAGTCTGTGGGTCACGCTGAGGACACTTACCCCATGCAGGGGTTCTGCAGGACACCCATGATCCTCTGAATCCTGTCCATGGCCACGCTCTCCTGGAAACTGCTGAGTCCTGGAAAAGAAGAAAGTTGTACCGTGAGCCACGTGAACTGTGTTGACAGCAGGGCTGTGAGTCTGTGAAGCAGATGGATTGTGTGAAATGCGTGTGTGGGAGGAGCAGACTCCCTGCCTCTGTGGCCAGGAAGTGTTGGGTCACACAAGGTTTGACAAAGATCCCAAATGAAGCAGTTTTCAGAGCCTGTCTGAACATGGCGCTGTTTTCCAGAGACCCTAACAATGCCTATCAGACGACTCACAAGCAGCAGCTGCTTTGAGGCACAACATGTTCTCACTCCCCTCTGCCAGGCAGCTAATTTAGAAAGCGTGATATTGCTCTCAACTGGCAAAAAAATAACATTTAAAATGTGTTTTTTAACTCTTAAAAGAGTGGAGTTGCTGAGAAGCTTTATCCAAAATGAGCTCCATTGTTAAAGATAGACATGTGCACACACAGGAAATAGTTGGTTTGCTACTTGATAGCCCTGCAACAATACACATTTCAGACATCTCGCTCTCAAATCTCAGGGACACATATTACGAAAAGAGTGGCACGTTGTCTATCCAGTCCATTGTTCTTTGTTATTTTTTCTCTGAGGCACAAGAAAAACAGGAGCAAAGAGACGCAACTATTAACTGTTAAAACAGAGTAAACAGAAAAAGATATTAAATGACTTACGTTCTCTGTATCTCCCTGAACGAAGGCCATTCAAGATAGATGACAGCGGATGAATGTAGCATTGTAGCTCCATGCACTGAAAACAAAAATAGATTAATTTGTAGGTGATATCAAACTCCACACACTGCTGTTCATTTTAATATAATATCAATATGCTGAACATGATTTAGATAAGCCCTAAACTCCTTCTGCTGTCTGACTCAGAATGACTCTAGTTATTCAGAAAAGCATGACTAATCCTGCTAGTAGTTATAGGGTCATCTTTACTGGAAATGTGATGCATGAAACACCCAGTAAAACCAGCAGGGAGGGGAGTTGATCTAGGTGATAGTGCACGCTCTAGTTTTGCTGACACCGTCAACCACGTCTTGTGGGAAACAGACACACGTCAGAGGTGCTAACCTTTCTGCTGAAAATTCTGTTTTTCTCGGACACGTTGAGCTGCCGTTCCTTGCACTCCTCCTCCTCCTCTGTGGAGCCGTGAGGTCTCTTCAGTGCTTGCTGAGTGTTTTTGCCATTCGTTTTCTCTCCTTGTTGTGTTTTACACAGTCCAATGGCGCTGTTGACCCAGGCCTCCATGCAGTCGGGGGGAAATCCCCGGCCCGAGGCCTCCCTGACCTTGCTCCAGTTACTGTCGCCTTCCTTCACCTCGCTGCTCCGGCGGCGGCTGCCGTCAGACGGGCCCAGGTGTGGCGGGGCGCTGTCTGTCTGGCTGTGCTTTCCGTTAAAGTCAGACTCCTGTTCACTGTCGTTGTCCTCATTGTCACTAGCCAGCCAGTCAATGGAGTTGTCCGAATCTGTAGCAGACATCCTCGGCTGCAGGCTCTAACTAGCACTGACCATCACTGACCTGTGCAGACAGAAAGGTCATGGTTATCACACAGAAAAGCATAAAAAGCAGCAGTGATGAAGATGAGAAATTGTAGCTAAAAAGGCACCAAATTCAAGCCATATAAACGGCTTTAATATATGCAGTGCCCTTGGGCAAACACTGCAGGTTAGTCTGGACCTGAATAAAGGCGCAGACACGGAAGAGCACTCAGAGCAGATGGTGGCAGTGAGACCACAGTTGTTGAGACCACAATGACCTGTTTGTTTTTTCAGATGCAACACCTGAGCCAGTAAACACTGACTAGCCGCCATCCAAAACAAACACCAAACATCCCGGTTGTCCACAATGGTCCTGCGAAGCCCTCAGTACGCTCAAATCTTTTTTATTTCATCTCAGAATAGTTGCTATTATAAATCGCCACATCACGACAAGAACAAATACTGTATTTTTACCCCCATTCAGGCTCCATCAACGGGCCTGCCAGCTGCTACCACCACAATCATTCATAAACATTGTGAGCTTGTTTATTCAAAGGGGGCAGGGGTCTGCCACCATGACGACCAGCGCCTCAGACTGCAGACCTCCCATCAACACAAGTGACACTTGTGTGGGGGGGGAAAGGGAATTTTACAAAATGAGAGACTGGCACTGTTTGAATGCCTCGTGAATAAAAAACTCCTCTGACCAAAATGTTCTTCACGGATGTTTCATTTGGTTGAGGAAATCTTTAGATCTCTCAAACATGCTTCCTCAGTGATTAGCAGATAAAAAGAGACGTGAGGACAGCATTTTCAGCACGGGGATTATTTTTGGGTGTTTTGAGTGGTTAATGCCTGGCATGTCTCTTGCCTCCTGTGAGATTTGAGGGTAGGAGAGTTAATTGCTCCCTAGGTCTTTGTCACAGGACGACCACCTTCTGATCTTATTGTTACAGACGAGGGTGGAGCAGATTTACGGATTTTTACAAGCTCTAACAAAACAGAGATGCGGGTTATAATTTTACTCCAGGGAGACCACATTTGACCAATTTTAGTGGGAACAAAAACGATGTGCGAGGAAAACGATTGTGCAGTGGCCAGATTACCAAACAGCACGGGGAAGGGCTGTAATAAGAGTTTATTTCATATCCAAATACTTGGAATTGTACAAAATCAACATGTCCAGCATCAAAGACACCTTCTACTGTTGATATTAATATTCAATCCCAGATGGTCCTTTAAAGAAGCGTGACACGACACAACACACAAAGGTAAAATATGCACAAATAAATGTGTTATCTGTGCCAAATGCAAAGCATCCATCATCAAACTTTTGTGGAATATTACACTGTATTACATCTCACATATATCTTATTATATCCTAGCATAGACATCCTATAATACAATCATCTTCTCAGTCACATGTTTGCTTTTCTATAAGTAGACTTCCTGCAACACACTGACACACAGGGAGATATCAACCACGAGTCATTTCTTATAGCAAGTTATAATACACATTCCTTGTTTGATTTAACTGTCGTAAAACAGCATTCAAATACTTATTCAAATAGTCATTTTGAATACAGGCCTGCAGTCATTCACAGTGTCTCAGACAGACATTCAAATTGCTCACTGATAATAACAGCTTCTACTCACACATACATGCTTTTAAAGAGCACACTGTTTCTTTATGATAGAATATCCTTTATGATATCCATGTCTCCATCTATACCTGTGTAGGTGGGGCACATGAATAGAGATGCCCACTTCACACACAGTCTCATTAAATAAAAAAAAAAAAAAAAAAACAGTGATAAATATGAATTATAAGAGAATAATTCCTTCATCTAGAGATCTTTCCCGCAGAGAAAAACAGAAAAGGATTAAGTGAGTGATCCAATGTGTCGCCTAAATGCAGGTTGGGTAACAGACACAATAGACTTCCTCGTCAAGGCATACAGTATAGTAAATTTGGCAGAAGCCACTGTTAGGTAGTATAAAAACCCCAAAATACAGACAGGACCAATTATCCCTGTCACACCTTAATCTGACATGTAATAATAATAATAATAGAATATTAATCCATCACAATAGATACATGTTTGCTTTATTTGCATGCCTGCACCAAAATTCCTGTGGATGATTTTTTTTTAAATAAAATATTTCACCTCCACAGAGATGATGATGATGATGAGGATGATGTGGATGAGATGAGGGTACCTACCTTCCCAGGGATGGAGAGCGGCTGCTGGTCCAACTCTTGTCGTTGTTCAGCGGGTAAATCCAGCAGGACTGTCTGAGCAGAGAGCAGCTGATGTGTTGGACGTGTGCAGTGTGTGTGAGCGGAGGACACGGTGCAGCCAGCAAATCGTTGCCCGTGTTGCTTCTCCCAAGGCAACGTGTCTGGGAGGGCGGGTTTACCGAGGAGCGTCTCTCCCATTCGCTCCTCCGACGCGCCCGACTGACAAATCATCTGCTCGTGTCGGTGCAGCCGCGGAGCGATAGGCGAGGACCGGTTTACATATGCAAATGACATGGAAATGACACAAACACGTGGACACGCGGATCGGTTTCATTTCAGCAGCTGGGGCGCAAAAAAGTCAACCCAGGGCTAGTTTTGGTCATTCTGCAGGCATTTTCTTCCTCGTTATATCATCATCCCGGATGATGGGATGATGGCTGTGACTTGTGTGGCATGCCAGTAAACTGAGCTGGCCTGGTCAGCAGTTTCAGGACTGTGATGGTTCATGTGAGAGTTTGCTCAAGGACACTTCAGCATGTGTGTGAGCTAGACAGTCATTTCCTTCTAAGTTTAGAATAGATTTACCAGTATAGTGGAGGAAGTATTTACATCATTTACTGAAGTAGAAGTACCGATACCTCAAATACTCTAAAGCCTATAAAAGTAGGCCTATCAAAAATAAAAAAAATATGCATTGTGGTCACGTAGGCTATACCCTTACAAGAAAAGAAGTTTATTCAAGTGTGCTATTAGTATACTTATTTTAAGCTTAAAATAAGTATGTTTTCAGTTTACTTTTTATGTATTTATCCAAGATATACTTAACAAAATTATACTTAAGTATACTTGGCTTATACTGAAAACAGAAAAGTCTAAGTTTACTTTGCTTATGCTGACAAGTATGCACAAAAGTCTTTGTATACTTATACTGACAAGTATAAAGGAAAGTCTAAGTATACTTGGCTTATACTGACAAGTATTCAGGAAAGTCTAAGTAAACTTGGCTTATACTGACAACCAAAAAGTCTAAGTATACTTTGCATATGCTGACAAGTATGCACAAAAGTCTTTGTATACTTTGCTTATGCTGACAAGTATGCACAAAAGTCTAAGGAAAGTCTAAGTATACTTGGCTTATACTGACAAGTATTCAGGAAAGTCTAAATAAACTTGGCTTATGCTGACAACCAAAAAGTCTAAGTATACTTTGCATATGCTGACAAGTATTCACAAAAGTCTAAGTATACTTGGCTTATGCTTACTTTTTGATAGAGTAGCCTATTAGAGTGTGTGAGAGTTTGCAAACGTATGTTTATTTACTTCAATTTACTTCAATTCATCAGTTTTTACATTCTCCGTTCACTGTGGAGGCATGCGAGAAAAACTAATTTTCATCAC
Organism: Sebastes umbrosus; assembly: GCF_015220745.1. NCBI lineage: Eukaryota > Metazoa > Chordata > Actinopteri > Perciformes > Sebastidae > Sebastes > Sebastes umbrosus. Next base: position 17,375,137 of record NC_051272.1, read on the forward strand.
AAAACATCAAGTTAAATAGCACAAGGAGCAGGTCTCTTTATGTAATACATAAATCAATGGCTAAGTACTATAAGTTAAAGAAAACTTACAAGTATACTTGCAGCAAAAACTATTAAACTAGTAGTTTACTGAGAGTATACTTAAAAGTATAGTTTCATAAACTAAAAAGTGGGCTACAAGTATATAACTAGTAAACTAACATTATAGCTATAAGTTCACGTGTAGTATAGTTCACTTCCTAGTATAGTTGCAGTACACTTACAAGTATACTACTAGTACATTGATATTAGTAAACTTAAAGTATACTTGGGAAATAAACTGCACTTGAACTTTACTTCAGTTTACTTGATAAAATAAACTTGAAGTATACTACTTTTTTGTAAGGGTAGGCTATATGTTATATTTTTAGCTGCTTTACATTTTTTGTAGTTTAATATATCATGATCATATGTTTAGTATGTAAAATTTGAATCTGAAAAGCATAGTAAGTAGCTCTGGGGTAAAAAAAGATAGTAAAGTAAAGAGTGCAATAGTTCCCTCTGCAAAGTACTTAAGTATGAAGAGGCATAAAATGAAAATACCAACGCGTTCTCATCCCAACTCGTCGTGACGCTATGTCAGACCCCTCGGCGTCACTCTTTTCACTGAACGTTGTGAACACGGGACATGAACAAACAGCTGATTGTGACGTGACGCACGGAACACAAACAGCGGTCATCTGGATGAAAGCCTTGTGTTTGTTGAGAACGGGCTGGATATACTTGTAATACTTGATAATTGTTCTTAAAGGTGCAGCATCTAGCGGTGTGGTTGCAGATTGCAATATTATAATATTATATTCCATTTCTGCTAATAGATCTCCCTTAATGCTACAAACTGTTCCTTGAAATACAGTGCTTACTACAGCAAATGTACTTGTAGTTATTTTCCACCACTCAAATTCATGAGAGCTCTCTAAGTTGTGAGTAAATAAGTGATCAAATTAGTTAGTCGTTATCTAATGTTATTTATCTTTAAAAAGAACAGCCTTTAAACCCTAACAAGTAAATCATTTTACTAGCAAAACTGTCTGTAGTTGAAGATGCAATTGACATGCAGTGTGTGTTCAATCTGCATGTTTTTTTCTCTTTGTTGGACAGAGCGACGGTAAAGGCGTGACTCACAGGACCTCTGTTTGACTGAGAGGGTGGGATCAGGAGCACACCGTCAGAGGCCAGACGAGGATCCTGAGCCTGGAGCCAGTGAGTCACGAAACCTCTCGCAGCAAACGTGATCACGTGCGTTTGGGAGACACCCACCCACAAAAAAGCATAACCAGCCTTGTTTCCCTCAATTGACGAGGACAAGCTGAATTTAAAACAACACATATCTGCAGTGTGAACGGGTCACATGTGAGATGTTTACAGAGCCAAAAACACTGCCCAGACGGTTTTAACAACTGGGTGCAAATCTGTCTGACATAAAACGCTCTTTTGTGCGTTCTATAATGAACCTGCACCATGGTAATTAGATTCTACGAGTATTCTGTGGTCAGGTGATCATAGAAGAGCTCTACTTTTGCTTTATGTGCTGCTGTCAAAGTGAGGAGCAGGCAGGACAAGGTGGGTTTACTCTTTGCTGCTAAGCCTTAAATCACATCCCACTGTGAAGAATGCACCACCACAGACACCACAGCACCCATTAAGCCGGTTTAGGCGTCACGCTTGCTGGCACAGTGAGCAACTCATGTTGAATTTTAATTGTCTTATAAGCTGCTGCAATCTATTAAACTCGCCATAAAGAGTCTCGCGTCGTTCTGCTCCCCAGGCCCAGATCCTCCGGCGACCCCAGACTTCGTGACGACCGAGAGCTTCCTACAGATTCCCAGCAAACTCTCATTTCCCTTTTTTGTCTTCAAGGCTCCCATGTCACTGTGGAGTACATCACAACCACTTCAAAGCACAGGAAACACACATCTACATTTTTAGGGAGGGGGATCAAAGAGATATTTCATGCAAATGCATGCAGCACTTGTACACTGTACAAAACAATGCCTGCATTTATATAAGTAACAGATTAGCACAATTGTCTTTTGTTGAAAGTGTTTTTCAGTGTTAAACCGCAGATTGTTCTGAACGTTTTCAGTACATCTTCTGATCTCCGGGAACGTTTATGTATTTTACAATAATCCGTCTCCATTCAGTTGCACCGCAATTTGTCATCCACATAAAGAACAACAGCAAAGCGATTTGAAATCTCCTCACAAAAGGGAACTCTTTTTATCTGTGCGTTCTCCTCTCAGAATCCGGGATGAGTCACACAACACAAACTGGCACTGTGATTTTCAATTTGTCAGAGAGGCTGGCTGATTCTGTATCCCACAGAGACTGGATGTCTCCCGCTCTCATTCATAAAAAAAATAAAAGCCAAATCAGAGCCCCACGTCCACTTTATTATAGGGCATACAGTGAACATCTGCCCTAACCCACCCTTTTAGAAAAAACGCAGCACACGTGTGCGTGGGTGAACTTCGATGCCACACCTCACCCAATGGACCGAGGAAGTTTGGAAGCCCTGTGGCCTGCTGGGGGTTTCATGCATGTGTGTACAATTTACAGTATTGCAAAATCTGCTTCTCATTTTCAGACAGGGTGACTAATGAAATAGCTAACCATTGAAAACATCCACTGGAGCGTGGATGGCTTGCTGATAGCCTCAATTGACCCTGCGAGCTGTATAGTGAAAGAACGTGTCCATACCTGCAAGTATGCTGCAAGTGGATACGGGTGTGTATGTGAGAGTGTTTGGGTGCTGCTGGCAGGGGGAACATGTTTGTGTGCGTCTTGTCTTACTAACAGCTGTCCCATTCAATGAGCTGTGCATATGACTCAGCTCTGCGGCCCCTGGCTTTGGGCCATGTGCTGTCCTGTACCCAAATCTGGACCTATAGTGACGTGAGTGTCTGTGTGCTCAGGCTATAAAGTGTGCAGCTCCAATCCAAAGTGGGACACCAATCAGCAGGCTTTTTTCACAGCATTGTTCGCATTATAACTGCTCACCACTAATAACTGGAGTGTCACTCAGGCACGGGTTTGGGGCTGAGCTCGGGAGGGAGGAGAAGAGCAACTGTTCATAACTGTGTAAACGACGAGCGAAGCCGCTGCAGGGAACACAAACGTAAACACAAACATGTGAGTGATGACGGCGTGGATCAGGCACATGCACTGATGATGGGACAGAATATTAAGTCCTTGCAGCAGTTTATAGCTTTGACAAGATTACATTATTTTTCCTTTGGTGTTTAAAGGCCTCAGCAGCTGCTTTGAGTCACCTCTCGTCGTCTTTTTAAATAAATTGAGTATGTCTGCCTCGACAATGGATTAAAACCTTATAGCACTCATCAATCTAGTTGAAACTTTGTAGCTTGGATCTCACCCTCTAAAGTTTTCAGCACACTCCAAATGTTTCATAATGCTCTCCACACGTTACACATGACAGTTACATAAAATGTGAAATGCATCATTCATGGACTGAATCTTACAACCTAAGTGTGCTTATTGCATAATTTGGCCAACGCTCCACTAAGTCTGTAACTCTTGTTAATCTTGGTTAGAAAAACGTGTCTTCCACTTCTCTCTAGTGTAGCTTACTCCTCCAGATATGTCATCCTGTTACAGTAAATGCTAGTTCAGCCGAGTTAACCCCACCCACACACCAGAAATGTGACTTACACGTAGTGTGGGCACGCTGCAGCAGTGTGAGGGGGGGGAAAGACAGTTGTGTGTGGCAAGGCGCAGCCAATAGCGTTTAGAGTTGGTGTTAGAGGTTATGTAGTCAGAGGAGAAGTGATACTGGGCGCATTTTTGTGACTTTAAAGGGCTGGACTTCCGGCACCCCGTCACGTACCTCCCTCTCCCTTTGTGGCTTCTTCCCGGTCCAACTCCACTCAGTCACATGTGCTTCACTCAGAGAGAAAGCTCCCTGACTATTTTCCACACACAGTTCACATGCAGGCAGTTGAGAATGTCTGGCAGCGAATCACTGTCACATCTTGTGTGTGTGTGCGTGTGTGTGTGTGTGTTTATATGCTCTCTAATGTCTGAACGGCTGCCAGAACAGCTCAAGCGACAGTGGGATATCTATCCGCAGGACTGAACGCTACATGTGACTGGGGTATATTTTAACTGGGTTATGTAAGTGCTCCAGCCTGCGCTCTCCACGCACAGATGAGGAGGGCTACGAATGATGCAGAGGACTGTGAGCTCACCACGAGCATTACCTTCGCACATTGAATAATTCCTTCACTCGGCTGGAACTTGTGCACATTTCACAGAAACTGGCTTTTCAGCATTTGGTTTCCACTTTAAAAAAAAAAAAAAGGCGTTCTAAGACAGACAGTTCTCTCTTGTGATTTACAGTTATTACAGTTTATCTTTGCTGTTAGCAAAATGTCTTCATATTGATTTCAGATGGTGTAACGTTTAGAGCCAGTAGCAGTATGATCTAATCTTATTGTGAGGGTTACGTAAGGGGATTTCTGAGATTAAAAAAAGTGACTCCACTCACTTCACTGCCATTGTTAGATTCATCTGGGGGTTATGGTCACGTGGCATGACATAAGCAGATAATTAGGCAGTCATTACATGCAGACATGAGACAGACACTTCTCGATAGGTTGACCAAGTCTTTACTTGAGGCTCCCCGTGGAGAGCTTGTCGAGAGTACTGACAACAGGCTAGCCGCCAAATCTATGTCCAATGTAGAACTGCCCACGCTCCCTCTGCTAGCACTTTTATGTGATCATTATGTGGGCGTTTTAGTGTGAGATCCTATCTAGAAGTGATGCGATATGGGCTGATAATTTCTTAGTAGGCAGCCGTCCAACCTCAACTGGAGAGGAGCTGATGATCATAGCGCTTTCATAGCGGAGTTTTGACCCGAAACTTCATCACAGGCCCGCTCAGATAGCATCACAGATGTGTGCTTTCAGAGGTTGGAAGAGATGTTTAAATAAATAAAAGCTGTTCTATTAGGACTATTGTAAACCTCAAATGCACAGGGTAACCTGATACCTTTTCCTTTTGTTCTGTTCTGTCTTTTTATTCTATGTTTCTTCACTTGATCAGTCTCACGAACAAAGTCAAAATGAACCTGAATGCCTCTATAATTAGAATACCCCAAAATCATGCAATGCCTGCTTGTGCTTAGTTGTGAACTTTGTGTTATTTGACAGCAAATTGTTTGGCTTCTCAGGCAGTTTTAGCCTAATAGTTTTGGGAAAAAAAGTGGAAAAAATTAAGCTAATTTTTTAAAGATTCAAAGATGTTTTCTGGTAATTCAATAAATAAATAGTCTGTATGAAATAACCACATGGTAAAGCCAATTTTTGCATTATCCTGTGTGAAATAAATACTTGACAAATGAAAAGTACTGAGTATTTTCTCATTTTAACAACAGTTTAAAGTGAAATTATAGAGAAAAAATAAATAAATATAGGCCTAGCCTATATCGCGATAGAAACGATAAAGAAAAATATATACAATAAGCATTTATATATATCGTTTTGACAATATATATCGTCATATTGCTCAGCCCTAGCAATAAGCATGCAAACACACACACACACACACACACACAGGAGCTGTGCAAGTTCTGGACTTGCTATTAGGGCCGCAACTAACATTTATTTTCACAATCAATTCATCTGCAGATTATTTTCGCAATTAAACGCTTAGTCTATAAAACATCAGAAAATAGTAGAAAATGGCCATCAGAAGCAAATGTTTGGCATTTTTGCTTAGAAAATTATACATTTTCTGTCGACTGAGTAATCAATTAACGGACTAATCGTTGCAGCTCTACTCGCTATAGAGCTGCAGGGTAAAACGGGCGAATTGAAGAATGTTTAAATTAGCTTGCTGTGTGCTGTGCAGCCAAAAAAAAAAAGTATTACATTTCTCAATAGGCAAAGCATTATCTCATTAAACAGTGTGTGTACATTCAAAATATGTAGCTGTGAAAGTACATTTCATGGTTGTGATTTTCAAGGTTAAAGTTGCCGTGGCTAGAAATGGAACAAATATGATTAAAAAAAGTTATTTTTATAAAACGGTCACTATATCCTGACAGTAGTGCATGAGACCGGTAATCTGAAAAAAAAATCATGTGCCTCTGTGTCCTCCGGTGACTTGAGGAAAACAACCAATCGGAGCCGAGCTGGAGTCTGCCATCTCTGAGCAGCTGTCAATCACTCGCAAACTCCGATCAAACGGTCAAACTAAGCAGCGCTGATCAAATATGAATCAATATTCTGTTACTGTAATGCCTATTTCTCACCTCAAATGATTTCAGAAACATCTTGTAGTGTACTGTTTAGCTGTAAAATGAGAAAGTTTGTGACCAGGCAGCCATGTTGAGATCAGCTGAGGAAATACCAAGCACCGCCCACCAGCCGGAGCACAGCCAATAGGAACGCTCAATAGGAACGCTCTTTTTTCTGAAATGACCTGTGAAAAAAGTCTTCCATCACGGGCTAGATGTTTTAAAGCCTGAAAACAGAGCCATGAGGAGGTGCAGAAGTCTAGTTTTCTCTCAGAACACTTGAATTACAATATGCTGAAAGGTTATTATGGAATTTTTGTCCAATGATGCCAAAAACATTCTGCCTACTGAAGCTTTAATTCTGCAGAATAAAAATATAATGGAGCATCTGATCATGTCATTCAAAATAAAATGTTCATCTGTACTTTACATTCTTAATCACCAGTGAAGCCAATACCGTTCAGAGTTATGTCGACCGTCACTAATAATGTTTGTCAGGGCTGCTGTGTGAGCTGACGGGGAGCACGGTGCGTTTATCCAAGAGGGCAGTTTCACCTTGAGTCACCTCATAGTCACACCTCACTGCTGTAGCAGAGCAGCAGACACACATTAGTCACTCATTCAGAGTTACTTTGCAGTTCGGTTGAGAGTCAGACCTCAAAATTTCCATCCAGAACAGATCTTTAATAGCGGGGGTTGTTTGTGGCTAACACGTGTCCTTGGCCCTGCCCCAGGTGTGAGGTTTCTGCTTCTCTCACCAATGGGAACAGAAAAGCTTCAACGTGGGCTTTTTTTATTATTATTATGCTGCTGCTGCTGCAGTCATACACTTGCATAACATTGTGAGGCCCACATTAGGACTACAGCTCTTTTGTTTGGATGTCATCCCAACCTTTTCAAGTGAAAAAAAGTACCTGGCATCTCTCCAGCCTTCTTCAGCAGAGCAGTGCTGAGAGGAGTTTGCTTCTCCTCCATCACATCCTTTGAAACAATAACACCAAGATGGCTCTTTAAAGTGATGACCCTATGCCCTATGCTTAGCCATAGGACACCTATAGAGGAGAAGTCTACCCTTCCGGTGGACACCATGGGACCTTATTTCAGAAAAAAATATGTACAGTAGTCAACGGAGAGACAATATATTTTTGTTATCCCGTTTGAATTGCGCCATGAATCACACGTATGATGTTTGTCAATTTCAAACAAAATTTTGCAAGTAAAGAAAGTCACAGTTTGTCGTAGTATCATTTAGTTTTGTGTGAAAACGCTCAGTGAACTACATCTCGTCTCGCACAATAAACGTCACCAACACTAGCTAGCTACCTTACTTGGCTATGTACGCACAAATGAAACGTTATCTTACCCGATATGTTTTATCCAGCGACTCCTGGTCTTTTTATCAGCCAGGAAGAGAAAGAAGGAGCGAGACCCGTTGCTGTGTGAGTACATCAAGTACGAAACACACAGGCATCGTAAATTCAGCGAGAGAGAGACGTCACTTACGCGACTTTAAAGTGTGTCGTCTTTCTAATTACGTATTTTCACATTCTTATACTTCATCAGTTTTACAACAAACAAAATTTTCTTGACTTGCAAAATTATCTTCTAAACTGACAAACATCATATGTGTGATTCATGGCGCAATTGAAACGGGATCAAAAAAATATGTGTCTCTATATATATATATATATAAGGCCCCATGGGGGTCCACCGAACTTCGCCTCTCTATACTCCTGCTCTTTAAATGAGGCACGTGTTCTCATGGCATTCAAATGTCAACAACATAGATTTACAGTAAAGCCATCCTGCATGAGAGCATGTGCACTGAGTACGCAGAGACAGTCATTCAAAAATCCTCTACGGAGGGAGTGAGAGAAAAGCCTGGGGGTGGAGTTAGATAAGGCGAGGGGGAGGACAGGTGTCAGAGTGAGGTTGCTACAGAAAGTACATGTGGAAGGAGCATGGAGGACCTGAGGGACTGAGGGTCTGACTCGCTGCTGCTGCTGCTGCTTCTGCTGCTGCTGCTGCTGCTACTGCGTCCAGAGATCGCCCCTGTGCAGCTCTGTGCTTATTCTGGCATACACGTGACACTCGCTCTCAATCCCCTGCCCCCAACACACACACACACCTTCTATCACTCTACGTACAGAACTAATCCTGTTCCTGCCCCCTCACTGCCCTTACTCACATTTTTACACTCGTTTCCTAATTCCTTCAGTGATCTTCCAGTCGGTCAGCCCCCCACTCCACCCACCCTTCATCTCTTTTCCTCGTGTCATCCCATCATGCCCACAAGTAAACACATGTGCAAACATCTGCATCCTTCCTCCATGTGATCTTTAGCATGATGATTTCATAGAATGAAGCCTCTGCTCTCTCTTAGTACAGGAATGCATGATTTACAGGCTTTCTCACTATACAGGCATGTCTGTGTACATTTTGTACCGCTTTAAAAAATGTGGAAAAGTGTGCATTTTTTCTGTGCTTAAATAAAGACAGGCTGATGAAGAGAATGAATATGACGTGAGCTGCAGTGTGCCACTGGGTTTTTTCTGTCAATACAGTGTGTGCTTTAGGAAGCAGTCACAGTCAAGAAGAAGAAAGGACCAGGGTGATGATGATGCTGGATGATTCAGACAGCAATTTCTGCTGCCACTGGCATCGTAGTTAAAATGATAATAAGAAGACATTTTCTGTCATCTACATTTTCAGGCCTGTGACCCCATATTTAGTCTGGTGACCTGAGAAATTAGGCGTTTTAAGGGAATATTTTAAACTGTTTCAATACTCATTTTCTGCAGTATTGATAATCGGGTACCAGCTGCACTTTCTGCTCTCTCTTCTCTCGACAGCAAGTTGACATACATGCACTGATATTTATCTTTTAATAAAAATCTAAATGATGCAGTCAATGTTGTGTCAAACTGTCCGACGGCTGACCGTCGGCTTGGTGTGTCAGGGCCTTTAGACACAGCTCAGGATCCTGAAACAGGCACACCTAAATGGAATGCAGCCATGACTACACCTGTGCTTTTCATATTATGTAAATTATTTTCAATAGCGTGTCGTATCTTCTGTTTAATCTTCAGAAATATTTACACAAAGATCAATCACCTATGATCCCATCTGCATATCAAACGGAAGCACAGAAAAATGACTGGAGGGAACAACTAAACTATGTTTTAATGTTTGTCTTAATCATGAGAATGACCATAATCCTGTCATACCAGCTTCAATGTAAATATTTGAGCAGATGTTAGTCATTAAATTGACAATACAGCCTTCTACTCCATGTGCACATGCCTACAGGACACTTACTGTATTTATAAAGAAGATAAGGGAAGGTACAAAACAAAGACAGGATTAAAAACAATTTGAGGGGAAAGTAATGCATATTGAGAACAAATGTTTTTGTCGATGTTTTGCACCCATTTACCCGTTCACCCGTTATTTAATTGCTGATGTTCACATGTGCATTAAAGACAGGACCAAAAAGAGAGACATGATTACTTGCTTTAAAACTTAATTTCACTCCATAATAGATTTTGGTACAGAATATGGAGTCCATAAACCAAAGAAACTTATAAAAATCAATCAAATATCACTAAAATATGTTGAAGCTACGGAGGTATTTCATCAGATAAAGATGGTGACCTCATTATGGTCTGATCTGGTATAATGTCAACATGTTATCAACCAGTAAAGGTTGGTGATTTTCCACTATAGTAGATTCTGAGCCAAACATGTCCCCCTATCCTCCTTTTAGTGGACACTAGCCTGTGAACAGGGTGTGTTAAGTATGGAAAATTCCAGGTTTTCTGGAGAGGAGCAGTTGCGTGTGTTTACTCCTCCATCTCTCCAGAGACATTAACTAGGTCAAGCGCAAATGAATCTGCCAACAGCCTAAAGAGTAGTGGTGACAGGGGGGAGGGAGGAGGTGGTGGTGGTGGTGGTGGGGGGGGATTCTGTGGACTTTGGGCACAAATCTCATAGTCAGGATGAAACTCAGTTACCTAATTTTAGCTCAAGCCTCCCACATGGCCCATTAACTTTCCAAGGAGGGCTGAATTCACGCAGCACTGGTTGGCGCTCAGCTTAGCGGGATCCTGGTTAAACAGTTTAATGGTCACACAGCTAATTATGTACGGCCACAAACAAAGCCAGGCAAGGACACTCAACATTAAAACCATTTATCCTGCACTAAATCTTCCTTTGCTGCAGACTTTTGAACATGTTTTCTGTCCCCGTAAAGCACTAAATTTGTGTGCATGTGACTCTAGTTTTGTGTTGTTGGCTGGAGTACACTTGAGTTAAGCCCATCCTCTCTGTGGTATTTTCATTTCGTCAATAAAACGTGACCATGCAGCAAGACTGTGGGTTATTTTTTTTTTCTCCCAGATACAGCTTCTCAACTTCCTCTGAGATTAAAATCTCTCTTTCATCGAGATTGTATTTCCCCCTTGTAAATAACAAGACCATTTTCAAAGGATACAGAAAAAACCCAGCAGCAGCATGTTGTAGATCTATATAGTGCTCTAACACATGAGGTGCAGCTAGAGGAAACCATATAATTACGTAAGGAGGACATGCGATGTAATAGAACAGAAATTTTTTTTTTTACGCAATGGAACGCTCCTCTCAGTCACATGCGTATGACGTTAAAGAGGTGTGAGCAAACGGGAAATAGCCTCAAAGCATAGCTCAGCACATTGAGTCTGACATCTGATCCCCAGGAGGACGGGTTTCAGCCAAATGTTTTAGGCTAATTTGCGGGTCTGCTGTTCCACGAGGTCAGTGGGTTCAGAGTGTCACAGATGGCTGAGCCCAGCAGCCCAGGAGCTGGTATTTCTTAGCTAAAAGAAAGCTCTCAGCAGGTCAACGGGTTTGTGTACATTTGTGTGTGTATGTGCAAAATGTATGTGTGGAGCCACGTGCACTAGTGTGTTTGTATTAGCGTCCCAAATTTCTTAAGAGCAACCAATTAGTGGATTGGTGTGTATTTCTGAATGGAAATTTGTGTTTCCACTTTACAATGACACATAAATGGAACCTAAAATGACGTAATCTCATTTACAGATTTATGATGACGTAGTGGAGGTTTACAGACACCAATTAAAGGGGTAATTTAGCTTCAATGCCTCAAAGAGGAATGCAAGAAGCACAGACAGAAAATCACCAGTCGTACCTGAAATAACAGCTCTGTATCTTAACAACTTCTCTCCTGCACCCGATACGGAAACACTTGAGCAGTTGAAGTGACTGTTCACTTGCTGGTGCTTAACACACGGTGACCTCTCATTGTCCTTGGCCTCAGCAGAGCCTTTCTGTTCTTCTGTTGTGTTATGAAAACATGAGCTCTGGTCCGAGCTGCCTATAGAACGACTGACACTTCCTACCTCTCACTCCATATACATGCAGCTGATTCAGCGCATATAGTTGTTTCAGTTTCAACCTACTATTCATTAAAGAGTAAATTCATGTAATGTGATGCATTGACGCATTTGCTAGAATCATCATACTGAATTTTACTAACAGTTTCCAGGTTTGTATTTAGAGGAATATTTCAACATTTTGGGAAATACGCTTATTCGCTTTCTTGCCAGGATTTAGATGAGAAGATTGACACCACTCTCATGTCTGCACTGTAAATATGTATATAGCTACCACCAGCAGCCGGTTAGCTTAGCTTAGCATAAAGACTGGAAACGGGTGTTAACAGCTAGCCTGGGCTCAGTCCAAGAGTAACTAAATCTGCCTTCACGTCATGCATCAGACTTTTTCTTGGCCCGGAGCAGTTGCCAGGCAACCAGCGGCGACTCAGGGGAGTTACTGCTCCCAACCAAGTAATAGTCGAGCACAGAACGGCTCATAAAATGACAAATTGACATTTTTAACACTTCGGTTTTTGTACGGATTAAACAAACAGGATATAAAGTGTTAATTTGTGAGCTTTAGAGCTGCTGGTGTTACCTTTGGACAGAGCCAGGCAGAGAAAACACACAGAACCACAGTTTCCAGTATTTGTGTAGCCTTATATTTAAGGAACAAATATCTTCTCATCTAATTGTTGCATGTCGTCATCTCTCTCTCTCTCTCTCTCCCTCTCTCTCTCTCTCTCTCTCTCTTTCCCTACATTTCTTGTCCATCTCATTACATTTTCAGGAATAAAAGGTAATATTCCTCCAAAAATAATCAAAGAAAATAAGTCTGCCTGTTGCATTTAAAGTATACTCAGCTACTTACTCTGGGCCAGTGAAGACTACAAAGTTACCATCAGTGAAAGAGTAAATACACAGTGGCATCATGTCATTAATTAATCTGTGGGTTTAACTTATAAACAAACTGTTAGCACGACTAGACATTTGTTTATTGAACTTAGTGTCTTAAATTTACTCGGTGAGTAATACTATGCTAGAAAAAGTTCTTGAATGTTGACACTAAATGTCTGTACAATTTCAGTCAAACCACAATAAGTGCCTTAAATTTTGTCACTTTTCGAGATTGTTACTCCTTTTTCCAACATGTTATTGTTGAACAATTATTGAAACACGATAGGGTGCGACTGCATTTGGGGCATATGTGAGTCCCTGTTCATTCCATAGAGCTTCTGCAGGAAGGTATTGACAAGAAAGACCTCCTGGCTATTCTTACAGCACCTGACCTGACCTCTGGCCTCTGGCTTCTGGCTATGGAGTGAGAATGTAACAAGACACAAAGTGAAATGTGAGGTCTGAGCCTGACCTGCCAGAGCACATTCACAGTGAGCTGGCTAAAATGTCACAGCTGAGCCACAGTTCATACGGGAAATCATGTGAATGAGGTCAGAGGTCACTGGGTTCACTACTATGAGGGGGTCAGGTTGCTCTGTTGTACAGTGAGGGTGACCAGTAGTGGAAAGTAACTAAGTACATTCATGCTTAAGTAAACTTGTGCTTTACTTGAGTATTTCCATCTAATGCTACTTTTTACTTCTACTCCACTACATTTACAGCTGTAGTTATTTTTTGCACATTATTATCTAACAAAACGTGATCAGCTTCTAAGACATGATGTATTGTTCATTGACAAAAATCTCCCTGTTATCAAGTCATTTTAATGTGGAAATTAGTTTTATTTTCTTATTAAAAAGTAAAAACAAGTGTGCTGTGTAGGAGGAATATTTCAGCCTGTTTGCAACACCTTTCAACTCGTTTCTAAAATCAACTTTTTTATAATTAGATTTAACTGGTGCTGCAACCTGCTTTGTTCCTTCTTGTTTCAAGATACAGACACTCATTTAGACCTTTTTCAACAAGTTGATTTAAAGGGGACATATCTTGCTCATTTCCATGTTCATACTTGTATTTTGGGTTTCTACTAGAACATGTTTACATGCTTTAATGTTAAAAAAAACATAATTTTTGTTATACTGTGTGTCTGAATATATATATTGTATTCACCTGTATTCACCCTCTGTCTGAAACACTCTGTTTTAGCGCCTGTCTCTTCAAGCCCCCCTCCCGAAAAGTTAAATCTGATTGGCTTGCGGGAAAAATATGGTGCACTTTTGCAAAGGTAGCTCTCAAGCTGTGGACGATATATTCTAATGAGCCTGCATGTGACATAGGACGGGGAGCCAAATCTGAATGGATTGTTGAATCACATGTTTTCTGATCTAGGCAGCTCACAAAAACTGACTGGGTTGTCTTATTTCACAGTTTGTGGGTTGGTAGGGACTTCAGATACCCACATGTATGTACTGTATGTGCACAAGCACTGACAAAGTGACTTTTTCATGATATGTCCCCTTTAAATTAAAAACACTTTGAAATATTCTTACTGCTCTGAAAAAATAAGGTTTCGGGACTCAATTACAGGCAGGAATGGCTTCATAAGATTTAAGTTTTTGCAGGTTAAACTGCACAACGTTTTATAAATATGAGCTCTACCTCGACTAGCAACAACAAAAATTCAGCTCACATATTAATGCATCCTTGATAATAATCCTATAATATATATAACACCTAGGACTGTGTATTGGAAAGAATCTGGTGATACGATACGTATCATGATACAGGGGATACGATTCAATATATAATGCGATATATTGTGATATTTTAAATCTAATTTTAGGAAAACTGTATAGTATAAATAACTCACCACCATATGCACAAAATCTGAGTAAGAAGTTTACTTGTTTTATGCAATCAGAAAAGTGGGATCTATCACTGTAACATCCAACATCATAGCACTACTTTTTGTGCAATCTGAGCCACTGTCTGCTACAAATCTTTGCATGTCTTTGCACTCTTTTACATTTATTACTCTAAGTACATTTTGCTGATAATACAAAGTAAGGTATTGAATGCAGTACGTCTGATTGTTGTTATATTAGTACTTTTACTAAGTAAAGGATCTGGATAATTCTTCCACTCCTTAAGACGACTAGTACAATGATAGTGATGATGATGATGTCTGAAGATCTTTTGAGCAGGGCTAAACCAAAGCTTGTTAGACCAACAGAGATTCCATCAGTTCACATGCCGGTTTAGACGTCTGGACATTAATCATGTCAGACAGGCAGGTTAGTGTCACATTGAGGCTCCTTTTACATAGTTTTGGTTAGGAGAGTTTCACAGCTACTTCTACTTTCACAACTTCTTTCATAGAAAACAACAAGCATGTATGCATTTGGATTATTGTATAAAAGCAGGTGGAGGTAATTGACCATTGCTACATACAACAGTGAGCACACATGTTCACCCCTAAATTGACCTCTAATGAAACATATTAGAGACAGTGAACTTAAGTGTCAGATTAGCCTGACGCTGCTGCATTCACCAGGGTTAGAAGCCCATTACTGCTACTCTGTGTTTCTAATCCTTTCCACCCATGTTCCCTCCGCAATTTGAGCGCCGACAACAAAAGAGTGAACACATTATGAACTCCAGTTGAAAGCCTGTCATTATAAGTAGCGCGCTCATGTGCCCATGCTGTGACTCACGAGCGTGCTTCATTCAGCCTCCCACTCCTATCTGCACATGTCATCTGCTGCTCTGTCCTCCATCCGTGCTAACGTCAGAGGAGGCTGGCTGTCCTCCTACATCCCCTGCAGAGTGCGACCAGTTGGATAGGAATCCTGGTCCAAGTATGCAACCTCTCTGTAGAGAGCTGTGATCGACAGCAGACACAGAGGGCCCTCATACGGCCTGTCTAATTACCGGGCCACATGGGGGACGAGCAAAACAGCACACGGCGTGAGATATCGGCTCAGTGTGCTCCTTCACATCCTGCACCGCGTTTGATTCTGTCCTTGCCTGAAGCCCGGCCAAGACGCATCACCAGTGTCTTCACTGTCTTCCCCTTTAGTGCTCCCGTTACTCCCTCACGCTCTGGGCAGCCTTTGTGGACGCTCTGACAGACGGAAACAGAAATAGCTCCACAAATAGACCCGTCCTCTGGCTCACAGGGGAGCAGTAGCCCCACTTCTGTGTGCTCTTGCCTCCTATTTCGCGTGTGCCTCGGGCCAAAACAAGTTAGCTAAGAACCACAGGGAAATCAAATTTGGAATTATTAGATCATACCGAAAGTATCGAGGGAGAAAGAGAAAAGTGTGCATAAATACATATTGTTAAGAAAATAGGTTGATTTCTGGAGCTTTCTGTCAATGACACAATCAGTTTAATTTGAAACGACAACATAACAGCAAATGTAGGCGGATGTATTCACCTCGCATCATGTTTTGTAACAAATTCCCAATAACCTGAGGGTCCATTTTAATCTGCAGCATAATAAATTGAGAGACAAATATAGTCAATGAGAAAATGAAAGCAGCCATTTATCTCAGGATGCCGATAGTGTGGCGATCAGATTACTTAAAGCCTCCCTTTTTTTGCAGTCAGACATGTTACATGATGCTTTCTGGGTGATAGGAAGGAAGCAGCACTGAATTTGGAAACTGAGTCTGCACAATGCCAGCATTACATGGAAGAAAAACAATATCTGCATTGAATTTTCATTCTCATTTCACTTGTTCTATAGCAAATGTTTCCAATTTGACTTTAGTACTGAGTGTGCATTCAGTAAAGCTCATAATCTCAATGCGGTTTCACAGCGCGGGAAAGTGGGAGGTGTGAGACTGTCGACGACTGAGTCAAACCTCCGTCTGTGATGCGGCTCCTATGCTTTTTTTTTCTTTTTTGGGTGCATGTTTGTCATGTTGTGACAGACAAAAACATTGTCTCTTTCCTGTGTCCTTGAGCCGGCCTTCCGTTTCCCCCTGCAAGGATGCTGCTCTCTATCATCCCTCTTAACAGCATCTCCTTCTCTCTGCTGCGTCATCTCACCTTACACAATATCAGTATGTTTGTGCAGAGAAGTAGACAAATCTTAGCTCTCAAGTTTAGGTAATAGAACCAGCATTGAAGGACGTGGATGTGCTTAATTTTCCATACTCTCAATTTTAAAATATAAATATAATCCTGTGTGCATCTTGGATTTCACTTTAGGATTTTACTGTATGTCTACATATAACTTAGAAAGACTCCAGCTCTCTAAATAATTCACAACTGAGGCCTCAAGCAAAAAGCCTTTGAGTTACTCCAGCAGGGAATAAGGAGAATAAAGTACCCTAGGACAAGAGAGGGGCTTCAAAGCTCTGCTACATTATGAAACCAGTCTCTCCATCTGCAGACTGGGCACCGGGAACAGACTCACACCTGCCAGAGCAGGTGCAAGATCGCACCTATAAGCGTTGGAGTACACAGACGCAACAAGCTCGGCATTGAAATGTCATTTAAAACGAGACTCAAGGGGCAATATTTCTTCATCAAACTCTGATAGCAGTTCTGAACAGACGTCTCAGGGTCAGAGGCGTTTACATTCGTCACTTTATGCATCTGTTATCCAGATAAGACTGATCTACATTCCACGCTCATGTGGGCACATACAAACATCTTAGATATAGAAATCTAGCTGCATCTACACTGTGATGTTCTGTAAAAATGACCTTTATTTAAATAAAATTGGAGCTTGTTGGAGAATGTATTTAGATCTTTTACTCAAGTACAGTAGCAATAACATAATGTAAAAATACTTAAATACAAGTCAAAGTTCTGCAATCAAAATCTTACTTAAGTATTAGTACGAATGTACAGTATTATCAGCGACATGTTTGTATGTAAAATATCAAAAATAAAAGCACTCAAAAAGCAGAAAATTGGCCCCTCTGAGTGTTATATATTATATATCATATATTATCATATAAACTGGAAATACTCAAGTATAGCTGCAACGATTGATTGATTGATTCATCGATTAGTTGTCAACTATTAAATAAATCACAAACTACTTTGATAATCGATTAATCGGTTTGAGTAAAAAAAAGTCTCAGATTCCAGCATCTTAAATGTGAATATTTTCTGGTTTCTATAATCTTCTATGACAGTAAACTGAATATCTTTGAGTTGTGGACAAAGCAAGACATTTGAGGACGTCATCTTGGGCTTTGGGAAACACTGATCAACACTTTTCACCATTTTCTGACATTTTATAGACCGAACAACTAATGGATTAATCGAGAAAATAATCGACAGATTAATTGACAATTAAAATAATCGTTAGTTTCAGCCCTATACTCAAGCTATAGTTTCTCTAAATAAATAAGTAAATGCACTTAATACATTGCATCACTGAGAAATATTAACAGAAGAGACACACAGGACTTCAACTTCGGAATAACCTATTTACAATTACAAAGCGGCAGCAAAAAGGGATCATATAAAGCAAGAATACTTTTGATACAAGTGGTTTAAAATCAGATTCCAGCCCTAACATGTCTTATTTGCACTAGCACTTGACAGAGACTTGATCAGCTCAAGATACGTGATAATAGAGGTAGAAAATGAAGGATTTACAACCTATTTACATCCTGTTTCATACAAGCAAAGATAACAAACATGCCTCCACAGTCTAGACACTGGATTACTCATCCACAGTGTAGAGTTTTATACCCCGGCCCAGACTCTTCTGAACTAGTCTGGGTTGTAAAAAGTAGCACAGTCAATGATTAGTTGCTTCAGCTAAATGACTCTACATCTGATATATAATATCACACCAAGGCTCAGATCTCAGATGTCTTCTCTGAACTCAAAGAGATGGAGATCAGTAGAGCCTCTCCAGGCCCTTGATGAGTCACGAACTCACAAACAAAGTACTCCAAAAACCACAAAACACAAACCCTCCCTCTTTTCCTTTTCCTTCCTCCCTTCCATGGGTGAGTAATCAGTGGGAGGACACTAGAAATGCCTCCCGTGGCTGACCTTATAAGGCTGTCAGGAAACTGCTGATTTCAGGTTTCAGGGCTCAAATGGCTACCCCCTTTCCGTTTACCTCCATTGCCTCAGTCCCTCCCTCTATATGCAGCCAGCATCCTGTCTTTATCAGCTCATATTTCACACAGGGGAAAAGCCAGCGCTACTAGGTCCACTAAGGCCTTCTCGCAGCATGAATCCTTAAGATAACATGCTGGATCTTTTGCCTGCTGTCATCCTGAATGCATCTAATATATATTATGTGGGGAATCTTCTCTGCTAATGGCAGGATGCAGACTATACTGTACTTTTTCCCCCACAATAACGTGAACTCTCTGTTGACCTGTAATTAGAGGATACGGTCACAATCTTTCAATCTAGCCAATTAAAATGTTTACCATCATTAAAAAAGTTGTGCTATGTAAGTTGATTCATATAGTAAAACCTACCTGATAATAACCAGCCAACTAGTGCAGCTTTTTAATGAGCCTAAAGGAAGGCTTTGGGACTATTGCTTAGGCTTTGTATTTTCAAAAACACTTTCTAAGCAGGTTCTAGCAACTTTGAACCCCCCAGAAGCAGGTTCAATGGATCAATAGGAATCAAAAGGATCAATATAAGGTTAATAAAACCTTAGCATGGTTTGGGCAAGGGCTGCATGATTTTGAAAAAAATAGTGATTATTTTGACTGATAATGCAATTGCGATATGATTTGCAATATAAGAGGGAATGATCATCTTTACATCATTATTCTCATTGTCATTGAAAAACATATTAAAATGATTATGGTGTGATTTTTGCAGGGATCTGTACCAAACAAAGATGGTTTCTTAAGCCGTAGAATATGATGTGTAGGCCAGGACATCTCTGCAGCACCACGATATTTAATTTAAAATACACTAGTACACACAATTTAAATGTAAAATAGTTTTTTGACACACATTTCACCTTTAACAAATATTATGCCTCCTGCGATTTGAAAATTGCAGTAGGCCATATTGTGATCTCGATAAAATTTTGATTAATTGTGCAGCCCTATGTTTGGGCATATTTTGTTGAAAAGTTGAAAATGAAAACAATCTGTTGTGTGTGGAGTAAAAGACAGAAGTGAGCTTACCAGACTCACCTGTGCTTCAGGTGAGGTCTTCTTCTTCTTTGAGGTTTTAAGTCAGTTGGCATTCACCATGTTGAAAAGTGTTTGTCCTTTTATCCAACTATAAATATCTGAACACTGTCTCTAAAATTATGGTCCCTAAAACTATAGTATTCACTGGTTAAGTGGCTAGAGGTTAACTGCATTAGCCGCTATTAGCATAACAGGAACACACCTGGGGACCAGAATCTCCCAATGAAGGCCTGGCGGCCGAGTTGCATTGTGGGTAATGAAACTTTTTTTATTATTATTATTTTTTTTATTTTTTTTTGTTTATTTGTTTGTTTTTGTTTAGCACAAGGAATATATGCAAAACGAGACAGGGAATTAGTATACAAAGATGAAGGATAGCAATGGTGGAAATGATGCTGCAAAACCATCAGACATAAACAGTAAACAATAGAGGAACCATTATACTGAAAATCAAGAGTGGGTTATGTAACTTATTTATTTATTTATTTATTTATTTAGTTAGTTAGTTAGTTAGTTAGTTAGTTAGTTATTTTTGTTTAGCACAAGGGAAAATATACAGAAGAAGACAGGGAATTAGTAAACAAAGATGAAGAATAACTACGGTGGAAATGATGCTGCAAAATCTGACATAAACAGTAAACAATAGATTAACCGTTATACTGAAAATCAAGAGTGGGTAATGTAACTTTGTTAATGGCTTCAGGGAAATACAAAAAAAGATCATATGCTGCTGTCATAATACATTTTAAAATGCAAATTATACTAATAAATTAATTATTAAAATATAGACTTACTTTTTTTGTCCTTTGTGAGTCACATTGAAATGCAATAAACATGAGTTTTCCAAACTAACTGAAAACATTGTAAAAAAAAAAAAGTCCCATCCTTAACATTACACGCTCTCATCTCCCCATGAAGCCACTTGTGGGGAGCAGAGCAGCTCATTAAAATGATTAGAGAGTTAGAGAGAGTTTCCCTCGGCTGAAGTTTTGTAATGAAATTTGTTATTCTAATGGAGCAACGGTAACTAATTTAATCAATCCCTTAAAATTAGCCTTTTACCCAATTTTCTGTCCGGAGAACAGAATTTAAATCTTGCTCTTCGTTGAGTTCAGAAGTGTCCAGCCACATGCCAGTGAGGGCCTGGAGTATGCAGAGCTCCGTCTCTATTCTTGAAGATGTGCATTTGCTCAGAAGGTAATCTGAAGCTGAGCATATGAGATTTTTCGCATAAAGTACATAAGTGGTAAGTGCATTTATTTAAGCACTGTACTAAAATGCAATTTTGAGGTACTTGTACCTTAGTCTACTTAAGCTAATTATAATAATAATAATAATGCTTTTGCATGACTTTTACTTGTAATGGAGTATTTTTACATTTTGGTTTTGTTACTTTTACTTGAGCTAAAAATCTGAATACTTCTTCCACCACTTGTGATGTATTTCTTTCAGAGACTTGAACCTGTTGGGTGGGTTATCTGGCTGAATGGAAAGCACGTCAGCAAAAAACAAGTGCATGCAAAATATAATTCTTATGCTCTCAGTGGTAGAGTTACATAATAGAAAAAACGAAAAGGAGAAAACCGGCAATGCCACATCGTACAGTGTTGCAGCTGAATCACTCCTCAGGCAATTCAAACAAGTCTGTCTGTCTTTTTTTATCCTCTAATGTCTTCTGAAGCAGGTCATAAAGATAAAATGTTTCATCTGGCTTCAATCAGAAATCTGTTGGCACAATACTCCACTTAAGCACTTTCAAAACGTGAACGATCTTGCAGACTGTTCCCATAAAGGAAGGATATAATTGCAGTGTGGTCTGTTTGAAGACATAGTTATAGCCCCAACCCCCCAACTCAGTCTGATTCACCTCAGGCAGAGCTGCTTGAACAAGTTCAAGCCCTTTGCAGACCATGGTGGAGACAGACACATGTGGGTGTCCATATTTGATCTTAGAGGATTTATATTACACCAGCTCTCTCATGAACTGCCCTTTGTACCAACCATGGCCAAGGATAGTAAAATACTCAACACAACTCAACTTCAATAACTCAACTTTCATACTATCATGTGGCCCAAAGTGCTATACAGAGCAAGATTAAAACAACACAGACGAAAAACAAAGATAGACAACAATAAATAGAATTTTGCAAGACTAAAAATTACAACTATAAAAGTCACTAGAATAAATAAACACATGGGATAAAAAAAAATAGTATGAAAACCAACTTAAAACTAAGGAAACAAATGACGAGGCACCTTAAGTAAAAGCCAGTCTAAAATTATATGTCTTAAGGTTTCTTTTAACAATGTCCCCAGAAGTGGAGTCCCTCAGATCGTCAGGCAGACTGCTGGCCACAGTGGCTAAACGCTGACTCATGCGTTTTTGTTGACATTCTTGGCCACGAGGAGGCTGGCTGCAGAGGATCTGAGGGACCTACTAGGTAAATTACCTAATAAATAAGCATGTCAGAGAGATAGGCTGGTGCCAGGCCATTCAGTGATTTAAATACTAGAAAGAAAATCTTTAAATTAATTTTAAAACTGATAGGCAACTAAAGTAATGACTTTAAAATAGGAGTTATATGTGCTCTCTGTCTGGTCTTTGTCAGTACTCGCCGGGCTGCTGCGCTCTGAGCAAGTTGTAGGTGGCCAACAGCTTTTTTATGTAGAGCGAACAAATGCAATAGTCAAGCCAAGAGATTATAAAAGCATGCATTATTTTTTTCTGTGTCAGCCTGAGAGAGAAATGGTCTCAACCATAGTGATGTTTCTAAGATGATAAAATGACCCAAATATTAAGATCACTGTCTTGTCGTGATTCAGCTGTAGGAAGTTGTGTGACATCCGTACATTTAGTAAGGGATAATAAACAACGAGCCAGTCATTGTTGTGAAATAAACCTTGCATCGCCCTGAAGGGGTTTACTTCACAACAACGACCAGCTAGCTGTACATTATCCCGCTTATTACACGGCTACTTACTTAAGAGATCAATAATTTGACACAAAAATGGTCCTCCAGAGTCCGACATCAGAACTGCGTCCATAGCAACGGCCTGTTATACATAGCAACGGTGTGCTATAAAGAATTAACAGACTGTAGAGCTCTGTGATTGACCAATCAGAATCGAGTATTCAACAAAGACGTATAATAATGTCATATAAACATTGCACTAACCTGTCAATGAGGCTAAGGATACAGAAATGTATAGTTGGGTGTCATCAGCGTAGCTATGAAACTCACTTTTGTGCTTTCTGATGAAATCACCAAGTGGTACCATGTAGAGACTAAAAAGGGCTGGACCCAAAATGGAACCTTGCGGGACCCCAAAACATTAAATGAAATAAATAGATAAATAAAACTGACCAACATGAAACACAATTTATCTGAATGTACCAGTAGAGATTGGAAAGAAAAAAAACATTTACATTTCATGAAATGTTTGAGATCTGAAAAGAAGATACAGTGAATTGGATTATGGTGCACAATATAGTTTAAATTTCAAATCACACAGTCAGAAAGTGGTGTATGACTTTCTCTCACAGTATAATAGGATGATATTCAACATAGTAGCAACTCTTTTCAGACACAAACTACCCTTTTGTTCATCACTTTTGCCTGGATTCCATTAGAGTGAAGGCTGGACTTGAACACTTTATTCACAATTCAGATAAATTGAAGGAGCTGCATAAATGAGGAGTCATACAGAGCTACTTACATCAGTATTGATGAGGCTGCAGCTGCCTCAAACTAAATAGCTTGCACAGCAAAAGGCAGTGCTTTTAAGGACACGCATCTGGGCAACAGGTCTTTCAAGATCGTCATCTTTTCATGATAAAAAAAACCTGCCTCTAGTGGAAACAAGCAGAGGAGTTATGCTTTGATACAGCTGTGTTGTTACATGTCTGGAGTCCTGTATGCAGCCGGATGTGCCTCAGGCGTCTCCCCACCTGGAACTCATAAATCTAAACCGTCCATGCATTTCTTTATAGTAAATGATATAGCATTTGTTGTGTGGCCTCTAAACATTGAGTCTCTGTGCAACAGAGAGCTTAGGGCTTTCTTTGTCTATTAAAACAACACATGCTATACTGTCCTCACCAGCCTCCGGGGCTTTCTTTTGTCACCATTGTGTGTTGCATTAAAGGGATACCATGTGCCTACGAGGAGAAATGACATACATATAATGATTCACTCTAATTGAAATGTGTTCTGACTCTTATCAACGCAATATGCAAATGTCCGGTTTCACTGAAAAGATACAATTATTCTTAAATGTACTCTCGATTCTCCTCTAATGACTTAAAAGCCAAATGGAATTTTTGAAATTGATCCTGTAGCCGAAACCACTCTAACCACATTTCTCAGCTCATTCTGTTTCATGTAACCAAGCACCCAACCTGTGGGAGGGCCAACAATAGTCTTCAAATACAAACTCTGTTCATTATGTTTCATTACGTATCACAAATCAGATCAACTAGCAATGGGACGCAGTTTACTCAGATATATTATATTGTCACTGAATGCAATTTAGCCAAAAACATTTGCATGATGATGCTGAGTACTTAAAAATACAGTTTACAACCACCAGTGTTATAATTCTGCAATAATGGATCAATACAAACCTGTTAATGGCTCATTGTTGCCTCAGTAGTGGTCCTGCATAGAATCCTGATCATATCTATGAGTTTGGTTTTGAATTACAGCACCAAATAAAATGTCGTAGTAGTTATAATTTTAATAGCTTTAGTTTTAGGCTGCTACTAAACACCATTATAGGAAATTATATTAACCTAATATTATAACAAGAGTCATCATTATGAAGATTCAGATTCACATTTAGAAAAACTTTATTGTCCACCACAAAGCAATGTAAAATTGTCTTTAATATATTTAATAGATAAGTAAAAAAAACACAGTCAGTAGAAAAACACAGTATCTGAGCACACGCCCTGATGGGATTACAACAATTCTTCATTGAGTTGACCCCTGTGTGGAAATTTATGGTAATTCTTCAGAGATGCACTCATAAGACGGGGAGCACGCTGCACCAGCAGCCTGCAATAAACATTTACAGACGGACACACGCCCAAAATCAACCTTTCATTTGTCTCACAATCTTATATAACACAATTCCAATCAAAGGCACTTTGTCCTCAGAGAACCTTTCCTCCCAGCTCTGACATGTCTTATCATAACAGAGACAAAGCACACAGTGCAACCACGCACCTTTTGTACTCTGTAGGTGTGCGTTTCATTTTTGGGGGAGGTGTGTGTGTGCTATTTTAATCCAACTAAATGCTATTAATGGGATAGTTTGACATATACTTTTTTGATTTCTTGTTGAGCGTTACATGAGAATATCAACACCACAATTGCATCTGAACGTGTAGCTGGTGCCAGCAGTCGGTTAGCATAGCTTAGCATAAAGACTGGAAACAGGGGGAAACAACAAGCCTGGCTGTGTCGCTTCATATTTATCATATAGATGTGACAGTGGTATTGATCGTCTCATCAACTCTCAGCAAGAAAGTGGATAAGGCCACCTGTGTATACTGTACACTATAAGACTTTATTGTGAGTGTGTCTGGAATTTTCCGTGGTTAGGATAACATGGAATTGAGACAGCTTAAAAAGTACATGTCTTCATAAGGAAGACTTATATTCAACATGTGTTTTATAAAAAGGTGGAAAAAAGGCAGCAAAAACACTTCTATTAAATAAATACTAATCACAGCAAATAAGGCATCTTAGTCAAGTCTTCAAAAGTCCAGTTACAGTATTTCCATCAGGAGAACAGCAGGACTTTCTGCAGTGTCCTCCTGAGTGGCAGCGTCTCCTCAGGCTTGCTGTCAGGGATCATATCAGCGCTCCTCTCTGCACTCAGCCGGATGCCTGGCCTCTTCTCTCCGACAGCCTGCAGCCCCGCCTGAGTGATGTTCCTGCAGAAGTCCACTTTCACCTCCTCCAGACTGCTTCCGTGGGCCACCATGCCCTCCATGCTGCGGTCGGTGATGCGGACGCAGTTCTCCAGGTGGAGGCGGCACAGCTTCCTGCAGTTCTGCAGCACGGAGATCACATCCTGGTCAGTGATGTGTCCACAGCCAGACAGAGTCAGCCAAGACAGATTGGGACACCTGTAGCACATGCAGACAGCAGTCAGTTACATCATGAACAGGTTCAATGACAGGTTTCATGCTGGAGTACAACCAGTACAAGACCTGTTCTGTGTCATCTATACTCATCACGCCTTAGGACATACTGTATATAGATGGGGAGGGATTAGCTTGTTTGGAGACGGACTAGTCTTAAGTAAGCAATGCTGTTTGACGTGTGCGCTTATTTTCAGATGAATACCTCTCAAGTCTCTTGAGTAGAATCAGATAACAGAAAAGAACATAGAGGCCGGGGGCCTGATCTGAGCCATGTGTGAATGAGATCTACACAACACCACTGTGAGGCAGCAACATGATCTGTTTAGCGATAGAGCAGTGTAATACCTAGACCAAGCTATCTTTTCTTTACACGCTGTCCCACTGGGCATGTGCTTCCGTCCTCTCAAAAAGCTTTTGTGAATAAATGGAGCATGGAGAACAATTACCGGATGTTGCTGATGAATTATAGCATGACAAAAATGCATTTTCTCATGCTCAATTTTACAGGAATTACTTCTAAAAATGAATGTGAATTGTTGCTGCATGTTTACTGCATGTTTCCAGCCGGAATCAGGAGAGCACTGCAGCCTACTGGCAGGCCGGCAGTACAGAGCTGGCAGACACAGAATCCCTCTGGTGGCAACGGATCGTGGATGTCATTCACGTTCACTGATGCAGATTACATAAAGACTTACATAATCTAACCACTTTACCACATGTGAGCCAAACATATTCCAGTTGCCTGCAAGTGTTGAGGGTGCTGCCCCAGTAACCTCTGAACATGGGGGGGCACAGTCAAGCCACGTGCCCCGTTGCATTACATGAGGCCAATTTAGGGCTTTATCAGGGGATGTGGCTGCACGCTATCGACATTAACCAAGAGAAAAAAAAGAGGAGGTGGGGCGTGGGACAACTCAAAGCCAGCGGCGTTTAGAGATTCAGCAGTCTCTAATGACTACAGTTGCTGTGTAAGTGAATGGAGGTAAACACGACAGGAATAAAAACTTCATCAACCTTTGTTACATAATCCACCCTCTCACAGCCCCTCCCCTCACTTTGGGCAGATATTTGCATGCGGTTGTTTTTTTTCTACCAAAGCATATAACTATCTGCATGCCACCTTGTGTTAATCTGTCCTTATCAAATTCCTCACTTACTCTCTCACTCACAAATGCACACTTGCCCACACGTTAGTAAGTTTTAGGCACATTAAGGAGCTGGTTCATAGCACTTCTTGTGGTGGCAAACTCACCCTATTGGTGGCTTTCTTTATTTCCATTTGCAAAATTGTTTTCCATAAATATTTTCCTGGTCAAAAGATTAAGTATTCTCTCTTATTTTAAGTTCAAAAGAAGTATACTAATAGCACAAATGAATAAACTTAATTTTGGTAAGGTTAGGGTTATTGTTTTGCAAGATACTAAACATTTTGCCCCACAGCAGGTTTATTCTGATGTCCTCTGTGCTTTTTGTGTCTAGTACAATTGCAGTTGCAATCTATCTATCTATCTATCTATCTATCTATCTATCTATCTATCTAAACTATATGCCACAAAAATGTCGGTAGTGTTTCCTTCTTTCCATGATGGCGTTCACATTAAAACAAACATCATGGAGGGCAGTCTGATCTGGTCTGAGCTGAGCACAGGCAGAACGCCACACTGCTAACCTGTAATCATCTCTCTAATGACCTGTTTGGTTTTCCTAACGGTTATTTTGTCTGGTCAAATTATCCAGTGGACTCTAAAAGCAACTACAGACATACATTTAACTTTCAGCTGCTTTTGGTCTTTCAAGTGGAAGGGGTTTATTTCAAACATGCTAAACAGATTTTGGACATCTTTAATTTCACTATCTAAATTCAGTGGTGAATATCTTCAAAAGCAGCGGAAACTGTACTTTGTAAGCAGAAGTCATAACTTATAACTTAAATAGTATAGCCCATAAAAGAGAGAGAGAAAGCATCAATTTATTCAAATGGTGTACATGACATTTTGGAATGAAACTACTCCGAAATATTTAACCATGAATGCCCCATGCCAAAGCTTCTTGTGCAACCCACACTGCATGTTAATTAATGTTGTGTAACTCTAATACTGTGACCTGAAGATAATGAAAATGAGTTCTTTATCATTGATTTAATAGTCATCTGGCAATAGAGGAGCGTCACACAGTAAACTAAAAACGGCCCGAAGTCATGCTATGTTTTATAGTTTTTTTCCATGAAGATAAAAAAAGAGACACATGAGCTTGGCGTCAGAGTTTGCGCGGAGTCTTATCCAGGAAGAGGCAGGCAGAGACAGACGCACATGTTCATTCCTCTGACAGCAACAAAGAGCCAATTGTAGGCTCCACCTGCCTGCGTAAAGCTCCAGTCTGCAGCTGACTGGGAGGGTCTGCGGCCAAATCACTCTTTATCACCCCCACAGCTTCTCTGCGTCCCCTCCCACTTTGTCACGTGCACTTGCTCTCTGCTCCCTTAGAGACAATTTGGGAGGGTTTATCAGTATGCAATGAGTGTGCCTTAAGGGCGTTGAGATACAGACAAAGTAGGTGGTTCTACTGGTCTCACAGTCTCGTGTCTTGCGTCTCAAATTTCACAATACAGGAAATCCTCACAGGGTCATACACCGAGCCAATGAGCCGGCCCCTCTTCCCTCCTCTCCTCCGGGCCAGCTGCGGCGGCCAGGCTCCCTCACATCAACGGTTATTACTGGCTGCCTTGAAGAAATTATCCAGAGACCTCATTACGCCTCTCCAGGCTGAGTCCTGCATGCAGCCAGCCACGCACACAAGGCCAAAAGCCAACAGAGCTTCATTTCAGTGACCTATCACATCCAACTGTCACATCATTCAATAAATATAATTTGGTATTTGACCACAGTTATGTTAGTTAATAGAATCAGTCTTATGTCACACAGATGTGTCACTTTTCTGTCTCCAGTCGGCTCCGGATACACCATCTGTTTCTAATGATTTTCTCCCCTGCTGCCTACAGCTAAACATGGCAGTTTTAGTAAGCCATGTGCCTCGAAATGAAAACAACTTTGTTCCCCGTGGTGGGTGTGATTGACCCCAAAGAACCCGGAAATTATGTGATCATCCTCGAGACACATCTGATAAAAAATAAAAACCTTTTTTAAGACAAAAGTTTGAATGTTCATGTGTAACAGGAAACTATGAAACCTCAAGGTCTTGTAAAAAGCAGCTGCAGGGTTGGACAAAATGACAGGAACACCTTAAAATACATGTATCCAAAATAATGCAACGTTACTCATATTCAGTTTGGATTAAGGATGTGTTGTTAATTCAGCTTCATATTTGAGGTTACAGTTTATATTATTGTCCAGTGCTGGAAGAAGTATTCAGATACTTTACTTAAGTAAAATTATTATCAGCTAAATTGACTTTAAATAGAAAAAGTAAAAGTACTCATTTTGCAGAATAATGGTCCCCATTGTCCAAAAACAACCACAGGTTTGTAAACAAAGTCAACTTTTCATGAACTCATAAATACAGCCTTTGTTTTAATGATGCATTTTCAAGCGAATTCAATGTTTGTTTGTTTTTTAAATTGAGAAGGAGGAGAATTTTCTCAACCAGTAAAGGAACACCTAATCCTTCCGTTTATCAGAAAAATTCAAATTCAAAGTCACAAAGTTTGGAGATACCTGGTTTTAATCTGAAAAGTAGCTAAAGCTGTCAGACAAATATAATGGGGTAAAAAAAATAAAAAATAGTGCCTCTGAAATGTAGCGGAGTCGAAGTATAAAGTTGCATAAAATGGAAAGTACAAGTACCTTGAATTTGTACTTAAGTACAGCACTTGAGTAAATAGACTTCAACACAGGGGTCAGGACCCCCACAAGGATAAATCTGAGGGGTCACAGGAGAGCTAATAAAAGAGTAAAAGCAATTAAAAATAAATAAATAAATAAATAATACCCAAAGCTTTGCTTATTTTTTCAGACATTAAAAAATTCTTGTGAATTACAGGATTATTTTACTCTGTGGGGACTCTAAAAGTTTCTCAAATACTATAGTAAATACAAATAGTAAATCACTCTTCAAGTAGACAATACTTTGTTTATGGTGTCACAAGCCAAAAAGCCACTGCTTTGGATTATATTACAGCATGCTGTTGGTCAACAGTATTTCATTACAAAATAAAGCAGGAGGGGAGAAGCACACACAGACACTCACATGTGGCAGACATGGGCCAGGAAAGTGCTGACCAGGCTCTCGTGTTTACTGCAGATGTCCTTCTGAAACGAGCTCTTCAGCCAGTCCTCAATGTTGCACACTTTCAGGACTCTACTTGAGTACCAGCAAACTGTCAAGGAACGCAACGAGGCTCCCAGCACAAAGTTGTCCCTGGTCAGCTGACCCGGGTAGCTGAAGTGCAGTAGAGTCCAGAGGCAGGGGTCCAGGAAAACCTCTCGCAGCTCATGACAGCTAAGGGACAAACTCCTCCGGCTGTCCTTGTCTAGGAAGGAGAAAAGGTGGAGGAGACACTCTCGGTTGAGCTGGGTGAGATGCATGGTGAACTGTCCCAAGGCAGAAAGAGAGGCCTCGTCCCTGTGGCGGCCTGCTGGTGAGCAGCAAACAATGAGCCTGCAGCCTGCAGCCTATTGTGTGGCCCAGATACATGATGCCTCCTCAGGCACATGCTGCAGGCCTGCACATATAAGGCCGGGGAGTGCGGGCTATTTTGGGAAGACAACTGGCAGTATAGCCTACGGTCGAAGATGGAAGTGTTTGAGCCATACGCTCCCTTTCCATCTGTCATGGCTGTCTCAACAGGCGGCAAGCGCTGGACTGAGCCAGATGTTTACACTGGCCTGGCCTAGTTCTCAGATACAGATACTGAGTGATACAAAAGAGAGAGAGAAACACCTCCAGAATGTCCCTGCAATAATAATGTGACCTTCACTGTGCAGAATGACAGTAGTAGCATTATATTTCAATGTGGGAGAAGGAGTCGGCCTAGAGGCCATTTTAAGAATCTTGAAATAAGTAATTGGACTTTTTTTTAGTGGAGATTCATATCAGACTCCAATTATTAGCCTATTTGAAGCAGAGTATTTTTTAAAAATGTCTTAAAACATATCACCCCTAAAGACAGAGGGGGTGCAACAAATGAAAAGTACTAATAATTTGTCCACTTCATATCTGGAGGGGCAAAGATATGAGGATCAAATGAAAATGTAATGCAATCCACTACAACACCATCACAAATGCAAATTACAATGAGTTGAGTTGACCTCTGCACAGCATCAACAACTGACTTTTCACAATACGAAGAATATAGGCTATCAGTGGTGGAATGTAACTAAGTATATTTACTCAAGTACTGTACTTTACTTTTTTGAGGTACTTATACTTTACTTGAGTATTTCAATGGTATGCTACTTTCTACTTCTACTCCACTATATCTCAGAAGGAAATATTATACTTTTTACTCCTCTGTATTTATTTAAAAATTGTACTTACTAGTTACTTTGCAAATTTAGAGTACTGATACAAAATATTGGTTGAGTAAAAGGTTTTAATATATTATTATAGGAGTAGAGTAATTAAAATTAACTCTACCTTTACCAGCTGCAACATTTAAGCGATGAACACAAATGCACCAATAATTAGGCCTATAATTCAATATGATTCTGAAATGGGTCATTCTGCACGATGAGTACTTTTACTTTTGGTACTTTAAGTAGATTTGGATGCTAAAACTTTTGTATTTTTCCTTGAGTAAGATTTTGAATGCAGGATTTTTACTTGTAACAGAGTATTTTTACACTGTAGTATTGATACTTTTACTCAAGTAAAAGATCTGAATACTTCTTTCACCCCTGTAGGATATATAGAACCTGTTGTACTGGATTAAATGAAACTATTTTAAGAATCTTTAAATAGGTATTGGACTTTTTTGTGGGGAACCATACTGTATGCAAATTATTAGTCTATTTGAAACAGAGTATTTTTAAAAAATGTCTTGAAACGTATCTGGTGGGGATCTTTAAGTTGTTGTTTGTGTGCCATTTCAATTCTATGGTCATTTAAAAGATAGAGGTGGTGCGACAAATTAAAGGAACTAATAGTTTGTCCGCTTCATTTAGGGAGTAAACTGACCACCCCTCACTAAGGGACAACATTTATGGATATTTCACATCATATTCAATGCATAACAATAACAATAACAGAACAAAACAACTGATAATCTGTACCATTAACCCAAATAGTGTACGCAATAACTGCAGGTTTGTGTAAAACCTTTTTTTTTTTTTTTTTTACAAAATCAGTGTTTTCTTCTCCCTGATGCTCATTTTCTATCAGCTCTGTGGTTGTTTTACCTGCATACTTTTCAGATGCAGGACGAGGCTGTTTGAACGAGGCTCTTCACTGTGACCTTTTCCAGTTTATATCTTAAATTATAATCCAAACTTAAAAAAAAAAAAGTTTCTTCAGATAAATGAATGAAATGCTGAGCAGGCCAACTGTATATGTATTTAAAAAAAAAACGAAAAAAAACACCCCTTAAAATAAAAAAGGCCTTGTGATCCACCGTGAAGCTTTGGCGACCCCCAGTGAGGGTCGGGAACTCCAAGTTGGGAACCAGTGCACTACAACATCACAAATTTTTATTACAATGAGTTGAGTTAACATCTCTGCACGTTTTACAGAGGCAGTACAGGCCTATACAGTAGATCCTGTTGAACCTGTTGTACTGGCACAATACAAGTTTAATCACCCACTTTTAGGACCTTTCTCTATCATATACAAGGTAATTACATCAGCCTAATAATTTCAGAACCTGGCAAACGTTTCTTCACGTGAGTGCAAGTCACGCAAGCACAAACAGTGTTACGTAGGACTTTGCCTAAAGGAACACAGTGAACTATGACTCAGTGTGTTTGAAATTGCTCAATTGAACCACAGAGGACATAGTGAGATGGCAAAAAGGCAAAACAAATACCATTAATATATGCCATTACTCCACACTACATTACCAGTTATGTCCTGTTCCACTTGCTATTACCAATCTCAAAAAAAAGAAGAAAAAAAAACGCAGGACATTGTGAAAACGCTGTTGGGGAGGCTGATTACAGTCTGTACTGTGACTCACTGTGTCATGCTGTTCTTAAGCAGACCTCTGATCTAACAAACACCAATGCAATGTGAGCTTATTATTAGCAGCTGTGATGTAGCCTCCAAGAGGAAAAGAAAAAGGAGGAGGAAGAGGAGGGGAGGTGGAGGCCACTTGTGTGTCATTAATGGGGACAGAGTAGCGAGCCCACAGCCACCTGTGAGCAGGCGAGGAAGAGCAGCTGTTCATCATCATACAGGAGTGCTTGTTCCTGCCTGAGCGAGGAGGCTGACTGGCTGGCACGTGTCCCGAGGGGAGTGTGTGTGTGTGTGTGTGTGTGTGTGGGCGGAGATGTTCGCTAGAGGAAAGAGGAAAACAACATAAAAAAGGATGTGCTCTCTTTCTCCTTTAAGGTCGTACCTATCAAAGGATGTTTTCTATTGCAAGACAGAACAAGAGTGTCGGGGACAATAATATAAACGCAATGTACCTTCTGGTGTGCATGTGTGCAGCTTGACATGTTCCTATACACGTACATCAAATTGTACACATATATGGTGTAAATAGTTTATACTTCAAATTTGCTATTAAAGTTCCTCAAAGGAAATAAACTACTGAATAAAAAGACATTAACAGCTACAGTATATGCTGAAAGAATTATAGGCATAGAAACATATTTGTGATCAAGTTTTGTTCGTCTTTAATTTAGAGCTGCAACCAATGATCATTTTCAACATTAATTAATTATTTCTCAGACTAATTGATTCATTGTTTGGTCTACATCAAAAAGTAGAGTGAGAGAGAGTCTGTGATAAAGTCTTCAAATTGTTTTTTTTTGTCTGAAGAGCCATCTAAAATACAAATATATTCAGCTTACTATTAGGGTGATAAGGACAAACAGTAAATGTTTACATTTGAGAAGTAAGAATCATTAAATGGTTGGCATTTTTGCATCAAAAATGACTTCAATACTTGATTATCAGAGTAGTTGCAGATTAATATTCTGTTGATCTACTTATCATTTCAGCCGTCTTTCCCTTTGTCCTGCAGTTTACTTTATCTTCTTCAGTATCTTTCAACTATAGTTCACAAATTTGAATCCTACGACAGAATTCAGAGACGGTGAAGCACAAATAAACTCCACTAGGACTGTAAGGGAGATTGTTCCTCATGGTGGGATGACTCTAGGCCTTTATTATTCAGACTTTAGTAATTACAATAATGGGAGCTTCTGCCATTTTAAAAGATTACTAAAATAATAATAACATTAGCACCCAGTGGACAAAATACTTTAACTACATAAAATAGTAATGGTAGAATAAACAACCATGTCTTCCTGTCTACATATTGTCTGGCTGTAGTAATGGTTTAGTGGTGTTCAGAAAAAGGTGAATTTTAAGGTGTTTTTTTCCCCCACAGCTAAAAAAACATCAAACATTTGAAAAAGATTTTTCATTGTATTTTGTCATGTTCACTTTATCTGATACATTTTAAAAGAGAATTTCACCGGGGCCCGTTTCTAAGCCCATTTCAGATCAACATAATGTTAAATTATACTCCAGCATCAATACACACAAACGAAACAATTTAAGAATGATCATTTCTTTCACATTGGTTCTGGTCACGAAGTTATACCAACTTTTCTAAAGCCCTAAGGATCACTTGTCAGTCAATAAATGCATTCTAGATCCTAAAATCTCCCCTAATGACTGGAAACAGTACTATGAGGTTCTCAAGAGGTTGAAATTACAAAATTAGAAAAAGCAATAAACTCCAAATATTGTTACAGTCGATTTCTTCAGTCTAGGCTAAATATTGGACCAACTGAGGTTTTCCAAGGCTACAGCTTTACTTCATTATTTTAAACAATCACCTTTGGAATCTATTACATACAGAGAAGTCTACCTCAACTGAGGAATAAAACATCGAGGAAATAAATGCAAATACTAACGAAATCTCAAGCAGCAAATTATACATGATGCTGTCATGCAGGTCATAAAAAAGAAAATAGTTGCACATACATTAAACTTGGAAATTAACTATTTAAAATCAAGCACTGTGAGAAATGTGATTGAGGTGAAGTCAAAATGGAGTGAGGAGCTGGTCTGAGGCAGTCTGACAGAATCACTGTGCGACGGCTGGTATGGCTTGGCTGGCTTCCTCTGTTGCAGCCTGGTCTGAGGTATCCCTATCTGTCGCAGCCTGCATTGAAGCCGTGTTATGCAATTCAGCCATGTCTTCACCCACATTTTCCAACGCAGCGTTATCTGGGGCCGCCACGTCCTCCTGGGTATTCATGTGTGAGGCTGGCACATCCATCAAAACCATGTCTGTGGCAACCTTGTCCTGAGCAACTGCTTCTGAAGGGCCGCTGCCCGTGGCTGCTGTGTCCACAGCAGGCTTGTTCGTGGCAGTCTTGTCTGCGGCCACCTGTTCAGTCCTCTCCACGTAGAAGAGGATGTAGGCCTTGGCCTTCCTCACTGTGTCCTCATTGGTCAGAGTCACTGTGCTGTCGTTGAAGTGGTACCACCGGCTCTCGTGGCTGCCATATGCTGTATAATGCCCCGATCCAACTCTGTGAACACAGACACATACATCACGTTCTGCTGTCTGGCTTCTTACAAGAATACATTTATTGCTGCTAACGTGAGAGGGACACATTCAGTTCAGCAGTGCAACATCGCCACTCAGAGGCCAGAGGTGAAACAGCACTTTGATGAACAGTTCTTGGCATATCTTAACGCATTTTCAAGGAGTCTTACTCTTATGCCTTTAAGCATTTAGTGGCTACATGAATTTTTAAACTGCAGCTGTCCACAAGGCTTTTCTACAAAACTGCATCTGAATTGTTTATACAGCAACTGGGAGACTGACAGCCAACTGTGGTAGGCAGAGCTGGTCGGCAGATGATGTTTAGATTTGTATTTTTTTTTTCTTCTCCAGCTGTTAATTGTGCTACCATGGTGACAAAGGCACATCTTGCAAGCGTCATCTGTCAGCTGGATGGGGGGAAAAGAACACTTATCGACCCTAAACAGTACTCACACAGGCGAGTAGTGCGCCTACGCAAGGGTGAGACTGTTTATGCAGAATTGTTTTAAATACAGTAATAAGGTTTTAGCAAAAATGCATGTGTTTGGGAAGTAGTGAGCATACGACTAAATAAATGAGACTTGAATCATACTGCACAAGTTGTGTTCAAGGTAACACAAGATGAGTAATTGATATATGAATGGTCATTTTGGGGGTGAATAGTGACATTAGAGCGTGCTAGAGGCCACCAAATTTGGGCTTTTACGGACATAATATTGGCTATTTTCCCCCACTGGCTGTCTACTCCATCTCCTTCTGGAAAGCCCTGGATATATGCAAGATGCTGCTGCAGCACTCTAGATGCTGTTAGTTCTCATTAAAACAGCAAATTATAATCAAACAGAGGAAAATTGAACAAACGTTAATTTCAACTTTTGTGTGTTTACTTCATCTACTCACCCAGATCCATGATGCACTACGACAGCAACAAGGTCGTACAGGCAGCTTCCTGGTAATGAAGTCTCCGGCTGCAAACATAAAAAGACAAGATTTCCTTTCTGGGATCTCAATTCCACCCAAAACATCATGCTTCAAAGATTTACATCTTAAAAGAAGACACGTAGTATCCTGACATGTATGCAAGCTAGAGGTCTCACACACTAGAGTCTGAAAGGTTTCAGGTGAAAATGATGGTACTCTCAAATTCCCCCAAAAATCCTTGGCGGTTCCAGGGTTAGTGTGACAGAGTTCACATGTGTTTTATACGAAGACAAGAGGCTCCACCAACTCCAAAATTATACAACTTAAAGAATAACAACAACAAAAAGGAATAATTTGAAAGGAAACTAAGATAACAGAATCGCCCCTCCTGGAGGCATCAGTTTGGACACTTTAGAGGGGGAACATTTCCATAGTCTTTGACACAGAATGGCCTAAATACATTAAATGCACTACACAATAATCAAATAAAAACTGCATCAGCAGCGAATGCGCACCGCACAGTCATGGAAACAAGTGAGGGCTTCCTACATGGCTGGCTGCAGATCTGTCACCATTAGAGGTATCACCCAGTGATCCAAATAATAAATATGAAATGCACTACAGATGGTGGTACAGTAACAACACAGTTCATTGCCCTTTAAATATCCTCCTTAAATTAACATTTATATTTCTTTATTCCTTTGAACATCAAAGTCTAATGATTATTTTCATTATTGGTTAATCTGTCAACGATTTTCTCGATTAATCCTTTTGTCTATAAAATGTTAGGAAACTGTGAAATA
This sequence comes from Sebastes umbrosus, assembly GCF_015220745.1. NCBI lineage: Eukaryota > Metazoa > Chordata > Actinopteri > Perciformes > Sebastidae > Sebastes > Sebastes umbrosus. Next base: position 17,412,411 of record NC_051272.1, read on the forward strand.
TGCCCCCCACAATCTCCCAAAGCCCAATTTGATGTCTTCAAATGTCTTTTATCGTCCGACCAACAGTCCAAAACCCAAAGAAAACCAGCAAATCCTCACATTAGAAACCCTGAATTTTATGCATTATTGCAAAAAAAAATCACTGATACAAAAATCAACTATCAAAATAGTTGCTGATTAATTTGATGCTGATCAACTAATTGACTGTTTCAGCTCTATTAGTGTGTGTGAACGATGACATTTAAGACAATTCCCATCATTTTCCAGATGCAGTTTATCTTTGGTCGGCCAGCAGAGGCCAACGTTGATCTCTCTGGTTGACAACTCCCAAAACATGTTTTTTCTCTCTGGATATAAATCCATAATCAGCTGACTAACAGGAAAATTCAATTTGAATAAATCACCAGTTTGGCAAAGGAGCTATTGTAATTTTTGTATATAAAAAAACCTTCTATATCTTTATTTTAAATAGTGTATTCTTCATGCTGTCTGCGGCTCCTCTGTTTGTGCCCAACTTACAATGCAGCCATTTTAGTTCTCTATATTATCCATATATCATATTTCACAGGCATTACCAAGTCAGTTGTCTAGCATTTCGTTTGAGATCTTTCCATGGTGTGACTAGTGTCTTGACTCCCTTTTGAAGTTACCAAACCATACCCCTTCATTACAAAGGTTTTACTTTGGCAAAAGTACTCTAAGTTCTTGTGGTATTGTGATGTTTCCTACAAGTATGACTGAGCTAACACCAATAAAAACAAGCATGCATTTCTCTTGGAATCTTCCATAACAGCAGACACAGAAAAGCAAAGATGGCTTATTAATACAAGTCTTTGTGAGGATCTTTTTTTGCAAAACTGCAGCTAATTTTCACAGAGTCCTGAAGTGAAAGAGCACAGCTGGCCTCTAACGGTTATTACTGTGTCACTAGTGTGGCCTACGAGCCACGACTGTTTCCTGAATAATCTGCTGCACTTCCATTTTTGTAAATGCATTATTGTTCATCATTTTTTATACTGATTTAAATGTATTTGTAAAAGTCTTGCCGTGGATTTATACCATTTGCTCCTACGCCTTGTCTGAAAAATTATTTAAAAACTATATTATGAAATTCCATGATCCGCATTTCTTCTGTTTTGAGCTCACCTCAAGCAAGTAGCCCCTCATGTCCAGGTCTTTCAGTGGAAACTCCACATAGGTATCCACCTTGTTTCTCAAAAAGGCCGTCCAGTGGAACCTTTTTAGGTGCAGGCACAAAACCTAATAATAGAGGAAATAAAACCTCCAATTACACCCAAAACTATCACAGAATAAACTTTAAAATGATTAAATTGTAATAAAAGAAATGAAAATTTCGGTCTCTACCTTTGGCAGCTTCTGGATCCAGAACTTCTTAGTGGATTTCTGTCGCTTTTTACACTTATGGCAATAGTACAGCTCCGTTTCATCAAGTTCTTCCAGGTCAGTGAAGCTACGTACGCAGTCTAAAACAAAAATAAATCAATAGAAAATGCCGTCATTGATCTCAGCAGTACACAATTAGAAACTAATACTACCAAAAATTGTCTAATTAAGGCATTACCTCTGACAGTGGGAAACTTACCACGTAAGGTGCAGGTCGGCCCTGGCTCCTGGTCTTTACTTCTCTTTTGTCTGAACTGGCTGGGAATGTCCAAAGACAGATCTGAGTAAAAAAAGAACGGACATAAATTCACAGTGCTTTAATGATATACCCCTAAGTAATGTGTGTTCACATTAAATACTGAGCCTTTCCTCAACTTGCTGTACGTGGCTATGCACTAACAAAAGTTGCTGTCTTACCAAGAAATGGATCAAACTTCCGAGATTCAGTTCCACATATCAGGCAGTTGACTTCGTTCTGAAGTATGCCACCAAAATTGGATGTGACAACACTGGCCGTCCCATTTCTGTAAAGAATCAAAAAACAAACCATCAATAAACGAACATTCAAATCTTCTGGTGTTCAATCAGGGCATGATGCAAACATCATATTCTTCTTGTGGACCAGTAAATGTTACAGACTAGTAAATGAAATACAAAAGCATTTTATGATATGATCATTTGATCATTACAACTTCTAAAGGCCAAGAGTACAAACTTAAAACTAGACTGCTTTTAAAAAAGAAAATAAGCAGACACATTAAACCAAAATGCTATAATAAAATGGGATATTGGAACAACAAGAAGAAAGCAGACACTTTCGGAAGACATATCATGGATGACAGCATGTCTACAATGCTAAATGTGTCTACTTTGTCGGTATAAAATCAATTGAAAAACAGGAGAAACACATAAAACATAATTGTAAGTTTATATGGGCTTACATGCAGCATTTGCCCTCTGCAGTGGAGAGGCGGACCCCATCCTGAGGTGAGACTGGGTGAGATGCCCCGTTGCGACTGTACTGGAGCTCCCTGTGGAGGTGGTCCAGCAGGTAACGCATGAACTCATGTGCATCCTGCTGCTGATAGCCCCTGGACACAAAAAACACAGTTACTGTAATAACTCACAATTGTTCCAGTCTGTGATGCATACTGTCTTTTCCATTATATCTTGACTACAATATGCTTCAAACAAATTGACTGAAAACAGAAGTGAAAAGGAAACGGTTTACTGCTCAGCATGAAGAGCTTAATTCTGGCAAATTCTTCTGTGCAATGTTGGCATACCTGAAGCTTGGCATGATTTTCCATATAGCATAAAATAAGGAGTCTGGACTGAAGGCCGTCTGGCTTCCTTGCCACAGGGAACACAGGGTTTTCCTGAACTCCTCCACCAAAGACCTGTTCAACATAAAGCAACCCTGTTACACAACCTGGGACAATCAACATCTAAAGCCTGCCTAAAAGAAAAAAGTTTACGGAATACTTTTCAATACTTGACACACAAACACATACCCAAACTTCATTTCTGTACTATTTAGTGTGTGTCTTTCCAGACTTTCTCTGCAGCAGGATTAAGATAAATACCGCTATTAGGAGCCTCATGAGAAAAGATTTCTGAGACGGTCATCTTCCATGATCACTCACAGTCACAAGAAACAATTTTGTCAATTTTATACTTGCTGAAAATGATTATTAGATCAATACACTCAGCCCATAAATCCTCCCTCCTACAGAAGAGGACCTTACACACTGTTGTCCCCTTGGCTTCGGGTGTGGTACATCCTTCTTCCTGCCGTCTTACCACTGCGTAGAGCCACTGCAGGCAGCTCCTTGAAATAACAGCTGAATTGCTCGATGTTGCTGTCAAAGAAACACATTTTGTTAGAACACCCGCCCCTATCACATCACACTTTTCCGTAAGAAAAACAGACATCAGCCTTGATTACCATGTGACTACCAGTGGTTAATTCAACATAGATAACGAATTACAGGCCTTGCTGACCTTGATGTCAACGGGTGAACGACCTGACTGTAGATACTTGTTATCAGACTGGTGCTACCACTGTGACTCCAAGATAATTTGTATTACAGCTAGAGTAATATGGTTAGTAATAGGAAGAGAGAATAGGACGATGACTGATTTGCACACTATTGATTTTTGTATTAATATAATTTCTAAATGATTTTTGGTATGCATGTATATATATAAATGCATTTGCCTACATGTAGGTGTATATATGGATATGGATATTTCTGTATTGCAATGTGCATGTTGATATATACATATTATATTATTATTCTCATTTAAATATTTCTACTTGTGTATATAATCTCTTTTGTTTCTTGTATATGTATATTTATGTTTATCTGTATGGATGTGTTGTTTTTTTTGTTTTGTTGTTTTTTTATTCCCCTTATCTACAACTACTTGCTTATTTATATTTAATGCTATGTTTGTTACGTTTCTCTTTTTACCGAGAATGTTGTGTTATCGGGGATGGGAGGGACGGTGTTTGTGGATGTTTGTTCTGTTTATTCAAAATGAACAAAAAGCCAATAAACATAATGTGAAAACAAGATGATACAAAGAGGATTCATTGCAGATAAATCAAGTCTGTGTTACATTACTGCTCACCCTCATGCAAATATGTTGGTTGTTTCGATTTACTGATGAATTGAATTATTTATTGACTTTAAGGGGGAAGCCGAGGTTGATATGCAAAGATAATATAAATACAACAACTATACATTCCATATTATATACAACTAGAAATTCACAGCCATGTTTCTGATTTTATCACCATACTGAAATGAATGGAAACTAATGGCTGCCTGTGAAGTAGGAAAACAGATCATGTTTATTTAAAAAAAATCTATGGAATGCGTTGGTAAATGGTCGGCAGTAATATAAAATGTACTCAATATGAAGAAAATGTAAAAACACCAGTCCTGGAAAAATGTCTCTTTGCTGGGAAATCTGTCCTTTGACTGTGTCTTGTTTCCAAGCAGCCTGTGTAATTCCCCTGACTGTGCCCCAGACTGTATTAATAAAGGATGACTGGTCGTGGGGCCCTGGGTCTACAGGGGCAGAGCTACTGAACCATGCTGCAAACTCAGTTTACCACCCACATACTCCATCTTCAGTGCAGAGCCTTACCTGAGGGACTGCAGAATGGCATTCATGAAGCACGTGTTGCCCAAGTTCCTCAGGCCTGTAGCACCTAAAGCCGCCCCGTCCTGACAGAGACAAGTGAAATGCATAAAGATGTGTATATACTGTATATATAAATATACATATACATGTATACAGTATATTTTTCAAAATGCCTTAGGAAAAATCATGATTAAAAAGCAAGTTTTAAGCTAACATTTAAAGATATTGTGGTAGTCACTTGGTGTAAATCTCTATAAAGGCTGCTGTGACTCATTTAATTGGAGCCCAGTGTGAACAAAGACTTGTAAAAGGAAAATTTGAGTTAAGTTTAAGCCGTAGTACAGTCTTTTGTGCCAGAACACAACTATGGAGTGGCTGCAACTTACTGCTTTTTCTTTCAAAAGAAATCAATCATAATATTTTCAGCCACTTACATTGTCTTTCAACAACTTGTTGTCTGAAGCTGGGCTTTCCAGAAGTTTTCTTTTCCTCTGTCTGTCACCCATCATTGCTGGACTGTAAGAGGGCAAACATTGTAGGTGTAATGATGATGGAGTAAAGCAATGAGACAAAATGACATGTTTATCATATAATATTTCAAGACTTCATTCTTGAGATTTGTACTTACTTTTCTAAACTCTGCAGATGTTCCCTCACCTTCTGCACCTGCCCGAGTTTGGTGTCATTGACAACAAAGTCATCACATCTGTAACTAAAAAATCCACATTAGTCAAGACATTGGTCATTTTGGACCCATTAAAACTTTGCATAAGAAGCACAGTATCATAAATATATTACATTGTGTTTCAATTTGGTATCATGTAACATTTAAGTTGAGTGACTTTCATCAAATATTTCTCAATATAGTTCATAAAATTCAGATCACTGCGTTTGGCTTGTAATTAACATGTGATCATTTGTGGCATGTAACCAGAAGAATGTCGGATCACTTACAAAGTACCTGATAAGCTTCAATAAATTACTTAAGCGGATATAAAGAAACATTTGGTTCTTATTACCACAAGATAACCATCCTTTGACCGTTTTTATGACTGTACTGTTGCAGGGTCCCACAGTGAGTCACAGATTGTAGACGTAGATACGTTGGTCATGAAGGACACTCACCAAAACACGCTGTAGTTGCTGCAGTCCATGCAGACAGAATGATGGGATTTCTCTTTCTCCTGTTTCTCGCCCTTCTTTTGATTAATGCCAACGACTTGACTCTCTTCAAAGTGTTTCTTTGCATGTCCATTGACATATCTATATAGAAAGAGATTACTTTATTACACACAACATATGGAACTACCAGAAATTAATCTAATATTTATTGCTGGCCTAAGTTATGCTGACAAATTTTATCAAAAGAATCTGCCCAGAAAAATAGATATTGCAGTTTTCATCTTGAGAACAACTACGGTGCTCCTCATCGACCAGAGCATCTGTTGTTATGAAAGAAAAATCCCTGATGATCTTTGAAAGTTGTTAAACACAACATGCTAATGTTTTGACAGTATTTCAAGAATCCTCAAAGATTATTCTTACCATCTGGATAAAAAAATTGTGTGTCAGCTGCACAATAAAAACGATTATAACCCATTTGCCAAGCTCAGACAACATTACATTCCCTTGTCCAAACAATGATGGTAACTTGAACTTGGACTATAGGCTGATAACATGCCGCTGATACGCCAAAACAAACAAAATGGGTAAATTATTTTTATTTATTACTTAAAGGCTACATGCCTCTGTTTTTTGTAATGTTCAAATGTTTTTAATAAAAGAGTACGAGTTGAATTACATGGGATTTATTGTTGTTGTTTTTTACTGTGGTATCGAATTGGTATCGAGAATCGTGGAAATTCACTGGTATTGTTATCGACTACTAGATTTCTGGTAATCGTGACATCCCTAGATCTGTAGACTAAAAATCTTAACTTATGTATTGCAACCCTTACATGGTTGTATAATTAAAAAACGGTCACCTAAAGCAAAAGGACTGAGACTCACCAGAGTATTAGCTACTTAAAGGTCCCATATTATAAAAAAGTGAGATTTTTAAGTTGTTTTATTATAAAGCAGGCTTATGTCCTATATAAATATAGTGAATGTATTGAAAAACTCAATCCACAGGGAAATACACACAGCCCGTATTCAGAAACTTTGCATTTGAAACAAGCAGTCATGATATCTGCCCATTCGTGATGTCACGAATATACAATATTTAGACCCTTGACACAGTTTTAGTCGTAAACATTCTAAATGTGTCCCAGTTTATTTCCTGTTGCAGTGTATGTAAATGTCATCAGCTGACAGGAAGTACACATGGACCCAAGCTGTTGCCTAGCAATGCAATTCTATTGCAATTCCGTCAAAATGCACTAAAACGGAGCGTTTCAGACACAGGGGTAAATACAGGCATATTCAGGCTGACAGTATGAGGAAAATAAAGTTTTTTTTTAACATTAAAGCATGTAAACATGTTCTAGTAGAAACACAAAATACAAGTATAAACCTGAAAATTAGCATAATATGGGACCTTTAAGTGTAGTATGTTTGCTACTCTGACTATAGCTTTAGTTGTCAACATAAACGACAACAAACCTACCTTCCACAATGGACCATCAGACAGGTAAGGCAAATCCATGGACTTTTATTGGACCTACAAACTGGAGATAAAAGATGAAGTCTAAATTAAGAAGAGTACAGTTTAACAGGACAATGTATTGCTGTGATTTTTCTTTTGAAATGACTATTCCTTCATGTGTTCATTGTGATCTGCCCTTGTGATAGCTGTTGTGTTGACTTGTAATCAAAATCTTGGGAGTTTACATTTAATTTTTGTAAAGAATTTTTTCCTAATTTCTTCATATGTGATATACATTGTAGCAGGAAATGTTGCTCTGTCTCCACCTGTCTCTCTGGACAGAGCTGTCTCTCTCTCTCTACCTGTCTCTCTGTCTCTACCTGTCTCTGTGGACAGAGCTGACACAGCCTGTCTTCTCTAGGCAGCCAGGTCTGTCTCTCTCTCTCTACCTGTCTCCACCTGTCTCCGTGGACAGAGCTGACACAGCCTGTCTTCTCTAGGCAGCCAGGTCTCTCTCTCTCTCTACCTGTCTCTCTGTCTCTGTGGACAGAGCTGACACAGCCTGTCTTCTCTAGGGCAGCCAGGTCTGTCTCTCTCTCTCTACCTGTCTCCACCTGTCTCCGTGGACAGAGCTGACACAGCCTGTCTTCTCTAAAGCAGCCAGGTCTCCCTGTGTCGGCCAGTCTCTATGGCCAGGCTCTATCTAACATTAGCTGTGTGGCAGTATATCAGGAAAGGCTGGGATCCAAAATGATTGCAAAGAAACACCTGTAATGTATGCATCCATTAAAGTCTATCTTACCGCTGCAGCACCAGGAGGACGGAGCACCGTTACCAGGGAACCGGGAGGTCTCAGCAGGACAGCTCACGTTTGAGTTCAGATGAGGGCACTCCATCAGTCCACAGTTGTAGTAGTAAGTCAGCTAATGTTAGCCAACACCTACAACACCAACCAGGAACAAGGCAGCGATAACAATAGTCAGCCAGTTAACCTGTATCCTAGATACTAGCTAGCTAACGTTAGCCGACCAACTACTTCTGCTCAAGAACGCACGTTTTTCTGTCTTTTCCTGTCTTTTCAACACCGTTTGACTATACTTCTCGCATCATTTCAGTAGTAACAGCAGCTTACAGAACATTAAAGGTAACGCCGGTTCCACCCGGACATGTTGTAAGTTAAAATAGTAAGCTTTGGTGTGTATAAGGTACTAAAGATCACTGCTGGCGTTTGCCACAAACAAATGGAAATACCTTACAGGAAGTGACGTCGTTCTCTGCCGGCTCGGCCGTTTGCCAGAAAACCAATCAAAGATGAAAAAGCTTCGGAGAGTTGCGTTTAAGTACTTCCTTCTTCGCTTTTACATTTCCCCAGCAAACCAATCAAAGATGAAAAAGCTTCTGAGAGTTACGTGTAACTATTTCCTTCTTCGCTTTTACATTCCCCGGTGCCACTTAGAGAGACACTGTAGGTGCCTCTTATTTGGGTCCGCAAGTCTTTACTATTATATTTATACCTACTGACATGTAGAAATTCTAATATTTAACCTAATTAAGCCGTGATGTGAGACTTAAATTTGTTTAGAAGTGTAACTGCCTCGCTTATGATGGTTTGTATGATATACAGCATGTTATTTCCAATCTTCTCTTGACTAAAATATAGCATTAGGCCCATCAAACATATATACTGTATATATATATATATATATATATATATAGAGAGAGAGAGAGAGAGAGATAGATATATAGATATATATATTATTATTATTTTTTATTTTTTTATTTTTTTTATTTAGTGAAGCAAGACAAAACAGGTGAAATTTGACAAGACAAACAGAAACAAACAAAATAGAAAAATAAATAAATAAAATACATCAGGTAACATATTTATGTTATATTTATTTATTTTAACATTCATCTTAAGTTTCTCATGTAGAAAGTTGGCTACATCAGCATTCTTGTATATATATACAGTGAAAGAATAGATGGGAAATACTCTCTTTTTCAAGTCTACAGAAATCACACTTACAATCATTATAATAATATATGATGACTGCTAAAATGGTTGAGCGGACATGAATCAGTTGCTGTTACTGATAAAAGTATGTAATTCAATTACATTTCACTCCTTTATGACTGTTACCTTGTTGTTGTAAGGGAGCTTGTTCACCCCACTGATCCCTTAGAGCTATGCCGGTGAGAGGCAACTCCTGGCAGGTTTACCAAACCGGACAGGTATAGGGCGAGGGGTCAGACAAAACACAGTCAAAACTGCCTCTTGACCATGGAGCTTTTAGAAAAATGGTCTACGACCACTGCAGATAACTGGTGGAAACGACAGTTTGGGCTAATCACCCACCCTGCTGTCAAATAAATGATTACAGAAACCGAAACTATGGATACTTACCTTGAAATTGACCTAAGCCTAACTGACGACCCTCAAATGGGACCCATGAACCCCCTGGGGCAAACTCAACAGAGACCTCAAGGGGGGAAAAGTCTGCTGATGCTTAAGTCAAGAACGAGAATTGGATGCTGAATTGTTAGAACATTATACCAGACAGGAAAACTGGAAACAAACATAACAAGACAAACTCTGGACTACAACCCACAAGGAAAGAGGAAGCCAGGGAAACCAAAAAACAACTGGAGACGGTGCACGCTCGACGAGCTAAATAAGATCGGGACCTCCTGGCAGGAAGCAAAGATCACTGCACAGAAGAGAGTGAGGTGGAGATCCATGGTGGACGCCCATGCTCCGGGCCAAGAGGATTAAGAAGAAGAAGAAAAATTCAATTACAGTTACTGATCAAAATGTTGGTGATTACAAAAGGGGTTACATCGAAGTATATTATTTTTTGGTAACAAGCTTATATAACATCCATGCTGTTGCTCTGTTCCAATCTTAATTCAAGTTATTTTGAAGAAGTTTTAATACAAGTTTGACAGTAATCAGTGTTCAGTACTATTGTGAGGTTTACACGTCCTGGTCTAAGTTTATGTTTTAAGGAATTTTCAGCTTTATTGGCCAGTTTAAGACATTTGTTAGATCAAGTAATCAAATGTAATTATTTACATTACTTTGATGAAGTAATTAAAATAGTTACATTACTTATTACATTTTTAACAGGGTAAATAATAATCTGTAATGTATTACATTTCAACCGTCCCAACACTGTATATCAAATATTAGGCTATATATTCATCCCCATCTTTCCATACAGGGGATGGGATCTCGACCTCAAGGGAATATTAGCTTTTTATTTACTCAAAGATTAACTTTTACAAAGTGCCTGCATTCATCAAATCAATGATGATAATCAGATGTTTTATGTATATTTACACCATATACAGTGAAAAACAAAAACTAAATGGAACTCCACCAGAACATTTCTCCGTAAAATAAGACAACATACCAGTGATTCTTTTGCAAAACTGCTTTTATATCCCAAACATCAGCATTTGATATTACAGCCGCACATTTTAGGATAAATGTGAAAAAAATCTGAAAAGTTGTTTTTTGTTGAGATGTTTACAGCCTAAAACAAAAGACTCACAAACGCTGAGCAGGAAAACATAATAACAGAGTGTGCAGTGGGCATCACTTCACAAAAACACCTCTAAATATATGTGTTGGGTTTAGAATTGGCACATGCCTTCAGGAGACTTCAGACAGTTTTCAGCAGATCTTCGAGCCAGGTAATGATGCAGTTATATTTTGGAAACATTGACATGTTACGAGACCACGTTGTTAAAAGCATTTCAGGTAACTTCTTCGTTCTGCTCCTGTTTATACTTGAGTGTCATAAAAAAACTCTGACTTGCTTCTAATGGAAACATTTCCCAAAAGGTTTGATGATGGATGTGTTTTCTAGGGCAGCACTTACCAATGAATTTAATTAATAACTGATGTGCCGACTGTTTTCTCAATTAATCATTTGGTCTATAAAATGTGTGAAAAATGTCACAATTTCTTGGATCCAAAATAATTTTGTCAGGGGGCCAAGAGTCCTAAACCCAATTATATTTTTTATTATCACATAAGGCAAAGTAAAGCAGGAAATCCTCACAACTGAAAAGCTGGAACAACGGAAACCTCAACAGTCAAAATTGTTGCTGATGAATCAACTAATCAATTAATTGACTAATCGTTTCAGCTCTGGTTTCTTTTGATTACACTTTGACTGATCAGATTGGTTTTATATTGCTGAATGAAAGTACACAATAAAGCTCCAGAAAAATACAACTTAAGAAACTTTGGTGAGACAAAAATAGAAAATTGAACAAAATTGTAATGGCTATTACATGTCAGTAAAAAAAAAAGATCTAAATTCAACTTAAATGTTTTAATCAGTTGATATGTGTGGTATCAAGACTGGTAGAGTTATAATACAAAACTAAAGACTCCACATGTTGCTATCGAGGTGATGTGATTTTATGCCACTTCAGTCCCCTTCTCCTGAAGAGGTACTTCAGGGTCTTTACTTTTCCCTGATGACTTCTTCTTGGGGTTCTTTTTCCTAGTACAAGACAATATTAAGATAATTACAGGAGGGTCGTCATTAACTGTAAGAAATGCTTTTCATTTGTAGTCCGTCATCATTCTTTATGTAAAGACAAATAAAAAACAACCCTCTTACTTTGACTGAATGGTCAAGACGGTCACAGTTATGAAGATACCGGCAACAATGAGAGCGAGCAGAACGCCACAGATGATTGCTGTTGAAGAGGACAACAGTGTAACAGATGAGTAGGATTCATGAAGATTAAATACTAACATTCGAACAAAAAAAGTATATAACAATATTTGTAAACTTTTGTTTTGGTTCTTTTATATATACAGTATGTAATAATAATGTATACATCCCAAAATAGCCCATGAAATAAGGAATAATCCCACAACATTAGTCATTATTTATATTCAACATGAATTATTATTAGTTATTATCAGACTGATATCGCTGTTATGTGTAGAGGTGCGTGTGTGTACAGTAGTGGGGCTGCGATGCTGTCCCGAAACTTTGAATACCTTCGAATATTCTCATCAAAGCTTCGGAGCCCAAAAAATGGTATTTGGGACAGCCCTACTTAAAACCTACATATTCAGCCAGGCCTTTGATTAAGAAGGGTTATTATGTTATTCAATTATTTTATTGTATTTAAGTTGTAAACATTTGTTTTTATTATTGTTATTTTATTCATCACTTATTTTATTGTATTTAATTTGCATAATTTTGCTCTATTTTATTGTTATTTTATTAATGTAGTTTTTACTTCACACTGTTTTACTACTGTTATTGTAGTTTTTAATTCTATTTTATTACATTTTTATAATTTTATTGTCTCGTGTGGATTTGTCTCAAATTATCAAATTGTTGAATTGTTTTGATCTTTTCTGTTGTTTTCATGGTCCACACTTGTTCTGTCTTATTTTTGGCTCGTCAGTCATCTGTGAAGCACTTTGAACTGCACTAACCTGTATGAAAGTTGCTATACAAAACAGTTTGATCGATTGTTTTTTATGCACATAAACTAAAACAGGGATCTGTTCTGTTTCATTGTGTGTCTACTGACCAATAGGAGTGTCTGACTCCACCTCCTCTTCTTCGTCGCCCTCATCTTAGAACAAAAACAATTGACAAAACATATTTTCAATAGTGTCATTACTGACTCATCACTGACATTTTAAAACATGCATTGACACATTGATATATTAACATGTGTAATTATGAACAAATGTGTACATATAGTGCTCACCGTGAATGCCATCACAGGTGGCGTTGCAGCTGCCGTGGTCAAAAAATCTGTTTCCGTTTCCAAAGCATCCGGTCCAGAGGAACTTTTTGCATTTGTCATGAATAGAATCGTAGTAGTATCTCAAATGCTGAGCCTGGCATCCACCTGCGGCCTTTTTAAGGTGGCAAGCTTGGGACACTGTAAAGAGAAAATCCCCATAGAAGCAGTCATAGCAGTGGTTGCAGTTTATTAACAATACTAATATTATATATATATATTCAAAAGAAAATTAAAACTTTATCCAGCAGTTTATAAAAGCCTCAGGTGTATTCATTCACACTTCCATCTGTCTTGAGTGAGTAGTCCTGCTCTTTCACCACTTGGTGGCGCATTGCTAACACTCATGCTGACACGTGTCTTTCCTGCAGTCTCTGAGGATATAAAGTAATTAGGTGGAATAAGTAAAACTATTTGGGTCTATTCAAGTGATACGCAAAATAGCATTGGCATTGATGTCATGAAGATTTTGTGGTCATATAATGAACATGCTCCTCTTCAGACAATGATAATCTGGTTGAGGCAGGTCTCAACTAGACTCTCTCTCTCTCTCTCTCTTTCCCTCAGTTGCGATAGAGGAGGCTTGATGATGATGGTTTCCTTTCATGGTCCTACAGGCCATAAAACTCTACCTCGTTAGCCAGTTCATGTTCCAAAGTCCTCCGACAACAACCAGGAAGGACAGTTGTTGTTTTTTTTAAGTTACATTAGACATTTAGTTAGTGGTGAATAAAGATGAATTGTTATATTAATATTAGTATTTCAAAGTATCTTACCATCCATGGGGTAGAGACTCTCTGCTTTGATGGAACAGTTTCTTATGCACTCTCTTTCATTCAGAAAACGGTTGGCATTTCCGCCTTCGCCTTTGAATAGGAAAGGAATGCACTTATCTTGGACATGGTCATAATACAAAGCAAAGGAGAAGCTTAAGCCTTGACCTTCATCATGCTCCAATTGACAGAAATCTGTTGGATAATAAAAAGTATACTGTTAAATATAGTTTAATACGTTTTATTTGCAAAAGGTGATGCTCTGGTTTTCAGTACAGTATTGTGGTTGAAAATGCTAAGATGACCATTGTTACTGTATGATAGGTGTTTCAGTGGAAGTCATCAGCACATAACTAATGTTTAACTAGTATCATCACCAGATACCCACTCCCTCTTTTTATGACAGCAATAAAAAGTGTCATTTATGGTACATTTTCAGTCCTCCCGCCCTTCATAGGTTTCACAGAAGGGAAGTTGTTTCAAACGGTTCTTTTCAGATCAGACTTTTTAACCCAAAATACACTTGATTTTTGAGGGAAACTAACAAAGAAACTAACTGTCTGTCTCTGGTGCCTCTCCGATCATTTGCACAGCCGTGAGGAGAGATGAAGTTGCAGGTTGACATAGTTTCATCTCATCATGCTCAGGCTCAGACAGAAATGATCTCAGTGTTTAAAAGTTTGGAATTACAGAGGAAGGAATTGTCCAGTCAGCTTAGCACAAATCGTTAGCAGGGTGTAAATAACATTTCCAGGAGAGTAAACATACAGTTAATACCATCTCTAAAGACGATCATTGTTGGCTTCAGTTGCAAGTTACAACATGAACATAAAGTCAGTTAAAAAAGGTAAAATACAATTAAATCCTGCTGAGAGATGCAGTCTAGGCAAGTTTATTGACTTCTGATTAAATTGATCGATTTTTGCAGGCATCACTTTTATGCTGTATATGATTCAGCCTGGTTTATTAAGTCTTCCGCCAATGTAAGCGCCATGTTGCTCTGAAAGGACTGGAGGTGAAACTTTATCTCTTTGATTCAGTTTCAGTGAAAATGACACATTACATTTAAGTGAAAAAACATTGACAATCATATACGAGATATGTAAAACAATATTTTTTGCAGTTATGTTTGAAAAAAGCAGCAATACACAAAGCTAACACTTGATCAGTTTTCATTTAAGATGAGCCTGTTTGCCATAGTAACGTGGCCTATTCTGGAAAGTAAACCTCTAGTCTATAAACCCTTCTTTGGTTTTAAATTAAGAAGAAAACAGTTTGATGTACCTGGAGGATTCGAATGGCTGACGCAGAATGCAGCAAATGCGACCCCCAAAAACAGCAGGTGCTTCATCTTGCTTCTTGTCTTTGTGCTGTTTCTCCTGGAGTGAGAGAGGGTTGTAAACTATAATGGGTTGTCATGACTGACCTTTGGACCAACATTTCCCTGATGGTGACAATGGCTGCAATCGAAAGAAAAGTTAACGACAGTGATACATCTTCCTCTTTTTTATTACCTTTATTATGAGTAGGTAAGAGGTCTTTTTTTATTTTAGGGCGTTACCAGGTATTACTGATCAATATGCAATAATTTGCTGGGTGTTATGTTTGAAACAACTCATGGCCTAATTCAGGGAACATTCAGGCTCCAGTTTAACATGATACCTGCTACACAGCACATACACACATTAACATGGCTTAGCATATTGACCAACTGGTACATTGTAGATACAGTAGGTTATTTTTGTCATTTTATGGAGCACGTTGAGACCGTATATGCATCAAAACTGAGAAGCAAATTAAATGGCTGCAAATGCAACCTAACCTTTTGCAGAGGACTTGATTAGAGAGCATTTTTAGAAAGTTCAAATCCTCCTGTCATAGAGTTACCTCAGGGAGTTGCTCCATTCTCGTATTTTGTTATTTTGGCTGAAATACTATCGTCAGCTTTGTAAGGCTTTCATTTTTAATGTGTGATAATCCTCCTCATCATCAGCCAAGGTAAAAGAAAATAAACAATTTGTAATTATGTTGTCTTTTATGTCTTCAAAGAGTAAGCTTTAGATAGATAGATAGATGCTACACTGCAAATTTCCCCACTGCAGGACTAATAAAGGAATATCTTATCTTATCTTATCTTAACTAACTACAAGTTTCCTAAAATAATTATATATATATATATTTTTTTTTTTTACATGACATTAATTATATAATTAATCATTTTGAGAGAAAATGAGTTAACATTTTGCTATGATGGTTGTTTCTTACAGTAATCTATTGTTGGGGACCCCAGTCATTGTATGTTATATACTGGTAGGTTGGTAGGATGAGGGTTAACATTTATTTTAAAGCATTTGAGTGGGGGAATATTATGAACATCATATTGTATTTGACAGTAAAGTTTTTTATCAAAATGGTGATCCCATAGTATTTCAATAGGGCAGGGGTCAGCAACCTTTAATATCAAAAGAGCCATTTTAGGCAAAAAAAAAAAAAAATCTGGATCCGCAAAACATTTGAGCATTGTGATGAAGGTAACACAGTTTATAGTCTAAGTATATTGTATATAAGTCTAATGCAGTGAGGGCCAAAGTGCTGTACAACGGAGTATTAGGGCCACATTGAGGGAAAAAAATCGAAAATTTCCAGAATAAAGTCATAATATTACGAGAAAGAAGTCAGAATATTACGAGAATAAAATCATAACTTTACCAGAAAAAAAGTTGTTATATTATGAGAATAAAGTCATAACTTTACGTGAAAAAAGTCGGAATATTATGAGAATAAAGTCATAACTTTACGAGAAAAAAGTCGTAATATTTCGAGAATAAAGTCATAACTTTACGTGAAAAAAGTCGGAATATTACGAGAATAAAGTCATAACTTTACGTGAAAAAAGTCGGAATATTATGAGAATAAAGTCATAACTTTACGAGAAAAAAGTCGTAATATTACGAGAATAAAGTCATAACTTTACGATAAGAAAGTCGTAATATTACGAGAATAAAGTCATAACTTTACGATAAGAAAGTCGTAATATTACGAGAATAAAGTCATAACTTTACGAGAAAAAAGTCGTAATATTACGAGAATAAAGTCATAACTTTACGATAAGAAAGTCGTAATATTACGAGAATAAAGTCATAACTATACGAGAACAAAAGTCGTAATATTACGAGAATAAAGTCATAACTTTACGAGAAGAAAGTCGCAATATTATAAGAATAAAGTCATAGGTTTACGAGAAAAAAAGTCATAATATTATGAGAATGAAGTCATAACTTTACGAGAAAAAAAGTTGTAATATTACAAGAATAAAGTCATAACTTTACGAGAAAAAAGTCATAATATTATGAGAATAAAGTCATAGGTTTACGAGAAAAAGTCGTAATATTACGAGAATAAAGTCATGACTTTACGAGAAAAAAAGAAAATAACACTTAAAATTACTACTTTATAATATTATGACTTTATTCTCAAAATACTACAACTTTTTTTTTCTCGTAATATTATGACTTTATTCTCAAAATAGTAGACCTACAACAATGATAAATAAAAATGAAAATGTAAACAAAAAAACAGTTATTCATTTCCATGTTTATAAATCCACAGGGAGCCACTGGAGAGGAGCTAAAGAGCTGCATGAGGCTCCAGAGCTGCAGGTTGCTGACCCCTGAACTAGGGTTACAAACAAGTGTGCAGGTGTGTCTTGACTTGTAGAGCCCTCAGTCACACCTCACCTCGTTGACCTCCAGCGTCACACAATCCTCTGGGTAGCACATTTCTGCATAACACCACCACCGGAACATACATGTGCAGCATTTCCTGCATCTTTCATCCTCCGGCGGCTCTGAGCCCTAAATGAGTGACTTGTCTTGGATGCGGTCGCCTCCGTGGAGCTGTCACTCTCCGGTGACCCGACGACTCTGGAGGCTGGTTTTGTTGTTGCTCTGACGTCAGCGGGAGCCACAATGGAGCTGACAACATGAAGTATAAAAGCCGGTTTGGAGGCTGGAGCTGCGCTGCTCCAAAGCTGCTGCTCTGCACCGGGTTAACTTAACAAAACATCTGAGAGATCAAGATGCACTTCCTGAGCTTCACACCCATCGTCTCACTGCTGCTGACTTTCCTCGCTGGACTGCATGGTAAGATCTTTGCAAAAAAGTAACCTGTTGTGATGCAGATGCACTTTTAGATTGTGTCTTTGTAGGGTCTTGATGCTTCATGAGCAGGTGTCTCCATCCACCTGCTCATGCTCCTTTTCTGAGGAATGATGCACTTGTCTCTGAGATGAATACTTTCTGTTCCCAAATAAATTGTTTTCTATTTGTTTTTTTTTTATTTAGAAAAATGACTATTATGCTGCAGCCTTTAACATGTGTGGAAGTGTAGTTATTATAATATATTTGAATGTACAGTATGACAATAGTATTTTTTTCTGTCTGTTTCAGGTGCCAAATGGACATACAATGGTTAGTCTGATTTTATTTTCCTATTACAATTTGTCAATGGGCTGTCACGATATAAGATTTTTACGACATGATAATCGTATCCAAAAGAATTAATGATAACAATGTTATCGCAATATTTATAGAAAATTTGAAAAAATAAATAAATAATGCAATCAGTCAAATTCATCTTTAACTTTGTTTTTTTTTCTCTCTTTTTTTTGGCAAATTAATTACACTCAAAATACGAGTGTAGGGAGGTGGATAGAGTGTCTGTAACCGTAACTGTATATATAAAATTATTTAAGAAGTGCTGTATTAATTACACAATAGTATCATGTGTACATTATTAACATCATATCAATATTTTACATCAATACCTGTGTATCTCAAAACACCTAATATTTGGTGCACCAAAAGTGAAAATTGGATGTAAATTTACATCCAATTTTCACCCGTCTGTGCATTTTTCAATCCCAGTCCATGTGCACTTGTATGTCTCGATCACTCACATTAGTTTTCTACCCTTAAACCAGTATTAATAAATTGAGTGTTAGAATTCAATTGATTCAACTCTCCGACAGTCAATAACTCTGAGTCAGAGATGCCACAAAGTGATATATCGAATGCTTTCTGATCAAGAGGAAAAGATCCTCTGTGACCCTTGTTTGACCTCCAAAGACGAAAAAACTACTGACACTCCCGCTGTCACCTCATGTAACTTTGGAGTTCATCACAGACTCTGCAATTACAACATTTCACAAGTAGCTGACTGCCTTTAAGGTCTATGGTCAACCATGACTCTCTGTTACATAAACTGTCCTCAGAGCGTGACCTCTTGTCATCGTGTCACTGCTTCTCAAAAGTGTGTTGCATTCAAGGAATAAACGTTAAAACCAATATGTGGACAGGTGAAGCAATTCAGTGCATTTTTCTTAATTAATTCTTTGGACAAATATTAAACACGCTTTTGACGACTACAGTAGCACCATTGGTCAGACTTACTGTCCTCTTTTTAGGATGTCTTAAACTCTTTCACAGGCACATCAGGGATGAATAAGAAAAGAGCTTCTCCCTGCACAGTAATTTATGGTCAAATAATTATAGTTAGAGGAAATTATACTTGTTTAATTCTGACCTCTGAGAGACGCTGATCCACTCTGGTTTTAATTACAGCACTGGCTTGGCATTAATGGGAGCAAATGGCCCTTTGTGGATTCTACACAGCTGTTCGTCTCATATTTGTGGAGTTTGGAAAATAAAACAAAACCTAAACAAACAATGGAAAATTAGATTAGAAAACAATCTAATGTCTATGTCAGTACACATGGGAATACTTTAACAATGTAATTTAACAATTTAAATGATGATTCACCCTGTTGTCCAAAGTCTTAAACCTACTGGATCCTTCAAAAATGTAGTTTTGAAAACAGTGCATGATACGTAATAAAATACAATAGAAATTTTAATGGTAACAAATTAACTAGGAATCAAAGTGGAAACATACAGTATATAGCCTATATAAAAACAAAACCTCTGGTCTCCTTCGAAGTGCAGCGTGGTGGATTTCATCCTCATTACAGTCAAACCCTAAGACGCCTTGTCATAGTAGTCAGTAGTCTTGAGGGCTGGTAGCACTTTCTGTTGACGGAGACACAGCTGAGTCATACAATTTATCTCCACCTCAACACTCCACCCTCTGGCGGAGGACAAAACAGTGAACCTTAACATGATGGGAGTAAAATAAATGATGTTGATGGTGACTAGTTTTCTCACCCTGCTCTTTTGTTTTTTTTACTCTGACCATTGATGTTGAACCATTGACTTATATAAATCTTCTTATTTAACATTTCTTCTAGGAAAGCTCCCGTGTTTTTAAAAATGACCCCCAGTCATGTATGTTCTAGCAAGGACTCCTAAGGGGCCACCAAAGGCCACTGAAGGCCATTATTAAAGGGCAAACTGGGTCTCATTAAAACAGCAAATGAAGTGGACACTGAGTAATTATAGCCATAAGAGCAACTTCCTTCCTTATTACAGGGAGGGTTCGCCTAGATTGAACTTTGCTTCAGACACGCATTCAGTGATTTCACAGCTTCACTTGATGCCTTTTGGCATGTCTTGCATAATCAATCCACATTTGTCTGAGTACTGACAGACAGGGTGGGGGCAGGCCTCATGCTGCATCATTCATATTTAACCACGGTCAGCTGGCATATGATGAATGGTTGATTTTTTGATGAATTCTGGATAGATAATGAATCGGTGACAAATATGCAGAAGTGATGAGAGCTCTGGTACATTCATTACCGTTTTCTCATCCATAACAATTACGTTATTTCAGACTTGATAGGGTCTATTCATCGCAAACTGTTAGCCTCACTTTATACTGAGCACCATGTTTGAAAAGCTCGGCATAGATCTTTACACTTCAGTCGATACACTGAATGAAAACATCAGAAATCAAGAGCTTCCTGAGTTTGATTTCTCTCTTGTATTATCTCAGAGGCCAGTGTGCCTCATGTTGCATTGACAGACACCCTCATGCAGCTGATGTCACTCTGTTGCATGACTTTATCTGAAAATGTTGCCGTTTTCGGTGACCTGTGCTTTATAGAAACCTCTCATTTGGAGAGAGAAGGCGTTCTCGCTGCCTCTTCCCGCAAACAACAGCCTGGTTCTCACTCCTGCTGCTTTAGAAAGGGCCAAGAGCGAAGCCACGGGCCTCTCCCATGCCGGCTTCTGCATAGATAATAATACTTCATGTTTTGATTACAGATAAAATGTGCAGTGGGCCAAGGAGAAGCCCTGGCCCTCTTTGTAGCCATCCTCTAGTCAAGTTCACACTGCTTTGCTCATTTGCCCTTTAAAATGGAAGAGTTTAACATTCGCAAAAGACATAAAATGTATCCCTACTAGTGTTCTAAGGTGAAATACACTTTCTGGATGAAGGATTAGAATATATGTAGAACCACTCTACAGCACTTAAATAGTGAAAATTACATTTTAAGGGGCAGACATCTTCCAAAGGCGTTTCAATGGTAATGATTTACATTAATGTTGTTGCAGGGCCAGATGGACAGCACTACTGGCCAAAGGATTATCCATATTGTGGTGGAGCGTTCCAGTCTCCAATAGACTTCAAGCCAAACCTGCTGAGGTTCGACCCAACGTTACGTCCAATTGAGATTCAAAACTACAACCTGTCGCCCTATGAGCAGCTTACACTTGGAAATAATGGACATTCTGGTGAGTATAAATCATCAGTGTTATCAGCAAGTTACATAATAAGGTATAGTGTGTCAAAATAAATGTGTATTTCAAACAAATCACAAAACTATGTTAACTCAGCAAATATTTAAGTTTAAGTACAGACTATGTTTTGTTTGTCTTGGGATCGAGAAATCCTTCAAATCAAAGTGGTGGTGGGTCAATGTATTCATTGGAAAAGGTCCCCCATAAACATGGAGGAGTCTGTTCTCACCGTTAAGACCTAATTTCTGGGTCAACCTAAAGAAAATGATAGGAGGATCTTCTCTCTGCATCTGCCACAGCAATTTTCCATAACCACTCTCTTATTATCTTAGCTGCCCTTCCAGCCAAAGAAAGAGCTCCATGTTTTGGGAAAATATGAGCAGAGATTAGTCATCTGTTCTGCCACTGCTGGGTATGATGCAACTTAACAAAAGAAACCGGCTTCGGCATAATGTCCGATATCTATACATAACTCTCAGTAATCAGAACATCCATGCCCAAAATATTTGGATGACTTGGCAGATGAACATGATTATTCCACCAAATTATAGTTTGTTGAATGGTTCTGTTTTGTTTGAAGATAAGAAACAGTTTCAATCAGAGAAAAGTGAGGTTATGTGAACTCTGGCACTAAACAGTATGATGCAGAACCTTGTCATTTGTTTCTTACATCATGCTACTTTTATGTAGAAATTGCTGTTTATGAGAAATGTCAGTGACAAGTTCTGTATAGCCAAACATGCATGTAATGTCTGCCTTGTGTTGGTGACCATTAAGTTGCTGTAATGTTGGTGTAAGTAAACTGTTATGTGCAAAGACCACCAGACAAATGCTTATGTGTGCATGCCTGATGGGCCTCAACGCCACAAGCTGAGTGGCATCATCAGCGTGACGTGTGTCTGAAATGAGCTGACAGAGGTTTTTCACTTGTAAACATTCGTCACACACTGATGAACATGTGGGAAGCGCCCTGCGCCACTCACCATAAAGTAAACGTAGCTGCACAGCTTTTGCAAAAGGACAGTAAAGTGCGGGCCACGCTGACTTCCTCAGTTTAGATAAAGTTGACCTTTCTTGATCCCCTGATGTTAACTGAAGTAACCTCTACCCTGCTCTGTTACGTGTGGTGGGGATGTGTCATGTCTCTTGATCCACAGTGCAAATATCGCTGCCCTCTAAGATGCACATCTCCAGCCTGCCTCATCGTTACACTGCAGCTCAACTTCATCTTCACTGGGGCACCAACGGTAGACCTGGAGGCTCTGAACACACGGTGAACAGTAAGCAGTATGCAGCAGAGGTAAACAAAGCAAACAGCACTCCTTACTACCCACTATTGTTGGAAAAGACACTGGTGGAAAGTAAATGTAAAATGTACTTTACTTGAGTATTTCCATGTTTTGCTACTTTATATTTATACTTATATTACTCCACTATATTTCACAGACAAATATAGCACTTTTTACTCCACTACATTTATCACAGTTATAGTTAAAGGAGACACATCATGCTAATTCCCCCCCCCCAAAAAAGCCCAGTCTGCTCTGATTAGTCAACTTAACCAAACTCTTCGGACTCCACTCTGGCTCCGCCCTAACTACCTTTGTTTGAGGGCGTGCCACACTAGCTGCTAGGCAGGTACTATGCAAATGTGTTACTTGGTGACATCACCACATTACAGAAGAAAAAGCAGGACTTCAAGCAAGGTGTTTCAGGCAGTTCAGGAGCAGTGTTTCTGTGGGGGAGAGTAACTCCCTTTGGCGTGGACTTTGGGCTTTGTAACTTTTTACATGCACAATAAACTATATAACACACTAAAGGAAAGGGAAAAAGCATAGTAGGTACTCTTTAAAGGTGCTCTATACGATATACAGAGCATTAATATAGCAGCAAACAACTATTCTCTATGTAAAGATATAGAGGAGTAATGTCTACCTGAGCAGAGAATGAAGTTGCTCTCCCTCTGTGTGTGTTGTAATACGAGTTTCTCAGTGCTTTGTTGATATAGCTGGATCAAAGTTTGTGCATGTGAGCGCGCCCCACTGGCTATAGCTCGCGGCCGCCTCTCTGCACTGCTCTCATACGGTGGTTACAGCTGATAACGCCAACCTGACTGACAGCGCCATTGCAGAAGCAGATTAAGATATTACATGTAAAACAGTTCATACAATATGAAGCATTGTTATGGAATACACCACCCAATAATAAAAGTAATAATATATCTATAATGTGTATATATGGTCCGATACATATAACTCTCTGAATGGAGTACTTTTACTTTTGATACTTTATTTACATTTGCTAATAATACTTGACGTATTGTACTTTTACATAAGTAACATTTTGAATGCAGAACTTTTACTTGTAATGGTGTATTTTATAATATAGTGTTGCTACACTTATTTAAATAAAAGATCTCAATATGTCGGTGAAAGGTCAATATGCGGTTAGTTATCAGCGATTAAACAGGTCTTCCACTTATCTGCAGCATCAGGTGACAGCATCTCTGGCACCAGACGAATGATTTAATACTTTATGACTTAAAAGTGTGACATTTGATTGGGGGAGGAATCGGAGACACTGATTCCCTTCAAGGCTTACAGACGCTGCTCGAGCTCAAAAGCTCTGCATCTGCATATTACTGTTCCAGTTTCTTGACAGCGTGGCAGACATTCAGTTGACATCCACTTGCCAGAAAGACAGTTGCTGAAAATGCTTATTGTGCATCTTCCACTTTATTGTGTAATTGACTGTAAAGTACAATTGAATGCTTGCATAAAGCACATTCTAATTAAAGAGACTTCAAAGTTTTTAACAGTAAACAAGTTATGAGTCTTAAAAATGTTGACTTCTGAGATTATAAAGAGAGGACAGTTAAGGTCATTTGTTTTGTTTTTTCAAAATAAATCATACCTATAAAATTAGCATATTTTATGACATAGTTGCACACACTAAAAAGACATGTTTCCAGTCAGCCTCAGTATGTATAGTATGACAGCGTGTCTCATTTCTGCAGGGTTTAAAGGGATTAGACTACCAGACTATTATATGCTTTGGTTTTCAACCACCTCTGAAAAGGAGTGGCTGTCTGCTCTATTTAATGTGTCAAGCCCTGGAAGCAGTTTTCACACACCAGTTTGCTCTATTTACTTGGTACTTGAAGTGAAGCAGACAATAAAGTTTAAAAGTAAGAGTCTCTTTTAACCAAAATGGGAGACTTTTTTTATACATAATTTTGTGTCATTTGAGTTACAGTGGGTAGACACTGAAATGGTTACAACCTGTGTGCTTTTATGTGATCATGCCCCAGGCAGCTGCAGGCGGCACAGCCACATGTAAGGTGCTGTGGTTTGACCTGAAGTTATGAGTGGACACGTGGAGGACGTGCATCTTTTCAAGTCCCTCCAGAATCCAGAACCACAGTTCCTTGATGGCGTGTTGTTTTGGAGGGAAATTGAACATTTCCCAGAAATAGTGCAAATGTCCACCTTAGTGCTCAAGACAGAACAAAGTCTGTAAATACAATTTCATCACATTTGGACAGAATGACCAACAAGCTTTTGCGTTGCACACAACACAATACCGTCAACAAAACAACCGACAGTCTGGTATTTATTTATACGCTGTAATAGACCACCTACTGTGTCTCCAGTGTTTCTCGCGTGCTGTTGTCGTAGACTTCCCACCAATTTTACATCCCCTGAACACCACCAGCTATTTCCAATCCGATATACTGTGCATGGAACAGGTGTTGTGGCAAAAAGAAACAACAAATCTCTTCTGCAGGCTCCCTGAAACTACACCGCATGTTATTCAAACAGAAAATGTCGTAAAATATTAAAGCTGCAGTGGGTAGAAATGGAACAAATATGATTACAAAAGTTATTTTTATAAAATGGTCACTCTATCCTGACAGTAGTGCATGAGACAGGTAATCGGAAAAAAATATGCCTCTGGTCACACAACAACCAATCAGAGCCGAGCTGGAGCCTGCCGTCTCTAAGCAGCTGTCAATCACTCACAAACTCCGATCAAACGGTCAAACTAGGCAGCGCTGATCAAATATGAATCAATATTCTGTTACTGTAATGACTATTTCCCATCTCAAATGTTTTCAGAAACATCTTGTAGTGTACTGTTTAGCTGTAAAATGAGCAAGTTTGTGGCCATGTTGAGATCAGTTGAGGAAATACCAAGCACCGCCCACCAGCCAGTGCAAACTTTCTCATTTTACAGCTAAACAGTACACCACAAGATGTTTCTGAAAACATTTGTGAGAAATAGGCATTACAGTAACAGAATATTGATTCATATTTGATCAGTGCTGCCTAGTTTGACTGTTTGATCGGAGTTCGCGAGTGATTGACAGCTGCCTCCGTTGAATGAACGGCCAATAGGAACACTCTCTTTCTGAAATTACCTGTGATTGGTCAAAGTCTCCCGTCACGGGCTGGATCTTAATAAAGCCTGAAAACAGAGCAATGAGGAGGTGCAGAAGTCTAGCTATCTCTCAGAACACTTTAATTACAATATGCTGAGAGGTTATTATGGAATTTTTGCCCAATGATGCAAAAAAATATACTGCCCACTGCAGGTTTAAGTCAATTAATAAAATAGAACATTGGCATGAGATCTCCATAATTTTTCCTGTTGATCAGTCCTGTTGATAGATTAATTTGTTCCAATGTTTCTGACGTTTCCAAAAAACAGTGTGAGAGTGATATAGATCAAATGATCCAGAATTTCTCCAACATATCTGACGTCAATGTTTCCACTTATGTTTCCCCTCGGATGCAATAGAAAAAATTGTTCAATCATTCATCTCAACTACTTGCTATTTTGTATCTTTTTGTATCTTTTACATGGTCTTGACTCATTTCTTTCATTTTCTTTCACAGATGCATGTAGTACACTTCAATTCAGACAAGTATCCCAACATGGCCTCAGCTGTAGATAAATCCGACGGCCTGGCTGTGCTGGGTGTGCTGATTGAGGTGAGGCGTTGAGGGAGGGTGGACGACGACGATGTGTGAATTTCTGAGGAAATCTAACTATCTAACTGTGTTTGTCATACAGGTTGGAGAGTTCAATCCGGCCTTCGAGCAGTTTCTGAAGTTCCTCAATGGTATCAAATACAAGGGTAAGTCTAACGTGATGACTTTATTTTATGAGTAGTGAACTAAATATCAGCTGCCTCTGTCATTTTCTGAGGTTTTGGATCTTCAAAGTCTTCATCAGCGTATTCATGTGGCCATTCTGGATGTAAATAGTTGTTAAATGGTTACGTAATACTTCTGTTTTGGCAGATCAGAAAGTGCAGGTGCCCGGGTTCAACATCAGAGCGCTGCTGCCTGCACGTCTGGATGAGTATTACCTCTACGATGGGTCGCTGACGACTCCTCCGTGCTATCCCAGCGTGCTGTGGACAGTGTTCAGGAATCACGTCACAATATCTCGCAAACAGGTGCTCCTAAATGGATTTTGCAGACATTTAAATGTGGTCTCCTCCTTTACAAGTTGCATAACATGCTTTTGTTTTGTTGTGTCTTCTTAGTTCCTGGCCCTGGCAACATCCCTCTACTCCTCCCATGCCCAGGACACGGTCCCCGCGCCTCTGAATGGCAACTACAGGAGACCGCAGCCATCTGACAGCCGAGTTGTGTTGGTATCTTTCAAGGAGGGTAAGTATGGTCTTCAAACTGGGCTTGCTTTATTGTTAGGGCATGAATGCAAAGGTCACATAAATGGCTGCACTGCTTTAGACATTGCAAAAGGACCGGTTTGAATGATGTATGGGCATTTCTTCAGGTCTGTCACACTTGTTTGCTATCACCTGCTTGTGGTTGAGCTTTCACGTCGATGCCTTTCTTAATCATCTTTAAAGCTGATTGACTTTGATTAGCTTGGTGGAAAGTAGACCAAACAAATTAGCCTTCCCCTCTGACATACTGAAATGTCTGCAGCCCTTAAATTACTCCTTAAAGGCTTACTTTTATGTGGTTGACAGGGTTTACCACACTGTATGGTATTTAGCTCCATATAGTGTGGTATGAATGCGCATGTTTTCCTCGTTTTCAAAGCTTCCCTCTCTGAGCAATGCTTTTCTGATCGCACATGTGTTTTGACATGGCAGTGTGAAATCCTCTGCTTTTAGCTTTCATGAGCGGCATTTAGCAGGCGATGGCTTGTGCTTTTAGTTCATTGCTACAGGCAGCGCTGTTGCATGCTGGCTGTGAAGGCCCAAAGTTGTTCCAAGAAATATCCCACATGAAGGCTGGGATGTTTAACAAGCTGTGATTGGGTGTGTGTCGATGCAGGCAGAGGACTGCAAGGTGCTATCACAGTCACATCTCTACTTAAGAGGAAGCAAATCGTTCAGCAGCTGCTGGTCGGTGACCTAGCAGACCTGGCTGATGAAGGGCTCTATCAGCTCCTACCGAGCGGCTCAGAGAAGCTCCACGTAAGCAAGAAGAAAGACCTCAATGACCAGGGTGAGACTCTGGCCAAATCCAAACAACTAACGCTGAATCCATCCCCTTGGAAGAAGAGCTCTGTGGGAAACTTAGGGCTTGCCAGGGACGCGCTGTGCTACGTCTCACTGGAGCAGAGCATTTTGCATTCGCTCCAGCAGTCTCACACTGAGTACAAGCTGGTTCACGCTCTCAGAGATGCAACGTTCCCTGAGCTCAACCTCAAGAGCTACATGGACTGTAGGTCAGACTTAGCCCTCCCCACTATCAGACACATCCTCCGTGGACGGCCAACAGATGAGGCTTTTGAGTTAGATCGCTCTCTGACAAAAGCCTGGAAGAATACAAGAAAGACTTCCACAGCAATCAAGCAAAATGTGCCAGTGACAAACCATGGTGGTTTGTCTCCTGCCACCGTTCCCGGGATACCATTCAGACAGGGTTATCCACATCCTTGGCTTTTGCCAATGGAGTGGGAAGACTAGAGAGATTCCTGAAATAGCTGCGACTCACATTATGTCACATTCTGTAGCAGACATCAGTTGTGGGTCCCAGTGAAAGACACATTTTCAAGCCACGCTCTGCATTTCTTTGACCAATCTTTCTCACAAATGTATTTAACATTAAAGGGGACATATCATGCTCATTTTGAGGTTCATACTTGTATTTTGGGTTTCTATTAGAACATGTTTACATGCTTTAATATTCAAAGAACACACTATTTTTCTCATACTGTCTGTCTGAATATACCTGTAGTCGCCCTCTGTCTGAAACTTTCCGTTTTAGCGCCTGTCTCTTTAAGACCCTCTCCCTAAAATGTCTGCTCTCATTGGCAAATATGGTGCACCTTTACAAATGTAGTTCTCAAGCTGTGGGGGCAGATACTCAGATGGGGGGCGGTGTATTCTAATGAGCCTGCATGTGACAAATAGAGTTTTTCCATACAAACATGCTGGCTTGGCTCGACTTGGTTTGACTACCCGCTTGAAGGTGTGTGTTTAGTGGACAAAGGAGCGGTTGTAAAAATGGTGGATAAACATTTAATTTCTATATTCTTCACAATTCTTCCACCGTTACTTTTGCTGTTTGTTCTCTTCCTCCCTGCAGTATTAGTAGACGTGTTTTTATTAAGCATAGCCGGAGATAAACATTTCACACTAAACACACAATAAAAGTCCCCCTTTATATTATTATTTAAAAGCTTTTATTATGAAGTAGCAAAAACAGGAAATATTGGGTTTTCATCAGCTGCAACTTAACATGCCTCCTGTACAGCTTAAAGCAAAACAGTAATATAAAGTAGATATGTGAAAGTACAAACAGGGACTCAGGAGAGAAACTATACTTCACACCTCAGAGATTCAATTAGAAGCTACAGAAGCACTGAGAGCTGAGCACACATAAACGTCTCTCTGGTCTCCTGCACATTGAGTCTCACTCACAACCAAAGTGCAACCCACTTGGAGGCGGGTTGGGCGCACTTTGGCCACGATCACAGAGATGTTCCATCTCGGGCGTGGCACAACTTGCTGTGCTAAAACTGGTAATGGAAACGCAAATCAGCGCGGCATTGTTTTACTCGGCGCGGCCAAAAGGGCTAATGGAAAACGCACTAATACCAAGGGGAGCCAAATCTGTATGTTGAATCGCATGTTTTCTGATCTAGGCAGCCCACAAAAAACTGGCTGGGTTGTCCTATTTCACAGTTTGTGGGCTGGTAGGTACTCCAGATACCCAAATGTATGTGCACAAGCACTGACACATTTTGATGATTTTTTCATGATATGTCCCCTTTAAATTATTTTTTTCCAGTATGTGCACATCATTATAACATGATTTCTAACATGTCATGTCATATGTCATGTACTGAATGTTTTTGCAAACATACACCTATGTAAAACCAGTCATCACCAGTGACTGTGCTCAGTGCTGTAAGCAGATTCTGAAATGTTACGACAATCTCAACATGTATGTTTTCAGAGATTTTTTTTAATGAAAATCTGCAAAAATGAGAGACATTTAGATTCTTTCAACGGGCTTTACGTCTGTTTGTATAACGTTGCCTTGCTATGAAATGCTTTAAAATAAACGGCCACAACGCACATATTCCATTGCTTTAAAATCTACATGCATGTAGCTACATATATAGTACACAAAATGCACAGAATATTTATAGTGTTATGCTGTACACCAAGTTCTCTTCTATAGTATGGTAATTGTGGAGTTATACTTGTAATTACTATCTTGCACAATATAGAAATGCAGCTAAACCAAAAGAATTTGTAAGAGCTTAAGGGCTTTATGTCACATCCCTGTCTTCTGTTACAATTTGTTCTTCTGTTCAAAATAATGAAACAGCGACTGTACATATTGGGATCTATTTTCAATAAAAGCATTTTACATTAAGTGATATATGGCAAGTTTCTTTCCTGCTGCATTTGCACTTTTCTCTGTGAACTTGAATTTAAAATGTAGTCTTTTTCAGGAACACACAGGCCTGCCAGCAAGGCAAAAGTGGGCCAAACCGCCTGGAAATAGACTCCCTGTCTCATTTAAACATTAGTATAGTATAGTCGTTATACGTGTTCAGTCATATATGTAAAGACATACAATTATGAGAGGCAGAAATCAGAGAAGGGATAACATTTGCATTAGCCAAGTTTTAAACTAGAGGGCGATGGGATCACACCAGCTGCCACGCCAAACCGGGCCGTCAGACCACCTTCATTTTGATCTCAACACATCTGTAAAGTTTCGTGACTGCATCTTGCACGGTTATATCGCCATCGCGGTCACAAAATCTGTCCGCAGACATAAACACACACCCCTTGCTCGGACCACGGCCATCTTCAAACTCAACCTTTATTTTGATCTCAACACATCTGTAAAAATTCGTGACTGCATCTTGCACGGTTACGACGGCACATCGGAGAAGTTTGCCTTCAGGCCTTGCTGCTGGAAATCTCCTTAAGTTACGCAACAAACCTACTTGGTTAGGTTTAGGAAAAGATGGTGGTTTGGGTTCAAATAAACCCTTCCTGGCAGAAAGCCCTGAAGGCAAACTTCTCCCGCCATCGCGGTCACAAAATCTGTCCACAGACACAAACAGAAGCAGACACGCCCCCACTTGCTTGGACCACTCCCATCTTAAAACTCAACCTTAATTATGATCTCAACAACACATCTGTAAAGTTTTGTGACTGCATCTTGCATGGTTGTGACGCAATCGCGGTCACGAAAACATTCAGACTCACAAGGTGAAAACAATAACAGCGTCGCTGTCATGGCTGGTAACAACACAGTTTACATTCTGTCCTGTGTAGCCAGGAGGAAATGGGGGAAACATACTTTGTTGTTTCTTATACTGAAGCTGTCCATGTCTAGGACCCTGATGGAGCTTAGACGAAAAATATTCAACTCTAATCTGAGGAGTAAAGCAAGCAAGACGCCATACGGCATAATCTCCATGAATGCCCTATGCTTTTTGTTTCATTCATGTAAAACCTCCATTATCACATGCAGTAAATTACATTAGTTTGATACATATGATTTGTGCTACAATTGTATATATTAAGACTTACTGTATGCCTGCCTATGAGTGAGTCTTCAAGTTAGAAGATTGGTGTTCAACTCCTTAATAGACCAGCTGTGAGTCTCTATACTGTCAGCTTGTGTCATGAAAAGACTTGTTTCTTATACAAAAGACATTAAAGTGATATATTTTGTGTTTTATCTTCAACACTTTAACTTGTTTTCCTCAGATGGTACCATATCTGAAGTGTCTATTCCTCTATGAATTTCATTTTCACCCTCGTTTCTCTCTTTTTCTCTGTTACTCAGCTGACCTTTCTTGGATAAACACTGGTATGTTACTTTTGTATATTTTGTGCTTCCTTCCTTCCTATATGTCATGTTCACTTTCATACACAGCCTCGAGGGTTCCTCCCTTTGTAGGCCACTAACAAATAAAATAACATCAGAGTTAAAATGACCTTTTCTCTGTCTGAATAACGGAAAACGAGATCAGAAATCATAGCTTCAAATGTAAAGCCAATAGATGGCCAAACTAAACCATTAATGGAATATATACCTTTATTCCATTAATGGAATAAAGGTATATATTGCATAGAGTAGATGATACATTAGTGGAGAATATAACACATATTTCTCATACCACTAAAACACTTGCTTTAACAAATGAAGCATTTAATTGTTTGGGTTGTCGATTGTTTTAATTTACAATAATTTATTTTCACTTTCAAAATGTTTAAACCACACACACCAAATGAAAACATGGATAAAAAAGCATGTAAGATCCTAATTATCACATAATCGTTTGTGCTTGTGTTGATCCATGCTCTGCAGGTTTACTGGTCACCATACTGGTGGGCTCTGCACTGGGACTTGTTCTCATTGTCTCTTTAGTTTGCTGTCTATTAAGGCAAAAAAGGTAAGCAAAGGACAAAAAAAACAAAACAAGACCAAAATTACACCAGTTGAAATCACCCTCTGCACGTAATTAGACAAAGGACTCAAATGCAAGATTCAACACACTGAGAGAAAGCGAAGAAAAGGTCAACTACTCAAAGGCAGGGTTCGGTACACAGGTAGCAGTCCAAAAACAGGTAAAGGAATAAAAAACAAAACACTAGGAAATGTGAGTAAAGGTACCTGAAGGTTGGTCCAAAAAACACTAGGAAATCACAAGGAACTTACAACTGGAACGCTCACTAAAACAGATAAGACAAACAGGGAGCACACAGACCAACTGTGTGTTCCAATGCCCGTACTATCATACTATTTAGTATGACAGAAAAAGATTTAATATGTTCCAATACATAGTATGTCAAATGCAGTATGCCAAAAATACCAGGATGTCCTACTACATCTGGTCACATTTTGCAGTATGCAAGCTGGCATGCTTTTCTGGCTATTCTGACCCACAATCCTCTGCGCAGCGGATATATGAGCAAGAGGTCAAAGTTCAAGGTGCAATGTTATGAAGAAGTAGCATGTCCCAGTTGTATGTATACTGCATGCAGCAGTATATACTTTATAAGTGCAGCTGCAGTATGTACTATAAGTAAAAAGAAAATGATGTGATTTGTAGCGTAGCCCATGAAAGAAGAAATAAAAATGAGTCTACCAAAATAAAACAGGAAATAATAACTGGAAATTGGAAACAAGGAAAAGAACATAACCTTAGATCATCATCATCATCATCATTTCCATCATCCAGATTTAAAAACCTGTGAGTTGTTTGTCAGTGGGATGAAACCTGTTGTTTGAATACATTTGTATGCCCAAATCCAAGTGAACGAATTCAGAGCTTTCCATGATTTATTGTAGGTGGGGACATATGTAATGCAAAATACAGTTGCAAAGGGTATTTCAAGAGGATCGTTAACCTTAACTGACCCAAACATCGAGGGTTTTTTAAAAAAAGGATCAAAGACTTTATAGGGGTGGTGTCCTCATTAGTTGAGATTTTTGGGAATGTGCACTCATTTGTACTGCTCTTAGTCATCCTCGCCGCATAAATTATGAGTCCATTTTGTATAAATGTGGTTTTCCATGAAAGACTAGTTGGGCCCGGGAGAATATTGTCTTGGGTTTGCATTACTGTGGGACATTACAGAAATACATAGTTGAGAATGCATCTGAGCATGAACTTTTAAATTGAACAAAAGTTTGGAAGAAAGCGTAATAGTTACAGTAACTGTAGCTGTTCATAGCACAGAACACACAAGATGATACACCTGCTGAACGTTTCAGATTTTAGTGTGCAGGGAACTGAATCCACAGAGGAACAGTCTATGTTGGTGCTATTTGATAATCATTAACTTACTTTACTACATTCAGGAGGAAATAAACATAGAGAGGATGAAAATATGAATACAGTAGGCTATGTTATGTAAAGCTTCAGTGGCTTAACTGATGATTTTAAAATAGATTTAAAGAAAGTTTAGAAAACTACAAAATGTCAGATTAAAAGCCATGACGACTCTCTCTCTACACGGGGAAAAACAGGAAATAATAATATAATATTTTAAAGGTGCTATTGATAACATTCAGCCACTAGATGTCGCATTCTCCCTCCTCCGTACCATTGCATTTACTTCACCACAAGTCGTTGCCAGGCACTTACCGTCAATTTCAGTCATTTATCCGTTTTTTCCACACTAACTGACGACCCAGAGATACCACATGATACCATCGTTGTTTTACTATTGGCTCACAAGCCTTGCTGTAACATCAGATATCTTCCACAGAGATAAACAAAACATTAGTTTTGGACCCACCCAAATTTTTAAAATATTAATTCACAATCATTATATTTTTTTTCAGGAAAAGCTATACTTTTATTCGGCATCTCTCTAAAATATTTGTGGATGTATTATTTTTGAAAAATATTCGTCTACATAAAAATATTATTAATAAGACCTAAAGAGATTGGCTCATTGAAAAATAAAACAGGGACTTATTAATTTGTCTCCAGAATTAAAACTTAAAAGGCAGATTGTACATTTGTTGGGATTTTAATGGTGAAATGTCCAAACCTCATACAAATTATGTTAAATACATCTTTAGAAACAAGAGTATGAAGTCTTCATACATTTCAAGTCCTTCTGCTTTCACAAATATATCTGAGGATAGGGAAAATGTCTTAAAAAGAGGCACTCTAGAGGTAAAATGTGCTTTGAAGCTGCCTCCTCATCAGTGGATATCACTTCTCCTTTTTCATTTATTTATGCAAATGATGCAAAATCCTCTTTTGGAGGTGTAAAGGCTGAGTGACAGTATCATCACAGATGGTTAGGTGTCAGGCTGTCTGCATTAAACAGTGTCAAATGTTCCTCCTATCTTCAAATGTTCCTTCTCTGTCTCTTTCTTCCAGCTTCCAAAGTAATGACAACATGTTTCCTCACACTGACAAAATCATTCAGCGGCAGTTCTGTGTTTATGTACGACCCACCTCCCGCCCATATATCATGGAACTAAATAACAAACATTATCTTGACGGCAAAACAAAACTCAGCAGGAGAAACTTGCAAATTGCATGTATTTAGATGTATGATGTCACTTATAATCAGATTCTGAATGCATTATGGTTCTTTTATTCCTTAGAGCTAGGGCTGCTGAGCGGGACAAAAGCAAAGGTGTTGGATACAACGCTGGAGAGAGAGACGAGTACGGCTCGAGAGTGTAGCCCGTTGCTTCAAATGAACTCAAAGATCATGAGACCACTGTCCTCTTGCATCACTCATTCTGTATTTACGTCCCATGGGTCAGCTGTGGAAGCATGAAAGGTTTAAGTGTATTTACATGATAAAGTTTGCATGCAGCTCTGGGGTTTTTGGGAAGCCACATTCTGGACTTCCTGTGCTGTGTTGTGGCGGGCCGAACGCAGGCCTCCATGGTTGTTTTATGCTGCATGACTACTTCCTTAGAGCAAAAGGAACAGCTGTCCTCTCTAATCCCCCTATTATTTATCTGACATGATGTGGTGAGTTTCTTAAGGAGAGCTCCACACAGATGCAAACACAGTAAAAGGCCAGAGCTGAACTGGCGAGACTCTCGGGTCAAATCTGACCGTGGCACCCGCGGCTCTCCAGACGTGGTGGAGAACCCGACCACAGTCCAAACAATAGGGGGTGAGGAGTCGACAGACATCCCTGATGGTAGGGTGGCCTGAGAGGGATGGGCTATACCACATTTTTCCACCAAGTCTGTACTTAGAGCCGCTCTATGGATTTTATAATAAAAGGGCGCTTGGCTCCGTACAAACAGAAACACACAGCTCCTTCCCTGTGAATAATGCCGAGGGAAAAAAGGCTTTTGTGTTTTCCAGCTGCACGTGGGCCGACCCCTAACCCCTGTCCGCCCGGCTGATCACAAGACTCCTGAGAGCCTCTCAGTTAAACTGCAGCCTGCACAGTTAACCACGGGACCGCTGGGGAGATATTGCATCATCATGTCATCCTCAAAGGGTTTCCCTCGGCCATTTTATCATCCCTTCTTCCTTTGTTATATACATGCATTTTTATCACATCATTTTAGATGTAAGAGTTTATGTTCAGTGGACAGTATTTGCATGTTGATGGCGTTTTTTAGATACTTTAGACTGCTTAAACAAACTACCTGATAAAATGAGGAAATGACATAGTAAAGAGAAGCACAGGACTTCTTCTCCACAATAAAGTGTTACAGCAGTGCACACGATCTTCCATGACAGAAGATTATTGTGCCCGTTCATTGCTGCGTGTGGCCTCATTGCCCTGTTGATATCCTGTTGCTTAGCTATATCTCAAAACAATGTGCCACTCCATGTGTTAGTTGTTTTGTACATTTTATCTGTACCATGATGTTCTTCAGTTGTTACTTTGTGTACAATAGGTGTAAATAACTGTTGTCTCAGAATAGAATAAAAATATTTATTAAATAAAATGTTATTTTCATTGTTTTGTTTTTTTATAATTCTCAATGCCAAGTCTAGCAGGCTTACTTTAAGCAGCACTGTCAGTGGCCTATCATAGAGCCATACCATGACCTATAAGACCTATTTTGACCTTGAATACCTGTTAAAATAACTGAAATATAAATAGGTCTGTTTTATAAGATTAGAATAAGAATATAAGAATTCGACCTGTTAAAAGAGATAAGGCTTGCAGAATCATCAATTTCTTTTTAATCACTTCTTAAAACTAAAATTTTATAGGGTATCAAATTTTATATTTTTCATACGATGTTGTCCTTTTATCGTATTTTTATTGTCTTTTTATTGTTTTCTTTTCTTTTTATTTGTATTTTTTTAATGAATATGTTTTTTTTTAATATTTGTATCTATTGTACTGTTTTATCTGTGTTTACATTTTACCTTAGTTGTGTCTTGCTTTTGTTTGGCCTCACCTAAGAAGTATTTGTGTTGGGTGGCTGTTGTTCACGCACAGTGCTTAAAAGAAAACATATGTATGAAGCATATGAAGCAATTGTCGAAGTCTGTTGACTCAGAGAAAAGGGGAAAGTGACCGCACCTGAAGCGAGATTCATTCCGCCTTACAGCTTTATCTTCGTTAAGCTATAGTAACCTAGACCTCACGAGGGACGCCCCTGTTTGTGTGTCTGTTTTATTGATCTGTATGTCTCATTACCTGTGTCGATATTGTAGTGGCAGAACTATGGAGGTTATATTCCTTTCTGTGAATTTAAATGCACATTGTGAGACACAGTAACGAGTGCATGACACACCTTGACCCTCATCCTACCAACATATTTAACATACAAGGACTACCAACTGATAAACTACTATAAGAAACAACCATCATAGCAAAATGTTAACTTATTTCTTCTCAAATTATTATTAGTTCCCTGAATGAAAAGAAAAAAGATTAATTTTTTATGAAAGTTACAGTTAATTTGCATATTGTGTAAAACGAAAATAGACAGAGCACGTGAGAGAATGTGCCACTACCCCCCTGATAGTGTGTGATACTTTAAATTACGACCCATAGCAAATATTGTATCTATCTGTTCTATTTTATTTATTGAAAATGCATAGGCTGCAATGTACTGAGCTAGCAGGTCAGACACAGATCAATCAGGCTCAGTCTACAGTTTGAAATGAAGTGGACACGAAATCACTGAACATTTAGCTCAGAGTTAAACTAGCAATACTAACAAAAGTAGTGAGGTGATTCAGGATGATCTGACACCCAGGAAGGTATTTCTGAACCAACTTTCATGCTGATCTTTTCTCGTGTGAATATTATTTTAACTAAATATCGACCTACTATGTGGTAAGTTATGTATGTTATGGTATGTGGTTGAGAGAATGAAACTATTTCAGTAGATCACATCTGACTCTACAGTGAGTGTGCGTGTCAGTGTTTTAGAACAGGTGCGTCCCAGTGGCTTACTGGTTAAGGTGCTGATCATGAACCACACCACACCAGGTTCAAGTCTAGCTGGGCGCCTTCCCCACCTCCCTCCCTTCATTTCCTGTCTAAAACCTCTAACATGATGTTTTTCATATAAAAAGCTAACACATACACTGATCAGCCATAATATTAAGACCACTGACAGGTGAAGTGAATAACATTGATTATCTCGTTACAATGGCACCTGGCAGTGGGGGGGATATATTAGACAGCAAGTGAACATTTTGAACTTTGAACTTTGTGTTGGTGGCAGAAAAAATGGACAAACGTATGGATGTGAGCGACTTTGACAAGGGCCAAATTGTGATGGCTAGACGACTGGGTCAGAGCATCTCCAAAACTGCAGGTCTTGTGGGATGTTCCCAGTCTGCAGTGGTCAGGACCTACCAAAAGTGGTCCAAGGAAGGAAAACCGGTGAACCAGCGACAGGGTCAGACCGGAGGCTCATTGATGCACGTGTGGCGCGAAGGCTGGCCCGTGTTGTCCGATCCAATAGGAGAGCTACTGGAGCTCAGACTGCTGAAAAAAAGTAATGCTAGTTCTGATAGGAAGGTGTCAGAACACACAGTGCATCGCAGTTTGTTGCGTATGGGGGCTGTGTAGCCGCAGACCGGTCAGGGTGCCCATGCTGTCCTAATGTTATGGCTGATCGGTGTATATGTAATACATATATATACAGTATATACGACATGCATTTAAGCTCTTTTAGACCCCAAAAATATACATATCCCTATTAATTCTGCATCCCCAACCTATAGACGAATCCGGCAACCGCTTTGTATGTTCCGTCATCTAGCGCAGCCTTTAACATTGATTAAAACATAACTGCCGCCAATACGAGCAACTACAGCTCATTCAGCTGAGTCACCAGTTAACACAGATAGCAGACAATTTGTACATGTTCTGTTTGTGATGCTGACCGATTAATGATGTTTATTTGTGGTCATTAGGTTTCCCTAGTTCAGGGGTCAGCAACCTGCGGCTGTTCAGCCCCTCTCCAGTGGATCCCTGTGGCTTTGACAAAAAATGATATAGAAATGAATAATGGTTATTTTTTTAACATTTTAACTTTGATTAGTCATTGTTGTAGGCCTAAAATGATTCTTACATTCTGCAATTGCAAAAATGTGTAGCCTATATTAGGGATGCACCGATACCAATGGGCCAATACCCAAATCCCAGGTATCACTATCGGTATCGGGACTGAAAAAGTCGGATCGGTGCATCCCTAGCCTTTACACTGAATAATAAAATAAGTTTCAACATTTCAGTAAACTAAACTGTGTATTATAGCCTACGTACGTCTACGGCCCGTCACTTATCCTCTAATTTTGACAATCCTCAATAGTGTTGGCAAGTCTTGAGCTTTCCTAGCTACAGTAGGTTTCCAAATCCCGAAAAAGAAAATTCTTAGAGGAAAATGGAGAATTTTATTGTGCGTGGACAGATTTGTTTGCTTTCTGCGGCGAAAAATTTGCAAACAACAAAAAAAGTAATTGAAAGATATTTCCAGAACAAACACACTGGAAGCTCCGGCTGAAAAGAGCTTCCAGATAAATCTCCTCAAGACGATTCTTCAATGTTCTGCCTCTCGTTTGCACTCGGGTCCTCACTGCATTAGACTTAGTACTCAAATACGTTTTGCGGCTTCGGACAGATTTTTTTATTTATTTTTTTGGCCAAAAGGCTCTTTTGATAATGAAGGTTCCTGACCCCTGCCCTAGTTAGAGCAACTAATGTTGTATTTCACAATAAAGCCACAGTTAGTTGATTGAGTTAATTTATTCTGTGGGACCACCGCAGCCCCTAGACAGTGTCTCAGCCCGCTAATGTCGTTAGCTAACGTCAGCTAAGCAGTGTTAACTTAGCTGATGTTCCTCGTTTCACCATGTCAGGCTAACATTAGGCAGCTGGGAACTGCTCAGATTCTTCCTGAACTCCTAGACATCGTTGTCAAAAGTAACACGTAAATGTACAAAATTGTACACTTCTTAGGACAGCTTGCATTCAAATGTCCACATATAGTAAGGAGACGCCACCGCTGTAATGGCGACCTGTTTACTTCTGTATACCAGTATTAGTCAGTATTAATAACATCAATATAGTCAAAAATGCCCTTAAATTTCCATAATATGCCTGTGAGATTCATGCAGCAAGATGCTGATTTTGTAAAAAAAAAATGTATATATATACTGCTTTTTAAAATAGATCTTTTTTGGCCTTGGTTATGCATGTTACATACCTGTTAGAGGTAGATTAAAGATAATATTTAATTTATGGTTTAAAATGGTTCATCATTTTAAACCACATGAACCAGTGACAGGGAAAGGAGCTTCAAACCACAGTGCATCTGCACACTGCACACACACACATAAAATTACTGAGGTACGGATATGTTTTGTATTTCATAGAATCTGCGCTCACAACCACAACGTCCTCTGTCCTCCGACCCTCACTCTTCCTCTGAGAAGCATTGACCACATGACCGCAGTATGTTTGCATGCTGGGTAGTGTTGATTCTGACATGTAACCTGCTACCCGTGCCTGCTGCCACACACACACAGACACACACACACAGACACACAGGCACACACACAGCATAATAAAAGTGAGGGGCTACGAGTGAAGCGGACAGAAAGTAGACAACCAGATAGACGGCAAGCCAGACAGACAACAAAAGCAGCGTTGTCAACACCTGTAAAAAAAGTACATCAAAACGTGCGTAATGATCGGGAATGGTTTGCTATGACTGTTCTAAGGGAGTCGCGTAGCGGTCTCCGAGAAAATCGCGCGAAAGCGCTATTTCTTTGCTCCATAGGAATGAGTGGCAAATCGACGTGAAAATAGCTCAAAAACACTCCTCTTTAGGGCCATACAGAGTCGCCATACTTAAACGTAGAAAAATGATTAAAAGTTTAAATGGGTCACGAGACTTGGGACTTTATTGGGCCTATCATCCCCCTTCTTATAACCTCACTATGGTCCTCAGACACCCCCCCAGCACC
The DNA here is from genome assembly GCF_015220745.1 of Sebastes umbrosus. Classification (NCBI taxonomy): domain Eukaryota; kingdom Metazoa; phylum Chordata; class Actinopteri; order Perciformes; family Sebastidae; genus Sebastes; species Sebastes umbrosus. Next base: position 17,453,234 of record NC_051272.1, read on the forward strand.
AGGCACACTGGTCAAAATTTCTTGCGAAATTTTCTAGTATAGTTTGCTCTTCCTTTGTTAAATGTGCCGCTCAGCCTGTCTGTCAGTAGTCTTGTTCATGTCTGTGATTGGTCAGATGCTGCAAACACCTCCTCGTTCACGTGAACGCGCTCATATTCAGACTGAGAAACCCTGGGTTGACTTACCGAGTTGATAACCAGCTTCGTAGTACAGTTTAGCGAGATCTCGTTTGTTAGGTTAAGTGAAGCCAGATAATGAGAAGATACCCTGGGTATGTTGAACTCGCTTCGTAGTACAGGCCTCTGACCTTCCTTACCCTAATATTTTATATTTTTCATATGATGTCGTCCTTTTATCATCTTTTTATTGTTGTTTTTTTCTTTTTATTTGTATTTATTTAATGAATATGTTTTATATATGTATATATATATATATATATATATATATATATATTGTACTGTTTTATCTGTGTTTACATTTTACTTAGTTTTGTCTTGCTTTTGTTTTTTTGTGCTATATTATTACTATTATTATTATTACTATTGTTATTGTTGTTATTATTATTATTATTATTATTATTATTATTGTTGTTTAATTATTGTTATTATTAAACCCCAAAAAGATGCCCACTGGTGACACTTTGCAGAGTTCACCTGACCTTTCTGACCCCTGAGAGTGAATAAAAAAACAAGTTGCCTTGTTGCCAGGTGTTGAGCAGGACTGCCATCTAGTGGCTGCTTACATTAAATACAATAACAACACGTTTTACTTCCGGGTCTTCTCTGCAGATTTGATCCTATGATCCGTGATTGGAGTATTGTCTGCTGGCTGCAGACGTGTTGCATGTTGGCATCGTGATGTATCACCAGCCTGTGCTGAAGAACAGGCGCACTCTCCTCGAGAGAGCAGAGAAATTCACCTCTGATATTTATTTCACAGACTGCAACCTGAGAGGACGGTGAGGCTTCTCATATACAGCTGTTTTCAATATCACATTCATTCATATCTTATATGGAAATGCACAGTGTTTCTTTGTAGACCAGTACCACTTTCACCAGTCTGCAACCTGGTGTTTATGATAATAAAACTGTTAATCACTGTAATATCTACAGGGAGATATGTTGTCTTTATGATACACAATACTAAGTTAATGTTGACCTCATCATACTTAATGCACTTTGTGATTTTGGCCTATATAAAGCCTTTTTGAATGATTATTCTCTGCAGACTCTATGGAGACTCTTGCCCGCTGGAGTCCCTCGCCTCCTTCTTGTCCTCTAAACGGATCACATTCACAGAGGCCTCCGGGCAGACCTTTGCACCCTATAAAGTGGGTGATACCTTTGGACCCACGTAAGTAATATTATCAGATTGTTTATCACCCTCAGATCTGTTTATTCCCCCTGATCTTGGCAGTAATAACCCCAAACTTGATGGCTTAATTGAAGGTGGTGGACCTGCTGGTTTAAAGTGACCCTGAACATCCCCGAGTCCTGGAGAGGGAAAGAGGTTCATCTTCACTGGGAAAGTGATGGAGAGGCGATGGTTTGGAGAGATGAGCAGCCAGTTCAGGTAATGTAATAGCAGTTTTATTTAAGTGTCTATGTTAAACACATGATTTCATTGTGACGTGTTTGTTCGTAGGGCCTGACTAAAGAGGGTGAAAAGACGAGTTACATCCTGTCTGACTGTCTGAAAGATGAGGAGCCGCACAGGTCAGTTACTAAAACTGTTGCTGCTTCTGCAACCAACTTGGCTCACTGAAACGTTCATATCTTCTCTTGTTCTTTAGTGTCACTCTTTACGTGGAAATGGCCTGTAATGGGCTTTTTGGAGCTGGTGGAGGGTCCATGATCGCAGCCCCTGATCCAAACAGGAAGTTTTCTGTCCAGAAGGCTGAGCTGGTGGTATTTAACCGTGATGTACGGGAGCTGCTGACTGATTTTGAGATGCTGATCGACATCGTCAAGGTGAGGTCACACACAAAGCAGTGTATGTCGGTGCATTACTTTACTTTAGTTGAAGTTTAATGAAAGTTTTCTCTTCCTTTCACAGGAACTGGGAGAGGGAGAGCAACGAGGCTACCAGGCGCTCTTCGCCGTCAATGAGATGGTGAACCTCTGCGACCCCTCTGATCCCAGGTCTTTCTCCGGAGCTCGCAGTCTGGCTCGCACCTTCTTCAGCCAGCGGAACGGGGAAAGCCAGCACACTGCTCATGCCATGGGTCACTGCCACATAGACTCAGGTCTCAGTTTAATTAGGATGTTCTCATTCCCAGGGGGTCAAATACTGACACTTTGTCACAGCCGTCACCGTTCGGTACCGCCACACAAGGCACCCTTAAGCGGTGGTGGGAGACGAGCAGGAAAGTGGGGACGTATTATCAAAAGCGAAAGAGACACAAAGGGTGGGTGGAAGGGGAGGTGCTCCAACAAACATAAGGCTTTCATCCAGGAGACCGCTGTTTGTGTCCCGTGTGTTAAGTTTCATTTTGATTTTACAATCAGCTGTTCGTTCGTGTCACATTTTCACTGTAAAGGTGTAGTAATTTTAAGCCCAACTATGTTTTTTTTCTAATCTTAACTAAGTGGTTTTGTTGCTTAAACCTAAGCAAGTGTTTTTGTTTAATTCACAACATTTAGCACATGTTTACTGCGTTGGAAAAAGTGACGGCGAGGGGTCTGACAAAGCGTCAGTATGTGACGAGTTGGGATGAGAACGTGTTAACGTCTAAACTTTGTCCTTCTGAGTGTGGAGAACTGTGAAGAAAAGCTTGTGTTGTATGCCTGGTTAGATTTGTAGTTGAATTCATGAATTTGTGATTAGATATTTACTGATTTAAATCATAATTTTGACAATATTTGACTATTTCATTTAGCCAACATTCTTCTCTGGCTGCTTGTGTTTAGCTTCTTTCGTTTAAAGGGAAAAAAGGTTTTGTAGAAAAGCATAATTTTATTCTGTATCTGTCTTAGAAAAAAACATACAAAAAAAACATGCAAAAAAAACATGCAAAAAAAAAAAGGATGCTCTGCCCTATTTTTTAAGTAAAAAACTAATATAAAATGCACATAAAATCTTTCAATATTTTTGTCAAATCTGTATGTGCAGCTTGGCTGTGGCCCTACGAAGAGACCATTCGCAAATGTGGCCGAAGCTGGGTGACAGTGATCCGTCTAATGGAGAAGAACCCAGAGTTTGTTTTTACCTGCTCTCAGGTGATTTAAAAATTGAATTCCCCACTAAAACAGTTCTGTACGAGCCATAAAGTTTCTACAAATATGAGCGGTCCTCTTCAGTTTTTTGCTTTTTGTCCAGGCCCAGCAGTTCCAGTGGGTAAAGAGCTGGTACCCGGGACTCTTCTCCCAGATTCAGCATTACGTTAAGAAAGGCCAGTTCATTCCAGTCGGGGGAACGTGGGTGGAAATGGTAAACCTGATCTTGCAAATATACATATATATACATATTTCATATATCTTAAGAATTTAACTGTATTATTGGGCCCTTTTTTATGAACATGATATCCTAAGTTAAGATGTACATGTTTCCCTGTCAGGATGGCAATCTGCCTTCAGGTGAGTCCATGGTGCGGCAGTTCCTGGAAGGCCAACGCTTCTTTAACCGCGAGTTTGGGATCCATTGCAAAGAGGTAGGAATTCATAAAACAGGTTTACATAACTTGACTTGACCTCCGTATGTAACGTCGGCTACATTTGTGGCCGCTTTTTCATCCCATATGCATAATAAAAGGATCTTTTCTCTGCTATCTTTAGTTCTGGCTTCCAGATACGTTCGGCTACTCTGCCCAACTTCCCCAAATAATGCAGGGATCGGGCATTTCCAATTTCTTGACACAGAAGCTGAGCTGGAACCTGGTCAACACCTTTCCTGTAAGTAGGTACTGGGCACCGGTTTTAAAAACACATTGATTGTTTATTTTTGATCTTCAGTTTTGATTTCTCTTTCTTTAAGCACAACACATTTTTCTGGGAAGGTCTGGATGGCACCAAGGTTTTAACCCACTTCCCACCAGGAAATTCCTATGAAATGAAGGGCAAGGTTGAAGAAGTGAGTTTGGTTTATGGAACACCTAACATAACATGGTGAATGTTGAGTCTCTGGAGACAATATTTACAATTCTCACAAAGCTTACATCAGGGTTTTTCTCTGCCCACAGCTGGTGAAATCAGTGAAGAATAACAAGGACAAAGGCAGAGCGAACCACAGTGCAGTGTTGTTTGGTTTCGGCGATGGCGGCGGCGGACCCACACAGCTGATGCTGGACAGACTGCACCGGGTCCAGGACACAGATGGACTTCCCAAGTCAGTTCCTGTCCCACACTTTACACTCAGCAGTCAGTAACAAAAACCCAAACTGAGGTGGAAACACTTCCCACATGTCATGAAAAAATGAGTCATGAGGTTTATATTCCCTTTATCCTGTGGGGTTTCTGTAATGGGGTGTGCCAGCAGCACGTAGGCAGGGGACTCCTCAAAGCTTGTTGAATTAAAAAGGATATGAGTGATGTCGACTGATGTCATTATGGCGTGGTTCAACAATAATCATCTGTAACAGTTATGGTTTAGTCAGAATGAGTAACAAAGGTGTAACTGGAGACGTCATTTCTCACGTCCATATCAAATTCTCTCTGTGTGTTTCACAGAGTCCAGACATCCAGTCCCGACCAGCTCTTCTCCCAGCTTCAGGCTGACTCAGCTCTGCTTTGTACCTGGACCGGAGAGCTCTTCCTTGAGCTGCACAACGGCAGCTACACGACACAGGCTCAGGTAGAATAAACATCTGTTCAGAGTCCTCATTATAAGAGGTTTGCAATAACTGAACTAATAGGATTTCTATGAGAAAAAAAGAAAAAATCTAAGCACACAAATAGGCTTTGCAGCTTTAACACTCAGTATGGGAAATAGATTATTTACATGCAGGATTTACTTGGATTGTTGCATCTTACCAATCGTACTAATATACTTCATTGCAGGAGCTCACATACATTTATATTTGCTTGCATATGATGTTATTCATATTCATATCACTCTGATAGTGTTTATATTTTTTATAGTGAAAAAGTAAAAATGACAGTAAATTAAAGAAAAATAACAGGAATAAAAACAAGGAAAAGATTAAGCATAAACAAAACAAAACAGAGAAAGAAGAAGAAAAATAAATAAATGGCTAAAATAAAAATATAAAATAAAAAAAAACAATCGTATTAATTGTCTTGATTACTAAATATAAAATATGAATTAATATTAGTAAAGGCAGATACAAAAGACTCGATGCAGGGTGTAGTCATAGTTACCAATGACATCTTACAATATAATACAGTCCCACACAACACCACAAAATAAGCACAAATGATAGGAAAAGGGTCGTACTTGTCCAGGAAATAGAAATGAAATGTGTGGAGTATATCTGTTTGTACTGTTTGATAAAGTTATTTTCTTGCTTCCAGATTAAACGAGGGAACCGGCAGTGTGAGGCGCTGCTTCATGACATTGAGATCGCTGGCAGCTTGGCGCTGTGTCGGAACAAGACTTTTCAGTATCCTGTGGAAAAGCTGCAGCAGCTCTGGAGGTCCAGACACGCCTATTCAAGTTTGATGATCAATAAATACATGTTCCTGCTGTTACGAGTATTAAAATGTTTTCTTTGATTTTTCCCTTTCAGGCTGCTGCTTCTAAACCAGTTCCATGACGTGATCCCCGGCAGCTGTATAGAGATGGTTGTGGAGGATGCACTCCGATACTATGAAGGTACAGTTGCCTGTCACCAATAAAACCACAGCCATGTTCATGTATTGTTTTCCAAAATAAAAAGAACATCACACTGTGTGTTTAGATATCCGCAGTGATGGTGCTGCACTGCTGCGTGATGCCTGTGGGGCTTTGGGGCCAAAAGGCAACTCCACTGGCGTGTTCAACTCCCTGCCATGGGAGCGCCATGAAGTCATCCAGATTCAAGATGGAGCTGGTAAACCTGGTCTGGGTATGTTGATAAGATATATACAATATTTATGTTGTTGCCTTCCAAACTACAGCTGCATATCTGATGCTCTGTGGTGTCTGTTGCACTGCAGCTCTGGTGAAGGCTCCCAGCATCGGTTTGTCCCACGTCAAAGACATACAGCCAGCGGCTCCAGTCTCTGTCACTGTTCAAGTATGTACTATATATAGAAAGAGAGAGCATTTAATTAATTTAGCTATGTTGTAATTGAATTTGGTTTACCAACATAAACATAACGTAATACATTACAGGCCGACGGCACTGTCCTCATGGAGAACGGGATTTTACAGGCTGTCGTAAACAAAGATGGCACATTGGCGTCACTGCATTTGATCAATGCCAACAGGTATTGTACATGTGGCCATATTTTATAGTACTGAATACATACTTTTTTCCTGAATTAACATCTGTTACACCACTTTCAGAGAGGCCATCTCTGACAGCTGTCATGGGAACCAGTTTGTCATGTTTGATGATGTCCCTCTGTACTGGGACGCCTGGGATGTAATGGACTACCATCTGCAGACAAGGTGTCAGTCATTACTGTTAACATCCACCTTGATACACACCACAGTATTTGCAGGTGTTGTAGATATGAATATTAAAAAAACCTAACTGCAGGGTTGTGACCCTTCAGGAAACCGGTTCTGGAGGTGGTGCAGCCTCTTCGCGTGGAGTCCTCAGGTGGGCTCCGAGGCAGCGTCAGCTTCACCCTCAGGATCAGTGATAAGAGCACCATCACACAGGAGATCGTCATGGACGCCATGTGTCCTTACATCAAATTCAACACAGAGGTACTTTATAACCGTTATGATATCTGGAGAAACGGTTGACAAATGCTTTAAGAAATACCCAATGTTTCATCCTCCATTTTCAGGTGAAGTGGGCAGAGTCACACAAGTTTCTCAAGGTGGAATTCCCCGTGCGAGTACACAGCCCTAATGCTACATATGAGATCCAGTTTGGCCATCTGCAGAGACCCACACACAGGAACACTTCATGGGACTGGGCCAGATTTGAGGTACAACACTGTGGAACCAACTGTACGAGTAGGTAACGCTGATCTCCTCGGGTATTTTGACAGCAACGCCTAGTGTCCTGTTTTGGCCCTGCACGCCTAAACTGTATGACATCTGGGGGTGTAAGATAATATTGATACACTTGAGTATCGCGATATTATGTTTTGCTATTTTGCAATTTTCAAAAACACTGTATTAGTATTTAATTAATAGTTTACATGCAAAGATTTGTGGCAGACAGCGGCTCAGATTGCACAAAAAGTAGTGCTATGATGTTGGATGTTGACTGTGATAATTACTAAATAACTACAATAATTACTGTTGAGATGCTATGTATTGTCTTTGCTGTTTCTCATCATGGTTTCCTCCTCAGGTTTGGGGTCACAAATGGGCCGATTTGTCGGAGCACAACTTTGGGGTTGCGCTGCTGAATGACTGCAAATACGGCTACTCCGTCCACAAGAACACTATGACGCTGTCCCTGTGAGGTTTCCCACGGTTTATATACAACAATTCTACAAATGGTACAAGAATTCAGTTTCACCAAATTTAAATAATCATTGCATCTAACAGTAGATGTCTTTGTGATAGACTGAGAGCACCCAAGGCACCAGATGTCAACGCTGACATGGGGACGCATCATTTCACCTATGCAATCATGCCACACACAGGTAGGATTTCATTGTTCTCATTAAACCTTAAAACTCTCACAGTGAAACTTGTAATATGTTTTCAATTTCATTTTAGTTTTAGTTTGTTTTCAGCAAGCATTTGCTAATTTTAGTTTTGTTTCATTTTTTCAGAAAGGTTTAGTTTTACTGTAGTGATAGTGTGTTTTTGTCAGGACCAGTAATAATGTTTCAGAAGTATATAGCTCTATATACACACACAATACATGGTTGGAGAACTGTGTAGGAATGGCCATAATGTTGATAATGTTTGCGCTACTTTGGTGTCCGATGTGAAGCAATTGCGGAATCTCCTTGAAGGTCAAGTCCGTTCAATTTCTGTGGTTCAACGTCCCGACAAGTTGACGGAAAATCATGCCGTCCCCTTTTTACGATTATAGCTAAAAAAAATAAATAGAAACTGAAATTAATTTACGTTCATTATTATTTTATTTCATTCGTTTTTTACCCAGGCAATATATTTTCAGTTTAGTTTTTCTTAAAGGATTTTGTTTTTATTTAGTTTCAGTTAACTAAAATTATTTTAACTACTTATTTCATTTTCTAATAACTGTGGTTGTCATATAGGATCCTTCCAGGATGCCTCCGTCATCCAGTGTGCCTACAACCTCAACTTCCCTCTGAGGTCAATCCAGTGCGCTCCCGACACTGAGCCCTGGAGTGCTTTTTCCGTCAGCACTGCAGCCGTCATCCTTGAGACCATTAAACAGGTATCCCATTTAAACACTAAGTTTGACCTAGCTTGTCTTAATCCACACAGCCCGCTAAGGGCTGTTTACTGTATTTACCATAACAGGCTGAGGACAGGAAGGGGGCACTGGTAGTCCGGCTCTATGAGTCACATGGGAGCAGCGTGACCGCAACTCTCTGCACCTCCCTTCCGGTCAGGGAAGCCTGGCAGTGAGTGTTTCTATTTTTATAGTCTTCACTGCTGTCTGGCGTCTTTTATGTTGTATTGTCTTCTAAGAAATAAACTTTTTTTTTCCCCCTTTCAGTTGTGATCTCTTGGAGAGACGAGACTCCGACCAGCCGGCAACCATTACGTCAGAGGGAATTACTCTGAACTTCAGACCCTTTCAGATTGTGTCGCTTCTCCTCATCTTGTAAAAGAAGCAGCTTTTTACCAAAACTCAGGGTAGTCACAAATTCTAAATGCTATAAAATAAGGCTACAACGTGGGGACGAATGATTAATTGGTCAATTATTTTCTCAATTAATCGATTAGTTGTTTGGTCTATAAAATATCAGAAAATAGTGAAAAATGTCAATCAGTGTTTCCCAAAGCCCAAGATGACGTCCTCAAATGTCTTGTTTTGTCCACAATTCAAAGATATTCAGTTTACTGTCACATAGGAGAAAAGAAACCAGAAGCTGAATCAGAGAATTTTGACTTTTTCATTCTTAAATTACTTAAACCGATTAATCGATTATCAAAATAGTTGGCGATTAATTTAATAGTTGACAACTAATCGATCAATCGTTGAAGCTCTACAAAAAAATGGATCATCTGGTGCTGCAGTTTATCAGGAGACTTCAAATGGAGGACATCTTTTTGAGCTACTCATGGATGACAATCTGACAAAAATAACGTGATTACTTTTACATCAAATCACAAAAAATGTTTCAGATCTTTTGTAGAAACATGTTTTATTAAAAACTATTTAAAAATATAAAAACATACAGTGGTGCCTCCTTTCTTTTTATTTGCTGTTCTGTCTTGTCACTCTCCCGCTCCGCCTCTGTGGATCTGCAACAAGGACGACTGGGAGATTAAAATACTGTTTAATTTTTTTTTTTTTCATTTTCATTTTGAGAGAATATCGTGAGCCCACCTGCTGTTGGCTCTGCACTGCTGCTTTTCCTGCTACGTGCAGTTGATCCCTTTTCATGTTGATTTGTGTTTACTTCTCGGGTCTTTCTTCTCATGGATCCGGCTTCCTTCGGATGTGCATCCTTTTCTTTCTTTGGTGTTTTTGTCACAGCTTCCTGTTTGACCACCTTCTTCTTCTTCTTCGATGTGCTTACTGAGCGACTCCTGGCCACCTGTTGAAATCAAACATGTGTTAAAGAGTTGCATCTGTAGAGTTCATTACTTGTCAAGGGGGGAAAAAAGGTGATACAATACCTTTTTCTTGTCTGTGTAATCGTGGTCATCTTCTTTCTTTGCTCTCTTTTTTGCCTTGGGTGACTTTGACTCTATTGTGTGAGAAAGACTGGATCAGTTTATGCATTGACTGCACTCAGATACATTTCAGCTGAAGTTCTCAGTTTCATGTATTAAAAGTACCTTTAGGCGCCATGGGGCCTGGATCACCCTGAAATTAGAACAGTAAGTATTAGTATCAGTGATATTTAAAATTCTGTGCCAGAGATTAAAGGTCTTTATAACATTTTTATGTAGACAAATATATATATATTTTTTTAAATAATACATCTACAGAGCCTTTAGAAAAGTGCCGAATTAAAGTCTGACTTTTCCTAAAAGAAATTATGATTGTGAATGAATCATTTAAAAAATGTTGGCGGGTCCAAAGTGAATGCTTTATTCATCTCTGTGAAAGATATCTGACGTGGTTCCCACTTCTAACAAGGCTTGTGAGCCAAAAGTAACAACGTTATCTCTGGCTCATCATTTAGTGTGGGAAAAACAGATAAATGGCTGAGATTGACGGTAAGTGCCTGGCAACGACTTGTGAAGTAAATTCAATGGAACAGGGGAGGGAGAATGAGACATCTAGTAGCTGAATGTTTTCAATAGCACCTTTAAAATATAGGATTTCCCTATTAACTCACTCGGAACCACATTGTTCTGCCGTTGTGGTCCCGTATAGACTTCATTCCATCCACGTAGTAACACTGCAGCCACGCCTTAAAGTCAGAGTAGTCGGCCTTCTGGGGGTCGTAGCCCTTTCCACCTAAAAGACACAAAGTGTGTCAAAAACAGGAGGCACTTCACAGGAAAATCAATGTATTATCTCTTAAATGAATTATGAATTAACCAACCTAGGTTGACCACCTCTAAGGGTACAGTATGACACAGTCTGAGCAGGTCACCCATCTCCCCTTTCACCTGCTTCTGTTGTGAGGTCTTGTGCACAGAGGAAAGAAAGAGGCACTGTTAGAAAGTGTAAAGGGCGGATTCTCTAATGATGATAAAACTGTGAGTCTCTGTCTTGGCTCTTTCACCTTTGTGTCTGTGATCTCATTTTTCACAGGCTTCTTGTTCTCACACAAATCTTCTGACTCAAGGCCTTCCAGTATGGTCCTCGCAGGCACAAAGGGAGGGATGTTCAACCTAAAGAAGATGGACTACTTTAGACCAATTCTTTTGTAACACAGAAAGACTCTTTTGTTTTCGAAAGTGCGTCTGAATCATTACGCCTTTTCCCTGGAAGTAAGAAACCGAGACAGCCATTCTTTTCATATCGGGAGGATAACAGACCAGTCTCGAGGTCAAACAGACCTCGAGACTCATGAGAGGCGTTCTGTGTTTCTGTCAACAATACAGAATATGAACAATCGCCTTGTTAACGGTGTCGGATAAAAGCAAAGTTGATACAGTCTTTCTAATCTGACCTTCAGTGAATCATTTTAAGGAACAAGCACTAAAGAAAAGCTACTCTCTGCTGCCTTCTTACTAATCTTGTTTTGTTTCTTTTCAAACTGTTTATAGAGGCCTACAGTTCGACCGTGACTATGTGCCTGCTTTCTCTCGCTTTCTGTTGTAGGGCTGCAAGTAATGATTATTTTCATTGTCTAATAATCTGTTGATTATTTTCACGATTAATCAATTAGTTGTCTGGTCTGTAAAATGTCAGAAAATGGTGAAAAATGACGATCGGTGTTTCCTAAGGCCAAAATGACTTCCTCAAAATGTCTTGTTTTGTCCACAACTCAAAGAGATTCAGTTTACTGTCATAGAGGAGAAAATAAACCAGAAAATATTCACATTTAAGAAGCTGCAATCAGAGAGTTTTGACTTTTTTTTTCTTCGAAAAATTACTCAAACAGATTAATAAATTATCAAAATAGTTGGCGATTAATTTAATAGTTGACAACTAAGCGATTAACCGTTGCAGCTATAGTTACATCTAGCAAAGTACTACAGATGCAAACTAGCCGTATGAGAACATCTACAGAAATTTGTTGTCTCCCTGTTAATGAGTAAATACTTTATTAATGATTAGGGATGCACTGATCCAACTTTTTCTCTCCCAATACTGATTCTGAAACTGAATTTTATGACATTGACAAAGAAGTTGTCTCCGATTAAATAAACTGGAGCTGAAACGATTAGTTGATCCGCATAGAAATTAATCTGTGATGAATAGTTTGAGTCTTTTTTTTCCAAACAAAATGCCAAATATTCACTGGTTGGAGCTTCTTAAATGTGAAGATTTGCTGCTTTTCTTTGTCTTATTTGATTGTAAACTGAATACGTTGGGGTTTTTAAACGGTCAGATAAAACAAGTAATTTGAAGATAACATTTTCAGCTATGGGATACTGATACCCGATCCATTTAATAAGGTCAGTATCGGTGCATACCTAACATATGACTGTACAATGTGTCATGAATAGTTCTGAGGGTTATTCATGTTTACTGTACTGTACTTTTCACCTGAAAAGGATTTCAGCCCTCAAGTAGTTCCCGATCCCGTTGAAATACTTCTGGTTGAGCAGAACTTCACAGATGGGCCTGTCGAAGGCTCGGTCGGACAGGTGCGACACAACCTTATCCCTGCAAAATCGTTACATGGTCAGTGTGACAGACAGTGATAATTTGGTTGACTAAAGTGACACTCTCAGCATTACTAACCTGAATCTTTCGTACTCAAACATGATGCAGGGCCCTCTGTCAGGCTGCCACGTGCCATTGGGCTGCCAGCTGCCGAACCTGCGTGTATCCACAAAGCTCAGCACTCTGCAGGGCTTCTCATTGGAATAAAAACGCAGGTGGGCATGTTTGGGCAGCTCGTCCTCTGCGGTGAAGCAGAAATAGCCCGACATCCCAAAGCGTATCACTACCTCCATGGGCTGATCCGCTTGCCCGGCCTTCGCTCTCCGTTTTGGATCATCACTTTTCATGGGCGTCAGTGTGAGCTTCACTTCCTTCCCTCTGGAAGTGGCAGTGATGAGATAGGCCTCACAGGTGAAGGGCACATCTGGACTCTTGCTGACCTCAGATTTTGTGACCGGTCCAGTGAACACCACTCCTGCGCACATTTTGTTCACGTAAAGGCTGGCCAGGTGGAGCTCTGGTCCCTCGGGCATTTTGATGGAACAAATGAAGCTGTTCTGCAGAGAAAAAAGTTGCAAAGCAAAAATGACATCACAAAATATAACATCAAGAGCCATATAGCTACCTTTAATGGACACTGAGGACATGTGTGTGTGTGTGTGTTTTTTTAGAAACCTGAGGAAAGTTTATTCTACAATTAAAAACTTTTCAGATGCTTATTCCAGTATCTGAACACTTGATGTTTACTTTCAACTACTTTTAGGCCAACAAAATAAGCTTTAACTTTTGTCCCCCAGAATTTTATTCCTAGGACTGTGGAGACGGCTTTGAAACAGCATATAGGGCCTATAGGACCTGTTAGGGAATTAAAAGTTACATAAAGTGTAATTAAAACAGTTTACTGAATGAATAAATCTTTCTATAAAAAAAAAAATAGCCATTGGTTTATGTTCACCAGAGTGGTAGGGTGTGTGTTGGATGGACTTGTGACCTCAGTATTTTATAAAATCCTGGCCTCTACACACCCACACAACAAAGCATGCACGTCCTGCAACCACACATCCTGCTTCAGACACAAAACATTACTCACATACTCTCAGACAACATGATGCATCAATGCATAGACTTTACAACATTTTAACAGCTGCACACATCCTGCCGCAGACTGCCCTGAGTGTATTTTGTCTGAACGAAACATTGTGTTTATGCATTCTGCATTGCACTTGTCCTAACAAGGAAAACAAAGACGCTCTTAAAGTAAAAGTAGGCGTTTTCATTGAGTTGTGAGGAGCATCAAGGGGCAAAAGGACTTACCCAAACCAGGAAATAGACCACGCAGTTGAAAAACTAGTTACTTTAATAGACTTAAACTGCAGTCACATAACCGACGTGTTCCTCTCTCTGCAGGACTGCTGCACGATATGCAGGTGTGGCATTAAACCTAAAGGCTTTCACAACATGCTTGTTACCAAACATCTTGTATAACATCACCGGGGGGTATTCGTTCATCCGGAAATATCGCGAGATTTCCATGGCGTGTTGTAGTCTCGTTTATTTTATTTTATTTTATTTTATTTTATTTATTTATTTATTTATTTATTTATTTAATTTATTCATTCATTCATTCATTCATTTTTTTATTTTTTTATTTTTCTATTTTTTTGCACAATTTAAGACTACACAACATAACCAGAAAACTAAATGCATAATATACAGTGCAGGAAGAGGCAAACAACCCACTGGGTTTATCTGAAGCCTCCACACAGAGACAAGATTAATATAAAAAAAATAATATGACTACATAATAGTGATAACAAACAATTAGGACAATTAGTCACTTGTTAGCAACTACCTTTTAAGACATATAAAAGCCACAAAATTCACAAGTGGGATATTTACTGACGTATTTTATGTCATAGAACAAAACTTTAAAATCTCTTAACCTTCTGTTAACCGCAAACTTTATTTCAGGCATCTAACTAATTAAAAAAAAAAACATTGACTGCCAGATGAGGGAACCGGAAGTGTTCAAATATCAATTCATTTCCGGGTTTTAAGACTCACTCCTGCACCACTCTATACTCATGTATTTCTCCTGTGTTTTTCATCTAAGTGGATGTTTTATCATGTTTTGTAATAAGTTATTGAAAACAGCAAAACAAGCTTTTCTAGCAAACGTAATGTAGAAGCACAGCAGGATCAAATAGTCGAGACCCAGTACATGTTGGATATGTAGACATTGCAGAGGTAAGGATACAAATATCTCTGTGTTTCACGCTTTTATTTTGTTATTTATGAGCATACGAAGGTAAAACAGAAATTATTAACATCATTCAAATCAACATGTGTGAATCAATATACAATATTTTACAAAAATGGTCCATTCGGTGTTCTTGTTCAGTCTGAAACCACTTATTACTAATGTGGTAGAAAACAAAATATCAGTTAATATAAATATAAGGAATGAGCCATTCACATGATCTTTGAGATGACTAAATGCATATAAAATTGTACTGTACAAGGTGTAAGTATGGCACTTTTTTCAGCATCATTTATGTCCGTCTCTTGATCAGACATTGAGGTCCACTCTTCATTGCAGTGCATTCATCATAGTCTGGGCTTGTTTGAGCTCTGTAGAAACACACAGGAAAAAAAAACATCACAACATAATTCTAGCCAATAAAATAGTTTGAAATGGAAGAACTTAACTGAAAATAGATGCAATTTGACAAGAACTAACCTGCAAGCAAGACTCTGAACTTGTTGGCGGAAACAGAAACAAGAGTCGTCTCTGATTCACCTGACTCTGCTCCTTGCGCCTGCAGTTTCAGCTGAATCATCGGTTCATTCACCTCCCTCAGCTCACTGGAGCTCAAAGTGTAGTCAACACGCCAAGAAACAGCCTCGAGTCGGCCCACTGAAATTCCATACAGGCAGAATTGAAAGACAGTCTCAGTCAGCAACCTCACACAGAGGACAGCTCTCATCATCACTTATTTTTGGCTTCCTCTTAAAAAAAGGACAAGACAGACAGAAATACTTACATCTCAGACTCGTCTCTCTTAGTTTGCCTTGCAGTGCAGAGTGCTTGTCTTCATATGATTTGCAGAGCCCCGTTGTGTGTTCTGAAATAATGGATATGTGTGTGTATAATTAATAGTAAAGTCAATATTTATTTTAAGTGCATACTCACACCAAAGTGTTTTAACACACTTTTAGCAGCAAGTACTGTGCCAGCACATTAATACAGAAGTATCCGATCAATAAGAGTAACAGCCACAAAGCACTTGAAAAGAAGTTAACATCTACATTTGAAAAAGATAAACTCATGCTGGTGGAGAGTCAACTGTGATTGTTTTATACTAATGCACCAAAGTCACAATGCACCCCACCAATCAGCATTAACCACACTGTACATTGTGCACGGACGGTGTCACCTTCAAGTGCCAGCTGAGTGCAGTATTTTGTCATATTTAGTCACACACTAGACAATTATGCAATAAAGTAAGCTCTAATAATAACACAATAGGTTGTGATTTGGGACCTGAATGTTTCTGAAGTGGGGCAACTGTCTGTGTGCGCTATGATTTCTTTAAAATGTAGATGTTCCCTGCTTGGATTCATATTCTGAGCACCGTTTAATATACAAATCGTGCAAATCTTACTAATATATAACTCTGTATTCAGAGGCCCTTGGGTGTTCAGGAGCCCTTGGTATCTGCCCCACAAGCTCTACTTAATGCAGACAAAGCCCCTGAAAGATTACAAGTAGTTAAACAACCAGACTATCCTTACTCTTGGCACAAATTGAAGTATGGGCAGAGGTTTGTGCATGAGTGACTACAGATTATACAATCATTCTTATACCAAACATGGTGAACCCCAGTGGACTAACCTTTAGGCAGACCGAGCTGCTGCAGCTCACTGGACAGAGACTCACTGTCAACATCATGCTTCGCTGCACTGGAGAAAATGAAGCTGAGCACTGCCACACTAGCTTTGATGTCTCCACTCTCTGCAAGATGGATTGATGTCATGAGTGAATGTTTTATAACAAAAGATGCAATACAAGTAGGACCGTTTTATAGGCTTGTGTGTACAGTATGAGTAGATTTAAATGCAGTACCAGCAGTAGTGGTATAAGTACATTTACTCAAGTACTCTACTTAAAAACAATTTTGTAGTACTGGTACCTTACTTTTTGTTTTTAATGCTCCCTTATACTTATACAACACCACATGTATACACAGCTAAAGCAAATATTCTGCATTAATTTTTACTCTACTACATTTATTTGACAGCTATAGTTAAAGGGACTGTTTGTAACTTCTTACACGTATAAATCAATCCGGGTTGATGTCCCATGCGTGCTCGCGTGTGGCTACGCTGTTCAGACAAGACTCCAACACAAACTACACGGAAGCACCAAAGTTATATCTGGTGAAGCCCGTCTTGCAAAACAGTGTTGGCCGCGGTCGAGGACGCGGGGGAGACCATAGCTTTGGTCTCCAGGGCCGGAGTTTCTGCTGTACTCTGCTCCTCTGCCTGCCTGCTTGCCTTCACTCAGCTCGCTCCACCTCACGTGCATGCGCTCACACTTCACACTGCAGAAGAGTTAGTAGCTCTGAGAATATCTAGTGAATGTACAGTGGACGTTTGTGCAGAAATGAATGCTGCAGCTCCTCCAGACCAACAGAGGTTTTCCGTGTCTTGTGAAGTGATGGGGCCCCGCAGTGAGAAACGTTATCGTCTCCGACCGGGTACCGGTGTCTCCCTCCGGCCGCGGTCGGGAGGCTGAAGCAGGAAAAGCCAACACTAGGATCAGCATTGATTCATGGAGAGACCTTCGTCTGGTCAGCTAACATTACTGCCAAGCAGGTGAAAAGTAGTGATATTGTGGTTTTAGCTGACGTGTGTCGCCTCACTGTTTTGAGCGATGCTCATTCAAGTCTATGTAGAGCGAGCACAAGCGCGAGGCCGACGCTGACTTTCGTTTACTTAACGGCAACAGGTGTCGCTGTTAACAAGCAATTCTGATTCTTACAAACAGTCCCTTTAATAGTTAGTCCGTAGATTCATATTTTACACACAAAACATATGATGAACTTATAAAACATGATGCATTGTTGTAGATTTAGCTACCCAAGCAGTATTTAAAGTCTAATTTTCCAAAAAAATACTTCTGTGCTTTTAATTAAAACGCACTTTTAATGCAGGCAATTATTTAAATTTATAATGGACAATTTCTATACTGTGGTGTTGCTACTTTAACTTTAGTAAAACATCTGCAGTATGAGAGGGAGACTTACCAAACTTTGCATCTGCAGTAAGCTTAGTAACCTTGTCATACTAAAAAAAAAAAAAAAAGAGAGAGAGAGAGAAGATAGCTCTGATCAGTGTGAGTGAATATAACGAGTAAGTAAATGATAATGTGGAAATATTTTTAAACTCTTACATCAATGCCATCTCCGAGCAAATCCTTCAGCACTTGAGCACAGAGTAGTTTCATTTTGACACTTGACTGTAACATCAGAAGACACAAGTATTAGTATAAAAAAAAAACACTATACATTGAATATTGACCTTAATAATTACTCACAATCTTCGCTAATGTGCTGATTTCTGCAAGTACCCAGTCTGGGCAGTCCAAATCCCCACAGAAACGGAACCGCTACAACAGACAAGTCATCACACACATGTTGTTTACTGTCACTGCAACACTAGCATCACACTCACATTAAGTTAGCTTAGCCTGCTCGCTACCTCAAAGCCGGGCTAAACTAAATCATGTTAACGTTTATAATTACCTAAAGCAGTTCAAAAGAAAGCGACTAAAATGTCCTATGAATAAACTGGCTTCTAAATAAGCAAATGAGTGTTAATAATAGGATTATTAGTCGTGTTTACCATGGTGGCTGTCAGTCAGTCAGCTGAGCTGCTGGACACGGGAGAGCTGAACCGGAAGTACTTGCTGCCTCCTCACATCTGATTGGACGACAGTGGTCTTCCCTTGTGACGTCGAGGATGGTCCTGATGTTGGAATGCATCGTTATCATATTTTTTGGCACTACTTAACATCCCTTAAACTTAAAAATTATCAGTTTCTCTGGTTTTACTATTTATTGGTATGTGTTTGAATAAAATAACAATTTTAGTTTTATTCTATAAACTACATTTCTCCCAAATTTTCTCCCAAATTTCTCCTACATTTCTCCCAAATTTCAAATAAAAATATTGTCATTTAGAGCATTTATTTGCAGAAAATGATGTGGTGGCAGTTTCTGTTAAAACAAGACACAAACCAACGTAACAACTTGTCTTTCAGTGAATTTAATAAAAAGGCATACATCAATAACTAAAGCATCTGCAGATGGACTCACGAGCACAGCCACCTGTTGTGGACTGTGGCAAGTGAGCCCCGAATACAAAGAGTAGTCAGTATTTATACATTTAAAGCATAACATGAAGATAAGTGCAAAGAAGAAAAGAAGAGAAGGATAGAAAGTGTATCAATGCGTCAGCACACAGCAGACAACAGAGCATCACAAGACATAACAAGTATTTCAGCAATCTGTTGTTTGCAGTTACAGAGAACTAAAATGTCAGGTCACTGTCCTATGGTGACGAAGTTGAACGTGTGAGGCCCTGAGATTATCTAAAGGTACAGTGTTAAACTGCAGATATGAAAATTGCCATTACAATGACAACTGGTCAAAATAACAAAAAAAATTGCAGTGTTTTCAGATCTCGAATAATGCAAAGAAAACAAGTTCATATTCATTTTTAACCCTTGTGTGGGGTTCATGTTTTTGTTACTCAGCCAATGTCCGCCGGTCGTTTTGGACCCACCCCATTATTGGGGTTTCAAATCAATACAGCCATAACAATTTATGTAAAAATACTTAACAGATGTTAACTTTATCCCAATTACAAGCAATATAGACAGCATATGGTTATTATATACCATTTACTTCTGTAGGATATTATTTATGAACAAAAGTGCTATTTGTTTTTTGTGATAAAATGTAATAAAAAATAATTATAATGAAGATATGGGTGGAAAAAAAACTTTATCTTGAACAAATATAAATGAAACAATGTTTTTATTGATGTTTATTTCTTTGAACTTAATTAGAAATTCATGTCAGTCTACACAACACGAACCCCATTGAACACATAGCCTATTCATGCCAGCTTATAAGATAAGATAAGATAAGATAAGATAAGATGAACCTTTATTAATCCCCGGAGGGAAATTCAGGTGTCAGAGCAGCAACATCAGCAAACAGAGTGAATCACAGGAGAGGTAAAGGTATACAAAAATTATAAAGACAATAATAGAGATATAAAAGATACAGAGTGAATGGGTGAACATAGTGCGTACAGTTCGTCAATAAATAAATGTAGAATGTGCAATAAATAAATAAATAAATGTAATATGTACATATGTGCAGTCAGCAATAAAGTGGTAAATAGGATGTATAGTGTAAAGTGAGTGTAAAGTGCGCCAGATAGTGCATGTTAAAAGGTAGATAGTGCATGTTTAAATTTCTTGAAAGTCCTAATAGTTCTCATATGGGGGTCAGCCTTGGTTGTGGAGCCTGATGGCTACCAGCATGAAGGACTGACCCAGGCGCTTTGTGTTGTGCCGAGGAGGGATGAGTCTGTGGCTGAAGGTGCTCCTCATCTTGACTAGCTCATCATGGAGGGGGTGGGAGGGGTTATCCAGGATAGTGTCCAGCTTCCTCCTCATCCTGCCCTCTGCCACCACCTCCAGACCGTCCAGCTCAGATCCAACCACAGAGCCAGCCTTCCTCACCAGCCTGTTCAGTCTGTTGGCATCCCTTGTGTTCGTGTTACCCCCCCCAATATACCACAGCAAAGAAGAGTACACTAGCTACTACAGACTGGTAAAACATCTGCAGCAGCCTATTACATACATTAAAAGACCTGAGCCTCCTCAGGAAGAACAGTTTGCTCTGTCCCTTCCTGTAGAGGGCCTTGGTGTTGTCAGTCCAGTCCAGTCTACTGTTCATGTGTACTCCCAGGAACTTGTAGGTGTCCACCACCTCCACCTCCTCCCCTCGGATGGTGATGGGAGTTGGGGGCCTCGTGCTCCGCCGGAAGTCCACCACCAGCTCCTTGGTCTTTCCAATGTTGAGCTGGAGGTGATTATCACACCACCCTATGAAGTTCTCCACCAGGGCTCTGTACTCCTCCTCGTTGTCATCTGTGATGCAGCTGACGATGGAGGAGTCATCGGAGAACTTCTGTAGGTGGCATGTACCTGAGTTGAAGCGAAAGTCGGAGGTGTAGGTGGTGAACAGGAAGGGAGACAGCACAGTTCCTTGGGGGGCGCCGGTGTTGCTCACCAGCACATCTGACAGGCTGCCCTGCAGTCTGACATACTGTGGTCTGCTGGTGAGGTAGTCCGTAATCCAGGCCACCAGGCCATGATCTACCTGCATCGCTGAGAGCTTCTCAGCTAGCCGGAGTGGCAGGATGGTGTTGAAGGCGCTGGAGAAATCGAAGAACATGATTCTAACGGTGCTGTGCGGCCTCTCCAGGTGTGTGTAGGCTCTGTGGAGCATGTAGATGATACAACATATGAGGGGCAGAGTTTTACTGTGTGTGTGTTGCATTTTTTGACATCCATATTTCTCCACTTGCTGGCTGCTGAGGGGCTCGTTTTTGGAGCTGCCTGATGGTCAGTCTCATCCTCTTCTTCATACTCATTGTCAGACTCTGAATTGACAGAAAAAGTGATCCTAATATTCTGAAAACTCTTCCTCTTCATCTTCCAAAAGTTCTTTCTCTTCTAAAATCATTTCTAAAGCCCTCTGAGCAGAGAGTCTTTTCACCATCTTGATCGATTGCGATAAGGAGCCACACAGACAATTTGCAGCTGGGATATAGTGTGAGAAAATATAGACTAGTTCCCGCAAGACAGAGGGTAAAATGTGCGGGAATGTGGGAGCAGACAGGTGTCGGTGCTTGAAATGTAACAACCTCATGCGGGAACAGCAGGTGCAGAAAGACAAAACTCACACACAAATAGAAACAAACACACACACAAACACACGCACGCACACACACACACACACACACACACACACACACACACACACACACACACACACACACACACTGTACTGTACACAGCACCTACAATTTCCACACATTTATCTCCCTCGGGAGTCCAGATGACCCGAACATCACATATGTAATATAATTGTTTAGGGGGGTGTACAGTGTGCAGTCATTGAAAAATGTGTTCTTTTGAATGTTCTTCATAGAAAATGAGCCAAGGCCAATGAGTCTGAGGTTGAACAAATAATGAATCACATCATTTTTCTTTTAGTAAACATTGAAAACAGGTCCCACTGACCCCGAACACCACACAAGGGTTAACCCTCCTGTTACCTTCAAATTTACTAACATCTTTTATCCTTGGGGTCAATTTGACCCCAGCAATTTAACCCTCCTATTATCTTTGGGGTCAATTTGACCCCATTCAATGTTTAACGTCTCTAAATAAATGATTGACATAATTATTTTTGCTTCATATTTAATGACTTTTCCTAATTTAATGGGGACAACTGGGTAAACATAAAATTAAAATGATGATATGTTTTCAATATCCTACAACACCGATTTCTACACATGCTGTACGCATTGGTGTTCTTTGGGGTCAATTTGACCCCAGGCTGTTTTAGCTGTATAAAACATATTAGAAATATCATCATTTTACACACATTTGTTTTGGATGATATTGAGGTCACTATAACATGCAACTTAAAATCGTCAAAAAACTTTAGGGCCCTAACCTAACATAACCATAACTGTAGTAGTGCGAGAACCACTGATAGTTCACACGACATGGGGGAGGGGAAACATCATTCTCGCGAGAACTTTGATATTTCCCCACGCTTTGGGAGCGGCAAAATATGGTTCCCGTGAAGATATTGATTTTATTTAAAGGGCTATTTAGGTAGTCAACAAACAAACATAAAGTACCTGACACATAAACTTGGGTAACAATTTTAATTATAATCATTTTTTGGAGGTTGAAGGGCTTGTGACCATCCATCTTCCTCTTGATCACATTCCAGAGGTTTTCAATGGGATTCAGGTCTGGAGATTGGGCTGGACATGACAGGGTCCTGATCTGGGGGTCCTTCATCCACACCTTCACTGACCTGGCTGTGTGGCATGGAGCATTGTCCTGCTGGAAAAAACACTCCTCAGAGTTGGGGAACATTGTCCAGTTACAACAAAATCTCTTTGCTCATCCAAGTTTTTAGGAATTTGTTGTAAGACAAACCTGGTCAAAAGTAAACAGGTTAGAGACCCATGCAGGAGTGTATATGGACTGGAATGAAAACAATTTGTCTTTGAACAACTTTGCTAAAAACCTGAGAATGAACGAGCATGTAGCACCTAACCCTAACCCAAAATGGGGAAGTAATTTGTGCACAGCAGAAAAGGAAATATTAGTCATATGTGGAAATGATTCAGATCAGATGAGTCAGTAAACAGAGTCTGGTATCCAAGACAGGGATCCCCATTTGCGCAGTAAATCTGGCAAATACGTACTTAAGGTGATGCCACTGTTTACGTCAGAGCTAATGCCTTTGCTGTGGGCTTTTTATAGGATCGAAAAGGAAATTACTCAGAATGCAACTACCTTTTCTCCTCTTTATGGCAAGGGGAGCAATCAGATATGATTTCACTCACATTAATGAGTCTCATGATGTTTTATCTTTTTGCTGTGGTGCTTCAAGCTGAAGATTTGCTCTTAGATGGTAAATGGTTTCCTTCTGTAATATGATTTTCATTTATGTTTGTTACTGTAGTTTCTTCCTACTCATTTTCCTCGCAATAGGCATTTGAAATAAGCACTACGTCTTCACAAACAAGTTCACCGCCTAATATTAGTCCCTATATACTGTACTGTATTTGTATACATTTACATGATGGCATTTTGTTACCTTTTTTTATTACCCATTTTTTTATTAGCTATTATGCAATGCTGACCACTTTCAAATCCAAGCTAAAGACCTACCTGTTTACCATTGCTTTTAATTAATTTTCTTGTAGATCTAATTAATTTGTTATTTGTTTTATTGTAATTAGTCTGTGGGCAGACTGGCAGGCGCCGCAGTTACTCTCCACCGACTCCAAAGACCCAGGGCATGATGGGAAACACCTGGCTCGCGCCTGATCAAAGAGCTGATTGGCTCTTAGTTTTGACAGCAAACACCAGGTGTTGTAGAAAGTCACAACTTTCTGAGTAATTGTAATATTTAACACTAGATTGTAGGATATTAGTCTCATGTTTTGCAATGAAGGTTTCATCTGTTAACAAACATATCTTGTGTGGTTGATAATAATAGTTATTATAATAATGAAGGTTATCTATATATAACACTTATCAAAACGTGTGCTCATTATGTGCTTTACAAGGCGGACATAAAAATAATAAAGGATATAGAATCCAATGCCAGGAAGGACAGCTGGTAAAAGAAAGAACTCCGGATGTGTGAATGCGTTAAAATTAACAGACTTATTAATTTAACGGAACACTCAAAAGTCAGATTTACTCGTCTAAATATAAATAGCGTTTAAGAGTGTAATAGATGAAAGGATTACTCATTTGTGTACCCTGTGCAAACAGTGGCGTCTATCATTATTTAAACCTTCTTTCAGCTGTGTCCTGCCTCTCTCGCAGTGTGAAACGGACTCAAGAGGAAGTAAACAAATAGAAATATAAAAATATAAATCAAAGCGGTAAACTACCACAGCATACAGCCAGCTGTCCTTCCTGCATTCATCAGTTTAATCTGTGTTAATTTAAGCCTGGATTATGACTGTAACTTCTTCATTTGTGTGTAATATTATCATACAATCACTGCACCGAGCTCTGATTGGTCAGTATATGAGTTGATCTCTTATCTGGAACATAACCTGCTCCGGAGCAGGTTAGCCATTCAGCATCAGTTACCATGGTGATCTACCCCGGTAAGAAGTGAACCAGCTTCGTAGTACGGAAAACCCAGAGTTAACCCTGAAGTTACCTCGATAACCGCGAATCCTGCTTCGTAGTACAGGCCTCTATATATAAAGCGTCTCGAGATAACTTCTGTTATGATTTGACGCTATATAAGTTTGAAGAAACACCATCAGCATGTAGATGGTGCGGCTTGGACACATCATCAGTGATGAACCCAGGGTCATTGGGTGTTTCGGGTCTTTGATCATCAGACACCAACCGGGTCCCTCTGTCAGGGCTGGTCTTTCCTCTTCTCTTGCCTTCCTGTACTGCTGCTTTAGAGACCTCAGTTCTTTCCTGAGCTGGGTGATCTTAATCTCGCGCCAATTTGGCCTAGCTGTGCTGCTATATAAAAATAAATTGAATTGTTTTAAAAGACATATTGGCAGTTTACACTTTATTAATTTAATACACTGTCAGGAGCCTATCCACATAATTAATCCTAATCCAATTACGGCATCACTTCCCCCTTTACCATGTCACATTGGGTCTAAATCGCCAAAGACTGTTACTATTCATAAATTTGTGCACTTTGTAATAAATGACCATTCAATTCATACGAGTCTCTCCTGATTGAATTCATTTAATACACCGTCAGGAGCCTACCCACATAATCAGCTGTGCTGCTCATCCCACAAATGCATAATCCTTACAAATTGGACATCATTGTGAAGGTAAATAAACAGGCTTTCCAACGATGTAAAATACAATGGCAATTAGCATTGTAACAACAGAGAAATAATCCACCAAACACAAATTACCAAACTTTTTTCCCCAAGTTTATTATGTAAAATAACTAAACCCATTTAGTGCATTTAAGTGCCATTTTATACATTCTGGGTTTTAAAGAAAACATTTTCTGAAATGCAAAAACAAATAACCAAATACATAAAACAATATTTAAAATTACTTAAAAAAAATGATACATACAACCTAAAACTAAGGCATAAATTGAAATGATAATAATACATAAACATTGAGAAAAAGAGAAATAATCCAACAAACACAAATTTCCCCAAAGAAATTTCTGAGTTTATGAATAAATCCCAACATGGTCTGAAAACTACAAATGGCAGATTGGCTCTAACAGGAAGTAGCCTATTTTTTCTGTGACTTCCTGTAAAATGTTTGAAGGCTGCTGGAAGCTGTCCTGATTTAACTGCATCTTTCCTGTCACCGCCCCCTGCTGCTGCTGCTGCAGCCTGATCTCATCTACTTTACCAGGCGAGACGCAGTTCATCTCCAAAGAGCCTGTTATTTACCTCCCTGCTGCTGACAGCGCACCTGCCCGTCTGGCTGCTTATTTTCCAGTCCGAACAGAGAGAGCACCGAGGAGCGCTCAACACGCAGCCTACAGAAATAAGAGAATTATTCACCATCTAAGACGCAAAAATGATGCGATTTATTTCCATTTATATTTGTCTTGCTGGAGATTTTCAACTCGTCCTTAATTCCCTGACTCTTGGATCGAAAAACAATCCCAGGCTGCTGAGTACAGGTAACGTGATCATCTATATATCACCTCTTCATCACCTGCATCGACTGCAATGTGTTTTAGATGAATATTCTTGTAAAAATCAATGTCTCAAATCAGTGTAGATGTTTAGCAGAGTCAGTTACAGAGTTAATCCTGTCTTCAAATCCTTTTTAAAGCCTAGAAGCTCTAGTTCAGTTCAACTTTACTCTCTAAAGGGAATGACCACACTGAGAGTAGATGCACTATATTTTATACTTCTAGTGTAACACTTCTGTTTATATTTATTTATTACATCTACTTTACCTGTTTTATTTGCTTTATAACTGTGTGTGTTTTACCTGTTATATGTTTTATCTGCCTCGTTTAGTCTTGTCAAGTTTTTGTTTTAAAGCACTGACCAGAAGTGGCAACTGTGAATCTCGTTGTATTTAATACAATGACAATAAAGCTTTCTATTCTATTCTATATATATGTGATAATGTGATGCTTTTCCTCCCTCAGATACAATCAGTGGTGGATTTGAATATCCAGTCAATCAGAACCACAGCCTGTTCTTCTATCATGAAGACTCTAAGGAGATGTATATTGGAGGGACTGATTTTGTGTGGAAACTTGATGTGGATAATTATAATATTACAGAGGTGGGTGTTTCTGAACTTATAGATTTTTAATTCATCTTTTTATTTTATTTTATCCCCTGCATGTACATTTATTTGCCTGTATACTCTTCATCTAATGGTTTATTGCTCGGCTACCAATATAATTTCTGTGGGAGTGTGTCATGCAGCTGCGTGGGGGTCATAATTAGATGCTGTACTGTAGCAGATGGCTGTCACAGAGCCCATTGTTACAGGAGAGTGCGTTTGGCAGTGCCCGCTGACAATTATGGCCTTTCAGAGCCAGCTATATATAACATGTAGTTCTAAGCCAGGAAAGAGCTGCTTATTAACTGCTGGTGTCGAACACATGTCACAAACAGACCCTGATGACACACGAACGTTTCTATAATATAATAATTCAGAAAGGCCAGATAACTCCAAGAATGAATGAGTATAATGGGCTAATGGTTGTTGATGGTTTTCCAAGAAAATAAAGCAAAAGTGGTTCATTTCTGACCATAAGATAGACACATATCTTCATTTCACTAATGGATACTAGCCTGTGGCTGCAGCAGCTTCTGAAGAAGACATTATCTTGAGTGAAACTGTTTATACCTGAGAAAGAAAACCAGATCGGTTACAGATGTTTCTTCCTGGTATTTCAAACATGTAGCCTAATCGCCAAAAACAGCCGTCTTTCGAGCAGAGCTTTAAGTGCAACATTCCTTATTGGTTAGTAAGTGATAAGGTGATGTTGTTCATTTTGTCTTTATAAGGTCTCATTTTAAACTCTCCTCAAGTGAAAACGTTGTTAATTTGTCCACCAATTGATGTCCCCCCCCCCTACAGAAATTTCCTCTGAAAGCCCCGCAGCGGCAACACTGCCAAGAGGTTAGTTATTAGAGAATGGTGCATTATGTGATCAGAAAAGACTTCTCAGCAAGTTTGCTGAATAATATCATGACACTTGGTAATAACAGCTTCTGTGTTTGCAGGGCCAATGTGAAAATGTCATCACTGTAATTGAGAAGTTTCAAGACAGCCTGTTTGTCTGTGGAACAAATGGACGCAAACCGCAGTGTTGGAAGCTTGTGAGTGTCTGCATACGTGTCACACTTACTGTCACATCTGTCTGCCACACTGCAGTCATTGTGTCTGGTTAATTTTACGGGCAACAAAAGGGCAAAGCTGATGAAAGCATGGGGCTGTTTGGTGTGGCGGATGTGATTCTGATTCAACTTTAATTAGCACCCTGTCTGTGATTTCAGTAGGGTGTTAGGTGTCTGGTCTTTTGATATCCATCACATCTAACTATCAGAATATTCTGTTGACTTTCTACAGTTTTCTTCAGTGAACAACCAGTCGCTAGAGATAGTGGAGAGCTATGAGGGAACGGGCATCTCTCCGTTCGTTCACACACATAACTCCATATCCCTCACAGCAGGTATGTCAAACACGGCTTCTTGCACAACCATACAATAGCCCATGTTTGTGAAGGTTTAAAAAATGTGACCACAGACTTGTGTAACCCCATCAAGTCATGTGTGATAACAGAGTGCACATTCACAGAAATACACTCAATAATTGAACATCTTTGCTCGTTTCCCTTTGATGTCTCTGTGCTATTTTTAGAGGGGGATCTATATTCAGCAGCACCTTTGGATACTGATGGAAGTTCATTACAATTCAGAAGGAAAGCTGGCAGCAGAGCGAATGTCTGGATGTATGACAACTGGGTCTCAGGTGGGTAAATGACTGAAGTCAGAATACAAAAAGATCCCATAAACAGCGGAAATCAACAAGAATTAATATTGCTTCATCTTGCATGAAAATGATGCGCCTCGTGAAACTGCCTAATACTGTCCACTCCTCCGTGCGCTTTCATTATCTTTGGCTTTGGTCTTGCATGCCAAGCTTTTTTCATCACATTGTCAGCTGGCACGACACTGTACTGTAAACAGTGAAGCAGTTCGGTAAACATGTCCTCCTCCTCACAGAGCCCACTTTCATCTCTGCGTCATGGGTGAAGCGGAGGGAAGACCCTGACAACGAGAAGATTTACATCTTTTTCCGGGAAAAGAACTCGGATCACAACCCGGAGGCTGACCAATGGATATCGAGGGTTGCCAGAGTTTGTAAGGTAAGCCGGACACTTAAGTGGACTCAGCTTACGTCAATGACGCTCTCATCTTACTCGGCTGTTTCAGCGAATTTCCCAGAACCTCTTCAGGCCTATTTATGCTGGTATTGGTATTCATGAAACTATGACTTTACATGTGAATTGAGAACAGAACAAAGTCTGTGCTCCACGCTTTTATTAGACTTATAATGTAGTACATGAATGAATACATTTTCCATGATGTGCTCACACGCAATTACTTCTTTCTTCTTCTAGTTTCTGTTAGAATAAACAGACATTGAATTGTTGGACACCTCAGCAGAGTTTATTGTTAATGTTCTGTGAGTGTTGGCTGTCTCCAACAGTAATCCCTCCTGAATTTGCCAGACAAAGGAGATGAAAGGCCACTGTTGGTCAAACCAGTTTTGTTTGATGTTGACTTTACCTGTTTTTATTCCATTAACAATGGTTAAAGGTCAGCCACTAAATACATCAGCTTTACAGAGTACAGTATGACATATTGATATGCCCAGGCTGTCGTCATGGATAACATGATGACCGTGTAGGAAATTAATTATTTACTTGCACTTGCTTAAAAAAACAAAGGGAGATGGCAATTGTCAGAGTGATATCCTGCAGTTACAATGCCAGTCTTTGACAGAGGCATCCACATGATTAATGCAGTGGTGAAGCCATCTGGTGGTTTCCACTACCTGCACCAATGAATCAGCCTCTTCTTCTTCTCCAATTAACTGGCGTGCTATTATTGTGGTGAAACACAATCTTCTCAACACCCTTGTTATTTGACATCTGTGCAAAACAAGACTTGCCCTAAAAGCTGTTAGGTGTTTCATGGTCCGTCTGACCAGAGTCCTATCCAATAACGCTTAGATGATGAATTTCAGTTTGCAAGAAAAGCGAAAGAGCGTCTTCCTGGTGTAATTCATTGCTGTCATTTTGCAGGTAGATGAAGGCGGATCAAAAAGATTCTTCCAGAACATGTGGACATCTTTCCTCAAGGCCCGGCTGGTCTGTGGGATTCCAGGGGAGTCGCTGTATTTCAACCGGCTCCAGGACATTCATGTGATGCACGCTGAGGACTGGGAGGACACCAAAGTCTTTGCCCTTTTCACGAGCAGCTGGTGAGAAAATTTTTCTTCCTTTATTATCGGCCATTAAGCAACAACACAGACAATGCTGACAGGGTAACACAGAGTGGCTCTCACTTCAAATTGAAAGGTCAGCATTTTTAGATGTTTCCGCCCATGGAGACAAAAGTAACCCTGGCCTGTAGGCTTTAACCCACACAGTATGTCTGTATAACAAACACAAAACGGGGTTGGCCACATGACCTATCTTGTTTGATGAGGGGAAAAAAAGAAAAATCAAAAGACTAAATCCAAATCCACTCCTGCTGAGGTTACTGAATTTACTATTTCTACCCTCTTATGCAAGGGTCCATTCATCAAGATTAGACCCACACATAAGATGAGTATTCATTTCATTCTCTACCACCTTTAAGTCTCACATTAGGAGATGCACACATTTTCATGATTGTACTTTATGTACAGTGTGTAGCATCTCCTCCGCTCACTCCTCCCTTTCCAAGACTGCAGTAACGTGAGCCGCCAAGTGCAAAACCGCGGTAACGTCATTCACCTCGCTCAGAGGCCATCCATACCATAATGACACTACTTTAGGAGCAACGGAAGTTAGGCGGCGGCTGGCGGTACCACGGTTTTGCACTCAGCGGCTCACGTTACCGCAGTTTCACAAGCATGTTGGAAAACTACGGTGGCCTTCAGGTAGCGTAAAAACACTAAAGGCTCTCTCTAGAGCCAGTGTTTGGTTTGTCTGTTCTGGGCTGCTGTAGAAACATGGCAGAGCAACATGGCAGACTCCATGAAGAGGACCCACTCCCTATGTATATATAAACTCCTCATTCTAAGCTAATGAAAACACAACGGTTTAAGGTGATTATACACTAATGAAAACAGAGTTATGAATAATTTATTCTATTTCTGCTAATGGATCCCCTTAATGTTACACACTGTTTCCATTAAAGGGGCGCTCCAGCTGTTTAGTATTGAACTTCTATAAGGTTGCGGGACCCACAGAAGAGTCATATTTTTAAAAGGATGCTCAAAATCAATAGATATCCAGACTTTTGGTACTTAGTACAGATCAATGCTGTATGACCAAGGGAGCGGCTCTTCTTCCACTCGACTAAGCCCCAGGGCTGTTATGTCTGGAAATGTAATATTTATTAGTAAGTGTAATGGAGGGTTTGATTCGAGGGGTTACATCAATGTTCCATTTTGTGAGTACCGCACCCCATTTAAACGATCTTTCAGAAGTTACTCAGTTCTCCGGTGCCCTACGCCAAACAGTTTTTAAGAATCCAGTCATAACTTGTAAGATCTTCAGCTAACAGACAAACAGGATGAGGCAATGGGACAAAATCATAACCCTAACCACCACCACTAATATACAGATACAATTAATTTTTTTATGCTAATTTCAGTTATCTTATTTCTCCTCTAGGAACTCCACAGCCGTGTGCATCTATTCAATAAAACAAATTGAAGAAATATTTGAGAACTCAACTTTCAAGGGCTATGAAAAAGAGATCCCCAAACCAAGGCCAGGAACGGTAACTATTTGTTTTGTTTCTATTTTGAATACTTCCTCTAAGGGTTTTATTTTTGTTTCAAACCATCTTATGCATATTGTACTGTATAGGCGTATCACATGCTCTTGAGTAAGACTGTAAAAATGTTACATAAATGAGAGGAAATGTGGAAAATGTGTGTCTGTATGACTAATCCCCATCAAATATGTTTCAGTTTAGTTCTTATACATGAAGTCTATTTGAGTGAAATAGGAACTGAAGGGGCCCCACATTGTGCAAAGTTTCCTCTCATTGTAGTAAACAGTTTACGGTGATGGTTCCTTAAAGGGGGTGGACTTGTTGCTATGTCTTGTAAAGAAAACCTTGTGCCTTACATATTTTCAGCTTATAGCTTGAGGAAATGTTTGTCTGATTTGTTTTTATACAACTTCGGATGCCTTTAGTTTTGTATCCCTGAAGACGTTAGACTTGTTTAACCTGCAAACATTCAGTTTATGTTCCCATTTCCTACAGTATACAGACTAAAAAAACTTTGTGTCCATGTATTTCCCAGTGTGTAAAAAACAGCAGGACTCTGCCGCTGGCTACTGTCAATATGGTGAAGGATTACCCAGAAATGACTGACTGGGTTCACTCCATGCATCAAGCAGCTCCATTTTATATAAGCAGCAACAATTACACCAAGATAGCTGTGGACCGAGTCCAGGCAGTAGACGATCGCATGTATAACATCCTGCTTCTGGCTACTGGTAGGTTACACTACTCCCGGTCTTCCATACTTTGTTGCTTCCTGCTCTTCCTCCTGTGCAGACGCTTCGCTGAGTTGCTCTTCGCTTTGCTTTCTTTTTATCATTGCTATGCTTATCTTTCGCTACTAAATTTTTGGAAAACGGGTCCTGGATACTTACAAATCACTGGGAGTTTAATTTATGAAAGAAACTGAAGGCTACCACTATTTTAAAAACTGTTTTACTTTGTGAGCGTGGCCTATCAGCAGCACAAGCCTGTACTATAGTGAACGGGAGCGAGGTGCTTGGCTAAAGCTAATCAGCAGCAAGATGCCTCCCTTCTCCACGGATGACTACTACAAACTTCTACAGAAGATAGCAGTGCTGGAAACAAAGATTATCCGGCTCGAAGTGAATGCGGAGGTGAATGGACTATGTGGGAATGAAACCACTCTACCACTGACTCAAAACAGTGAACTGGAACAGGCTAATAGAAAGCTAATTAGCACCAACAAGACCACCAAGAATCAAGAAGGGGGCAATAAATCGACTAGTAGTCCTCCCTGGAACGCTCTTGGTGCAAAGCCAAAGCGTAAATCATGTCCCTGGGAAATGGGAGGAAAACTTACAGGCAGAACCCAGCACCCTCAGATATATGATGCGACCGGCTGGCCTGCATTAGCATCCGAGCATAGTGCCTCATCAACCCCTGTACAAAGTAAGGTCCAACCGTGGACAACTGTGAAAGGAAGGATGAGTAACAAACCTCCCCAACAAAGAAGTTTGCAACTGGAGAACAGATTTGCTCCACTGTTGCAGGACCCTGGATCTCGATCTGATGCCCTGGATAATCTCAACTCTTCACACAGCAGGGTAAGAACCAAAAGCAACTCTGAAGGTAAAAGGCTACAGGGAAAGCTAACAACTGGGCCTCAAACTCAAACTCTGATTGTGGGTGATGCTGCTGTTAAAGATGTGAAAAGCATGTGGAGTAAAGACATCAAAGTACTCTGTTTTCCCAAAGATATGGTCTCTGATCTGGCAGAAAGAATCCTGGATATTGTGACTGCACACCCAAATGTGAAAAATGTGGTATTGCACATTGGGTCGAATGATGTTGTGAAGCAACAGTCTGAAGTGCTGAAACGGGACTTTACTGGTCTGCTAAACACGGTCAGCTCTGTGAATGCTCAGGTGTTTATCAGTGGACCCCTGCCGCCAATCAGAAGAGGAGTCGAGAGATTCAGCAGGTTGCTGGGACTGAACACATGGCTTTCAACAGCATGCAAATCCCACTCAGTGCATTTTATTGACAATTTTAACTTTTTTTGGGACCGCAGACATCTCTTCAAGGCAGATGGACTCTGCCTAAACAAGTCAGGAGTAAAATTGTTCAACTCCAACCTATTCTACTTACTGCGTCATTCATCTGTTCCCTCTGCCAAGGACGCGAGACAAGAGGAATCACCACTGGAGGAAGACACAACACAATGTGCCAGGGGACCTCAAGGAGAATCATTTCACCCCCCACCACAAGCCAGCCCTGGGATACAGCAGAGACAAGAGGAGGCGTCCTCATCCTCGCTTATCACCCTTTCTCCCTCCTCCCCCCTCTTGGAGTTCACTGACCACATGAAGGAGCTGGTCAATGCTGGAACTAAACTTACTCCCCGCCCTACACCCATTTTCTCTCCCATGATCCCCCCACGAGGTCGACCTCGAACAACTTTGGCACTATCTCCACAAGCACGACACCTACCACCTCCATCCCCTCCACAATGGAATCAGCCTCTGTCTCCGCAGTCTGATAAGGATGTTCCTTTACAAAATGTTGCAAGCACAGATTGATATGTGCTGGGTCCAGGCTTCAAGGCTAATGATACACGTGACTGTTTCCAGGAAAAGCTGGGGCCCTGTGTGATGAGAGCTTCTTCTATCTCAGTTCTAATAAGTAGTAGAAAAAGAATGGTGAATCTGCAAAGAAACAGGAAGATTTTTACTGATTGTGCTAATTTATCAAATTTAGCATTGATTCCTTGCCAGCCAAACCATGTCCCAAAAAATAATAATAATGCTTCTAGCACATTAAAGCTAGCCCTGTTAAACGTCAGGTCTTTGGCAGGAAAAAGTTTTTTAATCAATGATTTTATTATTGAGCACAAGCTTGATTTTATGTTTTTAACTGAAACTTGGTTAGACCAAAATAACAGTGCAGCTGTTCTTATCGAGTCAACTCCTCCCAACTTTAGTTTTATGAGCAAAGCTAGAATGCATAAGAAAGGAGGTGGAGTTGCCATATTGTTTAATGATTCTCTCCAATGCAAACAGATATCTTATGGACATTTTGCTTCTTTTGAATATGTCGCTCTTCAGCTGAACTCCTCTTCTCGAGCTTTGTTTCTCAATATCTACAGGCCACCTAAATACTGTGCAAACTTTTTTGATGATTTTACTGAACTGCTGTCTGTAATTTGTGTTGACTTTGACTGTGTAGTCATTGTTGGTGATTTTAACATCCATGTTGACAACCAACAGGACAGAGGGGCCAAAGAACTGTGTCAGGTTCTTGATAACTATGGAATGAGTCAGCATGTGACAGAGCCCACACACAATAGGGGACACACTTTGGACTTAATCATATCAAAGGGCCTGAACATTTCCAAGGTTGTAGTGATGGATGTTGCTCTGTCTGATCATTCATGTGTATTCTTTGAGAGTACTCTTCCTGTGCACAGGAATGATAAGACAGAGGTAATCACAAAAAGGTATATCACTGAAAATACCAGTGATCAATTTGTTCAGGCTTTCTCTTCCACACCCACCCTCCCCTGGACCTCTGTCAATGAGCTTGTAGATAATTTCAATTCTAAAATGACAAATGTTATTGATACCATTGCACCCACCACGGTGAAGATTGTCTCTGGTAAGAAAAAATCTCCATGGAGAAATACCATGTTGGTAAGAAATGAAAAAAGAGAGTGTCGAAAAGCTGAACGCCAGTGGCGGAAAACAAATCTACAAGTTCATTATGACATCTATAAAGAGAGACTTTGCATTTATAATTCAGAACTGAAAAATGCAAGGCGGTCCTTCTTCTCTGACATCATCACCAAAAACAATAACAATGCACGTGCCCTGTTTGCTACTGTCGACAGGCTAACAAACCCTCCTGTGTCAGTAGCCTCTGAACTTTTATCCTCCAGGGCCTGCAATGAATTTGCTTCCTTTTTTACAGAAAAAATTCACAAAATCAGACAAGCAGTCACTTCCTCCATAGCAGGTACAGGATGTTTGTTTCCCCTGCGTCCACTTAAACCTGGTGCAAATACCATGACACAGTTTTATCCAATAAATCAGACATACCTGGAGGAAATCATACAACATCTAAAATCCTCCTCATGCTGCCTTGACATTCTGCCAACAGGCCTTTTCAAAAAAGTATCAGATTGTATGGTCTCAGAGCTTTTACAGATTGTTAATGCATCTCTTGTTTCAGGAGTGTTCCCACAGGCCCTGAAAACTGCTGTCATCAAACCACTCCTCAAAAAGAACAATCTGGACTCATCAATAGTAAATAATTACAGACCGATATC
The DNA here is from genome assembly GCF_015220745.1 of Sebastes umbrosus. NCBI lineage: Eukaryota > Metazoa > Chordata > Actinopteri > Perciformes > Sebastidae > Sebastes > Sebastes umbrosus. The sequence goes on from NC_051272.1 coordinate 17,488,900, forward strand.
AAATCTTCCATTCTTGTCTAAAATAATTGAAAAAACAGTTTTTCAAAAATTAAATAGCTTTCTGGCACTAAACAACTCTTTTGATGTCTTTCAGTCAGGTTTTCGACGAAACCACAGCACTGAGACTGCTCTTGTTAAGGTCTTCAATGACATCCGATTGAACACAGACAGTGGTAGAACTACGGTTTTAGTTTTACTGGATCTCAGTGCTGCATTCGACACGGTTGACCATAATATATTACTAGACCGACTGGAAAACTGGGTGGGTATTTCTGGCATAGCACTCAGCTGGTTTAAATCCTACCTAAAAGACAGGGACTTCTTTGTGTCTATAGGTAATTGCAAATCTGAGCTGAACAAAATCACATGCGGAGTTCCCCAAGGCTCCATCTTGGGGCCTCTTTTGTTTAACATCTACATGCTCCCACTGGGTCAGATTTTTGAGAACAACAAAATAAATTACCATAACTATGCAGACGACACACAAATTTACATAACTCTATCACCAGGAGACTACAGTCCAATACAAGCACTGAGTGAGTGCATTGAACAAGTCAATAATTGGATGTGCCAGAATTTTCTTCAGCTGAACAAAGACAAAACTGAGGTTGTAGTTTTTGGAGCCAAAAAAGAAAGATTAAAGGTTAGTGCTCACCTACAATCTGTGATGTTAAAAAGCTCAGACCAAGCCAGAAACCTTGGTGTAGTCATGGACTCAGACCTGAGCTTTAACAGCCATATTAAGACAATTACAAAGACAGCCTTCTATCACCTGAAGAATATAAGAAGAATTAGAGGACTGATGTCTCAGCAGGATTTGGAAAAACTAGTACATGCATTTATCTTCAGCCGACTTGACTACTGTAACGGCGTCTTTACCGGTCTTCCTAAAAAATCGATCAGACAGCTGCAGCTGATTCAGAACGTTGCTGCTAGAGTCCTCACTAAGACCAAGAAAGTGGATCACATCAGTCCAGTTCTGAAGTCTCTACACTGGCTGCCTGTCTCTCAGAGAATTGATTTCAAAATACTGCTGCTGGTTTACAAAGCACTAAATGGTTTAGGGCCAAAATACATTTCTGATCTTCTGCTGTGTTATGAACCATCCAGACCTCTCAGGTCATCTGGATCAGGTCTGCTTAGTGTCCCCAGAGTCAGAACTAAACATGCAGAAGCAGCATTCAGTTTTTATGCACCAAATATCTGGAACAAGCTCCCAGAAACCTGCAGGACCGCTCCAACTCTCACTTCTTTTAAAACAAAGCTTAAAACTTTCCTGTTTGCGGGTGCCTTTTATTCTGACACTGCACTATAACTTTTACTCTTTTGAGTTTTATGCAATTTTAGCTTCTATCCTAGCTTTTATTTTTAGCTTGTTTTTATTTTCTAATCTTTAATGTTTTAATGTTTTTATGTTTTTATAACTGTTTTAATTATTTCTTAATGTTCTTTTGCATTTTGTCGCAATGTTCTTGAATGTTTCTGTAAAGCACTTTGAATTGCCCTGTTGTTGAAATGTGCTATACAAATAAAGCTGCCTTGCCTTGCCTTGCCTTGCCTTTGTTAAGATATCATGTCATGTCATGCCTCATGTGTTTCCCTGTTGATCTGGCTCGTAATCACGCTTTGTGGATAAACTCTGTGAGGAACAATGGGCTAAAAATATAGCCTCACTCCCAAAATAACCGCTACAAAATGCTGTTTGTGTGCTGCTCCAACAGACTCTGGGAAGATCCATAAAGTCTTAGAGGCGGGGTCAGAGCCTTTCATCATCTCTGAAACACAACTCTCCAGCTGTTCAACCATACAATCAATCAAACTTGACTCCAAAAAGGTATTTTAAATGTCACGCATTGTGCAGAGCATTTTAATAGCTTTCATCTCACTGTTTTGGTTTGACAACTTCACTGTTTTAGTTGACTCTTACGGCTCTCATCAGGCAGCTAGTTTCAGCAAATAAACTCTAAAAACCAACTGTATGCCCAACACCAAACAGCAGACGGACAACATTTCCCTCACAAGTTGGTAGAGACCAAAACAGAGCTAAAAGGAGTGGACATACATCAGAAACACAATTGTGTCATGTCTGCTGGGTGTGTAAATAGCCAATTATTTGCTAGCATGTTCCCCATAGAAACTTTATATGGTGATAATATGTCAATATGTCAAATTTAAAGCTTCTTGTACTGCACCCAAGTGTTGCAAAAATATATTTATGCAGATTTTTAAGTGAAATTGTCTGTCTGTGTGTCTTTGCTCAGAAAAAGTTAATGGTGGGCTTTTCGGAGAAGATTTCTGTCATGGACCTCCAGAGGTGTCAGGAGTACAACAAGTCCTGTGCAGATTGTGTTCTGGCCCGGGACCCGTACTGTGTCTGGACCAAGTCTGGATGCGCCAAGACTGTCCCGTAAGTGTGGACAACGTTAAGAATATTTGTTGATGCAAAGATGAGAAAATGTCCTTAGAAACTCAACTGTTTTCCAAAATTCAACTGATTATTTCTCATAAAGAAATGCACTTGTTTGAACGTGTGTTTTGTTTTTGTTCACAGTGGGGCAATTGACCGGGGCATTCAAAATGTCATTGATGGGAACATAAGTGTGTGTCCTAAATCAATAGAAGGTAACTATGATGAGAATGTTATTCATGCACACTTGTTAAGGACTCAAAAACTTTTGGTCACATCTCTATTTTATCTTCTTTTTATTCTTGTAGCACCAAAACAAGTAAACCGGACCAGACGGGAAACAGCTCCACCATCAACAGTGGATCTAATGACAACACACTTGGCCCCCCTGGGTGTCCCTTTCTATCTGTCCTGTCCTATAGACTCTTATCACGCTGTCTACACCTGGGAGCACGGAGGCCAGAGCAACCCTTGTCTGCAGATGCAGTCTAACTGCCTGCACCTCATCCCCGCCATGACACAAGAGAACTATGGAGGCTACGAGTGTGTTTCCAAAGAGAAAGACTACACCAAAGTGGTGAAAACATATCAGCTTACAGAGCAAAGGATCCCAGATAGAAATGACAACCATGGCAGAAGCGATACCCCTTTTGATGATGCATCAGCTGCCGTGCCGCAGATAGCGTGGATCACCCTCGGACTGGCTGTAACAGTGATGGGGATTTTCAGATAGGGTGTGCAGGAATGACTATTTAATCTTTACACTCCTTTCTCTTTGAAAAGCTTTTCAGTTGGTTCAGCTGTTTAAAAATGTAGCAGAAACATTCTCATGCCCTTCCTCATTGCTATTGCTCATAGGCCAGGACACAGGTTGCATGAAAGGAAATCCACTTTAACATCAATGAAGCCTATTCAAGCAGGAACTCTCCCGCCGTGAACTTTAAACCGTATTTGTGCAAGTGGTCACATAGCTGTGTTTGGCAGAAAAGGTTAGGTTTTGAAGTCTACAGGAACATGCTGTCGCCAAGTTTCTTTTTAAGGGGGAAGCCAGAACAGGAAGAGATTTGGTGTGATGGAGGGAAAAAGTCAGCAGCGGACGGAGCACAGCTTGAAGGATCTGAATGGCCTTTATGGTGCCTAACGGTGTTTGTTTGATCAGCTGATGATCAGTCAGTGACCTCAGCATGCTTCATGAATTACTGCATTGTTTCATGGAGTACTTCTCTTTCGTTTTAAGACAAGTAGGAAAAAGGGAATGTGTAAGAAGTAATCTGAAGGAATTCCTCATAATAAGGGCTCAGTCAAGACCAAAGCACACTTTAAAATGTTGTTATCACGAGTGCAAAAGCTGCTGGTCAGAGAGCTACAGACAGTACAGTACACCGTAAGTAGGTGTGGCTGTGTAGTAGTGTGTGCACATGTTGAGGCCAGCTTTTTGACCTCTATTCGAGGTCAGAATTTTTTTTTTAAGTTCCTGTGTAAATTCCCTCTGTGGCCCACCCCTGTGCACTGCTGATAAATTAGTTCTGTCAGAGCGGTTAGGGAAGGGTGGAGGCAGCCAGGGACCCTCCCTGAATTTCCCTGTTTTGTTGAACTCTCCCACTGCTGTTGTAACAGTCAGTGGTTAGAGAGGAGTTTGGAAAATGTGCAATAAAAAACTGTTTTGCTGCAGAGCAGACAGTCTGACTTCTAAAGTCATAGGGACCTTGTTCAATTTACACAGACATTTTTGGCAAAATGTATTTGAATTTTGCATTGACATACAGAAACACATCAACATTAGCTGCAGTGTGAGCGATGTATATATTAGTCCCACATTCCATTTGACGTATCACAGGTTTGAGATGGTTTTTGAAGGTTTTGCATCTACACAGTGTGCACTCATCTGTCATTGAAGTTTTCTATAAGCTATTTTTCTAGTCAGTTATTTATATTAAAGCGAGACTATGTAACTTTCGTCAAACAGTAGCCGCTGTTGCCACAAGTTCTAAAACAGCAATGCTAATAAGTAGAGAAAACCGGATTAGTAATGTCCATTATAAAGCAATATCTGGCTGAAGTTTGCTAACATTAGCTAACAAAAGCTCATATCAGACCAAGTAAGGCAGCAAATTCTGAGTTTATTGACTTAACCAGTGGTGTGTTTTATTGCTTATGTTTTCAACTTTTCATATGTAAAAGGAAGACTTTCTTTCAAAGGTTACATACTCTCAATTTAAACTATTCGTTAAAGTGTTTAAGAACTACTAAGCAAGATATATTTATTGTTAATAGAGTTTTGGTACGTTCTTTTGTGTTTCACACTGGAGATTTTTATACGTGCAAGCAATATGTGTCCTTATAATTAAAAAAAATTGTATATTTTTGCATAATGAAAAATTTAAGTTATTATTGATTTACTGATTATTAAAATAAAAAATGGAGCTGAAATCTGTAAAATTGTTCACTTAGAGTCGTAGTCACATACCTCTCTTAAATCAAGAAAGTAGTTTATTCATCCTTAGTAGGTCATGCCTTCATCAGACGTGGCACCCAGTAAACCATGTGCAGCCTGATCAGACTACAACTAAGGATCCTTATCTTAATCTGTCTTATTCCTGGATCTAAAGTCTCAACCCTCCTAATGACGGCAAAGTGAGTACATCGTGTTTATACAAGGAAAATAAATAACAGCACAACTACACTGTATCTCTTTGGCCATCGCTCCACAAACACCCAGGGTGGAGATCCTGCATTCTTCAGATTAAGTAATTGGTTGAAAAGCTTCATTAGAATTCTGCTGTTTGTATTCCTGTCATCTAAAATCTAAGATCCAGATTACACGTCTACATGCACAGCCGAATCTGACGTCTGATGTAGAGTACTTCTGAACTCTGACACAGAAATAAACTGCTGGGATTGTTGTGTTACTGAGGTAAAAGCTAAAATGGGGGAGCAGAGTAATCTAGGCGTGTTGTGTTGGCTCTCTTGTTTGCGACCGAACCCTGCTGTTACTATGTTGTGTTGTCATCTTCAGTTTTGGAAAAAGGGTTTCAACAATGATTTCACATGATATATGAAGTAAAATAACCTACATGTGGTATTAGGCTCCACCAATACCACAAAGTATGTCAGTTGTTTTCATCTGAGGTTACAACACAGACTTTTGACAGCTGAGAAAGAGGCGGCTGTTGTTTTGTTTCCCCAGAGATGTAGGCCACGTCATACAGTGATGGAATGTAACTAAGTACATTTACTCAAGTATTGTACTTAAGTACAATTTTGCGGTACTTGTACTTTACTAAAGTATTTCCATTTTCTGCCACTTTATACTTCAACTCCACTACATTTCAGAGGGAAATATTGTACTTTTTACTCCACTACATTTATCTGACAGCTTTAGTTACTTTAAAGATTCAGATCAATAAAAATATAAATAATGATATATCAATTTAAATACCCAGCAATAAAGTAATTGAAAGTAGCTCCACCTTGACCAGCTGCAATATTAAAGGTATAATATGCACCATTTGCTAAAAAACAATCTGTATGCTGATACAAGCATAATCCCTCTGAATCATCACTTACGCCTCACTAGAAGTGTGTGGCTATGTCTGTATCTACAGAGACCCTGCAGCCTTCTGCCTGGATTTTCTCTTTTCTTCTTATTTTGCTTTACTTGGAACGCTTCTGGGCGTCTGCAAACAGCCTTTAGGCCCCACGTGGGGGTGTAACCAATTACAGCGTGTAGGGTGTGCAGCTCGTTCAGGGGGTCAAATATCGCTGCTTTGTCAAGCCCCTCGGCCTCTGACACCGAGGCACTTAAGCTCTGTTAGATACAAAGCAGCCGTATTTCACGGATGAGAACAGGTTTGTTGCATCGCTGTGAGTTCCCCTGTTCCTCTGTCTCTCCTCTGCTGTGTGCAGTGGCTGCTGTGTGCTGCTATCGGTGTGTCAGTTTGACCAAGACAGCCTGTCTTTTGGCTGCATTCATTCAAAACCGGGTTGTGGGTTGTGCGGAGGTGTGCGGAGTTAGTTATGTGTTTATTTGTGCTTTGGAATGTAACTGCCGGGAAACAATCAGAAAATATATTTCTCTGAATCACTGCTTTGTTCCCACTAACAGCGCTCTCTCTCTCTCCGTTCAAGCTCGCTCGACCATCGCTGCTCTCTCCCTCGCTCGCTAGTTGAGCCGAGGAGGAGGGACCAACTTTGAATGCAGTGTGTTTACAAACAGCAACCGACAACGGTTATATAGTATACCTTTAGTATAGTGATGAGCGCATTAATGCATCAATAACTATAATCAAGTGATTTCATATTAATCTGTAATTCTGCATAATGACTACTTGTACTTTAAGTATATTTTGATGCTAATACTTTTGTACTTGAGTACGGTTTTGAATGCAGGACTTTTACTTGTAACAAAGTACTTTTACACTGTGGTATTGTTACTTTAAAAGACCTGAGTACTTCTTTCACCACTGACGCATGACTACAGATGACCCACATATTACTGTACATGTGTCTTGTTGTCAGGTCACTTTAATGAAGATCATGGAGTGTCTGGCTTAAGCCGGAGCTGACCTGATACCTGACCAGACAGCTAAGTGCCTCCTGTGGTTAAGTGTCTGTCTGACTTGAAGACTGTAGGTTAGTCATTGTTACAGCCTCTCAAACAAACAAAGGCTCTGTCTGGAGACACCAAAGCATATGAAAGGACGCCATGAGACAGTTATGTGAAAAGAAAACCATCAATTTAGTTTAAATCAGGACAAAAATAACTATCAAAAATGCAACTGAGCAAACAAAGGGTTGGAGATCCCGGTTAAATGAACAAAAGAAGGGGAAGTCGCCAGGCCAGTCTCACAGTGGGCCGTCGCACCCAGCTCGTCCCTCTAAACTCACAAAGTAGCTAACTTAAACCAAAAGCACGAAAAAATGTAACTACCAGGGACCTCCAGCCCAAAAACAAAGTAACAAACTAAATGATGTGGGAAAAAAACAAAGGAACATGGAGACGGGAGTGTCCGAGTAGTGCTGCCAGATGGCTTTAGGTGGAGTTTAGGTGGAGATGCAAAACATGTTTTCATATGTCTGTGGTGTCAACGTAGGTCATTGTTTGAGCCACCCTGTTTAATTCAATCCAGACCCTCTCTGCTCAAGCTGGAGGCAACCTTGTATTTATAGCTAAGCATCACTGATATGGTGTTTTGTACCTTCAGAAGCACTTTCAGTATCAACATCTCGTAACTGTCAGCAGCTCTGAGTCTGGATGGCGCCACTCTGCAGTCTCAACTGTGAGATAGGGTGACAATGAGCTTCTGGCGTCTGTGCTGTGCTCTGATATGAGCCCAAGCAGACCTTGATCCCCAGGGAAGAGGGACCACAATTAACAGCTCCATGTTTTCCTGCTGTGCCTCATGTATGGGAAAGTCTACAGGAAGACTGTAGGAAGGAAATCATGAAAGAAAACAAACAAAAGTCCTTTTTTTTTTTTTTCCTAAGCAAGGAAACCAAAGTTATGGTTCAAGGCCGGAACCCCACCCTGTGGATTATAACCAAACTGTACTTGTTATACATAACAGGAAATTAACATGATCCAAAATATGTTTACTATTTGTTAGAATATACTTTTAATCTAATTACAGGTTTGTTATTAGTACAATAATTAAGTCAAAATGCTCTCTGTAATTACAGCCTTTTGACAGCAGAGGTCACTGTCGTCAAACAGGACTGACACGTTTACAACCTCAACCGTAACTATGGCAACAAAATACCTAACCCCAACCCTCAGACTAAATTTACCCTCATCAGACATAGCCTCAGTAAACCATAGTCAGAGTACAGACAACACTGTAAATATCTTTAGCTTGATCTGTCTGATTCTTGGATATAAACTCTCAACACTGATTAAAGGGATAGTTTGGGTGTTTTGAAGTGGGGTCGTATGAGGTACTTATCCATAGTCAGTGTATTACTTACAGTAGATGACAGCATCGAGAAATGGACAGGAGCAGTGGCACCGGAGCAAAGCAATACAGTGCTGTGAGACTTTTTCAAAAAGATTTTCCACCTAAAAGAAAGGCTCACCTAAAGAAATCAGAATCAGAATGATCTTTATTGTCATTATACTCAAGTACTATGAAATTTCGCAGGCTTCCCTTGTTGTAGTTAAGATTAAAAACAAATAAAATAGTAATAGTAGCATAAAAAACAGTAATAGCAGTAAAGAATGAAATAAAATATAGAAACAGTAATAGCACTTAAATTAGATTTTTCACATTAACAAAGGTAACAATTTACAGAGGTGGATTTTAAAGACAGATGTTTAAAGAAAAATCTTTGTTTATTTTAATTTGTAATAATGTGTTGTATGTGGTTGCAGTCATTGAGGGTGGAGGTGTGTGTGTGTGTGTGTGTGTGTGTGTGTGTGTCTGACAATCTTTGATGCTAAATTTGATGAAAAGTGTATATACATTTAAGTGTTCGCTATAACTGAACTGAAAGTGAACTGTCTCTAGACTGTTTTTGTCATCTGAGCCTGATGGTTTTGGAGAGAGCATTGATTAGTTTCACTCTGAGTTCAGTTCCCCGTCGGAAAGGAGAAGGAAAAGGCTGTGTCACGGCAAGATGAGATATACTTTTTTTAGGTGAGCCTTTCTTTTAGGTGGCTAAAATACTTTTTTCTGCCGTCCACAGCAGTACATTGCTTTGCTCCTGTGTTGGTATTCCTGCGTCTGTTTCTACAAACTGAGGTCGTGCCGACCATCATTTACTGTAGGTAACACACTGACTATGGATAAGTACCTCATACAACCCCACTTCAAAACATCCGAACTATCCCTTTAATATGTGTATGAATATAGAATTTACTTGTTGTATGAGATCTGTCTGTAGTTGCAGTCTTTTGACAGCAAAGGTCACCGTTGTTTAACAGGACTGACTAACGATCAAACCCCAACACTTACCCTAAACTAAACTGACCTTAATCCTGAAACCAATTAGTCTTAAAAGATAGGGTCACATTTTTTCAAATCTGTCTTAAAACAATACTCGCATGCCCATTTATACATTGAACATGTTTTAGCTTGCTATAATCATTCCTCACATTCCTCTCCAAACTTTAATAAGTTAATATGAAGCTTCAGCAGTCTGAGTTGGTCGAATCAAGTGAGTATCTTCCAGAGTTACCAGAACACACTGGTGTGTGTAGTTTCTGGAATATCACACACACACAGTCAATTAGTTACACTGAAAGTCCTGTGAAACTTTGTCCATAGAGAACAGCAGATATACTGATCTAATTAATCTAAAAAAGAATGAAGTGGGTAGCCAGGATATGCTTTAAAAAAGCTTTTGCTTGTAAAGTAAAAACTACAGAATATGAACATTAAGGACCAAAACAATGTCAAAAGAGTCTGAATCTTTAGATTCATGAATTATTCTCTCACTAATTTGACAGTGTATATTGCTCACTTAGTATTGGCCAAGTGGTGTGTTGTTTGTACTGCAGTACACCAGAAGATGGCAGTATTTGAGCAGGAAACCAGTCTCCTCAGATACTAACACTAAACCATATGACCCAAACATTTAAGGAACAATTCTGACTAATAATGTTCATTTAGAAATAATATGTTTAAAGTCATAAGCGACCACATAGGCCTATGTTTAAAAACAAACCAGCAGATTGGCAAAAAAAAATATGTGCATGATTGAGAATGTTTCCGATTAAAAAGATTATGAATAACACATCTGTGATTTACCTTAAAGAGGTTTCTAATCTATTATCTTTCCATGCCACTTCCGGTTGTAACACATCCAATAAAGCTTACAAATCAATTTAGGCATCACATAACATAATGAAATGCCATCAAATTATCTGATGTGGCTCAATATTTTGGGTCTTTTCTCTCATTGGACTCCTCTGGATTCAGCCTATTGTCTTTTTGTTTGTTAGTTTTTTTTATATTAAAGATGAATTCTTATAATGCAGCAGTGATGGAAAATTGTGGTACTCGCAGCACAACTTAACTTAAACCCTGTCGGTGCGTTTAAACTCATGTCTGAGTGCTTTAAAGGTCCCATATTATAAAAAAAGTTAGATTTTAATTATCATTTTTTTTTATAAATCAGGCTTAAGTTTTATATAAATACTGTGAAAGTATCGAAACACTCAATCCACAGGGAAATACACATAGCCCGTATTCAGAAACACTGCATTTGAAACAAGCTGTCAGGATTTCTGCCCATTCGTGATGTCACAAATATACAATATTTAGAACCCTTGAAACAATGTTAAACGTAAACATTCTAAATGTGTCCCAGTTTATTTCCTGGTTGCAGTGTATGTGAATGTCATCAGCTGACAGGAAGTACACATGGACCCAAGCTGTTCACTAGCAACGCAATTCTGTTGTAATTCTGTTGCAATTCTGTTGCAATTCTGTCAAAATGCGCTAAAACGTAAAAATGTTTGTGCAATGGATTGTCAGAGTTGTATTAACAGAAACTCTGTTTAAAAAAAACAAAAAAACGGAGCGTTTCAGACAGAGGGTAAATACAGGTTTATTCAGGTCGACAGTATGAGGAAAATAAAGTGTTTTTTGAACATTAAAGCATGTAAACATGTTCTAGTAGAAACACAAAATACAAGTATGAACCTGAAAATGAGCATAATATGGGACCTTTAATTAAAGACAATAACAGGCTGCAGCCAAACCGAATGAGGTCAAAGATTACAGGCTCGGGTCGGGGTTTATAAATTAAACATCCGGATCCTAAATTATGAATGTTTCTCTGAGGATGGAGGATCGGGAGCTTCTGTATCTTTAATAGTGAGGAGAGAGAGATGGGAGAGGCTGCGCGTTCACGCTCCCTTCTTCTCGCTCCGCGGCGTCGGGCACGCGCACTGGATCCCACTCTCACTGGAGAGGAAAAAAAGCTCCGTCGGACAACAGCGAGTCTCCGGGAAAAAAACATGTTGCCTCCGCCGCCCTTCATCAACGATGCTGTCTGCAAAAGTCATGTGAAAGGATCCGCAACATATGAGGACTCTAGTTTTTTCGACCATTAAACTTGTTTCAGAGGATTGTAAACTCTAGGAAGTGATTAAGAAGACACAGGAATTGAAGTTGGACATCTGACAGGTAAGACCATTCAATGCAGGTAAAGGATGATAATATGCATCTAGGTCTATAGGGGAGAAAATATAATATCGCCCTGTAGGTTAATTGTAACTGATGAATCACATCTATTCATACGTGCAAAAAGCTCCACCTCTATGTAAACTGATAATGGCAATATTGCAATTTAACTCTTGCTAAAAGTAAAATCTTTTTGATTAACTGCAAAAAATCAAAGGTTTCATCACCATAAATAGCTGTCCAGCTCAGAGCAGGAGCAACCACCTGACCTGAGATTGCTGCAAATATGACACAGTGCATTATGTGCATATGTGTATTTATAACGTGCATGGATGTCCAAAACTCCTTAAAAAAAAAAACATTTGTTTTTGTGCAGTGCATTGGTTAAAGTGCCATTTGAAACAAAAAGGAAACTTTGCATGCATGCTTTTTCAATCAGATTGTGTGACAGCAGCAGTATTTGTGGTTGTTTTTGTTTTCAGTTTCTTTGATTTTATCAGTTTGTAATATAATCTTGAGCTGCCTTAAAGAGGATTTGATGCCCTTTTAAAAAAAAAAACATAACCTACTCAGTAAAACATATTTGAGTGGCTATGAGAATTAAAAGCTTCCACAGTGCATTTCCGCTGGTGTAATGGACATAATGGATGAATGTCTGATAAAAAATTTGACCTTGGGCTAATGTCTAAAATAATTGATGCTTGCAGGTGCAGAAGATGGCGAGACGGCTCCTGCAGGTCCTCGCCTTGTGGACTACCGTGGTTGGCGTTGTGCAGTGCTGTCCAGAGCTCTGCAGCTGCCAGGATAAATTCAACCACCAGTTTGTCGACTGCGTTTCAAAAGAAATGCCGGAGGTACCCGTGGGTCTCCCCGCCAATGTCACCACCTTGAGCCTCTCTGCCAACAAGATCAAATTACTGAGAAGTAAAAGCTTCGTCAACATCACGCAGGTCACCTCTCTCTGGCTGGCCCACAATGAGATAGTTACCGTAGAAATGGGCACCTTGGCCCCCCTGGTCCAGCTCCGCAACCTGGACATCAGTTACAACAAAATTGTGCACTTTCCGTGGGTGGATCTGCACAACCTCACGTCCCTGCAGCTTCTGAAAATGAACAACAATGAGATGGTGAACCTTCCCAAGGACGCCTTCTCCAATCTCAAAGACCTGAGGTCGCTGCGCATCAACTTCAACAAGTTCACCACCATTGTGCAGGGAACCTTCAGCCCCCTCCTCTCCATGTCTCACCTGCAGATTTTTAACAACCCCTTCACATGCTCCTGCACTCTGGAGTGGCTGAAGGATTGGATCGCGACGACTAAGATCTCTGTCCCTGAGCAAAATTCAATTGTATGTGGGGCCCCTGAACACCTGAAGGGTGCACTGGTTACAGCGCTCCCCAAACTGGACTGTACGGCCCCTGCTGTCACTATAACCTACGAGCCCGACATTGAGAACACGGAGGTCTACGAGGGCTTCATGGTCATCTTAAATTGTGAGACAACAGGGAGCCCTGCGCCACAGGTCAGCTGGGAGGTCACTGCAGGAAACCAGAACTATGTGTTCCCCTTGCCCTCCAACGGAGAGATAAATGATGTGCCAATTAATGATAAAACAACCAACAATCGATTCCTCGTCTTTAGGAACGGCACTCTCGTCATCCGTCGGATGAGTAAAAAGGAAGATGGAAATTACAACTGCTCTGCGGTGAATGAGTTAGGTAAGGCGGAGAGCGGTGTTAAAGTGGCTATGGCAGCCACCCAAAAACATGACTCGAAGCCCGATTCTACGGTGGACAAGATCCGCCCATCTGCTAAAAAGCCTGCAGAGCCCTCCAAAAACAATGTGATCAACTGGAGCAAGCCCGACGGCAAGACAAAGGGAAGCCCCGAAGGGTCGTCGGACAAAAGCGCCGGCACGGGGCAGGCCGGCGACGTTTCAAAGGACCCAACCTTTGCGAGCAAGTGCGGCGTGAGAGAAAGCAGTGAATACATCTCCAACCACGCCTTCAACCTGAGCTTGGATGACCTGAAGCAGTACACGTTTGATTTTGGCGTCATTGCGTTAGAAGTGTCGGAGACGGAGGCCAAAGTTCAGCTGAATCCACTGCAGCTTCCCAGCAGCAAATCTAACCTCCATCTGAGTCACACTGAAAACCAGGAGACGGTGAACAAAGAGGCCTTTGGTGTGTACCAGTCCTCATCCAGCAAAGCCACCCTGGACATGCTCTACCTCTGTGTGAATACAGGTAACGGACACTCCATGATTCAGTGGTCCAATATAGAGGAGGGGGTCAATGCGTACCGCTTCCATGGTTTACAGCCCGGCACCAATTACACACTGTGTCTCACCTATGGGGGGCAGGACTGCCAAGTCCAAGTAGTCTTCACAACCAGGAGGAAGATCCCCTCCCTTCTCATCATCGTGGTTGTCAGCATTTTCCTACTGGGTCTGGCCACTGTTCCCTTACTGGGAGCCACCTGCTGCCATTTGTTATACAAGTACCAAGGGAAGACCTACAAGCTGATCATGAAGGCCCAGAATCCGGATCAGGTGGAGAAACAAATGACTGGAGATTTTGATCGCAGGGCGTCTTTTGTGGAGTCAGAGAAGACCTTTGACCCCAGCGAGTTAGGCGAGGGAGAGGCCGAGGGAGAGGAAGGGGACGGAGAGGAGGAAGCCGAGGGGAGTGTGGTGACAGAATCCATCCCAGGGTCCTCATCCAAAACCAACCAGGAGGAGTTTGAAGTGGGCTCGGAGTACAGTGACAGGTTACCGCTGGGTGCAGAGGCAGTCAACATCTCGGAGGAGATCAACGGCAACTACAAGCAGCCGAGCCGCTGAACTCCATCGACGTCTGCTGGCATACTGTAAAAATATTTTACTTTAAAGGTAGCCTACATTAAAGCAGGTAACTCACCCACCATTGCTTCTTCATCACGTGACCAACGATGACTTCTCATACAAACAAAAAAAGGTGGATCTTTAATTTTTTTTTTGTTACTTCAGAAAGTAGTCAATCACTTGAGCTTGTGACTTGGTTCATGTGACATTTGTAGTCTGCTGTGTAAGGTTGAAATAAGCAACATAAGTTTACAATGCAAGCACAGATTTCTACAGTTTATATAAGACCTCAAAACTGACAGGAAAAACAGCACAATGTTCCCTTTCTGCAGGACAAACACAGACAGGCGCAAATTGTGCACAAGGCGAAGTTTCAAGTGAAAAAAACGGTATTGAAAATTTCATTTTGGAGAGCAAAAAAAACAACAAGTGCCATATATTTTAAAGCTATTTTAAAATAAACTTAACATCAGGGACCAATTGCTTTTTTTCTTAGCTGTGCGCGTCTGTGCGTAAAGATGTGGATGAGCGTTTCCATCTCCTCAGGTGTCTCCACTTGACTCGTGCACAAGCAGATATGATGAGATTTGATCAAATGATACTAAATGCAGATTTTTGGTTTCGGTGCTGACCTGCCCGCTGTCCTGTGAGTCCAAAAAAAGGGACATTTCACTTTCAACTGTGTTGTGCTTGACAGGAAAATCCAAAATGTTGTTTTACGTAACGTAAAGGCTTTAAAAAATGTGCGACTTTAACCTCTTTAACCAACCAACAGGGTGCTTCTTGCTCGCTTTTTACAATGAACGTGTCCATGGCATGTCACACGTATTTCCTTGTGTGGGTTTTTCTTAGTGTAGTCTAGAGGACTTTAGATGTTATACTGTCAACCTGTGATGATGTAAAAGCCATGTGAATTGAAATTATTCTTTTTTTTACGACGGTGAGTTTCTATGAAGCCTTTAACAAAAAAGACGCACTGAGCGTCTGGCGGATTCACTGTCTTGTAATTGGATGCATATTATATAATATAGTGAGTTTTTTGTGAATTGTTGTAAAAACGAAACGAAGAACAAAACCCCGTGACTTTTCGATATTTTTTTTATATCATTTTATGTAAGTGGAATTAATAAAACATGAAACTCTACAGACTATTTTCTGGATTTGTTTATTTGACATTGCGGATTGAGATGTTTCAGGAAAAAAAAAATAGCCTTTCATTGAATCTAAATTTATCTCAAATAAAAATAATAATAAAAATATTTGTAATCAAACTAATAGCCTACAATTTCACCAGTTTAAGTTTGAAATTCAGATTTCTTCCCTGTTAATTCATTTTTCATGCGTTTTTTTTTTCTTTTGATGCCTTTTAATTATGGGGCTTTGGTTCGATGTCTTTGTCATATTTTCTAACAAAATACGAAAAACTAGGCTCTGTGGTTTTGGAGAATGTGTTTATGCAGAAGAAAGCGTTTGAAAGCGATGATGAACACAAAGCCTCCCTTTGTCTTCATTTTGGCCCTGTGCAGTTTATTTCGCTCAACAACACCACACCATGTATTTAAAATAACCGACTCTAGAATTAAATATTTCAAATAATATAAATGATTGAAAAAAAAGAGAAACTTTTGTTTCAGTTTTTATTTTCACAGTAAATCAGAAGGAAAATTCGGCTGTTCATATTTTCACTTAAAAGTCGTTATTTAACATGTAAATGCAGAGACAAACGATGAAATGTTGGTGAATATCAGAAACCAGAAAAAAGACAACAAGAAGAAAACGCTGGTAGCAGCAAGTGGTTTGGGACTTAAAGATCTAGAAATAAAACAAAACAAATGCATTTGTTTCCTATTCCACAGGTTATTGTTAATTACACAAAATGTGTACAATTGAAAAAAAAAAAGAAAGAAATTTAATACCCTGTTTATGAAAACAGCTCATTATGTAAATTCATAAATAGTGAAATACTCTATAATACCCTCTTTAAAAAGGATGCTTCAGTGGAATGAACGTCCATGTGTTTAGTTTGGGAGACTACACATTTGCATTATCCGCACTTTGTGATAATAACAACATATTGGAAAACATATGCCATTAACCTACAGGTTGAAACATTAAAGCAAATGAATGCCATCCCAAAATAAGCACATGCAAATGATACGTAATGAGTGTGTTCAGATGGGAGATCAGTGCCATATACGAGCTTTCCCATCAGACTGGAGACTGTGGCCCTCACATAGAAGCAACCAGGGCAGCATGAAGAGCACAAAGTGGACACACACATCTCCAGACAGGTAAAGGCTCGGTGAACTCTAAGTGCACTTATTGTGGACAAATAATATGACTGTAGAATTTGCCCAAAACCAGAAGAGACTTTAATCCTTAATCAGGGGTCACATTCATTCCTCTGCCTCCTTGGTTGCTGCCTCCTTCTTGCTCCCCTCCTTGGCGCTGCTGCGGTTCAGGCTTCCATTCAAAAAGCTCTCTGTGGTCTGACGCTGGAAGTGCTTCCTGGTGCCCACCAGGGAGGGGTTGTTGACCAGGGTGTAGAGGAGCTGCCAGTGCCTGCGGGCCCTCTTTGCACTGGACACTTTGTGCTGTTTCTTCTCCTGATGGACCAGCTGGATCCCTGAGGACATTCAGACATCATGATAGCACCCAGATGGTATGTCCTATACAAGTCCTATTGTCACAAGAAGCTTTTTTTTAAATCTTAACTGGAATGGGAAAAGACTTGAAGGCCACCCAGGGACCATCAAGATACAGAAAGAGTAATAATAGAAAGCAATCATATTCTAATCCTCTAAGCATGGAGGGAGCATATTGGGCATGCTATTAACACACTGAAAGCTTAAGCCCCTTGGGCTACATGAATACGAAACAGGCAATTAGCGTAGCTCGTCTGTGTAATCAGCTACTGGAGAACTCATCTTTGTAGTACAATAGATTATTTCTGATAATGCATTGTTCTGTAGATGCAAACAAGCAGCATCTCCACTGCACATAATTGGACTCAGCTGTGACGAGATAACATGCAGGCAGAGCTGAATTCCACAACAACCAATGAAGGCTGATGCATTTTCCTGCTAATTTGTCTCTATAATGTCCTCTTGTCAGCACACGTGTAGGCGACTATCGCAACCTGTTTGCCTCAAAGTAGCTGCCCATACTTTATGTAAATTACATAAATGATTCATGGGTTGAATAATATGTATAATAGCGACCTATAGGACTACATTATCTCTTGAGACTGAGGGCTCAGGCGAGTGTGGGCACGAAGGACAGCTGATTAGTTTATGACAGATTTGATTGAGACCAGCAGCAGGACCGTAACTTATTGCACACAGTGAGACTCAATTTGCTCCTGGCATATTAAATCAGAGCTGCTAAGCTTTCATTTCTTCTGCGCGTGCCAGACAGTGTTATGATCTGATTATGTGAAACAGTGACCTGCTACTGAATTCTAAACCTCTCTGGAGAAATGAAATGTGAATCTGCTGTTTATCTTTAAAGGATAAAGCTGGTTGATTCTATATGTTTCTTATTATCATGAAAAGACCAAAAACAACAATGAATTGCTCCTTCAAACAAGTATTTACCTCCTATTTTCTTAGCTTATTCATCTGTGCCACAAACCTCCATTGTTGTCCAAAAACTATTAAAAACACTAGATGACTTGTTCTTTCATAACCATAAACATGGACACTGTAGTTTATTTTTAATAAATTCAACAAACAGCAACCTGCTGCTGTAAACACTCAATAGAGCAAAAAATGTATATTAATGCGATTGAAATTAATTCCCAACAAATGTATTATTTACTTCTGTTTTAGTAACGTTTGCTTAAAACTACAGTGCTCCGCTGTTCTAGGACATTATTGACCCTTTTTTAAACAAATAAACTATATATTTGTGATCTGTTATCTTTTCAGTAAGTGCCATAGACAAGGTAGGGAAGTCAGAAAGAATTAAAAAGGACTAATGTTTTGTTGCTTTTGGTCTTTTCATGTGATTTGTTGACAAAAGAGAAAAACACTAGCCTTATCCTTTAAATGTATGAATACAGTGAACCCACAGTGTGAGCTGAATCATTAGCACTTGTGTGTAGACTGTGATGTGAGTTTTGTGCTACAGACCCTCTTCGGCGTCCCGTGACCTCTGCTCAGCATTGTTCTCCTGGCCCACGGACTGCAGCAGCATCCCGCAGAAGGCCTTCATCACGGGGTGCGACTGGCTCACCTCAATCTTCAGATAATGAGCGTAGCAGCGGTAGGCTGCAGACAGACACAGGGAGGGGGGGGATCACTCTGACTGGGCGAAAGCAATAAACACATAGGACTGCACCCCGTGTTGGCTTTGAGGCAATCACACATAATGGGCCATACAATCACACCTCTTTTTTTCCTTTTTTTTTAAACCACCTGCTTTTTTCCTGACAACAGATGTCTTAAATCTGCAGCCATTTCAGAGATCGGTGTGCAATTACAGTCACTGCACAGAATACAGATATCATAGGAGCTGCAGTGAGCTGCTAGCAGGGTAAAGTGGAGAGGATATGCAATTCTGGCCTCTAAGTGGGATCAGTAAAAGTGCATTTGCTTGTAGGAAATTGCTTCATTTTAAGCCTCCACAGTGAGAGTGAAAAAAAACCCACAGTGGCGTCTACAAAGGTAAAAGCAGGATGTTAATACTAATGAATATGTTAACATTGTGTGTCTGAGACTAAGGAGAAAAAAGGCATTGGAATTCCCGAGCAGGGCCTTTGTTATTTTAACCCATATAAAATGCACACGGAGGGTCCAAGGTTGAAGCTATCCTTTATATTAATATATACATTTTACTGAAGATGACATTGAACTTGACCTGATGCTTTGGCCCAGTCAGCACATTAGATAATGACATCATCTGTACAGAGTGCAGAATATCCGTCTCACCTGGGTCAAACGCCTCCACATTACGGTTAAGAAGACTGATGTCCATTCGTCCCATGTGGACAATGTTGAAAAGGGCTGTGATGATCATGCGCCACACTGCCAGCAGCACCCCGATCAGAACGTTGACCGGAAACAGCAGGTACGTCAGCAGGAACAGATTACCCCTGTAAGAGAGCAGGATAGGATACATCAATCACACAGGACTATGCTGTAATTATCTGACAGTAAAACCATAAAGTAAATGAACACGAGATGATGCACAAATACAGTGACTCACCTGTTGTCTAGGTCTCGTGTGCCTGCTGTTTTTTTGATGAAGCAAAACCTGCCGGTGATGTGTTGAATCAACACAGCCAAGAGGATCATCAGACAGAAGGGCCTGGTGGGAAAAAACAATCAACAATCAAACATCTCCTGCAGTGAGACAGAAGTAGGGCTGTCAAAACAGGCCAAAAATTACATTTGAATATTTGTTCTAAAAAAAAACATATGTTTGAATTATTCAAATGTTTATTTTTGCACATCATGCCAATGACACCGTGTCCTTACTGGCTGCAAGCGACGCAGCACTGCACAGCGCGATGCAGCATGCCATTTTGAGCTGAACTCTTGTCTGGTGTCAAGTTTTCAGGAAGTGAAAAAGCAGCCTGACCAACATGCATTTTTGAGATATCTAAAACGGGTAAAAGAGAGATGTGACGACACTCACCACATACTCAACAGGATCTGAAAGAGGATCAGATTCTGTCCGTGCAGCACGGGCATGATGATGAGGAAGACGGCGACCAGGAGGCAGAGGAAGAACACCATGGTCTGGACGATCATGCCTGCAGAGGAGAGATCAGAGCGTCAGGGCCTCCTCACTGCTGACATCCTGTCCAGCATCCAACAAATCACTGCACACACACCCCACATCCAGACGCCACACCTCCCTCAAAGAATAACTGATGCTGTAAAGTTGTACATTTATACAACAGAAGAAGGTAAACATGTTGCCTTGGTCTTGTATTATGCCTGGTCAAGCGTTTAATTTGTATAACAACTACTTTTCTTTTTCAAACAGCTTTCCATTTTCCACTGAAGTTGGCTATATCTGGTGTAGTGTCATTTATTACCCTGTATCGGGTTAGTGAAGGGAGGGGCAAGCAATATTTTTTTTTATCTTGGAAAACTCAAGAACAAAATTTGAGAAGTATCCTTTCACGAACCAAACAGACACATACAAACATAAAGGGAGTTGTGAACAGACAGAGTGCGATTAATAAGGCATGAAATGTTACTGTTTTACCACTATCTGATGTGCAAACACATCCCCTCTATTTAGGGGTACAGTATGTATGGTACAGTAACCATGTGACACACAAAATCTAAGGTTTAGCAGCATTTCTGAAGTGAAAAAACAAAAATAAGAGATCCAAAAAATGTAAACAAACTGGAAATATGGTAAACAAACAAAACAAAAAACTAGAATTACACCCTTGTGGTTGTATGCCTCTGCCAACCAGTCAAGTTGCAGTTTACATCCATGTCTGTCCAAAATGTCATCACGTCATCATTTTATCCTGTGTGAAATTGTCATAATTAGCTTATGAATTCTTGAGTTATGGCCAAAAACGTGTTTTGTGAGGTCTGTTTTGATCACAAACTCTAGTCAGTTCATCCTAGAGTCCAAGTGGACGTTTGTGCCAAATTTGAAGAAATTCCCTGCAGGCACCCGAAAACATAATGCCTCCGGCCACGGCTGTCGCTAGTGTGGAGGCATAAAGCCCAGGATAATCTCTATTCTTTTCCTTTAGTATTCAAACTGCAACTGTACCAATGCAGATGTGAGCTGCAGTGAAGCTGGTGTATCCCATCCAGCAGACCAGCGCTGGCCGCGACGCCCTGATACTCCTCTGACAGTTGTAAACATCATAGATATCTCCTCTGTACAGCGCCTTCAGGTTCGACCTAAAACACAATCAAAACAATGCAGCACTATGCAAAACATAAACTGATTCATCAATGAATGTACAAATTACATAGTAAATTGAAGAGGTAATTTAGCATGGGATATACGACCGAAATGCAATTCAATACTCGACACAGAAACCCATTTCTTGTTAATACGACGTAATTTATGGTAATGGCACAGTATTTCATTTCTTATCTTAATAGCCATTTTTCAATTCTAGCAGCAGTTAACGCAGAGTGAATGATATTCTGTGTGTCTGTGGATGATTAGTACTCTATTATGTTATAATAACTCCTCTGTGAACCATTATGTATTATAATGAAGAAGCCAGAATGAGAAGCACGCTCGTGATTCTTTGAAACTTTGGGAAGAGAATAGAAAGAGTAGGAAAATACAGCTGTTATATTGTTCTTTTCTCACACCTACCGATGTAAAACCATGGACCGCATGAGCATGACCAGGTTAACCAAACCAGACAGCGTCATCGCTGAGATGTAGCACACTGCAGGATGAAGAGCACACGCCATTCAGGTTGTAACTAAATGAATACATGTATATTCTGCATCTCACATGTCACTAAATGGCTGCTTCTGTTTGTTGATTTCACTCACCTTCTACACACCACATGTAGTGAACCACTATTCTGACCACTTCATGTTTGTCTGGAGACAGCACAATCTTGAAGCCAGCTAAAACGTTGGCGATGTCTTCATCGACTCCCGAACGGGCAGTCTGGAGAACTGGCACCACTGCCGAGATCAGTAGGAGACCCACCTAAAATAGACAGGACATTTATTCTTCATTACTGGAAAAGCTCTTACCCAACATGACAATGAAATGGCTTTTACAGATGTGGAAATTTAAAAATGCACTGTACAGAAAGCAGCACTTAGAGTCTACTGACTTTCTTCTTTCTGGATTATAAAGTCTAATATGGTACTTACCTGATACAGGGTAATAAATGACACCACACCAGATATAGCCAACTTCAGTGGAAAACGGAAAGCTGTTTGTAAAAGAAAAGTAGTTGTTATACAAATTTAACAAGACGTAACACTTGAAGGCGTAACCAGACATAACACAAGAACAAGGCAACATGTTTACCTTCCTCTGGTGTATAAATGTACGATTTCACAGCATCAATTATTCTCTGAGGGAGCTTTGGTGTCTCTGTGCTTGATGTGCTGAGGTGAAAGGTAAACAGAGGCACACATTTACAATGCACTTTTGCGTACATTTGTGAAAAACATTCATCCTTGAATACATCAAATAAAAAAATGTGTTTCTTTGTAGGTAGAGTCAAACTCAGAATCAAATTCTCTACAAATGGAAGAGAAAATACATTATGTCCCGGTGCTCATTCACCAACAACCTCTGCATGACACATTGTTCATTTGCATTGACTCTATGAGGAAATATTACAACCATTTGATAGATATATTTTGTAATTTTCCTCAGATAAAAGTTAATTTTATCATTTAGAAAAAGAGATAAAAGAAAGATGGGCTATAAGGGATGTAAGAATAAGTTCATCCATTATAAAATTATATTATTTTACACCCGACAAAAATGGGCTTAACCCAAGATAATGAACGTTGGAAATGTAACAAGGATGTGGGCACATTTCTAGATGTTCTGTGGGATTGTCCCTTGAAATAGGTGCTGAAAACAACAAGAATACCCACAAATGTGTCAGTTTAAGGGGATTAATCTCTCATGCTACCAGCTTCCTTAAAGAAAGTAACATCCAGCTAAACAAGTTTCTTATTTTAGGAGAAGAGCTCCCACTTCAGCTGTGTTTTAACTCAGAATTACACGGAAAATTTGCACATTTTGCATTACTCTTTTAGCTGAAGAGACGTCCAAATGCAAACATAACAATGCAGCAAATCAGGTGTGTTGCTGATAACAGGCTACAACTCTCACCTGATTTTGATGGGCTTCTTCTTGAGCATTTTCTTCACGTAGTCTTTGTAGTAGCTGCTGCTGAGATCCTAATCAAAAAATGGACCGCAATCATGTAAAGAACCAAATGATAATAGTAGATAGTAAAGAAGTTAAAATAGAATGCAGCTGAATGAACTGATTTGATTGATTATAGGGGTCATGCTTCATATTCCTGACCTCCTTTAGAAGTATGTGGCATTAGGTAGTGTTTAAATTATTAACATGTGGAAAACGCATTGCTCACAAACTAAGCCTCCTTAAGATAAGTGTATCTGTGCAGATTTATGGTGTCAGGTACGTTCCTGTGACGTGGAGGGGAGCTTTGTCACACCCATACTGAGATTAGCATCAAATAAACACAGCATTGTGTCTCCTCGGTGAGAAAACAAGGCAACCTTTTCATAATCTGATCAAGAACATAACGTAAACCAATTACGTCAAATCTACTTAAAATGATTAGACCGGCATGCTGCGTTGGACTTCACATTTTCCCTCAGCCTAGACTGTATGAGCACGATAAGCCTCTTGATTAGCAGGCGGCTTATAAAGGTTGCTCACGTGCACAGATTGTGAAGAAATGTGCGTCTTACAGAGATTTTTTAATAGTTCAGGCTTACGAAAACTACAAATCTTGTATCTGGTTTGTTATGCAAGCAGGCCAAGCAATCAGTGCTATAAGGGCTGAAGCAGACATGGCAAAGGAGCTGCATGCGCTCAGATCAAAACTTACCTCTGTAGCGTTGTTCTTTTCAGTGCCATTAAAGCCCTTGAATAGAAACAGGGGATACTGGAAACTGAGGAATGCCAAGCAAGCTATCTGGGGCAGGCTGGAGAAAAGGGAGTAGTGTTTGTGTATCTGCAAAGGAATAAAAGAAGACTTTAAATCACCTAGCAACTTGTTTTGGAAGTTTTTGGAGTGACAGACTAGGAATACATGATAAAAGTACATTGTGGTGACACAAAGGGGACACAAATGGCTTTGTGTGTTGTGGTAATGTCTGCATATTGGTCAAATGGGATACCCATCACAACACAAACATCTGAGGCCTTCATTGACCACATTTTTATGATTTAGCGCCATAAAACGCTCACATGACGTGTTTAGAAAGAAATATACTAAATATAATATTTAGTAAAATGTATTCTATTGTCTTTATGTTGAGCTCAGTCATGCAGATCAGCTCAAATGCTCCCTGCAGCGTTTGGTGTGTGCCAGCTCATGGTGTTGCAACTATTAAAAGAAAAAGACAAACCATCCAGAGCCTGGATGTCGCTCTCTTTTACTGACACACACTAAACTGATTAACTGTGACAAAGCCTCTTGATTAAGACCAACAGACAGTGGAACTAATTGTTTTGAGTCGTAGACATTCATCGCACAGAAACCCCCCCAAAAAACGTGGACGTGGCACAAAATCTGGGCTTGATATTCAACTTTTCAAATCACATCTCTTACATATACTACAGACCAGCTTTGTTTGGTAATTAAAGGGTTTCAAGACCAGAACAAATCTGCTTTTCCTTTGAAATAACCCTTAAAACTCAGACAGATGACACATTGCAAAGAAAGTGACGATTAATCCAGTGACAATATTAATCGCTCTATTCTTCATGAATCCCTTTCTGTCTCCTAAAAGCAGTCTTGGATGCCATCTTTGCTTACCAGAGGTGTTTTGGGACAGTCAATCTTCTGCCAGACCAGAACACCAAAGTGCGTCCAGGACAAGAGGCTACCGAGTACATAGCCAACTTTATTATGTAAAGTACCACATGCCAGGAGAGGGTAGTATAGCGCGGGGTAGTAGAAGACTCCCAGAATCACCCAGTTCTCTGCAAATACAACAAAAGTGTGTGAAGACACAGCAGAGCATCAATATACGCTGATTTGTAGACACAAGATTCAAACTTTGACAACTAATTCTGCTTCAGTTAACACACCTTTTCCCAAAACTTGTGTGGAAACTATGGGTGATCTAACTCTACTCTCATTATATTTCCTACTCTGCTGAACCTTGCACTGTTTGAGGATTGTGTAAAGTAGCAGGGAACCGACTCCTTACAGTCAATTCTTAAAAGCTTCTTGTAAAGCTTAGTCCAAAATAACACATGGAAACTAAATAATCCAATTACATAACACGGATATTAAACAAAAAAGAATGTTTATGTCAATCCATTTGATGCTGCCTAATCTCCTAACAGAACCTTTCTTTTATCCATTTGTTCAAAAGAGGTTACATTAAATATAGAAGATATATTTAAATTGTGAATGCAGATACGCTGATGCCAGTGCAGAAGAACCAACTCACGTTTATTCTCTGTGTCTGTTGTGAAGGGGAGGGGGTTTGGCGATATGATCAGGCCCCACAGTTTGCACAAGAGCACTCCAAACACCGCCACTGCCAGGCCCTTGTGCTGCGTATGATCCAGGAAGTTGACCGGACTGTGAAATCAAGCAGCAGGTATTTAGAGCCCACATGTTACCAGAGGTACTCACAGTTGGATGAGCAGAAATGACAAACTTTATAAAAAGTTTTAGTCCACAAACTACAAACTAACTAACAGACTTAAAGTTTATCAGACATGTTTAGTGTGATAGTTCCACGCTGCCCTCGGCTTCCATTCATGTCAGTGTAGTCAAATCAGCTACGGGGTTTGAAACTAGCTCGAGATAGGAAAATCCATCGCAGTTTTCCACCTCAATTAATCCAGGGAAAGTTCACTGAGCATGACAGCTCTCATCAGCACCCACCTCCAAAAACCCACAATTACTCACATTCACACCTAGAATGACCACAGTTTGATCTGTCGGCCACTGAGCAGCTCCACTGGAGCAGATTTGGGAGCTAATTGGTGCATCAGCCAGTCAAAAGATTAAATTAGTGCAGAGACCATTTGTGCTATTATTATTAAGTTGCAAGGAGACACTGCTTTAAAACCTTGCTGGTGTGTTCCAGTGCTTTTGGGAAACACCAGTCATCCTAAAGTTGCCTTTATAAAATGACAAACTAATGGTTCTTATCTCGACATCTATGTTTCCATATTGTTTATATTCTAACATGAACATGCAACGGCTCCCAGCAGTATTCATCTCTTATGCTGAATGTCCAGTCAACCTACTGTAAGTGTTTGCATATTGAACATAACACACTGAAATGAATGGAAGCCAATAACTGCCGGGTTTATAGGAAATCAATCCATAAAACTGCCGTATGCTTTGGATAACCGCCAATAGTGATTAAATGCAATTTGCTGAGCGAGAGTAGACCATGCAACGCTACTAGTATGGTCCTATAAAAGCAAGTCGCTATTTGATTTCACATTTAACCATGGTGTTTCAGCCCGTTCTCATTACCAGGGCGTCAAATACCTATGCTTTGTCACGCCCCTTGCCGTGTGATAGCAACGCACAAGGCACCCTTTTGCATCTGTGTGAGACGCACTTTGCTTTCAATTAACATCAATATTAAATGCTCGGAGGAAATGCTTCGGGAGTGTGGTGACATAGTTTAAGAGCAAAGAAACACACAATGGGCGGGCAATGAGGGGAGGTGGATGGGCCCAACAAACACAGGGCTGTCAACCTGGAGACCGCTCTTTATGTCCTGTGTGAAACCAACAACGTGTTGTTTGTCTTTGTGTTCACAACATTAGGTTTCACTTTCACTTTACAAACATAGTAATGTTTAGCCAAACCATGATCTTTTTCCTAAACCTAAGCAAGCGTTTTTGTTTGAATTCACAACGTTATCCACGTGTTTACTGCGACCATAGTGGAGCGCCATAGTTTCACATGCTGGGCTACCCAAGTGCGTTAGAAAGTGACACCAAGGGGTCCTGACAAAGCGTCAGTATGTGACGAGTTGGGATGAGAACGTGTTGGGTGTTTATTGTCAATCAAGAAAGGAGAAATAAAAGATAAAATACAGCCTCACCTGAGTAAACCTGGGAGTCCTTTCTGTCTGTCGCCCACCTTCGTGCGTCTGGCTAAGATCGCTAGGATCAGCATGACGACGAGCTAGGAGGAGAGGAAACGTCAGTTAGCCTTATCTACAGAGTAGCGTGCAGCTGTGGAGTCCCCCGGGTTCAAACCCGGGAGTCTCATTAGTACTCCCCATGGATGTGGTGTGAATGAGTTGTCATCAGTCAGGATCACTGACCAGTGAGAGTTCAATGACCTGTCATGACCTGTGACACATTTAGGAAACACAAGGATGGGAAGAGTGCCTCGCTCTAAACTGGGACAGTCTGGACTAAAGACCATCTTTAAAACAGACATCAGAGGAAGAGAGAGTGAAAACATGTTGATATGTGCAATAATTACAAAATGCTAATGGTAGTGAACATTATTGGATCTCATATTTGTGATGGAATTTTCCATCAATTCCTCTCTTATTGGTAGAAAGGTCAGAGTGTTTGTCAGAGTGTCCCTCTGTTGACATTCTTGGGTTGGAGTCCTGTCTAGAGGAGCCACCGTTATCTGTACAGCTGTGCCTGTAGTGGAGACCGTAGAGCCAGTCGCTAGGGCAACCAGGGTCAGAGATGCCAGAGGAACGAAGTAAGTCATAACATGATAAGGGGTAAGACACTGAGCACCGGGGAGGAAGGGCAGAGTTATGAGGCCTTCACGCAGAGAGCATCTATTGTGGAGACCTGACAATTCTCCTTGATCAAGCTTCAATAAACCTTCTTTTGTAAGACATCATCAGCTCCGGACCTCTTCCTTCCAAAGATAACTTGTATATCAATTATTCCATCACAATATTGGTTGAGTGACAAGATAACCAATATGGCCTCGGGGCTAAATTGGTAAATCCTCTGCTCTCAATTATTATAATACATTCATTTTTCATTTGTATTACTTGTAGGGCTAACTCTTAGTTAATTAGTTGACTAGTTGGTCTTTTTGGTCTTAGTCGACTAGAATTTCTTTGTCGATTAGTAATATTTTTATACTTTTTCCATGCTTAATGACATATTTCCAAGAAACTTATGAGCACAAGATTTAAAGTTTGTGTGATTCTTTGTGGAGAAACTCAGTTTAAAGATGAAATAAACTAATCGATTTTGAGTCGACAAGAATTTCTTTGGTTACCAGGACAGCCCTACTTACTTGATTTGTATAATGTAAGTGGAAATCACTTGTAGAGCAAATATGTAATATATTAGATATATTAAGTCATAATTTTGGGTCAGGCTCTCCATCAAAAGGACATAATGGTAGGCATATAGACATATTTCATAATGTGAATGATTCAGTGTGCCCCACACATGGATCTGGATGATTTGGTCCTTGGACCTTCGTTCCACCAAACTGCATGAAAACCTGTTCACAACTTTTTGAGATATCCTGCTAACTAATAGCCAAACAAACAGCCAGGACTGAAAATAGACAGGGCTGACTTTGACAGCCAAACCTTGCATAACGTTATCACAGGAGAGAAAATCATCATATCTCTGTGGCACATCATAAAACATGCTTTATGTCTGACGCCAAGGTGTGATATCATACACCCAGTGAATGAATGACAGCGTAACGTTGCGTCACATTAATCCAACAGGAAGGCGGACTTACAGATATCGCTGTGATGCATATGTGGTAGAGCCTGTCGTCAGCGATGGGGTCACATGGAGGGATTATTCTAAAAAAAGGAACAAAACATTCACACATGAGCAAAACAATCCAACTTAAGACTGGAGGATTTGAGTCACTGAGCAGACCTACACCTCGCTAAACCTTTCACACGTCACTGTCAGGACCATTTGTGGCTGGAAACTTTGTGGCTGAAATCCCACAGCTGAGATTTGCATTTTAAACGGATTGGTATCAGCGTGAGAGGGGAAAACAACAAATGCCTATGTTCACGTTCCTGTACACTGGAAGAGCAGGAATGCCTGGTCATGGGGTGTGATATACAGAGAAGGCCTCATATACTACACATACTGTATGGGCTGCGAGCGCAGAGATGGCAGCTCCCAGAATGGATGTTTTGACATTTTTCACAACGGTCTCCTACCCGTCCAAACAACGTGTGGATTTGTAACTTATTGGCACTCAGAGAGCGGACCGTTTGTAAATTTAAGGCAATGTCAAAATTCACATTTCCAGAGTCAGAGCTGGCTGAGGAGGACATTATAGTGTTTACAAATCAGCTAAATACAAAAGCTTTTCAGACCACAACTCAACACAGTCTATTCATTTACATGACAGCCAGATGGTTTATTAGCTCAACATGGAGGCTGGTGATAAATGACGCTTGTTCCATCGTATTTCTGTCATATTGTCCAGCTGAAGCTGTTATTAAATATCAATATTCTTTCTATTAATCACTCTGTGCCATTGTATACATGGGATTGCAATTTAGGTGTAAGAAATATCTCAGAAATAACTGCATGTGCCCTGTTGCATTGTGGGATGGGCCAGCAGCAAAGAATGATGCTATAAGACTGTCAGTATCCGCTTTGGGTCCAACTTTGCATGCATCTTTACGTTTTGTGGTTGAAAATATTTACACTAAAAACAGTGAGTTATAATGGGTCGAATACACTTGTGTTTTGTTCACACTGTTGTACTTTCTACGCTCTTCTCTAACACAGTTAGAGGTGAATATGAGTTGAACGATCCCAGGAAGAATAGCTGGTGCCACTGGCATCAGCTCATGGGGATCCTTTTAAAGACATAAATCTCCAGGCATGACAATGAGACAGCTTCTACTGTAATATGACAAGTGATCTGCACAGATACAAGACCACACAATGACACCGGCTCTGTCGAAGTGTCACCTAATATCTGAATGAGAGCTGTATCTCACCGAAACATTGTTAAGACTTTAGAAAGTTTGAAGAACGACTAATACACGTTAAATAATGGACAGACTGAATTATCTTATGTTAGAGAGTTTTAGACAAACACTAAAAGCATACAGAACTAAACTAAGTGGACATTTAAGCCTAAAAGAACTAATCTTAAGTCTTCAGAAAAACGATAAAATGTACTTACTCTGCCTCAATTTTGGTCGGCAAAGGATCCAGGTCTGGGTACTCGTAGTCCAGTAGAGCATCCTTATCCATTTTGCTGTCTCTTTTTTTAAACAGGTCCAAAGTCTTTCAAAGGAGGCTGAAGTACTTTCAACCACAATCTTTGGTGGCACACAGCTGCGATCCCCTCGACTCAAGAGATAAAAGTGTCTCCCAAAGTCCCAAGCTGGACTCTGTTGCTGCTGCTGAGGCGCTCCCCTGTGTTTGGTCTCGTCTCACTCTGTTACTCTCCCTCGCAGCCTGTGTTCAGGTGCCCTCGTCGTCCCACTGAGGAGCTGAGAGTAATGTGACAGGTCCTGGCTGCAGCGTGCTGCCTCCACCCTGCAAAGGCCCTATTTCAGCTGAGGGTTGCCACCACACTGGGATCCTGGGGAGAGAGTGAGAGGGGGGCAGTGTGTGAAAGGAGGGAAAATGTGGAGATCTGGGCAGCCAATCTGGAAGGCCACCTGCAGCTTACTGGGATTACATCTACTTTTGGGGTTGTGTTATTGGACCTGTGGTCGATGCTTGAAGGGGTCAGATGTGCAGAGTTATACAAACTCCAGCTAGGACTGTGTGGGTAGCGATGAGTCTTTCCTATCGGAGCCACCGTGATAACAGGGAAATTCTCCTGTTGTTCCCCTTAGTCATAGATCAGTTACATTTGTGAAAGGTTACCAAAGCAGGATGGAAGAACTGCAAGTTTTCAGGACCTCGCCTCACTACATAACTCTGCACCTTCAGTTTGATAAGAATCAAGGAAGGGTTCATTCAACCCAGTACTTTGTCTTCAGCAGATAAATTAAGATAAAGATGTCCAAGGGCATATTCATGTGGAAGCAGTTTTCTAAACCAGATACCTGCATCTTTAATTTTCCCCAGGGCTATTTTAATATGTTGTTTAAAAGAAAAAAAATGGTTTACCCGAAATGTGACAACAGGTGATTTCCAAACAGTAATGAAAGTCGCCCTGTAAACGGCTGATAAAGATCATACACATATCACGAGAGGGGCAGGTCTATGTTTTCAACATAATACGAGCACATGATACGTGAATGAGATGGATTTAACAATAGGTACAGTCACACTGCCCCGAGGAAAGGAGTTTCATTGAAGCTATTTTTGTCATACCAATGGTGTCTTTTGTCAGTTCATGAGACACAAATAATATCCATCAATAATGTGGACAACTCTTCATTGTGTGGACTTACAAAAGAGAGTTGACTTCAGAGTATATCAGCCTCAGAGAACAAATTACCACAGCACATTTTTTTAAATCATCACATCTGTCTCAATCAAAACAAAAAAGCATTAGAGCAAAACCTAATTGTACTGTTGATGGTTACAGACCACTTAATGTGTGTTTCTCCTGCTGTCCTGTTAACCAACATTAGTGTCAAAATGGTAAGCTGATTAATTAATAAGTTGAGCAACAGAAAATTAAATACAGTTTTGAACATTCATTAATCATTAAGTCACTTGTAAAGCAAAAAGGCCAAATCTGCTATGATTCCAGCTTCTCAAATGTGAGGATTTGCAGCTTTTTAAAAAATGTTTGTACCGTTGTTGAGAAATGCAATGGGTTTTCTTTTTTCCTATTTCTTGCCATTTTATAGGCCGTTTGATTGAGTAATTTAAGAAAAATTACAGATTGTTCGATAATCACAATAATTTTTACTTTCAAAACTGAATAACATTATATGAGTTTGTTTACATTTCTTATTTTTCACATGACAGTTTGACCTGGCTCATCTCATCCCACCAGGTTGGATCTTGTCCTCAGTAGTGGCCTGACTCCTGAGTCATGACAAATCTCTGTTACATATTAAATCATATCAGAGTCTAGAAGCACAGGTGGTTCACAAACAAAGTACTTTTCTTTTCTTGGGTTAATTTCCGCTACAGTGCACCGTTTTGACTATAAAATATGTTTTTCTCCTTTTTGTATCCTGCTGCTTAGGAGATCTCAAAACAGGAATATGACTTATTTCTTCTGTGGCGGAAAAGCTGATTTGGGCAGCAGGTGTTTCCTATTGAATTCAAGAGAATGAATGAATGACAGCAACAACAGTATAAGGAGAGGCAAATGATCACAAAGAGCCTTCAATGTCAGAAAAGCACAAGCATGTGAGTGCTACAAAGACAGCCTGAGGTCAAGGGTCATGGCAACACCCTAGCTCAAATCATTTTCTTTGTACTTCCATTTCCAGAGTCTACATGCATCATAACATACTCAAAAAGTTGTATATATCACGTGAAATATGTCTGCTGAGATCTGTTCCTGCATTCACCTGCAGCCGGCTGAGAGCAAGTCAGTTTTGCAACACTGCCTCCATGTCAGCACACACTCATTATGCCGGGATTACAGTCACACAACTTTAAAAAAGCAACAAAACTTCCCTCCTAACACTCCTGAGAAAACACGGTTTCTCAAGCATAGTAAGCCACCAAATCAAATGTGCTCCCGAAAGAAAAAGCAGCAGCCCAGCAAATAAAGGGGTCACTGAACAAAGAATGCTTTGAACAGTTATAATTACATCACAGAGAGGCACAGTTTGATCGAGCTGGACAGTTCACTTGTATCAGGTTTAGGATGTCGGCTCGAAAGCCCTTTGGTTGGAAATATATGACGCATGAGATATTGTAAAAACAAACATAATTGAATTAGTGATTTACTAATCCATTTCTAACAATCTGAACAGCAACATCATCAACGGTGACGAGTGAAGCATCCACAAACTAATTAAACGCTAAAGAGACTCAATTAACAAATACTTCCAGTGCTTAAAAAAGATACTAAAATAATGCATGGATATACAAATGCTGACTCTACCTTTAGTTATGCTTTTCATAACTTTCATATCCACAATATGAGATGTAAATGTCTCACTTGCAGAAGTTAATTTTCAATTAGATTTAGGGGTACCGAATTATGGAGTAGCTTTTCACATCTGTCAAAAAACTGTTCCTCTATAAAATGCTACAAAAGATGCTTAAAATGTCATTTAACTGCTGTTTTGTAAATGCTTTTCCCCACGTTGTCCATATATGTTTTATCTTTTTTATTAGTTTGACACTTAATGTACGCACACACACAGGACTTTTTTATGTATATATTGTTATTGTTGTTTGTTGTGATTATATATATCTCGCCAGTGGTTGAATTTACTCAAGTACTGTATGAGTACAATTATGAGGTACTTTTACTTTACTTTAGTATTTCCATTTTATGCTACATTATACTTATATTTCTCTACATTTCAGGGGCAAATATTTTACTTTTTACTTCACTACATTTATATAACAGCTTTAGTTACTTTGCAGATTCAGATTAATACCCAGCAATATATACATTTTCATTACTTTTAAAGCAACATTAAAGCGATGTACACATTAATGCATCACTATATACAGTATAATCCGGTAATATATATAATATATATAAGTGTTGTGATATGGTTCTGAAATGGGCCATTCTGCAAAATGAGTACTTTTGTAGTACTTGTAGTACTTTTTGTACTTTAAGTATATTTTGATGCTGATACTTTTGTACTTTTACTCTAGTAAGATTTTGAATGCAGGACATTTACTTGTAACAGAGTATTTTCACACTGTAGTATTGCGAAAAGATCTGAGTACTTCTTCCACCACTGTATCTCGTTCTAATTGTTTGTCATGACTGTTATATAGTCATAATATTTTCTGTATATTAATCTTGTGTTCCCTATAACATTGAGAAATTGTAACATTATTTAGGTGGAATAAGCCCGGTGGTGTTTTTCTGCCTCTCCTTTTTGTTATGTTTGTGTATTCTTAAATTATGCAAATAAATAAATAAACAAACAAAATATAAATAAATAATATAAATATTAAATCAATGCATCACCATTCTGAAAATGGGCCATTCTGCTAAATGAGTAATTTTACTTTTTGTACTTTATGTATATTTTGATGCTGATACTTTTGTACTTGAGTAAGTAAAATATCTGAGTACTTCTTCCACCACTGTATCTTGTTCTAACTGTTTGTAATCATTATTACAGTATGTAGTCACATTATGTTCTGCATATTAATCTTGTGTTTTGAAATTTTAACATTATTTAGCTGAACTATTTGGCTTCAAATAAGCCCATTGAGTTTTTCTGCCTCTTCCTGCACTGTATATTATTTAATTTTTTTTGTTATGTTGGTGCATTCTTAAATTGTGAAAAAAATTAAATAAAATACAAATGATCATCCAGGGACTGTGAGGAACCCAAACATTTCCAAAAAAAAAAAAAAAAAATTCTGTGTTAATCGTGGAGGCATTTATTCTCTATATAACTGAATTAAATTAAACTATATTTTATTTTACTACACAACATCACAGCATTGAAGCAGACAGGTTCTTGTCGTCCTACTTAATCTTCCCACAGCTGAGCATGCGTGTCTCTGCTTTCTGTGGAGCTGCAGAGTTACAGCTCCAGCTCCTACAGTCCTCTGGATAGATTTAGTTTCACACAGGACAAATTTCATGTGCTTTGAAGTTGAGCTTGATCCTCTGACAACAAAGAGACTTTCAGCCTGAGAGCCACGACAGGTAACTGAGTCACCTGTGCCTCTGTTGTTTCACCTGTACTAACTTTATCTGAGCCTTTTAGAGGCCTACATGAGGAGTTGAACTTGTATTGTATGCATATATATGACTCCACCTGCGTGCAAAAAACACATTGACAGGTTGCTTTATTGTGCGTGTATTTAATATGACCTGTTAATCACTTTTATTCTATGTGTTATTTGTGATGCTATGGCTACTTACCGACCGCCTGCAGGTGTGCTGCTGCAGCTCCAGGTGGGCGTGGAGGTGGATTAATGTCAAAGCAGGACCACTGGCACCAACAGCTAGTTTTATAAAAAAAAAAGTATATTATTTAAATAGGTTTTGTGCATTACCTGGCCATATTTAGCACATTAATTTGTCCACACTGCAGCCTACAAAAGTTTGATCTTACCTCGTGTTGTGCTCTCTCAGCTTGGAGGACTTCAAATGACTTGAGTTTTACATCACTTTTCCACCACACTAACCTCCTCCTCCTCGGAGCTCAATAATCACATAGACAAAACAACAATGTGGAGAGCAACTTTTCTTCTTTTCTCTGGACACCTCACATGCAGACAGTGTGTGTGTGTGTGGTTAATGGGACTTTGACCAGCCTCTATCTATCTTGTTGTGGTGAGAACATCATAAACGAGCTGCTGCATGCAAACTGGAGGAAATGTTGTTGTGAAACATACAAAGGTTTTCTAATGTGGTCAAGTTCAAGACATTTTGCAATATAGTTGATTAATGAAATTACAAGCAAACAATGCATCTGTCATTTGGGTATGCCTTTTTTGGATTAAATTCATATTTTAGGCTTTTAAAGTTAAAGTATAAGTTTGTGTTTTAGCTGTGTCTTAATGTTATGTATACTCAGTGACCTTTGGGACAACCTGCTGGGCTTTTTATCTGCTTTTTTCTGTCTCTCCATAGTTGCATCAACATAACAGTTACTGTATATTCTGACACATATTTCCCATGTTACAGAAGTTTTGTCACAGCGCAGGGGAGTCCCATCACGGTGGAAGGGACGGAGGCTGACTGTGAAGTTCAACTAGCAAAGGCATTCCTTTCTGGTACACACTGACCATTCAATGTGGTGATGGAGACTTCCTTCAGTCAAATTCTTGATGCACTGAATACCATTGTGCAGAAAAGTATGGGTATGGGTTTGCACTTTGCACAAAAAAACAAATTTGTCCATACCTTTGTCACAATTTGTTAATGCAAGATTAATGTAATCATGTGTTGTTGTGTTTCTGTAAGAACAGGAACCGTGATGTTCACCTGAACGCAGTGAGAGGATCAGATCAAGAGGTCATTTCGAGAGCTGGTGAGAGATGCTTTGTCATACTTTCTATCAACGGTCACATTGTGGCCTCACTGCGACTTTCTGTTGATCCACTGAAGGCAGCTGGTGTTCACTGTATCCCTTCATGAAGTCAGACCCTTTGTGAATAACATCATTGACTTGTTTTTTTTTGTAGAGGAGAGTGCTCAGCGACTGAGGAAGATAGGAAGTTAGGCTCTATTAAAGTACCTACACCGGTTCTGGGACACCAGAGACTCATATCATTCCTCTGGAGTTTACCCAACCAAGCAGAAAATCTCATCCCCTCAAATCCAGCCCCACATACACGTAACTGGAGCAGTTATTATACAAAATGTCACTACTAAAATAAGCTTCACGAATGCATTTCAGCCAAGACGCCACTGTATTTTCACTGCCTCATTAGTGGCAATAGTGCAGGGGCAGAGATTGTTTCTATTGACCTTAGAAATTAGATTCTGTTCATATGAACAACATCATTTGTATTTTAGGATGTGACCTTCAGGGCTTACACAGCTAGTAAATGTGTGTCCATTAGTCTGAATTCAACAACTGTTTGTTATTCTTCTCTCGTCTAGCTTCCTGCCGCCGACACTGAAGTGGAAATCTCAAGTGCAAGCTTTTTATGCATCCTAAAGACTCCCGACTTGTTCCTCCACACACCAAGAGATGACCTTCTTATGACCTTCCCTCCCATGAAAGGAAGTGAGTACATTCCCCCCTGACTGCTGTTTCCCAGTAATTTGGTCTACAGACTCAAAATAACTCTGGAGGAAGCAAAGTAATCATTATGCCACGTGGAAAAGCACACCATCATAATTATTAACTAGCTGAGTCCTGTTTTTCTTTTGAAAAACATGTAACTGAGTTAGCAATCTGCCGTCACAGCTGTCCTTATACAGAGAATGAATTAGATTCTGTAATAAAAGACATTATTTGAATTATACTTTGGAGACTGTAACAGCGTTTTAGCCCAGTCTAGTTTTGATTTAAGATGCCTCAGATGAATAAAACAAATCAAATTGTATCTGCTGTGAAATTCCGACATTTCATTGTTGGCAAAGTCGATTCAAATTGAGTAATATTGAGAAATATTGCTTTGGTATTAAATCATGCCTCCTGAAGGCCTCCTGGGTGCAGGGGGCTAATTACTAGGGATATTTTTCCCCGGCTCAGTCTGCTGCGCTGCCTCTGTCATAATCAATGAGCCTTGTAACACTCAATTAGAACTTAATTGGATTTGCGTGTGTTCGAGGTGGAAAAACATGTACATTTGAGCGGACATGAAAGAACTGCTTATCTCTGTTGACAGCTGTAATGAAGTTGGATTGGGTCGACCAATTGTGAATTTCAGAAAAATTCAGTCAGCGTAAGCATGTTCCAGCACTTCCCCTCCCACTGTACACCCAGATGCACTCACATTTGGCTTGGTTAAAAACAGCTTGGATTCTAATTATAATGTTTAATTAATAATTTACACTTTGGCACATGGCCCTATGTAAATACAATGAGTCCACGTGTACTGTTCACACTGTTGTATACAGTGTGATTGAGCTGGAATTGTATGACATTTACAGTTAACGGTAAATCTACACAGAAAAATCACAATGGTGCTGTTGTTTTAAAGGTGAATGGAAATTTAACCTTTTCTCTCTTTTTGTGTGAGGAACTACAACGATGCTGCATCTATTGTGCATAATTTACGTATTTGGATAAAACAGATTTCAGACATATTTGTAGAAACAGTGTCTAAGTTCAAGCAAAGATGTCGATACAGAGATGACGCATTATAAGCTCCGGCAATGGTTTGAAATGGTATAAACTTCCTGTCTCCGAAGTGGGTGTGGTCATGGCGTGTTCGCCTCTGTTCCCCTCCTTGTTTGGAAGTGTGGATGGATGAAAGCGGATTGGATTATATTTGCATAATGTATTTATATTTTCTTTTGCTAACATTTGATATTTACACAGCTAACAGCGATATTTAGCATTACGAAAATT
The DNA here is from genome assembly GCF_015220745.1 of Sebastes umbrosus. NCBI lineage: Eukaryota > Metazoa > Chordata > Actinopteri > Perciformes > Sebastidae > Sebastes > Sebastes umbrosus. Next base: position 17,527,028 of record NC_051272.1, read on the forward strand.
AGTTAGCTAGGGCGTTAGAGAACGCTAGTTGCCAGATCTCACGAGAGTGTGTTAGTGAGAAAGAGAAAGGTCTCGAACAAAGTCAATTTTCTCCAGATTCGTCTGTCTGAAAAATGTAATTTTAGTGTCACAATGTTCGGAAGATATGTGGCTTTTGAAAAATGGGTCCAATATTTGCTTTGGTGACCATGGGGCGGAAGAATCAGTCATTAATCTGTGTTCACGTTCTCTTCTCCCATTGGAGTTAATACACTCAGGACCTGCCGCAATGGCGAAACCCGTGTGACACAGATACAGGAAACTGACTCTCAGTGCGCCGTTTTTCTGAACTGTTTCTGGTTCAAGCCTTTGGGTGTGTGTTTCATGACAGCAGTTGCCTGACATCCAAAGGCCGGTGTTGCTTGGAGACGTGCTGCCAACTTCTGCGGTGCGCTACTGACTGGAACACGTCATAGCTATGTATAGCCTATATACATTGACATACGACCCCCTTTTTCAACAAGCTCACGCAGTATTAGTTATATACTGTTAGAGATTTAAAACATATAACCCTTAACAACATTCAGGAGGTCCCTGTGTTGCTGTGTTTTCAATCTACTCAGAAAGTTGGAAGCCAGCGAGCAAGGCTAACTAGCTTTCTCTCCCTCTCACCGAGAAGGTAAACTGCCTGTGTGGCAATTGGAAGTGATTTTACAGACTATTTTTAGTGCCCACTTACAAAGATATTGAACAAATTATCAGTACTGATATTGTAAATTGGAACCAAAAACTCACACCTCCTGGAAAACCTCAGTGGTGGAGCTATCATGGCAGAAAAATAAACATGATTTAAATGTCTTCTTTTTGGTAATTACAATTTTGGTGAAATATGTAGGCCTACATGAGTCAAACACAAATATACAGTATATACTGATTTTATTTCAGTTTGACTTAACCTAACAGAGGTGATTAGTGTGATTAAATCTGAAACACTGATCCAGAGCACTCTCTGGCCCTATAATGGATTTTAATAATCTGTGGTAGATGGGCTTTCATATTGCATTTTCACATCCAAGGTTGAGTGAACCTAAACGGCCACTAGAAAGAAAAAAAATCAATTTCAGTCTCGCAGGTCGTTTCTGTTTTGATATATCGCTGTTATTGTTGGTAGGCCGGGGAGTGAAAGATTTATCTCCCAGCTTATGAGTGCTGAGAATGGGATGTTATATCTAAGGAGCCGGTGACAAGTACAAATCTTCCTGATAGTTATTAAAGTGGTCGTGATCACTTTGGCGCAGACACACCGGTGTGCAAGCAGCGCTCAGTCTGTCACGTTCCTGCTGCGACAGCCTGACAAGCGGCTTGAATTTATGGCGGAGAGGCAGGGTGGTGTCTGAGTTGCTGTGTAATAATCCTCTTTTATAGGACCGTTTGGAGAACACCTTTGCAAACACGCCGCATGCACTCGAGAATTTTATTTGATTTTCATGAGCTGTTTATCTTAAATGGCAGTTAATGCTGAATGTTTCTACTGAAGAAATACTTTCTAGACATCATAGTTATGTAAATGTGCACTTGCCAGTTTATTAGGTACACCTATAATGTGTCTGTCGTGTGTGTATATGAGGGTAGACTAAATATGACCTTATAATATAATGCAAGGAAATTACAAATACTTCCCAAACACAGAACATTTCAAGCTTTACAAGAATGGTATTCATTGCAGGGCTGTTGTATTGCACTGCATTACATTGTACATGTAACTGTTAGCTTTGTTTATAGTGCTGTGTTATGGGTTGTAGTGAGATAAAGAGGATGAAACACAGAGTTTGTAGAGCAAACAGAGGAAGGATATTATATCAAGTATTTATTGCTCTTTTAGACGGTATATGTCTGTGTGTGTTTTAGTTGGGGTGTTGTCCGTGTCAGCGTGATAGATGATGTCCTTGCCGTGGCCTCTATTTTGTCATTCTGTGTGTGTGTGTGTGTGTGTGTGTGTGTGTGTGTGTGTGTGTGTGTGTGTGTGTGTGTGTGTGTGTGTGTTGGTCGGGTGGTCTGTGTGAGCATAAATTTAAAGGCTTTGGTGATGTGGGGTCATGTGTGCAGGATTATTGGCTTGCTGTTGAATTTCGGATGTTGCAGTCTTATCTTATCACCTACAAACTAGAGTGTAGAGAGTTCAATCATATTGATAGGTTTCATGACCTTTATTTTTTTTCCCTGGATCAGGAGCATTGTTTGTTTTTATTTTGTACTTTGCTCTTTAAGAAGGATATTTCATTACTGAGGTGTTAGGGGAAGGCCAATTGGCTACATTTAGCTTTTAAACCTGGCTTTTAGTCAGAGAAACACAACAAATGTCTTGTATAGCAACAGAAAATGAAAGGCGCTGTCATCAGTTTGCACTGAAATGATGCACACACACACACACAATTTATCCCAAAAAACGTGCTATGAATATGGATTTCCCCGTCAAAGCAACACATCCTGTCTCAGTCTGACGGGGGATTTGCATTTCTCACATCTCAGAGTTTTTAATTATGAAATGAAATTTCACCCCAGCATGCCTAACATAATTGCTATCAAAATGAGAGATTTGCCAAATTGTCCCAAAAGAGCTAATTGAGGACAGAGAAATACTGATTAGTTTTTTTTAGGTTTGATTCTGGCAACACAAGATTTAGCATTTCATGTGTGTGTATTGCTTATTTTTTAGCTTATATGTATAGTATGTTTTTATTAAATTCATAACATAAATACAGCTTCTGCCTGTGTCTGACTTCTTGTGTACAAATTGGAAACCATCCTACCTTTATTTCAGAATCCTGGTTGCTCTGATCACCACTGTGTTAAAAAGAAACCTTTAAAATACAGAAAGTATTGAACGTTTGTGTATTTTCCATAGCTGGAATCAAATCTTAAGTGACTCCTCCATGGGGTTTGTAAATCCAATGTCTGGTTATTTTGCATGCCTTTAAGCAGAGCATCACTTGTGCCACAGGGCCTTTGAGTTTGACCAGTTTTCATAAGAGAGGATGCCTCCCAGTCTGCAAGCGTTAGATTTTTTCTGATGAATAATGTATTCATAGTCTGAAACTGCAGACGCGTCTCACTGTGTGTTCAGAGATGCTTGACTTTCACACGTCTCTGCTGGAATGAGGCTGAATCAAGAGCTTGTCTCGGATATCAACAGCTGTGGGGAATATCCTGCTATGCACAGAAGACAGAGAGAAAAAATGTCTGTGATGTGAGGATATTTCTGAGGCTACATTAGGAGGTTTTATAATGGTGACTGTATGAACGCCCACGTATTGGCCTCGCAGGTGGAACTTTGGCTGATAGCAAGATTTAAAAATGTTTTTCTCCATTCTCCATTTTTCTCCATTCTGAAATTATAGTTTTTTAATGTCGTCATGATTATAATTGATAGCATACAGGGGATTTGCAATATTATTAAACCCATGTATAATATAAAACAATAAAATACACTAGCTTGCGATATATCCTGCATTTTTTAAGCTTACGTTTTTGTTCAAATGTGTCAGAGAAATGTTGAATTAACTCTATAGCAATTTTTACGCAATATTTTTGCGTTGTTGTTGTTGTTGTTGGATTCAGTGAGCAACCTCCGGGTCTGACAAGTGAGGCCAATATAGATGTGCTGCCATCTATGAGAGCCGGCTGTCAATCACTCGCGAACTCCGACCAAATGGTCAAACTAGACACCGCTGATCAAATATAAATCAATATTCGTTAATTCCTATGTCTTGCCACAAATGTTTTCAGAATCATCTTGTAAAACAGAGCCATGAGGAAGTGCAGAAGTCTAGTTATCTCTCAGAACACTTGAATTACAATATGCTGAAAGGTTATTATGGAATTTTTTGCACAATGATGCCAAAAAAGTGTTGCCTACTGAAGCTTTAATATTATATGTCTCTGCTCAACATGTTGGAGTCTTTATCATTATTCCTACAACAGCAATTATTATGGAGTTTGAGACTTCTGGGTTATAGCTGAAGTGGATCAATATTAAGGATCACATTGCTTCCATTGGGCACAAAAGCAATCAAACCTGTTTTCCTTTCATAACAGAAATGATTGTAGCATAGGAAAGATGGTTTCTTATCAGTGTAGGTATTGGTTTCTACCTGGTCTCCTGTCAGCGGAGGGATTTTGACCCGCAGTCATAAAATGTTCCTGTTCTGAGGTGTGTTACTGAAGCAGTTGTTTTCTGAGAACAGAGATAAATGCCTGGTTACTTCTGAGATAAGGGAATGTTACACTGTTGATGTAAATGCCTTTTATTACAGTTTGATTTAACAACAGATAATATTTCTACCTGCGGTGCGTTGATAACCTCGTCACATAAGTTGTCTATATAACACAGAAAGTTGTAGATTATACATGGATTTGTGCAGGAAAGAGTTTCGTTTTGAGTTTCAAACACCAGACCCATCCCCACTCTGTCACCATTAATGGATTGCAGCGATTGCTTTGAAGACGGGGAAGTGGTCAGCGCGATGATTTGTAAAAGTCACTTCAGCACAAATGGCCAGACGACCGGGAATCTGGGTGTTCTCTGAAGCTGACGGCAAATCCCGTAGAGACTGCAGTGCCGTCACACCGCGTAGGTCTCCTGCAAAGATCACTCACGCCAGACTCCATTAGCAAAAGGCTGCTCTCCACATGTCACTGCTGGAACAAAGGCACATGTATTCATCCAACACTAAAGGAGGAATGCTAGCAGCCATAAATAAGGTTTTGGTAAACACGGTCTGACACGAGAAAACGCTTGTGTAATTTATAAAATACAAGGTTTTGTAATGCTCAAACTGGAGTATTTGCTTTAGGGCTTGATTGAAGTGTTCAGATCTGCAATGAAATGACTTTCAGATAATCTGAACTGATGTGTTTCAGAGTCGGGATCAGATGATGAAAGAGAGCAGTGATTCTTAAAGACAGGAGTTGATTGTCAAAGCAACATTTGTGTCACCTCCTGCTACTGTGTTGGTACTGTGTGTGTGCTGTTTCATCATGAAAAGGTGCTTGCAGTTTTGCGCTGTAGATGATAATATGTGATGTTATTTCTGCAGCTCAGCCTTTAGTGCACTATGGAATTATCCACACTAGTGCAGTGCCTGTTCGGAACCGGATTTCTGGTCCACAGAAGTTCTGCTTGCAGCTCTGTCGAGAACCGCGGTAAGTGTGAGGTTGATTGGATGACCGGTTCTGGAGATATGCGAAGGGCAGCCATACATACTGTACATACATATATACATACATACATACATACATACATACATACATAGACAGACAGACAGACAGATGGAGATTCCTTCCTTTATAGTTAGATGATGCTGCTACAGCGCCACCTATTGGCCAAATGGCACCAAATTTGCCATGATCACTCAGACATCGTATCTACACATATCCACCAAATGTGGTCACAACAGCACAAGGCTTTCAGGAGATATGACATTTTTTTGTAATATAAGCCCTACCCACAGCATTGGAGCTAACGTTGTGGGACAGCTATAGCAAAACTGTACGGAACATAAAAAATTGGTCCAGAGATGTTCTGTACCAAATTTGGTGACGATTGCTCAAAATTTGTAGGAGTAGTTGTGAAAAATCAGATTTGGACAAAATTCAAATTGGTGGAAAATCACTTCAGACACAAATGGGCGTGGCTTATATGGATAGATTCGTCTGGACCCAGGGAAAATAATATTTTAGACTTATGGTTCAAAAGTTGTAGGCCAAAACATAAAGTTCATTGTTATAGCGCCACCATCTGGCCAAATTGCACCACATTCGACACTGCACTGAGCAATGCACCCGCCAAATGTGAAGTAGATCAAGTTAGCAGTTCTTAAGATATGAGAATAACAGACAGACAGGTATAGTTAGATAGAAGAAATAAACATCGCAATCATTCAGCAGTAGTGCTTTTATGCACTTTTTGGGAACATCTGCCAAGTATTATGTTACTGCATTTGTGATCATGGTTTCCCTGATGTATTATCAGTATTGGTTTTGATATCCAGCTGCTGTCACAGTGACATCATGGTATTGATTTCCCAGATGGCTACCGTGGAGAACTGAGTCACGTTTCCCGGAGAGGGTTGACGATAAGCCAGTAAAGGAAACCCCCTGTGGGCATGCTATGGGCAGGGCAGACTACATCATGTCACTTCTTATTTTTTACTCTTTTTTTTATATTTTTTATTGCAAGGCTCTGAAATGCTGCTTCAAAGATGATTTATGAGACACTTTTCATAACATCACAGTCCTTACCTTCCTCAATAGGCTGAGATTGGATCATAAAAATGCCTCTTTGAGCTCAAGGAGTCATCCCGCTCTCTTTCACGTGACCTTAATTAGAACGGCGGCAACAGATTGTCATTTGCATGGACGTGCCCCAGTGAGTAGATGGGAGGTGGCGTGCAGATGGGGGAAGGATAGTGGCACTTCAGAGCCAGTTTGCTTAACAGACCCCAAAGGTGCAGTCAATTCAGAAGTGTTGTTATTGCAGCTAATTATAATCGTGGATACATTTGTTTTGTCTTTCAAAATGAGAATAATTTTGTGTGCAGAGGTGTACAGGTGCAATTTGTGAGAAATTAAAAAGCAGAATTTATTTTATCAGATTTCTATAAAGCGAATTCAAAAAATGTCACGCCGTTTATCATCTCCATTGATCCATTAATATGTACGACAGATAAAGAAACTCTACAGAGCATCATTATTTTTCAAAGTGTACTCTGATCTTGACAAAAGATCCGCCTTATACCTGCTGGGAATTTCTGTCTCTGGAGAACAGGAGCCGTGCAGCGCTGCAAGACTCCTCCTTTCATTTAGTAGGCAGCAACATTTAGATGTTACATGCCTTCGGCTGTTTGCTTTCAAGTAAAAAAAAAAGCCTTTGTTCTAGCTTGATGTAACATCTATTCTGTGGTATCAGATTGTGATTTTGTGTGGTTATTGCATTGTGTCATGAAATGCGTGTACATGTTTGTGTTTCCACTGAATGCCGGAGACTGAAAACATAATCTGCCCCATCAGGTATAGTCAATCAGGAAAAAAAACAAGACGCAACAACAACAGCAGAGTGGTTTATTGACTTGGTTTCTTGTTTTCGCCTGTGTTCAATAAATGTTCCCGTAATAATTAGAATCAAACATGTTTTTATTCTTATCAGAATCCATAATTTTTCTCTTAATAAGCACAAGGATTGTACAATATTACCTGCAGTTTTGCCCTCCATGAGACAAATCATCTGCCCTGTTTTGAATTTGTTTTTGTAGATCATTATCTCTCTCATTTGTCAGGCTAGTTGTCAGTTATACACATGCTACTGGCCAGTTTAATATCTCACATCATCACTCATACTGTTATCAAGCGGCTAACTACGACTCATGCAAATATTGTCTGCAGTGATTTGCATTTGCGCTGCAGACACTGATCAATGCTCTATTGTGTCTGCACTTTCGTCTCCTGTATAACTGTAGTAGCACAACGATTCCCTCACATATTATCTCACATCACATGTATTTCTCTGATAAAACACAGGCCACAGAAAAAGGAAGAGAAATGTTTATTTTGCTGTACTCCATATCCACTGTTCCCCTGTATTGAGTATTGTGTTGACCGACAGCTAGAATCCCTGAAAGCCTCTGCTGACATGTTATTGCTCTGGGTCAGAAACAGGCAAACAGGAGTTAGCCTTCATTCTCCCCCATATCTCCTCTCTGCACTTCCTCCCTGCTTTTTTTTTTTTTTTTTTTACAGTCCACTATCTTTCTGCCTCCTTATAAAATGTCTCGCTATACTCAGAATTATTGACTAGTCTGGATTCCCGTGAGACTGAGCTAGTGGCGTGTTGTTGTCCATCAGCAGCAGCACAGAGCTTTTTTTTGAATCCCCAAACCAAAATGATTTATCATGTTCAGAGTCTGAAGCTGAATCCGCCCTGCCATCTAATAACAGCTACATACTGTACTGATGGGCAGAAAATAGTGTATGAATAAATACATTTTGAATGAAATGAATTGGACTGCTTTAGATGACTGAATGCTATATGCTGCATACAGTAAGAAATACGTTTATTTTATATATTTATATATATATATATATATATATAGTACCTTTTGCTCAAACCATGTAATCAATTGACCCAGTCACAATAACATTGGCGATGTGACAGTGGCGTTGCTCTGGTGTAGAATGGAGCCCTCATTAATGTTATTAGTAACATGTGTTTTTGTAGCTATGAGGTACAACTAAATGTTTGTCATGAAAAAAAGTCCTATTCTTGGTTTCCATTGATTGGCTTGTTTGTGTGTCAAAATTTGCACTTTGTCAAGGTCAATTCTTTGCAGGAAATAGCTTCTGCAGATAAAATACTGAGAGATATGACACACTATCTGCAGTGACACGTATTAGTTTAGAAAACACTTAAAGGAACAGTGTGTAACATTTCGGGGATCTATTTGCAGAAATAGAATATGATATTCATGACTATGTTTTCATTAGTATATAATCACCTGAAACTAAGAATCATTGTGTTTTCGTCAGCTTATGCTAAATTCATTCTACGAGCAACAAAAGCAACATAATGGACAGCGTGGCCAGCTACATTGTCACAGAGTTGCCGTTGACGTGTTGCTCAAGTGCATAGTTTTTGGACAACAAAGGACTCTATGGCATAGAGTAATGCGCTACATTAGCCTTTGGCTACACAGAAAGTACTTTGGATCAATTCATTGTTGGGTTTTGTCTTTTTATGGGATTCGTTAACGATAATAAAACTATAGAATATCACCATCCTTTCACATAATTCAAAATTGAATGGCTAGTTCCTGTTGGTAATTAATGCATATACACATATATGCATAATGTGTTGAAACTAATGATTACATTGACTCAGTTTCATCAGTGTGTCTCTAGTTGACTGTCAAGTTTTTATCTCATTTTGACATCACTCTCTCTCACATCTATTTAACTATGAATAGTCTCCACAGGCACGTCTTGTTGAATCATTCAAACTTGACCGCAAGTTTTTGCCTCAATATTTTTATCTCTATAAGCTGATGAGGATATTCTTAGAAGCCACCTCTTCGTGATGGGTCGGTTTTCATCATAATTGTTTAAACTCTGCAACCTGAGGCTGCGCCTGGAAACCGCAGGTTGTGCGGGGGAATGTTGATTCACATGGCGCTGGAGAAGACCTTGCTGCTGAAGATGAATGCTGCTTCATTGTGCTTCATTGTCCTCAACTAATTATTCCAGTGACAAGTGTGACATCACCCCCTCCCAGCTTTGAACAGAGGTTTTTGAACAGTATTGAGTGGCTCAAGGTTGCCGTCAGATGTGACTTTATATTGGCTTGAAACCCTGCTATGAAAAGCTGCTGCTGCACGTACAGCAGTATGTGTTGTGAAATTACCTGTTGCTTAGGAACCAGTGTGACTTGGTGCATGAGAGCAGGCTTTGCCAAGGTCTTTGAACACAGGAATCCTTTGACAAGTATTACTCAAATGTAAATTATTGATATTTTCTATGTATGTTACTATGTGGCTCAAATTTTGAAGCAACCTAACTATTTCATCTTCTTTGAAAAGATTTAGTACACCTGGAAATCTCTTGTTTTGCTAATATGAACATGGTTGTGAATGATAATGCCACAATCAGCGTATATGGTGTTACTCATTCACTCCTTAGCATATTGTTTGCACATTTCACAACCACCCAAAGGGATGTGTAAAAACATATTTTTCAGGTTTACCGAGGATCTTGGGGATGGAGAGGCGTTGGGGAAACAACGGCCACATGTTCGGTCCTGGAACGAGGGTTGTCATTGCTCATTGTCACTGTGCATGGTGATTAAATCCTTCACCGCTGAATGAAAGACATGGTTCACAGCTATTATTTAACATAGTGTGAGTGTCATATCTGAAGTGTTACACAATACTCCTATTTGAAGATGACACAATCCCAATAATGAACAACATCTGGGACTCTTTTCTGTTTAGGCTCCCCTCAACACCGTTCGTAGCTATACCTACGAAAAGTATTCTTTTCCTAAAGTATCTTTTCCTAAACCTAACCAAGTTGTTTTGTTACCTAAATGTAACAAAGTTGTTTCCTGTGAAGATGGAAGTTTATTTTGAAAAGACTGCATGTAACGTGTGGAAATTGACACATGTTGGTGGCCATTCGTAGGAAAACGCACGAAAAATTTGGAATAACTTTACGTAAGATATCATACAAACTGTTGTATGAAGATACGTTGTCTTGTGAACCGGAGTGCACTTTTCACCAGTTTAAAAGGCTTCAGCTATAGTTTCTAAAACTTTGAAAATGTGAGAATATTCTCATCAAATTATGAATGGGTCTTGCAATGTTTAGATTGATCCCCCTTTTTTTTTTATTTTTTACTCTTTGCTTCTGTTTGTATTTAGTTATGACATTTCTTTGGGGAAAATGTGCTAAACGTTTTCCACAAGAGAACTTGAACTAAAAAAAAATTGTGTTATCCATATTTAAATAGCCATTCTGCAGTGTTTAGCCTTTGAAATAATAAATTATTATTAATTATTAATAGACTTAAGTAAAATGCCAATATATCCTAAAGAGGGTCTTGAATATGCTGGCACTTTACTGCCAATGAACACATTTAACTATGTGGCAAAGGAGGGTAACACTTGATAATTAATCTCCAGCTGAAATAAAAGGGCATCCAGCAAGTGATCCTTTACAATTAAGGTGCAATCAGGTGCAACATCACAGATGTTGCCCGAGATTAAAAAAAAAGAAATGAGTAATTTCATCAATAAATAAAAGAAAAACCTACAAAAATATGCAGACACGTTGCTGAACTGAGAGAACTGTGTGGGGGCGAATTTACAGTCAGTGGATTTTAAAAGCAGCTAATCAAAGTCTTATTATTGCACAAAGGCAAAAAAAGGCCTGTCCTTGATTAGTGAATACCACTGAAGGAGTGTGAAGCCTCGGACACCGTCCCACCCTTTCTCCCTGATTAGCACTCCCACTGTGAGGAAAAGCGCGGGTCGAATGAAGGCGGCAGACGCAGTCGCCATCAGTGGGGGCAGCATCAGAGGAACAGCAGCACTTCAAATGGAGGTTTTCAAGGCATACAGTCATAAATTTTTCATCTGCAAGCGGCTTTGAGGCAGCAGAGGGGGCAGGCTCCAATTGAAGGCTTCTGACAACAAACCAGGGCTTTCAGAGACAAAAGGTAGACGGGGGAAGGGCACTTGAAAATGAGAAACAACAAAAATCCTTTGTTTACAATAGATGAACAAAGAGCTGTAAACAAAGTCAGCGTTTAGCTGCCGAAGTGGCAAATATCACGCCAGCAATCAGAAAGATAATGGCAGAGCAACAATTGTGAATACGTGTCTCAAATATTGGCTGCCACAACAACAAACTTGAATAGATTCATAAATTACAGTTTGTTTTGCAGTCATCTTTTTTTATTGTGTGAACACCGAACAGCTTTTTCCATGAGGGCGTACATTGCACATTATTTAGTGAGCAAATATTATAAATGTTTTTAAAATCCTATAGTTGATGTCGTACACACTCCCTGGCCACTTTTCTATGTACCATCTAATGCAATTCAACACAACAGCTCTGCCATTAATTCCACCTTTATGAAGTTTACGATGTTACATTTTTGGTGATGTTGTTGGAAATGTATAAATTAAAATACATGTTAAATATTGAGGTTATAGTTAAAGGTACTGGACTACAATATATTGATAAGTGTTTTTAATTTCTGTCCTCCGTATTTACCTATATGAGTGTTGCCGAATATTAGAAACACCTCTGAATATAATGCAGTCAGGTACAACACCACCACCACTATGACCTCAATGCTAAAACATATAATTGAGTAAACACCTCTGACAGTGTACAAAATACATTACAATTAATAAAGTTAATACTAATTAAACATTACAGGCATCATGACAGTATTGGATTGCATTAGATTGTACAGGTGTATCTAATAGGGGTGTCGCGATATTGACGCGATTTGACGGGGTATTGACGATAACCGTGATATTTTGAAATGAAATATCAATATCCTGTTGATAATACACACATGATAACATCATGTAAATAATCCAGCACCTCCTTAATAGTTACAGACCCTCTCTCCACCTCCCTACACTTGTATTTTGAGTGTAATCATTTACCAAAAAAGACAAAATGCACAATAAACAATATTTTATAATTGTCTATAGATATCACGATAATATCGTTATCATGAATTCTTTTGGCAATGTTAATTGTGAAGTGAAAATCTGATTTTGTGACGGACCTATTATCTAATAAAATGGTTGCTGACTTTTACACAGCAGTTCGTTGATTTTCATTGAACAGTTTTGTCAAAAATGACGGCTTTATAATGGCATTCAGCTTTTATTTTGAAATGCACATTTCATGTACTTAAAGCTCACAGTATAATAATGTGAACACCTCTTATTCTAAGCATGAACTAGAGCCAAATGTGTATTTTTAGCACAGTCCTTTTTTTGGTAGCTGGAGTCTTATTAGTATTCTGTAAATATTGAATGGGCACTTTAAACACCCTGCTGTTCAAAGACGGCACACTATCTCTTTCAAAATTCAGAGATAAAAATATATTGCTCGTCTTTGTGCAACTAAACTTCACCAAAACCATCCTGGGCTTCTGTGTCATTATGTTACAGGCGACTCTTTATCTGCAGGGTGAATCAGAAATATGAACCAGTGCTGTGGTAAATGCATCCTGGCCATAAAACGCTGCCCCTCATCCCGTGAGCAGACAGTGGAGCTCTGCAGACCGCCTGCAAATTTAATGACTGATTTTCCCGGCACTGCTGAATCCTCTGGGTGCTGCAGAGTCTGCCTGGATGCTAATGCAGCCTGACATCTCCAGCCTTGTTTAAACAGCCCATGTTATCCTGAATGGGCTACTGCAACGGCAAATTAAAGGCAACTTTGATACGAAGATCTATCTCAACACTACTGCTCTACTTTTTCAGTACACTCAGATCTCAGCCTCGTCTGATTTGATCCTGAAAATATTGTGTAGGCAGTTTGTGGAAGATGACAGCGCTGTCCTCGTTTCAACACAAAATACAAGATTTGGCTCATTTACTGTTGAGTCGTGTTTTTATGTATGCAGCGTTCAGAGAATTTAACATGTCAAAGCACGATTCAATATAGTTTGATGCTTCATACAAAATTTATTCTCATACATTTCACATATAAGCCATCGTCTCAGCTGAGAGCAGTGACACACGCTCGGTAGAAAAATCTTCACATGCGTTCTCCTAAAAGGTTCATAAAGCTGACTTCAGATGATGCTTATTCTTTTGTTTAGAAAACATAATATGAAAATGTAGTTATTTTAAATGTTGTTTGACACTAGACCCTTGATTACTAGCCAGTTGATGTGCAGTAATCCCAGTTGTCCTTATAATATGGTTCATCTTGAAGTTTGGGAATCTAGAACAGATGTTACTTTTGGAAAAAAAGCTTTATCCTCACTGTGGCAGTCAGTTGTCAGTGTCACCACATCTCTGTGGAGATATTGCATGAATTAGAGATTATAGCTTCCTCACTGCTAATCAGTGGCTCGAGGCAGTTTGGCTTAATCCAATATAAGTTATATGATTAAAGGAGAGGTTCACATTTTTTAAAGTGTGTCTTAAACAGTGGGCTACCTCCGGGTCTGAAAAGTGAAGCCATTGCAGAAGTGTCTTAAACCTGCAATCTTTCTTTCTCATCTGGTTGCAAAAAGAAGTCAGATTATATAGAAGTCTATGAGAAAATGAGCCTACTTCTCACTTGATTTATTACCTCAGTAAACATCGTAAACATGAGTTTATGCTCTCAATCGCTAGTTTCAAGTCTTTTCAATACAGCATGATGTTCATTTAGTAAATTATGGTCCCTTTTAGAGTCACATAGACCATAAAGCAGGGTATACTTAAGGGCGTGGCTACCTTGTGATTGACAGGTCGTTATCACGGTGTTGTCCGGTCTGGGAGTTGTCTGTGTTTTCGTTTTACAACTTTAACCCTTTCACAGTGTGTTTTCAGTTCATGAAAGTTAATTCTAAACTTTTCGGTTGCGTAAAAATGTCTTATTCAGCGTTCAGTTGTACTTAGCTACACCCTCTCGTGTCACTTCTGGTTACATAAAAACAAGATGCCGTTGGCCAAAAAGCCGAACTCAAGGCTTCAAAACAGCAGTCCACAAACCAATGGGTGACGTCACGGTGACTACGTCCTCTTCTTGTATACAGTCTACGATCTTAAAACAATACCAGACATGAACATATTTACGTCAAAACCGTTTTTGCTTACTGTAATCATTCCTTCCGTTCATTCCCCTTTTTTCTTGTTTCTATAGACAATGTTACCATGCTGAGCTGTGGCTTCAGCCTGCTGAAGCGTCATATTACTTTCATATACATTTTGAAATTTATTTTTGCGCACCTGACTATTGTTTTAAGACAGACTTGAAAAATTGTGAACCTATATTTTAACAGAATTGATTGTCTCATAGGGTAGGATTGCCCGATAAATGTTACTTCCCCTCACATACTTTGTCCTAAGTGAGAAAAACGCTGATGTTTTTATTAATTTCTAATGGATATTATGGGTCAAAATCCATTAATCCCAACCTGCAAGCCAGTTGAAAGGATTGTGAGTTTGACGAGTGATGGTGGAAACATATATGTATGTGGTGAGTCCAGATCCAGCAGTGGCATCTAGATGAAGCTATGCATTTGTTGAAGAGATTAAGGGCGGCGTGGTGTCACAAGGGCGGTCAGGCCTCGAGCTGTATGACTGGAAGCAGGTGGCACGTTTCTTACGTCCTGGCTAAGAGGGATTAGGCCTCTGAGGGGAGAGGGAGCATATTTGATTAGCCTGTTCAAAGGATTGGTTGGATAGAGGGCTGTTCATGTGATTAGCCAGGCATTTTGAGCTGGACTGATTTCTGTGGAAGTGGGTTTTATAACATCTTGTGAAACAGAACAGTGTTATTTCAGTGGAAAGGACCTCTTGCCTCCTCTGGAATTTAAAAAAAGCTGGTCAGACTCTGCTGCATGTGTGCACACAGTATGGAAAACAATAATGTACTGAGGAGTTGTTTAATAGATTGGATTTGCTTAATAGATTACTTGTTTGGTAGCATGTAAGTGGAATATTTTTTGTACATATACTTTAAGCAGGGGAATCCATTTTATGATTATAGATTTATAGTGACTTAGTTCGTGTTTGTGAAGTTTTAAAATTAGGTTTCTTTGCTGGAAACAACCAGAGTTATGTTATAGTGATATTAACCTGTAGTGTATTGTACGGTGGCCCTGAAGATAAACACAACTTTTTAGAAAACACCATGACGACGTGAATCTCCGCTGTGTGACGTACAGTTTAGGGAAAGAGTTCTTCAGAAAAACTCACTGGCTTTATTAGAACAAATAAAATCGTCTGAGCGTTATCTCCTCAGTATGTTGCATATGTTTGCATCTCTGCATTTCACACGCAGAGTGGAGTGGTTGAGTCCTGGTGGGCGGAGGAGTCAGGAGGTGACCCGCTGCACCCACCAGCCCACACACAGCCCCTCCCGTGAGGAGCTGCAGTCCTACAGGGAGGGTGAGCAGCCAAAGAGTGCAACACCACCAAATAGGATGGAGTGATTGGGTAATGTTGTGTGGGCTCGGCTTCAGATTGTACATTACGGTACAAAGAGCTCAGAGCATGGAACATGATCCGTCTGGGTCAAGGTTTACCAACCTGCTGGGGCTCATTTCATTGGGATGATTTCTGCCGAATCCCATCTGAATTTATGTGACATGCTAAAAGCCATGAATGTGTTCAAGCAATCCTACTCTATCTGCTGCTCAAAGATTAATTGGTCTTTTAATCCTGTAATTGAACGTGGTAGAGAAGAAACAGGCAGGAGAGAGGTCTTTCAGTATTTATGTTCAAAGATGAGACTGTTGTAAATGCAGAGCTGTGGAGTGCAGCATTTTTAGCATCGCTGCATGTTGTTAATTGCTGCACTCTGAAAGCAGTTACCAACATGGGATATGTCAAAATAGAGAAGATATGACTGACACTATAACTGTTATGAGATATCATAGTTGATTGAGATCATGTTTGTTGTGCAGGCACCAGATCATAGAATGATGAAGCTGTTTGTAGAGCTTTGGCCAGTTAATGCACATTATGCTAGGCCATGCTCAGGTATGGATTTAACCTTTACCACTCTCCCCCTCATTTTCACAGACCCATTTTTTTTATTTTTTAGGGGGGTACAGGGGGTCTTTAGTGGGAGATTGCAGGTCAACAGTAGATGTCACATAGAAGTAGTGTCCATCATCTGAAAGCTGGGAACCTGAAGATTAATGTGAGATGCAGCTCAGCACTGTGTCTCAAGTTGTTCTAGTCATAAATCAGAAAAAAATGTATTCATTAATTAATTAAAATAAATTTTGAAAGGATAAAAGGGCTCAGAACATTATGATAGAAGTATATTATTTCCATTCCCATGCTCTGTTATGTCTCATAAGTTCTTGCAGCAATTTTTGGGTTGATACCATTTGTTACACAGATTTGGTGCTAAATTTAACCATTTTTTACCGATCGAGAATTAATAAAAATTATCAATAATCCCTCCAACATATCACATTAAGACACCAAGACATTGAGGAAGACCAAATCATGCTGTGATTTGGTGTCAAAAACGTTTGACATTTGGAGATTTCTGCAAGAATTGCATTTGTCGGCGATTGGATGGTGAGCACTTCTTTTCTGGAAACTACTCAGAAACACCCTTATTGTCAATATACCTAGGAAAGCCATAAATCCTCTGAATGCCCTAGGTCTGTAGTTTGTGGCTGTAGAGTTTCATGAGGCTGTGATTATCTTAGAGGTCACCACAGGTCATTTTATACAGTGATGTCAAGTTAGAAAAAATTGTCTCACTATAATGAAATGGCTCTTATGGGGACTAACATCATCACACATGAATACAATTGGGCTCATTGGATCCACAAGAGTCTCAGCTTTACAGTGATATCCAATTCATGTAATTCCAAGACTGTTTAGGGACCCCAGTATGTAGAAAACATTTTTAGAATATCTTGAGGTCAGAGGTCAAGGTACCCCTTTGAAACTCGCCATGCCAGTTTTTCCTCGCCAAAATGTAGCCCTAACTTGGTGCATTATTTATCCTCCTTCCCGACAGTGGTTGGTACCAATGGATTCAGTATGTTTCATATGAAGCCGGTACCTTTGTTTTAGCTCTAAAACTGAGCCTACAATCTCGGATAGACAGTAAAGTCGGCCGAGGGCGCCGGCACCCTCAAGGGGTGGAAGAGGTTAATACCTTAGTTATTTTTCATTTTCAGCCACACTAACTGACTCAAAGTGAAATGCAGAGCTCTGTTTAGGTGCGATGATGCAAATGTGTCTTCAAATAAATCTCAGTGTTTAAAAGCAACCCACAATTTCTAAAGTCCCATCACTGCTTTCACCAATACAGCTAACCTTTCAAGCACTGACTGAACTCCCAACATCAAGAGAAGAGAAACATATTGATATGCATGTGTCTCTGAAGTCTCTCTGCCACCGAGGAAAGACGTTAATTTGGAGGTGAAAATTTCGGCTTATGCTTCTGAGAAACTGTTGCACTTGACTGGCCTCTTTCTGAATATTAACGCACCATATTTTCCTCAGTGGTTTGTTGGGAATATTGGCAGCAAAACGCACATATCTGTGTAAAAATTGCTTTGCCTTGATGTGCTCGACGGCCCAGGAAAAGACTTCAGTGATGGTGATAATTGTCGAGCATGGGTCTGCTCATTCATGGAGCATGGTGTCTGCCTGTTAAGTGACAGAATAATTACACACGAGGCTAAATAGGGCTCTCAATGAGCAATAGCAGTGGATGTGGAGGGAATACTGATGGTCCAGCAATGTTTCTGAAGCCTCCTCCCTTTGTTCGAGTCTCTGCTTTATTTGCCAACGGCAGCCTCCTCCCCTCTGCGGCGAAGCGAGCTCATTGGAGGACGGCAAAGTCACGGGTTGACGATCAGGTCCGCAGAGTGACGGATTCTAACTGTTGCTAAGGTATTTTGAATTGGTTAGTTGACCATTAGAGGAGTTAATTTGCTGTCCGTCTTCACCTGCTGAATGCTAGGAGATGGCATGGAATGTGTTCAAAGTGTGAAATCTCAGGATTACTCAGTTTCTCATCAGCGGGCCAGACAGTCTGCACTATCACTTGCTGTCTGGGGTGTTGACGGCTTCAGGCGATATTTGTTATTGAGATTTGACCCGCATCGTGTTGGATTTCTTTATATTGAACGTCTTCTAAATCCTCTGCCAGGAAGAATTTGGCAGTGACTCCCGCTGTCTACAGATAGGTCTCTTTTAAATAGGAGTGGGAAGAAAAGCTCAGGTTCACCCTCAGTTCAGAGCTCATGTAGAGGGAAAGCTACAGTATTTCAGCGCTGCAGACTGAGATGTCATTGAAGGCAGGAGTCAGAGCTCCCTTTAAACCCAGTTATCTCTGCATGTATTCATTGCATACTGCATATGCATTTTCAATCTCTGAATTGCTGTATTTCTAGGAATTAATTTGTATTTTTTCCTGTTCTCCATTTTATTTTATTTTTATTTTCTTTACTCATATTGCATTAAAAACAAAATGAATCCATTGGTGGTTCCATTGCAAAAATAATTTGTGTTGTAGCCATGATCTCTATTCTCCTTTTTTAATTAACCTTTATTTATTTTACCAAGAAATCCTCATTTAGCTTAGAAATCTACTTTCCAAGAATGTCCTGCCAATATAGACCGCAAAAACAATGAGTTAAAGACAAACAGGTAACACAGAATATGCCACAAATCAGAATAAACCATAATCAGAATCAAAATCAATTTTATTTGCAAAGTATATACATACAAGGAACTTGTACAGTATGTGAGTTTTATGAAACGTACTTGCACAGAAATATAAATAACAGCTAGGAGAAAGAACAACAAAGCTGGACAAATAAAGGTGAGGAGTAGACAGGACTGTTATGTACACAAGTAGTGAAAAAAATAAATGTGTATATAGATATTACATAAATATATATAAAAAGCACCAATGACCAACAATAAAATAAGAAATAAAATAAAATGTGTGTATATATATATATATTGATATTATTTAAATGTAAACAATAAAAATAGTACAAAGAAATAAATACTGAATGGATATACATGGACCGAATTATGTACAGCATATAAAGATGTCTATTTACTATATGTACAGTGAGTAGGAGTAGGTATATTGACAGTAATAATCTTTATTTGTATAGCACCTTTCTAAACATAGTTACAAAGTAACAGATGATATGTATATATTTTTAAAAAATTGTGCATTAAAGACTGTAAAATTTGAATCAATAACAGCAGCACTGGATATTTTGGTGTTAGAGGGGAATAAAATGTTGAATATATATATATCTGTCTTTGTATCTGCTGTGCCAGCTGACAGTCGGAGCATCACCTCCTCCTTGTGTTAACACCCCTGCAGCCTTCACACAGCTACCATTTGGAGCCAGTCCAGGTGAGCTCACCCCTCCACACAAAGACACACGCTCCAAAGTCTCTTTCTGGATAACAAACTGGTGCAGAGAAATATGTTCTGTAACACTGTACTGAAGGTGACAATGTTTTTGCGTACCTTTCACCGCCTCCCTGCACCTCCCCCTGTCGTTTGATTGGTATGACAGGGCCTTATAAGCTCAGTCGAACGCCGTCAGCACTTGTCTCCTGTTACCTCTCTGCTCTACTACCCTCCTCCTGGTTCTCTAGTTTAAATTTAGGCTCACCTCAGACCACACACACCATCGTTATGTCTGCGATATCGAGGGGAGATGAGAGCCGCTGGCCCTGTCTGTGATTCTGGGGGAGCTCATCATCCCGGCTGCGTGGAGCAGCATGAGGCTGGGCTGCCTGGGACTGTTGGTATTGAGCAGGGAGGAGCGCCCCGGGCACAATCCATCAAAAAGGAGCTGTTTGCACTGTGGGAATAGACATGAATAATCCATGCTTTCTTTACCCTTTCCTGTGTAACTATGCGTATCCCATTACATTCTCTGTTGCCTTTTCTTCAAATATCCAAACATTTTTATTTAACTCAATAATGATTTTATAATATCCAGACCTTATCTACAAATTTAATGTATTTTGTACAATCTTAAAAATATATTTCAGAGAGAAGCAAAGCTGATATGTTGTGCAGATTGATATGTTAGTTATCCTTTATTTAGGTTTACTGAGTTCAAGATCACATTGAGATTACCTTTTAAAATAACAGATTTTGATTTATGGCATTTATTTGATGCATCAAACCGGTGAAAACCGGTGAAAACCGGTGAAAACCGGTGAACCGGCGACAGGGTCAGACCCAAGGCTCATTGATGCACGTGGGGCACGAAGGCTGATCCGTGTTGTCCCATCCAATAGAAGAGCTACTGCAGCTCAAATTTCTGAAAACGTTAATGCTGGTTCTGATAGAAAGGTGTCAGAACACACAGAGCATCGCAGTTTGTTGCGTGTGGGGTTGTGTAGCCGCAGACTGGTCAGAGTGCTGTCATAATGTTATGGCTGATCGATGTTCTTCTTTTGCACATCAGTCAAGATTTTTCTTGACTTGCAAATATGGATCTATAGGAGGTCAAATTAAATGCATATCATTCCTACTGTGCTACTATTAAAAGGAAAGTAAGTCAAGGTGAACAATCACCCTTCATCATGTTTATTATGAGATAATATTTATGACTGTTTCATGTGGGCAGGCCTCATTTAACTGCTGTTCTTTTATTTGTAAAACTATTTTGAATTAACCAAACTTACTAGCACTAGTAGCACAAAACATTTACATTTATCATAGGTAATGCCATGTACTACAGATTTGCTCGCGACTCCACACACCTTTGGCCTGAGCTCCGCTATATTCTGCTTCACACAGTAGTAGTATTGAATATCTCTGTGATGCTTATTATATATTACTGAATCAAGGTCAGTATAACTGTGGGCAGTAATACCAGTAGTGCCTTTTTCATTTTGTGGTTATTGGGACTAAACTGCAGGGTCAGTTCCAGCGGGGAGATGAAGGACTGGAGGACTGGTTTCAGGTTAAATCAGCTTGAATCTGGTCTAACTCGGCGTGTAAAGAACAGATTTTATGGATGAATCGGGCTTTGGGGGCTTTCTAGTTTGCAGTTTTTTTATTGTGGTCGTAAACATTGATTTGTGCAGCGTTTTTAATGGAGGACCCTCTTGAGAGATCTGAGCTGTAATCACTGTTTGTGAAGTTCTGTGGTTCTAGTTCCCCAATGACAGATGCTAGCCTTGCTAACCATCAACAGTATTTCTTGCCAGGTGAATTATGCAGTGAATGCTGCCGCTGCTGAGGAGGATTTATACTACAGTACTGGATTATAGTTTAATGGACTACTGCCCCACTGTGGCAGCAACATTGCTGTGCCCAAGTGCTACATTGTGCCTGTTTCCTTCCTTTTACCACTCACATTTACAACCTTCACTGGGTGTGAGGTCAGCACACTTTTCCCCATCCAACATGAGCTAGTTTATAAATTTATTATCATCCCCACATTTTCCTCTATTGGGCTGATAAATGGATTAAATCCTCTAGCGGTGATGAATATCCAGGGAGGGGTTAACGGGCTGTGGATTCGAGCAATTATAATGTGGACAAATCATTTTGCTTTAATTAGATCTTGGAATATCTGATAAGATACCCAATCGCAATTTTCCTTTTTTGCAGCTCTGTGCCAGCGAGATGAAAAAGATGCTAACTTAATCAAGCAAAGTGAGAATTTGATATGAACTGAATCTTTCCATTGATCTTCTGCCCACCAGGTGGTATTGAATAGCCTGAGTTTAAATGCTTGCATGTGATACTGCATAACTTAAACTGACCAGTAGAGATGTGCCATGTTTGCAGATTGGACGGCGTGAGGGATTTGTGGTCTCTCTTTCTACTCCTGCTCAATAAATCAGTCTTGCTTTTAGGCGCCCCTGCAAGCTTTGGAAAAGCCCCCTGAAGAATCCTCTAAAGTAGGTCTTCTGCCTACCGTGGCTCATATTGTCCCTTACTATCACTCAAACAGGTCAGTCAGAAATAATATCCCCCAGCTTTTATTCTGCCTCCATGAGCAGTATAATCAATATGCTCTGGGTGTATTGTGCAGCTGGTGGGCGAGGCCGGGTGCTTCTTACAGAGAGGGCAAATGCACACCAGCATGCGCATATCCTGCAACGCACTAATGCACCTCAGGGCTCTGACATCAATTAAGAGAGACAATGGACAACTGGCCTGTGCATCGCAGGCTAAAGAGCTTGAACGCGTGAAGGGAATGTGGGCGTGTATGTCGTGAAAGGAACCGCCATTACTGATTAGACCTCTGTTGAATCGACATTTTGTCACCAATGTCTACCTTTTAGATCTGGGTCATTTTTCATCATCTTTTTAAAGGAATAGTTTGACATTTTGGGAAATACCAATATTCACTTTTTTTGAGAGTTGGCTGATTGGATTGATACATTCATGTTTGTACCAAGCGGCAACGTTCAGTGCTGAGACATGAAGCCAACGCGGTACAAAAAAACGTTTTGGTCTCTATAGCTAATTTCCTCATTCATGACAACTATACAGGTGGGGAATTTTTATACGAGTCATCCGTTTAAATTATATTAAACCTCAAAGTGAGGCATTATTGCGGGTGTTGCCACTTTGAGTGACAGGTGGGTCGCCGTACCAGGTCTCTAGTTGCTAGCTGTCTGCTCTGCTGCGTCACCCTTGGCCCGCCTCAGCTCCACCGATTCACCTCTTTGCCCATTTTTGGATTAGCTGTGAGTTTGGCTGCGTCGTCGCTGCCAAGATGGCGACAACCGGAGCCACCCACTTCGAGCTTCACAAGGGCTCTTCAGAAACCTTTGGGTGACGTCACGGAGAATACGTCCATATTTTACACAGTCTATAAAATAAACCACCACGTAAAAAAAACACAATATGTAATTTTTACACTTAGTTTTTGCACGGAATAAACAAGGCAGATATAGCATATTAATTAGCGAGCTACAGAGGTTCTGGTAGGTGGATTTTGTTACCTTTGGACAGAGCCAGGGTAGATGTTTCCAATTCTTATGCTAAGATAAGCTAACCGGCAGCTAGCTGTAGATTCAGAATAAGTGTACAGGTATGACAGAAGAATCGATCTTCCCGTCTAATGTGAAAGCAAATAAGAATTTTTAAAATGTGTTAAATGTTTCTTAAACTATTTCTTTACGGGTCATACTGTCCTTCCCACAGAGTCATCTTAAAAGGAAAAGATTTGGTTTTTTTATAATTAATTTCCTTTCTTATAATATACTCTACTAGATGTTTATTATTATTTCACATTAATAAATCAGTTTTATCTCACTTTTCTGATCTCTGATGATATTAATAATAGTGATTGTTCTGTATAGATCCTCTGGCGTCACAATATCATTTTCAGACCGGGTTATGTGTCTGGCCTGTCTGGACACAGTTGGAGCTTTCCCATCTCTGTCTCTCTCGCACCTACCGTTCTTCTAATAATAGTAAAGCTGTTGCCAAGGTACAAATGGTGAAACTCAATGTTTTATTTATTTTGTTCGCTCAAATGGATTTCCTAGCCGAGTGTCAGAACCTTAATCTGCAGCAGGGATGCCGGTCGACGCCCACATCATGTTTTCATTTATGCCTTCTTGTGAGTGGGGGTTGCCGTTAGAAATTCTTATTATTCTGGAAATCAGGGAGCAATTCTCTATTTCCACAGAAGCCATGTTCCCCATCACTCAATCTAACGTAAATGACATATGCATTTATACATATACTGGTAGAAACAGCTGAACATTTTCTTTTATATTTTGTTGTATTCAAAATATTTCTGGATAGTAGAATTCTTAATAATGAGTTATTGTTCATAATAATTATAATGTTGTAACTGAACTGTTCTTTTATGTGTCATTTGGTTTTAAAAGATGTCATGATGCTTTCCGCTCCACAAGCAGCAGGATTGGCTGTGACCACAATATATTTTCCACCCTCCTGCTTCCACCGTCCACACCTCACTGCACACGGCTGACTTCAGGTATGCTTGTCGTGCGCTTTTTTGGCCCACCTTAATTGGGTTTCCCCCTGAAGTACTTCCAGAAAGACGACGGGATGATGTATCAAAAAGCCTCCAGATCAAATCAAAAGCTCTTGTGTTTCTCCTGATCGCTGTAACCGAGCAAGGGTGGGCAGGGCATGGCTGACATCCCAGAGTCATGGCGGGGAGCTGGAGTCTGGAGAACCAGTGTGTCTTCCTCTCCTCTCTCAGAGAGCTCTGTTTGTCACTCGCTATCACCGTCTGTCACGCCACAGAGCGCCGCGGCCACACTCGCATGCATCTTTCCATCCTGGCCATGATGGCATTTCCCTCCCTCACATACTCAGCACCTCAAAAGGGAAACATGTCATCCTTCCCTTCTCACATGGTGCTAAAAAGGCCCCGCTCCCCCCGAGGGAGCTCTACTCATCCTCTTCCGATCGATCGGCTGAAACCTCGCCTTCATTCATCTACCTATCTATCCGTCTTCCTGTCTTTACGCCTCGCCATTTGTCTCCAGTCTTTACCACTTGTCTGTATGCTCACTGAGGATCTCTCAATAGCTTTTGTTGGTAATCAATATGTTGTGGCCATCTCTGTTTGGAATATAAATAATGAATATTAGTGGTTTTAATGAGGATTTAAAAAGGACAGCCTGATGCTGATGTATTCATTACATACAGCGAGTTGAATCCCTGCTACAGATGCAAATCTTTGTAATGTATGCCGCATGTTTGGATTTTGCTTTCCCTAGCAGTTCTCTTCCAAATGTTCCTTAGATTGCTTTTTTCCTCCGCATTCAACCCCCCACGCGAGGACTATTGATCGTTCCAGTGCACTAATTATGCTGCTTGGCCTTGGATGTCTCTGTGAACCGCAGTCAGTCTTTGATCAACATGTCTGGATGTCTTGCGTTACCATTAAAAAAAAAGGAAAGAAACTGTTTTGATTACAGAGCATGTTGGGATTTTGACTCCTGATCTTAGTAAAACCTGTGTGACACCTTCTTAAATGACCAATCTGTCCATCTAGAGCTGCTTCCTGTGCCATACAATGAGCTCTTAACTTGGCTGATCAGCACCTATGTGTGGGTGTGTATGTACAGTATGAGGGCAGTATTTACATATGCATCCATGCATATGCGATTATTCTGTATGTATGTGTGAGTGTGCACGCGCCTGTGGGCAAAAGTACAGGTCGGTACATCCTGCTCTGCCACCATCTGTGCTCAGGCAGGCAACAGGCCACTTCATACACACTCACCCTCTCCATATACAGTACAGCCACATAGCTCTGTTTGTGTTTGTTGATCTTTTGCTTCGTTCAAATATGAAAATGTCTTCAGTTCTAAATAAAAAATATGTGCCAGTCTGATGACGACACATTTAATTACATTGTGCTATCAATGTATTTGAAATGTATACTCGCATTAATGAAAGCTACTGTGTGCTAGGGCTGCACAGTTAATCCATTATCAATCACGATCACGATTTCGGCTTTCCAAAATTAAATGAATATGATGGACTGCGATGTTGACGTTTAAAATGCGTGGTCCGCCCATAGAAAACTCCGCTGCATATCAAATCAAGCGCTTCCTAAACTAACAGCCATCCACCAGGGGGCAATTGACATGTTTTGGCTTCACTTTTGGGGAGCTGTTATGCCGCTGCACGTGAACCCTGAAGGTTCAAGGTTCTTTATTTGTCATATGTCAATTCCAGCAAAGCAGTCATTGGAAAAGAAAATCTTTGGTCTCAGGTTCCTTCAACAATGCTCATAAAATATGTATATATAAAAGGGGAAAACACACAAGTAAATGTAAAAGCAAAATGATAATCTAAGGCATGAAATTAATTTAAAATAAATATAAACATAAGTAAGTATAAAATAGAAATGTAAATGTAAATTTGTAATTTAGTTGATTTAGTCTTTCAGATGGGAAAACTAAATGCAAACAGCATGTAGTTTGTATATGCATGAGGAGAAGTAATATATGTATCCAGCAGTGTAAACAGGAATGTAGTATGTAATAATTAGAAGTACTAAAAACATATATACAGAGGTGTAGACAAGAATTTAGTAAGGCTGTCCCGAATACCATTTTTTGGGCTTCGAAGCTTCGATGAGAAATATTCAAAGCTTCGCGCTGCAGGCTGACATGTTCTTCTGTTTGTCTCCATCTTCCCCGTTTCAGTGCCGCTGCCGCACTAATGTACACGCACACACCACTACACACAACAAACCGCAATATCCATCTGACAATAACTAATAATAATTAATGTTGAATATGAATAATGTTGTGGGATTATTCCTTATTGCCACCAATTTCTACATTATTATTATTATTATTATTACTATCGCTATATCGTTCTATCTATCTATCTATCTATCTATCTATCTATCTATCGTTCTATCTACTTTATCAGCCTGTCATGTCTCATTTTGTGAGGTGATATTGTACATCACCATTTTTTCCACATTCAAAATGTGTCTTTAATTGACAGTAGATTAATATTAATAAAAGTATTATTATTATCATTAAATCACAACACATGTTGATGCACCAGTGGGAACACACGGGGGAATCCATGACCTTAAGGTTGAATTATACATGTATTTGCACGACATTACAGTTCCAGATACACCCTCACGCTGAATGCATTTCCATGATTAGAATTTCAGTTCCGTCTGTAATTGTCAGGAATAATGGCAGCAGATCGGGAATCAATAAGGAGCTGCGGAGCCGGTGTCACTGGTGACCTTTGTGTGCGCTCCGAGGGGCCTCAGCCAATGACATTTTAAGCACAAAGGTCCCCGTGGATAAGCACTCATCAGGCGATGTGTAAATGACACTCTTGGCAATCTCTGTGTGTTTCTAAACAGTGCTCAGCCTGGCAGAACACATAGATGCACCGAAGCAGTGCATGTTTAGCCTGAGTCGTGTCTATACATAGCAGCAGAAAATATTGCAAATGGGTTAGAGACAGGTTAGAGAAAGATGCAGACATTGCAGGCATTAATAATTCAGTTGTTGGGTAAAGTATGCAGACCTGCATTATAAGCCTTAATGAGCTGAAACATCTGTCTGCCTGGGGCACGTTGTGACCCTCTCCAGCCCTGTCCATTGTAGTCCTCCGTTTGGCACTACTTCCTGTCCTCACCTGCAGGCGCCCTCCTTCTTTGCGCTCTCTCCCAGGGAGTAAGGCTTAGTCGTGCTCGGTATATGAGGATGCACACCCCCAGTGTCACTACCATCTGCCAGCTCCCCCCGGGGCACCAGCCAGGTGCTGGGCACGCTCTCACACCAGCTACGCCACAACAGCACCGCCTGCTGCGATCAGCCTCGCCGTGCCAACTGTTGATCATCACGTCCTCTCAGTCCCGCCCAGAGACTCATTATTAACCCAGGGACACCACACTGTGCTTAATATAGATTTACAGCAGACTAAAGATGGATTCAGAGTAAATTTTTGATGAACGCAGATAATTTCCTGAAGCCAAATTGAGCCCTTTGTTGTGTTGTTGCAGTGCTCCTCCTCTGTGTTCGCTGCAGGTCTCCCGGGTTGTTTCCCCTCGAGATGCAGCTTGTGTTGAACCACAGCTTTCAGTTTCTGCACTGTCTACGCTACCGTGTTTACTGGAGCTGCTGCTCTGATGTTGGAGTACTACTCCATAACCACTGAAACATTGGGACTAAAGTCAAATATGTACAGTGAGAAAATTGAGAAACTAAACTGTTGTTAAATCATGAATGTTTACACAGGTTTTAATGTGCCGTGAATCCTTCCAGCAGTGTTTCTACAGTGTTTGCTATGTGTTTGTGATGTATGCAGATAACTCATCCATGGCTCCTCCACCAGGAGCTACACAGGAAGCTGATCTCAGAAACAGGGCAGGAGGGGATGAAGGTGGAGGAGCTCCCCTAAGGGTGAGTGAGGAGCTTAATTGCTTCTGCATCACTTTGTAATACTTAGTTTTATACAGCTTTACTTACATTATCCAGGTGGTACAGGATGTGTTGTTCAGTATCGTCATGACAACAGCCATTCTTTGTGTTTCTCTTGGTGCCTTCAAATGAAACTCGTGAGCTCGTGTTTACAACATGTGACATCGTGTACACGATATGCTTGGCGTTCAAGTGGTTAAGTCGTGAAGAACACCGCTGCTAAGCAACGGCAATATTAACGTTACTGTCGGCGTCTAGAAGCCACAGAGGTTAACAATTTAGCAAGCTAGAAAGTGGGAAACATAATGCAGGAAATGCAAAGGCATAATGACAGAGGAAAAAGATGAGGCTGTTGGGAATATCAACATTTTCCTCAGACATATTATAAAATTACGAAGAATTACAACGTTCATATGGACTCTTCTCGTGAACACGGTAAACACGACCCCATTTGAAGGCACCATGTTTCCCTTATTGTTGTAGATATACTGTGTATACAGTAGAAGTGTGGACATTTCAACACTTCTACTGTATATGCAGCAGCATGTCTCATTAATTCAGATCTGAGTCCAGTCACAACACTGATATCTTTTTACCTCGTCAATGATATTTTGTTCTGTCAGAAATATCCATATAGGCTATAAGAGAATATTAAAATCACTAAACACTGCAAATCATGAAGTAATTGCTTTGTGGCAAACAGCCTCTGTAAGTAATTTTTCTTGCATTATACAAGTTCAATAATTTTAATAATAGTAGTAGTAGTAGTATTACTCCTAGTATACACATTACTTACTTCTAGGATAACCATTTACTGTATATCATCTTAAAAAGATGAGGCTCTAAACCACAGTGGATCTAATCCCTCCTATTTTACTGCATTGATACATTTGATTACTAGGGCTGCTCCCTCTTAGTTGATTAGTTGACTGATCGGTCATTTTGGTCTTAGTCGATCAACATTTCTTTAGTTGTTTAGTTGTTTTTTATGCTTTTTTCATGCTGAATGACTTATTTCCAAGAATCTTATGAGCACATCTCTGATAAACACAAGACTTAAAGTGGTGCTTCTGTGTGATTCTTTGTGAAGAAACTAAGTTTCACAGATCTGTTGATTAAATCAACTAATCCATTAGTCGACAAAATAGTATGAGTGGTCGACTTTGGTCGAGGACAGCTCTAGCTCTTACAGTCTGCATATTTGGGGCTATGTTCATCCCTGTTTTGTTTTCAGTAGATGCTTTTATGGTAGAAAACGCAATGTTGTTAAGCTTAGTCACTAACATAAAAAAGAGCTAAAAACATGTTTGCTTTCTCAAAGATTCAACCATAACAGAGCACATATTCAGGTCTACTTTATCACAAGTCAATTTTCTTTTCATTTTTTTCCCATGGTGCGCCCCCGATAGCTGTGGGGCCACAGGCCTCACTTCTCAGCTCAGTTACTCAAAAAATATGTGCTCCACTTGCCTGGAGAGGGTACTAAACACACTTT
Organism: Sebastes umbrosus; assembly: GCF_015220745.1. Classification (NCBI taxonomy): domain Eukaryota; kingdom Metazoa; phylum Chordata; class Actinopteri; order Perciformes; family Sebastidae; genus Sebastes; species Sebastes umbrosus. The sequence goes on from NC_051272.1 coordinate 17,556,680, forward strand.
ATTGCTCTTTAATAATTGCCTTTCAACATTATTATCTTAATGCAACCCCTTTTTATGGGATCTGAGAAAATACCATTTACTAGCTCTCGGGAGCAGAGTGACAATCTTCGATGTGATGTGTGTTCCACCTTTGTGTCCCGGTCTGTCTCTCTCCTGCTGTTTGGCTCCTTTATGAGGCCTGATTCATTGGCAGGCTGTAGCCATATGATATTAATAGATCTCTTTCCAGCCGGGATGGCTCTCTGGCGGGTTATGCTTGTAAGTATTATGCCCCCGGACAATGATTCTCAAAAAGGCATTCCCCAGACTGTCACTTCAGTTTTATTTTGCAAATAACTGCAGATCTTTACAGAATTTGTCACTATGTGGCTGAGTTCCTTTATACTCTGCTAGACTGTAGAAAATCAAAAGTTCTTGTTACTGCAACCCAAACTTGGCCTTGTGTTCAAGGTCACAATGTATAGCTGCATAGAGGGGGACTTCATGCATAATGTATACAATATAGCATTCATTGCTAATTAGCACTAACAGGAAAGGATGCCCCCAGATTTCCCCTGATTTTAGTCTCATTTGCATAAATATAATGGGGCACAAGAGAGTGTAAAGCCCAACGTCTGTCCTCCCCTAGGGGAGGAGGAGAGGTGTTACTGGGATCTGGGTGCACAAGTGATAATTGTTAGAGATCTGTTATTCTGATGCCCAGACCATAAACTAGACGGTGTGAAGTGAACAAAGAGACTCTGGCTAGCGAACGAATGCACCATGAACCTGAAAATGACGCAATAGAAAGATGAAGCTCAACTAGATTTTGAAAAATGTGTAGATCAATTAGTTTGTGTTCAGGGCACCAGTACAATTTGCTTTATTTTAGTTTGACAGGTGGATATTTTCCACTGTAATTAATGCGGTGACAGTGAATAAATGCTTGTTTTAGACAGATGTAATAATTATTCAAGACTGATGGCAATGCTGATGAGAGCGCACTCCAGTGATTCATCTTTCTGTATAAATGTAAAAGGCTTTGATGGAAGACTCTTTTAACAGTTGCGTTACCTGAAACTGGGAATCATAAAACGAGGCTTGAATAATGGTGAGGATTTGGGGGTGGGGGGGTTTGAGGGAAGGGGGTGATATATTATTCACAGGGGTGGGGGCCTTAAGTGCCAAATTAATTTGTTTTTTCTTTCCAGTTGGACGGCAGAATAAATGGGCGCTGTCAGTCGTGCAGTAAAGTGCCGCGCATTCATTTAGACAAGTGTTATTGCTGCACTGGAGCAATACGGTTTTGGCGAAGCAGGGCCAGCCTGGTGGGTGGAAGCTGTGTAATTATCTCTGGTTCCTATGATGGCAATGATTGCTGCAACAGCCAAGTGGTCCCAGAGCACAGCAGGTGTGACTGTCAGGCTGCAGGTTGGCGGGTCTGGGAGTGCACATGAGCAGTCGGGGTGGTTGTGACTGAATGGACCAGTGCCTAGATTTGATTTTTGTTCATTTGTGATGACAATAGCACACTGGTAGTTACTTGTGCAAATAACTTGAGTTTGATTTATTGCATGGTGACGAATATAGCTGTGGAATCCAAAAGGGACCAAACACCATCCAAACACTTTCAGCCTCATATCTGGCCTGCTGTATTACCTCCTCCTATACCATCAATGATCTGTATAATGATCTTGAAAATATCTAGAACAGATTGGTGTTGACAGACATGGCGTGGCACTGATTAAAGCAGACCAAGCAGATGTTTCCATTTTTTTTCCATTTTTCCACCATTGCTTCTAAGCAACTCTGACAACATGCAAACGCAGAAACACAGACATCTGCTGCGTTTCAAAGGACCAGCAGAACGGAAAATGAATACTAATGTCGCTGGACCGTATTTATCTGTCTGACATTCAAAAGAGCTAAAATGCTCCGCTCGTTCTCTGTGATTCAGAGGAAACTTTGAAACATGCAGGACTTTCAGTGTTGTGAGTCAGATAGTGGATATGACAGATGTTTGCCAAGAGATATGTTTTTCTATTGATGCTCACACACAGCTTGGATTGAGAGATCTTCTGCTGGTTTATTTTCTCTCTCTGAATCCCTGTGTCAATTTCTTTCTGTGCTGCAGAGGCTCAACTATGGACAGACAGAAGCATATAATAACTTTTGCAGAAAAGTAATTTTAACTCGCAAGCACAAGGTATACACACAGTAAACAAATACACACTGCATGTACAGTTTACACAAAAGAAAGATGCACAAAACGGGGTTTTGTCCTCTTCTGTTAGTCTCTGCAGTGCAAATACTCACCAGTGCAATGAAAATCCTAACAAGGCTACAATTGGCTTCAGCCTGACAGCGAGTCAGAAGCAGATCTGTTCCTCCTCATACTGTTGTGTGGTGAAGACACTGTTTGAGATGATCAACACTTACTCGGCTGACTAATGAGGTGGATTCAGAAGGGGCAAAGGGGTGGGTTGAACGTCTTTGTTAAGACGGGCCTGCAGCCCCTTTCTTTGCAGCCTGCTCCCGTGGGAGGCCTCACAGACTGCCTAATTGAATCAAGTACACATGGTGCCTCCCCCTTCAACACTCGGCCCCTCCCCGTACGAGAGGAGCGAGGAGGAGGAGAGCTCCGGCTTTGATGCTTTTGTTCTCCTCAGCCTCATGGACAACGCCAGGGGGGCTTCACCGCAACTGGTTGCCCGCTGCTGGATGGAGAGGCTCATCATCGCTGCAGCGCTCTGACAGTCGCTATCTCTGCAGCTGTTGTCACTGCACTCCTCTGCTGAGGCAGAAGATTGGTGTGTTAGACTCTGCAACACCATAAATTACTAGTCCGGCTTTGGATAGATGGAGCTGGCCCAGCCAGAAAGATCGAAAGGTTCAATAGCCCATTAAATCTGTATTTAATAGAACACAACACCCCCACAATATAATTCATATGTCAGTGGGCAGGTGGCCCAGGCGAGCAGAACAAACAAATGTTAGGAAGACGAGGACTGTGTGACTACGCATAGCTTAGTGCCTTGTATTTCCTCAGTGGCCTCGTCTTTGCTTTTCCTCAAACACGCCCAGACGCGGACTACATGTCCTTGGTGCTCGTCGCAGTTCAGCACCCTCATTTCAGAGACACAGATTGGAGTTGTGCTTCAAGGAAAAGTCTGCTTATTAGATGGCCTCCAGATGCCAGGTTAATGAAGGATCCATTTGTGAGCCAACATTCAAATATGCAATATACAGAGCAGAGAGTCTCTGAGACGTATGCTGCCTCATCCTGCTGGCTGAGCTGATGTCTAGAAATGTCATGTAGTATGTTTATTCACATAAACATGTCTGTCATGCTCCAGTTTGTATACTTTGATCTGAGTCCCTTTAAAGGGCATGATAATGGGATTTTCTATGTTGGTTTGAATATTTGTGTCATAAAACAGTCACTAGTATTTTACCAGCTAAACACAGGGAGAACAGTACAGCTGTTCTGCTGTAATTTTCTGTGTATAATCCTAAATTTGGACCATCCTTCAAAACTCTTTCTTTAATTAAAATAAGACCATCTGTAAAGCTGACTGGGCTCCTAAGTATTTTTACTAGACTCCCTCTCCAGCCAGTAACTCAATCATAAAGTCGTGCCCGGAAAGCACTATTGCAATGAACTTGGGTCAGATATGTTTAAGAGGCTAGAATGTAATTGTGGGGAACAGCTGGATTAGTCCAGGGAATGTGTATCCGCTCCTAATGATATTAGATGGGAGTCTGGCGAATACCTTCCAGCACACAGCTCTCAGTTTGATGAGCAACAGGAACGAGATATTTTCAGTCAAACATGATACAGGCTCCGTCTGCTAGACCGGCATGTGAAGTCAGGAGTCTTTCATTTCAAGCGTATCATAACCGCTGGAATTATGGAATTATTTCTTAATCATGTTTGAATTTCTGTGATGTCAGTATTGAAAATGCTGATAGCTCCGAAGCCAGCGGTAATGCATTGACTGTGTGATGGAGAGCTCAACTGGGTGTGGTGCTCTTGCCTGGGAGAGAGAGTATGAGTGAAGGACCCCTCCTCCTGGTTTGCCTCAAGCAGAAAAGATAGGATAGTCATTGGGAGAATGCATTGATGTTTCATTCTGTAAGTCCTGCTGCTAGAGCATCAATACTATGTGTTGTCTAAACCAGGGTATCCCAATTTTTTTTCTTAAAAATGATTTACCTATTTCACAACAAGCCATATCTATATACCATGAGAAGAGCGAATTTGTGCGACCGTTTTTACTGCCATTTCTGCATCACCTTTTATTGAATAAGTAAAGCAGCCAATTCAAAGAGATATACATTTGATAAATCACAACTCTGTTTTATGCATATGTTACTGAAAACATATGCACATGTTAAATACTGTAGAAATGAGACCAAATAAATGCATTCAGGTGGAGTTAACAGGCTGTCGTTTTTCCCTCCCTGCAGTAAAACAAGTCTTTCATATTAGATTCATGTTATGTCTGTTAGTGGGCTACAATTATCAGAACAATACGAACATTCAGGCTCATTCATGTGGCTGAAAGGTGCAGATATAAATGTTAAATAAAAGACTATGGAAGAAATTCTGCAAATTTATTTGGTGACGCTGATAAAATCTCCTTCGACCCACCTGTGGGGCCCAACCCAGTCTTTGGGAATGACTGACCTAAATTGTATCTGATGAGTATGAAAGTTACAGCACCTCTGCTGCACATACAACATACAGTAACACTATGATCAGGTTAAGTTATTTTAAAATATGTAGATGAATGGTGATGTTATTCTCTTTACTCATGTTGGATTTCTACTTGTAGAGTTATGTGTTTTAAACTACATATTGATTGTAAATCTACATGGGCTTTCAAAAGTCTTCTGACTGAGACTGATCAATATCCACTCTGAGTACAAATTTCAAATTCATCAGGCCTCCTTATATAGTATTGATTTTGTGCAATGGCTGCCCTGAAAAGAATCTGATTACTTTTTCCCCCATCAGTCAGAACAAACAGAAGCTTGGTAGCATAGATCTGCTGTGAATTAATACTTCCACTTTGCCTTTTTGTGATGTTTGACTGAATGGTAGAATATTAAGGAAGGAAAGAGAGGAACAGGATGAGGAACATTTTTATAAATGCTCTCCTTTGTATGTGTATTTTTGGCAATTTTGTGATTTCTCTGCCTCATCTACTGCTGAATAAAATGAAATTAACCTTGCAGAATTGTCATCCATTTGATTGTGAAACTGGTCTCTAAGCATCATCACCACTGCAATTATTCCAATAATAACAGTACGCATGTGTGAAATCCTTTTATGTATTTTTTATTGGCAGGGCTGTGGTACTCCCTGCAGGCAGGACCCCGGGTTCAGACGCAGCATAATGTATGCAGTGCTACTCCAGCAGAGCTGCGGTGTACAGTAATTTCCGAGCCTCCTGCCGCCGGGCACTGTTGAGGTTTGAGAGTATTGTAGATGGAGGGACGGCAAGTGTGGAACTGGTCCTGAATAGTAATAGCTTCACAGACACACTTTGCAGCTGTGCAGTTTAGACACAGCAGAGTGAGCAGAGTCTCTCAGCGATTCTCACACACAGAGGTTAGTGTCTGTCTGTTGGTCGATCAGCTGACGGGAGATGAAATGGGGCCATAGTGACATCTGGTGGCTTTGTATTGTTACTGTGAGGTGTGTTGAGGATTGTGATCATCGGGTTTTGTTTTTTTGGCCATTACAAACACATTGTTCAGTGAGAAATTATGTTTTAGAAAACAGTGTAAGAACACCAATTAGTAAAAGAGATTGGGTTGAAGTTGGCTATTTTAGCTGCTTTAACTGAACAGTGTGTGCAGGGGGATATATTGGCAGAATTTTAATATAATATTTATAGTTTTCTTTAGTGTATAATGACCTGAATAAAAGAATTGTTGTGTTTTTGTTACCTTAGAATGAGTCGTTTATATCTACTTAGTGAGCGTGTCCTCTTCACAAAGGCTTATTGAAAGAGGCTGGCACATGGTCTTGAGCTACGTCTTGAGCTGTGGTCGTGCGTTGCTATTGGCTCAATTTCGGCGAGTGCAGACCAGACTTTAAAGCGCATGTGTTGCATCCCCAACAATATGATGCATGTCATCTCCTCTTTTCACCCTCCTTGCTCTCGACGGAGTCCGCCATCTTGCACGGCCATGTTTCTACAGTAGCCCAGAATGGACAAACCAAACAGTTCACTTTTTCTGTTTGGGCCAATAATGTTACTCGCTCCCATCACCGCCGCTCACTCTCTCTTGCTTCACCACTCACTTCCCACGTACACACACTACGCACTGGCTCTGCTTCAAATGACCTACGCTATTCTTACAACAACTGGCGCTAGAGAGGGTCATCCACATTTTTGCGTCAGCCGTCGTAGTTCTTCTACATGCTTGGCACACGGGACAGCCTTCATTTGGTTGCAATCTGCAACCTCATTGCTAGATACCGCCAAATCCTGCACACTGCTTCTTTAACTGAATGTCTAAAAGCTTTTCTTATGTAGAATATATTCTTCTTTTGATTTTAACTCCAACCATGACTGTATGGCTTCTCTCTTTCCTCTTAAATGCCCTCCTGCCATGCTGTTGGGATTCCCCATGTCTGTGTTGAGCCAGAAATTGAAGACATTCTGTAGATAATATAATCAACAAGGCCAACAGGCATTTGGGGCTGTCTAGTATACGCAAGTCTAGGACTGAAATGTAGGCAGGACCAAGGTGCTACAAGCCGGCCTTGACAGACAAAAGCAGGAAGAAAGGCTATGGAGCAAACCAGGCATGTGTGGGAGGGGGGGTCATGAATGTGGGCGGTTCAGTCTGAGTCTAAATACAAGAGCTGAGAGCTTCAGAGACCTTGAACACTGAGGGTCATCAGAAGCCAAGGTTCTGATGGCTGTTATAAGGAAGAGCCGCGAGCACGGGTTTATTATTACCCACATTTTAATCAGTGTTTCTTATGTGGCAACAAAATACCAGAAAGAGACATTTATGTAAATTTCCACTTCGACTTACCTCACGGGCACCAAACCCTGCACAAAGCACTCCATGATTCCACATTTAACAGGCAGCGGAGTCATTAAGACAGCTCTTAGCAGGCTTATTTACTGCTAATTCCTCAGTTGTTTACCTCGGTCTCCTGTTGTTCTCTGATAAGGGCGGAGTGGGGGTTGCATGGAGCTCCTTGGCTCCGGTCTGGTGTGCAGGTTGGGCTGGGCTGCTGTGTTTGAAGTGCCATGCAGGGGCCTGTATCTATCCTCCGCAGCCGGAGCGGACCGTGTAGAACAGATTTAAAGCTATTCAGCTATTCCCACCTCAGCTAAACGTGTGACCTCTCTGATCTGAATACAGATGTGCTGCTGCTGTTGCTTCACAATGAAGCTGTTCCAGCAGCAGTGTCAGCTATTGTCTAGCTTGTCTTGTATCAGCTCAGCTCCAGCTAATGGCCTGTCGTCTGTCCGTCTATACAGGGCTGGCCATCATGAAGCCCTGCTGAATAGCACAGCCTGCTCATTAAAGATCAGAGCATTGTCCTGCACAAAATAACAGTTGAAGGGTTAACTTCTCTATTGCGCGCTCTTATCTGATTTTAGAAATGTAAAGGATGTACCTAGTATGTCCCGTCACCCCCTCCGTGCTTTTGCATGCCTCGGTCGATGTGGAGCTAATGTAAGTCTTTAACCCTCTGATGGACCCCCGGCTAATGCCATTACTTCCTCTCTACACATGACAAATGGTCTTTTCCAAGGCTGCATAAAAGCTATATAACTGATGGATGCATACCAAACAGCACTCTAAACAGCCATCTTCTCCACAGTAAAGTACACACTGGAATGGGAACAATTTATGTGGTCATCATTTGGGTCCATTGACCTTTCTTTTAATGGCAGTTGCTCTCCTGACCCGTTCTCCCAAACTGGGATTATCAAGATGCAGGGAGTTGGCTTTCAGACACAAAGCGTTCTCCATATCCTGACGGGATCTGGGGTGGACGTTGGTGTTTCCCTCCGAGCTTCATAATCACATCACTTGTCTGACCTCAGACCCGTGTTTTCGGGAAGGGGCGTGTGGCTGGGTGTTGACATCATTGCATCACTTGTCTGCCCTCTTGATGTAAATTCAATCCAACTGACAGTCCTGCCAAAATAGGAATGATGTATTATACAACAGGCACGCCTTCCGCTCTCTCATCCATCTTCATGCCCTTTTCACAGCCTCAGACACGATGTGGCGTGCTTTTAATTTTAAGCTAAGATGTTTAATTTATTTGGATTTGTTTGTTTTTGCCAGACAATCATCGGGTAACACTTTATATTATTTTTATTATTATTATTGATTAATGTCCTTGAAATAAAGCATTAGTTACTAGGTAATAATGCACTTATATGTCCATATAAGATGCTTGTTAACATTATTATGTGTTATAATCAGAATCAAGTTTTATTCATCAAGTATGTACATACAAGAAATTTGAAATATAAATAGAAACAGCAAGGAACAAGGACAACAAAGCTGGACAAATAAAGGTAAATAATAGACAGAGCTGTTATGTACACAAGTAGTGGAAAAAATAGGTGTATATAAAAATATTTTAGAAATATTTATAAAAAGCACCAATGACCAACAATCAAATTAGAATTAAATAAAATGTGTATATATAAATCAAGTGTTATTTAAGTGTAAACAATCATTTTTACAAAACCTACTGAAAAGTTTGTTGTTGCAGTTTGTGTTTACTACTTCTCTGCTCAGTTTCATACATATCTCCATATCGTTCACTCTTGGGGGTCCCTTTTGGGTACAAGCAACATTAGCGTTTGGATGTTTCTCTGAACTATTCAACAGCAAGCTGGCTTCGGTAAATGTCAACTGGTGTGTTCGTCATTAAGCTTCGGTTGTATAGCATTTTGGAAAGGTCACGTTGAGCCGGCGGGGGAAAGCAGTCACCGATACTCGCTGTGCTGTGGCTGACTGCGACCTGGACACCGGCCTGCTGTTGGCACGGCTGTAGGGCTGGTTGAGATTGCTTCACTGTCCCCAGAGGCTTAGTCATACTGCTTATACAAGTTTGATTAGGATACAGGAAACAGACAGGATTTACAGGAAACATTAGAAATTCAATGGCCTCCATAAATTATAGACTTGGTATGCTGGCTTGGTGTCCCCACATAAAAAAACAATTACACTTATCTCTTCTTGTCATGGTGAAATGTAACTAAGTTACTGTACTTAAGTACAAATTTAAAGTACTTGTACTTAAGCTACTTTATACTTGTACTGCATACATTTCAGAGGGAAATATAACTCTTTATTTCACACTGAAGCCTCCAGGAAAGCTCATTGTTTGACTGATTTTAACTGAAGGTAGACGTGATATTGGGGGCTAAACAAAGGAAGGAACAGGCTCTACTCATTTTCTTTGTATTAAGTCTCTTGAAATCCTTCAGGCTGTTACCAGCCAGGAGCAACGGCCAATTGAATTACCACATCAGGTGCTACCTGAGCTCCTGTTTGCTTGTGGTTAGAATTAACAGGAGCTCTTCATCATGCAAAGTGTATAAGTAGATATTACCAGTTAGTGTGATCTAGTCAAGAAGTACAATCAATTCAGTAATACTCTACTACTGTCAACAATTTGAGGATTCAAATAGGGCTCCGTTTTCATTGTCATTTAATCTGTTGATAATTTTCTCAATTATCAATTTGTTTTTTGGTCTCTAAAATGTCAGAAAATGGTGAAAAATGTTTCCCAAAGCCCAAGATGACGTCCTCAAATGTCTTGTTTTGTCCACAACTCAAAGATATTCAGTTTACTGTCATAGAGGAGTAAAGAAACCAGAAAAATATGCACATTTAAGAAGCTGGTATCACAGAATTTTGACTTATCTTTTCTTTAAAAATTACTCAAAGATTATAATAATAGTTGCCGATAGTTGACCACTAATCGATTAATCGTTGCAGCTCTAGAGTCAATATATGTTGGTTTGTTAAAATCTGGAGGTCATGTTTTAGCTTTATTTCCACCACCCCACTGTTGTTACTGAGCTGTATTTGCACTCTTTCACCCACACTATTCATTACGCACGGGGCTGACCCTGCTTTTACGTGCGTGCCCTGTTTGTTTATGGAGCACTGTGGTTTCATGACGGCATAACCGTAATTGACAGATGTTGATTTACAGATAATCCTTGGCTTCGGTCCCACTGTGGACCTCATAAGGAGTGGGCTTGGCTGCCAGCCTCACACGTCCTTGAGTCAAAGCAGCGTGTTGCCCTTGACACACACCTCTCTCTCCATCCCTCCTCTCACTCTGTGTCGTTCTCTCTCTAGTGCAATATTTTACAAACCTTTATACCCGCATAACGGCTTGCTGCAGATTTTATTTTATTTTGCTGACAGGGCACGTGTATGATTACATATGGGGCAAAATGTCATTTCCTCAGGGGAGTCCAGTAATTAAATTTTTTGGTGACACATTTTAGTCACAGCTGGTTGAAACAACAATTAGTTGAAATTCAATTTAGCATAATTCAATGTTATTGTAAGTAGAGTCTAAATGCAGATCAATTATTACCAATTTGACAGAATTAGAATTTAAATGTGAATTTCCCCAGATATAACTCAGAGCTACAATTAATTACTTTTATTGTTTGGTTTGCAAAGTGTATAACATAATTATGCAATTATTTCACATTTTTAATGCTACTCTATAATATAACTATGAAATATGTACAAGTTATATTTATTATCTTATGTAATATGCCCAATGTCTCTACTGGATATCAATATTAATGAAGCTTTTAGACATTTTCCCAGCACATCCTGTGTGTAAAACCATCTGTCTCCATCTGTATTCACATCTCCATCAACCACTAGGTGAAGACAATAGGGCTGCAACTAACGATTATTTTCATTGTACATTAATCTGTTGATTATTTTACTTGATTACTTGTTGGTATAAAATCTCAGAAAATGGTGAAACATGTTGATCAGTGTTTCTCAAAGCCCAAGATGACGTCCTCAAATGTCTTGTTTTGTCCACAATTTAAAGATATTCAGTTTACTGTCATAGAGGAGTAAAGAAACCAGAAAATATTCATATTTAAGAAGCTGGAATCAGAGAATTTAGACTTTAAAAAAAAAGAAAAATACTCAAACCGCTTAATCGATTATCAAAATAGTTGGGGATTAATTTAATATTTGACAACTAATCGAATAATTGTTACAACTCTAAATGCCCTGACACACCAAGCTGATGGTCGGCTTGGTGTTTCAGGGCAATGACCTCGAATAGTTAAGGTTAGGATAGGTCGTCGGGCAACAAGTCTCGTGAGAGATTCTGCAATTTCTGCAGATCTCAGATCGGATTTTGCAATTTGTGGGTTACCTTATAGACAAGACCCCATCTAGAGGCTGTTGTCAAAAAAGCCTCAGATTTGCATCTCTTTGCTTCTATGCTTTTTGTACAGACTACCGCGGCCTGCTGGTGGGGAGAGTTATTTTCTCTCACGCATGCGCAGAACGTACGTGTTAACTGGCTGTCGGCTGTAGTCTTTGCAGCGTGCTCAAACGCAACTTGTCGGCCAAGACAAAAGGTTACGTGAGGCGACGCAAGAGTCTGCCTTCATTGCCGCTAGTTCTTTGATGTCAGCTTGGTGTGTCTTGGCCTTAAAACACAAAGTGCATAATTATGAGCGACCAAAACTAGAATATTAGAAGTGAGAAATGCCTTCTTGTTAAACATCAGTCGAACTATGTAACTCTTGCTTCTCTTTTCTAATCCTGTTATTTCTTGATTAAGATCTCCACTGCAGCAGCACAGACATGAAAGAGAAACCGCTGTGCTGAATTCCTGTGGTGACGAAAGACCAGCTGGGTAAACCACTAGATCTTCCTTTCTCCGTTTTTTTTATTAATTTTTTTTCCCTCCTTTCTGCTTCAGTTCTCCAACACCCCTTTTACCTCCATGGGTTTTAGCACACTACAAGTATTTCCGCTCGGCTTGTCATGCGTGGATGGCGCCATGGGACGGCTGAGGAGGAAGGTGCTTTTATAGGGTGGAAGGACGGGGAGGATGCTGAGGTCAAATGTGGGAAAAGAGGAAAAAAAGAGTGAAGTCTGGATCAGATGAAGGATTGAAAGGAAGAAATAAAAGGTGGTGGACAGGAATGGTGGAATATATGGATGTAGAGAAAGCTCCCGGGAGCTGCTTTGCTCTGGCAGGCTAATTGAAGCTCAGTGTGGCAGTGGACTCTGAGCTGTCACTCCAATGAAGAGCCCATTTGCTGCATTTTGCAGGCTGTGTGCTGAATTCTGATGATGCTACAGAAAGCCCAGACACTGTTTCACTGAGCCCCCCCCCCCCTCTCCCCCTCCTCCATCTACTGCATGGGGACACACATCCCATTCCCCTCCCCAGCTCCCCACAGATTATATGTAACAGGGTCAGAGGCATTCTGAACACGAGCAGCGACTGCAAAGCACAACGTGGATATGAATCATTTTGTAAATTTGTCGGGCAATCTCATGCATGATAATGTGATATTAGACTCTGCTGGAAGTGTTTTCACTTGTACAGGTTTTCCCCTGTTGGATTAGAAGAGATTATGTCTTCTAGCGGAGCACATAGCTGCAAGCATCCAGTGAATTATTTATCATGAATTAAAGCAGTCAGTTATGAAAATATTTATCTAAAAACTGAGCATAGTGGCCTTTTTATATGCAAAGCTGTAACTGAGATATCCATGCACATGGTCGTTAGTATTTAATTAAACCTACTTAAGTTTGGGTTTGGCTACTACACATAATGTTACTGTCCAGTTTTGCCCAGTCGGTCGTCCTTGTGTGTTAAATTGGTAGGATGAGGGTTAAATTCTCTGTTTACCTTTCATATGTATTCAGAACATACATGTAAACAACAGAATATTTTATTTTCATTTTACTTTGTTTCCACACGATGCTGATCAAGTATATATATAGATTGTAAAGTGAGTGCCAGACAGTCTTTTATATAATTGATGAGTCTTCCTTCCTGCCCTGTCTTTTATCATTTAGTCTCAATCAGATCTTGTGCCATCAATGATCGTCTATCCCGGCCTAATGAGCTCCCCAAGCAGGAGAGTTATTGATCCCTACTATTGAAGGTTCCACATTCATTTGCATATAAGCAAGTGCACACATACACACTTTAAACAAGTTAAACCTTAATTACTGTATGTAGCACATTTCATGCACAATGGAAACATGAAAAAAGTATACACACAACAATCCAGTTGCTTAGTGACACTCATAAAATGGCTAAAATATCAGCCTTTTACATTGGCTGTCAACTTTTCATTCCAACTGTATTCATCTTTGGGTTTAATTTTGCTTAAAGGTAGGAGACATTTCTATAAATTAACCTGGGGAGCTCTGTAGAAGAGCTCTGTAGAAGAGCAATTTCTGAAGAAATTGCAGTGTGAATGCTGGCTGCTGAAGAGCTGACGTTACGCTTAATTGCTGGCAGTTGAAGGACTATGAATGAGTTGGAAAATGAATTAGTATGAATGGGATTTGAAAGTTGAAAAATACCCATAATGTTTGAAAGATGTGGAATTTGTAATGTTTTTTTTGAGAAGCTGATGTTACACTGCATTGCTGATTTGAATCTGTATGAAGAAAGTGAAGTAGTTAGAAAAGTGGGAATGGGTTTAATCTGTATGAATATCATTGAAAAGTTGAATAATACCAATAGTGTATAAAAGATGTGGAATATTTTCAAGTTTTTAAAAAAAGTTGGCGCCACACTGCTTTGCTGGATGAAAGATGTGAAATATATTAAGTTTCGAATGGAGTATGAATCAGTAGATAAAGGTTGAAAATTCATGAAAAATCTGCTGGAAAAGTGGAATATTTTATCTTTCACTTTTTCTGAAATGTGTGTTGTTTTTGACACTTTGTTTAAATGTTTTTTGTTTTATTTTTCCAAAAACCTAAACCTAAACCACCCTAATTGTTGTTTGTTTTTAATCATTTTACAGTGTAAATGAAATTGAATATTTAATTTGTACAGTATTAGTGATCTGACGTCAGACTCTCACTGAGTTGAGTGAAGCTGGGAATACTGTAAATGCTCAGAGGGCGCCACAGGCTCTGCACAGCATGTCCCCTAGAAATCATTAGTCAGTCCCGCATCAATCTGCTTATCCAGGCTAAGACAGGATTCATGTGGGGGCTGATATTTACTGAGCAGGAACCTCCCTTTGATTCCATTGATTGTTACACGCTGCCTCCAGGTATAAAGATGAGGTTTGATTTTGTTTTCGTAACGCTCAATACAAAAGTGAAATGGTGGTAGAAGTACTACTGTTTTACTTAAGTAAAAGTAACAATACAACAGTGCAGAAACACAAGTAGTCCTTCATTCAGAATTCCACTTAAGTAAAAACGTTTTAGCATCAAAATATACTTCGTAAGTACCAAAAGTAAAAAATATTCATTATGCAGATTGGCCCATTTCAGTATAATTAATAATAAGTACAAGTACCTCAAAATGGTACAGTAACACAGTAATTGAGTAAATGTATTGAGTTACTTTCCCCCACTGCAAAAGAGGTATTTACAGATGCCAGATGTGAACAGATTGTGTACCGTTGTTTTGCTTTGTGCTCTGTTGAATATGTACTCTACAGTATTTTGTACATAACAGGAATCCCTCTCGTTGGCCTGAGAGTTGCTAAGGCTTGTGTTGTGGTTACAGGTTGATTGTTCTGATTCATGACAGAGCTCCAACCTTCACATCCACCATCAGTTACGTGTTTGCTCTTCTGATAACGACTCTGACACTTTCTGTTGGATGAAGACCTCAAAACAGACAAAGTCACTTAGCAACCTTGCAGCTGTGAAGGTAGGCTCTGGCGGTGTGGAGGTATGCGTGTCGGAGGGAGAGCCTGTAGGAAGATAATAGATAATGACTCTATTTCATGTCGTTTTCTTTTAACGTGTGCTACCTGGCAACCGCGATCATTGACAGTGTACATTGTGTATGCAAGGCTCATACTTGAAGGGCTTTAGGGCTATTGACTGAGAGCTCTCTTGTTATAGAGTGGGTACTGTATGCATAGTGATGTAACAGCCTTTATATTATACAGAGATGAAGAGGAAGAACAGGCCACACACAAGCACAGTGAGTATTGAGAGGTCATAGCTACAGTGCTTTTTTGGGATAAAAGCTTTTTTTTTCTGTAAAAACACAACTGGTAGATTTAATGTTGCCATTGCAGATGTGCAGTAGTCCTCCCACATTGTTATGGAAGACTGGTCAGCACCTTGCTTGGACAACTTAACAGCCAACATTTTACCTTGCTTGTGGTTTCTGATTTCCATTTAACCCTTGCGTGTTGTTGAAATTGGCTTTACTTCCTTGTGGTTTGGAGTCCCACAGACCCGATTACTGTAGCCTGTGTGTAGTAATAATTCGATTGAAAAATCAATCAAGTTGAAGCCCATAGTGTAGGAAAATGAAATATTCAGGAGGTTTATATTTGTTCCCTTTGGCACAAACTGGACTTGCATATTTGATGAAGGTGGTGTTACTTATGCTTGGGGTTGATTAGACCCCACAGAGGTCAAACCCCTATTACAGTCATTCCCAAAGACTCGAGGTGGGTCGCAGGAGATTTTATTAGGGTCGCCAAATAAATTTGCAGAATTTCTTCACACATATCTGCAGTACACCTTTGAGCCACATGAGGGAGCCTGAATGTTTGTATTGTTCTGATACAGGCTGGTCTCACACGCTGTTTCGTAGCTATACCTACGAAAAGTAATGCACCGTTATTTGTGTATATTCCACAAAATCAATTTGTGTGTAATTAACGTAATGGTGAATCAGGAAATATAAATAGCGGCGAATGCCGCGTAGGGAAGACGTTGGGGTGGATGGGTGGGTCAGAAAATACCAGACTTTCGCCCAGGAGACCGGTGTTCATACCCCATGTGAAACCAGAAGTCAACGTTGATTTATTTGTCACGCAAGTTACGTCACCACTGGAGTGATTTTAAGCCAAACCACGATCTTTCCTTTACCTAACTAAGTAGTTTTGTTGCCTAATCCTAACCAAGTCGATCTTTTCCTAAACCTAACTAAGTACATTTGTTGCCTAAACCTGAGTTGTTTCCTATTTTGAAAAGACTGTTTGCATGTAACGAGCGGAGATTGACACGTGTTGCTGGACATTCGTACATGGACATTCGAAAACTAACAAAAAAGGAGGAATGACTTTTTCGCAAATTGTAAGTCGTACAGTTGTATGAGAATATGTTATCTGATAATTGAAGCCCACTTGGGTCGCAATGGTTAGTCATTTTTAAAATGTGGGTCTCCAAAAAAAAACCTTTTTTGAAACACTGCCCTATTAGACTCCTTGTGAACAAACTGTTACAAAACTCTAATATCCTGATAGACTAATTTGGGAAGCATATCGCTGCATAAAATGTACTGTCAACACCGTATACAATCCACTGTATTTAACTATGTTTTACAGCTGGGGTCTCTGGGAACAGAACAAAATCATGTTTATAAGCAAATCTCTTTAAATTAGGAAAAATTGTGAAGTATCAATCTAATAAAACAGTTAAGTGTGTTTTTGAGTGGTTAAAGAGGGCCAAACAGGACATTAGGATGATGCTATTTCTGACACAATTTCTAGCCCAGTGGTGGAGATACATTTTATCAATGAAAACTATATTTCCTCTACATCATCTGCAGGATAGATACAACCTCCCATCCCATGATGCCCTGGCACAGATCCTACCAAATAAGACTGAGCTCCAGAGAGCAGCCCAACAAGAACAGGAGAGACCAGCTGAGAGGCCAGAGGCTACACAGGCCCACAAACCCAACATAAACCACACCTATCAAGTACATCATCCACATAAACGGTAAGGAAGACAACTACATGTAAGAAGCATGGATTTATTGTTATGATCATTGTATGAATAATATATTAGTGAGACTAAAACAAAGATTTTCAAGGATTAATTTAATTAATGAGGTATTAAATGTGTTCATGCTTTAGACCCCCTCTGCACGACTTTGAGGATGATCCTCACATGGCAGAGATCACTGACCTCCAAACTAAGGTGATTAGACACAATCAATACCTAAACTCTTGAATCAATCAGTGAAGCAATCCCCACTGTCAGGTTTAGTTAGTGAACAGTGACACGGGTAGGCCGGGGAGGTGCGACAGTATGGTGAAGCAGACAAAATGACAGATAGTCGAATAGATTAACATTTCTCAGACTGATTGCACTCAAGGAGGATCGAGAATAATGAGGCTGAAACTTATGCTAGAGTGTTATTTATGCATATCTTGGCATTTTTCTCCTGTGGCTTTGAGGTTTTCTTCACAATTTCATTTACTTACTTCAATTTGCTGCATAGATCTGTGGATTGTTTATCCATGTAGATTTTATGTTAATTCATGTAGATTTTGATAGATTATATGATAGAAAAAGCAGAAATCTGGGTATTAATTGGACATTTCATTTCATAGTGACAGTGCATTCATTTACTGTATAATACTACTGCACATACACAACGGTCATGGTATGGTAAAACCTAATTAAATATCACATCATCACAATTAAATCCAGCTGCCTTCTGTGTGTGATACAAGTGTCTTAAAGTGACAGTATGTATGACAGCAAGGCCACTTTAATGTCTTCAAATCACAGCGAGGGGGAGGGAACGTCCAGTATTCACAGGCAGAGACTTCCTTTTATTCTTGACACATGATGGGGCTCTCCAGACTCATCATGGGGAGCCGTCCGTCCCATCATGCCTGTGGGGCCCCCCAGCAGAGACGCCATCTCATCTACAGTCATGATTGTCACCTCGTCCCTGCCCTTTCAATTAGATGCTCAATTTCACCCTCGTGTCCCACGGGAGTCACAACCGCACCATCTGAGATTGGAATCCCCTAATCGTCGCCCCCCTCCTCGTACATGCAGCTGGACCCTGCTCTCAGTCTCCATTCAATACTGTCTATTCAGTGTGATAGAGGAGTATGTGACAGAGCAGAGAACAATGAGAAGCTGCTAGACAACACATGCCTTACATAGAGACATGTCTTGATAACAGAGCTCTGCAGCAATATGAAGCTAAACTCAGGGAGGAATTTTGGCCTCTTTTCAAACAGAATAAAGGGCAAGAAGAATGTGAGAGAGGAGAAAATGTACAAGACAGTATTGTTTTTCAGTCTGTCTTGCTGAAATACTCATGAATTTGGCATGAGTTTTGCCTCTACAGTTCAACAAACGGGCTTTCACAGGAGGACACTCCGTGAATGCACGACTAGGATTTATCCAAAAGCCCTGCTGCTTAAAGCTTCCATGACAAAAGAGCTTCACAGGATAGGGTGTTATTGTCCCTTTGGATTTGAAGAGCCGGAGTCATGAATTCATTGTACTTGAACCTTTTACAATCGATTACAAGAACATCCCACATTATGGCATCATGTTCTCTTTTGACTTCCAGTTATGTCCCATTTCTCATGTCATGTGCTCATCCGAAACCAAGACGAATCAATTATTCATTGAGACACTGAAGCTTTGTGATAAACTGGACATGCAATGTGTACTTGCAGCTGGGATGTTTTTGAATTCTCTCAGTGTACAAAAATGTGTTGTTGACTACATCCTAGAGGAGCCTATAAAGAGATGGGGTTGAAGAGACATCTAGTGGTGGTGATCACATAAAACCACTTGGCAGCACATTTGTCCCATCAGATTTCTGGGAATGTTTTGTGCCATTTTTGTTCCTGTGTGTAGTTTTTTTTAATCTAGTCAAGGTTATTTGATAACAAATGACCTTGAGGTATTCTACTGGGGGGTAGTCATCTTGCACTTCACACCAACCTTGATGGCACTCAACTCAACTGGTATGGTTTAACTGTGAGCTGCTCTACAGGGTATTAGCATTAAAAGGGGACGAATGGGATTAAATAACTCTTTTAACAAACTATAACAACTATCCCACTTCAAGCAACTGGTGTGTGAGCGTCCACATCTGTGCAATATGCAACCTCCCTTATATTGTTATTATATATTTTATTGTATTATATTTATATATTCATGTATATTTACTATATTGCTTCTTTTCCTTGTATATTTACCATATTGCTTCTTTATTTTGTTATTTTATTTTATTGTATTATATTATATTTATATGTCCTTGTATAATACCATATTGCTTCTTTATTTTGTTATTTTATTTGATTATATTAAATTTATATATCCTTGTATATTTACCATATTGCTTCTTTATTTTGTTATTTTATTTGATTGTATTATATTCTATATGTCCTTTTATATTTAGTATTTATTTTCTGTCTTTTATGTGGCCTCCCAGCAAAAGCATTTCACAGGATTCTACTTGTATAACCAGAGTGACAATAAACATCTTGAATCTTGAATCAGGAGGTGGAAAACTATCGTTCGGCCATGAGTAAGATGGCAGAAGACATCATAGCGCTGAGGACACAGGTGGTGACATTGGAGGCAGAAAACAGCCAGCTCCGCACTGATCTGTCTCTGCAGCAGGACCTTGGCCGAGATCTGCTGGATGACACAGACATCGACGTCATGACCAAGGCTGAGATTGCTGACCGTATGGGTGAGCCACAGCAGAGCACTGTCGTTTAACCACTCAACCATTCACCAGTAACCTGTCTTAAAATGAGCCTGAAAAAAACATGCAAAAGCAATAATTGACATTCTCTTAGCAAAAGTTGAATTCTCTTCAGATTCATTAATGTCAGAAAGTGTATTATCCAGCCAGCAGTCCGAGTTGTTGTGGATTTAAGGGCATTTCATTGGCAGATGAAGGAGTGATGGTGGAAGGTGGCTCACTGCGTGTTTGCTAATCCTTGTGAGTGTCTATTCCCAAGCAGACTGTGCCGTTTTGTGATAAGGCAGCTCATTTAGGCCACGGACCCTGATAAGCTATGTGGGTAGTGCATCCCTTATCTCCTGAAGGACAGTTTGTGACCATCAGTGAAAGGATGTTCCTGAAGGTCCTGCTGCTGGCATCAAAGCAAAGGGACCAGATTTAAGTCCCATCCAACAGAAAGTCCATTCAATTTCAAAGGCTTTATTGATCATTATTGTTCAAATGTCTGAGCCTCAGAACTGACATGTTAATCATTCTGAATTTAAAAAGTCATTGGAACGAAATTTTCATACTTTACAGATCAAACACTAAGTCTCATCTTAGATAAACTTAGCTGTGCTTTGCTCATATCAACACATGAATGTAACCCCAAAAATAGCACATTCCTGTTCCTATAACAATCTGCACAAATAACTGTTTATTTGAAGCCTCTCTGAAATTCAAGCTGGCCAGTGAGACCAGTAAGGCTGTCTCTCAAAGGGACAGGATCCAACAGCTGCAGAATGATCTGATCAAGGTTAGAAGATACACACAAATACAACTTAAAGGGACTGTTTGTAACTTTTTAAGCGTATAAATGTAGCGGGTCGGCACACATGCGCGTTCGCATATGCGCGCTCGCGTGTGGCCGGAGCCTCGTCTCCGCTGCCTGCTCTCCTTCACTCAGACAGCGCGCGCGTCCTCGCTGTCTCGCTCCACCTCTAGACGTGAACGCGCGCTCACTCCACACTGCAGAAGAGTTAGTTTAGCTCTGAGAATATCTAGTGAATGTAGAGTGGACGTTTGTGCAGAAATAAATGCTGCAGCTCCTCCAGACCAACAGAGGTTTTCCGTGTCTTGTGAAGTGACGGGGCTCCTCAACGAGTTATGTTATCGTCTCGTTACCGACTGGGTGCCGGTGTCTTCGGCTGCTGGCTGTGGCCGGGAGGCGATAACGTAATTCGTTGAGGAGCCCCGCTGCTGAAGCCTGCGCTGAGCAGGAAAAGCCAACACTAGGATCAGCATTGATTCATGGAGAGACCTGCGTCTGGTCTGCTAACATTACTGCCAAGTAGCTGAAATATAGAGTGATATTGTGGTTTTAGCTGACGTCTGTCGCCTCACTGTTTTGAGCGATGCTCGTTCATGTCTATGTAGAGCGAGCAAGCTCGAGCTCGACGCTGACTTTCGTTGATTTCAAGGCCACAGGTGTCGCTCTTAAGCAGCATTTCTGAATCTTACAAATAGTCCCTTTAAAATAATTCATGTCAATGTATATACGTAGTGTTTATATAGTTTTCTATTCCATTTTCATTGTGCTGTGCAGAAGCACGACAGTGAGAAGGAGCTACTAAAGCTTCAGAGAGTTCACCAGCAGCAACGGGAGGATCTGCGGCACCACCAGAGTCACTTGGCAGAGATGGCGACTCTGGAGGCCACAGTGAAACAGCAGGAAAAGGTGAACAGTCAACTACAATGTCCGCTTTACACTTACTGGTATATGTCTCACAACAGTGAATGCTTCTTTCTATGAACAACAGCTTGGGATGTATGATAGGATAACATCCTGTATACTTGTGTGCCATCCAAATTTTTTTCAGGTCATTGCGACGATGGAGAAAGCCTTAGATAGCAAACTCAGAGAGAAGTATAATCAGTGTGCTGACAAAAGGCTGGTGGTGAAAAAGCAAAAAGGTAGGTGGATACAGTGTGGTGAGGGAACAATATTTGCATTTGCAGAAGCCAGAGCATCTCTTCATGCTGTCTAGGTGAGACTGGCCACAGAAGGGAAGAGATGGAGTCGGCCCTGGCAGCAGAAAACAGTCGTCTCAGAGGAGAGCTGGACAGGATTCGGCAGCAGCAGCCTGCTCCAGTCATTATACAGCAGTCGGCACAGGTACTCCTGCACATTCAAGCCAGTATTCACACAGTGTGATGTGAAAATGTTTTAAAACTCTCATCAGATTAAAGACTACAGCTCAAGATATTCCATATGTTTTGAGGAATATATCTTAAAAATTTATTAAAAATAGTTTATTGTACTACCCAAATTGCTGTGTCATGTCCCCCTCAGACAAAAGAAGCACTGCCAGTCAAGGAGAGACTGAGTTTACTAAATAAACTGGAGAGAGCCGAGGCAAGAGTCCAAACACTGGAGGCTCAGGTGAAAATACAAAAATAGATACTCTGTTTGCTTCATAAACTTATTGAGTCACGGATCAGTTTTCATTTGTGGTTAAAGGATCACTTTGGTATTTTTCAACCCTATTTTCCCATGTTTTTGTGTCTTAAGTGATTAATGGGGACAAAAATTTTTGAAAGTATTGAGGGATAACGCTGTAACCAGCAACGTTGAAACGAGCTGCGAGGGCAAGTGAGCAGCGTCTATGTAACATTACATTGGCTAAAAGTGCTTGTTTTTGCAACTGACAGGCTCAGATTGTTATTATAAGTGTCTGACAACATTATGGAAAGGACCCTACAGAGAAATAAAACATTTTCTTGCCTTTCTCTTTGTTTGTTATTTTGTCCAAGTCCCGCTCAAGGAGAAGTCTTGTTGTGAAATCTGAATATCCGTATACTATGGCTCATATAAATATGGGCGGCCATCGAATTCAAAGACCTCATCCACATTGTCGAAATCCTCTAAATATTCAGCCATGCCATTGAAAATCTTTTAGATAATACTAAGCTACACTTTCTGTACTCCAACACAACAAACTCTGCCCGGCTGGCACTTGTTTCCACCATGGATGTATTCCACTATTCTACCGTTGTCTTTTGGCAACATATCACCTCGCTAGATTTCAGAACGAGACTTCTCGAGTGAGACTCTTTCCATAATGTCAGACACTTATAATAACAATCAGAGCCTGTCATGGCCAAAATAAGCACTTTTAGTGGACGTTAATGACGGTGCCAGCTTGCCCCAACAGTACCATATTGTAGCCCGTGAGCAGATGCCGTCTACAGCGCTCTCCTTCGACACTGGACCAATTTCAGAAATTGGTTGGACACAAAAACATGAGAAAACAGGGTTCAGGTTGAAAAATACCGAAGTTATCCTTTAAAACAAAGTTTGCCTTTGCATTTATTACAGCTGGAGGAGAACTCTAAATTATGGGGGAGACAGAAACAAGAAATGTTGACCAAACTGAGTGAGCACAGACATGGCTTTGTCCGAACATCCACCACAATCCTACACAACGTTCCTTCGGTCAGTTGAGTGCAGTTAGCCTTCATTTTACACAACACATACTGTGCTGTGCGTTATTATTTTATTTAACACAGAATACTTTCTGCTTCTTACAGAGGTCTGTATCAGAATCATTGTATCAGCAAAGCAGACAGAGGAAGCAGAAGCCCATAAAATGACCTGTAAACAAACTGTTGACCAAGACTAAACTCAGACACACTCATACACTAATAAATAATAAAATGATATATTACAAGACACATTTTGAATCAGTTGCATTGTTTTATTCATCAATTTAGAAATTTTAAAATACTTTTGCCTCATGAAATAAAGCATCTGTACATTCCAGTTTTTTAATATATTGTACACACACAGACTACACATTCCCATCATTGTTCAAATATACAGTACATATAATTACTGTTCACTAGTTATGGAATGACTGAGGTAATTTGTTAATGCAAGTTTTTTAATTTTTCTTTCCTAATGTTATCTTACTCCATCTAACGTTGGAAGATTTTATTTAGTGTTTATATTGTGGTGCTTTGTGAAGCCCTTTACAGTTCACTGTGATAAAGGTCTACAGAAATGAGCCTGGCTCATCATGTGCCACAATTTTTCTCTCAAACTTGGTGTTACCGAGGAGTATGTAGAGGCTTCAGAGTCAATATTAGAGGTTTCTCTGGTAAGAGAATGAGCTCAAAGGTACTCTGCACTTCCACGTGGCGCTGTTTCTCCACTCGGAAGTTCTCAAGCATCTGCAAAGACAGAAAATAATGCACACAGTTAATATGCTGTATAAATGAGCCGCAGAATACAGTGAAAAACGTCTTTATTCATATATCTCACATGGATGAGGAAGATTTGCATCTCTGCCTCAGCTATTCTGCGTCCTAAACACTGACGAGGGCCGAAGCCGAAGCCCAGGCTCCTGAAGTAGTGCGTCTCTGTCCTCAGCCAGCGGGAGGGCTGATACTGCTCCGGACGAAAAAACACTTTGGGGTCTCTGCCCATTGCGAACAGTCCTAACTGGACCAGAGTCTAAACACAAACACACAGAAACACAATAAGGGTGAACAGTGCCCCAACAATAACAATATCAAATGCTCAAATACAAAAACATGATTAGATGATTCATATTTTTAACTGCCTCTTACCCCAGCTGGGATGTGGTAGTTTTGAATAATGATATCTTCTGCTATGTATCTTTGCAAGCTCACTGCAACCGGGTGTAACCTGAGGGATCAGAGTGAAAAATCTATATTAAAGGATGCAAGTAGATGGCAATATTTGGTAAACTACAAAAGGTCATTTTCAGAAGAACTATGTGGTAGTAGAAAAAGTATGCCTACAAATGTTAATGGTAACAAAGGCAACACTGCTGGCAGAGCTAACTATGTTAACCTGAAGGGGAACCGGAGGGTGGGTGCTACGCTCCGTCGATGGAGCCATCAGTCGGGACGGCGTTATCATCTGTAACCAACGTATGGGAACAGTGCAGAACAGCGGCCATGAGCTAGCCAGTGGGGCACGCTCACATGCACGAACCAGTGGGCAAATCTGGGGTCTGATAAGTGAAGCCAATGTGGAAGTGCCTTAAACTTGCGTTCTTTCTAATAGCCAGCAAGGGCGACTCCTCTGGTTGCAAAAAGAATTCAGATTGTATAGAAGTCAATGAGAAAATGACTCTACTTCTCACTTGATTTATTACCTCAGTAATCATTGTAAACATGAGTTAATGGTCTCAATCGCTAGTTTAAAGTCTTCTTCAATACAATTCAATTCTTCATTTAGTAAATTATGGTCCCATTTAGAGTCAAATAGACCATAAAGCAGGGTATGCTTTAGGGCGTGGCGACCTTGTGATTGACAGGTTGCTATCACAGCGTTGTCCGGTCTGAGAGTTGTTTGTGTTTTCGTCTTAGAAATTTAACCCTTTCACAATGTGTTTTCAGTTCATGGAAATTAGTTATAAACTTTTTGGTCACCTAAAAATGTCTTATTCAGCCTTCAGTTGTACCTAGCTCAACCCTCTCGTGGCACTTCTGGTTGCCAATCAAGATGGTAAGGACAAAAAAACATGATGACAACGGACAAAATGCCAAACTCGGCTCCAAAACTGCAGTCCATAAAAAACCAAAGGGTGATGTCACGGTGGCTGCGTCCACTTCCTATACACAGTCTATGGCACGAATATGCACGAATATGCACTAAAAGCACACGCGGCCGCCCCGACGATGTCAACAAAGCGAGGAGAAGCTCGGATTACAACACACACAGAAGAAGAGTGACTTCACTCTCTGCTCAGGTAGACATTACTCCTCTATATCTTTACGTAGCAAATAGTTGTTTGACGCTATATTAATGTTCTGTATATTGTATAGAGAACCTTTAAGGAGGCGAACTTTTTCCCTAAACAATCTAACATCTCTACAGTATCATTAATAGCATTACATATTTTGCACTGCCATTTTGTTCACCTCAGTGTTTCTTTCAAAGCTCCTTTGACTAAAGGAATCCGCTTCAGCATCTCCAGCATGTCTCCATTGCTTTCAGCCCGAGCTGCAGCGACTTCCGCCCTCAGCTCCTCCTGGAGGCTGGGGTGCCTGGCTAGTTCATACAATGTCCACTGCAGCGTTATAGAAGTCTGAAACACACAAACAGAATGAAGCAGGAAGCCAAAAATAAGTCACATTCTGGAAAATAAATGATTTCTGTCCTTTTTTTTCTTACCGTATCTACTCCTCCAGCCATTAGCTCAGTGATGCTGGCCTTGATGTCTTCGATGGACAGCTTGTCCAGCATGAGCAGGCTAGCCAGGACTCCTGGGTAGCTCTTTGGAGTGCCAGCTTCCTGACGTAACTGCCTGTAGATGTTGTGGATGCAGCGGTCCGCTGATGTACCAAAAGAATAGAAATGAAGCAAGAAATTCCACCATATACAGTGCAAACATAACAAATAGAAAATGTGGTTTTCAAATAACAGAACTGAGAACCTCACGGTCAAAATAATACTTAAAATGTTCATCCTGGTTGTTCTCAGAGTCCTACCTTGGTTGAAGATCCCATCCCAAGCCTCCACATGGTCCCGCCACACCTTCGAACCAATCTTCCTCAACAGGGCAGGCGGTATGTACAGCATGGGTGAGGTAGTCTTGAACATGACGGTGATGCAGTCAATGAAATGTTGAGCTTCAGGGTCGATGTAGTCCAGCATCAAACCCAGACGCTCCCCATACAGCACTGAGCTCACCGCTGTGTAAGACAGAGCAAACATCAGACAAAGACAAGCAATAGTATGGGAGAAAAAAAGGGCACGGACCTTAAATAAATTATGTTATCAAAAGAGATAAATGTCAGTCTTACACTCCAGTGCATATTTAAAGAGTTCTTGAGAGAGGTCCGTGGTCCATTTGTTCTGGCCATTTCGCTTTATCTTTTTGTGAATTCTGGCCACAAAATCCAGGCCCACTTCATCCAGCAAAGGCACAAAGTTTCCCATCACCTTTGGGGAAATCACCTCCTTGTTGAGAATCACACGGTTCGATCTCCAGTCTTCTCCATTCCTGTGGGAAGATTGGATGTTAACTTAAACTAGCAAGGCAACTAATAAGCACAATCTTATAGCACATACTGTATACTGTAATATCCTTGGTTCCATGAAAGTGCTAAAATATTGGTAAAACAGTTTATACAGGTGGAAGGGGATAATAACAGCACGTACTTTAGTAGAACTCCATATTTGCGATTCCTGTAGTCTCTGTATGATGTCCAAGCTTCAACGTTCAGCCTTTTAGGATAATGACCCTCCGCTTTGAACAGGATAGCAGCATCTTCAGGATTGATGATATTCACGCTTTCATAATAACCTACCTTTTCTCTGACATACAGAAAGTCAGAGGAAAAAAGGGGTGAAAATACTATATCAGCCACTTGTTTTCAGAAAACATGACCTTGTGGATTATTGGTCACAAATATTTTTCATGAACCAAAATGATTATATTTGAACCAGTAGATTTTTATCTCAAACTAGTGACGTCATTCAAAGTCATTTGTTTTGTCTAGTTAAGTAGTTTACTTAAGATCGACCATAGACGATTAGTGTCAGATAGTTATTTTATCATTTTATTTCAGATTTTTGCAAACTGCTTTGTCTTCCGTACCTGTAAATGGGTCCAAAGGTGTTGAAGTTCTGCAACATGATGCGGTGAAGGTTTTTGAAGCCATCCAGTTTCCAAAAGTTGTACAAGTTGGCCACCCCATTCTTCCACAGTCCTGGAATCTCACTGAAAGGCCTGACAATGCTGTTGCTGTCCGTGTACGCCTGTCTGATCACCGGCAAACTGCTGCTGCAGCGCACACCTGTTGTTGTCAGCTCTCCTATCCAGGACAGGGTCACCGTCACCGGGCTGCGCCACAAACTCCACCTGGCCATCCCGACAACAAAAATTCTCACTCTGCTCTACCTTCAGCAGCCACTCTGGCTCTCCCAGGGACATCAGATGGAAAACAAGGAGGCTGGTCTAAATAGTCGGCCCCCCTTTGCAGTGCTGATCAAGGTTCTCCAGTAGGCTTGGGCGATACAACGAGATTATCTAACAGCCTAATAGAATACACCACAATGTATTCAGCGTTACTTACTGAATATTTATCTTGTATCATACCAACCTGTAATCATCTGTAAATAAAAAGTGAGACTATGCCAACTAATATTAAGCCTAAAGACCTTCAGAAAGTTTGTCTTGTAAACAAGCATTTGCTTTGATTTGTGAAGAAAGACGAGGCCATAACAAACACTGTTTAAAACAAATGTAATCAATGTATACATGAACAGCAGTCTCCAATCGAACAGCCTAATAGAATACACCACAGTGTATTCAGCATTACTTACTGAAAATGTTATCTTGTATCATACCAACCTGTAATCATCTGTAAATAAAAAGTGAGACTATGCCAAGTAATATAAAGCCTGAAGACCTTCAGGAAGTTTGTCTTGTAAACAAGCATTTGCTTTGATTTGTGAAGAAAGACAAGGCCATAACAGACACTCAGTTTAAAACAAATGTATACATGAACAGCATGTTCTGTACAGTTCAACTTAAAGATTTCATAAATATGTATACGAATGCTACTATGAAAGCTATTTCTTAAGT
Source organism: Sebastes umbrosus (assembly GCF_015220745.1). NCBI lineage: Eukaryota > Metazoa > Chordata > Actinopteri > Perciformes > Sebastidae > Sebastes > Sebastes umbrosus. Next base: position 17,584,964 of record NC_051272.1, read on the forward strand.
AGCTTTATGAGTTCTTCCAGCCTCATGGCAGTCTTAATGTCTCCCTGGATTTTGAGTCTGCCACTGGTGTAAGCAGAAAATGGTTGTAGTCCGCCCAGGAACATGGCCAGAAGGTCGCTGTCACTCATGCTCAGTGTCACATCTGGCTCTCTGAACAAGGACCCTGCTCCAGCGGCACCGCTACCTACAGGACACACACAGAGCGATGGAGATATTTCTGTAAGTGTACTTTTGTTTCTATTTAACACAAACATTTGAGCGTTACTAGACAGATTTAGCACAACTTGCTTTCAGTTGCTGGATTTATCCCAATGGGAATGCTCTTATAATTGTGGCATATTTACAGTAATATATGAGCCATCACCTTGGCTCAAATCCACATAGTAACTTTGATGTTGTCCGTCTTCCGAGCTTATTTCAAACTGGAAGCTGGCCCCAACCTGGTGGACCAAAGTTTCCGAGAGCAGGAGCTTGACCTCGCCAAGCAGCTCTTCAACAGAAACTGGTGTGGCCACAACTGCCAGAGGGGCACTGCTGAACTCATCTGTAAAAGTTATGCAGTCCTCTGAGGAGAAAAGGCACATATGTATTACACAACATTATCAGAATGGGTACATGTTGTTAAAAACAGTTATGTGTGAGTGGGGCCACACCTTGTTGAGGCTGTGAAATGTTGCCCAGAAAGTGCATGGCCAACTGCTGAATGGGGCCAGTGATGCCTTCCAGTCCAGGCACAGAAGGAGGCACAGAAGGAGGCACAGAAGGAGGCACGATGAGGGGTCCAGAGAGGCCTTCCCCTGGTGCTTTTAGTAGAGAGCCCAGGGTAAGCTCTACCCTGTCCACCTCCAGCCCCCAGGGTCGAGTCATCTCATTTATGTCCATCTGTACAGAGCAATAAAGTATGTCAGTTTGACGTGATACAGTGAAAAGCCAGCACAGAATAAATAGGTCCCGTGTAGTCTCACCACGAGATATTCTCCAAGTTTAACTCTCTGAGTTTGGATCTCCCTGACAGTCTTCTTGGCCAGGGTGTAGGTCATAGCCTTCTGTGCCGTCATCCTGGTCGAGGCGTTCAGATCCTGGACTGATAGTACTGACATGACGGGGTTCCAGATCCTGAACTGGATGTCTGCTCCCACTGCCAACAAACCGTCATCCAGAGTATTCACCTGCAGTAGCAGAATTACATTTTATACGAGTGCTGGACACCTCACATTGGTCATTCAACATTTATCCCCTTTTAAAAATATAGAGAGGTCTTCTCTTCATTCTTAAAGCTGATATTGACTGAGCAATATTTACTGTGTAAGGCTGAATATACAGTTGACAAATGCTGACTGCTCAGAAGGAGAGTCTTGGCACCATTAAGAAACACGTGACATGAGCTGGACACCTCAGTTGTATTGAAATGCTTAAAAATATCTTAAAATCTGTTTTTACAGAACAATGTAGTTGCTTTTAACAAGTGTTATTATTTTTGCCTTGATTATTTTAGCTTCCGATTCCTGTAAGTTGTGTTTTGGTATGTTTTTCATTGTGATGTTAACTGTCCCTGTTTGTACTCGTATATGAAACTTTTTTATTGGGCAACAATCGCAATGGGACCTTTCTGGTTAAATAAAGGATTTTAAAAAATGCAGTGAAGCATCTCAGTGATGGAGCTGTGGCTATTTTCCCCAAAAATTCCAAAGGAAAGGTTAATTTGAAAAACTCACATGTGATAAATGCTTAAGCTTAAAAACGTTAAATGTTGCCATCGGATATCCATCTGCATTTAATTCTGAGGTTTATAGGTGCAAAGACACAGTACACAAACATCAACAGTGCACCAAGAGTGCCACCTGCAGGACAAAGTAAGTTAAAACTGATTTTGCTTGCTGTATCATTCCACTTGCCCATACTGGCCATTAAGAGATTCATTCCTAATGCAGATTCAATGGATGTGATGGGGAACAAACTCCACAGTCCTCCTTCCTTGCAAAAAATACATTCAAAAGTTTATCTGAAGCTTATATGACTGATTATTTTTTTAAGATAGACTTGAAAAATTGTGAACCTATCCTTTATTTATTTCATTTTAAAAGGTTTGTTTAGTAAAGACTTAATTTAAAAAAAAAAAAAACCTGTAGGAGAATGTGAAGGAAACTACTCCTGACCACAGTTGTTTTCTGCATTTTTCAGTGTTTCAGCATGTAAATGGCTTTAACATGTTGTCCATCACAACAGCTAACTAATGATGAACTCAGTATAGTGGTTTACCCGGCAAGGAGGGATGTTGAAAGCACGGGTGCGCAGGTCAACTCTCTGCCACTGGTCAATGAAGGGTAGCACAAGGACAATACCAGGGCCCTTAGGAGGACCAACTCGACCCAGACGAAACACCACTACCCTCTGGTAGTTAGGCACCGTCTACGGACAAAATGTGTCACTGTTGGTTGTGTTTATTCTCAACAAATGAGTGAACAGGCTGTGGGAGTATCTGATTAAATATAATTTCACCTTACTTTCAGTACAAACCATCCTGATATAGGAAATGTTATAAAGGTGCAGACGTAGACAAGGAAGATGACAATCAGGTTGCAAATCCAGGACAGCCATCCTTGGGAGGTATCTTAAAGAGAAGAAACCGAAAAAAAAATGTCTCAATCTTTAAGGTATTTTCAGTAAACAAGTCAGCCTGTAAAGAAAAACAGTTGTATGATGTCATCTGTGGCTTTAAGGGGAGCTTTTGATTTTGGATTGGAGACTACAAGATTTGAACAGCAAGCCTGCACTACAAACTGGGGGTGTGAGTGTGAAAGATTTACCTGGACAAATGCTATTGAAATGCATTATGGGAAGTGTAGGATCAAGTGTTTTTGGAGCTTAACTCATTTTAGGGCAGGGGTCAGCAACCTTACTATCAAAAGAGACATTTTAGGCAACAAAACAAAAAATCTGTCCGCAGAGCCGCAAAACATTTGAGCATTGTGATGAAGGTAACACAGTTTATAGTCAAAGTATATAGTATATAAGTCTAATGCAGTGAAGGCCAAAGTACAAATGTACTACAGAGTTTTAGGGCCACATTGAGGGGAAAAAAATAGATTTCCAGAATAAAGTCATAATATTACGAGAATAAAGTCATAACTTTACGAGAATAAAGTCATAACTTTACGAGAATAAAGTCAGAACTTTACGAGAAAAAAAGTTGTAATATTACGGGAATAAAGTCATAATTTTACGAGAATAAAGTCATAACTTTACGAGAAAAAAAGTCATAATTTTACGAGAATAAAGTCATAACTTTACGAGAAAAAAAGTCGTAATATTACGACAATAAAGTAATAACTTTACGAGAAAGCCTCAGGTTCCTGACCCCTGACCTACGGACTAAATTACAGGATATGTTGCATGTGCACTGCTATGTAGTGTGATGGGCTTTTGGCATATTTTGTACATTTATTACATACTTAATGTATTTTATTATGTTCAAAGTCTGTGCGTGTGTATTGTATTTCAACCTGGGTGCAAGACAAATGTCCCTTGAGGACAATACATTTTCCATTTTTCATTTTCCACTTGTGCAATTTTGTTAATAGTCTGTTTATTGTCAATACTGTATATACTGTTCCTATTTTATACTTCCTTCTATTTAAATGGTTCATATTTTGTTACACTTTGTTTAGCTCTTTTTTTTTTTATTACTGTTAGCTGATGCATCTTGTTGTTTTTGCACTATCCCCTTTGCTGCTGCACACTGCACATTTCCCCACTGTGGGACTAATAAAGGAATATCTTATCTTATCTTAAATAAAGGTAAAGTTGAAACAAGAAACTTGATGGACTGAGCAGTAGTAACACTTTGAAAACGGCAAACCACTCATATTTAGACAGTGAAATAGTTAAAGGGGATGCTCTTATTATTATTTATTAGATTAGTTGGTTTTGTTTGACTTTACATCGCTGTCTCCCTCCTTATAGTTATAAATTACAACAGCACTCTTAACCCTCAAACGCACCACTTCCACAAAAACAAACATAGCTAACGTTCGCATAGTTACCGTGTTAGCTATGGTAACACGGTAACTATGCTAACGTTACCATAGTTACCATAGTTCATGTTAGCTACCTACCAGTGAAGTCGTTTTCGGACACATTGGGGAAGTTGTCAAATGATAAACCTTTGTGGTAACCTCGCTGTGTGAAGCTGTGAGTGTCCACAAACAAGCCAGGAGTCCTCGAGTCCCTCTGAGGGAGCAGCTGATACGACTTGCCAAACATTGTTAATGTGGGTAAAACAACTGTTATTTCTTATTTAAAGCAACTTCATAATAGTTGTCAGTGTCCACTGCAGCTGTCAGACAAAACCCGTCTGGTTAAAGTAAACAAAGTAGCTGTGGTTACTACAATGCAGGACGCTTTAGCTCATTATGATAATCATAGATGCTAACTAGCCAGTGCTTCTTCCTTGTTTTGTTCTTTCTTCTCTCTTCTTTTTTGGTGTTTATTGGCTGTTGGCAAAATGTTTATAGATGTATTACCGCCACCTATTGGACTGGAGTGTGGAACAGGAGATTGACAGGAAAAAATAATAATTCAAAATGAATTCATTAAAGGGGCTGTTTGTAAGAATCAGAAATGCTTGTTAACAGCGACACCTGTGGCCGTTAAGTCAACGAAAGTCAGCGTCGGGTTCGCGCTTGAGCTCGCTCTAAATAGACATGAACGAGCATTGCTCAAAACAGTGCGGTGACACACGTCAGCTAAAACCACAATATCACTCTATATTTCACCTGCTCTGCAGTAATGTTAGCTGACCAGACGAAGGTCTCTCCATGAATCACTGCTGATCCTAGTGTTGGCTTTTGCTGCTTCAGCCTCCCGACCGCGGTCAGAAGGAACAGGGGAGACATCGGCACCCAGTCGGAGACAATAACGTTTCTCGCTGTGGAGGCCCGTCACTTCACAAGACACGGGAAACCTCTGTTGGTCTGGAGGAGCTGCAGCATTTATTTCTGCACAAACATCCACTGTACATTCACTAGATATTCTCAGAGCTACTAACTCTTCTGCAGTGTGGTGTGCGCATAAACGTGAGAGTGGAGCAAATTAGCGAACACTTTGATCTGGAATAGTTCAGGTTAGGATAGGCTGTTGAGCAGAGAGTTTCGCAAGAGTTTTTGCAAGTTTTTGCAGATCTCAGATCAGATTTCTTAATTTGCGGGTTACCTTCTAGACACGCCATTTAGCACACTCTGTAGCCATAATGAATATTGTCCTATTGCCCACTGCCCAGTAGATAAATCAAATAAGATCCCGACTGGTATTGGATTTTTGAAGCCAATATCGATGTTTGAGAGTTTGCTTTTTTAAATTGTAATCTGTTAGCTACTCAATTTTTTTTTTTTTTACAAACGCATAAACATTTTGACCAAGATATAGGCCTACTGGGTGAGACCATTAACAGTTGAAAAATAAACTTATGAGAGCTCTCTGGTTTCTAAATGACCTAAAACAGATCTTTGTTTTTTTCTACACAGCAATTTCTTGTTACATAGTGACTGACACAGTTACCAATACATCTGTAATAAGCTAAAATTGGCCAATACTAGCCATTATGATGTAATGATCAGGCTCTAAATGATGGGCTATTAATAGGATTAATCTTTGTTGCATCTTTTTGTAATATGTCTTGTGTAATGTGTTCTGTAAAACCAGATAAAGAATGGAAAACATGACCAAAGATGAACAAACTTGTCAAATACAAAATTTCCATATTTATTCAGGACAAATACTTCTTCATTTTCTTATACTATAATAAAAATGCTTTTCCTTCCAACTCAGTAGCCTATCTACACAAAATAATTTAATATGTCTTTGGTTCTTTATGACAAAATTGTAATATTTACAAAGAAAATAATGTAATAATCACTGAACTAAACCTGTATGCTTATTTAATTAGTATGCCATGAACTTTAATGAGTCTTTTTTCAACAGAGTTTTAGTGGGAAAATATTTCTATCTGTGCGATTCCAAAATGTCTATGCTATTATGTTGAATTTGAACAAAGTCATAACCAGAATATGTGAAACAAACAAGCAGAAAACATGTTGCTTGAGGGTTGTTTTATGGTGTTTTCCTAGCAGGTATCATTCCTGTGTGCTTGTTTTAGTTAGTGTCTTAGTTTTTGAACATGTCACACAGCAGCTTCTCCATGGGTGTGCTGCCAATGGTCCTGTGAAAGAACAGCTGCTCCAGTTTCTCAGAGCTCACAAAGTGGAGGGATGGAAGCAGAAGTAACAGTCTCCCAAACCTTGATGGACAAGAACAAAGGTGAGTGAACTTCATGTTTCTATTTAGGCTTTTATATGAGAAACTTCAAATACTCCAGATGTTGTTTGAAGATTGTCTGTCGGAGACAGAGTTACAGCAGGCTTACCTGGCACTTTGGCCGGGGTATAGTGAATGGATGTGCTGACCTAGCAACACCTGTGACTGGTCCTGCAGATTCTCCACCTGCTCCGGGTCTTTGAGGCTGCGTGTCTCTGAAAGTCAAACAGCATGACATTAGTTACAATGTCCATTCAGTAACAAATGTATATTGCTGAAGGAATAACACCTTACCTGGCTTGAAAAGTACAATGGCTTTCAGGCAGGCAAACTCAGTAGGGTCAACGGCCAGGGCCTTAAAGCGATTAAAGACCTCTTCTAGGATGCGCAGGTCAGCTGTGGGGAGACTGATCTTTGCCTGCTGTGTGGGAGACAGATCTGGCAGAGACAGAAGAGGACAGCTGTCCATGGGCAGGGACCACTGGATGGCACACAAGAGGAACATCTCACTCCAAGCTTCCTCGAGGAGAATCACCTGAGGATGTCACGGAAATTCATGTTGCCAGTCTCACACAGGATTTATGTAGGTGTAAATCGGTTCGGTAATATAAAAAAAAGTCAGTCAGTCTCACCTGGTCTCGAAATGGCAAGTGAGCAAAAACAGGCAAATTTTTTGCCCACTTGACAGACATGAAGAGGAGTCTTGCCGATGTCTCGTATATACTCTCTGAACAGCTGGAGGTGTATGGGGACGTACGACAGTCAGAGGGACTCCGATCTCTCTCTGAATCATTGGTTGTCACATCAATATTCTCCTCCACTGGCGAAAAAGAGTCACACAAATGTTAAGGCCGCTGGGAGTACAATATTGTTAAGTTTAAATGCATCATTAGATGGTGCTACGACACAGACATGAGAAAAGTAAAGTGTTTTTTGAACAATAAAGCATGATAAACGTATGTTCAAGTAGAAACCTAAAATACAAGTATGCACCTGAAAATAAGCATAATAGGTCCTCTTTAAACTTACTTTATAATAAACACACGTGGAAATCTCACTTTTTACAATATGGGACCTTTAAGTTAACTTCTGTCATATGATCTCACCATCCTCTGGCTCCAGTTTTGCACAAGTCTCTGCAGTCAGCAGGCTGACCATAAAGCGGTGGTAGTTATTGGGGTTGATGCAAGGCTGTACGGCGGCAGAGGTGGTGACGGAGGAAGTGACCAGAGGTCTGCAGATGACTGACGAGTAGGGGGCAGAGGAAGTGAGCTCCCGCGTGGTGGCCAGGTGCTCCTTTTTAGTGTCCACATTTATGGAGTCTAGACTGACGTGTGCTGTGCTTCGAGGCTGTCGCTCATTCTGCACAGCTGCCAAAAGCACAATAATATATCATGTGAAAACAGTCATGGCTTTAGATCATTTGTACAATGACAGAAATTATACATGCACAGATAATGTACTCCACAAAGTCAATATTATTCAGATTTTTCTCACCATCTTTGTTCATGCCAGCTTGGAGACACTTCTTTAATCGACAAGCTTGACATTGGTTACGATGAGCCTTGTCAACAGGGCACCTGCCATTTCCAGCCTGACACCTGTGATTTTGACAAAAAACAAAATCAGAGTATAGATAAGCACTATGTTAAAATACAAAGAATTACTTGTTACACAAGTTGTGTTTCTCCATTATACACATGGTAACTCTGACTGCCCTATTTGATAAAATTTTGCTCACCTGTAGATGAGTCTTCGTCTCACACTGCGCTTGAAGAAGCCACTGCAGCCGTTGCAGGCGTAGATGCCATAGTGTTTACCACTGCTTGAATCAGAACACACTCTACATAGCAGACCTTGGCCAAGTGCTTTACCTGGAACTGAACTTATTTCTGTAGAGGACAGATAGCAGAAATAAATACTTCACTATCTTTTAAGGATCAATGGATGACTTAATTGTACATACTGTATAGGTTTTTCATTAAATAAGTTGTTCTGTCTTTTTAAACTATTTTTTTTATTGTATATGCAATACAGAAAACTATTATTATTATTCTAACAACATAATCTGTTGTACAGAAAAATATTTACAAGTTTTGTTTTTTAATTTTGTTGTCATTGTTAAGCACCATTCTCATATCTTTCATATTACAACAATTATCGGCTCACCTGCTTGAGATCCATCTGTGAAGTCATTAGACGTGTCCGAAGAAAACATGTTCATTTTGGTCATGTGGTCCTCCATTCTGAGATAATCTAACTTGAACTTCGCTTAATAAACAGTTTTTAGACAAATAGAAGATTACTCCCAGAAGTATTTCCTCTTCTGTATAAAGTATTTTTTTTGCAGTTGCCTGGCTGGATCAAAGCATTTTATCATGTGAAGTGATGACACATGGCAGTGCCCCTAAAACAAAAAAGACTTAAAATTTGTAGTTCTTTCCTCTAAAGCTTGTAGTTAACGCCTAATTTCTTCAGAGGTCATCAGAGAGTTACTCCAGGAATGCTCGATGATATTGATTCAGTGCTGTTGTCCCTTCTCTGGTTGTTTCTGATGTAACGCAGGGTCAATAGAGTCACTGTTTGTCTTCTTCCTTTCCCTCTGCCAGAATGAGTGCGAGCCGTCTGGGGGCTTTCTGAAGGAAGACAAGGAGATTAGCACCAGGCGCTGTGTAAGCAAATGCTGATTTGTCATCCTCTTAATCTTTACTGTCTATAAGGGTAAATCAATCAGTCACACCACTTACAGGCATTTTCAACAAAGTTGACCACTGATAAATAAAAGGAAAATGATATATTTTACTTCTCACTCACACTGCTTTCAAATGACTTCATAAATTTGGCTGCTGCATGGTAAAGGTCACTAGTGTCTCCGGAGAGTAACAGCAATCAACATGGCAGTTTAAATTCTTCCTTGTTAAGTCTTTACTTATAATGCCCTTTAAAAATCAGCCAATTCATTCTTAACCTACATTAATATAAGAAAAGCTAAAGAAAGTTTTCAAGCTAAGATGCTTCACATGTTATCTAGCCTAAAATCATCATGTGGTCAACTACTGCCCACAGCAATGACTTGAGGTTTTAGAAGTTGTTATAGTCAATAAGTGAACTAATCAACTATGGCTAAAGATACAAAGCATTACAATATGGATTATTTATTCCACTCCTACGACGCATATGGCCCTCACCTTCCTGTTAACGGGGTAGTGGGGTTAACTGCGTAGTCTTAAAACGTTCCCTCTGCACCATATTGGCCCTGTCAATGACACTAATGGCTTCAACAGAAAACAGCCACCCCAAATCAGCAAAGTAGCTTAACCTTCCATGAAATGTGGTCTCCTTGTCAGAGGGGGGATCACGAAAGGGGGTGATGAGAAGAAAAACAATTAGTGTAGAGATTCAAAGAGCAGCAACAAGTTGACCCTTAATTCCATTCTTCTGCCATATGGTGACTACTCTCTGGAGCCTCCGTCTGCCTAATTAGCAAACCCAAGTGCAATTTGCTGTTATTGGAAGTGCACAACTCCTGGATTCACCAATATTCTCACTTCTCTTCACTTTAAGGTATTACACAGTGGATGGCCACAAAGAAATGTCAGCAACATCAACACCTGTGCTTGTTATTTTCTGTGCAGGTCTGCCAAGCCACAGTGATGGCTGTAGTCATTATTGCACATAGCTAATGACATCTAGTTCAGCTCCTTAATCAGATCAAATGCAGCAAAGACACTAAAGATACTAATGTGACTGCCTGCCGTGCCCACAGAATGATTTCTTTAATCCTTATTAAGTCACTCTTGATTTTAGGAAAACAACGTCGTTTTGAACACAGCTGTTTCTGTTGGCCTAAACTGGTGTATAAAAGGATTACAAACTAGGGGCCGTCTACGAGGGCTACGTACACAGAGCTGTTGGAACTTAGAACCTGTTGTCTTGAAGTGGAAAAATTGACTGCAGGTGCAACAGTCATTTATTTTATTCTCCTCATTGTGTTTGTACATTTTGTTTGTGTCCAAAATTCCATGCTAACATGCTATTTAGTATGCTAATACAGTCTGTGAGATATTTTAGTATGGCCGAAACCTTAGAATGAAAAAAGGAGTACGCAAATTGCATACTATATCCGGTGAAATATTACAGTATGCAATGCTGGGCACTAAGGCGGCATAAGTATCCCACAATGCAATGCAGTAGTGACGACAACGTTCGTAATGGACGTTGACGGACAGCTCTGTAACATCAATAACGCTTGAGTTTAACTGTAAGTATAAGATTTCACTTTGCTAGGCGTAATGTATATTTTAAATTAATTCAGACTTTGATTTTCACAAGGGCCCTTCTGTGTGGAGTTTGCATGTTCTTCCCGTGTTAGCGTGGGTTTTCTCCGGGTTCTCCGGCTTCCTCCCACAGTCCAAAGACATGCAGGTTAGGTTAATTGTTGTGTCTAAATTGGCCATAGGTCTTCGCCCAATGTCAGCTGGGATCGGCTCCAGCCCCCCTGCGACCCTGAATAGGATAAGCGGTTACAGATAATGGATGAATGGATGAATGGATTCTCACAAACTACTCACTCTCCAACCAGAGACAGACTGACAGACGCAGACAGAATGAGAAAAATAAAGTTTTTTTTAACATTACAGCATGTAAACATGTTCTAATAGAAACATAAAATACAAATATGTACCTGAAAATGAGCATAATATGGGACCTTTAACTTTCCACAGTTTATTGACATTGACACAGTTTATTGACATATATATATATATATATATATATATATGTGTATATTATGTAATAAGTGTATATTATACACAAACCGTGGCCAACAGGCCTGGTAGCTTGGCCTATAGTAGGGTACCTTGTAACCACTGGATGTAAAACTAGTTAAAACAGTCAGTTAAAATAGTTCAAACTTGACATCAGGATGTCTCAAATGCACCTTTAACAACAACTTGTGATCCTTTTTCACTTCCCAACTTTGACATAATAAACTAAGTTTGGGAAGTTAATGAACACACATTCACACTACACTAGGTTAGACGTTTGGTTGCAGTATACATTTACACTCAAAACACCATCTTTATACTGACCTAAGCAGTACCGAGTATGGTAATCTGGAGCCTCATATCAGATTACATAACACAGGTGTCACTCACATGTCAGGGGTGAGCTGATTATCTTGTTGTTCACACTAGTAGAAAGGAAATTTACATGTAAGGCGCATGCTAAAAGGTCATTTTTGAGGAAAATTATTGTTTGGCTAGTTCAGACCATTTCAAATGTGAAAGTTAGTTTAATTTGTTTGTGATCACTAATAATACCTTTACGCTGATATTATGTATGTTCCCGAATTGAGTTACGCATAAGCAAAGCGTAACCTGTGAAACACATAATAGTCTTTTCTTGACTCTCCAGTTGTCGGCACGGGTAAAATGCTGCTGCCATCAGCAAAGTGCTGCTTTGAAGTTTTGCCTAGCAGGGATAACTGTCACGTTTCTCCACTCCTCAGCCCTGTGATTGATGCAGCCAATCTTTAGCAGCCCACTGCCATGAGCGAGCTGGATGATTATGTATTTAGTGGGAACATTTATGATGACAGAGTCCTGCAGGTGATTGAACACATGTCACTAGTAAAACCCTAGCTCAGTTGCTTGGCAGATCAGACTGATCAGCTGTTCATGAGTGCCGTTACCTTTTTACATATTATGATTTTCAAATACTTTTCACTGTAGTCAGTTGCAGTGCATCAGACATTGAGGACACATGCCCTGCAGCAGGTATACATGTGTAAGACATAATTCTTTTGTCCTTCAGAGGATGTCCTTGAATGCTAGTTCACAAATCTTTGTATCAGTCTAAGCAGCTTTTTATATAATCTCCATGAATGACAGCTATTGTCAAAGAGTGGGATTAACTTTTAAAGTTGTTGGCATGCACATGGAGCAGGTGCCTCAAGTTGCAAAGGCATAAAATAGGTCATAATTGATTATGTTTGTTTGTTTTTTAATCTAATTATGAGCTAAATCATTCTAATTTTAGGACTATGATAAAACAATGTATATACTGTAGATAAATATATAAAGTATATAGATAGACAACTTTTGGCATCAAAAACATACAAACCTGGACAAAATTCTTGTCAAATAAACTTTGAAAAAACTGTTTTTGTATAAATCTAAAATGTAAAGTTACCAATTTCTAATGAATAACTGTCTCAGCAGGATAATCTTATGCCCGCTCAACAGCATAAGCTTCTATTACACTGCACTCAGCATGTCTACCTGATTTCAAGTAGCTGCAGAGAATGGTTAAACAAGCTTGCATGGTTAAGCTTTGTAGGTTCACTTCAGCAGTTCCTGTGGTCGCCCCCAAGTCAGATGAGGTGGAAGGATTGAGGTGTCAGCACTATGGCTACCAGGGATTGCCCCGCCTTGCCATCTGCTGCCACTACTGTAATCCACACAATGAGAAAATCAGTTGTCTCAGTCCGTATCAAAGTCATGTCAGCTCAATTCAACAGGCAAATCAACATCATTGAGAGAAAATCCATGTTATTGCTGACAAAGGAACTGAGAGGCTTATTTGATTATAAAATTGCATGCTCTTTGGCATGGATAAAACGGAACATTTTAGATAAATTAACACAAATTTGAAAGTAAATTAACACTGACATGATTACTTTGTTTCTAACTTGAAATTATATAAATTTCTTACAGTTAATGGGATGATTTTGTCACACCATTATCGACTGTTTTTTGTATTGGCTTATGATATTCTGATAAGTAATAGCAAGGTAATAAAGTTACCACAACTCCAAAAGAGCGCAGCTATCAGCCACTAGAGGTAATGTAAGAGCCTACACCAAACAAAAACAAAATTATTCTATGTCTAAGTGAATTTGCTCATTTAGGTAACAGAAACAGGTTGCTCTCGGTCGGCTGTGGTCTCTCTCCGGGAGGCTTCATGTAGCCAGTCACAAATTAAGATGAATTAAAACCTCTTTTGCCATTTTGACTCTCAGTGGTCACACAGGCTTCTCTTTGAAGCTGTCAAGGTCCATGTCACTGAAAACTGGCCAAACATTGGGGGTGCCCTGGGAAGTCACACTCCAGAGGGAGACAGACGCCCTTTGATTGCGTAATAAATGTGTGCTCACAGGCGATCAGAGCTGAGTAAACCCACAGCTGATGAGTCAGAGATGCTGTCTGAGACTGTAACATTTATAGGCTTACAGTAGGCTACATATAACAGAACAGTTACAGTAATAACATCGTCTGGTTTGGTTTCCCTTATATCTGCTCAAAACAGTGTCAGGTAAAATAGATCAATATGTGTCTTTATGCATCTAAGAAAAGTTGGCAGACTGAGGAGTTTTGAGTCTTAAATGCTCTAAAACATGTCCTGAACATGATGTAGGATCTGTTCTCCATGATTAAAACAGGGTGCATCGGGCCTATTTCACCTAGTGACCACAGCATTATTATTTTGTACAGATTTGTTTTGTTTTTCTCATTTATATAAATGCGATCAACCTGAAACCTGAAATTTCCTGTTGAATCAGGTTGGGGAGGGCCATGACATGAGGTGAAGTGAAACATATAATCCAATGAAATATCAGAAAGACTTTTATTTCAGTATTTGTAGTTGTTCTGTTATTTGATAAGGGATATATATATATATAACCGTGATTGACTGTTAATTGTGCAAGTATCTGAAATAATGTGAGTAGAAGTTCCCTGCAGATTTAATTTATTTGATTATAAAACAGTTTATACTCTTCATGATGCATTATAGAAAACAGAGAATCTTTTTACATATGAATTAATTGAAATCTTAATTACTCTAAAATGTATCAAATTTACTTGAGAAAAGTATAAGGAGCTAATTTTTTTAAAATAAAAAGGGGGGGAGGTGGTCCTCACAAATTTCACAAAATAGAAATATTTTGTAAAATAGTTTGTGTGCAAAACATTTAGTACATCAACATTTTATTGAATACGTGAGTAAATTTACACAACATTTTGGTGCTTCATTATGAAACCGATATGAATGTGATTACTTTATCACAGGATAAAATAAATAAAGTATGTCTCTATTATGTAATGATTTGTTGAAATGTTTGTGTGTATGTGTGTGTGTGTGTGTGTGCGTGTGTGTGTGTGTGTGTGTGTGTGTTTGGCATCACAGCAGTGGTGACATCATCACTTCATGGTGACATCACAGCAGTGGTGACATCATCACTGCATCGTGACATCACTAGATGGAACACTGTGATGGGTTAAAGGAGTGGTGACATCACAGCAGTGGTGACATCATCACTGCATCGTGACATCACTAGATGGAACACTGATGGATTAAAGGAGTGGTGACATCTTAAAGGAGCGGTAACATCATAAAGGAGTGACATTAAGGAGAGAGTCCCAGAATCACACAACTGTAGTTGAATCTGAAGACTCGATCAGACGAAACACATCGACTGAGAGAAGCAGTTGTCTCAAGAGAAAGAGGTATGAATTTTATGAATGCATTGCTTTAGATTAAACCTCCCAACAGTATATGAAGCAGTTAAAATGAGCCTCAACATTTAAATGCAGCTTACATGTTAGTTAATAATAATTACGGCTGCAACTAACGATTATTTTCACTCATCAGACTACCTACTGAGAGAAGCAGTGAATTTCTCCAAAAACCACGAAGCATCGACAAGAATTGACCGTAAATCAGCATTATGGTATCATCAAGAACTTCCCAGCCAGAAGCCATCATGCCCGAGTTCAACGTCCGTCGCGTTGTTTCCAAGCTGCTCAACTCCTTCTTTAAGGGGATGACGGCGGATCAGTGGGGACTTTTGAAATCCGGCAGCCCCGACGACGCCACTATGACCATGATGGGAGAGCTGCTGTTGGACATGACAGCGGCCTTGACAAAAGCTTTCCTGAAATCTCTCGGGAGCAGGACCCTGGCGTCTGAGGACAACGTCCAAATCAATCTGGGAAACGCAATCTCTCAGGGTTTTGCCGAAGCTCTGGGCGTCGACGTCTCGGT
This sequence comes from Sebastes umbrosus, assembly GCF_015220745.1. Lineage (NCBI taxonomy): Eukaryota > Metazoa > Chordata > Actinopteri > Perciformes > Sebastidae > Sebastes > Sebastes umbrosus. The sequence continues at coordinate 17,600,321 of NC_051272.1, forward strand.
TCAGTGTCCGAGCTCCAAAAGCTTGACGACATTGATCTCTGAAGAGGTTTCGGAGAACGTCCGAAGTGCCCTCTCCAGCCCCGAGGGCATAGTCCAGCGCCTCACTCCTCCCAGCAGACTCAACAACATGATTCTGCACGCCTGCAAAATGTGCCAGGCGTTCATCAGCAAGATGAAATCAGTGTTCTTGGCTCGACCGCGCAAGCAGAGGACCATCTGCGAACAATCAGATGTGGAACCGGAACCCTCAGACGCCGAAGACCGCCATGCGGCGACGCCTTCGTCGGACGTCGTGATTGCGATGAAAGACATCATGGATGTCACAATCATCATCAAAAAGCAGTTAAACGACATCACCGAACCTCTCTTGGTTGACGTGCCGGACTCCGAGTACACGTTGCTGCAGTCTCAAAACTCTCGGGAGATTGAAGACGTCGCGGAAGAAATCGCTCGGAGTATCGCCGAAGATGCTGTAAGACAGACTCCGTCGGCGCAGAAGAGCAAACGCTCCAAGAAAAGCATCAGAAGCAAAATTAAGAAGCTTTTGGCAAAGTGCTTTGCCAAAACGTGCCTCCATCGCATTGTGGCACAGATGAGGAAAAGATTCAACCGGGGCTCCAAAGTTCACAGCCGAGAGTCGGCAAAGTCTCTCACAAAGAAGATTACCGATCTGATGAAACAACCAGAGAACCGCGATCTTCTGGGACTCGGCGCTCCACTCATAAACATTCCCCCCGGTCGAGTCTTGGAGTTCACAAAGGTCTTAAGTGATCTCCTCTACACACACATCACACATGGGCCAGAGATCATCCCCGAGCCGGTGATACGTGCCAACATGCGCGCCGACTTGCAGCGGAAGGTGCTCGGTTTCCTGTGTCTGGCCAGATGGTGGCAGATCTTTCAGTCCGACGACCTCGTCGACAATATGAGACACGCCATACTGGGGACTAAGCCCAGGGCCAAGAAACCTTTGGCAATCGCTTCTCCGTCTGCCCCGGTATCCGTGACGAAGAGTCGTGATGACTCTGCACGGCGAGCGCGGAACGAACAAAAGAAAAACTGCGTCGAGGCGATCTTGGAGAGGCTGGTCACGCGGATCTTCAAGAAGGCAAAAGTGACCTGGACCCTTTCAAACGTCCAGGACATCATCCAGCGCCTTTTTGATCAAACGTGGGGCGAAGTCGAGGGTCTCAATTTCGATTCCAGCCCAGAAACATTGGAAAACCTCGAAAAGGCCATTTACCGGGACCTGATTAAGACGTGGGGCAATGCGACGTGGGTGCTGGTGTCCTTGAAAGGGGGTCAAACGGCAGTCGGAGAGCGTATCGCCTCCGCCGTCAAAGGTCACCTGATGGCACCACCGAGACAGAGGTGCTGCATGGTATGCAGGTGCTTCTCTTCTATGCTCACCGCCATGACGAGGTGGTAAAGTGGTTTATGGGTTTTCTCCGGGAGCTCCGGTTTATCCCACATATAGTGAATAATTGGACTTATTCTATAGATAAAAAACGTCTTCAATGTGTCATTCATCTTGAAGGAAAAATTGACTTTTTCCTTCTGAATGAATGCGAGGGCTTGAGCTCTCAGCGCCACCTCAGTAGTCAGTGTTGTCTACTGTTGTGGAATGCACGGGTTCGATCTGGGTGATCCAGTTCTCCCACAATCAGTGCATAATAATGAACATTATGCAATATACAAATACAATAAATAATAATATAAATAAATAATATTCATTAATTTCTTATTTCTTTCATCATTTGCTGTAAATATTCAATTCAGACTGAAGTTCTGCTGATACAGTGAATTTTTATAAAGTGCAAAAATAAAGTACAAAGAAAAGTGTGTTTTGCGCTCTCTCTTCCATCATATACACTAATCTTAATTATTGCTAATTTTAATGAGTTTACCTGCCTGACTGTAAACATGTAGAGAATTATTGTAAAGGAGAATCAGGTTTCTTGTCTGTATTAGCTCACACAGTCTGGAAATAGCTATTAATATTTAAAACCACACACAGGGAGCACACACAGTGACGGTGTAAAGATGGACAAAACAATCTAATACAGGAAGTGATTATGTTGATATTGTGCTTTTATTATGTTGTGCTTTAATTTTATAATGCAGTGAGGGCCCAAACGAGACCTTAGTGTGTGTGTGTGTGTGCAGATGTGTGTATGTGTGTATGTGTGCACGTGTGTGTGTGTGTGTGTGTGTGTGTGTGTGTGTGTCTGTTTGTGTGTGTGTGTGGGGGGGGGGGGGGTCAGAATCCTATGCATGTCAGAATTTATGCGTGTCATAATGTGTGTGTCAGAGTTCATGCGTGTCATAATGTGTTCTTATCATTATGTGTCATTGTATTCTGTGTATCATTCTAGAACGTGTTCTTCACATACTGGACAAACCTCTTGGCAGTCACACAGTGGATCTGGTTGGATTGGAGATACCACTCAGAGTTTCTCCTCGTTATTAGAGGTTTTGCCTAACTTTCTGATGGCCTACGTGTGGCTCATTGAGACACTTGAGGGAATGTCCATTGTTTGTGGAAGGGGAAGACGCCTTTTTTCACTTTATGACTGTTGTTTAAATGACTCTTGTTTAATGACTGTCTCGATTAGCTTTTGTTGATTTGTTTGGGTTTTGCAAATGACTTCAGGTCTTGCAGCAGGTAGATGCGGTTGTTGTTTGACATAGTAAGTTGCCATCTTGTCGGATCATAGAAAATGTTATTACCAATTGGAGCAAACACAAAAACAAATCAGGAGGGACAGGAGGAACATGAAAAGGAGTCACAGGGGAAGAAAATACCAAAACTTCAAATCTCTCCTCGATGTCAGCAGAACGGGTCACAAGAATAACTGTGCTTGCATGACTTTTGCCTGTGCTGGAAAGTGTATGTAAAGGGCCTTCCTGCGAAATCCTGAACATAAGTGTAAAAGGTAGGGATCAACGTGCTAAATCTAAGTTATACAACGTTAATATCAGTGGTGGAAGAAGTACCCAAAATGTAAAATAATGCAGAATGGCTCCATTTTAAAGTGGTATATTCTTATAGAATATTATAGGCCTACTATTCTATTTTTATCACTAACACATGCATTTTAATGTTGTAGTTCTTCAATTTGGAGTCAGTGTAGATACTTTATATACTACTGAGTATAGTTGTACATTACTGCATTATATTACAAAAGCATATCATAGGTTTTTTATGTAAAAAGTAACTAGTAGCGAAAGTGTCAAGTAAATGTAGTGGAGTAAAAGGTACAATATTTCCGTCTGAGATGTAGTGCAGTAGAAGTATAAAGTAGCAGAAAATGGAAATACTCAAGTAAAATACAAGTAACGGTACAAGTTCCAGTAATAATATCATCTGGTTTGGTTTCCCTTATATCTGCTCAGAACAGTGTCAGGTAAAATACAGTAGATCAATATGTGTCTTTATGTATCTAAGAATATTTGGCAGACTGAGAAATATGTCCTGAACATGATGTAGGATCTGCTCTCCATGATTTAAGCCAGGGCCTTCTAGAGCCAAGTGCATCGGGCTTATTTCACCCAGTGACCACAGCATTATTATTTTGCATAATTTTCTTTTTCTCATTTAAATATAATTTATGGATGTCAGAATTTATGCGTGTCAGAATTCAAGCGTGTCATAATGTGTGTGTCAGAATTTATGCGATTCATTCTGTGTTCTTATCATTATGTGTGTGTTCTATTCTGTGTATCATTCTAGAACGTGTTCTTCACATACTGGACAAACCTCTTGGCAGTCACACAGTGAATCTGGTTGGATTGGAGATACCACTCAGAGTTTCTCCTCGTTATTGGAGGTTTTGCCTAACTTTCTGATGTCCTACGTGTGGATCATCGAGACACTTGAGGGAATGTCCATCGCTTGTGGAAGGGTAAGATGCCTTTTTTCGAGTTATGACTCTTGTTTAATGACTGTCTTGATTAGCTTTTGTTGATTGGTTTGGGTTTTGTAAATTACTTCAGATCTTGCAGCAGGTAGATGCGGTTGTTGTTTGACATAGTCAGTTGCCATCTTGTCGGATCATAGAAAAATGTTATTACCAACTGGAGCAAACAAAAAAAAATCAGGAGGGACAGGAGTAACACAAAAAGGAGTCACAGGGGAAGAAAATACCAAAACTTCAAATCTGTCCTCGATGTCAGCAGAACCAGTCACAACTATCTGTGCTTGCATGACTTTTGCCTGTGCCAGAAAGTGGATGTAAAGGGCCTTGATGCAAAATCCTGAGTTATACAACGTTAATATCAGTTGTGGAAGAAGTACCCAGATCCTTTACTTTAGTAAAAGTACAAATACCACAGTCTAAAAATAGCCTGCTCCATTACAAGTAAAAATCATGAATTCAGAATGTTACTATAGTGAAAGTACAGAAGTATTATCAGCAAAATGTACTTAAAGTATCAAAAGTAAAAGTAGAAAAGTATTGTATTTATTTATATCAAATAAAATAAGATAAAATAAAATGGAATAAAATAAAATAAAATAAAATAAAATACCATAAAATACATTTAAATGAAATTAAATCAAAAATAAATGTAAATGTTGTTCATTTTACTCTGACTAATATGTTTTCTGGATGTTTTTTCTTGCTCACTCGAGATTGGAGTCTTAATAGTTTGTTTTATTTATTTATGTATCTGTATATGTATTTATTCATTTATGCTGTTGAAATGTGTGTTATTGTCACTGTTAAGACACCAACAAGCCTTGGAAGAAGGTCTCTTTTATGTTCATCTTCCCAAGGATTACATCAATTTTATCAGACTAATATGTTTTGTGGATGTTTTTCCTTGCTCACTGGAGAGTGGTGTCTCAATAGTTTGTTTTATTTATGTATGTATGGATTTATGTATGTATTTTTTTTCTTATTTTTTATTTATACCAAATAAAATAAGATAGAATAAAATAAAATACATTAAAATAAAATAAAATTAAATAGAATTAAATTAAATGAAATCAAATTAAATTAAATGAAATTAAAAATATTTTGGAATGTTGTTCATTTTACTCTGACTAAAATGTTTTCTGGATATTTTTCCATGCTCACTGGAGAGTGGAGTCTGAATAGTTTGTTTTATTTATTCATGTATGTATCTGTATATGTATTTATTTATTTATTGCTGTTCAAATGTTTAATTTTATTTAGTTATTCATCTATGTGTTTATCAATTTACTTATTTATTTATTGCGGTTGAAGTGTCTGTTATTGTCACTATAAAGACACCAACAGGCCTTGGAAGAAGGTCTCTCTCGTGTTCATCTTCCCAAGGAAAAGATCTTTTTTTTCTGACTAATATGTTTTCTGGATGTTTTTCCTTGCTCACTGGAGAGTGGCGTCTCAATAGTTAGTTTTATTTATGTATGTATGGATTTATGTATGGATTTTTTTTATTATTATTATTTATTTATACCAAATAAGATACGATAAAAGAAAAAAGGAATAAAATAAAATAAAATACATTTAAATAAAATAAAATTAAATAAAATTAAATTAAATTAAATAGAATTAAATTAAATAAAAACAAATGTAAATGTGGTTCATTTTACTCTGAGTAATATGTTTTCTGGATGTTTTTCCCCTGCTCACTGGAAAGTGGAGTCTTACTAGTTTGTTTATTTATGTAAGCACCTGTATATTTATTTATTTATTTATTTATTTATTGCTGTTGAAATGTGTGTTATTGTCACTGTTAAGACATCAACAAGTCTTGGAAGAAGGTCTCTCTTGTGTTCATCTTCCCAAGGATTACTTCAATTTTATCTGACTAACATGTTTTCTGGATGTTTTTCCTTGCCCACTGGAAAGTGAAGTCTTAATAGTTTGTTTATTTATGTGTGCATCTGTATATGTATTTATTTATTTATTGCTGTTGAAATGTGTGTTTTTGTCACTGTTAAGACACCAACAAGCCTTGGTAGAAGGTCTCTCTTGTGTTCATCTTCCCAAGGATTACTTCAATTTTATCTGACTAATATGTTTTGTGGATGTTTTTCCTTGCTCACTGGAGAGTGGTGTCTCAATAGTTTGTTTTATTTATATATTTATGGATTTATGAATGGATTTTTTTATTATTATTATTTATTTATACCAAATAAGATAAGATAAGATAAAAAAGGAATAAAATTAAATACAATTAAATTAAATTAAATAAAAACAAATGTAAATGTGGTTCATTTTACTCTGACTAATATGTTTTCTGGATGTTTTTCCTTGCTCACTCGAAAGTGGAGTCTTACTAGTTTGTTTATTTATGTATGCATCTGTATATGTATTTATTTATTTACTTGTTTATTGCTGTTGAAATGTGTGTTATTTGTCACTGTTAAGACATCAACAAGTCTTGGAAGAAGGTCTCTCTTGTGTTCATCTTCCCAAGGAAAATATCTTTTTTTCAGACTAATATGTTTTGTGGATGTTTTTCCTTGCTCACTGGAGAGTGGTGTCTCAATAGTTTGTATTATTTATGTATCTGTATGGATTTATGTATGTATTTTTTTTCTTATTTTTTATTTATACCAAATAAAATAAGATAGAATAAAATAAAATACATTAAAATAAAATAAAATTAAATAGAATTAAATTAAATCAAATCAAATTAAATTAAATGAAATTAAAAATATTTTGGAATGTTGTTCATTTTACTCTGACTAAAATGTTTTCTGGATATTTTTCCATGCTCACTGGAGAGTGGAGTCTTAATAGTTTGTTTTATTTATTCATGTATGTATCTGTATATGTATTTATTTATTTATTGCTGTTCAAATGTTTAATTTTATTTAGTTATTCATCTATGTGTTTATCAATTTACTTATTTATTTATTGCGGTTCAAGTGTCTGTTATTGTCACTATAAAGACACCAACAGGCCTTGGAAGAAGGTCTCTCTCGTGTTCATCTTCCCAAGGAAAAGATCTTTTTTTTCTGACTAATATGTTTTCTGGATGTTTTTCCTTGCTCACTGGAGAGTGGTGTCTCAATAGTTAGTTTTATTTATGTATGTATGGATTTATGTATGGATTTTTTTTATTATTATTATTTATTTATACCAAATAAGATACGATAAAAGAAAAAAGGAATAAAATAAAATAAAATACATTTAAATAAAATAAAATTAAATAAAATTAAATTAAATTAAATAGAATTAAATTAAATAAAAACAAATGTAAATGTGGTTCATTTTACTCCGAGTAATATGTTTTCTGGATGTTTTTCCCCTGCTCACTGGAAAGTGGAGTCTTACTAGTTTGTTTATTTATGTAAGCATCTGTATATTTATTTATTTATTTATTTATTTATTTATTTATTTATTTATTTATTTATTTATTGCTGTTGAAATGTGTGTTATTGTCACTGTTAAGACATCAACAAGTCTTGGAAGAAGGTCTCTCTTGTGTTCATCTTCCCAAGGATTACTTCAATTTTATCTGACTAACATGTTTTCTGGATGTTTTTCCTTGCCCACTAGAAAGTGAAGTCTTAATAGTTTGTTTATTTATGTGTGCATCTGTGTATGTATTTATTTATTTATTGCTGTTGAAATGTGTGTTATTGTCACTGTTAAGACACCAACAAGCCTTGGAAGAAGGTCTCTCTTGTGTTCATCTTCCCAAGGATTACTTCAATTTTATCTGACTAACATGTTTTCTGGATGTTTTTCCTTGCCCACTGGAAAGTGAAGTCTTAATAGTTTGTTTATTTATGTGTGCATCTGTATATGTATTTATTTATTTATTGCTGTTGAAATGTGTGTTATTGTCACTGTTAAGACACCAACAAGCCTTGGTAGAAGGTCTCTCTTGTGTTCATCTTCCCAAGGATTACTTCAATTTTATCTGACTAATATGTTTTGTGGATGTTTTTCCTTGCTCACTGGAGAGTGGTGTCTCAATAGTTTGTTTTATTTATATATTTATGGATTTATGAATGGATTTTTTTATTATTATTATTTATTTATACCAAATAAGATAAGATAAGATAAAAAAGGAATACAATTAAATACAATTAAATTAAATTAAATAAAAACAAATGTAAATGTGGTTCATTTTACTCTGACTAATATATTTTCTGGATGTTTTTCCTTGCTCACTCGAAAGTGGTCTTACTAGTTTGTTTATTTATGTATGCATCTGTATATGTATTTATTTATTTACTTGTTTATTGCTGTTGAAATGTGTGTTATTTGTCACTGTTAAGACATCAACAAGTCTTGGAAGAAGGTCTCTCTTGTGTTCATCTTCCCAAGGAAAATATCTTTTTTTCAGACTAATATGTTTTCTGGATGTTTTTCCTTGCTCACTAGACTCCTGGTAGGGTCTCCCATGGCAAATTGGTCTTAGGTGAGGGGCCGGACTAAGAATGGTTCACAAAAAACCCAATGACGACACGAGGCAGAGGAGGAGTTACCCGGCCCGGAGGAAGCCCGGGGCCCACGTCTGGAGCCAGGCCCAGACGGAGGGCCCGTCAACGAGCGTCTGGTGGCCGGGCTTGCCACGGAGCCCGGCCGGGGATACCCCGAAAAAGGAACGTGGCACCCCCCTCCTCTCCATCCTGTGGGCTCACCACCTGCGGGAAGAACCGCTTGGGTCGGGTGCGCTGCCACACGGGTGGCAGTGAAGGCCAGGGACCTCGACGGACTGGACCCGGGCGGCAGAGGCTGGCTCTGGGGACGTGGAACGTCACCTCTCTGTGGGGGAAGGAGCCAGAGCTTGTGCGGGAGGTGGAGCGCTATCAGTTGGATCTGGTAGGGCTTACCTCTACGCACAGCCTCGGTTCTGGAACCGTACTCTTGGATAGGGGTTGGACTCTATTCTTCTCTGGAGTTGCCCATGGTGTGAGGCGCCGGGCGGGTGTGGGGATACTCACAAATCCCCGGCTGAGTGCCGCTACGTTGGAGTTTACCCCGGTGGACGAGAGGGTCGCCTCCCTACGCCTTCGGGTTATGGGGGGGAAAACTCTGACTGTTGTTTGTGCGTATGCACCAAACAGCAGTTCGGAGTATTCGGCCTTCTTGGAGACCCTGAATGGAGTCCTGTATGGGGCTCCAGTAGGGGACTCCATAGTTCTCCTGGGAGACTTCAACGCGCACGTGGGCAACGATGGAGACACCTGGAGTGGCGTGATTGGGAGGAACGGCCTCCCTGATCTAAACCCGAGTGGTCGTTTGTTGTTGGACTTCTGTGCTAGTCATGGATTGTCCATAACGAACACCATGTTCGAACATAAGGATGCTCATAAGTGTACGTGGTACCAGAGCACCCTAGGCCGAAGGTCGATGATCGATTTTGTAATCGTATCATCTGATCTGAGGCCGCATGTTTTGGACACTCGGGTGAAGAGAGGGGCGGAGCTGTCAACTGATCACCATCTGGTGGTGAGTTGGGTCAGAGGGTGGGGGAAGACTCTGGACAGACCTGGTAAGCCCAAACGCGTAGTGAGGGTGAACTGGGAACGTCTGGAGGAGGCCCCTGTCCGAGAGATCTTCAACTCACACCTCCGGCGGAGCTTTTCTGGCATCCCTGTGGAGGTTGGGGGCATTGAACCCGAGTGGACGATGTTCAAAGCTTCCATTGCTGAAGCTGCGGCGGTGAGCTGTGGTTTTAAGGTCTTAGGTGCCTCAAGGGGCGGCAACCCTCGAACACCGTGGTGGACACCGGTGGTCAGGGAAGCCGTCCGACTGAAGAAGGAGGCCTTCCGGGATATGTTATCTCGGAGGTCTCCGGAGGCAGTTGCAGGGTACCGACGGGCCCGAAGAGCAGCAGCCACTGCCGTGACGGAGGCAAAGCAGCGGGTGTGGGAGGAGTTCGGAGCAGCCATGGAGAAGGACTTTCGGTCGGCACCAAAGTGCTTCTGGAAAACCATCCGGCACCTTAGGAGGGGGAAACGGGGAACCATCCAAGCTGTGTACAGTAAGGATGGGACACTGTTGACCTCAACTGAGGAGGTAATCGGGCGGTGGAAGGAGCACTTTGAGGAACTTCTGAATCCGACCAATAGGCCCTCTATTGTAGAGGCAGAGCTGGAAGCTGATGGGGGACCATCATCAATTACCCTGGTGGAAGTCACTGAGGTAGTCAAACAACTCCACAGTGGCAAAGCCCCGGGGATTGATGAGATCCGCCCAGAAATGCTGAAGGCTCTGGGTGGGGAGGGGCTGTCTTGGATGACACGTCTCTTCAACACCGCGTGGAAGTCGGTGACAGTGCCTAAGGAGTGGCAGACCGGGGTGGTGGTTCCCCTTTTCAAAAAGGGGGACCAGAGAGTGTGTGCCAATTACAGGGGTATCACACTGCTCAGCCTCCCTGGTAAAGTCTACTCCAAGGTGCTGGAAAGGAGGGTTCGGCCGATAGTCGAACCTCAGATCGAAGAGGAACAATGCGGATTCCGTCCTGGCCGTGGAACAACGGACCAGCTCTTCACTCTCGCAAGGATCCTGGAGGGGGCCTGGGAGTATGCCCATCCAGTCTACATGTGTTTTGTGGACTTGGAGAAGGCATATGACCGGGTCCCCCGGGAGATACTGTGGGGGGTGCTGCGGGAGTATGGGGTGAGGGGGGCACTTCTCAGGGCCATCCAATCCCTGTACGCCCAAAGCGAGAGCTGTGTTCGGATCCTCGGCAGTAAGTCGGACTCGTTTCCGGTGGGGGTTGGCCTCCGCCAGGGCTGCGCTTTGTCACCAATCCTGTTCGTGATATTCATGGACAGGATATCGAGGCGTAGTCGGGTGGAGGAGGGTTTGCAGATCGGTGTGCTGAGGATCTCATCGCTGCTTTTTGCAGATGATGTGGTCCTGTTGGCATCATCGGTCTGCGACCTCCAGCACTCACTGGATCGGTTCGCAGCCGAGTGTGACGCAGTCGGGATGAGAATCAGCACCTCTAAATCTGAGGCCATGGTTCTCAGCAGGAAACCGGTGGATTGCCTACTCCGGGTAGGGAATGAGTCCTTACCCCAAGTGAAGGAGTTTAAGTATCTCGGGGTCTTGTTCGCGAGTGAGGGGACGATGGAACGTGAGATTGGTCGGAGAATCGGAGCAGCAGGGGCGGTATTGCATTCGCTTTACCGCACCGTTGTGACGAAAAGAGAGCTGAGCCGGAAGGCAAAGCTCTCGATCTACCGTTCAATCTTCGTTCCTACTCTCACCTATGGTCATGAGGGTTGGGTCATGACCGAAAGAACGAGGTCGCGGGTGCAAGCGGCCGAAATGGGTTTCCTCAGGAGGGTGGCTGGCGTCTCCCTTAGAGATAGGGTAAGAAGCTCAGTCATCCGTGAGGGACTCGGAGTAGAGTCCTTGCTCCTTTGCGTCGAAAGGAGCCAGTTGAGGTGGTTCGGGCATCTAGCACGGATGCCTCCTGGGCGCCTCCCTTGGGAGGTGTTCCAGGCACGACTAGCTGGGAGGAGACCACGGGGAAGACCCAGGACTAGGTGGAGAGATTATATCTCTACTCTGGCCTGGGAACGCCTCGGGATCCCCCAGTCAGAGCTGGTTAATGTGGCCCGGGAAAGGGAAGTTTGGGGTCCCCTGCTGGAGCTGTTGCCCCCGCGACCCGATCCCGGATAAGCGGTTGAAGATGGATGGATGGACTAGAGAGTGGAGTCTTAATAGTTTGTTTTTTATTTATGTATCTGTATATGTATTTATTTATTTATTGCTGTTGAAATGTGTGTTATTGTCACTAATAAGACACCAACAAGCCTTGGAAGAAGGTCTCTCTTGTGTTCATCTTCCCAAGGATTACTTAAATTTTATCTAACTCATATGTTTTCTGGATGTTTATCCTTGCTCACTGGAGAGTGGTGTCTCAATAGTTTGTTTTATTTATGTATGTATGAATTTATGCATGTATTTTTTTATTATTATTATTTATTTATACCAAATAAAATAAGATAAAATAAAAAGGAATACAATAAAATAAAATACATTTAAATTAAATTAAATTAAATTAAATTAAATTTAAATAAATTAAATTAAATTAAATTGAAAAAGAAATTTGAATGTTCAATTTACTCTGACTAATATGTTTTCTGGATGTTTTTCTTTGCTCACTGGAAAGTGGAGTCTTAATAGTTTGTTTTATTTATGTATGTATCTGTATATGTATTTATTTATTTATTGCTGTTGAAATGTGTGTTATTGTCACTAATAAGACACCAACAAGCCTTGGAAGAAGGTCTCTCTTGTGTTCATCTTCCCAAGGATTACTTAAATTTTATCTGACTCATATGTTTTCTGGATGTTTATCCTTGCTCACTGGAGAGTGGTGTCTCAATAGTTTGTTTTATTTATGTATGTATGAATTTATGCATGTATTTTTTTATTATTATTATTTATTTATACCAAATAAAATAAGATAAAATAAAAAGGAATACAATAAAATAAAATACATTTAAATTAAATTAAATTAAATTAAATTAAATTTAAATAAATTAAATTAAATTAAATTGAAAAAGAAATTTGAATGTTCAATTTACTCTGACTAATATGTTTTCTGGATGTTTTTCTTTGCTCACTGGAAAGTGGAGTCTTAATAGTTTGTTTTATTTATGTATGTATCTGTATATGTATTTATTTATTTATTTATTTATTTATTTATTTATTTATTTATTTATTTATTTATTGCTGTTGAAATATCTGTTATTGTCACTGTTAAGACATCAACAAGCCTTGGAAGAAGGTCTCTCTTGTGTTCATCATCCCAAGGAAAATATCTTTTTTTCTGACTAATATGTTTTCTGGATGTTTTTCCTTGCTCACTAGAGAGTGGAGTCTTAATAGTTTTTTTTATTTATGTATCTGTATCTGTATATGTATTTATTTATTTATTGCTGTTGAAATATGTGTTATTGTCACTGTTAAGACACCAACAAGTCTTGGAAGAAGGTTTATCTTGTGTTCATCTTCCCAAGGAAAACGTCTTTTTTTTCTGACTAATATGTTTTGTGGATGTTTTTCCTTGCTCACTGGAGAGTGGTGTTTTAATAGTTTGTTTTATTTATTCATGTATGTATCTGTATATGTATTTATTTATTTATTGCTGTTCAAATGTTTAATTTTATTTAGTTATTCATCTATGTGTTTATCAATTTACTTATTTATTTATTGCAGTTGAAGTGTCTGTTATTGTCACTATAAAGACACCAACAGGCCTTGGAAGAAGGTCTCTCTCGTGTTCATCTTCCCAAGGAAAAGATCTTTTTTTTCTGACTGATATGTTTTCTGGATGTTTTTCCTTGCTCACTGGAGAGTGGTGTCTCAATAGTTAGTTTTATTTATGTATGTATGGATTTATGTATGGATTTTTTTTATTATTGTTATTTATTTATACCAAATAAGATACGATAAAAGAAAAAAGGAATAAAATAAAATAAAATACATTTAAATAAAATAAAATTAAATAAAATTAAATTAAATTAAATAGAATTAAATTAAATAAAAACAAATGTAAATGTGGTTCATTTTACTCTGAGTAATATGTTTTCTGGATGTTTTTCCCCTGCTCACTGGAAAGTGGAGTCTTACTAGTTTGTTTATTTATGTAAGCATCTGTATATTTATTTATTTATTTATTTATTTATTGCTGTTGAAATGTGTGTTATTGTCACTGTTAAGACATCAACAAGTCTTGGAAGAAGTTCTCTCTTGTGTTCATCTTCCCAAGGATTACTTCAATTTTATCTGACTAACATGTTTTCTGGATGTTTTTCCTTGCCCACTGGAAAGTGAAGTCTTAATAGTTTGTTTATTTATGTGTGCATCTGTATATGTATTTATTTATTTATTGCTGTTGAAATGTGTGTTATTGTCACTGTTAAGACACCAACAAGCCTTGGTAGAAGGTCTCTCTTGTGTTCATCTTCCCAAGGATTACTTCAATTTTATCTGACTAATATGTTTTGTGGATGTTTTTCCTTGCTCACTGGAGAGTGGTGTCTCAATAGTTTGTTTTATTTATATATTTATGGATTTATGAATGGATTTTTTTATTATTATTATTTATTTATACCAAATAAGATAAGATAAGATAAAAAAGGAATAAAATTAAATACAATTAAATTAAATTAAATAAAAACAAATGTAAATGTGGTTCATTTTACTCTGACTAATATGTTTTCTGGATGTTTTTCCTTGCTCACTCGAAAGTGGAGTCTTACTAGTTTGTTTATTTATGTATGCATCTGTATATGTATTTATTTATTTACTTGTTTATTGCTGTTGAAATGTGTGTTATTTGTCACTGTTAAGACATCAACAAGTCTTGGAAGAAGGTCTCTCTTGTGTTCATCTTCCCAAGGAAAATATCTTTTTTTCAGACTAATATGTTTTCTGGATGTTTTTCCTTGCTCACTAGACTCCTGGTAGGGTCTCCCATGGCAAATTGGTCTTAGGTGAGGGGCCGGACTAAGAATGGTTCACAAAAAACCCAATGACGACACGAGGCAGAGGAGGAGTTACCCGGCCCGGAGGAAGCCCGGGGCCCACGTCTGGAGCCAGGCCCAGACGGAGGGCCCGTCAACGAGCGTCTGGTGGCCGGGCTTGCCACGGAGCCCGGCCGGGGATACCCCGAAAAAGGAACGTGGCACCCCCCTCCTCTCCATCCTGTGGGCTCACCACCTGCGGGAAGAACCGCTTGGGTCGGGTGCGCTGCCACACGGGTGGCAGTGAAGGCCAGGGACCTCGACGGACTGGACCCGGGCGGCAGAGGCTGGCTCTGGGGACGTGGAACGTCACCTCTCTGTGGGGGAAGGAGCCAGAGCTTGTGCGGGAGGTGGAGCGCTATCAGTTGGATCTGGTAGGGCTTACCTCTACGCACAGCCTCGGTTCTGGAACCGTACTCTTGGATAGGGGTTGGACTCTATTCTTCTCTGGAGTTGCCCATGGTGTGAGGCGCCGGGCGGGTGTGGGGATACTCACAAATCCCCGGCTGAGTGCCGCTACGTTGGAGTTTACCCCGGTGGACGAGAGGGTCGCCTCCCTACGCCTTCGGGTTATGGGGGGGAAAACTCTGACTGTTGTTTGTGCGTATGCACCAAACAGCAGTTCGGAGTATTCGGCCTTCTTGGAGACCCTGAATGGAGTCCTGTATGGGGCTCCAGTAGGGGACTCCATAGTTCTCCTGGGAGACTTCAACGCGCACGTGGGCAACGATGGAGACACCTGGAGTGGCGTGATTGGGAGGAACGGCCTCCCTGATCTAAACCCGAGTGGTCGTTTGTTGTTGGACTTCTGTGCTAGTCATGGATTGTCCATAACGAACACCATGTTCGAACATAAGGATGCTCATAAGTGTACGTGGTACCAGAGCACCCTAGGCCGAAGGTCGATGATCGATTTTGTAATCGTATCATCTGATCTGAGGCCGCATGTTTTGGACACTCGGGTGAAGAGAGGGGCGGAGCTGTCAACTGATCACCATCTGGTGGTGAGTTGGGTCAGAGGGTGGGGGAAGACTCTGGACAGACCTGGTAAGCCCAAACGCGTAGTGAGGGTGAACTGGGAACGTCTGGAGGAGGCCCCTGTCCGAGAGATCTTCAACTCACACCTCCGGCGGAGCTTTTCTGGCATCCCTGTGGAGGTTGGGGGCATTGAACCCGAGTGGACGATGTTCAAAGCTTCCATTGCTGAAGCTGCGGCGGTGAGCTGTGGTTTTAAGGTCTTAGGTGCCTCAAGGGGCGGCAACCCTCGAACACCGTGGTGGACACCGGTGGTCAGGGAAGCCGTCCGACTGAAGAAGGAGGCCTTCCGGGATATGTTATCTCGGAGGTCTCCGGAGGCAGTTGCAGGGTCCCGACGGGCCCGAAGAGCAGCAGCCACTGCCGTGACGGAGGCAAAGCAGCGGGTGTGGGAGGAGTTCGGAGCAGCCATGGAGAAGGACTTTCGGTCGGCACCAAAGTGCTTCTGGAAAACCATCCGGCACCTTAGGAGGGGGAAACGGGGAACCATCCAAGCTGTGTACAGTAAGGATGGGACACTGTTGACCTCAACTGAGGAGGTAATCGGGCGGTGGAAGGAGCACTTTGAGGAACTTCTGAATCCGACCAATAGGCCCTCTATTGTAGAGGCAGAGCTGCAAGCTGATGGGGGACCATCATCAATTACCCTGGTGGAAGTCACTGAGGTAGTCAAACAACTCCACAGTGGCAAAGCCCCGGGGGTTGATGAGATCCGCCCAGAAATGCTGAAGGCTCTGGGTGGGGAGGGGCTGTCTTGGATGACACGTCTCTTCAACACCGCGTGGAAGTCGGTGACAGTGCCTAAGGAGTGGCAGACCGGGGTGGTGGTTCCCCTTTTCAAAAAGGGGGACCAGAGAGTGTGTGCCAATTACAGGGGTATCACACTGCTCAGCCTCCCTGGTAAAGTCTACTCCAAGGTGCTGGAAAGGAGGGTTCGGCCGATAGTCGAACCTCAGATCGAAGAGGAACAATGCGGATTCCGTCCTGGCCGTGGAACAACGGACCAGCTCTTCACTCTCGCAAGGATCCTGGAGGGGGCCTGGGAGTATGCCCATCCAGTCTACATGTGTTTTGGGGACTGGGAGAAGGCATATGACCGGGTCCCCCGGGAGATACTGTGGGGGGTGCTGCGGGAGTATGGGGTGAGGGGGGCACTTCTCAGGGCCATCCAATCCCTGTACGCCCAAAGCGAGAGCTGTGTTCGGATCCTCGGCAGTAAGTCGGACTCGTTTCCGGTGGGGGTTGGCCTCCGCCAGGGCTGCGCTTTGTCACCAATCCTGTTCGTGATATTCATGGACAGGATATCGAGGCGTAGTCGGGTGGAGGAGGGTTTGCAGATCGGTGTGCTGAGGATCTCATCGCTGCTTTTTGCAGATGATGTGGTCCTGTTGGCATCATCGGTCTGCGACCTCCAGCACTCACTGGATCGGTTCGCAGCCGAGTGTGACGCAGTCGGGATGAGAATCAGCACCTCTAAATCTGAGGCCATGGTTCTCAGCAGGAAACCGGTGGATTGCCTACTCCGGGTAGGGAATGAGTCCTTACCCCAAGTGAAGGAGTTTAAGTATCTCGGGGTCTTGTTCGCGAGTGAGGGGACGATGGAACGTGAGATTGGTCGGAGAATCGGAGCAGCAGGGGCGGTATTGCATTCGCTTTACCGCACCGTTGTGACGAAAAGAGAGCTGAGCCGGAAGGCAAAGCTCTCGATCTACCGTTCAATCTTCGTTCCTACTCTCACCTATGGTCATGAGGGTTGGGTCATGACCGAAAGAACGAGGTCGCGGGTGCAAGCGGCCGAAATGGGTTTCCTCAGGAGGGTGGCTGGCGTCTCCCTTAGAGATAGGGTAAGAAGCTCAGTCATCCGTGAGGGACTCGGAGTAGAGTCCTTGCTCCTTTGCGTCGAAAGGAGCCAGTTGAGGTGGTTCGGGCATCTAGCACGGATGCCTCCTGGGCGCCTCCCTTGGGAGGTGTTCCAGGCACGACCAGCTGGGAGGAGACCACGGGGAAGACCCAGGACTAGGTGGAGAGATTATATCTCTACTCTGGCCTGGGAACGCCTCGGGATCCCCCAGTCAGAGCTGGTTAATGTGGCCCGGGAAAGGGAAGTTTGGGGTCCCCTGCTGGAGCTGTTGCCCCCGCGACACGATCCCGGATAAGCGGTTGAAGATGGATGGATGGACTAGAGAGTGGAGTCTTAATAGTTTGTTTTTTATTTATGTATCTGTATATGTATTTATTTATTTATTGCTGTTGAAATGTGTGTTATTGTCACTAATAAGACACCAACAAGCCTTGGAAGAAGGTCTCTCTTGTGTTCATCTTCCCAAGGATTACTTAAATTTTATCTGACTCATATGTTTTCTGGATGTTTATCCTTGCTCACTGGAGAGTGGTGTCTCAATAGTTTGTTTTATTTATGTATGTATGAATTTATGCATGTATTTTTTTATTATTATTATTTATTTATACCAAATAAAATAAGATAAAATAAAAAGGAATACAATAAAATAAAATACATTTAAATTAAATTAAATTAAATTAAATTAAATTTAAATAAATTAAATTAAATTAAATTGAAAAAGAAATTTGAATGTTCAATTTACTCTGACTAATATGTTTTCTGGATGTTTTTCTTTGCTCACTGGAAAGTGGAGTCTTAATAGTTTGTTTTATTTATGTATGTATCTGTATATGTATTTATTTATTTATTTATTTATTTATTTATTTATTTATTTATTTATTTATTTATTGCTGTTGAAATATCTGTTATTGTCACTGTTAAGACATCAACAAGCCTTGGAAGAAGGTCTCTCTTGTGTTCATCATCCCAAGGAAAATATCTTTTTTTCTGACTAATATGTTTTCTGGATGTTTTTCCTTGCTCACTAGAGAGTGGAGTCTTAATAGTTTTTTTTATTTATGTATCTGTATCTGTATATGTATTTATTTATTTATTGCTGTTGAAATATGTGTTATTGTCACTGTTAAGACACCAACAAGTCTTGGAAGAAGGTTTATCTTGTGTTCATCTTCCCAAGGAAAACGTCTTTTTTTTCTGACTAATATGTTTTGTGGATGTTTTTCCTTGCTCACTGGAGAGTGGTGTTTTAATAGTTTGTTTTATTTATTCATGTATGTATCTGTATATGTATTTATTTATTTATTGCTGTTCAAATGTTTAATTTTATTTAGTTATTCATCTATGTGTTTATCAATTTACTTATTTATTTATTGCGGTTGAAGTGTCTGTTATTGTCACTATAAAGACACCAACAGGCCTTGGAAGAAGGTCTCTCTCGTGTTCATCTTCCCAAGGAAAAGATCTTTTTTTTCTGACTGATATGTCTTCTGGATGTTTTTCCTTGCTCACTGGAGAGTGGTGTCTCAATAGTTAGTTTTATTTATGTATGTATGGATTTATGTATGGATTTTTTTTATTATTGTTATTTATTTATACCAAATAAGATACGATAAAAGAAAAAAGGAATAAAATAAAATAAAATACATTTAAATAAAATAAAATTAAATAAAATTAAATTAAATTAAATAGAATTAAATTAAATAAAAACAAATGTAAATGTGGTTCATTTTACTCTGAGTAATATGTTTTCTGGATGTTTTTCCCCTGCTCACTGGAAAGTGGAGTCTTACTAGTTTGTTTATTTATGTAAGCATCTGTATATTTATTTATTTATTTATTTATTTATTTATTGCTGTTGAAATGTGTGTTATTGTCACTGTTAAGACATCAACAAGTCTTGGAAGAAGTTCTCTCTTGTGTTCATCTTCCCAAGGATTACTTCAATTTTATCTGACTAACATGTTTTCTGGATGTTTTTCCTTGCCCACTGGAAAGTGAAGTCTTAATAGTTTGTTTATTTATGTGTGCATCTGTATATGTATTTATTTATTTATTGCTGTTGAAATGTGTGTTATTGTCACTGTTAAGACACCAACAAGCCTTGGTAGAAGGTCTCTCTTGTGTTCATCTTCCCAAGGATTACTTCAATTTTATCTGACTAATATGTTTTGTGGATGTTTTTCCTTGCTCACTGGAGAGTGGTGTCTCAATAGTTTGTTTTATTTATATATTTATGGATTTATGAATGGATTTTTTTATTATTATTATTTATTTATACCAAATAAGATAAGATAAGATAAAAAAGGAATAAAATTAAATACAATTAAATTAAATTAAATAAAAACAAATGTAAATGTGGTTCATTTTACTCTGACTAATATGTTTTCTGGATGTTTTTCCTTGCTCACTCGAAAGTGGAGTCTTACTAGTTTGTTTATTTATGTATGCATCTGTATATGTATTTATTTATTTACTTGTTTATTGCTGTTGAAATGTGTGTTATTTGTCACTGTTAAGACATCAACAAGTCTTGGAAGAAGGTCTCTCTTGTGTTCATCTTCCCAAGGAAAATATCTTTTTTTCAGACTAATATGTTTTCTGGATGTTTTTCCTTGCTCACTAGACTCCTGGTAGGGTCTCCCATGGCAAATTGGTCTTAGGTGAGGGGCCGGACTAAGAATGGTTCACAAAAAACCCAATGACGACACGAGGCAGAGGAGGAGTTACCCGGCCCGGAGGAAGCCCGGGGCCCACGTCTGGAGCCAGGCCCAGACGGAGGGCCCGTCAACGAGCGTCTGGTGGCCGGGCTTGCCACGGAGCCCGGCCGGGGATACCCCGAAAAAGGAACGTGGCACCCCCCTCCTCTCCATCCTGTGGGCTCACCACCTGCGGGAAGAACCGCTTGGGTCGGGTGCGCTGCCACACGGGTGGCAGTGAAGGCCAGGGACCTCGACGGACTGGACCCGGGCGGCAGAGGCTGGCTCTGGGGACGTGGAACGTCACCTCTCTGTGGGGGAAGGAGCCAGAGCTTGTGCGGGAGGTGGAGCGCTATCAGTTGGATCTGGTAGGGCTTACCTCTACGCACAGCCTCGGTTCTGGAACCGTACTCTTGGATAGGGGTTGGACTCTATTCTTCTCTGGAGTTGCCCATGGTGTGAGGCGCCGGGCGGGTGTGGGGATACTCACAAATCCCCGGCTGAGTGCCGCTACGTTGGAGTTTACCCCGGTGGACGAGAGGGTCGCCTCCCTACGCCTTCGGGTTATGGGGGGGAAAACTCTGACTGTTGTTTGTGCGTATGCACCAAACAGCAGTTCGGAGTATTCGGCCTTCTTGGAGACCCTGAATGGAGTCCTGTATGGGGCTCCAGTAGGGGACTCCATAGTTCTCCTGGGAGACTTCAACGCGCACGTGGGCAACGATGGAGACACCTGGAGTGGCGTGATTGGGAGGAACGGCCTCCCTGATCTAAACCCGAGTGGTCGTTTGTTGTTGGACTTCTGTGCTAGTCATGGATTGTCCATAACGAACACCATGTTCGAACATAAGGATGCTCATAAGTGTACGTGGTACCAGAGCACCCTAGGCCGAAGGTCGATGATCGATTTTGTAATCGTATCATCTGATCTGAGGCCGCATGTTTTGGACACTCGGGTGAAGAGAGGGGCGGAGCTGTCAACTGATCACCATCTGGTGGTGAGTTGGGTCAGAGGGTGGGGGAAGACTCTGGACAGACCTGGTAAGCCCAAACGCGTAGTGAGGGTGAACTGGGAACGTCTGGAGGAGGCCCCTGTCCGAGAGATCTTCAACTCACACCTCCGGCGGAGCTTTTCTGGCATCCCTGTGGAGGTTGGGGGCATTGAACCCGAGTGGACGATGTTCAAAGCTTCCATTGCTGAAGCTGCGGCGGTGAGCTGTGGTTTTAAGGTCTTAGGTGCCTCAAGGGGCGGCAACCCTCGAACACCGTGGTGGACACCGGTGGTCAGGGAAGCCGTCCGACTGAAGAAGGAGGCCTTCCGGGATATGTTATCTCGGAGGTCTCCGGAGGCAGTTGCAGGGTACCGACGGGCCCGAAGAGCAGCAGCCACTGCCGTGACGGAGGCAAAGCAGCGGGTGTGGGAGGAGTTCGGAGCAGCCATGGAGAAGGACTTTCGGTCGGCACCAAAGTGCTTCTGGAAAACCATCCGGCACCTTAGGAGGGGGAAACGGGGAACCATCCAAGCTGTGTACAGTAAGGATGGGACACTGTTGACCTCAACTGAGGAGGTAATCGGGCGGTGGAAGGAGCACTTTGAGGAACTTCTGAATCCGACCAATAGGCCCTCTATTGTAGAGGCAGAGCTGCAAGCTGATGGGGGACCATCATCAATTACCCTGGTGGAAGTCACTGAGGTAGTCAAACAACTCCACAGTGGCAAAGCCCCGGGGGTTGATGAGATCCGCCCAGAAATGCTGAAGGCTCTGGGTGGGGAGGGGCTGTCTTGGATGACACGTCTCTTCAACACCGCGTGGAAGTCGGTGACAGTGCCTAAGGAGTGGCAGACCGGGGTGGTGGTTCCCCTTTTCAAAAAGGGGGACCAGAGAGTGTGTGCCAATTACAGGGGTATCACACTGCTCAGCCTCCCTGGTAAAGTCTACTCCAAGGTGCTGGAAAGGAGGGTTCGGCCGATAGTCGAACCTCAGATCGAAGAGGAACAATGCGGATTCCGTCCTGGCCGTGGAACAACGGACCAGCTCTTCACTCTCGCAAGGATCCTGGAGGGGGCCTGGGAGTATGCCCATCCAGTCTACATGTGTTTTGTGGACTTGGAGAAGGCATATGACCGGGTCCCCCGGGAGATACTGTGGGGGGTGCTGCGGGAGTATGGGGTGAGGGGGGCACTTCTCAGGGCCATCCAATCCCTGTACGCCCAAAGCGAGAGCTGTGTTCGGATCCTCGGCAGTAAGTCGGACTCGTTTCCGGTGGGGGTTGGCCTCCGCCAGGGCTGCGCTTTGTCACCAATCCTGTTCGTGATATTCATGGACAGGATATCGAGGCGTAGTCGGGTGGAGGAGGGTTTGCAGATCGGTGTGCTGAGGATCTCATCGCTGCTTTTTGCAGATGATGTGGTCCTGTTGGCATCATCGGTCTGCGACCTCCAGCACTCACTGGATCGGTTCGCAGCCGAGTGTGACGCAGTCGGGATGAGAATCAGCACCTCTAAATCTGAGGCCATGGTTCTCAGCAGGAAACCGGTGGATTGCCTACTCCGGGTAGGGAATGAGTCCTTACCCCAAGTGAAGGAGTTTAAGTATCTCGGGGTCTTGTTCGCGAGTGAGGGGACGATGGAACGTGAGATTGGTCGGAGAATCGGAGCAGCAGGGGCGGTATTGCATTCGCTTTACCGCACCGTTGTGACGAAAAGAGAGCTGAGCCGGAAGGCAAAGCTCTCGATCTACCGTTCAATCTTCGTTCCTACTCTCACCTATGGTCATGAGGGTTGGGTCATGACCGAAAGAACGAGGTCGCGGGTGCAAGCGGCCGAAATGGGTTTCCTCAGGAGGGTGGCTGGCGTCTCCCTTAGAGATAGGGTAAGAAGCTCAGTCATCCGTGAGGGACTCGGAGTAGAGTCCTTGCTCCTTTGCGTCGAAAGGAGCCAGTTGAGGTGGTTCGGGCATCTAGCACGGATGCCTCCTGGGCGCCTCCCTTGGGAGGTGTTCCAGGCACGACCAGCTGGGAGGAGACCACGGGGAAGACCCAGGACTAGGTGGAGAGATTATATCTCTACTCTGGCCTGGGAACGCCTCGGGATCCCCCAGTCAGAGCTGGTTAATGTGGCCCGGGAAAGGGAAGTTTGGGGTCCCCTGCTGGAGCTGTTGCCCCCGCGACCCGATCCCGGATAAGCGGTTGAAGATGGATGGATGGACTAGAGAGTGGAGTCTTAATAGTTTGTTTTTTATTTATGTATCTGTATATGTATTTATTTATTTATTGCTGTTGAAATGTGTGTTATTGTCACTAATAAGACACCAACAAGCCTTGGAAGAAGGTCTCTCTTGTGTTCATCTTCCCAAGGATTACTTAAATTTTATCTGACTCATATGTTTTCTGGATGTTTATCCTTGCTCACTGGAGAGTGGTGTCTCAATAGTTTGTTTTATTTATGTATGTATGAATTTATGCATGTATTTTTTTATTATTATTATTTATTTATACCAAATAAAATAAGATAAAATAAAAAGGAATACAATAAAATAAAATACATTTAAATTAAATTAAATTAAATTAAATTAAATTTAAATAAATTAAATTAAATTAAATTGAAAAAGAAATTTGAATGTTCAATTTACTCTGACTAATATGTTTTCTGGATGTTTTTCTTTGCTCACTGGAAAGTGGAGTCTTAATAGTTTGTTTTATTTATGTATGTATCTGTATATGTATTTATTTATTTATTTATTTATTTATTTATTTATTTATTTATTTATTTATTTATTTATTTATTTATTTATTTATTGCTGTTGAAATATCTGTTATTGTCACTGTTAAGACATCAACAAGCCTTGGAAGAAGGTCTCTCTTGTGTTCATCATCCCAAGGAAAATATCTTTTTTTCTGACTAATATGTTTTCTGGATGTTTTTCCTTGCTCACTAGAGAGTGGAGTCTTAATAGTTTTTTTTATTTATGTATCTGTATCTGTATATGTATTTATTTATTTATTGCTGTTGAAATATGTGTTATTGTCACTGTTAAGACACCAACAAGTCTTGGAAGAAGGTTTATCTTGTGTTCATCTTCCCAAGGAAAACGTCTTTTTTTTCTGACTAATATGTTTTGTGGATGTTTTTCCTTGCTCACTGGAGAGTGGTGTTTTAATAGTTTGTTTTATTTATTCATGTATGTATCTGTATATGTATTTATTTATTTATTGCTGTTCAAATGTTTAATTTTATTTAGTTATTCATCTATGTGTTTATCAATTTACTTATTTATTTATTGCGGTTGAAGTGTCTGTTATTGTCACTATAAAGACACCAACAGGCCTTGGAAGAAGGTCTCTCTCGTGTTCATCTTCCCAAGGAAAAGATCTTTTTTTTCTGACTGATATGTTTTCTGGATGTTTTTCCTTGCTCACTGGAGAGTGGTGTCTCAATAGTTAGTTTTATTTATGTATGTATGGATTTATGTATGGATTTTTTTTATTATTGTTATTTATTTATACCAAATGAGATACGATAAAAGAAAAAAGGAATAAAATAAAATAAAATACATTTAAATAAAATAAAATTAAATAAAATTAAATTAAATTAAATAGAATTAAATTAAATAAAAACAAATGTAAATGTGGTTCATTTTACTCTGAGTAATATGTTTTCTGGATGTTTTTCCCCTGCTCACTGGAAAGTGGAGTCTTACTAGTTTGTTTATTTATGTAAGCATCTGTATATTTATTTATTTATTTATTTATTTATTTATTGCTGTTGAAATGTGTGTTATTGTCACTGTTAAGACATCAACAAGTCTTGGAAGAAGGTCTCTCTTGTGTTCATCTTCCCAAGGATTACTTCAATTTTATCTGACTAACATGTTTTCTGGATGTTTTTCCTTGCCCACTGGAAAGTGAAGTCTTAATAGTTTGTTTATTTATGTGTGCATCTGTATATGTATTTATTTATTTATTGCTGTTGAAATGTGTGTTATTGTCACTGTTAAGACACCAACAAGCCTTGGAAGAAGGTCTCTCTTGTGTTCATCTTCCCAAGGATTACTTCAATTTTATCTGACTAATATGTTTTGTGGATGTTTTTCCTTGCTCACTGGAGAGTGGTGTCTCAATAGTTTGTTTTATTTATATATTTATGGATTTATGAATGGATTTTTTTATTATTATTATTTATTTATACCAAATAAGATAAGATAAGATAAAAAAGGAATAAAATTAAATACAATTAAATTAAATTAAATAAAAACAAATGTAAATGTGGTTCATTTTACTCTGACTAATATATTTTCTGGATGTTTTTCCTTGCTCACTCGAAAGTGGTCTTACTAGTTTGTTTATTTATGTATGCATCTGTATATGTATTTATTTATTTACTTGTTTATTGCTGTTGAAATGTGTGTTATTTGTCACTGTTAAGACATCAACAAGTCTTGGAAGAAGGTCTCTCTTGTGTTCATCTTCCCAAGGAAAATATCTTTTTTTCAGACTAATATGTTTTCTGGATGTTTTTCCTTGCTCACTAGACTCCTGGTAGGGTCTCCCATGGCAAATTGGTCTTAGGTGAGGGGCCGGACTAAGAATGGTTCACAAAAAACCCAATGACGACACGAGGCAGAGGAGGAGTTACCCGGCCCGGAGGAAGCCCGGGGCCCACGTCTGGAGCCAGGCCCAGACGGAGGGCCCGTCAACGAGCGTCTGGTGGCCGGGCTTGCCACGGAGCCCGGCCGGGGATACCCCGAAAAAGGAACGTGGCACCCCCCTCCTCTCCATCCTGTGGGCTCACCACCTGCGGGAAGAACCGCTTGGGTCGGGTGCGCTGCCACACGGGTGGCAGTGAAGGCCAGGGACCTCGACGGACTGGACCCGGGCGGCAGAGGCTGGCTCTGGGGACGTGGAACGTCACCTCTCTGTGGGGGAAGGAGCCAGAGCTTGTGCGGGAGGTGGAGCGCTATCAGTTGGATCTGGTAGGGCTTACCTCTACGCACAGCCTCGGTTCTGGAACCGTACTCTTGGATAGGGGTTGGACTCTATTCTTCTCTGGAGTTGCCCATGGTGTGAGGCGCCGGGCGGGTGTGGGGATACTCACAAATCCCCGGCTGAGTGCCGCTACGTTGGAGTTTACCCCGGTGGACGAGAGGGTCGCCTCCCTACGCCTTCGGGTTATGGGGGGGAAAACTCTGACTGTTGTTTGTGCGTATGCACCAAACAGCAGTTCGGAGTATTCGGCCTTCTTGGAGACCCTGAATGGAGTCCTGTATGGGGCTCCAGTAGGGGACTCCATAGTTCTCCTGGGAGACTTCAACGCGCACGTGGGCAACGATGGAGACACCTGGAGTGGCGTGATTGGGAGGAACGGCCTCCCTGATCTAAACCCGAGTGGTCGTTTGTTGTTGGACTTCTGTGCTAGTCATGGATTGTCCATAACGAACACCATGTTCGAACATAAGGATGCTCATAAGTGTACGTGGTACCAGAGCACCCTAGGCCGAAGGTCGATGATCGATTTTGTAATCGTATCATCTGATCTGAGGCCGCATGTTTTGGACACTCGGGTGAAGAGAGGGGCGGAGCTGTCAACTGATCACCATCTGGTGGTGAGTTGGGTCAGAGGGTGGGGGAAGACTCTGGACAGACCTGGTAAGCCCAAACGCGTAGTGAGGGTGAACTGGGAACGTCTGGAGGAGGCCCCTGTCCGAGAGATCTTCAACTCACACCTCCGGCGGAGCTTTTCTGGCATCCCTGTGGAGGTTGGGGGCATTGAACCCGAGTGGACGATGTTCAAAGCTTCCATTGCTGAAGCTGCGGCGGTGAGCTGTGGTTTTAAGGTCTTAGGTGCCTCAAGGGGCGGCAACCCTCGAACACCGTGGTGGACACCGGTGGTCAGGGAAGCCGTCCGACTGAAGAAGGAGGCCTTCCGGGATATGTTATCTCGGAGGTCTCCGGAGGCAGTTGCAGGGTACCGACGGGCCCGAAGAGCAGCAGCCACTGCCGTGACGGAGGCAAAGCAGCGGGTGTGGGAGGAGTTCGGAGCAGCCATGGAGAAGGACTTTCGGTCGGCACCAAAGTGCTTCTGGAAAACCATCCGGCACCTTAGGAGGGGGAAACGGGGAACCATCCAAGCTGTGTACAGTAAGGATAGGGACACTGTTGACCTCAACTGAGGAGGTAATCGGGCGGTGGAAGGAGCACTTTGAGGAACTTCTGAATCCGACCAATAGGCCCTCTATTGTAGAGGCAGAGCTGCAAGCTGATGGGGGACCATCATCAATTACCCTGGTGGAAGTCACTGAGGTAGTCAAACAACTCCACAGTGGCAAAGCCCCGGGGGTTGATGAGATCCGCCCAGAAATGCTGAAGGCTCTGGGTGGGGAGGGGCTGTCTTGGATGACACGTCTCTTCAACACCGCGTGGAAGTCGGTGACAGTGCCTAAGGAGTGGCAGACCGGGGTGGTGGTTCCCCTTTTCAAAAAGGGGGACCAGAGAGTGTGTGCCAATTACAGGGGTATCACACTGCTCAGCCTCCCTGGTAAAGTCTACTCCAAGGTGCTGGAAAGGAGGGTTCGGCCGATAGTCGAACCTCAGATCGAAGAGGAACAATGCGGATTCCGTCCTGGCCGTGGAACAACGGACCAGCTCTTCACTCTCGCAAGGATCCTGGAGGGGGCCTGGGAGTATGCCCATCCAGTCTACATGTGTTTTGTGGACTTGGAGAAGGCATATGACCGGGTCCCCCGGGAGATACTGTGGGGGGTGCTGCGGGAGTATGGGGTGAGGGGGGCACTTCTCAGGGCCATCCAATCCCTGTACGCCCAAAGCGAGAGCTGTGTTCGGATCCTCGGCAGTAAGTCGGACTCGTTTCCGGTGGGGGTTGGCCTCCGCCAGGGCTGCGCTTTGTCACCAATCCTGTTCGTGATATTCATGGACAGGATATCGAGGCGTAGTCGGGTGGAGGAGGGTTTGCAGATCGGTGTGCTGAGGATCTCATCGCTGCTTTTTGCAGATGATGTGGTCCTGTTGGCATCATCGGTCTGCGACCTCCAGCACTCACTGGATCGGTTCGCAGCCGAGTGTGACGCAGTCGGGATGAGAATCAGCACCTCTAAATCTGAGGCCATGGTTCTCAGCAGGAAACCGGTGGATTGCCTACTCCGGGTAGGGAATGAGTCCTTACCCCAAGTGAAGGAGTTTAAGTATCTCGGGGTCTTGTTCGCGAGTGAGGGGACGATGGAACGTGAGATTGGTCGGAGAATCGGAGCAGCAGGGGCGGTATTGCATTCGCTTTACCGCACCGTTGTGACGAAAAGAGAGCTGAGCCGGAAGGCAAAGCTCTCGATCTACCGTTCAATCTTCGTTCCTACTCTCACCTATGGTCATGAGGGTTGGGTCATGACCGAAAGAACGAGGTCGCGGGTGCAAGCGGCCGAAATGGGTTTCCTCAGGAGGGTGGCTGGCGTCTCCCTTAGAGATAGGGTAAGAAGCTCAGTCATCCGTGAGGGACTCGGAGTAGAGTCCTTGCTCCTTTGCGTCGAAAGGAGCCAGTTGAGGTGGTTCGGGCATCTAGCACGGATGCCTCCTGGGCGCCTCCCTTGGGAGGTGTTCCAGGCACGACCAGCTGGGAGGAGACCACGGGGAAGACCCAGGACTAGGTGGAGAGATTATATCTCTACTCTGGCCTGGGAACGCCTCGGGATCCCCCAGTCAGAGCTGGTTAATGTGGCCCGGGAAAGGGAAGTTTGGGGTCCCCTGCTGGAGCTGTTGCCCCCGCGACCCGATCCCGGATAAGCGGTTGAAGATGGATGGATGGACTAGAGAGTGGAGTCTTAATAGTTTGTTTTTTATTTATGTATATGTATATGTATTTATTTATTTATTGCTGTTGAAATGTGTGTTATTGTCACTAATAAGACACCAACAAGCCTTGGAAGAAGGTCTCTCTTGTGTTCATCTTCCCAAGGATTACTTAAATTTTATCTGACTCATATGTTTTCTGGATGTTTATCCTTGCTCACTGGAGAGTGGTGTCTCAATAGTTTGTTTTATTTATGTATGTATGAATTTATACATGTATTTTTTTATTATTATTATTTATTTATACCAAATAAAATAAGATAAAATAAAAAGGAATACAATAAAATAAAATACATTTAAATTAAATTAAATTAAATTAAATTAAATTTAAATAAATTAAATTAAATTAAATTGAAAAAGAAATTTGAATGTTCAATTTACTCTGACTAATATGTTTTCTGGATGTTTTTCTTTGCTCACTGGAAAGTGGAGTCTTAATAGTTTGTTTTATTTATGTATGTATCTGTATATGTATTTATTTATTTATTTATTTATTTATTGCTGTTGAAATATCTGTTATTGTCACTGTTAAGACATCAACAAGCCTTGGAAGAAGGTCTCTCTTGTGTTCATCATCCCAAGGAAAATATCTTTTTTTCTGACTAATATGTTTTCTGGATGTTTTTCCTTGCTCACTAGAGAGTGGAGTCTTAATAGTTTTTTTTATTTATGTATCTGTATCTGTATATGTATTTATTTATTTATTGCTGTTGAAATATGTGTTATTGTCACTGTTAAGACACCAACAAGTCTTGGAAGAAGGTTTATCTTGTGTTCATCTTCCCAAGGAAAACGTCTTTTTTTTCTGACTAATATGTTTTGTGGATGTTTTTCCTTGCTCACTGGAGAGTGGTGTTTTAATAGTTTGTTTTATTTATTCATGTATGTATCTGTATATGTATTTATTTATTTATTGCTGTTCAAATGTTTAATTTTATTTAGTTATTCATCTATGTGTTTATCAATTTACTTATTTATTTATTGCGGTTGAAGTGTCTGTTATTGTCACTATAAAGACACCAACAGGCCTTGGAAGAAGGTCTCTCTCGTGTTCATCTTCCCAAGGAAAAGATCTTTTTTTTCTGACTGATATGTTTTCTGGATGTTTTTCCTTGCTCACTGGAGAGTGGTGTCTCAATAGTTAGTTTTATTTATGTATGTATGGATTTATGTATGGATTTTTTTTATTATTGTTATTTATTTATACCAAATAAGATACGATAAAAGAAAAAAGGAATAAAATAAAATAAAATACATTTAAATAAAATAAAATTAAATAAAATTAAATTAAATTAAATAGAATTAAATTAAATAAAAACAAATGTAAATGTGGTTCATTTTACTCTGAGTAATATGTTTTCTGGATGTTTTTCCCCTGCTCACTGGAAAGTGGAGTCTTACTAGTTTGTTTATTTATGTAAGCATCTGTATATTTATTTATTTATTTATTTATTTATTTATTTATTTATTGCTGTTGAAATGTGTGTTATTGTCACTGTTAAGACATCAACAAGTCTTGGAAGAAGGTCTCTCTTGTGTTCATCTTCCCAAGGATTACTTCAATTTTATCTGACTAACATGTTTTCTGGATGTTTTTCCTTGCCCACTGGAAAGTGAAGTCTTAATAGTTTGTTTATTTATGTGTGCATCTGTATATGTATTTATTTATTTATTGCTGTTGAAATGTGTGTTATTGTCACTGTTAAGACACCAACAAGCCTTGGAAGAAGGTCTCTCTTGTGTTCATCTTCCCAAGGATTACTTCAATTTTATCTGACTAATATGTTTTGTGGATGTTTTTCCTTGCTCACTGGAGAGTGGTGTCTCAATAGTTTGTTTTATTTATATATTTATGGATTTATGAATGGATTTTTTTATTATTATTATTTATTTATACCAAATAAGATAAGATAAGATAAAAAAGGAATAAAATTAAATACAATTAAATTAAATTAAATAAAAACAAATGTAAATGTGGTTCATTTTACTCTGACTAATATGTTTTCTGGATGTTTTTCCTTGCTCACTCGAAAGTGGAGTCTTACTAGTTTGTTTATTTATGTATGCATCTGTATATGTATTTATTTATTTACTTGTTTATTGCTGTTGAAATGTGTGTTATTTGTCACTGTTAAGACATCAACAAGTCTTGGAAGAAGGTCTCTCTTGTGTTCATCTTCCCAAGGAAAATATCTTTTTTTCAGACTAATATGTTTTCTGGATGTTTTTCCTTGCTCACTAGACTCCTGGTAGGGTCTCCCATGGCAAATTGGTCTTAGGTGAGGGGCCGGACTAAGAATGGTTCACAAAAAACCCAATGACGACACGAGGCAGAGGAGGAGTTACCCGGCCCGGAGGAAGCCCGGGGCCCACGTCTGGAGCCAGGCCCAGACGGAGGGCCCGTCAACGAGCGTCTGGTGGCCGGGCTTGCCACGGAGCCCGGCCGGGGATACCCCGAAAAAGGAACGTGGCACCCCCCTCCTCTCCATCCTGTGGGCTCACCACCTGCGGGAAGAACCGCTTGGGTCGGGTGCGCTGCCACACGGGTGGCAGTGAAGGCCAGGGACCTCGACGGACTGGACCCGGGCGGCAGAGGCTGGCTCTGGGGACGTGGAACGTCACCTCTCTGTGGGGGAAGGAGCCAGAGCTTGTGCGGGAGGTGGAGCGCTATCAGTTGGATCTGGTAGGGCTTACCTCTACGCACAGCCTCGGTTCTGGAACCGTACTCTTGGATAGGGGTTGGACTCTATTCTTCTCTGGAGTTGCCCATGGTGTGAGGCGCCGGGCGGGTGTGGGGATACTCACAAATCCCCGGCTGAGTGCCGCTACGTTGGAGTTTACCCCGGTGGACGAGAGGGTCGCCTCCCTACGCCTTCGGGTTATGGGGGGGAAAACTCTGACTGTTGTTTGTGCGTATGCACCAAACAGCAGTTCGGAGTATTCGGCCTTCTTGGAGACCCTGAATGGAGTCCTGTATGGGGCTCCAGTAGGGGACTCCATAGTTCTCCTGGGAGACTTCAACGCGCACGTGGGCAACGATGGAGACACCTGGAGTGGCGTGATTGGGAGGAACGGCCTCCCTGATCTAAACCCGAGTGGTCGTTTGTTGTTGGACTTCTGTGCTAGTCATGGATTGTCCATAACGAACACCATGTTCGAACATAAGGATGCTCATAAGTGTACGTGGTACCAGAGCACCCTAGGCCGAAGGTCGATGATCGATTTTGTAATCGTATCATCTGATCTGAGGCCGCATGTTTTGGACACTCGGGTGAAGAGAGGGGCGGAGCTGTCAACTGATCACCATCTGGTGGTGAGTTGGGTCAGAGGGTGGGGGAAGACTCTGGACAGACCTGGTAAGCCCAAACGCGTAGTGAGGGTGAACTGGGAACGTCTGGAGGAGGCCCCTGTCCGAGAGATCTTCAACTCACACCTCCGGCGGAGCTTTTCTGGCATCCCTGTGGAGGTTGGGGGCATTGAACCCGAGTGGACGATGTTCAAAGCTTCCATTGCTGAAGCTGCGGCGGTGAGCTGTGGTTTTAAGGTCTTAGGTGCCTCAAGGGGCGGCAACCCTCGAACACCGTGGTGGACACCGGTGGTCAGGGAAGCCGTCCGACTGAAGAAGGAGGCCTTCCGGGATATGTTATCTCGGAGGTCTCCGGAGGCAGTTGCAGGGTACCGACGGGCCCGAAGAGCAGCAGCCACTGCCGTGACGGAGGCAAAGCAGCGGGTGTGGGAGGAGTTCGGAGCAGCCATGGAGAAGGACTTTCGGTCGGCACCAAAGTGCTTCTGGAAAACCATCCGGCACCTTAGGAGGGGGAAACTGGGAACCATCCAAGCTGTGTACAGTAAGGATGGGACACTGTTGACCTCAACTGAGGAGGTAATCGGGCGGTGGAAGGAGCACTTTGAGGAACTTCTGAATCCGACCAATAGGCCCTCTATTGTAGAGGCAGAGCTGGAAGCTGATGGGGGACCATCATCAATTACCCTGGTGGAAGTCACTGAGGTAGTCAAACAACTCCACAGTGGCAAAGCCCCGGGGGTTGATGAGATCCGCCCAGAAATGCTGAAGGCTCTGGGTGGGGAGGGGCTGTCTTGGATGACACGTCTCTTCAACACCGCGTGGAAGTCGGTGACAGTGCCTAAGGAGTGGCAGACCGGGGTGGTGGTTCCCCTTTTCAAAAAGGGGGACCAGAGAGTGTGTGCCAATTACAGGGGTATCACACTGCTCAGCCTCCCTGGTAAAGTCTACTCCAAGGTGCTGGAAAGGAGGGTTCGGCCGATAGTCGAACCTCAGATCGAAGAGGAACAATGCGGATTCCGTCCTGGCCGTGGAACAACGGACCAGCTCTTCACTCTCGCAAGGATCCTGGAGGGGGCCTGGGAGTATGCCCATCCAGTCTACATGTGTTTTGTGGACTTGGAGAAGGCATATGACCGGGTCCCCCGGGAGATACTGTGGGGGGTGCTGCGGGAGTATGGGGTGAGGGGGGCACTTCTCAGGGCCATCCAATCCCTGTACGCCCAAAGCGAGAGCTGTGTTCGGATCCTCGGCAGTAAGTCGGACTCGTTTCCGGTGGGGGTTGGCCTCCGCCAGGGCTGCGCTTTGTCACCAATCCTGTTCGTGATATTCATGGACAGGATATCGAGGCGTAGTCGGGTGGAGGAGGGTTTGCAGATCGGTGTGCTGAGGATCTCATCGCTGCTTTTTGCAGATGATGTGGTCCTGTTGGCATCATCGGTCTGCGACCTCCAGCACTCACTGGATCGGTTCGCAGCCGAGTGTGACGCAGTCGGGATGAGAATCAGCACCTCTAAATCTGAGGCCATGGTTCTCAGCAGGAAACCGGTGGATTGCCTACTCCGGGTAGGGAATGAGTCCTTACCCCAAGTGAAGGAGTTTAAGTATCTCGGGGTCTTGTTCGCGAGTGAGGGGACGATGGAACGTGAGATTGGTCGGAGAATCGGAGCAGCAGGGGCGGTATTGCATTCGCTTTACCGCACCGTTGTGACGAAAAGAGAGCTGAGCCGGAAGGCAAAGCTCTCGATCTACCGTTCAATCTTCGTTCCTACTCTCACCTATGGTCATGAGGGTTGGGTCATGACCGAAAGAACGAGGTCGCGGGTGCAAGCGGCCGAAATGAGTTTCCTCAGGAGGGTGGCTGGCGTCTCCCTTAGAGATAGGGTAAGAAGCTCAGTCATCCGTGAGGGACTCGGAGTAGAGTCCTTGCTCCTTTGCGTCGAAAGGAGCCAGTTGAGGTGGTTCGGGCATCTAGCACGGATGCCTCCTGGGCGCCTCCCTTGGGAGGTGTTCCAGGCACGACCTAGCTGGGAGGAGACCACGGGGAAGACCCAGGACTAGGTGGAGAGATTATATCTCTACTCTGGCCTGGGAACGCCTCGGGATCCCCCAGTCAGAGCTGGTTAATGTGGCCCGGGAAAGGGAAGTTTGGGGTCCCCTGCTGGAGCTGTTGCCCCCGCGACCCGATCCCGGATAAGCGGTTGAAGATGGATGGATGGACTAGAGAGTGGAGTCTTAATAGTTTGTTTTTT
Organism: Sebastes umbrosus; assembly: GCF_015220745.1. Taxonomy (NCBI): domain Eukaryota; kingdom Metazoa; phylum Chordata; class Actinopteri; order Perciformes; family Sebastidae; genus Sebastes; species Sebastes umbrosus. The sequence goes on from NC_051272.1 coordinate 17,634,771, forward strand.
ATTTATGTATCTGTATATGTATTTATTTATTTATTGCTGTTGAAATGTGTGTTATTGTCACTAATAAGACACCAACAAGCCTTGGAAGAAGGTCTCTCTTGTGTTCATCTTCCCAAGGATTACTTAAATTTTATCTGACTCATATGTTTTCTGGATGTTTATCCTTGCTCACTGGAGAGTGGTGTCTCAATAATTTGTTATATTTATGTATGTATGAATTTATGCATGTATTTTTTTATTATTATTATTTATTTATACCAAATAAAATAAGATAAAATAAAAAGGAATACAATAAAATAAAATACATTTAAATTAAATTAAATTAAATTAAATTAAATTTAAATAAATTAAATTAAATTAAATTGAAAAAGAAATTTGAATGTTCAATTTACTCTGACTAATATGTTTTCTGGATGTTTTTCTTTGCTCACTGGAAAGTGGAGTCTTAATAGTTTGTTTTATTTATGTATGTATCTGTATATGTATTTATTTATTTATTTATTTATTGCTGTTGAAATATCTGTTATTGTCACTGTTAAGACATCAACAAGCCTTGGAAGAAGGTCTCTCTTGTGTTCATCATCCCAAGGAAAATATCTTTTTTTCTGACTAATATGTTTTCTGGATGTTTTTCCTTGCTCACTAGAGAGTGGAGTCTTAATAGTTTTTTTTATTTATGTATCTGTATCTGTATATGTATTTATTTATTTATTGCTGTTGAAATATGTGTTATTGTCACTGTTAAGACACCAACAAGTCTTGGAAGAAGGTTTATCTTGTGTTCATCTTCCCAAGGAAAACGTCTTTTTTTTCTGACTAATATGTTTTGTGGATGTTTTTCCTTGCTCACTGGAGAGTGGTGTTTTAATAGTTTGTTTTATTTATTCATGTATGTATCTGTATATGTATTTATTTATTTATTGCTGTTCAAATGTTTAATTTTATTTAGTTATTCATCTATGTGTTTATCAATTTACTTATTTATTTATTGCGGTTGAAGTGTCTGTTATTGTCACTATAAAGACACCAACAGGCCTTGGAAGAAGGTCTCTCTCGTGTTCATCTTCCCAAGGAAAAGATCTTTTTTTTCTGACTGATATGTTTTCTGGATGTTTTTCCTTGCTCACTGGAGAGTGGTGTCTCAATAGTTAGTTTTATTTATGTATGTATGGATTTATGTATGGATTTTTTTTATTATTGTTATTTATTTATACCAAATAAGATACGATAAAAGAAAAAAGGAATAAAATAAAATAAAATACATTTAAATAAAATAAAATTAAATAAAATTAAATTAAATTAAATAGAATTAAATTAAATAAAAACAAATGTAAATGTGGTTCATTTTACTCTGAGTAATATGTTTTCTGGATGTTTTTCCCCTGCTCACTGGAAAGTGGAGTCTTACTAGTTTGTTTATTTATGTAAGCATCTGTATATTTATTTATTTATTTATTTATTTATTTATTTATTTATTTATTTATTTATTTATTTATTTATTTATTTATTTATTTATTTATTTATTTATTGCTGTTGAAATGTGTGTTATTGTCACTGTTAAGACATCAACAAGTCTTGGAAGAAGGTCTCTCTTGTGTTCATCTTCCCAAGGATTACTTCAATTTTATCTGACTAACATGTTTTCTGGATGTTTTTCCTTGCCCACTAGAAAGTGAAGTCTTAATAGTTTGTTTATTTATGTGTGCATCTGTATATGTATTTATTTATTTATTGCTGTTGAAATGTGTGTTATTGTCACTGTTAAGACACCAACAAGCCTTGGAAGAAGGTCTCTCTTGTGTTCATCTTCCCAAGGATTACTTCAATTTTATCTGACTAATATGTTTTGTGGATGTTTTTCCTTGCTCACTGGAGAGTGGTGTCTCAATAGTTTGTTTTATTTATATATTTATGGATTTATGAATGGATTTTTTTATTATTATTATTTATTTATACCAAATAAGATAAGATAAGATAAAAAAGGAATAAAATTAAATACAATTAAATTAAATTAAATAAAAACAAATGTAAATGTGGTTCATTTTACTCTGACTAATATGTTTTCTGGATGTTTTTCCTTGCTCACTCGAAAGTGGAGTCTTACTAGTTTGTTTATTTATGTATGCATCTGTATATGTATTTATTTATTTACTTGTTTATTGCTGTTGAAATGTGTGTTATTTGTCACTGTTAAGACATCAACAAGTCTTGGAAGAAGGTCTCTCTTGTGTTCATCTTCCCAAGGAAAATATCTTTTTTTCAGACTAATATGTTTTCTGGATGTTTTTCCTTGCTCACTAGACTCCTGGTAGGGTCTCCCATGGCAAATTGGTCTTAGGTGAGGGGCCGGACTAAGAATGGTTCACAAAAAACCCAATGACGACACGAGGCAGAGGAGGAGTTACCCGGCCCGGAGGAAGCCCGGGGCCCACGTCTGGAGCCAGGCCCAGACGGAGGGCCCGTCAACGAGCGTCTGGTGGCCGGGCTTGCCACGGAGCCCGGCCGGGGATACCCCGAAAAAGGAACGTGGCACCCCCCTCCTCTCCATCCTGTGGGCTCACCACCTGCGGGAAGAACCGCTTGGGTCGGGTGTGCTGCCACACGGGTGGCAGTGAAGGCCAGGGACCTCGACGGACTGGACCCGGGCGGCAGAGGCTGGCTCTGGGGACGTGGAACGTCACCTCTCTGTGGGGGAAGGAGCCAGAGCTTGTGCGGGAGGTGGAGCGCTATCAGTTGGATCTGGTAGGGCTTACCTCTACGCACAGCCTCGGTTCTGGAACCGTACTCTTGGATAGGGGTTGGACTCTATTCTTCTCTGGAGTTGCCCATGGTGTGAGGCGCCGGGCGGGTGTGGGGATACTCACAAATCCCCGGCTGAGTGCCGCTACGTTGGAGTTTACCCCGGTGGACGAGAGGGTCGCCTCCCTACGCCTTGGGGTTATGGGGGGGAAAACTCTGACTGTTGTTTGTGCGTATGCACCAAACAGCAGTTCGGAGTATTCGGCCTTCTTGGAGACCCTGAATGGAGTCCTGTATGGGGCTCCAGTAGGGGACTCCATAGTTCTCCTGGGAGACTTCAACGCGCACGTGGGCAACGATGGAGACACCTGGAGTGGCGTGATTGGGAGGAACGGCCTCCCTGATCTAAACCCGAGTGGTCGTTTGTTGTTGGACTTCTGTGCTAGTCATGGATTGTCCATAACGAACACCATGTTCGAACATAAGGATGCTCATAAGTGTACGTGGTACCAGAGCACCCTAGGCCGAAGGTCGATGATCGATTTTGTAATCGTATCATCTGATCTGAGGCCGCATGTTTTGGACACTCGGGTGAAGAGAGGGGCGGAGCTGTCAACTGATCACCATCTGGTGGTGAGTTGGGTCAGAGGGTGGGGGAAGACTCTGGACAGACCTGGTAAGCCCAAACGCGTAGTGAGGGTGAACTGGGAACGTCTGGAGGAGGCCCCTGTCCGAGAGATCTTCAACTCACACCTCCGGCGGAGCTTTTCTGGCATCCCTGTGGAGGTTGGGGGCATTGAACCCGAGTGGACGATGTTCAAAGCTTCCATTGCTGAAGCTGCGGCGGTGAGCTGTGGTTTTAAGGTCTTAGGTGCCTCAAGGGGCGGCAACCCTCGAACACCGTGGTGGACACCGGTGGTCAGGGAAGCCGTCCGACTGAAGAAGGAGGCCTTCCGGGATATGTTATCTCGGAGGTCTCCGGAGGCAGTTGCAGGGTACCGACGGGCCCGAAGAGCAGCAGCCACTGCCGTGACGGAGGCAAAGCAGCGGGTGTGGGAGGAGTTCGGAGCAGCCATGGAGAAGGACTTTCGGTCGGCACCAAAGTGCTTCTGGAAAACCATCCGGCACCTTAGGAGGGGGAAACGGGGAACCATCCAAGCTGTGTACAGTAAGGATGGGACACTGTTGACCTCAACTGAGGAGGTAATCGGGCGGTGGAAGGAGCACTTTGAGGAACTTCTGAATCCGACCAATAGGCCCTCTATTGTAGAGGCAGAGCTGCAAGCTGATGGGGGACCATCATCAATTACCCTGGTGGAAGTCACTGAGGTAGTCAAACAACTCCACAGTGGCAAAGCCCCGGGGGTTGATGAGATCCGCCCAGAAATGCTGAAGGCTCTGGGTGGGGAGGGGCTGTCTTGGATGACACGTCTCTTCAACACCGCGTGGAAGTCGGTGACAGTGCCTAAGGAGTGGCAGACCGGGGTGGTGGTTCCCCTTTTCAAAAAGGGGGACCAGAGAGTGTGTGCCAATTACAGGGGTATCACACTGCTCAGCCTCCCTGGTAAAGTCTACTCCAAGGTGCTGGAAAGGAGGGTTCGGCCGATAGTCGAACCTCAGATCGAAGAGGAACAATGCGGATTCCGTCCTGGCCGTGGAACAACGGACCAGCTCTTCACTCTCGCAAGGATCCTGGAGGGGGCCTGGGAGTATGCCCATCCAGTCTACATGTGTTTTGTGGACTTGGAGAAGGCATATGACCAGGTCCCCCGGGAGATACTGTGGGGGGTGCTGCGGGAGTATGGGGTGAGGGGGGCACTTCTCAGGGCCATCCAATCCCTGTACGCCCAAAGCGAGAGCTGTGTTCGGATCCTCGGCAGTAAGTCGGACTCGTTTCCGGTGGGGGTTGGCCTCCGCCAGGGCTGCGCTTTGTCACCAATCCTGTTCGTGATATTCATGGACAGGATATCGAGGCGTAGTCGGGTGGAGGAGGGTTTGCAGATCGGTGTGCTGAGGATCTCATCGCTGCTTTTTGCAGATGATGTGGTCCTGTTGGCATCATCGGTCTGCGACCTCCAGCACTCACTGGATCAGTTCGCAGCCGAGTGTGACGCAGTCGGGATGAGAATCAGCACCTCTAAATCTGAGGCCATGGTTCTCAGCAGGAAACCGGTGGATTGCCTACTCCGGGTAGGGAATGAGTCCTTACCCCAAGTGAAGGAGTTTAAGTATCTCGGGGTCTTGTTCGCGAGTGAGGGGACGATGGAACGTGAGATTGGTCGGAGAATCGGAGCAGCAGGGGCGGTATTGCATTCGCTTTACCGCACCGTTGTGACGAAAAGAGAGCTGAGCCAGAAGGCAAAGCTCTCGATCTACCGTTCAATCTTCGTTCCTACTCTCACCTATGGTCATGAGGGTTGGGTCATGACCGAAAGAACGAGGTCGCGGGTGCAAGCGGCCGAAATGGGTTTCCTCAGGAGGGTGGCTGGCGTCTCCCTTAGAGATAGGGTAAGAAGCTCAGTCATCCGTGAGGGACTCGGAGTAGAGTCCTTGCTCCTTTGCGTCGAAAGGAGCCAGTTGAGGTGGTTCGGGCATCTAGCACGGATGCCTCCTGGGCGCCTCCCTTGGGAGGTGTTCCAGGCACGACCAGCTGGGAGGAGACCACGGGGAAGACCCAGGACTAGGTGGAGAGATTATATCTCTACTCTGGCCTGGGAACGCCTCGGGATCCCCCAGTCAGAGCTGGTTAATGTGGCCCGGGAAAGGGAAGTTTGGGGTCCCCTGCTGGAGCTGTTGCCCCCGCGACCCGATCCCGGATAAGCGATTGAAGATGGATGGATGGACTAGAGAGTGGAGTCTTAATAGTTTGTTTTTTATTTATGTATCTGTATATGTATTTATTTATTTATTGCTGTTGAAATGTGTGTTATTGTCACTAATAAGACACCAACAAGCCTTGGAAGAAGGTCTCTCTTGTGTTCATCTTCCCAAGGATTACTTAAATTTTATCTGACTCATATGTTTTCTGGATGTTTATCCTTGCTCACTGGAGAGTGGTGTCTCAATAGTTTGTTTTATTTATGTATGTATGAATTTATGCATGTATTTTTTTATTATTATTATTTATTTATACCAAATAAAATAAGATAAAATAAAAAGGAATACAATAAAATAAAATACATTTAAATTAAATTAAATTAAATTAAATTTAAATAAATTAAATTAAATTAAATTGAAAAAGAAATTTGAATGTTCAATTTACTCTGACTAATATGTTTTCTGGATGTTTTTCTTTGCTCACTGGAAAGTGGAGTCTTAATAGTTTGTTTTATTTATGTATGTATCTGTATATGTATTTATTTATTTATTTATTTATTGCTGTTGAAATATCTGTTATTGTCACTGTTAAGACATCAACAAGCCTTGGAAGAAGGTCTCTCTTGTGTTCATCATCCCAAGGAAAATATCTTTTTTTCTGACTAATATGTTTTCTGGATGTTTTTCCTTGCTCACTAGAGAGTGGAGTCTTAATAGTTTTTTTTATTTATGTATCTGTATCTGTATATGTATTTATTTATTTATTGCTGTTGAAATATGTGTTATTGTCACTGTTAAGACACCAACAAGTCTTGGAAGAAGGTTTATCTTGTGTTCATCTTCCCAAGGAAAACGTCTTTTTTTTCTGACTAATATGTTTTGTGGATGTTTTTCCTTGCTCACTGGAGAGTGGTGTTTTAATAGTTTGTTTTATTTATTCATGTATGTATCTGTATATGTATTTATTTATTTATTGCTGTTCAAATGTTTAATTTTATTTAGTTATTCATCTATGTGTTTATCAATGTACTTATTTATTTATTGCGGTTGAAGTGTCTGTTATTGTCACTATAAAGACACCAACAGGCCTTGGAAGAAGGTCTCTCTCGTGTTCATCTTCCCAAGGAAAAGATCTTTTTTTTCTGACTGATATGTCTTCTGGATGTTTTTCCTTGCTCACTGGAGAGTGGTGTCTCAATAGTTAGTTTTATTTATGTATGTATGGATTTATGTATGGATTTTTTTTATTATTGTTATTTATTTATACCAAATAAGATACGATAAAAGAAAAAAGGAATAAAATAAAATAAAATACATTTAAATAAAATAAAATTAAATTAAATTAAATTAAATTAAATTAAATAGAATTAAATTAAATAAAAACAAATGTAAATGTGGTTCATTTTACTCTGAGTAATATGTTTTCTGGATGTTTTTCCCCTGCTCACTGGAAAGTGGAGTCTTACTAGTTTGTTTATTTATGTAAACATCTGTATATTTATTTATTTATTTATTTATTTATTTATTTATTTATTGCTGTTGAAATGTGTGTTATTGTCACTGTTAAGACATCAACAAGTCTTGGAAGAAGGTCTCTCTTGTGTTCATCTTCCCAAGGATTACTTCAATTTTATCTGACTAACATGTTTTCTGGATGTTTTTCCTTGCCCACTGGAAAGTGAAGTCTTAATAGTTTGTTTATTTATGTGTGCATCTGTATATGTATTTATTTATTTATTGCTGTTGAAATGTGTGTTATTGTCACTGTTAAGACACCAACAAGCCTTGGAAGAAGGTCTCTCTTGTGTTCATCTTCCCAAGGATTACTTCAATTTTATCTGACTAATATGTTTTGTGGATGTTTTTCCTTGCCCACTGGAGAGTGGTGTCTCAATAGTTTGTTTTATTTATATATTTATGGATTTATGAATGGATTTTTTTATTATTATTATTTATTTATACCAAATAAGATAAGATAAGATAAAAAAGGAATACAATTAAATACAATTAAATTAAATTAAATAAAAACAAATGTAAATGTGGTTCATTTTACTCTGACTAATATGTTTTCTGGATGTTTTTCCTTGCTCACTCGAAAGTGGAGTCTTACTAGTTTGTTTATTTATGTATGCATCTGTATATGTATTTATTTATTTACTTGTTTATTGCTGTTGAAATGTGTTTTATTTGTCACTGTTAAGACACCAACAAGCCTTGGAAGAAGGTCTCTCTTGTGTTCATCTTCCCAAGGAAAACATCTTTTTTTCAGACTAATATGTTTTCTGGATGTTTTTCCTTGCTCACTGGAGAGTGGTGTCTCAATAGTTTGTTTTATTTATGGATGTATGGATGTATGGATTAATTTTGTATTTTCATTATTATTATTTATTTATACCAATTAAAATAAGATAAAATAAAATTGAATATAATAAAATTAAATAAAATACATTTAAATTAAATTAAATTTAAAGAAAATGAATGTTGTTCATTTTACTTTGACTAATATGTTTTCTGGATGTTTTTCCTTGCCCACTGGAAAGTGAAGTCTTAATAGTTTGTTTATTTATGTATGCATCTGTATATGTATTTATTTACTTATTGCTGTTGAAATGTGTGTTATTGTCACTGTTAAGACATCAACAAGCCTTGGAAGAAGGTCTGTCTCGTGTTCATCTTCCCAAGGAAAACATCTTTTTTTTCTGACTAATATGTTTTGTGGATGTTTTTCCTTGCTCACTGGAGAGTGGTGTCTTAATAGTTTGTTTTATTTATGTATGTATGGATTTATGTATGTATTTTTTTTATTATTATTATTTATTTATACCAAACAAGATAAGATAAAATAAAAAGGAATACAATAAAATAAAATACATTTAAATTAAATTAAATTAAATTAAATTAAATTAAATTAAATTAAATTAAATTAAAATGTTGTTCATTTTACTCTGACTAATATGTTTTCATGATGTATTTCCTTGCTCACTGGAAAGTGGAGTCTTAATAGTTTGTTTATTTATGTATGCATCTGTATAAGTATTTATTTATTTATTTATTGCTGTTGAAATGTTTGTTATTGTCACTGTTAAGACACCAACAAGCCTTGGAAGAAGGTCTCCCTTGTGTTCATCTTCCCAAGGATTACTTCAATTTTATCTGACTAATATGTTTTCTGGATGTTTTTCCTTGCTCACTGGAGAGTGGTGTCTCAATAGTTTGTTTTATTTATATATTTATGGATTTATGAATGGATTTTTTTATTATTATTATTTATTTATACCAAATAAGATAAGATAAGATAAAAAAGGAATAAAATTAAATACAATTAAATTAAATTAAATAAAAACAAATGTAAATGTGGTTCATTTTACTCTGACTAATATGTTTTCTGGATGTTTTTCCTTGCTCACTCGAAAGTGGAGTCTTACTAGTTTGTTTATTTATGTATGCATCTGTATATGTATTTATTTATTTACTTGTTTATTGCTGTTGAAATGTGTGTTATTTGTCACTGTTAAGACATCAACAAGTCTTGGAAGAAGGTCTCTCTTGTGTTCATCTTCCCAAGGATTACTTCAATTTTATCTGACTAATATGTTTTCTGGATGTTTTTCCTTGCTCACTGGAGAGTGGTGTCTCAATAGTTTGTTTTATTTATGTAGGGATGGATTTATGTATGTATTTTTTTATTATTATTATTTATTTATACCAAATAAAATAAGATAAAATAAAAAGGAATACAATAAAACAAAATACATTTAAATTAAATTAAATTAAAAAGAAATTTGAATGTTCCTTTTACTCTGACTAATATGTTTTCTTTATGTTTTTCCTTGCTTGCTGGAAAGTGGAGTCTTAATAGTTTGTTTTATTTATGTATGTATCTGTATATGGATTTATTAATTTATTGCTGTTGAAATGTGTGTTATTGTCGCTGTTAAGACACCAACAAGCCTTGGAAGAAGGTCTCTCTTGTGTTCATCTTCCCAAGGAAAACATCTTTTTTTCTGACTAATATGTTTTCTGGATGTTTTTCCTTGCTCACTGGAGAGTGGTGTCTCAATAGTTTGTTTTATTTATGGATGTATGGATGTATGGATTAATTTTGTATTTTCATTATTATTATTTATTTATACCAAATAAAATAAGATAAAATAAAATTGAATATAATAAAATTAAATAAAATACATTTAAATTAAATTAAATTTAAAGAAAATGAATGTTGTTCATTTTACTCTGACTAATATGTTTTCTGGATGTATTTCCTTGCTCACTGGAAAGTGGAGTCTTAATAGTTTGTTGTATTTATGTATGTATCTGTATATGTATTTATTTATTTATTGCTGTTGAAATGTGTGTTATTGTCGCTGTTAAGACACTAACAAGCCTTGGAAGAAGGTCTCTCTTGTGTTCATCTTCCCAAGGAAAACATATTTTTTTCTGACTAATATGTTTACTGGATGTTTTTCCTTGCTCACTGGAAAATGGTGTCTCAATAGTTTGTTTTATTTATGTATGTATGGATTTATGTATGTATTTTTTTATTATTATTATTTATTTATACCAAATAAGATAAGATAAAATAAAAAGGAATAAAATAAAATAAAATACATTTAAATAAAATAAAATGAAATAAAATGAAATTAAATGAAATTAAATGAAATTAAAATGTTGTTCATTTTACTCTGACTAATATGTTTTCTGGATGTTTTTCCTTGCTCACTGGAGAGTGGTATCTCAATAGTTTGTTTTATTTATGGATGTATGGATGTATGGATTAATTTTGTATTTTCATTATTATTATTTATTTATACCAAATAAGATAATATAAAATAAAAAGGAATACAATAAAATAAAATACATTTAAACAAAATAAAATGAAATGAAATTAAAATAAATTAAATTAAATTAAATTAAATTAAATTAAATTAAATTAAATTAAATTAAATTAAATTAGATTAAATTAAATTAAATTAAATTAAATTAAATTAAATTAAAATGTTGTTCATTTTACTCTGACTAATATGTTTTCTGGATGTTTTTCCTTGCTCGCTGGAAAGTGGAGTCTTAATAGTTTGTTTATTTATGTATGTATCTGTATATGTATTTATTTATTTATTGCTGTTGAAATGTGTGTTATTGTCACTGTTAAGACACCAACAAGCCTTGGAAGAAGGTCTCTCTTGTGTTCATCTTCCCAAGGAAAACATATTTTTTTCTGACTAATATGTTTTCTGGATGTTTTTCCTTGCTCACTGGAGAGTGGTGTCTTAATAGTTTGTTTTATTTATGTATGTATGGATTTATGTATGGATTTTTTTATTATTATTATTTATTTATACCAAATAAGATAAGATAAAATAAAAAGGAATAAAATAAAATAAAATACATTTAAATAAAATAAAATAAAATAAAATTAAATTAAATTAAAAAATGTTTAAATGTTGTTCATTTTACTCTGACTAATATGTTTTCTGGATGTTTTTACTTGCTCACTGGAAAGTGGAGTCTTAATAGTTTGTTGTATTTATGTATGTATCTGTATATGTATTTATTTATTTATTGCTGTTGAAATATGTGTTATTGTCACTGTTAAGACACCAACAAGTCTTGGAAGAAGGTTTATCTTGTGTTCATCTTCCCAAGGAAAACGTCTTTTTTTTCTGACTAATATGTTTTGTGGATGTTTTTCCTTGCTCACTGGAGAGTGGTGTCTCAATAGTTTGTTTTATTTATGTAGGGATGGATTTATGTATGTATTTTTTTTATTATTATTAATTATTTATACCAAATAAAATAAGATAAAATAAAAAGGAATACAATAAAACAAAATACATTTAAATTCAATTAAATTTAAAAAAAATCTGAATGTTCATTTTACTCTGACTAATATGTTTTCTGGATGTTTTTCCTTGTTCGCTGGAAAGTGGAGTCTTAATAGTTTGTTTTATTTATTTATGTATCTGTATATGTATTTATTTATTTATTGCTGTTGAAATATGTGTTATTGTCACTGTTAAGACACTAACAAGCCTTGGAAGAAGGTCTCTTTTGTGTTCATCTTCCCAAGGAAAACATATGTTTTTCTGACTAATATGTTTTCTGGATGTTTTTCCTTGCTCACTGGAGAGTGGTGTCTCAATAGTTTGTTTTATTTATGTATGTATGGATGAATTTTGTATTTTTATTATTATTATTTATTTATACCAATTAAAATAAGATAAAATAAAATTTAATATAATAAAATAAAATACATTTAAATTAAATTAAATTAAATTAAATTAAATCAAATTAAATTAAATTAAATTAAATTAAATTAAATTAAATTAAATTAAAGAAATGTTAAATGGTGTTCATTTTACTCTGACTAATATGTTTTCTGGATGTTTTTCCTTGCTCACTGGAAAGTGGAGTCTTAATAGTTTGTTTTATTTATTCATGTATGTATCTGTATATGTATTTATTTATTTTTTGCAGTTGAAATGTGTGTTATTGTCACTGTTAAGACACCAACAAGCCTTGGAAGAAGGTCTCTCTTGTGTTCATCTTCCCAAGGATTACTTCAATTTTATCTTGACTAATATGTTTTCTGGATGTTTTTCCTTGCTCACTGGAGAGTGGTGTCTCAATAGTTTGTTTTATTTATGTATGTATGGATTTATGTATGTATTTTCTTTTATTATTATTATTTATTTATACCAAAGAAGATAAGATAAAATAAGAAGGAATAAAATAAAATAAAATACATTTAAATGAAATGAAATGAAATTAAATTTAATTAAATTAAATTAAAAAAAATATAAATGTTGTTCATTCTACTCTGACTAATATGTTTTCTGGATGTTTTTCCTTGCTCACTGGAAAGTCGAGTCTTAATAGTTTGTTTATTTATGTGTGCATCTGTATATGTATTTATTTATTTATTGCTGTTGAAATGTCTGTTATTGTCACTGTTAAGACACCAACAAGTCTTGGAAGAAGGTTTATCTTGTGTTCATCTTCCCAAGGAAAACGTCTTTTTTTTCTGACTAATATGTTTTGTGGATGTTTTTCCTTGCTCACTGGAGAGTGGTGTCTTCATAGTTTGTTTTATTTATGTATGTATGGATTTATGTATGGATTCTTTTTATTTTTTTTTTATTTATTTATACCAAATAAGATAAGATAAAATAAAAAGGAATAAAATAAAATAAAATACATTTAAATAAAATTAAATAAAATTAAATAAAAAAAAAAAAAATGTAAATGTTGTTCATTTTACTCTGACTAATATGTTTTCTGGATGTTTTTCCTTGCTCACTGGAAAGTGGAGTCTTAATAGTTTGTTTATTTATGTATGCATCTGTATATGTATTTATTTATTTATGGCTGTTGAAATGTGTATTATTTTCACTGTTAAGACACCAACAAGTCTTGGAAGGTCTCTCTTGTGTTCATCTTCCCAAGGATTACTTCAATTTTATCTGACTAATATGTTTTGTGGATGTGTATTTTTTTTTATTATTATTTATTTATACCAAATAAAATAAGATAAAATTAAATTAAATTAAATTAAATTAAAAAAAAAATTGAATGTTCATTGTACTCTGACTAATTTGTTTTCTGGATGTTTTTCCTTGCTCACTGGAGAGTGGAGTCTTAATAGTTTGTTTTATTTATGTGTGTATCTGTATATGTATTTATTTATTGCTGTTAAATTGTGTGTTAGTGTCTTTTAAGACACCAACAAGCCTTGGAAGAAGGTCTCTCTTGTGTTCATCTTCCCAAGGATTACATCAATTTTATCAGACTAATATGTTTTGTGGATGTTTTTTTTCCTAATTATTTTTTTTTTTTCATAATTTCTGTTATAATCGAATCTCTGATCACCTTAATATACCGTATTGTTGTTGACACTGTTAACATCTCTCCTTGCATTGTGTAAACTACAATTCGATGCAGAATCTTAACACCTGTTCTCTCTTCTGCTCATTCGTGAATGGTATCTTTGAGTTTTGTCTCATTTGTGAATATATAGTCTGTCCTCTCTACAGGTGTCTGAGTACTGAGGAGTTTTTTTGTTCGAGGTCCCATCATGTCCAGCATTTGGAAGTTGCTTTGCATCTCCTACTTCTTTTGTCTCAAATTGTTTCTCTATTTTATGTTATATAAATAAAATTAATTTGAATTGAGTTCCTGTTTGAAGTGTACATGTTCTTGTCATGTCTATCTAGGTTTCCCCTGGGACGACCTGGAACATCTTAATTGACAATGTGTGTGAAAGAGGCTGTCAATGTGTCTGTTTTCTGTCTATGATTAGTGTTGGGATTAGACTGGCAACCTGTCTAATCACAATGCATGTGTAGGGACAAAGGGTAATGCTATTTTTTTTTCTAAGTTGCTTCCAATGTTCAAAGTGTTACAGCAACATATGTTTAAAAAAAAAAACGTGTGACGACATCTGCACACCAACATTATTTTATTACATTTCAGTGCAAGAGTACAAGCTACAGCATACTGGCAGTAATATTCAAATTTAAAATCTACATTCTATATTTCCAGTCATCAAGTAGGCTACAATTCAACATGGCATTACAGTGTAGCACTGCGGGTTCTTCCAAACAAGGTCTTTGTTAACATTTCTATATTGTGTACTGCTAAATATGCAAAATTAAAATAAAAAGCGCATTACTCAAAAAGTATGTACAAAAATTGAGAATAAAAAAATATAGGTAATGAGATAAGTCCCTGAGAAAGCATTTTAATGTCTGCATAATTAAGACTGGAGCAACAATTTATTCAAGATTTTACAGCACTTTAAAAGAAGGCAGCCATGAACTTAATTTTCCAGGAAAACCTTGCAATGATAATCCATCCAGCATCTTCAAACACCTTGGTACTCGTGTTTGCAGTGTCCAACAGACAGAGGCTCTGCTCGGATGCCACGCCTTGAGGAGAAAGGGAAGCAGAAACACCATAATATAATAAAGCAAACATTATGAGAAAGAGCCCAGTGTCTTTAAGGTATGCCAGCACTAAGCTCTTTATAGGTCCTGGCTAGAAAAGGTAAAGTACCTCACGAGCTTGCAGCGAAAGTCCTGCAAGCGAGGAAACGCCTTGTCCACACTGGAGGTCTGCTTCTCATCGCTCCACAGTCTCTCTGCCGCAGCACTTGCCCTTGGCCTGCGATTTTGGGTGCAAGCAATGATTATTTTGATTGATTTCATGCAATTGTTGCTGCACTTACTAAATTAATTTGATTAGTTTTATGAATTCAGGGGTCTTTTTAGTATCGTACCAAAGACGTGGAGTGAGATTGGTGGCATCAACGTACTCCCCCCACATGGCGACCTCACCCCCTATCACCAGCTTCTTCTGTTCCTCAGTACCTGTGAGGGGACGGTGAAAAGCTTTGCTTTAATAATATAATGGGTTTTAATTAGGCTGGTAATGAGTTTACCATCAATCACAATCTTCACTTCAAATGTATCACACCACTTCAAGTCAAAACTCAGCAAGTCAACGTTTAAGTAGGCCTCTACATGCTCCCGTCACCTGCACATAACTGAGCCAGCTTATATAATGTGATATTACTTGGGCATGCACACAAACCAGAAAAGTTCCGTGGCTGCACGGTGTAGTAGGTGCGCCAGTCCTGGCCATAGGAAATGTGGTTGATGTACCACGGGGCTGCTAGCAGGACCCTCATGCCAGCTTTGGTCATCTTGCTGAGCTCTGCCTTATAACTAGCTGGGGTGCCCTTCCAGATGTGCAGCACTGTGTCCTTAGGAATCTGAGCAGGGTGACAAACAACATGTCGTCTTGCCCTTCTGTGCTATATTGCGACTGACCTGTCTGTTTACATGTAGTGTTTTAAAAGTCACATATAAAAGCTTTTATCAACAAGGGAAAGCTTTTACCGAGACATGGTTCACAGAATTTGTACCCCCAATGGGGCAAAACATCTGAACTTTCAGATCCAAATGGATTCTTGAAATTGGTTCTTATGCTGCAAAAGCTGCAAAGGCTGTTCATAAAACTAAAAGCTGCACCAGAATAAACTTTTTTACAAAATATCACCATCTTGGAGCATGCTGTGTTCAGTACATGATGGTACTTTAATCAAAGAGAGTACAAGGGAAACTGAATTGTATAAATCTATGCTTGCAAACAGGTTATCTCCCATGACATGCTGTAAAAACATTATTTCTTCAGGAGCAAATGCTTTTACAGCCTTTTAATGTCTAAACTGCACAGAGCAAATTAATGTAAATCTGAAATTGACAATTAGTTAATTTCTGTTGAGTTTGGTACAGTATTATATACAGTATATACCATTACATTATTAAAGTATATTCGCTTCTATCATTTGTAGTCAAATTAGATGGAGCCAACTATAGTTTTTAAACCAACAGAAACGCCCAATAGGCTTCAAGTTACAGTTTTAGCTGGCAAAATTAGTAACACACCATGATGACAATGGTTTATTGGTAGTTTATCCGATAAGCAACCTGAATGTAAAACAACTACGGTCTGCTTTTGATAGACTTATATCTCTCTCCTGTGCTGGGCCTTTGCTTTCATAATTTTTAAGCACGGAGCTTTGTCAAATAATTGCCAATGGCAGAATCTTTATACTTATGCAAGGGAAAGAGTGTGCATGTTAGCCATGGGGCATCAGAAAGCATTGAGAGCTTGTACCACAGCAATCACACCTCTCTTACAAGCTGAATACTGTTTGTAGTGTGTTCACACTGGAAAAGCGATTATAAAGTACATTGGTTTCAATGCTATGATGATTTCTGTGCAGTCCATTCTGTATATAATAAGTATAGCATATGGAATTGGGACACAGAGTATTTCTCTGTAACATTAATGCAGAGATAACAGTGTTCACTGCCACCTAGTGGTAGGGCAACAATAGAACATTATGTGTTGCACTCAAAAAGGTTTGGCCGTGTATATCCTATATTTTAGAGGAAACCAAGTTTACCTGTAAATTATTATTATTAGAGACAAAAAAGCACAGCAGATGACAACACTTCAAATAAGCCACAGCACACAGGCTCGTTTCTGACCCTTGAAGGCGAGGGGCCACACAGTGTAGTAGCGAGCCCAGTTGTGTGTGGGCCCTGGCAGGTCCAGATACCACGGAGAGGCCAGAATTACCCTGAGCCCTGCTTTAACCACCTTGCGTACTTCACACAGGTAACAGCCTTCCCTCCATACCTCCACCACTGATAGAGACCTGCGCTGCAACACAATGCTGTAGACTCTCAGACTGACAGGAACTGGTTGTGTGATACATTAGTTTCTCTTTATCAGACAATATACTGTTAAAGGTTGTGGTTGAAACCACTAAACCCGCTGAGGTCAACATTATATCCTTTTCTAAAAAACAGATTAGAGTAAGTTGATGCCTACATAAGTGTTTATTCTAAATTATTTTAGCCATATTATGTGACAATTACTAGCCTATCTGAAATGAAAAGAGCAGAATACCCTCTTTGAACATTTACATTATTACAGGAAAAATTCCAATGATCCACCTGCTGCAGGGAGAAATTTAAGAACAAAAGTGTTTAAGTGTGACAAAATAAATGCTATGTTTTAAATATTAAAGTTTAAATATCTCCTTCAGTGAATGCAGATACTTAAACACAATATAAAATAGCTGAAATGATATTCCAAAAATGAATTAGGCCAATAACTACATAATAAACCAGCGCTCGTTTTAGATGCCTGGATCTGCAGCAAGCGTTACAATGCAATAGTTAAACTTTACTGGTGAAGACGAAACACATGGTGGTGCTGCAATGAAGTTCAAATTGTCAGCATTTCAAATATTGATATTTGTGAATATGTAAATTACCGCTTATCTGTAAAAATCTATATCATGCACCCCTGCACATGCAGAAACAAATATAATATTTTAAACAATGTCTAAAAAGCATGTGAGTCTATATGAACACCACTGACACACAAATATGATATCATTGCGGTGTTATTTGTTGGGGTGTACTTACTCGTTCATGGTAGTCAAACACATCCTGCCACACGATAGATGTCTTGTTGAGAGCTGAAGTGATGTTCACAATGCTGGAAATAGAGACATTAAAGACATTTGTAACATTTGCATGTTGGTTGGTGTATTTTTCCAAGCTTTCTACATTGTACAGTACGTTTCCCTTTACAACCTACTTCTCTATGTAGAATGCTTCCAGTTTGGTGAAGTCTGCCTCAAATCCCATCTTCTGCATGAATGCGTGGACATCTGGGTTGGATTTCCTATGGAGACAAGCCGTGGGAGTTTTTTTGTAATTTTAAAGACATGTACCTACAGCAACTACCTGGTGCAAGATATAAACTTTTTCTTCCTTTCCTTTTCCTTAACAGATGAAAAAAAAATGTATGTATGTCAGGCTGCAACTAACGCTTATATTCATAGTTGATTAATCTGCCGATTATTTTCTCGATTGATCGATCCGTTTTTTGGTCTATAAAATGTTGGAAATGTTGAAAAATGTTGATCAGTGTTTCCCAAAGCCCAAGATGACGTCCTCAAATGTCTTGTTTTATCCACAACTCAAAGATATTCAGCTTACTGTCATAGAGGAGTAAAGAAACCAGAAAATAATCATATTTTAGAAGCTGGAATCAGAATTTTTTACCTTTTTTTCTTGAAACATTCCTGAAACCGATTATCAAAATAGTTGCCGAATAATTTAATAGTTGACTACTAATCGATTAATTGTTGCAGCTCTACATGTGTACAAATTCAGTAACAATGTAAATAAACAATAGTGATCAAAACCAGGTCAAAAACAGTCAGCAGGAATTGAAATGATCCGTCACGTTTCAACCCACCAGCAGGTAAAGTCCACCTCATCCCCTCCTAAGTGGATATAGGAATCAGGAAACACCGATGACACTTCCTTAAATAGTCTCGCCATGAACTGGTAGGTGGAGGGCAACACTGGATTAACAGGACCGAAAGTACCTGAAAGGGTGCTCCCTCTGTAGCAGGGAGTCAACAGGTCAGACTGCCCTATAGGGAATAAATGGTCATTTATCAGATTTATTTTGTGCATTGTCTGCTGAGTACAGACATTTTGTTGCATGAGAGTCCTCCAGGTAAGAAGGAAGTCAAACACAAGATTCAGAACAAGTCTTGTTGCCAGTTATAGTCTTGGCTTGCAGGTTTGGCAGACAGGATTCCTGTTGGACCAAACCAGGCATAACGCCAAGTACTTTATGTTTAAGATCAAGGAGCTGGGATCATCTGGATAAAACTGTTTAATTTTAGAGTAAATTTGTACCTTTTCCCCAAGATTGGGTGTGGCCTGGAGAATCAAACTCAGGAAGGACCCTTATGCCCCACAGTCTGGCATGTGAGATCACCCTTCTCACGTCCGACTGGGTGTAGATGTGAGTCATCGGATGGAACGCCCCCTAAATCAGAGCCAGAAGTCTTTGTTCAGGGTGGATGCAACTTTGCAGTATTCTCCTACCTCATTATTCTACATGCAGTAGACCTAGTTAAAAATCTAGGTTAATGTAAAATAAACGTGTGTAATCTCCTAAAATGCAGATACAATTATTCTTTCTCATTACTTCTAACATCTCGCTTCATCTGCATGACATACCTTACTGGAAAGGTCTGGAAAGGTCCGGCTCTGGTACGGGAAGGAGGGGTCATCAACAATGTGCCAATGAAACACATTGAATTTACTGTAGGCCATTGCATCCTGACGAGAAAGATATATGTCAGTACCACTGAGTAAAAACAGACGACTGAAACTCAGAATATGGTCATCTGATAATTACCAGAGTTTTTAAAATGGCCTGCAATGGTAGATAGTGACGTGAAGTGTCCAACAAAATCCCCCTGAACTGAAACCGGGGGAAGTCGTCGATCTCAGTCTTGTTCACAAAATACTAAAAGAAGACACAAACAGGAAAAAAAATCATTTGATTTAATTGATCCACCCCAAACATTAAAAGCTCTATAACAAGGTGAGGATGTGTATTCAAGAAGGAATAGCTTTAGAGGCCTTGTGAGTTTTGAGCATTTTTAAAAATTCTGACTTACTGAGCCAAAATCATCTTGATACACCAGCTGACTGAAGGTTTCCAGACCTGTGCTTAATCAGAGGGCATATAACATATAATCAGCAATCAATTAAATCTGTACAGATAAAAGTGGGAAACTTAGATCAGTTATTGAATATTGGGTCACGTGAGGAATCCAGTGCAGCTTGCTAGGAGGAACCTAGCCTTTTCTTTGCTTATCGTAGCTGATTGTTAAAGAGGACCTATTATGCTTATTTTCAGTTTCATACTTGTATTTGGGGTTTCTACCAGAACATGTTTACAGGCTTTGAAGTCCAAAAAAACGGTTTACTTTTCTCATACTGACTGTGCTGCAGCATCGCTTTTCACCCTCTGTCCAAACTAGCTGCTAGGCAGGTATTATGCAAATGTGTTACTTGGTGACATCACCACGTTACAGAAGAAAAGGTGGGACTTTAAGCGGGGCGTTTCAGGTAGTTTTTCAGCAGTGTTTCTGTCGGGGAGAGTAACTCCCTTTGGCGTGAACTTTTAGGCTTTGTAACTTTGCAGACCTTTTACATGCACAAAAAAACTATATAAAATACTAAAGGAAAGGGAAAAAGCATAATAGGTCCTCTTTAACATATTTGTCTCATTTCTTTGTGCTTTTGTTCACACATATTCTTATTTTGTTTAAACATGTTCTTCAAAAACGTATTGGCTATAATCACCTCTTACTGCCCCCCACACTGTTTCCGCATTCAGAGATGCTTGTCCTGCAGAGACACTCAGATTATCTGGCACACAAATAAAAGTGAGTTAGATAATGCATTTAACCCAACCGGTTGGGACGGTTTGTTGACACTGTGTGACCTTTACCTGTTGTGCTCTGGCTCAGATGAATGTGTCAATACTTACATCTCTCAGAAGAGTCCTCATTTGGGTAACCCTCACAATCACCGTGGTCAACACTGATCTCCACGGTGAAGGGTTTAACCTCATTGAATCGCAGAACACCATTTCCTGTTGGTCATAAAAGTGAAGTTATTACGATCACGAGTTGCTGGGTTAAGGTGCCTGTGCACTTTCATTTTGACAATGTTACCATCAAACCAGCATTATTCTACAACCTATGGTATTTTTTGAAAACACAAACATGTGCTATAGGCTACTGGTCCTTTGTCATTGTGGGTGTTTAGAGTACAGTACACTGACTGACTGATGAACTGCTGTCTCTACAAAAGCCCATTGATCTACTTTAAAAGCCAACATGACAAACAACATTCAAAACAAAACCAGTGAGCACTTTGCTCTACATGTTAGTGCATCCATAAAGTTATAAATGGTTCAAATAGTAAATTCTGTGTAACCATAGACAATTTAGTATGTGGTTTTATATGTTTTTTTTTATCGTTCATAGTTTGCAGTAATAGTTTTTATATTATATTATATATTTTTACATATTTTAGAAACATATCCATGTGAAACAAAAAGTGTGTCATAAAATACAAGTATTTTATTTTTTTATACTATTTTTATACTGTGAAATATATTTGCTGATTATTTTTGTAATGAAATAAAGTATGAAAATAGTTTGTAATAATTGTGTGTAACCATATGACAACTTAGTGTGTGGTTTTATATGCTTTTTCATCGGTGATAATTATTTTTAGATTATATATTTTTACATATTCTCGAAACATATCCATGTGAAACAAAAAGTGTGTCATAAATACTCTTAATGCTATAACACTAGAATTTAAAAAGGACAGGATTTACTACAATTTGTACATTTTATGTATTTATAATGACATATTCACAGCACATTCTGGTCCTATATATTTACCATTTGTGTTATTTTGACTGGTTTAACTCCAGCAAGATGTAAAATCTTAATAGTCTTAATTCTACCTACCATAGTCTGGAAAGATGAGAGTAAAATATCTCTTGAATGCAGTATCCAGAACAGAGCAGCCCTGCTGAGCGGCTGACTGTCTTCCGTACCCAAAGTAGAAAGCCTGCGGGCTCAGAGGGTATCTCTCGGTTGAGGAGCTGAAAGTCTGCGGTAATGGCCACACACCCTCCACTGTATGCAGGCCAAACTGGAGGACAAGTAGTAGTAGTAGTGAATTAAAATTTGGACGAGTATATCGTCCAAAACTAACCATACACATGACTTCCATACTACTCTATTCAAAGGGAAACTGCACTCTGTGAAGATGCGCCAGTCAGGTGCGCAAGAGCATGCTGTCACATGACTGAGGCCACAAGGTGTGGGTGTTTTTATTTCTGTCTTTTGAATCTAAAGGTTAAACAAAGATTGAGATATTATTATTATTATTAACAATCCCAGTTTTTCTGCAGATTAACTTTAAATAATGAATTTGATTAATATCTTAGCAAAATATTATATCCATAAAATGATATGGCCCTCCTTTTATACTTTTAAAGATACTGGTTTTAAAACATATTCGATTGATTATGATTAAATTATTTAGACATTTCAATTTTATTCCAATTGTTTAACAGACACCGATTTTTTTTGATTTTTTTATTAATCTTTCCCTTCCTTACATTTTATACTATTTTTATACTGTGAAATATATTTGCTGATTATTTAATATATATAAATATAAATATAAATGACCATATGACAATTTAGTATGTGGTTTTATATGTTTTTTTATCGTTCATAGTTTGCAGCATATGATAATTCTTTTTTATATTATATCATATATTTTTACATATTTTAGAAACATATCCATGT
This sequence comes from Sebastes umbrosus, assembly GCF_015220745.1. Taxonomy (NCBI): domain Eukaryota; kingdom Metazoa; phylum Chordata; class Actinopteri; order Perciformes; family Sebastidae; genus Sebastes; species Sebastes umbrosus. Next base: position 17,657,122 of record NC_051272.1, read on the forward strand.
GAAACAAAAAGTGTGTCATAAATACAAGTTTTTTATTTTTTTTGAAATTTTCCTGTACAGTCCATCTGACATAAGGTCGTCTTATAATATTTTTATATTGTGTAATATATTTGCTGATTATTTTTGTAATGAAATAAAGAATGAAAAAAAAACTAAAAACATGGTAAAATAAATGATTCAAATAGTTTGTAAATTCTGTGTAACCATATGACAATTTAGTATGTGGGTTTTATATGCGGCGTATGATAATTATTTTTTATATTATATTATATATTTTTACATATTTTTGACTACGATTGATTATGATTAAATTATTTAGACATTTCAAATTTATTCCAATTGTTTAACAGACCCCGATTGTTTTTTTTTGTTTTTTTGATTAATCTTTTCCCTTCCTTACATTTTATACTATTTTTATACTGTGAAATATATTCACTGATTATTTTTGTAATGAAATAAATTATGAAAAATACTTGTCTTTTTTAATATATTTACTGTATTGTTATTGTTGTTATTATATATATCTTGTCCTAATTTTTTGTTATCACTATTATGTAGTCATATTATTTCTTTATATTAATCTTGTCTCTAGGTGGAGGTTTCAGATAAACCCAGTCGTTTTTTTGCCTCTTCCTGCATTGTATATTATTATTTATTTTTTTGTTATGTTGTATAGTCTTAAATTGTGCAAAACAAATAAACAATAAACAAAACAGAAAAAAAACTAAAAACATGTAAAATAAATGGTTCAAATAGTTTGTAAATTCTGTGTAACCATTGTGACAATTTAGTATGTGGTATTATATGCTTTTTTTTTATCATTCATAGTTTGCAGCGTATGATAATTATTTTTTATATTATATTATATATTTTTATGCTGTGAAATATATGTGCTGATTATTTTTGTAATGAAAAATCATGGTAAAATAAATGGTTCAAATAGTTTTTAAATTCTGTGTAACCATTATGACAATTTAGTATGTGGTTTTATATGCTTTTTTATCGTTCAGTTTGCAGCATATGATAATTATTTTTTATATTATATTATATATTTTTTACATATTTTCGAAACATATCCATGTGGAAACAAAAGTGTGTCATAAATATACAAGTATTTTATTTTCTTACATTTTCCTGTACAGTCCATCTGACGTAAGGCCGTCTTATACTATTTGTATATTGTGAAATATATTTGCTGATTATTTTTGTAATGAAATAAAGCATGAAAAAAAACTAAAAACATGTCAAATAAATGGTTCAAATAGGTTGTAAATTCTGTGTAACCATGTGACAATTTAGTATGTGGTTTTATATTACAAGACCCACCTCTTTTCTTTGGCTTTTGAATGTACTTGAATTGTGATTACTAACTGGCCTTTTTTATAATGCTCATTATAACAGTCTTTTACTCATGGATGTTATCTTGGTCTCTGTCTGTGGATGTGTGAGATTTTGTTGTCTGCTCTGTTGACCTTTATTATTCTGCCTATGTCTGTAAAGCACTTTGGTCAGCTCATGTTTTAAATGTGCTATAGAAATAAATTTGAATTGAATTGACTTGATGTGTTTTTTTTTATCGTTCATAGTTTGCAGCGTATGATAATTATTTTTCTATATTATATTATATATTTTTACATATTTTCCAAATGTGGAAACAAAAAGTGTGTCATAAATACAAGTATATTTTATTTTTGAAACATGTTCCTGTCCAGTCCGTCTGACGTCATCCCGTCGTCAGCCGGTGACGCGGTGTCTCTTTGTTGGCTTAGCAGCAGCGGCGACGTTTTGTTGTTATTTTCGCTGCAGCTGAAAAACAGACTCCGGCTCGGGATAATTTCTGGTTTTTCGTGTAATTGTTCCGCTAAAACCAACCTAAACATCTATCACAACAACACTGTAGACTTCTAGGTGTGCTTGTCACCGGTTGATAAACCCACCTCTTATATAGGAATGGACTCAGACGAGGGTTATAACTATGAATACGACGACGAAGAGGAGGAATGTAGCGAGGACAGCGCTGAAGAGGAGCCCGAGGACGACACCCTGGAGCTCGGAGAGGTGGAGCTGGTCGATCCCGTGGTGGCCGGCGGGGAGCGGGACGAGTGCGGGGAGACCGTCGGCGGTGGAGGCGGCGGCCACGGTCCGGGCGAGGAGGAGGAGGAGGACTACCGCTTCGAGGTGCTGACCGCGGAGCAGATCCTCCAGCATATGGTGGAGTGTATCAGGGAGGTCAACGAGGTCATACAGGTAGGTATTCATGATATGTCTGCGGTCAGGAAACACCGTGGTCCGGGGTTAGGGTGGAGGCATAAAACAAGGCCGCGGAGTTAGCTTAGCACGTTAGCATGGTTGTAAAGGAGGAGTTTACTTGCTGGAAAAGTTGAAACACTGATGAAGCTTTTTACACATTAATATCATATTTATCAATATAACTCTCTTTTGTGTGAGTAGACTTTAAAATAAACATATAGACGACGTTAAATGTGAACATTTTAAATACAAATTTCCATTTGTGTGCCAGGAAGTAGTCTAATCCCAACTGAGAAGTTTGCTAAGCTAATGTTAGCTTAGCATGTTAGCTTAGCACGCTAAGCTAATGTTAGCTTAGCTTGAGCTAACTAGCCAACTGTAACCGTTAATCGAGCACCTTAACTGGTAAAAACCTAACGGCTCAGTGTTAGTTGCTAGGGAACGGCTCACTATCACTAGGCAACAGTGGTAGTCCGTTATAACCAATCAAGTCAAACTTCACCTTACAAATTTAGTCAATTAAGACCTTATTTTTAATGTTTGAGGAAAGGCTTGAGTCATCCGAGTTGGTTAGCAAGTTACATGCTAGGTTATTAACATGCTATCTTTATCATGATTTATAAAAAAAAAAAGTTTGATTTTGGTTATAATCTGGCAACAGCTAAGGTTATAGCTTAAATTATATAAATATATAAATATATATATATATATATGGGGGGAAACTCAGTGGAGCCCTTCTTCGGTTTAGCGTTATCTTGGGCCTCCATTTCCTTTCACTTACTTGAGTACAGAATAAAATGGAAAGTGATCTTGATAAGACCTGTCACTATTTATGAGAAAATAGCGTTGCATTTTATACAAGACAGTGTTTTTGAGTGTCATTATATGGCTATAAATAAGTCCCCAAACCTAAAATGGGTAAAATATCACTACAGTGGATGTACAGTACAGACAGCCGCATGGCAGCAGAAACAACTGACATGGTATTTCTTCTAAAAATAGTATATACATCTAGCCACTTAATATTTAGGTTTTTTGCAGCACCAACAAATAACTTTTTTTTTAAGGTAAAATAACCACATCTGTTTTCTGAAGTAAAGTTTTCAATGTGGAGTATGTGGCAATAGGATAGTTTACTTTAATTTATAATCTGGCAACAGCTAACGTTATAGCTTAAATTTAATATATAGGGGAAACTCAGTGGAGCCCTTCTTCGGCTTAGCGTTATCTTGGGCCTCCATTTCCTTTCACTTATAGCTACACTTTGAGTACAGAATAAAATGGAAAGTGATCTTGATAAGACCTGTCACTATTTATGAGAAAATAACGTTGCATTTTATACAAAGACAGTGTTTTTCAGTGTCATTATATGGCTATAAATAAGTCCCCAAACCTAAAATGGGTAAAATATCAGTACAGTGGATACAGTACAGACAGCCGCATGGCAGCAGAAACAACTGACATGGTAATTCTTCTAAAAATAGTGTATACATCTAGCCACTTAATATTTAGGTTTCGGCAGCATCAACAAATAACTTTTTTTAAGGTAAATAACCACATCTGTTTTCTGAAGTAAAGTTTTCAATGTGGAGTTATGTGGCAATAGGATAGTTTACTTTAATTTAATTTCGAAATTATTTCAAACATATAGAATACAAAAAAATAAAATAAAGAAAAAGAATGATCATACCAACAAGTGGACAGTCAGAAACAAGTAGTATTTACATACAATGCAAAGCATAAGAAAAATAAATTGTCAAACACTTGATGCCTTGATTTACATATTCGAAAAGGAGTGAGAAGAAGTATAAACTTATTTAATCCCACCCCTTCTCCATAAATCAATTATTAATTATTAACCAGCTTCCTTATTGAGCCATACATATACTCTTTACTTTTACTTTTTAATTTACTTTTCTTGTAAATGCCTCTCTGGCGACTGTGCCTTCACATGTCAAGAGTGACTGGTTTCGCCTGGCTTCTGGAGTCGCTTTAGGGGTAAAGTTACAAGTGGCTGATGGATATATTTCATCTGTAGAGACTTTGTTGACCGTCAAAGATTCCACTGCAAACTTCAGAAAGACATAACAGGCAAAACTACCGTGAAGATTGTTCATGTATATCCTGAAGGGTATTTCTTATATTTCCCACCCCATTTATATCCGGGAGGGTGGATCAAATATTAGGAACACATCTGTAATACAGTTCACAGCACCACAAACTACAGCCTCTAAAATGAGTATGAATTTGAATCAACACATCTCTCTCAAAAACCATTGTAACCTTCACAAAGGTGGGGTTTATTGCATTGCGGTTGTATCGGACAGTTTTAGTTAGGTGTACCTAATAAACTGGCAAACTGAATATTTTTTTCATAATTTCTCTTGTCTAATGTTATTGATACTTTGGTACCAAATGGTGTTTATTCAGGAACCATTATGCTTTGTAGCTGTTCGGTTTTTCGCTTGTGTCTGTTTGACATTTAGATGATAGCCTACAAGTACTTGTGGCTGTATGAATCTTTCATAAATATAAAAAAAACAATGTGCATATAATAAACTAAAATCACTACATAATGCTTTCAATAAGTAGCATATGATTGATAACTATGTAGTATATGATTGATAACTGCCTTTTAAGAAATGATTTGATCATTTTTAGAGAAACGTTTTCCTCCTCAATTACACAAATTATATGATATCTTAACATAACAGCGTCGTTAAACACATATCACCAAACACATCATTGAACATCGTATTGTAATAGTATTATGTCATGAATTACCCTGTCAATCCGACCCCTAATTAAATCAGGATGGAGTGAAACAAGCATTGTCTGTATGAACAAGTATATTGAGACAATTCCCTTATCTAATCTTGCAATTGCTGAGAACCATCCCCAATGCTTTGCTTTAACAGTTGAACCATGGCACTGTAACACAATGTACTCTACTGTTACATCATTCCTATTTCAAAATGGGATGTAAAATGCCTATTTTCATGCAATTTTACCATGCAATATACAGAATATGTTTTTAAGTTGACAGGCATTATCATACCCAGGTATTCCGGGGAGACCCCTGAATGCTTGTAACCATAATGACACTTGGTACACAACAGTGTGGTGACTTCAGTAGTCAGACAAAGTGATTTGTATCACAATTTACTGTTCATACAACAAACGGGGTAAATAAAAATCAGTGTGGTGACTTCAGTAGCCGGACAAAGGGATTTTTATCACAATTTACTGTTCATACAACAAACGGGGTAAATAAAAATCAGTGTGGTGACTTCAGTAGCCGGACAAAGGGATTTTTATCACAATTTACTGTTCATACAACAAACGGTGTAAATAAAAATCAGTGGTGACTTCAGTAGCCAGACAAAGGGATTTTTATCACAATTTACTGTTCATACAACAAAAGGTGTAAATAAGTATAAGTAGTAAGCATAATAAATGGAAATGCAAAGGATATCTTTTTATTTTACACAATTTATATTTGCTAATTTCTGCTTAAGGTTGACAGGAGGGACATCAAGAATAGTGTGCATAAGTAATGCGTTACTTTCAAATTACTTTTGCTGAGGAAACCTTCATACAGTGCTAACATCACTGTGTTAGTGACATATCTGTATTTGCCAATTTATCACCGATATTGCAGTGCTGTACAGTATGGTGCACTTAAATGTAGCTGTTCTATTATATGAACATTGTAATATCCACAAATAAAAATACAAAATCAAAATGCAATTTACATGGACCAAGCTTAGATTAAGCTAAAAAGAGGATTGATGTGAAATTTATGCAATGGAACTTTTCCATTAAATGTTTTTTCTCGACATGTTTCTATTTGGTTTTATTGCCCTTTCAGTCAGGATTGTCAGATCTTAACCAATTAGGCAGACAGTATGCTTTAAACAAAACAGAGTTTGATATGTTTATACCAGTAAAACTCATCACATTTGGTTTCAATCACTGCAAGCTGGCTAGTTATACTTTTACTCAGCTGTGTTCACTTTCCTCTGATACACCATCACCTGTCCAATTTGTCACAGACAATGGTGCACTGGGATGTTTTTTTACACAATGTATCTAGTGTTCTGTTTTTTTTTCATCATAAACCGTTGCCATTTTGCCTGTGAAAAGTCTATATACATAGCAAAAAAACAACAACTTTTTTTCTTTTGGAATGTACAGTACTGCCGGCCATAGTTAGCTAATGTTAAGCAACTACTTTGAACAGAACAAATTAAACTCCTCTTCAATGTCATGCAATCCAGTAGAAGAGCTCTGCAGTGACTAACTCTTGTGTCAGAGAGGACTTTGTGGTTACTTCTATGGCTGTAGTTTGTGGTGGTAGTTTATTGGATTGTAATGCAATGAAAGGTATTTCAGATGTTTTTGTCCTCTAACATACATGGGTGTAACGAACTACTGAATCTACAACTAGTTTTAGCGATTTAAAATGACTTAATTTCATTGCAGTTAGTCCTTTTTAAATTACCATCCTGGTCCACTACGAGGCTTAATCCATTTTCCGAAAATCTGGGCCGTAAAACTGTCTGTTTTTCCACAAAAGAGAGTTTAACTTGTAATAGGAAGAGATTTGCGGAAGTGGCTTTACATGTCAAATTTACCCCTTGTTGTTGTTACTGTGAAAATTGGCAGTAGTGAAATGTAAATTTATTTCTGACCAACCATTTCTTTTCCACTAGAATCCTGCAACAATAACACGCATCCTTCTCAGTCACTTCAACTGGGATAAAGAAAAGCTTATGGAAAGGTAAGAATCTCTGAAGTACGTTCTTTATTTGTCACCTTTAACCAACAGTTAACAAGTATGTTAGCTTAGAAGTTCCTGGGAGACCTAATATCTAACACTATGATTTCTTTTTTGTCTCAATACATACAGGTATTTTGATGGTAATCTGGACAAGCTTTTCTCTGAGTGTCATGTCATTAACCCCAGTAAGAAGCCTCGGATCCGTCCTCCAATCAACACTAGATCATCGGCACAGGACATGCCATGTCAGATCTGCTATCTGAACTTCCCCAACTCTGTGAGTCCCATAATGACACCAGCATTGTGTTGCACTAGCTGAATGTGTGTTAAGGGCTAAGTTCTGGTGTTACAATAAGGATTTTGTTGAAAATTTTAATTCAAAGCTGTGTCTTGGCTTAATATAGCAATGGAGATTTACGGGTAATTTTCACTTATTTAATGCCAAAGCACCCCTAACCAAGGCATCGGCACAGACTGACATTTTAATACAGTGTTTCCCCTAGAAATATGTAATAATAATAATATAATTTCTTTTACAAGAGGAGATTGCTCCATCTTATCTCTTTAGAAACTAACATCATATTATTTTGTGCTACAGATACTTCATATCCAGGTCAATTCACACACTCGTAAGTAAAGCATATAAATGACAAATTTTGCGCTTAATTGAGAATGTCAGCAAAACGATTATAACAACAAGCACTGGGTAGATGTCAACAATGAAGCAAGCGATGCTGACAACTGATTCGGTATTATCATTCGCTGAAGGGAAAACAGTCCTGCATCTTCACGTGAGTGTCGCACATTAATGTTACAGACAGTAAAATAGGGCTATTAATCAACAGGGAATATTCAAAGCTTGGGGTGGCTCAACCTGCAGCACGCGTGGGACCACTGAACGCTTTAAACTCTGGGTAGGCACCCACTGAGCAATAGACGGCTTTTCAACATAACCTCTATGCTTTAGATCTGATATAGACCATAGGATTTATTGGCTACATATAGCCCGATTTTAGAACATATTTTAAAAACATCATATTTTAAAATGCATAAAATCCTGTATATATTTAACATAAGCGCTGCACACTAGGGTTGGGCGATATGTTAACATTTTCCACCCGGCCATCGTTAGCTCATCAACTGGTGATTGCTTATATATTCGCGTGGGTCTGTGTGTGCGGCTCACCCCTTCCCTTCGTAAAACACACTTCATTCAAGCTCGACAGAAACAAAATAAAACTCACCAAAACCGTTGTGGTTAGTCTTTCCAACAATCACCAACTCTGGTTTGGTCGAAATAAACTCTAATTCACTGAGTTAGATGTGAAAGTATGCCAGCTCTGCACGTTGTTTTCCCCCACTTTATTTCTGGCCCTGAGTGACCAATTGTGATCGGATCTCGCTTCCCCGCTCTAAATGCAAATAAACATGTAGTAAACAAATGGCTAATACAGCAGATGTTGCAATGTAAGATTACAGGAATGTATTCTTGAATTTGGGTACATTTTATGAACCTAAAAATATAAGGTATTGTCCACCGGCGGTACTTAGGGACCTCCATACCGCCAATACCAAGCTTCAGAGCCTGGGATGAGAGTGAGTGAGTGAGTGGGCGGGCGGGTGCCAGCACTGTGCAGAGCACCGGAACAGAAACACAGACGCATCACAGACAGTATGATAATAATGCACTCCCTTGCCTACTCTGATAGTCTGTAGATATACAGCCTCTCTCTCTGCCCGCTGAGCGGCTCTCGTTCTTCGGAGGCGGACCATTTAATAAAACAAAAAACAACTGGGGATGTACTCCTCCAATTGCTGTTAGCCAATATATTTGTCCAATTGCCCAACCCTCCTGCACACCCCTGTATTTACAGTATAACTATTTATTTTATTATTTTTTTGTTATATACACAGATTCACAGATAGATACAATACCTAGGCTAAGACTAGAAATCTACTAAACTTTCACCTTTCAACCTGGAATAACCTTAATCTAAAATAAACGTCTACAGACAAATAGACGTATAATATACATGTATTAAACTTATTTTCAACGTCAAATTGCTTAGTGGGCACTGACTTGTAGCAGCACAATTCCTCTGACACACACTCGGAGGCTTCCCCCACACGTTTTTTCAAATATGATGTGTCATGATGAGTCCATGAGTGCTGTTTTTACACCTCATGTTGACGGTGAACCATTTATCCTTTATACTTTTTTACTTGCTTGTTAACTAGTAGTGGTATAACGGACCATGGTTGATCCGTACGGATCCATTTAATTACATTATGATGTGTCAAAGATCTATCAGTATAAATAATGATTTGACAAAGGTAAATTATAACATTATCATGAGGTGTTCAAATGTAATCTTGTGAAATGTAGTTTTTGGCGAGAAACTTGAATAATTCAGTTGCTTGAATGAGATGTTTTCAAAGCAATATAAAATAGATATTAGAGAGGGAATTATGACCTGTTTAACCTCCTAACATTAGCTTTAAGCAGCTTATAATACCTCTCCTCTCCTCATCCTTCTGTGTGTGAGAGTGTAGACGTACCTCAAAGTACAAAGATAGTAGGTATTTCACATTGGATAGGACTCCCTTAAAGAAACATTGAAAGTGTCATTACATTTAAGTAAATTGACACAGTTTGATAATACAACAGTGTGGTGATGCAAGTTAATATGTTATGTTCAATTAAAGTGTATTTTCCTAAATGTTGAGACATCTCATATGTAGGCCAGGCGGACATTTCCCCTACTGATTACTGTGCACAAATGTACTGTAGGTATGTACCCTACTTAGGCCTCAAGAGCCCTTCTGGTGCTGGCAGACATAGAAACCTCCCGGTAGGGTGCACTTTGCGAGCGCACAGAAAAAATATTGCGGAAAAAATTTGCGAGCGCTTTGCGCAAGAGTATCCCCACCGCTGCTACAACTCCATCCAAGGGGAAACACTGCAATCCTTTTCCAAATCGTTTTTTCAGACCCAGGTTACTGCCTTGGCTAACAATAGCAAAAGAAAAGGAGGATGTCTAACTTGACATCACAAAATGTGATCACATTATCTGTTGTAAAGTAGGGGTGTAACGATCCTTTGATATATCGATTCAATGATCAACGATCCTTTGATATATCGATTCAATGATCAACGATCCAATATATTGATGCAAAATCAGCAAATATCTTATCGCTGTCCAAAGAATTGATATATCGTTATTGTGATGGTACTTGTGATTTACACCCCTATTGTAAAGTACTATGACTAATATTTTCTCATACCGTCTAAAACCACAGATAAATATGTGAAGGTAGCTCAGTGTCTTTAATTCAACTCGCAGTATTCACTATTGTTATTTGTATTATTTATCACTACAGTGATCTGATTTTACTTTGCATGCTAAAAGTGATAGATGCTAAAATTCAAAGATTGTATGAATTACCAACCAGTCATGATATTAAGGTAGAATATAGCTACACTTTGGACCCTGTAATGAAACATTTCCATACCAGCTGGTGGATTTGCCAATTGGGGTTAGGATTTGGGAAATTGCTCCAATTTTAAGTAAAGATTATTAGTATAAAGAATCGAGGGGGAAACTATTTTAAAAGGGTTACGTAACTCTGATGGAAAGCTGGATGCTTTTATGTCCTCCTCACTGGGAAATATCTCAAACACTGCAAATACTGCAACAGCTGTTTAGTAGTAATGCTGTACCATTTCAGTAGAAAATGGAAAATAAGTGTGTCCCAAAGATGGCTGAATTTGTATCCCTTATTGACCTAACTCTTCTTTACCAAGTGCCACTCACTTCTACAAATTTCTCTTGCACTCAAAGTTATTTCAAAATTCAAATCGAGGGGTTGATTTATTTGGATGTGGCCTAATCATGTCTGGTTACATACAGCACTGTGCTGAATGTACAGACTGGTGGAGGAAGTGTAATGGTTTCAGGGCCATTCTGCCTGCAAGCCCGGTTTCCATTAATACCTTCATGCTGATGTTGTGATTCCAGAACAACATACTTAAACATTAAAGTAGACCAGGTTGATCCATTCATGGCCGTCACGTATGGAAGGGCGTAGTTACTTTAAACTTCGCAGTGCGTCCTGTGGTAGTGAAAGAATCATCCAGGAACCATTTTTTAAAAAAATCCTTCAAGTTCCTCAAACATTTGGATTTAAACAGTTCTGTTCCTCTGGCTACCAGACTCTTAATATCAACCTTGTCAAACATTACATGATTGAACATAGCAATTGTAGAAAGTCACATCTACACAGCAACTTGCAGTTGCAGGAAGCACCCTGCAGTATTCAGATGTTAAAATAAAGAGAACTCTTTATCTTAACATCTGACTGCTGCAGGACTTTTTTTGAGTCAAGACCACAGAAATGTGACGGCCCTTATATGGGCCAAAGGTGCTGTTCGTCTGGTTCATTGAGCATATTACAGTTGGTACAATCACTCTAACCTTATTAAGCTTTGATTCAATCAAGTGTACAACAGAATGCATTTTTTATTTTGCTTCTTTAAAACACTGTCCTTCCTAATGACAAACCAATTAAAGATGGATTTGAACATGATTTTATTTTTATTTTAACATTTAACGATTCTGGCTTCCAACACACAGCACAATGACCACTTTGGACTTTTTTATGTTTTATCATTATACAACATTGAAACACATTGAATGTAATTATTTTTTGGGGTTACATTTATGAACAGAGAATTTAAATGTCAAGGTGGAAACTCCACAAATTGATCTAAATTAAAAGGCACACTGCAGAGTGTACGACCCCATTCTCATGATGGAGTACATTATCTCAACAAAGGATAAATGTTTATTATCAAAGCCAGATGGTTTAGTGTTTCAGCTATAATATGAAGTTGTTCTTCCCCTAAAATCAGAAAGAAAGATGCATAATCCAGACTATTTTAACCTAGAATATTTATTGATTATTTATTTTAATCAGTTGGTTAAAAAGAAATTGTTTTGTCAAATGTGGAGTCCTTTGAATGGCTTCACTCTGAGGCTTTGGCTTGCCTGGTTACCAGAAGTTCATATGCTTACTGTATAATCATGTGATGTCTTGTTTGTCTTATTTACGAGGTTCTTCTCTCTTACAGTATTTTACAGGCCTGGAGTGTGGACACAAGTTCTGCATGCAGTGCTGGGGAGATTACCTTACCACCAAAATCATAGAAGAAGGAATGGGACAGGTAACCACTGAGATTTGTTCTTAGTGTACGAGTCACTGATCACGTACGACTTTTAATAGCTGTCTGACTAATGATTTACCTTCTACGTTATTTTCTCAGACCATTTCTTGTCCTGCTCATAGTTGTGACATTTTGGTTGATGACAACACAGTCATGTGAGTATCTTTTTATGGCTATATTTTTTTATTATGTTTCGTTGCATATTGTTCAGTAGAGATAAGAATACGTAGATATGAATGAGTCATTCTGGTAATGAAAAGATCAGCAAACCAAAATGATTCCTCTTGTTTTTATTTTGTCAGACAGACAGATGCAGTTCACTAACAAATTACTTGAGAAGGAGCATTGTTACATCTGTAGTGTTAAAATTTAATTTTGCAATTGTTGGTTTCGTTTAGTTGTTTGGTCTTGAAAAGTTAGAAAACATAATACAGCCCATACACTATACTATTTTATACATATCAAAAGAAAATGAATATCCTCACTCTAGAATCAGATATGCTTTCTTTTGTTTTTAGTGCATTTAACAGGAATACTGTAAATTGGGAGAATATTTACCTGACATTTTGCCTTCTAAAACAAAGTTCTTGTGTAGGGCTCCCTAGTTACACCTCTACCTGGCTCCTTTACAATGTTGATGTTCAGCCTGTAGTGCAATGAAATATACCTCCTCATTGAAAGCATGGATACTAATCTCTTGTACCAGCTCTTAAGCTGACAGTAATTGTCTTAACCTACATTCTGATCTGACCATCTAGCAAGAGACCTAACAAGTGTTTTCACTGACCAGTTTAGGGTCAATATTTAGTTTCATGAAATGCATTTATACCTCTTAGTAAGAAGTCTGCACTCAAACTCTTAGTTTTGGAATTATGAAATGTTTTGTTGGTAAATAGTTGATGTAATGCCAATTTACATTTGTTACTTCATTGAGCTACTCAGGAAAACGTGAAATTGTGTGACATCTTTTTGTTGTTCTTGGAAGTTATGCACTGAATATGAAGGAAGGAAGCTTTTACCAAAGTCACCCATATTTTGTAATGAAAGCTAATAAATGATTTGACCTCTCCTATAGGCGCCTCATAACAGATTCAAAAGTGAAGTTGAAGTACCAGCATTTAATTACGAATAGTTTTGTAGAGGTAAGCTTTGAGATTTTTTTTTTCTCCTTAACAGTATGTTGAAATGGAATATGAAGCTTGATTTATGATGTTGAGCTGTTAGGTTATCCTGTATGCACTGTTTGGAAAAGCAGGGACCTTCTTTGTACTCAAGTGTCCATGAAACTATAGTTGATATTCTACCTCTCATTACTTCTTTAAGTGCAATCGACTGTTAAAGTGGTGCCCTGCACCAGACTGCCATCATGTTGTCAAAGTCCAGTACCCAGATGCCAAGCCAGTGAGGTGCAAGTGTGGCCGTCAGTTCTGGTAAGATAGTTTGTTTCAAAAAATTGTGTATTAGACTATCGTGAACTGATAGCGACAGTATCTGAATGTTGACTATGTAAGTTTAATAGTAATTATTAAGCATTAAGCATTGTGTGAATTTGACCTGTGATGCCTCTTGTTGGTGCAGCTTCAACTGTGGAGAGAATTGGCATGATCCTGTCAAGTGTAAGGTAAGCCAATCAGGAATATTTATATACTTTACAGAGATTTATCCTATTCCTCCAGCATTTTGAGTGAACGATTAGTATTCATTGTGTAATTATTTTTTACTTTTGTTTGAATTTTTTTGTAGTGGTTGAGAAAATGGATTAAGAAATGTGATGATGACAGTGAAACGTCAAACTGGATTGCAGCAAATACTAAGGTAAGGAATCAAAATGTTCTGCTAGTTTTACCCTCTTTTCTGGTTGTTAGGTAATTAATGTGATAATCACACAATTTCAATTGTGGAAATGCTGATCATACTCAACAATTAGATGTTTTTAAAAATGGTGAAAAAATGTACGAAGTAATGTACAGTCACTTGAGAAGTTGTAATTGTAATCACACATTTTTATCCTGTCAATTTTTTGTTAAGTGTTGGCCCAATCAAAACCGCTCATTACTTCGAATGACATTATCTTTGTCCCAAGCCATCAGGCCTTCATCATTGTTTTGGGCACAACTCTAGGCTTATGAGAAACTGCCCCCCCCCAAAAAACCTAATTGCTTCTAAATTTAATAATCTAAATCTATACCCTTTTATGTATGTTTTTCTGTTTCTTATTTGCTTGAATTCCTCTTAACATCAGATTTTTGTAAAACACTTTTCCTTGAGCAGAAACTCACAAAACTCATCACTCTCCTCTCATGACAGGAGTGTCCAAAATGCCATGTGACCATTGAGAAAGATGGTGGCTGCAATCACATGGTTTGTCGGAACCAGAACTGCAAAGCTGAGTTCTGCTGGGTCTGCCTGGGTCCATGGGAGCCCCACGGCTCAGCCTGGTAAGAGCTAATGGCTTATATACTAAACGTTGATGGTGTCACTTCTAGTGCCGTGTTAGAATATACTTCAAATTGTTGTTTTCATTTCAATTCATATTTTGAAATCTAATATAATTCAAATATCAAGTGCAAATTTTCATGCCATTTCATGTCTAAATACACATCTGACATCTGCAATGTTAAAAATATTATGTGAGAAAGCATGACAACATAAAATATTGTCAAAAATAGTAGTGATGTGTTTTATGCTAGTCTGGAAAACATTGATGTGTCTGACTGGGCTGTGATGTTTCAGGTACAACTGCAATCGCTACAATGAAGATGATGCGAAGGCAGCTAGAGATGCTCAAGAGGTAGTAAGGAACGCTCATATTAATATGTTAAGAAACCTTTGCATGTTGTTTTTTTGTGCCATAATGTGGCGGATATACCACATAATGGCTCAATATTTATATTTGTCCACTTTTCAGTCACAATGTCTTTCTTTAGTGTGCAATATTCAGCCATATTTGCCACAGGTGTAACTGGCATTTCTAATCACACAGAGGCAGCAGCATCCCAAGTATTGTTTCCATCCCACTGCACTGGGTGACGCGCACAATTCAGACAAGATATCCTGAAAAAATATTATCAATTAAGGGACAGTTTCTCATGTAACTCTGCTGTACACTATGAAGAAGTGAATCCAAAAACAGTGGGATTCAAACAATGCAGGGAATGCTGCTGCGTCTGCCTGATAATGAATGTCCAGTACACCTCTGACAAACATGGTTGATTGTTGCATACTGAAGAAGGACGTGTTGCCTGAAACACCTGCAGAATACAATTTAGACATTTCATCACACGAAGATTTACAATCTAGTAAAAATCAACTTGAGGATGCTCAAGTAAGTTAATGCCAGTCCAATGCTGTGTGTGTGCAGCGCTCCAGGGCAGCCTTGCAGAGGTACCTGTTCTACTGCAACCGCTACATGAACCACATGCAGAGCCTGCGCTTTGAGCACAAGCTCTACGCTCAGGTCAAGCAGAAGATGGAGGAGATGCAGCAGCACAACATGTCCTGGATCGAGGTGCAGTTCCTGAAGAAGGCTGTGGATGTGCTGTGCCAGTGCCGCTCCACGCTCATGTTCACTTATGTCTTTGCCTTCTACCTCAAGAAGAACAACCAGTCCATTATTTTTGAGGTATGTTAAAAGGGAAAATGTTGGCATGACTGTGAGCAGATGGTGCCTGACATAAATAACTTGAGCTATTTTAATATTCACATTATATTTACAAAATACCATTTTCAAAACAGTTTGAGTGTTAATCTTGACAGTAATCACTGCCATTAGATGAGGAATCATTGTAATGGAATTGTTATTAAAAAAAAAAAAACCTCCTGAAGAAGATCTTCACCAAAATCAGGTCGGCTGATCCTTCGACTGCAAGTTTTAACCATTCAGTCATAACTGACTGTGATACTTTCTAGCAGACAAACGGATGACATTTTGGCCACATTTCGACTCATCGTTCCTCTCTCAGGAAATCGGCCGAAACTTCCTGTAGTCTGAGCGGGGCCTTGAGCAGGATGCTTCAGTGTGTAGGGGACATTATCACATAGAGCTGACATTTCAGTCGGAATAATATTGTTAGTCAATTTCTTGTTTCATCAGAACAACCAGGCAGACTTGGAAAATGCCACTGAGGTGCTGTCTGGCTACCTAGAGCGGGATATCTCCCAGGATTCCTTGCAGGACATCAAGCAGAAAGTACAAGATAAGTACAGGTCAGTAAAGGAAGAATCATAATCTCTGGCTGCCACTGTTACGTTTGTGTGTTCTTGGATGCCAACACCTGTTTTGTTTCTCTTCAGATACTGTGAGAGCAGGCGAAGAGTGCTGCTACAGCATGTGCATGAAGGCTATGAGAAGGACCTGTGGGAGTACATTGAGGATTGAGGACACGTCCCAATGCAACGGACTCTTGAGTATCTTGACAAACTAGAGCGCTGATGCAATTTAACAGGGCAGCACGGGCCTTCTGCCGCCTCTCCTTTGGCAAACCAACCACTTTTGCATCATTTTTCCTGGATTTGTTTAACAAAATCTTCAAAGTAAATTATATTTAAATAAAAGGTAGAGTAATAAAAAGAAAGTGTACTACAGTATTGTTAGAAACAGAGTGGAGTCTCGAGAAAGCAGAAAATCCATCTTAAACAAATACATCCTTTTGGCTTGTATGGTAACACCTCCCCTGAACTATCTTATTTTCCTTTGTTTTTTCTTTGCTTGTGAATCTTTTTCTGTTTTGATTTTAACTTTTGTTTTCCCATTAGTGTGAAAATGTTTTCAACACAGCTTTAATTGTCCTGGCCATGTCTGCAATGTGTGGTGAGATCCTTGTCTGAGTGGCTGAATGTTGATAGGTTGATTGCAAAGGGGCAAAGACATTTCAGGGGGGAAATAAAAAGAAGAAAAAAACATCAAAAGAACAAAATAGCAAGTCTGTATTTTTCAATTTGTAAATAGTCCATATGCATGGAAGTTAAAGAGCAAGAGTGGCACGTGTTTGCATAATTTTGAAATATTTATTCTTTACCAATATTGAGAAAGGTGTACTTTTGCCATGTAGGTTGAGTCTGTCTACTCCCTCCGTAGTGTGTGGGAGCCTGGGTGTCTTTGGCAATAAGGCATTCGCCCTATCATCCTCAGTCTCTTCAGAGCAGTGCACAAGTTACACCTTATCAGTAACTCTAAATGGGGACTGATAGAAAGAATTTTAGTTGCCAAGTAATCAGATAAAGGACGGAAGGAAGGAAGGATAAAGTGCACGGCTGAGTTAGAAAACCAAGAGCAGAAAAAGTTTAACAGTTCAAAGGTAAGGTAGATTGCACCGGCCCTGTGTCCCTCTATTCTAACCTTTTGCCGTATCCTCTTAGTTGTTTTTAGAGGTGTTTAACATTTAAGAACATTACTAATTATTTGCAAGAGCCAAACTGAGTGACATTCACTCTTCTTTTTTTTCTCTCTCTCCCGACGTGGCTTGAGGTAGCCCTCTTAAAGCTCAGCTTGCACCTTGGGGATTGAATGAGGGTAATAGAATGTACCGACAGCACAGCTTTGGCGTGCTGCTAATTGGGCTGGATCACTGTCAAACAGGGTCAGGCATTTGCATCACTCTTGCAGGGAATACTTGGGTGTCATGGGCCTGATGGTGCCCTGCCTCCTTGAAGAGATCTCTTGCCTTGCAGTGACACTGAACATAGCTTTAAACCAAGCTACGCAGATGAACTTGCGTGATCCTTAGGCAGATGAAGAATATAGGGCAAACTTCTAAAGGTTGTAGGACTGTTTTTTAACTCCGTTATGCTTTTGCATTAAAAGACTGTATTTTTTCGCACACGGGCTGAGGATTTGACATTGAAATGTCAGTGCCCCTCCAGGTTTTGCATTGTTCTATGGGGTGGTTGCTCTGGTTGTCAAGCTCTCTGCTCGTTCATGTCTCTGCAATATGGCAGTCTTAACCAGATTGACTGGAGGGGACATGAATATACAGGCACTGATGCAAGTCAGAAGATGACACCAAAGTGTCAGCTTTCATTAAAACACATCCTTTAACCCAGTTTCAGATATTTGGGGAATTCTCTCCCAAATGCTTCTTATGTGTTCAAACTTATTATTTTATCCTAGCAAATTATAAACTGTATTGTTTATTTGAATAAATGTCATGAGAAATCTCATTTTTGGGAGTACTGTGTGAGTCATTAGAGTAGGTTTGGTCTCAATCATATTAATTACCCAAACATCCGTGATGCATTTCAGCACTATGTATTTTTGCGATGTAGTGTACGACAGACCTTGGCAGAGCTGTGTCTTCCAGAATTGCGTGGCATTAATTTGCTAACTTTCTTTGAATCATTTTGATTTTAGGCAAAAATGTTAGCTTTTTTTTGCACCACTTTTATTTGCAGACTGTGTGATAAAGATCAGGTGGTTGTTTGTATGATGTCACTTTTGAATTCATTTTGTCTCTCAAGTCACAAACCAATGATGACAAGTTGAATGGATAGTAACAAAAAAGATGGGCTATCTTCTCTAAGCTGTCTTGCAGTAACACACCAGTTCTAGCTGTGATCATTAGACTAATATACTCTCCAGGGCTCACTCTGTTTTCATTGTGTCTGCTAGTAGTTCATGAACATTTTGACATAACGTTTGAAGTAACAAGCAGCTACTTACATTAAATTGAAACATCCAAAAACTTTTAATACTTTTCTACATATCTTTTCTTTATGCTATCAAAGGTGTTTTATTTCCTATTAGTGTAAAAATGTGGGAAAAATTAGTTGTCTGTTTTGGAGAAAATATTAAAGTGCAAAATGTTGCAAACATCGTTCTGGCACGGGTGATTGTTTGATGATGGACACAATGGCTACCTTCCAAATCACATACTTTTTACTTTTAGTACATACTGCAGCTTACAAAGTACGCACTGTTGCATGCGGTATGCACACAATTGGGACATACTACCTCATCATAACATTGCGCCTTGAACTTTGACCCTCTTGCTCATATATCTGCTGCACAGAGGATTGTGGATCAGAAATGCCAGAAAAACATGCTGGCTTGCACACTGCAAAATGCGACCAGATGTAGAAGAACATACTGCATTTGACATATTATGTATTGGGACATACAAAAACATTTTCTGGCATACTAAATAATATGTTAGTTTGGGTATTGGAACGCACAGAAAGTCTTTGTTGTGGCAGCAGCTATTTTCAGTCAAAAAACTTTTCGCCTCAATCTGGAAATCACTGGAAATACTGTTTTCACCTAAACAGCAATTTTGAAAATGTAAAATGTGCAACTAAACATTCTGCCACAGGATGGGGACAAAGACACTCATTCTGACTTTTAAGTTTCATGTTTTAGGTTATATTCCAGAGGCAGTGTTTACAAAATGAACTGCTCATATTTAACCAACTTGTCATGTGTTTTATCAGTTACACCATCACACCTACACTGATGTGGTGAAAAAAAATAAACATTCAGTGCATACTTTTGACAAAATTATCCAGTTTCATTAACTGGGGGGTGACAGGTTAGAATAGTTTTGACTCTGCAATAGACTCAATCACACCACAAGACTGTAGTTGTCCTTAGTTGTCTTTTAGCTATGATATTCAAGGAATCCAATGAAAAAACAATAAACTCAAAATAGCCCCAAAGTAAACAAATGAGTGTTTTATGGAGAAAAAACATTTAAACAGTATGATATAAAACATGGATTCATTACAAACACTAATTTAAGACGGTGAGATTAATGTTTTAAACAATTTAATCTGCAGAAGTCCAAGACAATTACAATATAAAATTAAAATAATATGATTTGAGGTGAAAGTCTTAAAGGTTCACAGTGATTCAAATGCTATGACATCTCAGGTGACCGCTTGAGCAGTTTAATTACATTAATGCCTGTCCAGCTTCACTTACACACAATAAAACACCAACCACAACCAATAAAAAAAAAATCACTCTTTGCTATAATGATGTACACAACTGGCACTGTTACTGTAAACCTATATATACACATGTGGCTGGCACGGTTTGATGTCTTCATGTCATCTGCTGGTTTCTTTTTTCTTACTGGCAAAATAAAAAATAGAAAAACTATCCACTAGTCACTAACTTCACTCAAAATTACATTACAAACCAGAAAAGTGGATAATAATGACAGTAAATACCCAACTTGCTTACAAAAGTTTAAAAAAATAACCTGCAGGCTGTAGCATTTCTTTCACATAACCACAGTCTAATTTGTGTATAAACCATAAAAACTTAATAGATGTGTTAAAAGATAAGTGCTTTAAAAAAAAAAAACGTGTACAGGATGTTGCACATCGGCTGTCAGTTCCTAAAAATGCACCCTGTAGCTCTCAAGTGACAAAGAATGTTAAGCTGACCTAATTACAAAAAATATCCAGTCCAACTTCATTCCTGAAGAAGGCCGGTCACGTATGTTGTTGTTGACAGTAGAGGGACACTGGAATTGAACGGTGTCGGGAAATTAGTCATCAATTTTGAGCCAGCCTTTTTTATAGTCTATAAGTAGCTCTAGGTAGTACTTCCACTCTGGCTCGCTGTCATACCTGACCTCAAATATAGTCTTCAGAGGGTTGGCGTGGGCCTCGTGGATACGCAACACTTCCCCTCTGTACCACACTTCTGATTTGTCATCTTCCTCATACAGATGGCGAATCCTCTTTCCCACCAGGTCCGGGTAGAACCTCATGGCCCTCCGAGCCGTCTGTACGGCCGAACGCAGCACCCATCGCCTCCTGTGTTCGGCGCTGTGGCAGGCCGACAAGTAGGGGCAGTATTTGATCTTTAAGAGTGATCTGTGTTTTCTTTTAGAAGAGCTGCTGAGGGGTCTTAAGGTGTGAGAGAAGCCTCCTGTTCTCTGCCACCTGTGGGTTACTTTGGGCGTCCTCCTGTGGAGGTCCTTCTCGCCGCTCGCTCCTCCTTCCCCATCATCAGTCTGTGAGACGGAAGGGTCGGCAAATGTCCCCGAGTCTGGGATCGCTTGGTAGCGTGCCTTTTTTCTGTTTAGACCTTCGCTAAACATCCTCCTCAGTTTGAGAATCACACCTGAGCAATTCTTGGATTTATCCGGAGTCGTGGCTCTAACGGGCGGCAGACTGGAGTATTCCTCAGTTTCTGTGTCACTGGGAGATGGAGAAAGCTTGTCAAAGGTTAAAGGACACATCCATGAATTCTCAGAAGTTATACTTTGTGGAACGAGTGAAGAATCCTGCTCTGAAACCAGACAGTCACTTCCTCTATTCTCAGTCCCATCAGACTGATGACCACTACAGGTTTCCTCACTAATTGCATCAAGCAGGCCTCCACTTACATACGTCTTCTCTGTGTCATCCACCTCTTCCTCTTCTGACAAACTGTTGTCCAGAAACGTACGCCTCGAACTGGTCTTTACTCTGCTTTTTGTTCTATTCCTGCTTATATCAGATTGTTTTTCCTCGTCCTTCGGATGTGTCTGTGGTTGCGACTCTGAGGGTGAGGCAATGATGTCTGAAAATACAGGACTCCCGCAGCTGATAGTCTCCTCCTCACAACCTTCATCTTTTTCTCTGTCAGCAGCATCCTCCATATCTAATCCTGCAACACAGGGAGGATAGCGATTAGGAGAGGTCAAAATCAGTACAAAAAATATATAAAAAATGAGGTTGTTGACAAAATGGGAGGGTAAGAGTTAAAGAGTTTATAGAATTAATTTAGTGATCAGGGAAACATTGTGGACGTTCATGATTTGCGATTCAGGAAAAAAAAAAATGAAATACATCAAGGTAACACTTTATAATAATCAATAATTAGACTTAATTAACAGTTATTTTACTGTTAACAATGAAATGATGATAATGTTTACTAGGGCTGTGAAAATTAACGCGCTAACCTATCATTATAATGCCACTAATTTCTTTAACGCATTAACGTAATTGATCTTCCAGAGGCTGTAACGGGCTCCGTTTTAAAGCTAGAGAGAAGATACTGGTATCATATGAAACTAGAAAAGGAATCCATTGGTACCAACCATGTCATACTAGCTTGTCGTGAAGGATTTTTCAAAGGGGTCCCTTGACCTCTGACCTCAAGATATGTGAATGAAAATGGGTTCTATGGGTACCCACGAGTCTCCCCTTTACAGACATGCCCACTTTATGATAATCACATGCAGTTTGAGGCAAGTCATAGTCAAGTCAGCACACTGACACACTGACAGCTGTTGTTGCCTGTTGGGCTGCAGTTTGCCATGTTATGATTTGAGCATATTTTTTAATGCTAAATGCAGTACCTGTGAGGGTTTCTGGACAATATCTGTCATTGTGTTGTTAATTGATTTACAATAATAAATATATACAAACATTTGCATAAAGCAAGCATATTTGTCCACTCCCATGTTGATAAGAGTATTAAATACTTGACAAATCTCCCTCTAAGGTATATTTTGAACAGATAAAAAATGTGCGATTAATCGTGATTACGTTTTTTAATCGATTGACAGCCCTAATGTTATCTAATTATTACTGATGGTATAATTTATGTTATTTTATCATTAGTATGTGTAATATGATATAAATAGTTTATAAATGATATATTGCATTGCATGCTATTTATTAACAGTTTATTGTTGCACACATTATAACATTTGATATACTATACTATTAAGTAGTTAATGATAACCAAATGATTTGTAAACCTTTACGAGATTGTTTGTAAAACATTTATAAACATTTTTTAACGTTTCTAGATGCTTTATAAAGTATTTATTAATTATTAATTATTTATTGTAACTTTTAATAGCCATCCAAATAATGTTTATAGATGGTTTACAGACCATTTCTTTTAGGTTTACAAATAATATCTTAATCATTAACAGACACTTATATATATTTATATATAGTATATAAAATGTTATAGCATTACTAATAATTAGTAAACATTATTAATTATCATTTCATTGTTTGTTAACAGTAAAAAAAAAAAACAATACTTTACAATTTATAAATGATGGTTATTATAAAGTGTTAAATCAAATAATCTGTTTCCCAACAGATGATTCCTAAAAAGCAAGCTAGCAACCACAAAGTTCAACACAGGTGGACAAATCAATGCTCCCACAGCGCTTATTCATCACACAAGAACTATGAGAACCTAGTCTATAAATAACAGCAGACCTGGTGATTGGACAGCATGATCCTCCACCATGAAACACCCTTTGAGCAGACACAGAATAGAAGGCTGTGGGAGTAACCACCAAGGCTGAGAAAAAAGTCAGCTGCTACAAGGGGCGCTATCAGTCAGGGATAAAACAGCAGTGAGGTAATAGTGAGACAAAGGAAATGTTCATGTACCAAAGTCAAGTGCTCCCGAACCATGTGAACGGTTAATACGGCCAGCAGTGAACGGGAACTCGATCGAGCTCAATTCAGTTCGCAAATGCGTGTGCCAAACAAAATAGATGTTGAAGGAAACAAAGTAAAAAGGTTATTAAAAGGACAAGTATATTTTTGTTGTTAACAAATCCCATGAAAACCCTAATGAATTGGTGTGTAACCAAAGCCTGAAGTAGCTTATTCCTCTCTGCTATAGACCTCGTTTGTTGTCCAAAACCTAGAAATGAGCCACACCACTGTGCC
Source organism: Sebastes umbrosus (assembly GCF_015220745.1). Lineage (NCBI taxonomy): Eukaryota > Metazoa > Chordata > Actinopteri > Perciformes > Sebastidae > Sebastes > Sebastes umbrosus. The sequence continues at coordinate 17,681,016 of NC_051272.1, forward strand.
GGGTGACATATATTCGTTATGATGAACATAGGCGCTGTATGTTTATTTTGAGTCAACACCACATACACCATACTAGTGCACCAAATACGCAACTGAAAATAGTCCCAACAATTGCACTATGTATTTCTGTTTGAGTAGCGTTTGTAAAAGCTACTGTGTTTAGGGAAAGTCCCTTTTTCTTTCTTTTTTTTAAATGAAACTATATTTGTGAACCATTTTTTCTTTCAGTAGCAACAAATGAACTTGGTTTGGGGCTTTTCATGGGATTTGTTAACAATAAAAATAATAAAATAAAGAATATTGCCAGCACAGATGCAGGTTTTTGAGGGAACTTGTCAGTTAAAAAGATGATGATCACAATCTGCTCAAAACGTTCCACAGTTAATCTCCCCGTGTGTGTAGCAGAGTTTCACTTCCTCCCTCCGGTAGATGTGATATGATAGCCTTCCTCACAATCTTAAAAGGTCCACCAATGCTATCTAACAAAATCATGAAGGAGTGTTTCATTTTTTTCCACCAAGAGCCCAGCTCAGCACCCACCACAACAAGTATAATGCAATCATGCAACTTCTTGTGATTAGTTAGTTAGCAGAAAGATCTCCTGACTCTGATCAGGAAAAAAAGGCAAAGAGTAGTGAGATTGAGGGACAACATAAAAATCAAATATACCTGGACTCTCTTTTGGACATCAGGTGAGGTTGATTCTGTAAAAAATAAATGGATTTTATATTGAATATTTATTGTGATTTGTTCTTTACAAAAGGGCCAATAATGCAGAAAAATATGACTACTAAAAGACTGTTTGAGGGAAAACCATGATACAGTTAATAATCAAGATATGATGTTTCATAATAAGGAACCAGTAAGTCACGCCATCTACCAGGAAGCACTGTTGCTTTGGCATGTTGTAAATATCACATGGTCAAATTATCAAACTAGAGATATAATCTGTCCAAGTATTTGTACACGGAACCAAAATGTTGAACTTCTGAACTTTATCTGAAACGGCATCATATGAATTATGTCACATAAATAGCAGCAAGATGACACCTAAACCTGTACTTCTCATGACTGAGGTGAAATGTTACGTTTTTATAGCTGCCTGAGCAATAAACTGTATTTAATTGACGAAATGTATTGCAATCTTAGTGCTGAAGAAGTGCTGTGTAATACTTAAAAAAAAAAAGGCATCCAGTTAATGTATGAGTGTGTATGCATGCCCCTAAAATAAATGTCCATTATTCAGTCATTTCTTGTCTCCTTCATGAACATTTGTACTTCAGTGTTGGTCAGATAAGTAGTTGTGTCCATCATTTCCTCCTGAAGGGTAGTTAACAACTGTTGCTTTCTGCAACACCTCTAATCTGTCTGGCTTGACGATACCAAAAAGAAACAAAAAAAAACACCCCAGAGTGCTATTCATCTGGAAAACTGATGGACTAGAGAGTCTGTAACCGACATTACATCACTGCAATACCCGTTTCCTTCCTTTTTTTTAACTGGAAAAATAGTCTAGCACTCACTCACCCAGATGTTTGCAGACACAGGCGTGATACAGAAGGTTGACCACGTCAGCGTAGATGTCGGGCAGGTGTTTGAGGGACATTAGTCTCCTGAGCCTGGACGAGCAGGCTCGCTTATGGAACTGGATGAGGAGCTTTTCTTCGGAGAGCGTGGTGGGCCGCAGCGCCACCCGGTGCTCCTGCAGGACCTGGTCGATGAAGCCGCCTTGGACCGTCGGAAACAGCAGCTCCTTCACCACCAGCATGGGGAGGAACACCGCACTCGTCCGCATGACGTGTGGAAAAGGACAACGCTCCTGGGCGGTGTACTCTCTCAACCTCTCCAGGACCTTATCGAGCTCTGACTTCATCTCCTCATTATTGAGCCACGCCTCTCTGGCTTTTACCCCCAACAAACAGGACACTTTCGGGACTTTGGTTGAAGGAGAAGCCGGATCAGTCAGTTCCAACTGAGACAACCAGGTTCTGAGCTCCTGCTCTGGAGAGGCCGACACTAAGTCGGACACTAGCTTGCAGAGGGACTGGTGCAACTCAAAGAAGTGCTTGCGGACTGGCATTTCGACCTCTGGTTTTGGTATAGATTCAGTTATTTGCTGTGCAGGCGGCTTCTCAGGGCAAAGATGCGTTGGATCACGGAGACTTATATTGTAGAGCTTCAGACACTCGAGAGGAATGTTTTTGAAATTTAGTTTAATCTCTGGTGGTTGAGGTGGAGTAATGGTTTTGGGTAGCAGGGTGACCAAATGTTCGGGCAGGGTGCATGTACCACCCCGAGAAGATGAGTTCATCTGTGCAGTCACCTCACCAGGTTTGGACTCCTGTGCAGTCTCATTTCCATCTGCTAATGAGGGTTTTCTTTCTGCTAATGAGGGTTTAGTTTCTGCTAATGAGGGTTTGCTTTCGATCTCATCGGGTTCACATTTCTTTATCACCAACATGGGCTCACTGTTGGATGAAGCAGTCTCTTCAGGCTCTTTTTTGATTGTTACGTTGCTGCGGCCCCTCTGACTAACAGGAGTCTCTGCAGAGTCGTCTGTGTTTGATGGATCTACTTTTTCCACTTTAATATTTTTGGGTTCAAAGATTTCTACAACAGGCCTGTCTGTTGGAGCATCTGCACGTCTTTTTTTGGAAACCAGATAGACGGCAAACTGCTGTTCATCTTGTTCTGGCCTTTTCACTTTGAGGTCAGGTTTGGTTTCGACTTCCCGGTGCTCAGATGACAGGACAGTTCTCTGAGGTACTTTGCCTGGAAATAACACTCCAGAGACCTGCAAGTATGCTTGGTAAGGTGCCAGACTGAAGACGTTGTCAATTACTGGCATAGGAGGCGAGTCAGTTTTATTTCCTACTTCGACACTCTCCATTCCCGCCCTTGGACGTTTCTTAATGACTTCCACTTCACATAAATCCCTATCCTCTTCTTTTATTTTGATGGGTGAAGATGAGTGAGAAATACTTCTCTTCAGGCACCCTCTAGGAACCGTAGTATGGCCTGAACTGGACACGGGGCCATTGTGGTTATTTCCGGGTGCAACAGTGGGGGAATAAATAATTTTTCGGATATTCGCGCTATTAGGTGCAGCTGCGTGGACCCGACCTGAACTGTGATGGGGTGACCGGGGCAGCCATGCCGCTGGGGAAACGGGAAGGCTTTTTGGCTGTTTTGGGCACGTAACCTGGTCTTCACGGGAGGAATAGTCCAGGATTCTCTCCATGTTCAAGCCAGTGGGTGGAAAGACAGGTCGTTCTATGTGTAGTCCGCTGAGTGGGGGAAAAAATCTGTTAATTTGTATGCTGGATGGTGAGACACCAGGTTGGCTTACACGTCTGGTAGGACTGGTTTGGTCCGCACGTAGTAACGGGGAGTTAGTGTGTGATTTGTCAACATGCAGACTGCCGTTGGGTTTGTCCTTATGTGGGTTGGCTGCAGAGGCCGTGGGGTGCTCCATGTGTTGGCTGGATGGAGAAACATTTATCCGATTAGAGTGCAAGCTTTGTTGCCTTTTTAGGGGGGCTCTGATTTGACTTGCATTTAAATGAAATCTGGGAACTACGTAACATGGATAGTCATAACCCCGCATCAAGGCATGATTCGGCAGCGTTTCAGTGCCAGGCAAAGGCAAAGGAATTTCCCCATGAATCGACTGAGGCACTATGTAATGCTCCCGGGGGTTTGAGATTGTGTGTTTGACAATAACAGGCACATCTCCCCTCTGCTTACACTGAGTCCGGTTTTCCACCTCCACATTTGCCTGGGAGTAGTAAAACATCGGGTGCTGTGTTAGATGACCATATTTGGACATGGGAGAATGTTCCTGATAAACCTCTGAGGTCATATGCTCATATGTGGGATGGGAGGGGTATAAACTAGGGTAGCCTCTGGGGGAAGTTTGTAAACGCTGGCTTTGTTCACTTGGAGAGCTAAACAGTGTGCGAGTCGGGGTGCAGGGGTAGCTGCTATAGTTTGGGTCAATCATAGCGGGAAAAGTCCTTGCTCTACCTGGGCTGTATGCCTCCACAGTCATCCTCTTTAGTGGCTCAACACTGGGCTCAAACTGTAAACCTCTTAGTGCGTCTTGTGCTTTCCTCTGGATGGCCGCTCTTTCAGCGTAGTGAGCATCAGATTGCATCCAATCGTGCTCATATACAGTGTTCGGCATCCCTGGAGAGCCACGTTCCACGCTGTATCGTTGTCCTATCACACAACCCAGCTCATTACAGCAGGGGTTATGCACGTAAACTGGCTTAGGAATCGCTAAGTAAACAGAGTTTTCAGATGGGGGAGATGAATTCTCACCTCCAGCTTTTTGTTTTCTAACTGATGCAGGAGCTGTAGGACTGCTGATCCCAGGACTTTTAGTGTATAACGTAAAGCCCTGTTTTACCGGGGCGTGATGCCGAGTGGAAGAATGGCCTTCCTCTGAGGGACTGCTGTCTTGCCTGTAAATGATGCGGTTTTGTCCCTCCATGCCAGAGAGGTGACTCACAGGACTTCTGCCATCCAGCAGAGAGGTCTTTGAGTTGCTCCACGGAGGAGTGAATCCTGCCCCGTCCTTTCCTCTGGGATCATAAGGGAAGTAGGCGCCGCCGTAATGCAGCATCTGCTTACCCAGGAGACCGGACATGTTTTGTGGTTTTGACAGTCCTGTGGATGCTATGGTCCCGTCCAATAATGGCATCTTGCTTCGAAACACTGGGTCGACGACGGTGTGCATCGACTGGCTGCTCATCATGTAGTAACTTTGTTACGATGGTGCAATGATATAGCTCCAGACCTGAGAATATAAAAAAAAAAAAACATTTATAAATGCAAATTTGGTTCAAAGGATCCATCTTTTTCAATTAGCTTGAATAAAGTCCCACATCGGACATCAGATAGGAGAACTGAAACACAACACACATCATCAGGCATCATTAGTTAACAACCAGCTTGAGATATTTCATCAACCTCGGCTAATCTTGTGGCTTATCACATGTCACATATACTCTTATCAGGCAATGCACATGGGTGGAAGTGAAATGCAACAAGCAGGAAAGACATAGAAATGTGTGAGGATGATAAATAGCTTAACGTTTGCATGCAAGGAATATTAGTAAAATCAGTTTCCTAGAGATATAATAAACAAACCATCAGCATTACCGGTTATGGTGGCGATAGAATATTCATGTGTGATTGAAACTAGTCTTCACTTCAAGGCCACGTCTGCAAATATGTGAATTACGACGGGACTGAATTACCGTGATACTGTATTTGAGTCATATTTGATGTTTTATGGTGTTACTACGGCTCATTTCAGATGTGTCATCGCCGTCACATCGAGGAGCTTCTGTATCGCTTAGAACTTATCACCTGATTTTGACACACACTTCTCATCTTGTGTCAATGTCCTGAGAACCAACTCTACAGCGGACTGTGTGTTTCTATTCTGCATTTTATTACCACAATACAACAGTTCCTTTTTCTTACACTTCTCCCGTTTACCCGCATATAACTGTTATTTTCATTTTCAGTTAATCTGCTGGTTATTTTAACAACTGTCAGAAAATAGTAAAATAATAATAATAGCTTTCCAGTACACAAGGCGATGTCTTCAAATGTCTTGTTTTGTCCAACCAACTATCCAAAGCCCACAAATATTAAGTTATATGACAAAAGACAACAGCAAATCCTCACATTTGAGCAGCTGATCTGAACTAATCATTCCTGCTCTGCTTTAATGGGATGTTATAAAATACTGTACAATACTACAGTATATGTCTACAACAATTATTATTACTCAGTGCCTTCAAGAGGGTATTTTTTAATCTTCTTAGACAGATATTTGCCCGTCATAAGTGTATCAAGACTTATGGGAATACATAAAGGACACACATTAAGGTCTAAGTAGCATTAGACACACAGCATGTTTTTAGAAATGTCAGAAAGTACAATTGTCTCACAGTGACATCTTTAAATAGCTTTAGTCAAGATATTCAGTTTATCATCACATAAAGAGAAAGAAAAGCAGCAAATCCTCACAGAGCATAAATAAATAGCATTTAATATACTTAATATCTGAACACCTTATGTCAACTAAGGATGCACCGATACCGATATCGGGGCCGATACAGATTTAAATAGCTGGATCGGATATCAGTGACAATGGGGCCGATCTATTCAATTATATTCTATGTTTATATACTATATACATTATATACTGGAATTTTAATTCCTGTTTAAGGTTTGACCAATTTGTTGCTGCACTAAAAATGTTTACACCTGAATTGTAATTCATGTTAATTTTGTAGATTTTTTACCAAATTGCTGGTGTATGATTCATTATTTGAATAATAAATAAAAATTCAGTAAATGTATATCTATGCATTTGTTACATTTTGTTTTACAAAGTTAAGAAAGCAATGTTTAAGTCAAGTCTGCTGTTCCCTTACTCATAAAAGAGTGATCCCAGTCACTTCCACACAGTGAGGCATACAGCTTATTAATTAAACACTGGTATCGTATCCGTTCTCACTATCGGCCGACACCCAAAGCCCAATTATCGCTATCGGGACTGAAAAAGTTGTATCGGTGCATCCCTAAGGGCAATTTCAACATCAGTGAAAACAGCTTTATTACCCCTATAATCAAAGGCCAAATATTTATGTATGCTTAACTCTTGAATCTGGCTTTTCAACAGCTTGTGCAAAACACAATCTGCCTGGCACTGTCAGTTTGGCGTAGGAGGAGAAGGCAAGATGACCTCATCACGTGATGAACTCATAACTCTGCCACACAAACATCTGCATGAACCGGTGAGGCTGCAGTACAGGAGGCACTTCAAAGGGAACACCACCCAAATAAAGAATTCAAATCAGTTATTTCAATGAGCGAGGAAAGTTCAATCAATATTTGTGAACATGAGCTCCTCCATCTCAAAGTCAGAAACCAGAGATATAAGTGTCAAACTTGTGATGTCGTAGGGTTCATAGACAATAGACAATGAATAAGAGACTGATTTTTTGGACCCACAGGATGTTTGTTTTCTCTTTTTTATACCTAAATGAGCTTTATTCTATTGTAGAGTTGTCAGTTGTGAAACAGAAAATGTTTTAGTTTGAGTTTTACCACTCTATATTTTGGATTTGGGAGAGAGTTCTTCATGTTTACTAATATTTGTGGACTGTCTTAGACCATAAGAATAACATGTATGAATTTTGAAAATGGCCGTAGTTCCCCTTTAAGGTTGTTGTTTTGTTTCCAACTCGTATTATTTGTTCTCCTACTTGTGAACAATCATTTCCAATGTACCCCCTAAAACTAACAGATCATAGTGCAAAACATCCCTGGCTGCTGTCTTTTGACAGGCAGCCAAATTCAGAGCATAACATCTGCCAATATATGTTGAAACAGCTGTATCAGATCGAGTGGAAAAACAAAAAAAGAAATGACAGTAATATCTGTGACATATCTGTAGGCGGTTATGAGGGTGGAGTGAAATAAACAGCCCACACAAGCCTCATTAAGACCAAACCAAGGCTCATACACAGAGTGGAAGAAGTGTTAAGATCTTTTACTTAAGTAAAAGTACCAATAGAACAATGTAGAAGTACTCCAATACAAGTAAAAGTTCTGCATTTAAATCCTACTTTGGTAAAAGTACAGAAGTATTATTATCTAGATGTAGTTAAAGTATCAAAAAGTAAAAGTACTCATTCCAAAGTAAAACAGTTCATCCAGCGGTTCCCACCCAGGAGGTTGGGCTCCCTCCTAAGGGTCACAGGATAAATCTGAGGGGTCTTGAGATTTTTTTATGAGGTAGAGAAGAAAAAAAGTTCTACATCCCAAATTTGTTTTGTAATATAATTTGTAATTTTTGATTTTTTGGGAAATATTGGATCATTTAACCTTTTTGAACCTCAAACAGTAATTTAAATTAAAACATATGATAAGTTTAGAGACGGGAAATGTCTCTTCGGTGGAACTGCTTACAAAACAAACAAAAAAAGGATACCACTAATTTATTCTTTAACAGTTTATTGTATTTTATAAGCTGAAAAGTAATTAACTAAACTTGTTAGAAATGTAGTAGAGTCAAATTATGAAGTAGCAGAAAATGGAAATATTCAAGTAAAGTAAAAGTACCCCAATGTTGTACTTAAACCTGCAGTAGGCAGGATATATTTGGTATCATTTGGCAAAAATGTCATAATAACCTTTCAGCATGTTGTAATTCAAGTGTTCTGAGAGAAAACTGGACTTCTGCACCTCCTCATGGCTCTGTTTTCAGGCTTTAAAAAGTGTAGCCCGTCAAACGGTCAAACTAGGCAGCGCTGATCAAATATTAATCAATATTCTGTTACTGTAATGCCTATTTCTCTGCTCAAATGTTGAAAAGTTTGCTCCGGCTGGTGGGCGGTGCTTGACATTTCCTCAACAGATCTCAACATAGCTGCCGGGTTACAAACTTTCTCATATCACAGCTAAACAGTACACTATAAGATGTTTCTGAAAACATTTGAGGCAAGAAATAGGCATTACAGTAACAGAATATTGATTCATATTTGATCAGCACTGCCTAGTGTGACCGTTTGATCGGAGTTCACGAGTGATTGACAGCTGCTCATAGGCCGCAGACTCCAGCTCTGCTTTGACTGGTTGTTTTCCTTCGGTCTGTGAAATCCTGCAGATGCCATTAGGATCACCGGAGGACACAAATGCACATGATTTTTTTCAGATTACCTGTCTCATGCACTACTGTCAGGATATAGTGACCGTTATGTAAAAAAAAAAAAATGGTAACACTTCATTTTACTAGTCCCCAAATTTAATTAGGTGATAGTTAGCAAGTAACCTATTTGAAATTTCTTTGGAATCACTGACAAATTACCCCAATATTTAGCTCAATTTATCGAAAATTACTTTATTATAAAGATCATTATTATATTCCACTATTTCCCAATACCTGGTAATTTATTCAATACATTTCCAGGAAAAGAATACAAAGTTAATTGATGTGCTTTATTATCATGTCTGCTGGTAAATAGATAATAATTAGCAAATAATTTGAAATTTCTTAAAAAAAACTCTGTGAATCATTACATTAGTTACCAGCTTACATTTGTGGAAACAATAAGTCACATAATGGTGAGATTTGTGCCTGATCAGAAGTGTCTTCTATTAGTTTTGGTTTTCTACCTCTGATGAAGAGCAGCTATTTTAGCATATAATTATTAAATAATGTTCATAATAAAGTAATTTTTGATAAATTTTGAGGTATATATATATATATATATATATATATATATAGGGGTAATTTAGCAGTAATTCCAAAGAAATTTCAAATAGGTTACTTGCTAATTATCACCATGAAATTTGCAGACCTGTAAAAGAGTTACCAAAATAACTTTTTTTTAAAAAAAATCATATTTGCTCCAACTCTATACCTACTGCTGCTTTAAGCATTTGAGTACTTAAACTAAATGTACTTCGTCACATTCCACCTCTGCTCATAGAGCCACGTCGTGCTCTACCAGATGTTATCAGTTCATCCTGTTGACACCTTTCAGAAAAAGTACAGAGCGATGCTGCAAATAGAGAGGAGAAAAATGTGGTTTCTGTGCATCAAATAGACTGAAAGCTGCACTCTTGTGATGTGTGCGTGTGTGTGTGCGTGTATATGTGTGTGTGTGTGTGTATATATATATATATATATATGTGTGTGTGTGCGTGTGTGTGTATGTATATGTGTGTGTGTGTGTGTGTGTATATATATATATATGTGTGTGTGTGCGTGTGTGTGTATGTATATGTGTGTGTGTGTATATGTGTGTGTGTGCGTGTGTGCGTGTATATGTGTGTATGTGTGTGTATATATATATATATATATATGTGTGTGTGCGTGTGTGTGTATGTATATGTGTGTGTGTGTGTGTGTGTATATATGTGTGTGTGTGTGTGCGTGTGTGTGTGTGCGTGTATATGTGTGTATGTATATATATATATATATATATATATGTGTGTGTGTGTGTGTGTGTGTGCGTGTGTGTGTGTATGTATATGTGTGTGTGTGTGTGTGTGTGTGTGTGTGTGTGTATGCGTGTATATGTATGTGTGTGTGTCTCAGATCCGTAGGGTTAGGGGTGATGGAGAGTGTGACTTCCGAAAGCAAACTGTCAACCTGAGCCTCCAAAAACCAAAAACCACGTGGGAAAAAAAAAGGAAAAAAAAGTGAGGTGAGACAAAAACACAGTTCATTCTGAGTCTGTCTCAAAGTCATAATAACCTGATGATTAAGTATCGAGTCTCGTCAGGTCAAGACAAGTTTACAGATGTCAGCAATTCACGTGACACGCACAAAATAGTTTTTCTTTCCGGCAAAGTAGGAGTGACCCATAAAAAATAAATGACTCACGCACAAAAAAGGGAACTTAAAAATTCTGAAGAAAAGTGCGTCTTTTTTTTTAGGATTTAAATGAGCTGACATGAGAACACACGAGCTCGTTGTTCTTTGCACTGCTCAATTTAACAACACGCAAATAATATGGAAATAAAATACGCGCAAAGGTCTCTGATCACAGTGCGACTGATTTCCATACAGGCTGTGAAAGCCTCGCTAAAACCAAACTCAAACCACACTGTGGGGAGAGAAAAAACACAAACACTTGCGATGCTTTCAGCTACATGGACTAGTTTCACAATCTGTCATGCTTTCTCTCACAAAGACGCGTGTGTGTGTGTGGTTTTTAAAGCATCAGACTTTGGAAAGATTGAGAAGTAAATATCTTACCTCGCTGCTGTGTTGACAATAAATGATTTCCACAAAGACTCCATGAAACTTTTCTGAGAAAGGAAAAGGCAAAAAGTCTTTAGTGCGTCTTTTAGTGGACCTGGTTTCAGTCCGGATGCGCCCAAATCCACCCAGAAAAGGTTGGAGTCCACGCGGCTTTTAGAGAAGTTAACAAACTGAAGAAAAGACAAAAGGGAGGAGGATGGTCTTTGATCAATAGGCGGAGTCACACCCTCTCTGTCTGTCTGTCTATCCACGGCTCTGTTCTCCACACATGTGATGTTTTCCCGCTTGTCACTTTCTCACTTTTATTGGCTTCATCCTCCTCGTGCAGCTACAGGGCTGCCAGCTGGCTGCTCGGGCTACCTGAAGTGAACTTATATTCACTCATTGACAGATAACGCAAGTGTGTGTTATTGATTTCTACAGCCTGGTTTCTCACTCCTACTTTCAGTTGATCCCAAACCTGAGTTTTGGTCCCTTATACATTAGGGGGGGGTCACAAAAAATAAGAAATAATTAAGTATAATAATTATTTCACTCCATGGCAGATCAGATTCCATCTTAAGATTGTATTCACTCATTGACAAGATAACACAAGTGTGTGCAATTGATTTCTCCCTCCTTTTCATAGAGTTTTGGTCCCAAAAATAAGATATAATCTGATATTATTATCATTTCACTCCATGGAATTTAACATGCTACCTCGTAGAGTTTATTCACTCATTGACAGATAACACAAGTGTGTGTTATTGATTTATCTTTCCTTATTTCCCAATCCTTTTTCAGTTGTTCACAAACCTGAGTTTTGGTCCCTTATACATTAGGGGTCACAAAAAAAGAAATAATGTAGTATAATAATTATTTCACTCCATGGCAGATCAGATTCCACCTTAAGAGGACTTAGAGTTTATTCACTCATTGACAAGATAACACAAGTGTGTGCAATTAATTTCTCACTCCTTTTTTCAGTTGTTCCCAAACTAGAGCTTTTGGTCCCTTATACCTTTCAGGAAATTCACCAAAAATAATTCAATTCAATTCAATTTATTTTTATACAGCATCAAATCATAACAGAAGTTATCTCGAGACGCTTGAATAAGAAATAATCTGATATTACTATCATTTCTCTCCATGGAATTTAACATGAGACATCGGATGCTATACCTTATAGAGTTTATTCACTCATTGACAGATAACACGTGTGTGTTATTGATTTCTCTTTCCTTATTTCCCAATCCTTTTTCAGCTGTTCACAAACCTGAGTTTTGGTCCCTTATACCTTCCAGGGAATTCCAGGGAGTCACCAAAAATTATGGATGCACCGATACCGATACCGGATCAGATATCGGGTCGATACTGACTTGATCGGGTATCGGTGACAATTGGGGCGATATATTCAATTCAATTCAATGTTTATATACATTATATACTGGAATTTTAATTCCTGTTTAATTATGGACCAATTCATTGTTGCATTAAAACAGCTTACACTTGAGTTGTAATTTATGTAAATAATTCCTGTTAATTTTGAAAATTTCTACCAAGTTTCTGGTGTACAATTTATTATTTTAATAATAAATAACAATTCAGTACATTTATATCTATGCATTTATTTGTTGCATTTAGTTTTACAAAGTTAAGAGAGCAATGTTTAAGTCAAGCCTGATGTTGCCTTACACATAACAAAACTGATCCCAGTTACTTCCACATAGTGAGACATACAGCTTATTAATTAATCACCGGTATCGGATCGGTACTCGGTATCGGCTGATACCCAAAGCCCAGGTATTGCTATCGGTATCGGGACTGAAAAAGTCGGATCGCTGCATCCCTACCAAAAATAAGAAATAATCTAATATGATTATTATTTAACTTCATTGAATTTAACGAGACGTTAGATGCTACCTTAAGTGAACTTAGAGTTTATTCACTCATTGACAGATAACACAAGTGCGTGTTATTGATTTCTTATTATTTCACTCCATGGAAGTTAACAACTAAGGCAAGAAAGACTTTTTGCAAGCATGCATCTATTTCCATCTTCTTCTTGCTTATTCACATATAACTATATAAAGAGTTTAGGAGCCCCTGACTAAGGTTAATTTATCCTGCACGTTTACAACAAAGTGAACTAAATAATACAGGGTTTCTGATGAAGAATAAGGCACAGAAAAAGTAAAGGATTTGGAGTACATCTCTATATTGATATCTGCAAAATATAAAATTAATTTAGCTGATATTCTAGTGGCAGCATATTCAAGTATTTCCCTTAGAAAAACACCATGTTTAAGCTTAAAGACAGATAAAGTCCCATGCAGGTATACATAGCTGTATCCAGACTGTCATGCCTCAAACCTCTAATGAACTGCAGTACAAAAATGATGAGGTATTGAATTTAAAAACAAATAAGAGCGTAATATAAGTTCTGTATAAGTAGCTGGTATAAACAAAATCCTGCTGTGAAGGAGGGCTCTAGCAGAGAGTCACCATTTGTTGACCCCATCCTAACGTAGTTAATGGTTGACTTTGGTTGACCAAAGTTAAAATCAGGTCAGCCATTACCTCAGACAGACATGTCCCACATTTGTCCATGAGCTTTGAAGTATACAACATAATTAATTTACACTCTAATATCACCATAATGTTTGATTTAGCAGCAGATCATTATGGTGATATACAGGCATTGTAAACCTAAATTCTTCCACTTGCTTGATTCACCCTCTGGATGAGTTCATTTCTAGTTGCCCTTGCATCATGCTGGTCCCTCCTCACCCGTGGGTTGGGGTCTAATTTGTGCGTCCCGTGGGACTGCCACAGCTTGGTCTAGACAAGTTGGTGGCTTCCGTCAGTCCCTGTGGCATCGCAGGTAAAGAGACGCTCGTCGGGGGGTTTGACTGAGGAGAGGAGGCAGGAACTTTTCCCTACGGAGCGCTTTCACATCTCCCCTATTTCCAGTTACCATGGCATTACAGCTTAAGGCCAACCAACACAGAGTATTAAGGGGCTAACAGTGTGCCATACGGATACAGCAACACAAATCTTACAGGAAAAAAATATGCATTAAACACATATTGTGGACTGGAAAGGCAAATACAAGCAGTGTTTTCGGAACACCCAGAATCCCCCTGGGGACCCGTCGCTGGTAGCCAAGTTAGTGAATGATTATACAGAAGGAAGAGACTATTTGATTTGGTCTTTCTTTTTAAAGTGATCTGCTGCCTTATTTCCTGATACTCTTGACAAATATTCCCAGGGTGCATAATTGGCAGTACTGTCTTGTAGAAGGTTATTTCCCTCGGTGAAACTTCTTCCTGTTATATGTCTAATATTCATAAATACATACAGATAAAATCTTGCAAACATTTAGCAGATAACTGAAAACGTTAAACAAATGATCTTGTAAAGGGCTCGTGTTAAACAGGGGATTTTACATTCAAAGGGTTCATATCCTGGATAGAAAGAAGTTACAATGTCATGGTGATGCATGCAAAGAGTGGTGATAAGGCATCATGATTTTCATTAGGTAGTTTACTGTAAATTATTTATATTTTTCTAATAGCAAAGACTTTCTAGTTGCTTGTGTTTCTAACATACAGTACATTATGTATATAAAGTACAATATGTCACACGTTCAAGACAAATGTAATTCAGTCATTTCTAATTGAGTGTTTACCAACTTGAGCTCCAATGAGGTGAGTTGTGGTGACACCGAAGGCAGAGCAGGTGATCTCTCAGGATACAGTTTCTGATGAAACACTGTTGAATATTCCCAGAGGCTACAAACTACATGTTGAGCCCTGAGACTCATCGAAAAGTGTCACGAGGCATACATACACCTGAGCGCGCACAGACATTGACACAAAGAACAAGTTATCATGCAGATGTAATGTATATTTGTCGTTCCATGTCTGTACAATACAGACACTATGACAAGTATGCACTGTGCAATGCGGATGACCAGACAATCTGAAGTCTGTCCTTTTTTTGAATCACTTGCTGCTCAGGTAATTTTATTTTCAGTCACTCCACTGCAGCTTTTGATCTAGAGTACAATGCAATTATCAAATCCACTAATGCAGCACTTCTTGATTCGACTAAAGCTAATATTTAACTTTACCTACAGCAAGTTAACACACATTCAAGTAGTTATTACATTTTTTTTGCTATTAGATGCTGTTTCTGTGTGTATTCTGGTTCATTATAGCAAATAACAGAATTTATTTATTATTTCAAATTAACAATAAAACTGTTTTTGTACTTGCATTGAACTCTGCATGCTGGATGCTCAGTATAATAGCTTACTATTTAGTGTCAGACACATTTCTCCTGTTAAAGCTTCCAAACTACCTTTTCTCTCATCAACAACATCTCTCAACATTGTAACTATACAGTACACAATTCAGTTAATACTTTACTAGTAACTTTTACTTTTTACTTGTAATTGTGTTTTTATACTAATTTACTTAAAGGCACTATATGTAACTTTTAGAAAGTCCTTGTTATCAATGACACCGGTGGCCGTTAAGTGGACTGCAGTCCTGTTGCGAGCGATCATCCTGGGCATCAGCCAAAACAGTTATGTGACATTACATTACAATCGTAGTGTATATCACCGTTACTATCTGTAATATCCAACCTCCATAACACTAACTATCTTGCCATTTGCAAATTACTTCTTCGGCTAACGTTACGAAGCAAAACCGTCCCGAGTCCTTTACATCGAAATCAGTCCACAGGCTGTTAAAGGCAACCGAGAAAATCGGGGAAGATCCCTGTTTTTAAGTTACATTACAATCTGTTCACACATTGGCAATACAAAGCGATTAATACATGTAAATTGTTACATAAGGTACCTTTAACAGAGAGGTCATTATCTGTTTCCTGTCCAGGAACTACAGGTGTAATCAACTAACTCTGGCACAGCTAAGAGGCTGTGCTCTGTCCCTCTCAAATAAATTAATAAATGAATAGATAAAACCTTGGCAGAGGAAGTAGTTTCACATAGGATGCACCTATTAATGAGTCAACAGCAAACTTGTTTCATTCACTCGCCTTGGGCAGTATCTGATGTTGCTTATGCCTCCTGTTATTGACTTCATTGACTCTGTTTTGTCTCTAAGACGAGTTCTCACATGCTGGTTGTGTGGCTGTTTGACAATGAATGTTTCTTGTTCTCAACTGCCTGATTAAATAAAGTTACTAATATCTGAAGGTAGCGAGCAAGGTAGTGATGGATTTCAGAAATGTTGAACTATTCCTTCAAAGTTGAGATTGGACCGATAACAAAACTAATTATAAGTAAGTGATGAGTAATTGAGCTAATTATTTAACTGAACTGAAAGGCAAACTAATAATTAGTTCCTGTGAAGTCTGACAGTGTGACAGTGAAGTATGAAGGCGGTACGGTGATTGAGTTGGTATGCTGCAGGATCAGTCTGACTTGGCGGCTGCTTGAGCATTTTTCACGTTTAGTTACGTAAGCCTTCATTTGCAGCAGTGTTTATACTGAATTTGTGGGATTCACAGTTTTGTCCTGCAATAATACTTTTGTGAGACTGTTCAGTGAGTTCTTTATCATCTTTTTATAAACAGGTTGTTGAAGTGGCAGAAGAGAAATTATGTTTAGCCTTGAAAGCACAGTTTCAATTCACATTTGACATTGCGTCTGACTACGGCCTATCTGTAGTTTTAATGATTTGTCCGTAGTTGTGAGAACATGGTGTTACTCCCATTAGGTGCACCTGCAAGTTGCACACTCCTCCGCAGAGCTGTCAAGGTCTCAGCAACACGCCCTGTGTCGGTGTGGCTGATGTAATGCTCATTTGGGATCATTAACAGAATCACACAGCAGCCAATAGCAGCAGGACAAGTTACGGTTCAGGGAAGAATGGTCTTCGCCTGAAGAGCCATTCACACGCCTCCATGTGCTGCAACATCGACAGCTCAACAGCCCCCGGCTATTTGCAAACCAAATTTCCACCTGCCTCCTTTGGATTTGGTGGAAACGGATATAAACTCAGATAAATTATAACTGCTGACATCTGGAGAGCATAGACAAACAAATGTAGCACGAATGTTGGTCACAAAGGAAGGGTTGACTCTCTCAGGGAGGAGAGATTTCAATGTGTTAAGTTAAGTGCATGTGTTTACAGCCCGGTGACAAAGAAATATAATTAATGATTCATCGGTGATGCATGTGATCAGGAACACGGCCGTGTTTTGTCAAGGGTGCTGTAAAACAATAAAAGGTGTAATGGAGAATAATTTTAATAATCAACTTTAGATTGTGTTTGTGAATCAAAATCTGTTTTGTTATTGTTATAGCTGTTAATTGTCTTTGGATCACAATGTTTGAGTAATTATATCTCTGTAATACTTCTTGTCCAACATGCTAATATTACAGAGCAGACAAGCCTCTAAGATTGCCACCTACAAGGATGAGTTCCTTTCAGTTTGTTACAAGTAAGACAGTTGTTACCATCTGCTTCCACTCACTCACATAAACAAACCATTGTCTGGTTAGGTTCGACGTTCTCGTCTGTCTTCTCTTGACACAATCCAGACTGGTTTGTTAGGAGATGGAGGGTTTTCACAGAGATAAACATGTCTAACACTATGTGAACCATGGGTTTCATCGCTGTTGACCTTTGGTACTTAGAGTCATGGTAAAAAGTTCTTTGTTAAATTACAAAGTGTTGTATATCATCTCATTTAAGCCACAATATTACAAAGACCTTTTTCAAAAAATGTTAAACAGAAATATTGTCTGCACAAATTAAGTAAAAGTATGCATTTACCAAAATAAGACACTACTATTGCCCAGTCGTCGCTGAGTCTGCAACATCCATACTTCAACTGACACTTTTATGTTATGTGTCCTGCAGTAAAGCCAGCCTGTCAAAGTGCCTTGTGGGAAAATAGTTTCCGCTGCTTTGTCTCACTTAATTAACCCCATAGGATCCATGACAGCTTCTACAGACTCAAATGAGAAATGGATGACTTAATAAGCACTTGCATTCAGTGGCTTTTTATTGCATAATGACCAGTTTCCTGAAGCACACCTCTGTTGCTTTAAGCACAGTGGACACTTGTTTTCCCCAAAAAACAGCAGAATGTTTGAAATTCCCCAAACTTAGCCACTTATTGCTGATGAAACCTAATCTCATAATGAAATACAAAGCCACGTTTTTACCCTAACTTTGCGAGGCATTTTTCACATATTGAACCTTTAATATTAACAGTATTTTAATCCAAATTTCTTTCACCTTTGACACTGACAGTATTTTTACAATTATGTTCTGTATGTTAAAGACAAAATATCAATTTCAGCATGTTAATGCTAACAGCCCAGGAATTACAATGACCTTTTTTTTATTTTTAAGAAGGTAGAATATTTGACCCAGTTTTATATTTATTCAGTGATTTGACAAAACGCAATAATAGGCCCATACCTGACATCAGTGTGGACGACGTTTAGGCAACAAGTGTAGACAGAGACCTTTCAACACATGACGTCAACACACATTTTTGGTGCCGGCTGAATGTACAATACAATGTCACGTTCATGTTTTCTGAGATGACTCATCTGGTTTCTGAAGAAACTGTTTGATAACACCAACAATACTCGATACCTCTGCCATGGCCCCTTTCCCTGGAATAAAGTAAAGAATTACAGAGTTACATAAACACCCTCTGTAGGGAAGAATAAATTAGCAGTCAGTGGCCAGGAAGCAATGGTAAGAAGAACACACACACCTGTAAATACTTCTCATGCACGTTTGGACATTCTCCATTCACACAAACACACTTTAATTTACATGTTTTCTCGTACGCTCCCAGTGTTTGCATATCTAAACTGTACATCAAGGGGACACAGCATTATCAGAGAGCTGCCACGCAAAGACGGACTTTCTGCTGATAATACAAACTTAAGGCTTCCTGTTGCAACTGATACTAAGTTTTCCACAACAGATATCTATTACTCTACGACGGTGAAGCTACTGCAGAGAGTTGACTTTTATAGTCACTGAAGATAGCTGGTCTTGTTTGTTTTTTAACTAAGATCAGAATCTTAATTTGCACATGTTTACCACTTGTGTTGATGGATCCACATAACATTATGTTTAAAGTTTTGTGTGCATGCCTTTCTGTATGATTATCTTGAGAAAAACACAGCATTTTTCACCACATCACTACAAGATGTAGAGGGAAAAAAATGATAATTTAGTGTATAACCTTTGTATTCTCTGTGTTATACTGTTCATGACTGGCTCCCTTTCCGCTGAACTATACTCGAACCCCTGATACTGTAAATGAACTGTCCTTTTCTATACAATACCTGATCTGTATAAATGATGTAAGGATGAAATATAGTCTAGCCTGCACATTAACTCTTCTCTTTCATGTCTGAGACAAAGTGTGCCTTCATTTTATGGAAATTCCCTACTTGAAAGTGTGCCTTCATTTATAGTATGTAATCAAATCAAATGTAACCAGTGTAACCTTTATAGTATGTAATCAAATCAAATGTAACCAATGTAACCACTGACTCTTTGTTCTTATGCATATAAAAACCCTGGTGAGGATGCACTCGGCATCGATTCCTCGGCAGTCGCTGACTGTCACTTTAGAGGTTTTTGGTCCTTTTGCGCAAAAGCTTAATAAATATACAAAGATACATTTCTCTTTGTTGGTCTCCCTTATTCGGTCAATTTCCACCACACAAGACACACGGCAAAGAAAGTTTAAAAAGCAGAGGAGTTAAATAAGGACAAAAAAACGACAACATGCAGCCTGTTGATATCCTTAAAGAACATGGCTGAGTTGTTGAACCTGATTTATATTTAAAATCCTAGATCAAACAATTCGATCCTCCTTAATGCTTGTCATCGGGAAAAACAGTTCCCCAACCTACCCCTTAGGCCAACCTCATTTAAATTTGTTGGAAACAGAAGTGGCTGACTCTTAGCTGAATTAGGATAGCCATAAAAGCTCATTCTTAGGGCTGACTCGGAATATATGTTTGTATTGGATTGCATATATAAACACGCAATCAAAAGTTACTCTTGCGTTTTTAGTATCTTCTAATCAGATGCACAAGATTATTGACAAACTATAATGGCAAGTAGTTTAAAAATAACAAGGTTAGGCAGATATAACATATAGATTTAGCAACAAGGCGGCAACCTTTTTTATATACGGTCTATGATAGCAACTACTGTTAAAGCATGTTAAACTGAAGGTATTCCACATAGCAACACAGAAGATACTGTGGCTTTTAATTCTACAACTGCAAATAAATGCAAAGAATTGGAAGTTGTGAAGAGGATGACAAGGTGTAATTATAACATAATCTATGCTTTAGAATCTACGCAGGATGCATATAACGCTGGTTAGCAGGGGGAAATCAAACTACATTGCACTTAAAACACACACAGACTACCTGTCTACTCACTTTCAGGACCATTCCTACATCTGTCTGCATCTGCCATGTCTTGTATTTAGCTCATTCTGCTTATTTTACAGTTACTGCCATTGACGTATGTGTCATTTAAGGTAATTGACCTGCACACATTACAGTTATGGTGAATCTATTTAATGGAATGACTGATGACTGACTGACATGACTGTTTTGGTCAAACCATCAGGGTGAAAGTAGATGTTGTAGATACTTAATAGTTTTAGTTTTTTTTTTCTTGTATTACCCACCTTCATCTCCACATACTAGCTTCTTAGCAATGCAGGGGATTTCCACATATCCAAACTCTGTGAGCCGTGATACCTGCTGGGCTGTAATGGGATGCTGCCACATAGCTGTATTCATTGCAGGGCAGAAGAGGAGGGGGCGACTGGTATCCCAGGCTCTTGCCACACATGTCTGGCAATGACAAAGTCTGGTCAACTTCACTTAAATTTCAGAGAAATCATGTAATGAATTACTATTTGCCGTAACATTTTGTAGTTAATCAGATAATAATTTCATGTTCTCACCACGAGATTGTCACAAATTCCATTAGCAATCTTTCCAAGAGTGTTGGCATCAAGGGGGGCAATGACAAGTAGGTCTGCCCAGCGCCTTAGATCAATGTGCAACACAGGGTCGGTTCTCTGAGTCCAAAGCTAGAACAGAAATATGCCGTTGAACGCAACCAATGACACACTTCCTTTCTGGAATGCATGATACTTTAGACCAGAGTTTCTCAATCTTTTCTGGCCCGTGACCCTGTTGTTATGTCTCAATCTTCTCCTGAGATCAGCTATCAAGTGTTTACTGGACAACTCTTGCAACACTTTAATTCACTCAATGCGATTTTGACTATATTCTTTTTATATTTCAAAAGTTAGATTTCAAGAGCATACAGGGAGCTTAAAATGGACTGTATGCAGCCATACCTATTTCATTTAATATTAAAAATATACCAGTTCTTAAAATATAAATTTTAGAAATCTTACACAATCCAGTCAGCTTATCAGTAGCACCAAGATTGAGAAACTCTGCTATAGACTGAATGGCGATACTAGGACATTTGGCAAGTTCATTACCTCCCATTCATCCTTGTCACTGTAGATTTTTACTGAAACTTCTGCAGGATTGTAGAAATGCTTGGCATGCTCCGTGGTGACTACTCTTACATCCACCTAAGGCACAAAACAAAACAACAACTGTCACAGGGATTTTTAAAAGCATCTTTTAGTATTGCTACAATGCTGAAGAGGTGGGAAACTAAAAAGAGACTCCTACACAAGTTGAGTAACTGATCTTTATCTTAGAGACCATTTTATGAGTCTTACACTTTAGTATACCTTAGTACCTTTCACAGGATTGTGTGGTTTTGACTGCACTTCTCAGGACCATGCAGTATATAATTTCATTATACAATGTTAGCATATTAAAGTCTGACTTTTTAATGACATCTTTTATGACCTTCTTTTTACAATTTTATGACATACCATGTTATGAAATTTTTATGGCATACTATATTATGGAAATTGTCATGCCATAGCCTACTATACAATTACTTTTTAATGACATACTATACTCTGACCATTTATGACCTTTTTGTATGGCATACTATATTATGAAAATGTTTATGGCATACTATACTATGACTCTTTAATGACCTTTTTTATGACATACTATACTATAACAGTTGCTGTTCTGGTAGAATGTAAACAAATGGGACTATCAGTGCGAGTTATGGGTTAGATTCTTACTGTCTAAAGTCAGCTACTACTACTGATGCACGTAGATGTGTCTACGTGCATCAGTAGATGTATATTTAACTGACTTTTTTATGACCTTTTTATGACATACTATACAAGGGGTCAGTAACCTTTACTATCAAAAGAGCCATTTTAGGCAAAAAAAAAAAAAAATCTGTCTAAAGCTGCAAAACATTTGAGCATTGTGATGAAGGTAACACAGTTTATAGTCTAAGTATATAGTATATAAGTCTAATGCAGTGAGGGCCCGAGTGCAAATGTACTGCGGAGTATTAGGGCCACATTGAGGGAAAAAAAAATCGTAGATTACGAGAAAAAAGTCGTAATATTACAAGAATAAAGTCATAACTTTACGAGAAAAAAAGAAAATAACATGTAAAATTACTACTTTATAATATTATTATTTTTTCTCATAATACTATGACTTTTTTTCCTCTTAAACTTATGACTTTATCATCATAATATTACAACTTTATTCTTGTAATATTATGACTTTATTCTCGAAATCTCAGATACATTTTTTTTCCTCAATGTGGCCCTAATACTCCGTCGTACCATAGACCTACAGCAATGATAAGTCAAAATGAAAATGTAAACAAAAAAACTGTTATTCATTTCCATTTTTAAAAATCCACAGGGAGCCACTGGAGAGGAGCTGAAGAGCCGCAGGTGCTGACCCCAGGACTATAGTATGACTTTTGTTCATGACATACTATACTAGATACA
Organism: Sebastes umbrosus; assembly: GCF_015220745.1. Taxonomy (NCBI): domain Eukaryota; kingdom Metazoa; phylum Chordata; class Actinopteri; order Perciformes; family Sebastidae; genus Sebastes; species Sebastes umbrosus. The sequence continues at coordinate 17,703,760 of NC_051272.1, forward strand.
TTCATTACTTAGTGTAATTCCCAGAGTTTGACTTTCTCTCTCTCCTGCTGAATGTTCCTTGTAAATAAGAATGTTTACAGCATATAAATATGTCTCAAACCTGTTTAGTAAAACAATATAAAACCCTAACACTGTCCTTATTCTATGTAACATTTCACTCAATAACACAGATATCTCCCCTTACTGTCACTTCACATCTCTTTTTAGTTTCCCATTGACAGCCTATTAAAGGGTTTCTATTACTACTGAGGAGGCTGGAGCGACTTTTGTTAGTTCAATCCCAGGTTTTAAATGAAAAAGACTATATATCTGAAAGTAAAATAACAATACTGCAGCTGAGAGAGAGGACTATAACAACAAGATTACACTGTTGAGATGTTTTATAAACAGCTGACTAACAGCTGCAACATCTCCCTCTTGTGGTTATAAGGTGAGTTGTGCCAAGTAGAGAAACAATAATGTGAGATGATGCAAGGGCATATATTTGGTGTTAAAGTAAGAGAGGTAGACAGAAGAAACAATCACTAAAAGCACTAAACTTTAAACACTAGAAGTAGCTCACCCCAGGCAGCTGAAGCAGCTGTGTCACCAGGAGAGGCAGTTTCAAGGCTGCCACGCTTCCAGTCACACCAACAAGAACACGAAATGTCCCGCAAGATGTCAACAAATCAGATTTTACATCAAAAACATGCTCATCTGTCTGCATATTTGCTTAATCACCAACAACAAGGTGACAAACTGCGTCGCTTACTGCTGTAAATCACTCTGTTTATCTACTTCCGTAAACATTCACCAGCCAGCCAATCAGAGGAGAGCTGCGTCTCCTGGACGAGCACGTCGTTACGTTGCTAGGATGGCGAGAACGCGCACGTACGTTCATGCAGGATATTCTGGCTACGTGCTGATGAAGCTTTCCAAGAACAGCAGCTAGCATGAAGCGAGGAGACTTCATTCATTGTCTGTTCAGACTGACATTTGTTTGAGGCAAAGCTCTACAAAAAAACGCAACAATGCCACTCACACCTCTGGTTTACTGGGCTCAACGCCATGAAGAGGTTTACCTGCGAGTGGAGCTGACAGACGCTCAGGTGAGATAGTAAAAGGACCTGCTGGGGTAACACAAACTGCATGCACGCATTTACGTGCATTTACGTGCTTTCTGACCGGCTCGTGCACTATTTTATGCCTCTATGGGTGAATATTAAATTATTCAAATGAGGGGTGCAGTTTCCTGTAAAAAGCTGCACACACTTTGCATATTGGATGGTGACCAGAAGATGATTTTAGATGATAATACATATTTGCATGGCCCTCTGCTACAAGGGCTGTTATTATCTTATCAGGTTTATGATCAGCTCCAAACCTGTTCAGTGATGCACTACATCAGTAGCATGGTTTTAAGACAACGTGTGTGTGCAATCAGTTGCATGGGTTGAGGTTATTAAGGGTAATATATCATTTGCCACTCGTGCAATTTTGTTAATAGTCTGTTTATTGGCAATACTGTATATACTGCTCCTATTTTTATACTTCCTTCTTTTTAAATGGTTCATATTTTGTAACACTTTTGTTTAGCGCTTCTTTTTTTTTTTTACTGTGTTAGCAGATGCATCTTGTTTTTTGCACTATTTTGTTATCTTATCTTATCTTAAAAAGCAGGTGTTGCTTCACCCTATTAGATGTCACCCCAACTCCAGGCTGCAGGAAGGACCTTCTTCAGCACACTTCTGTGTACTCCTGTTTAAATTTTGGCATCATAGTCATATAGTTTGTTTGTTTTATAGCACTGATATACTGTTTATATATATACATACAAACAGTAACATGAACAAGAGCTGATTCAGGGTGGAGATTGTGTGGAATGGCTCATTTTCTTCTGAGTTTCTTCAAACAAAGAATTGATTGTGGCTTGTAATTAAAGCTGCAGTGGGCAGAATTGGAGCAAATATGATTTTTAAAAGTTATTTTTTTATAAAATGGTCACTATATCCTGACAGTAGTCAAGGCCTATGGAAAGGAGGCTGGGTCACGCGTCATCAACACCTCATTTCTTTGGGGGTATAACACATGCGCAGTAAAATCTCGCCTGCACTTGCCGAAATTGAGCCAATCGCAACGCACGACTGCAGCTTCAGTTACACTGCGCATGTGTTATACCCCATAACCCGAGACCCATGTCCGCCCGTGACCCAGCCTCCTTTCCATAAGCCTTGACAGTAGTGCAAGAGACAGGAAATCTGAAAGAAATGATGTGCCTCTGTGTCCTCCGGTGCACAACCAATCAGAGCCGAGCTGGAGCCTGCCGTCTCTGAGCAGCTGTCAATCACTCGTGAACTCCGATCAAACGGTCAAACTAGGCAGCGCTGATCAAATATGAATCAATATTCTGTGACTGTAATGCCTATTTCTCACCTCAAATGTTCTCAGAAACATCTTGTAGTGTACTGTTTAGCTGTAAAATGAGGAAGTTTGTGACCCGGCAGCCATGTTGAGATCAGTTGAGGAAATACCAAGCACCGCCCACCAGCCGGAGCAAACTTTCTTGTTGATGGATTATAGATTGTTAATGTTTTGAAAATGTCTTTTACATGTTTTATTATTGTCTCTGTTCAGCTGTATTGTGCACAGGTGTTAATATAATGCTTTAATTCTCACTCTGTAGGAGGAAGTATAAACTCATCATCTGCCTCTCTGTTTGTTTTTGCAGAATATTGAAGTCCACGTACATGAAAAAGTGCTTCGGTTTAGAGGTAACATACATTTCATGTTCATTTGACAATAGGAATATTTTAAGAAGTTCCTGATTCGTGACATTCTTGTGGTATTTTGTGTGTAGCCCAGGGCCATGGTGCAAAGGGACAAAATGAATATGAGTTCAGCTTGGAGTTCCTTTTACCAGTAAAGTCAGAGGTATGTCTCCATTTAAAATCAGTCCTCGATATCTACTTCTCCTTTCTTACTTTTGCTCTTCTAGTTTTGCAGACTGTGCTCATTAAATGAGCCTGTGTGTTTCCAGGTGAGCAACAGGTCCACGCAGCGGCAGGTGAATATTACATTGCAGAAAGAGCAGCGAGGCTGGTGGGAAAGACTGACGCAACAGGAGCGCAAACCAGTCTTCTTGGTGCCGGACTTTGACCGCTGGCTGGATGAGTCAGACGCTGAGATGGAGATCCGGGAAAAGGTGAGATTCAAGTTTTTCCATCAGAGGGACATTTTCATGTGCTACCCTGTGCATTTGACAGCTGTATAAAGGGGGACCTATTGTGCTTTTGAGCTTTTCCTCTTTCCTTTAGTGTGTCATATAGTTTTTTTTTGTGCATGTAAAAGGTCTGCAAAGTTACAAAGCCCTAAATCCACGCCAAAGGGAGTTACTCTCCCCCACAGAAACACTGCTCTGAACTGCCGGAAACGCCTTGATCAGAGCAGACTGAGCACAACCGGTATGAGTTGTAAATAAAGTAAAGCGTTTTTTTGAACATGTTCTAGTAGAAACCAAAAGTACAAGTGTGAACCTGAAAATAAGCATAATATGTCCTCTTTAAAATAACATACTCAATATTGCAAAATGTTTAACTGACTAAGATTGTACTATTGATACCAAAGGCAAAGTTGAACACTTGTTTTATTTTTTTACTTTGAAAAGGAGGAGAAAAGAAACCGCCTGAAGGCTTCAAGGCATGAAGAGGAAGGTGAGTACTTTCTGGATGAATACCCGTTTCTCTAAAGTCCAACAATTTTGTTCCCAGTATTTTGGTGAAGAGTTTTTTTGGTCGTCCTATCTTAATTCAAGCAAGTTGTTGTCAGCTGCCTCAATGTTTTCTTCATTTTTCAAATGTTTCAGGGTTTGTCAGCATGAAAACAGGATATTTGTTCCTATATAACCTGGTGCAGTTTCTTGGTTTCTCATGGATCTTTGTCAACATGACCGTGCGGCTCTTTATCTTTGGCCAAGGTGAGGAAATACAAGACTGCTGTGGCTTTAACTTTCTCATTGTTTTCCCCTCTTTGATCAATTTCTTCATCATTTATAACACTGCTCTCATTTCAGATTCTCTCTACGACACATTTCACACCATATCGGACGTGATGTTCTTCTGCCAGATCCTGGCAGCAGTAGAGGTCCTCAACGCTGCTTTTGGTGTAGTACGGACAGGTGTTATTCCAACTGTTATACAGGTATGGGCTGCTCGTTTGTTGGATGTGTAGCAAGGTTATAATAGCTTTTATGAATTTTCAATAAGCTTTTATTTTATTTAATTTTTTAACTTAGTTAGTGTTCAGCATGTGTTTGCTAGTTTTAGTTTAGTTTCAGTTTTTCAGAAAGGTATAGTTTTTATGTTAGTTTTAGTTTGTTTTTGTTAGGGCCAGGTATAATGTTTCAGAAATATTTAGCTACATATACATACAAAATACATAGTTGGAGAACTGTGTAGGATTGGCCATAATGTTTAATGTTTAATTTTAGCAAAACACCATCTTTAAAATGTTAAATCGGTTTAATTTTTGTGGTTCAATGTCATGAGAGTTTACGGAAATACATGCCATCATCTTTTTTTCGGTAGTGATATATTACAGCTAAAAAACTAAAACTGAATTGAATTTACATTCATTTTAATTTTATTTTTTTATTAGTTTCAAACCGGCAAATATCGTTTCAATTTAGTTTTCTTAAACAATATAGGTTTTATTTAGTTTCAGTTTACTAAATATATTTTTCACTGCTTATGTTTTCGTTTCACTTTTAGTTTACTGATGTGCAGTGACACCTTCTTTGTGCAACAGAGTGCCAATACATTTCATTTTTAACTACTCATTTCTGTGGGTTTTTTTTCTTTTAATAGGTGGTTGGAAGGAATTTTATCCTCTTCATCATTTTTGGTAGTTTGGAAGAAATGCACAACAAGCCAGTTGTGTTCTTCGTTTTCTATCTGTGGAGCGCCATTGAGATTTTTAGGTAAGTATGCATCTGCTTGTCATTGTTTGTCACATTGTTTTTAATACAGTGCACCATTTGTGGCTGACGCAACTGCAGTTTCATTGTGCATAATGACAATAAAGCTCTTGAATCTAATTGAACTGTCCGTGGTGAACAGTCACTTGATTGGATTTAGTCAAATCTGATGATTATTTTCAAGTCAAAGTCTCGGCAGTCAGCACAATCTTCTGTATAAAGCCAGTATATTTAAAATCACACCAAAAGTTCTCTAAATGGACATAAACTTCTAGAGAATTGTGGATTTTGTTGTCAATAAGATATAAAAGTTTAAACAATATTGGAGATATATAGTACGCCATAATAAATACAAAAACATTTGATGGTTCCAGGATCTCAAGTATGAGAATTTGTTGCTTTTCTTGGCCTTAAATTATAGTAAAGTGAATATTTTGGAGTTTGGACTGTTGGTCGGACAAAACAAAACATTTAATGACGTCACCTTGAGCTCTAGGGCATTTTATACAGTTTTCTGATGTTTTATACATCAAACAATTAATCAAGAAAATAATAAGCATATTAATATTGATAATAGTTGGTTGCAGCCCTACAACAAATGGTAAAACTTTTGCAGTATGGCATCTGTGGCATTAGCTGTTGACACAACAAGCACACAGTCAGTAAAAGGGCATAATGCAAATCCTCTCAGAGCAGCAGCAGCAGCACAGACTCAATTTGAGGTTGAAGTTTACTAAGCAGCAGATGGGTGCAGCGGCTGGTGTTAACAAGAAGCAGCAGGGCATTTGGGCTGCATTGATCTGAAGATGGATTGTTATTGATGTCAGTTGATTAGCAACACGTCTCGTTTCCTCCCTAAAACTAACATTATGCTCTAATTTCAGGTATCCTTTTTACATGCTGGGCTGTTTCAATACAGAGTGGAAAACTCTCACATGGCTGCGCTACACAATCTGGATACCACTGTACCCATTAGGTGTTCTAGCTGAAGGTGAGCTTGTTCACATCTCTCAGAATTAATAATTCTTCACATACAGGTACTAAAATGTATGTCGCAATCCCATGCAGCTGTTGCCGTGATACAATCCATTGCCATCTTTGACGAGACCAAACTCTTCAGCATTCCTCTGCCGAAAGCCGTCGGTATCTCCATCAGCTTCTCTCACGTCCTGCACATCTATCTTGTCCTCATGTTTCTCGGTAAGTCTCCAGATAAAACATTAATCATATAGATCTTTGAGCTAATATTATGTTCTAATGTGATCATGTTTGTTCTGATATCAACCTTTCGGTTTCCCGCCCCCTCAGGACTTGTTATCAACTTCCGTCATCTTTACAAGCAGAGGAAGAGGCGTTTCCGTACCAAAAAGAGGAAAGCAAATTGAGATATAGTTCCAACAACACTCCTCAAACACCTTTGCTGCCTGCTTATTTCTGGATAAAATGTTTTAAATGATGCTCATAAACCATGCTCCAGTCATATCAGATATCATCTAGTTTTTGTTATGAGGAAGTTGTTATTCTTTTCCACGGCCTGTTTGCGCTCACTAAAATATTTTCATTTCTGGTCAACATGAACAGATGATGCAATATTTCATCATTGCATTGACGTCTCATTTACTGGTGATTGATTTCTCTTAGATGTAAGTTTGTATTTTGTAGATAAGTGGAGCTAAAATAAGCCATAGTACATACTTGATATCCTGTGTTATGTGGTTTCTTTATCCTTTTAATCTTGGTTGAGAATTGAGATACATTTGAATTTGAGTTTGGTTAAAATGACCTGTGGTTTGTGTATGTATGAAGAAAGTGACCACGTTCTCAACAAATACTGTATTCGTTATCATTCCAGATTTCTGAACCGTCCCACAAATCTCAGGGGAAATTACACTGGCGATTGCTAAGATACAGAAAGCATTTATGTCCCTTCTGCTCAATAATAACCAGCTACTTAGAATTTATATCCCTTCCTCGCTCTGTTTAATTATTTTGACAGAATTTCACAGGTTTCCTGTAAATGTTGTTTGACACTGAATAAAAATTTGTATCTGGTCAATTTGTGAAAAAGGTCCTACAAAGAAACATGTTAAAAAAAATTATGTACATGCTAACATATTACAAACACCTCATTATGTACGTTTTGCCATGTTTAGGCAGTGTCAAAGAACGACGGTAAGTTATCGATCTGGCTCATTTAGGTTCCACATATGGTTCTTGAAGCAGCCCCATTTTATGAGTTCCTTAAACACACAGGTGCTGTCTCAACGTTGTCTCACACAGAGGCTTAGACTCCTCAATTTTTACCAATTCACACGTGGCTCAGCTGGAGAAGTCCGTGTGCATGGGAGCAATGTTGTGATCAAAAGCAGCATACTGGGAGTCACCAGTGCTGGCCAATTTGAGTTGCTGTGCAGCATGGGAGAGCTGGAAAGCAGCGTCCGGATGGGCCGAGTCCGGCAGCAGGGTGCACTCTCTCTCCAGCAGGTCGGCCACTCCTTTCAGGAGCTCCCAGAAACCGAAAGCCAAGGCAGCTTTCCGAAGACGGTTCAGCTCCTGACAGATTCAAATACAAAACGGTAATTTAAATCCTGAAAAATAGAGTTCCTAGTTCAGAGCCATTTTCAGCTAGACTTACCTTATAGAAGGTTTGAGTTTTATCTGGCAATTTCCTTGCATTCCTCAGGATCTTCTGCACATCAGTCTGTAGAATGACAGCATAAATAACTTAGGTCAGTGGTGACCAGAAATTATTCTCAAACATGTTTTGACTCATTTATAATAACATCTCAGTATGTTCATTATATATTCAGTTCATTTGTTAGCCAGTTCAGTCAATCAGTCTCTAAATTGAAACTGGACTTTAGGAACATAAAAGACGCTGTGTAATGTGACCTTTACCGACTCAAACCAACCTTCATTTCTCTTAAAACCTAACAAACAGTGCTTTTATGCAGTGACTTTACTGTACCTGTAGTCCACTGGCCTTAATCCACACAGTGACATTCTGGGCATAGCTTCGTTTGACCGAGGGCTGCAGAGGGAAAGGACTTTTACTGTCATCTTCTCCATAGGGATTTTCAGTAGCCTCTGAAATACCAGGAGGGTGATGAAACAGAGTGAAGTCAGTATCACGATCAAAGGCAGCCAAATCAAAGCTGTGTAAATGATTAACTGCTTGATTATGAACAGAGAGGTCTTTGATCTCTAGGAAAAAAAACAATCATTTACCCGTACAAGGGTTAGTGTGTCATGAGTTACATGACAATGCAGAGTTTTACAATATACCAAACATGCCATACTCTTAAAATTAAAATGATGCCTTCAGGAACAAGAAACTATAAAGTATATACAGTATGCTAGACGTTTTGTTTGTTTGCTTGTTTGTGTCTGCAGAGAAACCAGAAGTGGTGAAGGGTTACCGGATATTGGTCCTAAATGTGTGATCTTGCCCAGCCAAGGCAGCGGCTCTGAACCAGGCTCAAACAGAGACATCATCAGGTTAGATTTCTTCTTGCTGTCTGCTTGGGAGTACAGCATGCCGTACCACTCTGGCCTGGAGAAAAGCAAACTAGATTTAGGCCATTTCTTCATATATGAAGTTGCTTTAGGTGTCCTAATTTAAATGCGCGAAATTCTGAACACAACATAATTCAAATATTTTAAATATAAAAAGCTCACCCCAGCTGGACCAGGGCCACCATACCCTCCACTTTAAGGCTGCCATGTAAAAGAACACAAAAATTTGGACTTTTGCCTGCCATTTGACTGGCAGAGGGTTCCTCCTCAAGCTCATCTGTGGTTCCTGTGCCAACTTCATCCACCTCTGAAATCAATAGAAATAAAATACATTGAAAATACCAGAATCTGACGTGGCATGCCGAGGGCTCAATGATTTTGTTTTTTTGTGTTTTAAAAAAAAGAAGATGTGTTTACTTTGAATATGAAAGGTGACAATTATTTGTGTAAAAATGGGGTTTCCAAAATATTATTTGCATCACAAACACTTTGTAATTTAACAGTTAATTGTTTTCTTTGTTGTAAGAAGATGTGGATGACTGTAAACCGTAGTGAATAATGTTTTCTTGAAGCCGGGAATAACTTTAAGTGTGGGGAAATAAGATGCAGGGAAATTCTGTTTTTAAACAATCCACTCCCTTTTAAAGAAAAGTTTGTAAAAAATCAGTTAGACCAAAAGCAATGAGCTATACAGCTGATTTGTCTATGAATGTTTAGATTTTCTTTAAAACAACACAAATAAATGTTCAACACTAACCTTTGTTTACATTAATAGGCAGTACCAAGTGTCTGGAAATAACGGGAGGGCTGGCAATGTCAGGAATTTCAATGAAGCCCACAATTTCCAAATCTGAAACAAGTAGAACAGAATGAAGATGTGGTAAAGGGATAAAATTGTTTAACTTTAACTATAAATTGTTAAATTTGAAGCCAGCTGGGTACCTGGATTGACTGATCGGGGCATGGGCTCCACCTCTTCATCCATCACGATAGGCTCAGGCCGAGGGAACACCTGAACGTCTGAGGACAAGTTCCCACAGTGCAGGACAGCATGGAAGGGAGAGTAGGCGTAATCAATCAGCCTCCTGAAAACATACAAAGACATACGATAGCTCCTAAGTAAGTCAAATATGAAAAAGCACTTTTTTTTCTGGATTATATCCCCAGTAAGAGTCGTACCCAAACATGGCCTGTACACTCTTCATGCAAAGTGGTCCCTCCATAGTGAAGATCTGTCCGTCACCTCCGCTGAGACGAAGTAGCTCCTCCAAGTTGTCCATGGCATCAGTCATCTGTAACTGCAATTACACAAGACAGGGGTTACATTGATTGCAGCTAGCAAATCTATAGCAAGTGCAAACTTTTCAATGAAGTAGTCATCAATACTCGTCACTATGAATCTCTAAACTCTCTTAGCTCAAAAGTGAAAGTCGTAACAACTGTCAAACTGCCTTTCTCTCATCCAAAGATTTCTTGAGGAATATCTAATATATCAAGGCCCAGTAGAAGCCATCTCCTTAGATCTTGTTCATGACCAGCTGCTTCTGGCTGCATGGTATCTGATCAAATTCCCTCCATGGTTTTACACTGACTGTGTTCAGATCAAGATGCAAGTAAATGGCGATTAATGTTGACTCAGTCATTACCTCCTCTGCATTGGCTACAGACATGATGAACATTTTTGTAGGGAAAGGGAAAGGGAGTGGGAACTTCTTGTCATCCCCACGATGCTTCAGGGATTGGAGGGAGTGACGTAGGGAACCCTTGCCAATACCAAGAGATCCATCAGTAACCAGCACCACCTATAGGACAAAAGGAGGGAGGTACACAAACATCACCATATGTAACAAAGGATGGATACAGATGGCTGAAATCACAATGGAAAAATGATTTGACCAGCTTTATTTAATCAATACTAAATTCAGGAGGTGTGATGATATTGTATAAATGATATTGTCAGGTCTCCCAAACTCTGGACTGCACTTCCTATAGAGATACGATCATCTAACTGTATCCATTTTAGGATAGCATTCCTATAAGCAGAAGGGTATAAATATATGTATATATACATCTGTTTCTAGACGCATGTGTACATTTATACACATGTATATATACTGTATATTTGTTTTTATCAACTTGTCCTACCATTTTACCACTTCTATTATTATTGATATGTTCTGTGATGTTCTGTTTTAGCAGTTACCATATTTGTTTAACTTTATTTATCTACTTTTATTGTCTGATGTTCTGTTTTAGCAGCTACCATATCTTTTACTTTATTTATCTGCTTTTATTGTCTTGTGAAGCACTTTGTAACATCTGTTTTGAGAAGTGCTATATAAATACATTTCTTCTTCTTATTATTATTATTATTATAAAAGAACTGAGAAATTACCTGACAGGGACAGGCACTGCCCCACTCCTGCTGTACCACGTTACTAACTCCATTAAGAGCTGATTCAACACAGGTCTTGTCATAGTCTTCCAGGTTGCCCAGAGCCTCCTGCACACAGACAAAGAAAATGCATTAATTAGCTAATCCCCAACTCTTCTCCAATGTCAGACTTGTTTTCTCTGAGGTCAAACTCAGGTGACGATTTATTTATATATATTATATTATATATTATATATATTTGCACATAAATAAAACTGCACAAAATCCAGTCAATGAAAAAAACAAAAAAGAAATGTGTCAGGAGAGGTCAAGAAGCCACAGACTCATACAAAAGACCTCCCCCCAACCCCAGGAGAAAAAAACAATAACAAAAAAGGAAGAAAGATCTAAACTAACATAATTTAAAAAAAACAACAAAAGTTAAACAATGTGGACAGTGGAAAATAATCCAATAAAAACAATGAAATACATACAAAAAACAGTACAGAAAAAAAATAAAATGTATCTCAACATATCAAAAGATAATTAGACATCATGAATTAAATGTGATGATGAATATATATAAATATATATATACAAATACAGTATAGATATACATATATATATATATATATATATATACATATATATTTTTATCTGTGTAACTCTGAAATGGTAACATCCAATCACAACATTAATCGGGTTAAATGGAACATATGGCTTCTGAATCATCTACACAGTGAAGGGAACAGAGACGGTGGTCCAACGATTCGCACACTAATGTTTTATCTCAGATCACAGTGAGTGAGAAAGAAAAACATTCTTCTTAAATGTTTATCTGCTGTACTAAACTGAAATATTAGTATATATATATATATATATATATATGTTATAACCTTGATACTTCATAGTTCTGTGAGAATTGTTTATATGTATATATATATATATATATATATGTATACATATATATATAATGTATATATATATATATACATATATATATATATGTGTGTGTGTATATATATATATATACATATATATATATATGTTATAACCTTGATACTTCATAGTTCTGTGAGAATTGTTTATATGTATATATATATATATATATATATATATATATATATATGTATACATATATATATATGTATATATATATATATATACACATATATATATATGTGTATATATATATATGATTTTGAACTGATGCTATATGTTTCAGAAGGAGAAAAAAAAAACAACAACAAAAAAGGAAGACTCAGGAGAGCAAAACATGCTCTGACTTCTCAGATTGACATTCTCATAAGAGGCACTTTGTTTTACCTGTAGTGCGTTGTAGTCTCTAGTGAAAGGCACCAGGAGCTCCCAGAGAGAAGAGAAGGCCATCAGTGAAGTGAACTCCAGGCGGTAGTTAGAGGCCATGTGTTCAAACAACATATTGAGTCCGTGGACAGCCAGGTTCTTCCTCTGAAACTCCTCATTCCCATCCAGAGCCACCGGCCGGGTCATGGACAGAGACACGTCCATCAGGACCACGGTAGGCATGTTGACTCAACTTATATAGATTACCAATAACACAGTGGAGTTAAAGCACCACCAGCGTGCTCCCACTGCAGGAGAGAGAAAGAAAACAAAGAGTAAGAGGAGAAGGTGGCTAACTTAGCTGTATGTGCAGTCTCTTGCTGTCTCTGGAGGACATGTTAACACATTCAACACATGCGATCAGATAACTATCCACTACAGTACTATACAGTCATTAATTAATATGATAACAACTTAATATATAGATATACGTGCCATTCAACGTTTCGCTCGCTATCCACTGTTTGTGTTGAAGTGTGCACCACTACTTCCGTCCGGGTGACAGCAGTGCACTTTAGAATAAATAGTTCCTACCACGTGATCTTTGGACATTTTTTATATCTCTGTGCTGAAAAACCTACACATAAAATCAACAGGGAAATTCACGAATTTCAACATGAAGTTTGATCTAAGAAGTCAGTCCGGACTTGTGGTTGTTGTTTTTAAACTAAATGATAATATGGTATACTATGATCAGCCATATCATTAAGACATCATGGACACCCTGACCGGTCTGCGGCTGCGTAGACCCATACCCAGCTAACTTTCTATGTGAACCAGCATTAAAGGGCCCATATTATAAAAAAGTGAGATTTCCATGTTTTTTTATTATAAAGCAGGCTTAAGTCCTATATAAATACTGTGAAAGTATCGAAACGCTCAATCCACAGGGAAATACACACAGCCCGTATTCAGAAACTCTGCATTTAAAACAAGCTGTCAGGATTTCTGTCCATTTGTGATTTCATGAATATACAATATTTAGACCCTTTTTCACAGATTTAATCGTAACATTCTAAATGTGTCCCAGTTTATCTCCTGGTTGCAGTGTATGTGTATGTCATCAGCTGACAGGAAGTACACATGGATCCAAGCTGTTGCCTAGCAACGCAATTCTGTTGCAATTTCGTCGCAATTCCGTCGAAATGCGCTAAAACGGAGCGTTTCAGACAGAGTATAAATACAGGCATATTCAGGCTGACAGTATGAGGAAAATAATTTTATTTTTTTTAACATTACAGCATGTAAACATGTTCTAGTAGAAACACAAAATACAAGTATGATCCTGAAAATGAGTTATCTACTGCCCTGAGCTATTTCACAAATTCTAACATATCATGTCAAATAAAGACTACAAAACAGTTAGAGTATAGTGTGTCGGAAAAAAGTCATAGTATAGTATGTTGAAAAAAAAGTCATTGGAGAGTATCCAGAAAAAAGTCATAGTATGTCGAAAAATTTCATGAAAAAAAGTCATAGAATAGTATGTTGAAAAATATCATTAAAAAAGTCATATTATAGTATGTTGAAAAATGTCATTAAAAAAAAGTCATATTATAGTATGTTGAAAATTTTCATGGAAAAAAAGTCATAGTATAGTATTGCGTAAAATTTCACCAAAAAAGTCATAGTATAGTATGTCGAAAAATGACATGAAAAAAAGTCATAGTATAGCATGGTGAAATTTTACGCCATACTATACATTGGCAGTCGATGTTTGTGAAGTGATGCAAATTCTTATGTCGTTCTTCTCTTCTTTTCTCCCCAGATGAGTGCAGAGTTTACGGACCAAAACTGAGGATTACAAGTTTCTTCACTCACTTCATCCACGTCTTCTACTGTATGAGTGTACTCAGAGAGGTCATTCTGGGTCATGTGTGCCGCATTATCAATAAAAAAAACAAATGTAATTAAAAATGTATGTTTTTTTTGTTCCATAACCCTCTCCTTGTACCTCTCCGAAATAATGGGAGGAGACAGTCTCAGACCCCCTTGTCCACCTCCCAAAGCCATGTGCACTTAGAGCTATTCTCTTTGTGTATTTGACCTCTTTAATGCACCACATAAGGTTTGAACTGACAGCCTCCAGTCTTCTATCACCCTGAGCCGTCTGATCTGTCATACTGCCCTGATGCTTCGTAGCATATCGGACTTATTCACTCTTGGTGTTGGACTTTTATGGCTTTTATGACTTTTATGACTTTTATGACTTTTATGGCATATTATACAATTATATTTTTACATGACTCTTTTGTGGCATACTATGACATTTTTAATGACATTTTTATGGAATACTATCATATTGTTTATGAAATGTTTAATGGCTTTTTTAAGACATACTATATAATATTTATTATGAAATTTTGCATGACACTTATGGCATACTATACTATGATATTTTTATATGACTCCTATACTACATTTGTTATGACATTTTAATGTCCGATTGTGTATTTTTAATTCATGTAGTGCATGTGTTGTACCCCAAAGATATGACCCCAAAACCATGATATGAACCGAACGGTGAATTTTGTGAACCGTTCCACCCCTATACTATACTATGATATTTTCATGAAATATTTGACACTTTGTGATATACTATCATATCATAATTTTTATGATATACTATATTTGGGTGATATTTTTATGACTATTTATGGTTTACCATACTATGATATTTTTAATTAAATTTTTCTGGCATACTATCCTATGATATTTTTTATGACATTTTTCTGGCATACAACACCATGACATTTCTTATGAGTTTCATGACATACTATGATATTTTTTTAATCACACTTTTATGACATACTATACTATGACTTTCTTATGACATATTTATGGCATACTATCCTATAATATTTTCTTAATGAAATTCTTATGTAATACTATACTATGATATTTTTATCACTCTTTTACGGCATACTATACTATGACGTTTTTAACGACATTTTATGGCATACTATATTATATTTTTGTGACACACTTTACTACAATATTTTTATGACTCTTTATGGTATACTGTAGTATGATATTTTTATGGCATACTATACTATGATATTTTTAATGAAATTTTTATGGCACACTGCTACAGGCCTTGTTATTTTTCTGTGTTGTTGCCAAGAATAGCATTGTGTTCCAGATCTCTAGTATCTCTATCACAGCTTTACAGCATTGCGTTTACTGGGGCTGGTCCACCTTGATGGGGATTTCCTCTGCCGGCATTGGTGCGGTGTCCCTGAAGCTTCTCCCTACTTCGTCCGGTGTCGTCTTCATTGCATGATTGTGATCAACTATGGACCATCATGCGATTGATTGTGATTAACTATGGACCATCATGCGAATAATTGTGATTAACTATGGACCATCATGCGATTAATCACGATTAAATATTTGAATCGATTGACAGCCCAAATTTTTATTATTTTCATATTATAATAATGATGCATTGGGTGTCTGATTTAGGATGTTCTGTGACTCTTGTTCTGTGTGACAAAAGACCCATGAGTTACCAGCACCACCTACAGGACAGAAAAGAGAGATACAAAACATAACCCTATGTAACAACCTGCACAAATAGCTGAGTTCACAATGTACTGTGAAGTATTTGCTTTATATTTCTTTATAAATGATTGTTTAAATAACAATATTGTTGTTTATATATTCAGTTATATTTTCGACTAATCTGATTACAACATTTTTTCACTTTTGGGCCCCATACAGGACAAGATATGTAGCCTTGAAAGTTTTTGGAGTAGTTTTATCAATTTTAATAAACTACAAAGCTTTTATATTAAATTCACCAAATATAATATACCATTTAGAGCTGCATTGTGTAATACATTATTATTATTTTTTAAGGAAGTTGAGATATATGAAAAAAGGTTTAAGTAACTGGACAAGAGCAGTTGGAAGAAATTTAAAAACTCTATTGTTCAATCTAGATGAAACATTAGTATTGAATAACAATATTGTTGTTTATATATTCAGTTATAATTTCAACTTATCTGATAACCTTTTACAACATTTTGTCACTTTTGGGCCCCATAAAGGAGAAGATATGTAGCCTAGAAAGCTTTTGGAGTACAATTGTATCAGTCTTAATAAACTGCTAAGGGCCAGCTATTATATTAAGTTCACCGATATACCATTTAGAGCTGCATGGTGTAATAGTTTATTATAATTTTTTAAGGAAGCTGAGATATTTGAAAAAAAGGTTAAAATAACTGGATAATTATTTTGAACAGTGCAGTACCACCAAAATAAGTTCACACATCAATAGTCTCCTCATAGTTGTACTACAACACTTAGTTTGGAAAAATATGCTTTTGCATAATTGTAGTGAATTTTTAATGAGAAAAATATTCAATACCTTCAGTATTGTAGTGTAGTACCATCAAAATTACTTCACACATCAATGATCTCCTCATGGTTGTACTACAACATTTATTTTGGAAAAAATATTATAATGCATAATTCTTTTGAATTTTGAATTTGAAAAATATTCAATAACTTCAGTATTATGCAGTGTAGTACCACCAAAATCACTTCACGCATCAACGGTCTCTTCCTGATTATACTTATTAAACTAATTAAGACATTTTGATGGCACTACACTTTATAAAAGTGAAGTTATTGAATATTTTTCCCATTAAAAATTCCCCCAAATTTTGCAAAAGCATATTTTTCCCAACTAAATGTTGTAGTACAACCATGAGGAGATCATTGATGTGTGAAGTTATTTTGGTGGTACTACACTGTATAATACTGAAGTTATTGAATATTTTTCTCTTTTTGGCGTTGCATTTTGTACAGTCTCTGACCACTCGTCTTTCAGCCAGCTGCTCATAGAGACCAATGTTATGTGTTGATTAAATGAGGTTGTAGCTCGTTGTCTACCTTACTACGGTTACAAAGAGCCCTTGTTTGTGTTTTAACAACGTTTCTGTTATGAGTTATTGATCCAGGAAGTTTGAATCTGTCAATATCTTTCCAACTTTACTGAAGTACATCATCTAGGGGGCAATGTGTGGACAGTCAGGAATGACTGGAGGAAGAAGTGCTCTATGAAGTAACTCGAGGGAACAAGATAATAAAAATGTTCTCCTAGGTCAGGGGTCAGCAACCTGAGGCTCCGGAGCCACACGCGGCTCTTCAGCTCCTCTCCAATGGCTCCCTGTGGAGTTTTTAAAATGGAAATGAATAACTGTTTTTTGTTTACATTTTCATTTTTATTTATCATTGTTGTAGGTCTATGGTACGATGGAGTATTAGGGCCACATTGAGGAAAAAAATAAATCTGAGATTACGAGAATAAAGTCATAATATTACGAGAAAAAAGTCAGAACTTAACGAGTAAAAAACGTTGTAATATTATGAGAATAAAGTCATAATATTATAAAGCAGTAATTTTAAATGTTATTTTCTTTTTTTTCTCGTAAAGTTATGACTTTATTCTCGTAATATTAAGACTTTATTCTTCTAATATTAGTATTTTATTCTTGTAATATTACGACTTTTTTCTCATAAAGTTATGACTTTATTCTCGTAAAGTTATGACTTTATTCTCCTAATATTACGACTTTTTTCTCGTAAAGTTATGACTTTATTCTTGTAATATGACTTTATTTTCGTAAATTTATGACTTTATTTTCGTAAAGTTATGACTTTATTTTCGTAAAGTTATGACTTTATTCTTGTAATATTACGACTTTTTTCTCGTAATATTACGACTTTTTTCTCATAAAGTTATGACTTTATTCTCCTAATATTATGACTTTATTCTCGTAAAGTTATGACTTTATTCTCCTAATATTACGACTTTTTTCTCGTAAAGTTATGACTTTATTCTTGTAATATGACTTTATTCTCGTAAAGTTATGACTTTATTTTCGTAAAGTTATGACTTTATTCTCATAATATTATGACTTTATTCTGTAAATCTCAGATGTGTTTTCCCTCAATGTGGCCCTAATACTCCGTAGAACATTGTCACTTTGTCCCTCACTGCATTAGATTATAAACTATAAACTGTGTTACCTTCATCACAATGATTAAATGATTAAATGATTAAATGTTTTTTGCGGCTCCAGACACATTTTATTATTTGTTTTGTGCCCACAATGTCTCTTTTGACAGTAAAGGTTTCTGACCCCTGGTCCAGATGTTTAAACACACAGAGGTTGATTTAAACCAAGCAGCGACACTTAAACCCGTTAGAAGCGCACGTTACTAACGTTACTAACGTTAATAACGTTAATATCAAGCTGCCGTTGGCTGCCGTTAGTTACCGTTAGTTACCGTTAGTTAGCTGTTCGGTTAACTTCTTCTATCTTTCTGTAAACGGAGTGATAAAACGTACCAGTTTATTGCTGAATGAGTCAAAGCGGACAACTTTCCATAAGTTAGACTAATAAATAAAAACATCTTTCAGTGTTACTCACGCAAACAAGTCAAATCGTGTTGTGATGTGTATCAGTAATTCCGTCCGGGTTGAAACCAGTGTATCTACAATAAGTAGTTCCTATGTGATACACATTTTAAATGCGAAATTTGCACATTCCTGTGCTGAAAAAGTTTGCACAAAAATCACCAAGGAACTAAACCATAATTTAAAATAAATAAATAATGCTATTGGCTTTATGCACATTATACATTTTGGGCTAGTTTGAAGTTCCAGTCCATATTGTTATGTTTCATTATATAATCAGTATTATTTCCAAGTGTCAATATTCATAAAACGATTTTATGCTAAAGTCATGCAATAATAATGGCATTAGATTAAAGCACCACTTTTATTTTGCATTAAAATACTACGGTAGGCTGATGATAAAGTGAGAGTGAGACAATGCACATAATCCTCTTAGAAGACTTCAGGTATTAGGTATTATACTGATCCATTGTGAAGACTTGTCCTGTGTCCTACATAACCCTGTAGCCATTGGCAACAGTTTGGACCTTTGTTTGTGCCGCAATAAGCAGCTGTGGAAATCTGCTTTTGGAGATTTGTTTTGCACCCTTGACTTTGCAAGACCTTAGTTCTGTGGTAAGTCTGCATCTGTAATTAAAATGCATTGTGTTGTTTAATCTCTTTGTGATTTATGTGGAACACCTAACCCTTTACCACAAGACATTTATTTTAGTTGGTATCCAGTTTTTCTTTCTATGTACATTTATATATTTGTTTATTGTGTTTGTCTGTCACTCATTTTGTGAGAAATCACCAACATGCAAATAAAGTAGTCACTGTTGTGCCACCTGCTGACTAAATGTAATTCTGTCTCTGATGCTTCTTTTTATTCACAATAGGCTGGGTTTTCCAAGGAGATGAGGATGACATGAATTGCACCATAGAAGTTTTAGATTCTGTCACCCCCATGATCTGCTGGGGAGAGAGCTGGACTTGTCCTCTACCGAAGCCCATTTATGCAGCTTAATTCTCCATAGCCAGTAGCATCACTGCTTTGGAGGAAAATGTATTGCACAAGAAGGAAGCGACTGCAGCTGAGCCGGGTCTTGTTTCTCCTCTCTGGGGTTTTTCTCTGTACCCTCTACCAGCTGACCATCAGTGCCAGACTGTACGAGCCTTTGCCAATGCCTCAGATTGGAGAGGATTTTGGAGAAGGTTCAACCCAGGGCGTTGAAGAGGCTACTGTAGAGACTCCGGGGCTGGAGGAACCTCTCACTGCAACACAAGAATTAGAGCTCACAGATCAAACAACGCCAGAGATGGCTGTGACACATCATACGGGTACAACTTCAGATTTTAAAGCAACCACTTCCACCGAGTCTCCACCATTACCAACCACAAACCGGACTATTGTGCACTGCATCTATGTGGCCCCTGAGCCTCCACTGGAGACATTCACACCGGCTCCGGTTCCTCCTGTGATCACCATCACTCCGGCTCCTCCTGTGATCACCATCACTCCAGCTTCTCCTGGTGAAGCTCCACATATGAAGGGTGAATACCCTGTAGACATTTTTTCTATTGAAGACCGTAGACAAGGCTGGGTGATCCTCCACATTTTTGGGATGATGTACATGTTCATTGCACTTGCAATTGTGTGTGATGAGTACTTTGTCCCTGCACTGGGGGTAATCACAGTCAAGTTAGCCATCTCTGAAGATGTAGCAGGAGCCACCTTCATGGCTGCCGGTGGTTCTGCTCCTGAGCTTTTCACAT
This sequence comes from Sebastes umbrosus, assembly GCF_015220745.1. Classification (NCBI taxonomy): domain Eukaryota; kingdom Metazoa; phylum Chordata; class Actinopteri; order Perciformes; family Sebastidae; genus Sebastes; species Sebastes umbrosus. The sequence goes on from NC_051272.1 coordinate 17,724,151, forward strand.
CCTTGATAGGAGTCTTTATCGCCCACAGCAACGTGGGTATTGGCACAATCGTTGGTTCAGCAGTCTTCAACATTTTGTTCGTGATTGGAATGTGTGCTTTGTTTTCACGGGAGGTACTTCATCTGACCTGGTGGCCACTTTTCAGAGATGTATCCTTCTACATAGTTGGCCTCATCTTACTCATCATCTTCTTCTTGGATAATGTCATAATGTGGTGGGAGAGCATGATGCTGGTGGGCTGTTACACTCTCTATGTGACTTTCATGAAGTTTAATGTGCAAATAGAGAAGACCTTCAAGTCCCTAATCATCAATAACAAGAACATTATCAGAATCATTGCAGTGGAAGAAGCTGAAAAGGTAAGCACTCCTGTGACAGAACGAGTGACACAATAATGAGTCTGTTATTAGGTATTTATATGACAGAGTGTGGAGAGTGTTTTCTCAAGTGTGGAAGAAACGCTGAAGAGTTACTAACAAACAGTTTGCAGGTATTGGCCCAAAGTTGTCTAAATGCTTATAAGCATACTAGCATACTTATTTGTGGCAGTGGTATGCGATTGAGAACAAAGCTATGGAGCTTTAAAGAACAATATGCTATTAAAGACAAATGCATATCTCTTCATGAGTTACAAATGTGCAGATTTTGTGATATTTTTAGTACATAAAAGATTAATATTCTCAAGTATGAAACTAGCCCTTTCACTCATGCATCATTTTGTTTCTTGTTCTGTTATATTCATCACAAGCAGTGTAGTTTATCACTGAAACAGAAAGTGACATTATGACTCATGACATCTCTGCTATCACCTGTGGGGCTATATGGGAAGTTTGCCAAAAGGGTGAAATGTTACTAGCAAAGGCCTTGGTTGAACCAAAGCTGATCAGCCACAGCAAAATAATCCTTTGTGGAGCTACGGCTTGTTACAAGCTGTAGCATCAACATATACTGTGTTCAACCCTGGTAAATGTGATTGAGGCTTAATTTACACAAGGTAAAGCTACAGTATTTGTGCTCACTCAGGGTATTTGTTGAGCTGGATATACTGGTGGAGCTGTGATCCTAGGGAGCAAATGTAATTATTTCATCTGTTGAAAATGCTATTTACATCATACATAATCCTACTATGGTGTTATATATATATATATATATATATATACCCCCAGAGTGTGCAATGTGTAAAATAGCAGTGAATAAGATAGTATACAGTTTACTGATATTTAAGGTCTACCTAAATGAAATGACATACTATACCAATGAATGGTACCAATGAATGATTATCACTGAAAAAAACATTGTTCCACGCAGACAAATGGGGCCGCTGAGGAGAATGCCCGACCTGCTCCAGAAGACAAGAATCGATTAAAGGTAAAAAAAAACAATAACCAAAAAAACAGTCCCTACGCTGCAAAAAGAAAGAGACAAAAAGCAACTTCCTCATAGACATGCAAATGTTATTCTACATCTTGTTGACCTACTGTCCTATTCATCATAACATCATGTAAACAAGCCTGCTTTTAAGTGCTGCAATGCACTTCTCAAGAAAAAGTACCTGACCTCCACTACTTACTACATGACTGTCTAACACTGATGTGTCACTGTCTGTTATTGTGAGTAGCTATCGTGACCTCAGCCATCTCTCTCCCCAGTTGAAGCCATCCCTTCAGCGAGGGGGAAGCTCGGCTTCTTTACACAACAGCACCATGAGAAACACCATCTTCCAACTTATGATCCACACTTTAGACCCTCTAGGAGAGGGTGAGTACCGCACCACCACACTGATCGCTCTAATGATTGATCATTGTCTGCCTTTAAACGAGCTCTTGTAATGAGTGTCTGTGGACTACTTCCTTCTCATAGTGAAATGGATTAGCAAAGCGTCCCGACTGAAGACAGCACTAAATCCAGATTGATACTAAGCAGATAAATACCTACCTCAGTCTATGGAGGGATCCATTTGTAGGCCCACAGTGAAATATGAAAAAGATTCCTAGGATACACATAGCTGTGGTGTTAGTCATTAGAAATATTGTTTTACACATAATAATCGTTAAATGATTATTAAACAATTTCTATTATGTGAAAGTCAAAACCAAAAAGTGTTAATATTTCTGTTAAATCAGTTACAAAAAAAGTGATCTAATCAGTTAACTTTGATTTGTTGTGGTGAAAGACTGGTCCTGTACAGCTTTCCCAGTGGTTTTCATGATATGTTAACGTTACTGTAGCTTCATAGTGCATCATGCTATGGTGAGCACACTATTCCCGAGGCAAGACCACGGTACACTCCACTACTCCAGCACATTCACAATAATCAGCTTTTGAATGATATAAAATATGAAATCTGGATCACAGCTATCAGCGCCTGTATCAACCTACTCCAAAGCAACATTACAAATATATACTTAACTTACCTAGATAATGATGTGCTGCATCGTAAAATACATAAATATTATTTTAATATATACATATGATAAATATGATTTTGTTAACCAAATATATCCATGCTATATGGGCAATATGAGCCCAGTTAAAAGGGCAAAAAGACAGTTAGAAATGCTATGTAATATCAAAATGGATGTTTTGATACTGTACACGGCATGGTTATCTACTCTATATCGACCTCTGGTATAAATTATGCTTGCTTGAGGTGGGCGTATTCAATCTGAGACATTGGGTCAAAATGAACAGCAAATTCTTGCATTCTTTAAAATATATATCTATATTTGTCCACGCTGTTTCTGCATTTCCAATGGAGAGAAAAAGTAAGATCCTGTCTTGTGTTATGTTGTGCCTCTTGTGCACTTCCTTTGATAAACTCACTCTTCTCATGACATTGCTCTATGCTGCAGAAAGGATTGTGATGCTGTTGTTGTTTTTGATGTTATGTCAAACTTGTGGATGATGTGACTGCTTATTTGACTTCCTGTGAAATTATTGTAGATATTATCACATGACTCAGTAACATCATCGCAGAATTATTCTAAGTTTGTTTTTGGTTGTTTGATTGTTCGTAGGGAAATTTAAGGATAAGGCTGAGACTCTGAATAATGTGGCTAAACGGACGGCAGAGAGCAAAACCAAAGGTAACATGGAAGGATGCTAAGGTCATCCACTCATCAGGCGCCTTTCATTAAGTTTTCCGACTCTGTTCATGAACAGAGTCTGAAAACTGCTCATCATCTGGGCTGCAAAAAACATTCAGCCAAAAATACTTCAGCGTGAGTCAAACAGGTTCTGTGACAACAGAAAGTACAGATGTCTATGATAATAATATAAGATAACTTAATTGCAACCAATGGAAAGATTTGTCTTTAGCACTATTTCATGCTGCTTCTCTGTATACTGTAGGTGGGTGACCAGAAGTTAAATATTAAGTGTTTACAGGGTAAATAAAGTACAAGAAATACATCAAATTGCATACAGGTAACAACATACAAAGGGTACTAAGGACTAGGTAAAGTGCCTGCAGTGCAAATCCATACACCTATGAAGACATTCAGTCCAGTTGCCATGATGATGACCTCATATATCATGTCCAAACAACACATTCACTGCATTTTCTCCATATGACCCCGTCCTAAAGGCTTATAAATGACATGGGAGTCTTTTAGATAGCTGAATGAGTAAGAGGCATCAGGGAAATGCACAAGATTTTTGGGATTCCTTTTCGCAGACGGCGGTGGAAGTAAAACTGAGCCGACCAAAGAGCCAGTGGCTGCCCCACCCCCAGAAGCTGAGAAGAAGGAGCAACCAGAGGACAAGAAGGTACACTCCAACCTTGTCCTGGTGGTTAACAAAAAGCCCAGAAGTCAGTCTTTGATAACTGTCTATGTAAGAGTCAATGTACGAAGCTACAACTTTTGCCAAAGGCCTCTTTAGGCTTTTATTTCTCTTCTGCTCCTACTGTTGTCTATCATGATTTCCTTCCCCAACAATTCAGGATGATGTGCCAGCAGGAGAGGATGGGTCAGGAGGCTCTGACGGTGATGAAGATGACAGCGATGAAGTAAGCGAAGAGTCAAGTGAAGAAGAAGAAGAGGAGGAGGAGGAGGAGGAGGAGGATGAAGAAGAAGAAGAGAAGGAGGAAGAAGATGAACCTTTGTCTCTAGAGTGGCCTGACACACAACGTAAACAAGCCACCTACCTCCTCCTGCTGCCCATAATCCTCCCTCTGTGGCTCACAGTTCCAGATGTTCGCAATCTGGTAAAGAAGCATCTCTCAGATCAGCTGTGGTATCTTAAATGCCTCGACACTGTGTTTTGCTATTACATCACTTACTTTTTGTCCAACAGAAATCCAGAAAATTCTTTGCGGTCACCTTCCTGGGCTCTATAGCGTGGATTGGTATTTTCTCCTACCTCATGGTGTGGTGGGCCCATCAGGTCAGTTACTGTAGGAAAGTTAAGAGATGGAATTTGAAATGCATTGCCTTGTTTCCTGATTGTGCACACGAGCATAAAGCATTGGTTCTTTTTTTAAAGGAACAGTGTGTAACATTTCAGGGGAATAGCAGTATTGGAATACAGTATTCACAACTAGGTTTTCATTAGTGTATAATCACCTGAAACTAAGAATCGTTGTGTTTTTGTTAGCTTAGAATGAGCCCTTCATATCTATAGGGAGCAGGTCCTCTTCGCGTAGTCCGACATGTTGCTTCGCCATGTTTCTACAGTAGCCCAGAATGCACAAACCAAACACTGGCTCTAGGGAAAGCCTTTCCTGTTTTTACGTTACCTGAAGGCCACCGTAGTTTTCGCCAGCCACCGTTGACTTTCGTTGCTCCCAAAGTAGTGTTATTATGGTGAGGATGGCCTCTAAGTTTTGCACTCGGTCACATTGCCACAGTCTTGGAAAGGGAGGAATGAGAGGAGCGGTACTCAGTTGGTTGCAATCTGCAATCACGCCACTAGATGCCACCAAATCAAACAAATCTACCTTTAATTCAGTTTAAATTAGTTTCAATAACTATTAAAAGTGAGGAGAAGATTGTCCATTTCATTGTCCAAGAAGTCCATTTCTGCAGCTTCTATCCACTCTGAGCTGTAGTTTTTTCCTTGTAGGTGGGAGAGACCATCGGCATCTCAGAGGAGATTATGGGCCTGACTATCCTGGCTGCAGGGACGTCCATCCCGGACCTCATTACCAGTGTGATAGTGGCACGTAAAGGCCTGGGGGACATGGCTGTGTCCAGCTCTGTGGGCAGTAACATCTTTGACATCACAGTGGGGTGAGTGCCGATATCCTGATGTGTCATGATTGAAAAAGAAATGCTAATGAACATTCAGTTGATACATTTTTCTGTGTTTCTCGCTCTGTCACTTTCAAAAGTCTTCCAGTGCCATGGCTCCTGTATGCATCCTTCCACGGTTTTGCTCCAGTGGCCGTCAGCAGCAACGGGCTCTTCTGTGCCATCGTGCTTCTCTTCATCATGCTCCTCTTTGTCATCATCTCTATTGCGTACTGCAAGTGGAAGATGAATAAGCTGCTGGGTTCCACCATGTTCCTGCTCTACTTTATCTTCCTGGTGCTAAGCGTGATGCTGGAGGATCGTATCATTGTCTGCCCCGTTTCCATCTGAACGTGTGAGCACGACCCGTCTCTACAGAAGATATTCTCTTCACTTGTGACCTGAAGCACAACTGTTAACCCATACATGAGCGGACCTCATGACCATGGGTCTGGGTATCTGTAGAAACTGTGCGGAAAGCTACTGTAGTTGCTCTGCATTGCTGCCAGTGACGTGTCACGTATGGCAGCAACAACACACATACTACAACATTTTCTAGAACTTGTTACATAATCACATTAAGTAACAATGGCAGCTTTTACAAACATAATTCGGTTACAACAGGAGATGCAGAACTATTGTCTAATATAGTGTAGTTCAGTGTTTCCCAACCCTTTTCCTTTAGGGACCCCTTTTCTATCTTTGTATTAACTGATGAGCCCTGACTAAGTGGTATACTTTATTGTTATTTCATATTATATTCAATGCATAACAATAACAGTACAGAACAACTGATAATCTGTACAATTAACCCAAATAGTGAACGCAATAACTGCAGGAAGTTTGTGTAAAATGAGCAATTTGGATGAATTTTGAGCAGATTATTTCCTGTGAATGAGATGAGTTTTTCTGTTGTTTTTAGGAACTTTAAACAGAATTCGCTTTATTTTTTTTAACAATCATTCATACTTAATAGGCTTCTTTTTTGACAAAGTCAGTGTCTCCCTGACACTTGGCCATTTTTCTATTAGCTCTTCGGTTTTTTTAATCTCGTACTTTTTCTAATTTTTAAGTTTATATCTTGAATAATAATCCAAACTTTAAAAATAACGATTTAAAAGTTGTCTTACACCCCTTAAAATCAAGAAGGCCTCGCGACCCCTCTTGAAGCTTTGGTGACCCCTAGTGGGGGTCGGGACCCCCAGGTTGGGAATCAGTGGTGTAGGTAAGTGTAAAAGAATGAACACTAACAGGGATATTAAAATTTTTTCACTGTTTACAAAACAGCATCTACAGAAAGTAATTAGAAATTTAGATTATGTGCACCTTTTGGAAATGTGAATTTTGTATAATATGTAAGTATACACTTGCGCCAACAATTGTTTTATAACATTCATTATAGAGAACCTGAGCTTGCTTGAACTCACTGTTCTTTCATGCACATCATTTTTTTTTATAAAAATGTCAGGTATAGCAATAGCAAAAAAAATAAATCAAACTTGACATCTGTAGAATAAACATGTTTATTCATAAATGAATGCAAACTATAGATCCAGCCAGGGAAGAAATTTGATTTCTTTTTTTTATATATATAAAAATCATACAAATTAGTATCTGTGTTACAAATGATAAATAATACTTCATAAACATTGTTTAAATTGACAAATTGTGTAAACAACATATACACATCATATGATGTTTTGGTCATCAGTGTTTTGTTTTTTTTGTCACAACTTACAAAGTGATTAAAATGCAAATGTACATGCTGTAGTTTTGGTGTTTATTCCAAGCGCACAGCCTCGTCTGATCCAGCATCGTATCATCATAATGTTATCGTGGTCCAGTAATAAGCTGTGAAGCTGCATCACACTACTACAACCAGAATCTAGGCAGGTTTTTGTCAGTTAAAAGTGAAAGACAATATTAACACAGTGAATCATCACACTCATTTTTGGAAGTGATTTTGAATTAGGGCAGGTCAGAGCTGTTGTCCTAACATAACACCTTTGACATTAACACATCTTTTATATGCTCAGTGCAAAGAAAACATGCACCATCATCTGTTCAAAGAGATTTAAAATGTCCTTTTTTTGCTCTGGATGTCACATTAAACAGTATACTGTTGTCCAAATGTCTAAAACTGACACCATAGAGTGAAGACCAAAAGGAAATATACAAAATACTAGAATCAAATACACTGTACATTTTTATATATGTGTCAATAAATTAATTCCTTTATCAAAAAAAAATTGTGTTGATTAAACCAACAGAAAACATTTATTTGCAGTTTTTATTCATCCGTTAGTTTGATTGTACTGTTTTTAAGGAAATCTATCCTTGGTGGTCCCATATAACACATCAATCTTCACATTAAAAAAGGTATTGCTTAAAAAAACTGTAAATAAATCATAGAAGTACTATTCCCTTTTGGGTTATTTTGGTACATTGTACAAAAAAAGGATAAACGAATAAACATTGTGCATATACATATAATTGAGTATTCCCTTCTTAATTCAGAAATAATATTATGTTTTATAATTTGATTTGATGTTGCCATCTAGTTTAGTGTATTCAGGCATATGAGCATGGCCGTGCTACATATACAGGGTGCAGATGAGGAGGAATTTCTTTGCTTTCATTAACTACATGTAATGGAAATATTAAACAGTGCAGTAAGTCCTGCAGCAGCCAAATAAAAAGTCACTCAAGCGTAGGCTGCTGGGCCACAGCGTTACGTAAACGGGAATGAATGGCAAGAGCTCATCTTGTCAAAGTGCTTTGTGAAAACACAAATGTCTAAAAGCAAGTACTTATTATACACACACTCAACAACAGTCTTAACAAGGTCACCAGGACCACTTATGGATGTCGACAACGTGATGATCATACACTAACTTTTACATACTTACTCACAGCTTCAACAGAAACAAAGTCATAAAATAGACTGTATAATAACTGTACAAACATTTTACTATAATTATACTGAAAATACAGTGGATTTTCTAAATATTTACAAACACAAGGCAGTCACTCCGCGCCTCTCAGCTCTAACAGTATACAAGAAACTCATGGCAGTTGCTTTACATTAAGTGTCATTTTCCCATTGTGCTTAAGAGCTCTGTGCTCCAGTCAGGTGAGCTGGTCCTGAGTCTGAGGAGCAGTCCAAAAAAAAAAAAAAACAGCAGCAGTGACCATGGTTGAAGGAAAAACATAACGGGACAGAAAAACAGAAGTAGTTTACAGACCGGGCTCCCCAAAAGTCCTCCTGCACTCCATGACCCCTGCTCCGGGGGGCCGGTCACAGTTGTGTGTCAGTTTAACCTGGTTGGGGGTGAGGCGGTCATATGCCAACTTGTACTCCCGGTCAAAAGCATCTGCAAAGAGGCAACAATGAGAATGTAATGTGTCAATGAAATGTATTCAATTCAATTCAATTTATTTTTATATAGCGTTAAATCATAACAGAAGTTATCTCGAGATGCTTTTCATATAGAGCAGGTCCAGACCGTACCCTATAATCTAGAGACCCAACAAGAGATCCCTCATGCGGATGCATTCTTATGCGACAATGGAAAGGAAAAACTCCCCTTTAACGAGTAGAAACCTTGGGCAGAACACGGCTTTGGGTCGGCAGCCATCTGCCTCAACCAGTTGGATATTTAATCCATTAGCCCGGCGTAGCATGTATTTGACAAAGCAAGAACATATCAGTTCTAGCTTCTGCATAAAGAAAAAGACGAGTCTACAGCCATGATGGTGGTTTTGTGAGGCTGCTGTGAGTTAAATGTTAACGTCAGCACGCTAACAGACTCACAAGGTTAATGCCAACATGCTGACATTGAGCAGGTATAATGTTTACCATGTTAACCATCTTAGTTTAGCATGTTAGCAGGCTAACATTTGCTAATTAAGCACTAAACACAAAGTACAACAGAAGTTGAGTGGCATTAGTTTTGCAGGTATTTGGTCTAAAAACCAAGTACAGGAAAACAAAATTATTTTTGATGTGTTGATGGCGCCAGATGAAAAGTCAGGGGATCACAAAAGTGATCACAATTCATCCTAAGTGGTACATACATGTCTAAATGTACTAAATTTTGTGCCAATCCATCTGGTAAATGTTAAGATATTTCACAGGATAAATGAAAACTTTGACCTGTTGGTGGCGTTAGAGGAAAAGTCAAGGGATCACCAAAGTCAGTAGAATTCATCCTCTGAGCACAATAGATAACTGCACCAAATTTCATGTCGATCCGTTTAACAGTTGTTGAGATATTATAGTCTGAACTAAAGTGGTGGACAAACAGCTAGCATGGCTAAAAACAGGATATCATGCTTTTGGACTTACTGATATTAATGTTGTTCTTTCCCAAAGCCACCAGAGCGAGGAACAATAAATCTCGGTAGAGGCTCCTTTTTGAGAGAGGGAAAAAAAACCAATTAGACTTTCCATTCATATGATCTTTCACACACGGCATTACGCTAAACTCTTCATCTCCTCACCTCTGTCTTTTAAAACCCAGCTCTGGCCCCAGCAGCTGGATGATCTGGCTCATCGGTTGATAGACATCACTCTTCTTAGTGCTCCTCACGAAACCCTGCAGTAGCTCCACAGTGAAGACCTGGCCTTCCTCACACAGCCCAGAGCGAACCAGGGAGTTTGCACCTGCAAAGAGCCGGAGATAAAAGTCACCCTGATCAAAGGCTCATTCATCTCCATCACTCAAAATCAATTCTGAAGGTAGAGCACTGATAAGGGCGGCGTGACTAATAAGAGTCATGAACTGAATTATGCATGCTTTACTTCATATGCATTATTTAATTTACATGTAAATTATACCTGACCTTGATCAAACTTGCCAGCAGAATCATTTTCTGAAAATAATTTCCCCTTTTGAAACACATTATACCTCAGTCGGTTAAAGTAAACACTTTAGTGACTTACAATGTGTGTTCCATAGGACATAGCAGGGTTGAACTCGGTCTTTGTGCAACTTCAGGTTGTCCCACATAATCCTCACAAGCACCTGCTTACTGTCCTCGGATGAAACGCTCTGGGGAGTCTGCAAGGGGTAAAACGGGAAGAACATTAATCCCTTACTCTGCATGTTACAGCCATTATGAGTAGAATTTGAATGTATTTATAAAAGTGTTTAGTTTTCATTTGTTAAAAAAAGAATGAGATGTTCCCAGTGAAAATGGGTCTATGTGCTGCTTTTCTGCATTGATCGATTTTATCTATTTGAAACTACCACTAGGAGTCACCAAAGTTGGATTTTCTGACTGATGACTTTGGAAAATACGCTCATTCGCTTTCTTGCCGAGAATTAGATGATATCAATAGATAGAAGATCAATACCTCTCTCTTGGACTGGCTTCATACAGATATGAGAGTGGTATCAATATTCACATCTAACTCATGGCAACAAAGTGAAATTTCCCAAAAATGTCCTTTAAAACAGAGTTGATAAAATGATGGTTGTATGGGTAACGGGTCAATGTACACACAACTGTATGTCAGTGAGCTTGACAGACACCTTCATGCATACCTGGTCTCCATGGCTACAGTGCTGGGAGGCCAGGATAAGAGCCGGCAGGTTGCTCGGCAGCTCCAGCCTTTTAAAGTACCACACGAGGTTCCAGAAGACGATGGGGTGTTGGTCGACAACGCTCGGGGAGGAGATGGCCTGGTCGCCCTCATTTACCAGCATGCTCTCCAGCTCCTTCCACAGAACCAGAGGGCTCAGGTAGGGCACCGTCACTGGAGTCGGGCCAGCACCCCCGCTGCTCTCCTGCGGGGGTGCTGCAGATGACTTAGCTGCACAGTCTGCCGCAGACATTTTGGCCTCGGGATTGAGAGTCGGCGACGTGACTTCCTCTGTAACAGGATTACTTTCCTTAGAAGACCTGAGGGGAGACACAGAGTGGATCTGTTTAAAGAGGATGGCACAGGAATGCAAGATTTTGTGTCTGAGTGTGTGTGTTCGTGCATGTGTGTCAGGGCTTTTGGAAAAAGTGCCAGACAGCTAGCCACTTTAAAAATAATCTAGCGCAAGAGATCAAAGACATTAAATCGCATTATCAGTGAATTCAGTGTGAAATGATGGAAGCACCTGATTAATTATTCAATGTGTAGTGTGTGCATACTGGTCTGTGCAAAGGGAGCATTTACCTGCTCTGTGGTCTCAGGTCTTTGATCTCCACATTGAGGAAAGGCAGGAAGGCTGTGCCGCAGAAGGGACAAGTGCTGTTGAGGTTGGAGTCATTTGCTGTCCAGCCAGCCATGATCTCCTCGTCATACACCAGACAGTCACACGTCTTACAGAGTGAACAGCTGGACATCAGCACCTACGACAAAAAGCAGCAGACAGAGTGTAACACTCATTCGTGATAGTCTGAGTCAGTCTACGGAGGAGTGATTTTATATAAGAGGAACTTACCTCTATGGTGTAATTGGGAGTGGGTTGAAAGCGGCTGGTGTCGGGGGAGGAATCTGGAGTGTGAGGGATTTTAGAAGGAAGTGCCAAACCACCTGGATGCCATGGAGGATTATACAATTAGACACACGAGAAAAGCCAAGATTTAGCTATACATATCTGGACTAAATACAGCACAAGTGGAAAAATTAAATGACGCAGCGACTCGAAAAAGTGTACAATCAGTGGACTTTTTTTTGCTGTTTTGCTGGTTTGGTGAATCTGTGTTTCACATCGATGTGTCTGGGAATGTGCATGCACGTGTGCGTGTTCACGTGTCTATGCTTAGCATAGGGCCTGTGGATGGGTGCAGAGCAGCCCACACACTGAATCAGCCCTCACGCCTGCTGGCCTAGTTTCGCACAGAACACCCGACACTCTCCATTACCGAGTCCTACTCTTACTCTAAATTTAGATCGCCAAGAAGTGTTTTGCTGGGAACCAACACAACGCTGCAGTTAAAACAGCAATTTAATGAGTATGCCTCTAAGACATGACCTTCTCACATAGGAGATGTTTTCATAAACACTGCCAACTTTAAATAAATGTGGATTGTGCTGTTCGTCTAACGCAATCATCTCAAGATTCCATATATCAAAATAAACTAAGAGCATTATTCCAACAATATTTGTTGTGTACACTGATTAAAGGATGTGCAACAAACCAGAGAAGGAGTTGTGTCTGAACACTCTGTTGGGGGTGCCGGGGCTGCCCAGGTTGGTGTGACCCACAGTTGGGCTCCTCCTGAGTCTGGAAACGCTGCCGCGCTGGGGGGAGGTGAAACCATCTGGGTCCAGACAGGAGTCATTATCAAGCAGCGACGAGCAGTCTGCCTCTCCTGAGGTCAGTGAGGACACACTAATCCGGTCACAGTTTGTATCCTGCAGGAGAGGAGGAGGAGAAAAATCATTGTGGATGTGATCAGCAAGTTATATTGGGTATATTAGTTCGGGGAAAATGCTGCACTACCAACCTGTGTTAATGAAGTCTGGGAAGACAGACGAGAGTAGAAGCGGCTGGCCTTCTCAGCCACGCCCTTCCCTGCTGATAAGAAGCTGCTCTTGAAGATGTCCAGAGTTGGGGTGAACATTGAGTCCATGGAGAATGATGAGGAGGAGGGAGTAGGTGAGGAGGGTGACACCAAGGAGGAAGGCCTCTCCCTGTCTTTGGTACAGACGCCCAGAGGAAGAGAAGGCGACGACCTCAGCCTCTCCTTGGATTTCACAGGCAGCGGGAGGTGCGTGTTGGAGCGGAGCAGGGCGGAGGGTCGCGGTGAGGCGTGAGGAGACGAGGCGGATCGAAACAAAGGGCTCGAGGGGCTCTGCAGGTCCATGCTGGGCGTGCGGCTGCTCAGAGGGCTGTTGCCATTGTGCATGTACATCTCAATCTCTTCAGCGAGGTCACGGCGGGCCGTGGGCGTGCCGCTGTTCTCTTCATCACACTCTTGTACCTCATCTGTCGCCATCAGTGACAGGGGATCAAACCCCATCTCGATACCTGTTCTCCTCACAGTCCCACCGCTGCAGCTGACACTCCTCTCTATGGACATCCCTGGCCTCTCCGCTGCACCGCTGCAGCTGAGACTCCTCTTCACCGGAGGTTTCTGTTTATCAGTCTCTGTCTCCTCTTCTTCTACCCCGTGCAGTCTGTCAGCAGCTAGGTGATGCTGCTTTGTTGAGCCAAGGTGAGGGACGGCGAGCCTAAGACTTCCTTGTCCACCACACAAGTCCAGAGATTTTGGCCTCTCTGACTTTGGCAGAACTCCACACAGAACGGTGTCACTAGATGGACTAGAAACCAGCCTGTTGCCATTCCCTGTGACAAAAACAAAACATTCAGCTCCCATACAGTAAGACTGAGATCTGTGGCTTTTATACACAATCATAATGGCTTCTTGATATTTTTCTATATAAATAAAACTTACCTGCACTGACATCTGTTGATTTGCAGTTTCTTGTAGACGGAGAGATGCTGCTGATTGGAACCTCAATCTCAGGTGCTGGAGATTTAAATAATACAAAAATTGTTAAAGAGGACCTATTACGCATTTGTGCTTTTTCCCTTTCCTTGGCACGCCCTCAAACAAAGCTAGTTAGAGCGGAGCTGGAGTGGAGCCTGAAAAGTTTGGGTCAGTTGACCAATCACAACAGAGTGGGCCAGCTGATCAATCAGAGTAGACTGGGCTTTTCGGGACAGAGGGTGAAAAGAGGTGCTGCAGGACCGCCAGTATGAGAAAAATAAAGCGTTTTTTGAACATTCAAGTATGAAAACATGTTCTACTAGAAACCCCAAATCTCAAATATTCACCTGAAAATGAGCACAATAGGTCCTCTTTAAGGAGATACAACAATAAATGATATTATTGTGCATTTAGCAAATTTGACAAAACCTCTAAAATCTCTTGCAACATTTGATTCATGCAAAATCTACATTTCATATAGAAAATCACTAGTTGCTGGAGTGATGCCATTTGTGCCAGCATAAAGCTATGCAGTGGGGTGAAGAAGGGTAAAACTGGCAACTGCACAGTTCCTTAAGGGACAGCTGTTCAATCTTAAAATAAGGCTGTCTTGGATTCTACCCCAAAAAATTAAGTCCACAATTAAGCCTCTGATGAAACGCCCACACCAATTAGGGAGGATTATTGATCATGAAAGCCGGAACAGAGATTGCGTCAGACACGGCGTGTTGTTATTAGCCTCAGAATTCAAGACAAATCCTGTCATGCAAACAATCACCTGCTTACATAACACATTCATCCATCAACAGAATGTGTTTCTCAAAAACATTTAAATATAACATCAAATGGACGGGCTGGAGAATACAGTACACCCACGCTGCCACATGATACCCCAGCTTTTAAAGACATAGCGTTCATTTTGCTGCCAGTAAACTGTGATTCACTCCTGCAGAAATGGTAGCAAAGTGTCAAAGATTAGGATGGAAGTTAATCCATAACTCACTGGACTGCCTCGGTCCTTTATCCTCCGCCGGCGGTGTGTTGTCACTATCTCTGCCGCACATCCGCTCCTCCTCTTTGGAGAGTGAATCGTAGCCTTGGTCTGACTGCCCACCTGAGAAAGATAAGAAGCTTTACTCTTCTGGAAAAACAGCTACAGTTATTTTGTTGTATTTTTCCACCTTGCTTAGTTTCCTCTCTCAGAAAGAGCTGAGTGAATAAAAAAACCCTGATATTTAGTCTCCGTGGATTACTTTATAAGTGACAACTGATCTGAGAGTTTTTCTTCAACAGAGCGCGGTGACGCTCCCAACAGCTTTACAGCACACAGCACTCCCAGAATAGAAAAGCAGGAGCAGCAGGAGAGGAATAGACTCTTTGAAAAACTTGCATCATATTCACAAGGTCAAACTGCAGGAAAAAGCACGAGCCGCCTCTACTGTGATTTATTTTATCCTCGCAGAGAAGTTCTGCTTTATTCAGTTGTTTTCCCACTGAGGGAGAAACATGAAACAAGTCGTGAGCCAGATTCAAGTCCATGATGTTGTTAGAGTGTAAGAGCTTTATCCTGCTGAAAGACCCACTGTAAGCCCAGTTGTCTCCACTGCCCCTTATCTACAGTAAATTAGTCATAATGAGGCAAAAGAAGAAACTGGAGTGTGGCCAAGGCAACTGATCCAAGGCTAACTTATATATTTTTACAAAAAGACAACAAATTCTTGCACGATGCTGTCTTTTCTCTTTTCTTTTATACTACATGGACATGACAATGTTTTGCCCACAAATGGTCCATGTGAAATATGTTTTCCATCTTTTAGTTCAGATTGTTACACATGACCTGCAAAGACTTTATGTATGTGCATGTGCCTCCTGATTGCCTAGTTTACATTTTCCCAATGTCTTTTTAATGCCATTGAAATGTAATTAGCCATTTTATCATGTATTTTTTTTTTATAATTTTAAAATATTAAAGAGGACGTATTGTCATTATGTTTAGGTGCACTATTTGACTAAGCGGTTCTATGGTGTAATGGTTAGCACTCTGGACTCTGAATCCAGCGATCCGAGTTCAAATCTCGGTAGGACCTGAATTTTCATAATCATAAAGCAAATACCATTATAATGATAATAAGTTAAATAACTTAATAATAAGTTAGTGTGAAGTATAAAACTAGCGTCTTTTCTAACTTTAGGGGCGGCTGTGGCTCAGAGGGTAGAGCAGTTTGTCCCTCAATCAGAAGGTCAGTGGTCGATCCCCGGCTGCTCCAGGTTACTTTATCATGTTGTTTTTTTATAATTTAAAATATTAAAGAGGACGTATTGTGCTTATTTTCACCTGCACGTTTTGGGTTTCTATTTGTTCAAGCGGTTCTATGGTGTAATGGTTAGCACTCTGGACTCTGAATCCAGCGATCCGAGTTCAAATCTCGGTAGGACCTGAATTTTCATGATCATAAAGCAAATACCAATATAATGATATTTAGCAAACTTTAGGGTAGAGCAGTTCGTTCACCAATCGGAAGGTCGGTGGTTCGATCCCCGGCTGCTCCAGGTCACATGTTGATGTGACCCTGAGCAAGACACTTAACCTCAAATTGCTCCTGAAGGCATAGTCATCAGAGTGTGAATGAGTATTTAGATTAGATCCTGATTGGCAAAGTTGGCACCTTAATAACCTCTGCCGTCAGTGTATGAATGTGTGTGTGAATGGGTGAATACTGACATGTAATGTAAAGCGCTTTGAGTGGTCGGAAGACTAGAAAAGCGCTATATACAGTAAATGCAAGTCCATTTACCATTTACTAGAACATGTTTACATGCTTTAATGTTAAAAAAAAACGCTTTATTTTTCTCACGCACCACCTTTCACCCTCTGTCTGAAACGCTCTGTTTGAGCTCTTTAACTTGATGATGTTATTTACGTATTCATTTATACTTTTGACTGTTCAGATGAGCTGGTGTAACATTTGTCCCTTCTTCGACTCAATATTTATAGGTGACACGGTTTAGAAGAATTTCTTGGTACTGGAGAAATGTGTTTCTTTCTGTGGGTGTCAGGTGATCGACAGAAAACAGAATGTGCAATGACATCAAAACAATTTATTTGAGTAGCGCATTTAAGTAGTTAAAATGCTAAATTAAGGTTTATGAATCACGTGGTTTGGCTACTGAAATATGAATTAAATCAAATCAAATTAAAATGAAATTTTTCCAGAGTGAAGCTGAGACAAGAGGAGCAGATGTGACACAATTAAAGGATGAGAGTGAAATAGCTCGAAGAAGAAAGGAGCAGATCTGTGTTTTCCTACCTGTACTAAATCCATCATCACTGGAGTCCATTTTGGTGAAGTCGGTGTCGATGGAAGCGCGCTCCGCCGAGTCATTGGCACTGTCCAAACTGCCATGACTGACTGTGTCAAGATCACTGCCGTCTGAAGGGAGATAACAGAAAAGGGAGAGGATGATTAAAACAAATGAGTACCAACAGGATTATGAGACCAGCTGGTGTAAGAGCTCTGTGTAAACAATCACTGAATAGTGCTGTAATCGTTATCATACACTGCAATATGCAGGAATGCTTTGAATGCCCCGTCGCTGTCATCATGACTGAACAACATAAAGGCATGCCAGAGTGCAAAAAGAGAATCAAGGTTTCACTTTGCTGTTGAATTTTAACTCAAAGGAAACCAAGATGAGGGTTGAATGAATCACATTAAATTACATATTTTCAGTTCAGCAATTGTAAATTCACGAAGATTTATTCACTGGAATAACTAAAAGGACATGCTATTCAACATGATCACATTACCATTTGGGGAATTTTGTATAAAATCCTCTTTGTGAAGTGAATGAAATCAAAATAAAAAAACAAAAACATGGTTACAGTTTAGGGTGTAAAGCATGATGTTTTCTTTAGAGCCCCTCACACAACATGTCATTATGGTAATGACAGTCTAACTGGGCTGTTGTGGGAATTAGGGACTGACATCAAGAGCAACCTGTGTGCTGTGACTGCTGGGGAGGAAAACCTCTTCACTCTGTTTAATTAGTGTCATTAAAGAAATGCGGGTTGGGAACGAGATGCACTGGAGGAGGCGGGAGTTTGGATGATCCTTCATATGAGACCAGGAAAGAAGCCTTGAAGAAGCAACCGCACTCATTTACATGTTTATTCATTTAGAACTACAGGAAGTACAAAAAATCACATACTTTCAGTTTCTCATTTACTCGATTGAAAAGTTATTACCACTGAACTTAATGCAATCTCAAACAACTTAAGACCTGATTAGTCTTGTATATAAAACAACGACAGCTGGTGTTTGTTTAAGTATTTGCAGGCAGTCGGTGTGGGAGTGCGTGATATACTGTGTGTCAGTTGTCATAACGACACTGGACAATATGCTTAAAAATATGTTATGGCTGATAAATCGCAGGGATTTTATTTGTTTGTGTGTTTTCATTTCTGGCTGTAATCTTTGTGATATATGACTTCATATCTAACTTTCTGTGTATTTCCAAAAACTTGAGTGATGACTGTGGGGAGTATATTTCACCAGGTATTTGCAGAAGTATTGCTAATAAAATTAAAAATTATCAGCCGAAATTAATAAGGAAATTAGGGGGTGCCAGATATCAGTAAAAAAATATAAATAAATCAATAAATAATAATAATAATAATAATAATAATATATATAAATATATATATATATATATATATAAATGATCTCTACGTGAGTTTAAGAATTTCTTTGGTCGAGGACGGCCCTAATTCTCACCTGAAAGCTGAGGATCTCTGTGCGGTGTCCGCTGTTTTCTCCCTGCTTGCTTGAACTGGAGCACACCCAGGACCACGTTCCTCAGCTTTCCCCACAAGAAGTAGCCTCCTCTGGTGGTGGAGGGCCAGGTGCTCTCCAACACCGCCTAGAGCAATGAACATGTACAGTATATGTGGTTAACCATTTAAACTAGACTTTTCTGAGTCAGATTAGCTTCTTTATTGCTTCCTTGTGTGTTTGTACCGTACATACGAAGATCACACACCTTATTGTAGTACCCATAGGTGATGGCGTTGGGTTGAACTCCAGCTTTCTTCATCTCAAACAACACCCTGACAGCGAGGACTGGCTGGCTGTACTGCCCACACAGCTGCAGCAACACGCGGTAACACACCTTGGACAGAAAACACCAAGATTTAAAATCTACACTACTAAATATGTATATGGCTGTCTGTACGGCTGTCTAGCAGTTTCCCACCTCATCTGGAGCCTGCAGCTTCTTGTCCTGCATCTTCATCAGCACATCATAAGCGGTACGCAGAGCCCGCACCTTTGAGTGGCAGGTGTCAACAAACCCCGGCAGGCAGATGAACCAGAGGCCATAGCAGTGGCGCAGCAGACACTTGGACCACATCTGAGGCATAGATGAATAGGTTTTGGCCATCCTTTGAGCTGATTTGATCTCCTGAGATAAAAAAAAAAAAGATCACACATAGAGATCATTTACCATCCTCCAGCAACCAGATTTGCATTTTGCATTCACATTTATACCCGTATCCTTCATTATGTAGAATGAATGCAGCAGTAAAATAAGCTTAACTTCTTAAATTGCAAACATAAAAAGGCTCAAATAAGGATCAGATCTGACGATAAATTTAACATGTTTATCTATAATTATATGGATTCACAATAGAAAATGCTAGTAAAAGACATAGACAGTCTACTTTCTAGGAAAACTCACTACTCGTACGGCTGACCTGTTTAGAGCGCCTAAAGATGGCCGTAGGGCTGGCTGGGCTGCTGTGGCGTGAGGTCATGCCTGCTGATGGAGGATTTGGTCCCTCCAGCGGCTCCAGGAGCTCAGCATTCAGCACAGGGAACCCAGAGTAGCTGCAGAAAGACATATATTCACTCATATTATACACACAAACTGAAATAGACATCAATCCCACATAAACACTGGCAAGCCAAGTGACATGCACAATAGTTTGGCTCCGACACCGTGGAAGCTTGAGCACTGACATAAGAATCCAAAAGCAATGTGTTCCACCTCGAAATAATCACAAAGCCCTAAAGCGTTGACAAATTCTTCAACAACGGAGGCAATTTAGGCTGTGTCTCTCCTTCGAGAGCTGCAGCGTGTGCACTCAGCGTCGGCGAGAAGTGCTCTTTAAGTGTGTGTCTGTGTAAGACAGTGTAAAAGAAAGAAAAGCAGCCTTGTTTCTATCGTTAAGACATTGATCTGCAGTGTGGTACCTATAGCACAGAGGATGCTCTTCTCCCTGTGGTAGTGGAGGCAGCTCTGGGGGGTTGATATAGACCGTGTGCTCACTGCGGTGGGATTCATCCAGTTCGATCAGTCTGGTTTCCTCTGGCCGCTCAATGTCCATCTGGTTTTCAAGAGAGAAACACATTTGTCATTATTCTTCCCTCTGTTCTTTCATCTTATCTTTGCTATAAAAATACATCTATAGATGCTAATGCTGCCTGGGGGCTTATGGACATCTGATACTATACGAGCCCTCAGATCAGATCAGATATGAGGGTCAGTGAAGACAAACAGATGTCAGTAATGAGTCCTTCTACATCATAAATATGGCCCGTGTCCCCACTCCATTGATCTAAAGGGCACAGCCAAGGCAGTGGGCTTGATCCTACGACTCCCCCAAGACTAAATGAATCCAGGCTGCAGTGACCTGGACGAAATGGATGCTCTAGGGACATGAAACAATTAAACTGTACCGCTTTGGCAGCAGTGCTTGATACTAAACTGCCACATTTCCTTCAGCTCAGAACTGGCTGACTGATCTGTTGTATGGAGAAATGTGTGCAAAGCTCCACCGCCTTCCTGCCCGTCTGAGAACAACAGCAGTAGCACTCCTTTGTGTTGCATGGCAAGGTAAAGCCATGCTCTCTTTTAGGAGAAAATCACTACTGAATAGCTGTCTGGGAGATCATAAAAAGCCTGCTACGCTGATGTGCATTCACTTGGCTTATCTGAATCGATTACCAGCTTATCTCGGACATGAGCTTCACAAAAACGCTAATATTATGGCAGCGGCTGAAGAGCTCCCCAGTGCCACTGCGTTACAGGGTTTGTTCCACTCAGTCGAGTGGATGATTCAGTCAACTAACTCTCGCTGACCTATTTGCCCCTGCTTCGATTCTGCTCAGTGTTTCTCCGCTTGTTGCCCTTCCTCTTACACCCAAGAGGTCTTTCTCAATCACGCACTCTTTGTCAACATCAGCAGCATTGACGTTGAATGAATCAATGCTTCCACTTCTCAATAATATAACCGCAGTGACCACACATACAGGAGCTCCCACTGTTCATGCAGGATGTAAATGTATGTGACTTCCTGATTGCACAAGTTTGCAAGCACGGAGAGTTTGTTTTTGGAGGAGAGGGCGATGTTTTGTCATTTTTGTGTGTTGCAAAACATGTGTAGGCAGGTTGTGTTAATAAAAGCTGTCAAATCGCCAAATGACTAACCCTCTCATTGTGTGAATGAGCACGACTAGCCCACATCCTGTGGGACTTAAGCAACAAAACTCACAACGAGGGCTGTCAATTGATTAAAATATTTAATTGCATGATTGTCTACGATTAATTGCGATTAATCACAAATTAAATGCACATTTTTTATCTGTTCAAAATGTACCTTAAAGGGAGATTTTTCAAGTATTTAATACTCTTATCAACATGGAAGTGGGCAAATATTCTGGCTTTATGCGAATGCATGTATATATTTATTATTGTAAATCAATTAACAACACAAAACAATGACAAATATTGTCCAGAAACCCTCACAGGTACTGCATTTAGCATTCAAAATATGCTCAAATCATAACATGGCAAACTCAAGCCCAACAGGCAACAATAGCTGTCAGTGTGTCAGTGTGCTGACTTGACTATGACTTGCCCCAAACTGCATGTGATTATCATAAAGTGGGCACGTCTGTAAAGGGGAGACTCGTGGGTACAGTTGGACCTATTTTCATTCAGATATCTTGCAAGTCTGAGATCAAGGGACCCCTTTGAAAAAGTCCATGACAGTTTTTCTTTGCCAAAATTTAGCACAAGTTTGGAGCGTTATTTTTCATTTCCCTCTAGCTTTAAAACTGAGCCCGCTACAGCCTCTGAAAGATCGATTGCGTTATAGAAATTAGTGGCATTAAAACAAATTTGTGTAAACACATTATTATAACTTTGACAGCCCTACTCATTTTCTAATTTCTCAACAAGTAAGGATTGTCCCCTATGTCTTTGTCGTCCTCTCTCATTCTTCTATATTTCAGAGAGACTTTTGGAGTCAGGATAGTGCACAGTCATCTCAGCGAGAGGCAAGCACAAATAATTAATCTCACTGTCTCAGCGTCACCTCGGAGTCTCTAACAGAGTCCTGCATAACCTCTTTGTGTGGTTCATTTTAATGGCACCTGGTTCAATAATGCAGATTGCTGACACACACACTGACAGCTAATGCACATCCTCAAATCCAAAACCTCTCTTGCACTTTTAGCTCCACTCCCTTTCCTCCTTCACTTTGATATATTCAGTACAGACGAACAAAACACTGAGCTGAGTCACGCACTAAGAACAATGGAAAACACTTCACTTGGGTTCATAATGGATTCTACTACAGCTAAAAAGTGGAAAAGAGTTTAAAAAAACCCATTAACCCTCACAAACATAACAGGTTTAAACTACAACACCAGTTTTGGTTGCTTACCTTGCCTCCAGTGGTGAATAGCTACCAGGCAGCAGCCATGATGACAAACAGAGCAGCAGAAAAGACAAAAGGCAGAAAATCAGAGAAGAAAAAGAGGACAGCAAGAGATATACTAAAAAAAGAAGACAGAAAATCACTTTTAAAAGGACTGAAAGAACAGGGGACATTATAGATGAGAAAAGCTTGGCGCTGATGTTAATAAGTGTCTCAGGGGAGGCGGTGGAGCGTTAATCACTATGTTTACTCCTATTAGTCATTGTTATTTGCTTATTAGTTCCTTCAAATTAAACCCAAGACCTTAATAAAACATGTTAATTGAGAGGACAGCATGTTATTAAACTTCTAAATGCCTCAGCTTTGTTTTAATCTGCAAGCAGGTGGAGACCAGACTAAATATTGTTATTGGAGCATTTGTTCCTACACAGCAGAATGATGCAGTTCTACTGATGAATTGTCCCTGACACAGAAAATCCATAATAGAGATTCACTGCAAAGCTCACCTTATCAACACACTCATCAAAGAAAGCCAGGCTGGCGTCTTTATCACTGACAAAGGAGCACTCCTCTATGAAGCGGCTGAACATTTGAGTCTTGGCCATGACGGAGTAGAATCTCTGGTGGGAGCGGTCTCTGCTCTTTATGAAGCCTGTGAAAGAAAACACATTATGTAAAATCAAACATGACAAGTGGTCATTAATATACGATTAGAAAACTGGACATTCACTTATCAAGCTGTTTCAGAGCGTCTGCGGGGTCAACATGCGGACTCAACCAACATTTACAGGAAATTAATAATGTGGTATGAAACTATTTGTTCCCCGCTGCTCCGCTTGCATAAGAGCACACAGATGTGCGGGGACATTGTGTGGTTAATCATAGCGGTTTCCCTGATTTGTCATCCAACCCTAATTTCCGCTGAGGCTTAAGCTAAATCGCCTGAGTCATTACAGCAATGATTTAGGCCGAATTTTGATGCAGCAGCACTCACACCATAACTCCTTGACCTACTACAGCACTGAATCACATATAGGCACGGCAACAATAGCTTGTCAGCGTGTTTTTGTGACTGCACGCAGTATAACATTGCAGACTGAAGTGTACCTTGGATGTCGAAGAGGGAGCTGGCATCGGTGGTCTTCTCAGAGGGGGCTTGGGTGATGGGCAGCAGGTAGGAGCGGTAGCCTCGTAGGATGGCCGCCATGAAGCTCAGGAAGGCCTCCTGGATCTCCAGCTCCAGAGTGTGGAGACTCTTCCCACCGTTGAGCTCGCTGTCAGTTACCGTGTGCTCCATGTGCACATCTTCACGGTTCAGCTGACCACCTGAGAGCACACAACAGTAGATTAAGCAAAAAAACAACTTGGCAACAAATAATTGTTTATTAGAAACCACACAATTACAGCACAGATTGAGCTTTCACAAAATATTGAGAGTAGGACAAGAAAAATGAGTTGTTTTTCTATTTAACCAGCACTCAGCTCTGACTATACCAGCCTCAGGTCTACATTAGCTAACCAAATAACACCTATTTCTAAAACACAGAAAGCTGAAATCATTTTTGTATTAATTTCTGTTTTTTTGTTATTGTATGTTTCAGTATCACTGGCCAACATTACATCATTATAATTTCAGTTCAGCCAAAATGGAGTGTGAAAACACCAAAGGTAGCCTAAATGTTAATCTGTCGCAGCCAAAGAGCTCCTTTCTAGTCTGGGATTCATTTTGCATCGATGTTTAACCGTCACAAAGAAAAAAAAAACCATGGTAAGAGGCAGATATTTCTGATTTCACTGTAGACAGACCATAATAAACCCTAATACATTCAGCTACCTGATATGCTGAAATTTGAGTAAAGGACAAAAGCAATTCTGGGAATCACTGTAAATGATGAATCTAAGTAGATGAGGCAGGTTGAGCAGGAGTGGATAAAGACTATCCTACACTTCATATCTCCTGGGATACACTTAACATCATTAGTTTTGGTTTCATATAACAGTGTAAGCATCCAATGAGTTTGTTCCTGTAAAACTGACTGTACAGGCTGACTCAACAGACTCAAGTAGCGAGCATTTATTATTCATGAAACCACAGATAAAATGACACAGCATCAGACTGGACTCACCCTCAGTGAGCTGCTGATGGAGCTTATTCAGGGTATTCAGAAGATGTTTACAGGCTCTCCTGGGCAGGATTTTCCACGTTAAAGCCTTCTTGTCGTCTTTTCTGAAAGCACACCATATGGTTTTCTTTATATGGGAGGACAGTCAAGAAATATTGCAAAAGGAAGGAGACGGAGTCACTGACATCAGCACTGACAATTTAATCTCTCTAGCTTTTGAATTGATGTGAGAAGCCAATGGTTAGCCTATGTGTACATTAATAATATTTCACATTCCAGCTCGTATCATTGCATAAGAGGCTCTCACTGACAGATACAGATAACCTTGGGAAGAATTTTCACCATCAGACCTATAAAAACCTAAACCGTGAGAAGATGATTTTTGGCTGACTGTCTTAGAGTTGAAGGTTGCCATCTATTACAAAGCGGTTGCAGTTAGAGGTCACTTACTGGGAGATCGTGTTGGTGTCCAGATCCACACAGCTGATGTCAGCCGGGGGCACATAGAGGTCAAAGTATCGGGAGTCCACACCCACTATGAAAGGACACGGTGCACTGAGCACACCGGCCAGAGCCAGCGGGCACAAAGGGATGTAGGGGCACGGCCAGTGGAAGGGGAAGATCATCTGAAAGGGAGGATCAATATATCACAATACGATCGATACATATACTACATAGATAGAGTTCATTTAAACAGCAAACTAGTAATATTTCTTATTTAGTCATCTTTTTTTCAGAACTTCATGTGCATATTTCTTTGAAGAGCGCTTTTCAGAGGTAATTGTTGTCGAACATCCATAATACCAAAGGGTCCTCTTTGATGTGATTATGGGTTCATTGACGCCGCAGCTCTGCCTCTTACATCATCCGCCATTGTAGCTATAATCACATTAAAGACCACCCTCTTTAGTGGTATTACCAGGAAAAGTGTAAAGGAAAAAAAAGAACAAAAGACTTACAGACACAAGGGCTTCTGTAACACTGGTGAGCACAGCTGGACGCAGGGAATGAACCAGGATCTTGTGCTCTGTGACTGCCAGCACCAGCAGAGTGGCTGCGTTCTTCGGGCCCAGATTCAGTAGCAATGTGGAGAGGCTCCCACCGCTAGACAGGCAAATGAAAAAAAATGTTTCCAGATCAAGACTCAGGTAAATATAGTATGTCTTCATGCTATAATGTGACATTTTTACTGATGTTTCTCTACCTGAGAGGCAGTGGAGAGGACACGGGTTGGCTGAGTATCAGGCTGTCATGTGGAGACAGCTGTGGAAGACAGAGCGTTAGAGCGTCAGTGGGAAGAGGATTTAGCTCGTGACTACGGCATGTTCAAAGACATTCACGTCAAACCAAAATGAAGTCATTAGTTCGTTTATCAAATTTCTCATTTTCAGCTCACCTGCACTAGGATGCGTGGTCTCTGAATGGAGGGGAATGGCACATTTTGCATGAAGTGAGAGATGTGCCTGTGAGTGAAAAAAATAATCACTTAATAAAGCATGTAAGGACGAGACCGGAAACGTGATAAGACTTCAACAAAGAGAATGAATGTGTAAAACATTGCTCACTTTTCAATAGGCAGGGCATGTGGTCCAGAGATGGAGTATCGGTAGAGGAATGTGAGAAAGCTCCTGAAGGACTGGAAGAAGGGCCAGTGGGAGAGCAGACAGATGCTCTTGTTGCTGTAAACACTCCTGGTCCCGTCAGGTCCGAGATCAACACTTGGCAGGCCGAGCTGTGAGCGCTGACGCTCTGACAGGTCCTCCTCTGAGTAAGGCTCATAGAACTGGATGGCTGCTCCGTACACCTGCAAGCAAAAAGATCACAATGTAAGTGTTATGATCCGCATAAAGAATATTGAACACATGCACAAGTACACAAACAAAAAGACTTGTTAACATCCTGATGCAAACTTTACAAAGACACAAACCACAGTAGTCAGAGGTCCTTTGAAAGATGTTATTCAGGTAAACTGTTGTGGCGGCTCCACTAGAGAATTTTCATCATAATAAATCAGCTAAATCACATTCAGTCCTTTGAAGCTGTTCCTCCCAAATAAATAAACAGATCATTCCAGGCATGAAGTACCAGGAGACTAGTCTGAAGAGGACTGGAGGTCGCAGGGAAGAAAGAGTGAGCACTGAGGCATTCAGCATTTAAAACTTAAGCACCGGCCCAAGTGGTGCATGAGCTATCCATTATTCAAAAGATGAGCTGCAAAAAAAATCTTTTATGCTGCATTGCTTTCAAAGACTTAGAGCCTTTTTTAGTATTCCAAACGCAGCCTTTAGACCATTTTTGATTCCAGTCGGAGTTTAGACATTGATTAAGATTGTCTGGTAATTCTTCGAAAAACTACTGCAGTTCATCAACAAACTAGTCCATAAGGGATACTATTGCACAGAGAGAGATAGAGGAGGGGAGATGAAGATGGAGAGGCTGGCTGAAATGAAGCAATTAAGGGAGAATTTATGTATTTAAGGGTAGAAAACCGATGCCGACTTTGGGGGAACTACCTAATTAATGATGATGTAAATGAATCATAGCGGGACTCTGAACTCTGGTTTCCTCGGCAAAATCAGTACACGTTTGCAGGTTTCTGTGTGTTTTGCAAAGGCACAAAAGTGATTATGAAAGATTATGAGAAAGGGAACATGGTTATTGGTAATGTAAGGTAATATAAATATTACCTTTTCTCCAGAGGCACCAGTCAGCACAAATGTGGAAAATACAGGCAGGGAGTGTTTGGTGTGTGCTGGCCAGCACTCGACCGTTGCCCCCATGGGCAGGCAGAACATAGGCACTGACTCAGGCAGTGGGAAGGACTCATAGTCCTCTTTGGGGTACCTACACAGCAGACCTGGACACAAATACACACATCACAGTCAAACACATAACTCCCTTAAAGTACTTGAATAAAACTGACATTTCATCAATCAATTCCACTTTACCTGCTTTGTATGCGATTGTGTTCGCTTTAGCCAGAGACTTCTTATAACAAAGGTAGACTGAGGATCCCCACTGGAATAAGAGATAAGACATCACAGATCAATCAAAACCTGCATTATTCATACAGACACTAGAGATATATCTGTGATCTCAGAGCTCTGTCCCACCATGCTGCTGTTGAGGTTCTTGTCCACCTTGCAGAAGGTGTGAGGGGGCGTCTCCCCCTTGCCGGGGATGATGATGCAGACATCAGTGACGGCCAGTGACGTGTGCGGCTGGCTCTTCGCCGCGCGGCGGTAGGTGATGTAGATGCGTTGGGATGACGAGCTGCTGATGTTGGCAGGGCGACCTGAGGGCGTGGTCTGGACGAGGTGACATCCAGGTTTCAGTTTCTCTTTCCACTCATACAGAACCCTGAAATACAAGGCAGTGACCTTTTTATATGATCCTTTTGAAACGAGACATTCTTTGATAATGTATTCATTGAAGAGAAGTCAGACTAGAGGATGTGTTTAAAAGCAGATTATAGTGACCCAGTGGCAGAGAAGTGATTAGTGGTGCTGGGTGAGTAAAGGGGTCAGCGGTGAGGATTACTGCTTACCCAAGATCTGTCAGTGGAGGCTTATCTCTGCCTCGCTTGAAGCACAAGAATATCTGCGGGCCCCTGAGGCTGGCTCCGTTGAGCTCTGCAGAGAGGCCTGAGGGGGTGCTTTCAACGCAGGTGAAACCCAGAGGTACTTCTTCACCCAGGGAGCGTATCACCACAGCTACGTCGGTGATGGGGGCTTTGGGTTTCACAGACTTGGGGCCGGCGTCGTCAAAATGGAGCTCCTCCTCCAGAGGCTTGGACGAGTCGGTGAGGCCGGCAACCACAAAGTAGTCGGCTACACGAGGCCCTTTATCCTCCATCATTTCCCATTCCTAAAAAATAGAGAAGAGGAGAGAATTCATCCATTATGCATTTTAATCATGTTGCTAGCTGCTTAAAAACAAAAGAAAACGGGCCTTTGACATCAGGAAACAACCTGGCTGAGCAGACCAGGCTGGCTAAGACAGCATCACCTATAAAATCACTCTCTGAGCACAATGTATTAATTGTCTCGTTGCTCCAGTTGTTGCATAACACAGATTCCATGCAGCATGTAAAATAGACATTACTTACATTACAAATACACACCATACTGCAGAAACAGCAGAATATAATGAGAGCATCTGGAAGCATTTAGTGTGCATTCCTGTCTGCAAAAACACCATATTTCAACAAGAAATATGGGAGAGCTTAAGACCAATGACCTTGCTATATGCCATGACCGATTATGTAAAATAAAACACATGCCTTTGTAGAAGAAAAAAAAAAAGAAAGAAAAATGTGCAGAAAGGAAAAGTACCAGAACTATAATGGAGCATTGGGAAATGAAGAGAGGGTGCAGTGAAGTGCAGCAAAAAGCCTTTTTTCTGAGCTCTCAGCGAAGTAATATTCAGACAACATATATTCTGCGCTCAACAATGTCGTGAAAAATGAAAGCAACAGAGCGAGCGCCTGTGAGTCAGCTTGTTATAGCATTATCACAAAGCATGGAGCCCTGGAAGCCCTCTCAGCGCTGGGCCGGCTTATTGTGCTTCAGCTGAAGAGTCTGCTTTATCTCTCTCAGCAGTTCCTCCACACTCACTAGCAAACCGATAAACAGCCGCCTATTATTTCCCCCACTGGGATTTAGCATAAAGTTATTCGCCTCCTCTGCACTGGATGTGTCACTGCTAGGACCCATGGCACACATGAAGCTGTGACCGTATCTCACCCACTTAGGACTTTGGCTTCCACTGGCTTTAAAGCTAATGGAGCTGTGTGCCGTTCCCCCATGTGGCTGAGTGATGGGACAGAAAGCTAAGCACTGCTTACAGGGTTAGGGCGTCAAACTCACCAGTAACATGGAAAAAGGAAGATAATCTGTAGTAGCAGGCACGTTTCTGAGCCTAAACCAGAACACCATCCAAAACAATGTACGAGCAAAACTCAGTCAGATATATTTTGAGTTGTCTTTTATGACTCATAATCACAAGGTTGTTTATGGTCTTGCAGTGTTTTGGCCTAAATGTGTTTATGAGTGTTTCCCCTGATTAGCTGACAGCTGTTTTGATGTGAGTTATTTGTGCTCTGCAGTGTTGAGCCTTGAGGGTATTCCCAATGACTCAGCATGCAAAACTACTGCGAAAAAGTTTTCAGCTTTTTCTGATCTTCTTCAATACTGTTTTTTATAAATATGCATAGGCCTACATTTTGTTTTCACTTATGTATTACTGTGTTTGTTTTTCTTATGCTTCTTTCGTTCGCTCTGGCTTTTATAATTGATTGAGCTGTGTTGAGATTGAATGTTTATGAGCTGTACAAACAGAAAACAGGAGTTGAGACACTTTGTGATGCAGGTTTAAAGTCTTTTTTCTATGTTGCTCCATTGGTTCCTCTTACACACTAATAGAAAAACATGTCCACATTGATTTGTCTACAAAAGAAGAAATATGACGGTCTTTTCTT
The DNA here is from genome assembly GCF_015220745.1 of Sebastes umbrosus. Lineage (NCBI taxonomy): Eukaryota > Metazoa > Chordata > Actinopteri > Perciformes > Sebastidae > Sebastes > Sebastes umbrosus. Next base: position 17,754,142 of record NC_051272.1, read on the forward strand.
CATGTATTATTATTATTATTATTATTATTATAGACCTTTTTGACAGCAAATAATGTCTTCAAATATATCACGTCTCTCCAACACAGTAATTATGATAAAGGATGAAAGTCATATTTTCATTGTAATCTGTGTTAACAATCCCTTTTATTTCATTTAAGAAAGTTAGAGCTCAACATGTTTCTGTTCTCTAGCTCCACCTCTTCTTTAATGTGACGCAACACTTCAAATGAAGTACCTGCTCCCAGTAGGTATCGCATGATTGCTGCTAAATATACAGCCGTTGGCATGGCAGATGTGTCGTATAATACTTGGAAGGTTCAGGATTAAATATAGATGTAATCTCCAGCTCCAACTACGACTACAGTACATCATCCACTGCGTCTATTCCTCCCACTCAACAGGACGCAGAGGCAAAAAAATTATAACTAATCCTCGCCATAGCAACGACATGAAAACTGAAAGACTGAACATTTCTCTCACTCCGGTGCTGAATCAAGCCGGGAACATTGTTAGATACAAGTCGACTAACGGGCTGTGTTGTTACCACAGATGTATTCTGTTCAGAAAGGCTCTGTGAATAAAATGTTTTAAACGTAAATATTAACAGATGTACCCTGAATATTAAAAAGCACAGCTATCACAATAGTTTCTCTGGTTTATCTCATATTTTTTCATGTTATTGGCCTTTTTGTTGTATTGACTAGAAAGCTATTCATCTCACCTCTCAGTGAACAATGTTTTTTGTGAGTTTTCCATTAGTGTCTGAAGTTTATATTGCTGCGGAGGCTGCTCCAGATTAGAAATAGCCTTTTGCTGTCATGCGTTGTGTGCTTTGTTTTGTTGATTTTAACACAGTATTGCATCCCTTTGATTGTTCAGTCCATCAATCTAGAAATACTTCTAAAATCCTCTGAGCCATAATGCCTATAAATAAACCGGATTCGACCAAACTTGATATTTCATTTTCTACATGATTTCCAACTCTCTTCCTCCTACCTCACTTATTATTGCAGCAGGCAATCCTATGTTAGGCCATGACTGGAAGTGAGTCACTCACGGCCTCCCCAGAAACTGCAATCTTTTCATTCACCACAGTTTTCTTCATAAGAGCAGCACAAATAAGGACACAGCGGATTTCCTCTTCTTGAGAGCCAACAAGGCAACTTCCCTATTCACATCCACTATTGTTTTTATGAGTCACCTCCGACCATCAGCTATGCAGAAATGACAGATTGTCAGTCATTGGTTTATTATAATGTTTCCAACATTTCGCCCTGATGGAGCCACAAACTTTGATTTTTTTCCCACACTGTTGGAGAATATCACACTTCATATTCTGTATCTGCTGGTCCCAGTGCTTCCTTTAAAATATTGCACCATTATAAATGTAAAAACTGTTCATCACTTCAAACTCTTTTCATTGTAGTTCAACCGGATATATTTGTTATTTAGAGAAACCTTGGAGTCTTGACTAAAGTCTGAAATAAACTAGGAATGCACCGATACTGGATCGGATATCGGGCCGATACTGACTCAAATAGATGGATCGGATATCGGTGATCTATTCAATTCTATTTTGATATATACTATATATATATACTGGAATTTGAATTCCTGTTTAAGTTTTGACCAATTTGTTGCTGCATTAAATAGTAATTCCTTTTAATTTTGAAGCTTTTTTAACAAGTTGTTGGAGTACAATTTATCATTTTAATAATAAAGAACTATTAAATAAATTTAAATATTTGTATTTATTGGTCACATTTTGTTTTACCAAGTTAGAAAAGCAATGTTTAAGTTAAGTCTGATGCTAATTTAAACATAAAAGAATGATCACAGTCACTTCCACACAGTTAGACATAGAGCTTATTAATTAAACACTGGTATCAGATCAGTACTCGGTATCAGCCGATACTCAAAGCCCAGGTATCGGTATCGCTATCGGGACTGAAAAAGTCAGATCTGTGCATCACTAGATTTTAACAGTGTTTATCAACATAGAACCAGTTTGTGAAGATAGAGCTATGGGTTCGTCAGGTAGAACAGGCTCAATTTTGATAAAAAAAAATAATGGAAACATCTTATTTGTTTAAAGCTTGAACAGTGACTGGCTGGAATGCGATTAAATTCAATATGGAGGTTATAATTTTTATAATTATATATATATAAATATTTGTTTTTTTTCCTCCATGCCTTTTTGATATTTCATTCAAGAAACAATTATTTTTCATCATTTTTCCCTAAACAGTCATGCAGGATGTTGACACTGCATGTGACTTGAAATAAAGGTCTTTTGACTTTGCTTTGAGCATCATCACAGTGTTGTTGTGCTGATGGCCCAGTAGAGATACACTGTTAAGAATTTACCAGTAAAATAACAGTAAAGAACTGGCAGCAGGGTTGCCTTTATGTTACTGTTAAATTAACATTATTATACTATCGCTGAAATTTACAGCTTTGTACTGTTAATAAAAAATACAGTTTGAACTGGGTTTTTTTTAAATTAATTTCACAGTAAATTTACTGTTTAAAGATACATTATATAGCTGTTTTTCACCTTTCTTTTACATTATCTTACTGATTTGTTTTAATGCACTATTTAGGTTGTATTTTTTACATACATTTTAATAAACATTATTTTTTGCCTAGATGAATAGACTTAGCAGGTTACAGACATAGGAATAGTCACACTAAATACAATTAAAGGCACTTGCTAGGAAAAAGGCTATAATAGACTTGTTGACACTTTTCCCAAAAATGTCTGTCTCTAGCTGGCTACAAGCACAGAATGCAAACCATAACAACATGTGAGAGAAGAACAATAAAGCTAATTCACTGATTTTACAATCATGTACAATGTACAAGCCTCACATGAGCAGATCAGGTCCCAAAATTAAACAAATACTGCATGAAACTGTTACTGATGATACTTTAGACAGTTGATCAGCAGTAAAGTGATGTTTTATAAGAATGCATTATAGTTCAGTTAAAAAACAGCATATGAGTGTAATTTAACAGATTCCTTTGTATTAACAGTAAAGCAATGTTTTTAGCAATAACAGGTTAATACTGTTGAAATCCTGCTGTAAATTAACAGCAATTGTTTACAGTGTAGAGGCAGTGGCTGCTGGACAGTCAGTATAGTCTCTCAGGCTGTGCAGAGGATTAGAGGGCTCTGTTAACAGCAGGAGGGCAGGGAGGATGGGCAGTCTGATCTGAAGAGGAAACCACCACAACATTTCACATTTCACTCAGCATCTGTTCCCTCTTATAGCCATGAAGACAACCCTCACCCTCATCAGCCATTTGCATTCCTCATGTTTGACAGGGGGGGACCCTGGCTGCTTGATGAGGAAACCACACACGCCCAAGATAAATAGAGCAGAAAAATGAAGGAGACTCTGGAAACATACTATAAAGAAGCCTGCAGGATAAGCTTGTTGCAACGCTTGCATTTTGTGCATTGGTCATATTTGGTTTACAACAAAGCCAGCGTTTGGTCCTTTGAAAAAACACAACTGACCATAGCGACCACAATACTACAGAGGGGTTTTCTCATATGCCCACATCACAAGAAGCCATCTTATATGGAGCAAAACACACGATGCAATAAAACAAGCCTCCATATGACTTGTTTGTAACCAATATAGTGAATCACACACAGGCTGGGATGCTCACTATAAAGAATTAAAGTATTCTTGCAATGCATATAGCTAAAGGACAATAATATAACATATTTACCGTGTCCGTCAATTGTCCTATAATAAACCATCCAACATCAACATAATAATAAATCAAAGGGTTTCATCACATCATCACAAATAATACCACAAAATATTCAAACATAAACATGTGAAACAGCTTAATTATAAAAGACAGGGTGTGTGTGTGGGCGTCGTTTGTTTTTATTCTCAATAAAAGAAGAATCTACTCACATGTCGATTTAAAGATGATCTGTCGAATATGAGTCCAAACAAAACACAGATTTCTGCGGATAAGAAAGATTATTTTGTCGGATTTTACTGCGTCTTTTTTTTTTTTGAAATCCCTGTCTAAATTTGTTACAATAAAATAATAATAATTCACAGCAGGATGGATAAATGCGAATAGCCCTGTGTAGTGCCGAGCAGCGCTTTATCCAGACCTGCGCGCATCACGTGACTGATTACAACCCTCGCTGACGTCACTGATGACACTGCTGCTGGCAGCTGTGACAGAAGAACAACGTCTGAGGCTGTCTGAGGAAACATCACAGGTTTACTCAACTACTGCACTACTGCGTACAGGAGAAATATATATATTAGTAGTAGTAGTAGTAGTAGTATTATCATTATACCTGACGCAATATTCATATAATAATAATAATAATAATAATAATAATAATAATAATAATAAGTGTTATGAGCCCCCCTGGACATTTTTGACCGGAAACAAATTATTATTATTATTGATATTGTTATTATTGTTATTATTGTGATTATTATAATTATTATTATACACAACGTTATATTAATAAAATAATAATAATAATGATAATAATAATAATAATAATAATAATAATAATAATAATAATAATAATAATAATAATAATAAAAAAGTGTTATGATCCACCCTTGAATTTTTGACCGAAACAAATTATTATTTGTATTATCCCTGACGCTATATTAATATAATAAAAATAAAAATAAAAATAAAAATAATAATAATAAATAATAATAATAATAATAATAATAATAATAATAATAATAGTAATAATAACAATAATAATAATAATAATAAAGTGTTATGAGCCCCCCCAGAAATCTTTGACCAGAAACGAAAATAAAAATTATTAGCATCATATTTATATTTAATTTATGCAGCTACATGTTGATTTATTTTCTTTGGACATGAATATGTAAATCTGTTCACTAGGTCTACAACTAAAATTCTTTTTTTTTTTTTTTTGGATTAATTGTCAACAAAATAGTGACAAAAAAAATGCCTGATATAATTTCCAACCGTCCAAGGTGACCTCTTCAAATGTCTTGTTTTTGTCTGATCAACTGTCCAAAACCCAAAGCTATTCAATTTACTACAAAGAAAAAAAAACATCAGATCATCATATCTGGGAAGCTGGAAACAGCAAATTTAGGCTTTTTTTTTGCATAAACAATAATTATTCGGTTATCAAAATAGTTGCCAATCAATTGACCATCAATTGACTAACCGATTAAGTGTTTCAGCTCTATTTTACAAATAATATCTAAATAATAGTGCAGTCAGACCATAAAATATCCACTAAGTGTCAAAAACCGAATTTCCCCTCAGGGACAATAAAGCAATATTTATGACTGATATCTTCATCATACAAACATTACAAGTACAGTTTGAAAAAAAGAGTTGTGAAATCACCCCAACATCACTCATGTATCACAAAGGATGCAGTATATGGGGATGGCTAATCTCTAAAATATTTGAAGTGCAAAGCATAAAGGTATACAACTAACTTTTGTTAATAACAATTGCTATTTGTTAGACTTGGACTGCTACAGGGATTTTAAGCTGCAGTCAACAGACATATTCAGGATGTCTCATGGTTGGAAAGGCTGAATTGGTGCAGAAAAGTGTCCATGCCTGAGGCCAGAGACAACATGGCCTATTGTCTTGCCCTCTACTGCCCTTGTGTGGTCATCACCAAGACATACAGCTCTGTTGAAAGTTACAAATGACCATATTTGTATACCGGAAGATTGCAGATTTTGCTATGTCATCTTTGATGTTGTAATTATATGTTAATGAAATCCACATTGCAGATTGTTTTTGGTCATGACCGTCACTAAATCAAAAATGTTATTACCTTAACAGAGATGTAGAAAGTTAGAAAGTGAGAGTTTATGAAAAAAAAAATGGATATAAGAGCAGATATACACATTTTCAATGGTTACCTTTGTCCTATTCGAGTTGAAAAGCTCTGGTTGAATATAAAAAAAATAAAAGTATGGAGAGTCTGAATGATAATTTGAATACTTCAGATTGATTGCCTCAGCAGCAACAGACAGTCTAGGGGTTTTCATTTGTCTGTGTGAGATTGAATCACACACAGATTGAAAGCCCGACTCCAGTCAAGGATATCTGTGTAGGAAGAAAAATCATCATCTGCCTTCCTCTAAGGCTTCTTCATCACACAGAGATGTTGTCTGGTATTTCAGATGTAAATGTGTCCACAGGAAGTGAGACAAGGTGCTGGACAGGTCAAATCTCTGAAGTTAAAAGGGTTCATATGAATTCAAATTATTTGCTAATTATCTGCAGTTTTAAAGAAAACTTCATTAAATGACAATTTCATTTAGACTTTACTGAAATGTCTCAAGGTTCAAGATTCTTTATTTGTCACTGTCAACAATGCTCATAAAATATGTATATATTAAAGGGGAAATCACACAAGTAAAAATAAAAGCAAAGTAAAATAATGCAGTTAAAATACAGGTCTTCATTCTAAACATTAAAAAAATTAGGGCTGTCAATCGATTCAAATATTTAATCACGATTAATTGCAAATTATTCGTTCAAAATGTACCTTAAAGGGAGATTTGTCAAGTATTTAATACTCTTATCAACATGGGAGTGGGCAAATATGCTTGCTTTATGCAAATGTATTTATATATTTATTATTGGAAATCAATTAACAACACAAAACAATGACAAATATTGTCCAGAAACCCTCACAGGTACTGCATTTAGCATAAAAATATGCTCAAATCATAACATGACAAACTGAAGCCCAACAGGCAACAACAGCTGTCAGTGTGTCAGTGCGCTGACTTGACTATGACTTGCCGCAAACTGCATGTGATTATCATAAAGTGGGCATGAATGTAAAGGGGAGACTCGTGGGTACCCATAGAACCCATTTTCATTCACATATCTGGAGGTCAGAGGTCAAGGGACCCCTTTAAAAAATGGCCATACCAGTTTTTCCTCAACAAAATTTACCATAAGTCTGGAGCGTTATTTAGAAATTAGAGGCGTTAAAACAGAGGTGTAGACAGGAATTTAGTATGTATAGAGAAGTAACATCCCACCTGATGATTTAGCATCCAATTTTATGGAGGGTTTCATGAGACATTTCTAAATCCACCTTAATATTCTGGAAAATAAATAAACAAACTCAAAAAAGGCTCAAGGCCCTTTAAGATATTCTGTATCTTCTTACCCCGTTGTGTAATATGTGATATTCCAAGGTTACTTTTATGATTGCATCATTGCTTTAAATACAAAACTATTGGGTTTGTGAGGGAAAATAGGTTAAATATTGACTAAAATAGCAATTCAGCAGAGGTCTCCATATCTACCACGATAGTGTTGTCTGGATAAACATATAAATAAACTCAAAAAAGGCTCAAGGAACAGTTTGTTTATTTGTATCTGCATTGCCTGACAGCACTCATGTTTTAATGTAGTTTTCTTCTCTTCCATTATGTCAAGAACACTAAATGATTTTGTTACCAAACATAACAAATGATTTGCAACTAAAATCCGATTTGACATTACTGATAGAGATACTGCAGTTTTGCTGAGAAGTTGAATGAATGATTTGAATGATGAATTTGCAGACATATGAAATGTGAAGGGCTGCCTGTTTTGAGGATGTCTTCCTGTATTACCTTAAAGGATTGGTTCACATGTTTTCCAGTCTGTCTTAAAACAATATTCACATTACAAGATTCCTTTCTAAAGTGTTTCTGATGGGGACAGAATCTGTACAAGAATACATTCAAAGGTTTATCTGAAGGTAATATGAGGTCTCAGCAGTCTGAGTTAGACAAATCAAGTAGGTATCTTCAAAAGTTAAAGTCTTTTTCCCAGGACAGTTTTCCCATGCTGAGCTGCACTGGAGGGATAGAAACACAAAAAGGTAATTTTGTACTAAAAAGACTTAACTTGTCTCACTCCCACTGTTGAAGCCTCATATTAACTTCAAATAAGCCTTTTGAATACATTTTTAGTACAGAATGAGGAGTGTGGATTTTGTCCCCCATCACTGACACTGGAAGCAGGTTAATAAGGGAACATTAATGAACAGGAGGAATGATTACAGCAAGAAGAACTGTTAGATGGCAGCTGACTATTGTTTTAAAAGACCAGTGGGTAACAATTGGGATCTACTGGCAGAAATGGAATATAATATATAACATATTAATTATAGGGCTGTCAAAGTTAACGCGATAATAACGCATTAATGCAAATTCGTTTTAACGCCACTAATTTCTTTAGCGCATTAACGCAATCGATATTCTGGAGATAGTACCTGGCTCCGTTTTAAAGCTAGAGTGAAGATACTGGCATCATATGAAACTAGACCTAAAGAATCCATTGATACCAACCAATGTCTTACTATCTTGTCGCGAAGGAGGCTGAATAAAGCTCCAAATTTAAACACAATTTTGGCGGGGAAAAACTGTCATGGACATTTTCAAAGGGGTCCCTTGACCTCTGACCTCAAGAAATGTGAATTAAAATGGGTTCTATGGGTACCCACGAGTCTCCCCTTTACAGACATGCCCACTTTATGATAATCACATGCAGTTTTGGGGCAAGTCATAGTCAAGTCAGCACACTGATACACTGACAGCTGTTGTTGCCTGTTGGGCTGCAGTTCGCCATGTTATAATTTGAGCATATTTTTTATGCTAAATGCAATACCTTTGAGGGTTTCTGGACAATATTTGTCATTGTTTTGTATTTCTAGTAATACATATATACATACATTTGCATAAAGCAAGCATATTTGCGCTTGTTGCGTATTTTTGTTAGCTTAGAATGAGCCGTTTATATCTACATAGGGAGCAGGTCCTCTTCACGGAGCTGGTTGCCATGTTTCTACAGTAGCACAGAACAGACAAAGCAAACTAACTTTTCATGCTTTAACCAGAGTCAGATAACGTTTCTCATTGCCGTCGCCACCGCTCTCTCTCTCTTGCTTCACCACTCACTTCGCTCATACCAACACAGTCTACGCTCTGGCTCTGCTCCAAATGACCTATGCTACTCTTACAACAACTGGCTCTATAGAGGGCCGTTCACGTTTTCATGTTGGGCATTGTAGCTCTCCTCTACGCTTGGCACACGGGAGAAGCTTCAGTTGGTTGCAATCTGCAACCTCACTACCGCCAGATACCTACACACTGCTCCTTTAAGACAGACAGCTGATCATAACAACATTTTATGTCATGGTCAGTCATGATCTCTGACTTCCTGTAACTGCAATCTATTCCGATCTATTCTGCGTTTGTTACTGTCTAAATTAAAACATGAGTCAATGAAAGAACTCATTGCCTCTGCAGAAACATGAATATGTGGCACATCACATGACCTAGCTCAAGAGCTACAGATCAAAATACAGTCAGCTTCTGTGGGCGTTCCACTCCATCAAATAACACGGAGAATGTAAAGATGAAGCCTGTGATGAAAGCTTGTCAATACCTACAATATTTCTGCTGTCAAAAGCGGAAACAGAGCATCCATGGCTACGGCCTATTTCTAAAAGGTAGACTACCAATTAGTAATAGAAGGAGTAGATTTAAGCTAAACAGGGTAATTTGAAAAGCATATTTTACAAACATTTGACAGACAGAGAGAAGACGTTTTCACAGGAACAGCATCTTCTGTTTTCACTCAGGATATTCACATGGGGCTGCATGGAAAAAAACAAGAACCAGTCGTGTTGGGGGTTATTTTGAGGTTTGAAATCAGACCAGTACTGTGACAGCTTGTCTCATGTAAATACAATCTGTCATCTCTGACAGTGAGACAGCCTGTCATTAGTTATGATGAATAAGGGCACTGTGAATTATAGACAGATGAAATTACCTTATAATGGGGACTGCTCCGTTGATGGTGTGAACCTATTGTTGATGGTAATTTACATGGTTCAAGATGAATTAAAAATGTTTTTTAAACTCTTGAAATGAGCTTCAATAAGGCTGGAAAAACATCTATCAGACAGCTAACAGAAAATGCTGCATCAGAAAATACAAAAAGCTCAACACAATGCTGATAATGTGTCATGTAAGCCGCACCACCATCATAAAGCTGAAATATTTTAGTTGTTATTGAAAGTCAGGGTCGTGACCTACCCAGGGTTTATGTAAGAATTGTCCATATCGGACTAGTTCATCACCACTATACTATCCACTACTATCATCCGTAAAATAAGCTGCTGCCTTCAACTTTAACCTTGCAAAGCAAAGATGTCAGTCAGTCATTCATCAAGCTCCAGTGTCTATTAAAACAAACTTTCAGTATAGGCCTCTTTCTTCAGTCATATAATGCAAATTTATTTAAACATTTTTCAATTTAAATTTGGCAAGTGTGTGAACCCTGTATATGTACTTGGTTTCGTACTTAAATTGCATTTACACTTAAAGTAGCAGTAGGTAGTATATTTTTGGCATCATTGGGCAAAAAGTCCATAATAACCTTTCAGCATATTGTAATTCAAGTGTTCGGAGAGATAACTAGACTTCTGCTCCTCCTCATGGCTCTGTTTTCAGGCTTTAAAAAATCTATCACAGTGGCAGTGGCGTCACAAACTTCCTCATTTTACAGCTAAACCATACACTACAAGATGATAGGCATTAATGTAACATAATATTGATTCATATTTGATCAGCGCTGCCTAGTTTGACCGTTTGGTCGGAGTTTGTAAGTGATTGACAGCCAGCTCTCATAGACAGCAGAAGGACAGCTGACCTCAGATCAGCTCTGACTGCTTGTTTTCCTACAGTCTGTGAAATCTTGCAGACACTGTTAGGAGCACTGGAGGACACAGAGGCACATGCTTTTTTTCAGGTTACCTGTTTCATGTACTACTGTCAGGATATAGCGACCGTTTTATAAAAATAACTTTTTTTAATCAGATTTGCTCCAATCTCGTCTACTTCAGCTTTAAATAATAGGCTCCTAGAATTACTTCTTTAACTTTTGGTAGCCAGAATTCAGAAATATCACTGTCATGCTATCAGTTGATTGTTGATTCTGTGTGTTATAAGAACTGTCTCTCCTGTCTGCAGTGCAGGCTCTTCTCATATCTGCATATATTTTTTCATTGCTTTTATCGTTGATTGTATTTTCAATGCTTTTATCCTTAAGGTCTCTGCTTTAAGTATTGCCTGCCCAGGTCCCACAGATTAGCCTTTCTGGTTAACTCTGGCATATTTTCAGAAATGTTATTAATAAGCACCTGTCAAATAAAGTAATACACAAATAAACGAAACTTTAAAAAAAAGTTTGAAAATCGCTACTTTTACGCTTCACTTCACTTTATACTTCATTTCTCTCGGGTATCAACATTATATTAGTATTTTCTTATGATTATGAAAATTCAGGTCCTACCGAGATTTGAACTCGGATCGCTGGATTCAGAGTCCAGAGTGCTAACCATTACACCATAGAACCGCTTATATGAAACGAACAGCCAACACATATTAAAATCTAGTTTCATTTTTCATGGTTAGTCATTCTTTGTGACCGATGGGATTCAATGGGTTAATGATGGTATTTTCTGTGATGTTCGTCGGGAATAATCGGGAAGCACCCATAAAGAGAGAAACCTCAGTACTCATGTCATGCACATGGGGGAAGTTTGCCTTCAGGGCTTTGGTTTCATTTCTTCACCACGTGGAGCCACCATGTTGCCCCCTGGTGGCCAACAGTCAGCATTGTTTATCTAAACACATTTCTTTTGTTCAGTTCATTTATTTGGGGTTGGGTGGCTTCTTGACCTCTCCTGACACATTTCTTTTTTTTTTTTTCATTGACTGGATTTTGTGCAGTTTTATATATGTGCAAATAAATAAATAAAAATAAAATATTTCCAATAACTCCTCACAGGAGTTTTTTATTGTCCTCACGGCTGGACTAATGATTAATGAAGGCAATTTTAATCAGTAGTTGCTGATCATGCTACCCTATGATTAAGACCTCTTGTATTTTGTATTTTTTGTTGTATTTTAATTTGGACATAGTGTATTTGGTATAACTAATGGACTTATAGCATATATGGCATATGCAACGTGTTTCTCTCCATCAGCTAAATTATATGACATCACAAAGTTTGATTTATTTAAACAGAAAATTACCATTAACAGTTATTTGTTCATGGTAAAATTGATCATCCTATTTTATCTGTAGTTTGGGATTTATCCTATAATTATCATTAGTCAGTTTAACTTTGTTTTTTGTTCTTTATCCTTTTTGCATCGGCAAAGGGTGAGGGTTTGGTGGGAGGTATACTTCGGGGGGAAAAATACCAAAATATGGAGGGACAATCATTTACATTTGTGCTCTGCACACCTGATGTTACTCCCAATAAACTATTACAGAAATAATCAGGAGTTGCATAATGTGGGCATTGTGAAGCCATTTGAACAGCCTGTACAGCAAGCTTCACCTGATAATGATATTCTACTAAATCTGGAATAAATTCATTATATGACTTGGTATTGGACAAACTTTGGCCTTCAAAGTGGGTGAACAATTCAAACTCTAATGAGTTTAATGATAAATAACCCTTCAACTGGTCTATGTTAGGATATATTACTGATTTAAATTTAAATATGAACATTTAACAAGCATGTTTCTGCATAGTTGGAATCAACTAGGTCAATCTTCAAAAATGATGATGACAATTCATCATCTGTATCTCCCTGCTAAGTTCACCTCAGCATGTATTAAGTTCATGGATATAGATAAATTCCTCCAAACTTAATTAATCCATTTTTAAAAAAAATATAAAACACCACATAATACCAATAAAAAGGGCCTTTCAGATAAATGTCTGTCTCAGATTTGAACTAATGTGGAATCGAGCAGAGCGTTCTCCTCCTGACCTCTCTTCTATTTAGTCTGATTTAGACACATCTCTTGTCCATATAACAACTATTCCAGACTTGCTTTGTTAAAGGGCTTATTTTATTGTGGAGTTATGTGTGTCAAGGTACATTTTGATCTGAATTTGGGAGCCGTTATAGACACGGAGGAAGTGAAAATGATCACCCTGACTGGGATGAATACTGATTATGCATTAAGAGTGGCGAAGTAAAGATCCAGCTCTGCTGTGATGGATCAGTTCCTGTAGCAGGACGTGACCGCAATAAAGATCTGCAGCTGAGCTCTGCTATGGACTCATCCACAGTAGTCAAATGGTACATGTTTAAATAAAAGCACTATTCAACTGCGCTCTGATTAAATTCCTGGTGGCAGTAATTCATCAGGAAAATACAAACCTTAACAGAGGTAGTCATGTGTCAGTCATTTTTATGCTCATTCTTCCTCCCCCCACATAAATCTACCAGCCTAGCTCTAAACAGCCGATGTCAGACCGAAGTGAAAGTGACAGGTTATCCTGCAGCAGTGTGGTCAGCATCCAGGTGCATCACCCTCCAGAGAATAAAATAAAGGTGCAACTCTGTCAGAGCATTTAGAGGTATAGCCTCTTCCCAGTGGCAGCGTGTGTGAAAAACAGCTTCAGCTGAAAGATGTAGCTGACAGGCTGACTGCAGCAGGAAGGATTATGCCCAGGGCCTGCATTAGTAAGCGTCCGTCCTCGCAGTCCTTCTTTGCCTCTGCAATATTTTATAACATTTTAATAATCAGCCTGGAGACAGTCTTACTTCGAATTGACACATTGTCCAGGTTGTTTTATTCAACGTGTTACACCTATACTATATGAACCCACTGAAGGAAATTTTTACATGAACTAAGTCTCTTTGGTCTGATAAGAAACGTGCACTCTTTTTGCTAATGATGGTTGTTGTGATACAATTTCATATTGTCTCTTAGTTTGGTAGACAATAACTTTGTATTATACAACTTAATTTGAACACTTTAACCCTGATCAACTTACACTTATGAAAGTGATTGTGCACTTTCTGTCTGCTTCTAGGAGAATGTTTATTAGAGTTTATTGATATCTTAAGGGGACATATTATGCTCATTTTCAGGTTCATACTTGTATTTGGGGTTAGAACATGTTTACATGCTTTAATGTTCAAAAAAACACTATTTTCCTCATACTGTCTGTCTGAATATACCTGTATTCATCCTCTCTCTGAATTGCTCCGTTTTAGCGCCTGCCTCTTTAAGCCGCTCCTCCTGAAAAAGCCGAGTCTGCTCTGTTTGGCTTGCGAGAAAAACCTTTGAAAAGTGAGACTACGTTCCAAATCGCATACTTTTTCTTTTTACTTTTAGTACGTACTGCAGCTGCCCTTACAAAGTACGTACTGTATCATACAGTATGCATACAATTGGGACATACTACTTCGTCATAACATTGTGCCTTGAACTTTGACCTTCCTGCTCATATATCTGCTGCACAGAGGATTGTGGGTCAGAATAGCCAGAAAAGCATGCTGGCTTGCATGCTGCAAAATGTGTCCAGTTGTAGTAGGACATCCTGGTACTTTTGGCACACTGCATTTGACATACTATGTATTGGGACATGCTAAATCTTTAGCTGGCATACTAAATAGTATGGTAGTTTAGGTGTTGGAACACAAAGATAGTTCCCAAGCCGTGGGCGATATATTCTAATGAGCCTACATGTGACATAGGACGGGGAGCCAAATCTGAATGGCTTGTTGAATCACGTGTTTTCTGATCTACGCAGCCCACAAAAAAACTGGCTGGGTTGTCTTATTTCACAGTTTGTGGGTTGGTAGGCACTCCAGATACATGTATGTGCACAAGCACTGAAAAAGTGAGTTTTTCATGATATGTCCCCTTTAACTTGCAGATTCAGATTACCTGTGCTACTTTGTGTGTGGCGAGTGTGGGGTTCACTGGGTTGTTTCTTCTTTGTTATGGTTGAATTCTCTTATATTTAATTTATTGTATTCTTCTCTACCTTACTTGTTGCTTTATGCATTTTAATAAAAGAGTACACTGAGTTTATTTAATGAAGTACACTGTATAAATAAAATTGCATTCCTTGTTACAGCAAAAACAAAACCTGCCGATACGGTATGTAAATAGGGAGTTAATTAAGTGAAAATATACAACTAACTCTGTATAATTCCATTATTCAACGCATCACACAAGAATGTGTTTTTTTCCCACTGTCAGGATTAATTTCATACCTAAAATGTAAATGTGTAAGAAAAGAAAACAAACACTTCCTCTGCTGATGCTGCTAAATTAGAAATTATAAAGTATGGTTGTGTACGGTGTTAGTGAGAATATAGTATTCCTTGGAGCAGAGGAGGGAAATACAACTTTACTATTCCATATTTAATGGTTAACGTACTTTGCTTTAAACATAATCGGTCCAGAACAGCTGAACACTGAGTCGACGCTCAATAAATCAAAAATCTGTCACAGTGACTGAGTTGAAAGGCGGCAGCAGCTCTCCAGCAGCATTTAAACATGGGTAGTAGTTTCAGTACCATTTTAGCACGAAGTCGTGCTGGGAGACATTTGATTTTCACACAGTGTGAGCTTTTCACCTTTCAGTCTGTGGCCTGCTCTCAATCTGACATGTAATACATTAAATAAATCTCCTTTCTGTTGCCGTCTTTAACTCTGTGCCCCCTCTGAGCTGTGAGAAATCACACTAATTGTTGGGAGGATATTCAACAAGCTGAAAAAATCGAAATCTCTCTCGAGTGCTCACCCTTCTGCAGTGTGACCTCGTCTTTTCATGCTTCTCTCTCTTTTTGGCCCTCTCTGAAGTACTCGTTGTATTTGGTCCATTAGCTTCTTGACATAGTGGCTGCATTTCCTTTCAGTGGGGCATCACTCAGGGCTTGTTGGCTGTCAGCTGGCCAGCGTGTCCATCATCATGTGGAGCTTAGGGAAACCTGCTTCTTACTACCGAGGTACAACCAGAACTCCTCTACTGTGTTTAACTGCACCTTCTCTCAGTTCACATTATATGACAGTACAAACAACTTTCTTAATATTTATCCACAATTCCACTATGTCCCTTTATGCATCAGACATAGTTCAGGCTTAACACCATACAATGTTTTTTACTGCATAAGAAGTCACTAAATTCCTGCGCCAGGAGTTCAGGTAGTGCCTAGAAAAGACTGCAGTCCTGTAACAATACTGTGATAATCTGCTTTTAAATGTTATAGTGTTGTGCATGAGACGCAGACCACTCGCATGATGTGACATTATGTATAAACATCACATGCATATTAAATGATTAATGCAATACGATTGTTTCTATTATGTCCATGCGGTTGATTGTTAGACAGGAAATCAAAGAGCAACATAACATCCTCCAGTGGTTTCACCTCTCTTGCTGCAGTGATGTAGGACAGACATCACTGTTGCGTGTGGTTAGGTGCAACAACGCACTTTTCTGACCACACCCAGCAGCGATGCTGACTGTGTTCAGAGGTGAAACAGGCTTGAAACTTTCAACCAGAGTCTGGTGTTAAGTTAAATTATGCAAAAGACAGTGTTGAACTCCCTCACACTGTCACTAAGTTTATTGGAAATAAAACATTGGTGGCATTGGCTGTGCAGTGGTGGAAGAAGTATTCAGATCCTTTAAGTAAAAGTAGCCATACCACTGTGTAGAAATACTGCACTGCAAGTAAAAGTCCTGCATCAAAACTTTGACTTAAAGGTGCAGTGTGGAGGATCTGGCGGCATGTAGTGGTGAGGTTGCAGATTGCAACCAACTGAAACTTCTTCCGTGAGCCAATCGTGTAGGAGAACTACGGTGGCCAACGTGAAAGTCTCTCTCTAACGCCAGTGTTTGGTTTGTCCGTTCTTGGCTACTGTAGAAACATGGCAGCCGGCTCTATGAAGAGGCCCCGCTCCCTATGTAGATATAAACGGCTCATTCGAAGGTAACGAAAACACAACGATTCTTAGTTTCAGGTGATTATACACTAATGAAAACATATTATGAATATTATATTCCATTTCTGCTAATAGATCCCCCGAAATGTTACACACTGGTCCTTTAAGTAAAAGTAGATACGTTTTATCAGCTAAATAAGTAAAGGTACTCATTATGGAGGATAAATGACCCATATTTTTATGTATTACATAAATTGGATTGATAAATAAAATTACATCTTAAAAACATCTTCACAGACCTTCAGAACAATAAAATGCTCTTTAAATCATAAGCTGTACAGAACAGGGAAGGCTACGATGTATACCGTAAATCTTGTATCTCTCTGAAAAGCCTATTTAACACGAGAGCACTTTGACAAAATGTCCCTATTCATGAATCTGGAAGCAAGAATAATGCGTGGCCATGATTCCTCTCACCCATAGACTGTGGACAACATTTTGGCACCCAGTAACAGACTTAAATAACATTTCTTATTTGTTAGAGTGGAATCCTTCATTCATCAGTCTTGTCAACATTCATTGGTGTGATGTTTCAATATCCAGAACAACAGATGAAGAGAGACTTATCCCGTCTGACACTTGACAAGTAAATTTATCTTCCATCTATCCGGGGTATTAACCTGACCGAAACAGCTTTCTGATGGCAGAATAGGCTTTTAATTTGAAACTTACGTACCAAAACAACAAGCAGCATTGATATGACAGCAACTGGAAAAACCTTCCTCGGAGGAAAAACAGTCACGTAAAATATGATCCACTGTCACCACACTGGTCAAAGATGTCATAATGTCCAGCACTAATGAAACGTTGTCTGGGCATCGATTGTCAACATGTTATTGCTTCTACAGAGAGGTGAAATGGAATTCACATAGTGAATGAATAAATTCAGTTAATTAATAAATAAGTTCATTTGCCTGATACAAACATAAAATATTTTCGAAATGGACTTTTTACATACAGTGTGGTTTCCCTTTGTAAATATTGCACAGAGGGTATTTGTGGGTTGGTCAGATGAAACCTTATTTTCAATTTACAGTCTGACAGAGAGAGAAAGAACATTTTAAGTAACTTCAAAAACACACACAAAATGACACTGATCGTCTCACAAGAAGATAAATTGTGTGTTATCTACATCAGTGGGTATCCATTATCTGATCATGCTCATCTTTTCTTTTTTTTTTTAATTCTAGTGTCACATTGATTAAAAAAGTCACCATCACTAATATAAATTAATTAATAAAGCTTTATAAATACAAAACATAAAAGGTCAAAGCAATCCCTTCTTAACACCCAATATTTAAAAAAAAAAACGTAAACTAAGACATTTGCAAGAAAAAATGCTTTCACATAGAAAACAACACAATATCGGATCACTTCATCAGTGTGGGGGGGAAAACTTGAGACCTACTGTATGTCTTAGTAATGCCATAATGATCAAAAACTGGTGACCTGAATGCATCTCGAGATACATTTACACTGCAACTTAAAAGAAGCTCTTGAGTTACGGACACCTTTAACTGTGTGATCATTACTGGATAACAGTGAATAAAGGACCATTACAATATTTGACTATTTATCCATGCTTTATCAGACTCTCATCTGGGTTTAACATCTAGAACGGATCGTTCTCTACTATTCGACTGAACTTTTCTTCACCTCAAATGATCATAATCTCTTCATGTCAGCTGCACTGTGATCTGCAGCAGCTGCACACAGTGACAATTCATAAACTCTGATGTCTGTATGTAGTAAATCTTCACCTGCTTTGAAATGGTCAAGGTTGCCATACCTCCCTTCCTTCCTGTGGAGAAAATCACTTCTGTTTAGGGGGGCATTATAAACACTTGGCTGCCCTTGAATAGTAAACCTATATCACAGGTTAAAAATGAGCATGTGGATAGCTCTCTCCCTGTAAATAATCTGTCCACCCAATCCATGTACGCTGCCCTCAGCGCTAGTTTGGAACCATTAGGTTCCACTTCAGGAGGTCCATAAAGAGGCCGGGCAGCCGTTTGAGTGATCAGTTCTATAAGAAAATAAAATGGTTGAATGGTCGCTGGTGTGTGGGACACTCTTTCCTCCCCTCCCTCCTTCAAGAGAAAGCGTGTAAAGTGAGGGAGCCAAAGAGAGCAGGGTCCAGAAGAGCTGTGGCTGTCCCTCCATCTCAACATCTCAGTATCTTATTGAACACTCGGAGACAGAGGGAGGGCCGTCGGTTGAAAGTTGGCTGCCTGGATGCCGGCACCCTGTCAGAGCCGGAGCGGAGGAGGGTGTGCCCTCTAGAGCAGGGAGCTGGGGCTTTCTGGGGGTGGCGGGGGTGTGTGCGTGGGGCTGTGGCGCATGGGCAGTATGTCGTAGTGGCTGGGGATGTGGCTGCTGCGAGGGAGGTCATAGGGGCTCTGGGAGAAGCCAGTGGCCATTCCATTCGGTCCCTGCAGGACGCTCACTGTTGGCTCTAGTTTAGGAAAGAAGGAAGGAAAAAAAGCAGGAGAGGGACGTGAGAAACATTGAGGATTAAGAGTGACAGGCTGAGGAAAAAAAAAAGGAGGAAGGGGAGGCGCATGCAATAGAGAGGCAGCTCACATTTTCTCTTATCAAGGCTTACAAAGTCTGTACAGGCTCACGGCAGGGGGCATGACCAGAGAGGCTATAAGCTGCAGGACCCTGCTGAGCTCCACACACCAGAGCAACAACGCACTCACCAACATCATAGACATTCCTGCTCGCACTGCCCAGGAGGGTGGCAGTGCCTCCAAAGGGCACTTCACGGTGGGAGGGGGACTTCATCTCCACATAGCTGCTCTCTGTGTGCTTGCACGCCAGCCCTGGCGGGTCTCTAATGGTGGCGTATGGATTCTCACTATTCAGGGAGCAGGAGCTGTTGCTGCACATGGAGCCCTTGATGTAATCTGCAGTAGCCGCGAGACAAGGAAATATTCAGCATCAACAACAGACTTATCGCGGTGGTATTAATGCTTGACTCTGATATTACCACTAAGATTTAAGCAGACATCAGAGTGCGGCCTGTGAAAATCGTTGCCATTCTGAAGAAGTTGTACTTCTTTTGCCTCCGACAGGTGACTAATGGTGGTATGTAGTAATCAGAGTACAAAGGGGAGAGGGTGGAAGGCTCATCTCATCCATAACAGTCTCATCAGTCTGATAAGAGGCCTCATTAGAGACCGCAGCAAAGCTCCTCCAGACCACTCTGCACACCCATGGGTCCCTCACATTCACCACCGACTGCACAGTGTGGGAGACAAAATGACGTATCGGGCGCTGAGCCATAGAGAGCAATTACTGCTGGAACAAAACCTCAGCCCACCATGATCTTGTCCAAAGTGCAGAGAGTTTTCACATAAATCACGGAGAATATAAGGATATGGGATTTGGGGTCAGAGAGTCTCCGAGAGGGAGAGAAACCAAATGGGGAAATTGATGCATGGGATGTTGAGCATAAAAGGATTTTGTAATGTCGGTGCTGGTGAAGCTGAACAGGATTCCACATGCTGTACGTCTGCCCACCCACACACACACACACTGTTACTAATGATTTACCTTTTTTGGAGCCTCGCTGTGTCTGTGTCTCCCCCTGTTGAACATCTGTAACAAATGCCGAAACATGAAAGTCAAACACCAATGTATGAATTCATTCACCCAATGTGTGATGGTTGACAGGAACTATCTCGTTAAAGGTCCCATGTAGTGTGTCTTTATTCAGAGGAATATGAGGAATGCGAGGAGCTACTGAATGTTTCAACCGCTTGCTATCACATCCCCCCAAGGCTTATATAATCAGCTGTGGTCATAATGGGATATTTGCCAAACAACAATGAATCATGAAGAGAGGACACATCAGTCTATTACTTCAGTACAGCAGGAAGAACGACCTAGACTTTTTTATTTTTGAGAGGGACTTGTCATTATGATTGATCTGCTGTGTGCTTTAACACAAAATGAAAATGTCCAGATCAAGATATCGGACTTTTAAGTAAAGCATGACAAAGCATAAATCATAGATATTTAGATTTTTGCATGTCGCTTAGCAGTAATGAGCCTTTAATCGGCACACAGTTTTCATACCGGCAAAACAGTATTTATAATCTCTTTCAGTTTGCACCACCACAAACCAAGAGACTACAAACTATGATGTATATATTCAATAAATAATGTCAGTAACACTTTACTTTAGCATTTATAAACATTTAATAAATGGTTTATAACACACTAGTGTAGTTGTAGGCAGATATGGACATCTTTAAAGGAACAGTGTGTAACATTTCGGGGGATCCAAAAGCAGAAATGGAATATTCATAACTATGTTTTCACTAGTGTTTAATCACCTGAAACTAAGAATCGTTGTGTTTTCGTAAGCTTAGAATGAGCCATTCATATCTACATAGGGAGCGGTGTCTCTTCACGGTGTCTGTCGTGTTGCTCCGCCATGTTTCTACAGTAGCCCAGAAGGGACAAACCAAACACTGGCTCTAGAGAGAACCTTTCACGTTTTTACTTTACCTGAAGGCCACTGTAGTTCTCCGACATGTTTGTGAAACTGCAGTAACTTGAGCCACAGAGTGTAAAACCGTGGTACCGCCAGCCGACGTCTGACTTCCGTTGCTCCTAAAGTGCTAATCCTAAAAAGTAATTATGGTAAGGATGGCGTCTGAGCGAGGAGAACGGCGTTACAATGGTTTTGCACTCGGCGGGTCACGTTACCGCAGTCTTGGAAAGGTAGAAGTGAGTGAAGGGTTTCTCAGTACACCACTAGATGTCACCAAATCCTACACACTAAGCGTTTATGAATGTACAGCATTAACATTTCTCCTATAAAGACATATTTTATATTATTGTTTTACTATATTCTTATAATTATCTGTTTAGTCCTATGGATGCCCACAGGTGGTAGAGGAGTTATAGTTGTTGACAAATACATTAAAAAAACATTTATATCTGCTCACAACTACATTGTACAGTGTTATAAACCATTTATGAAATGTTTATGTACTGTTTATAAAGGCTAAAAGACTAAAATATGGGTATTTGAAACCAGAGATTTAAGCTATTATTGAGTAATTTTTCAGTCATGCTTAATTCTCTGTAATTCACAGACCAGCAGTGCAGTATCTGTAAGCCATCACAGAGAAATGTGCCACTGGGGGAAGTGAAAGAGGACTAATGAGCTCACAGTGACCTCCATTCACCTCCTCACCACAGCTTTCTCTGTCCCAACCGCATATCTTATCAAAATCAGAGCAAAGGTTATGTCTAACAAGAAACCTCTGGTTCATCTTCATTCACAGCAGGGTAGCTGGTGCCTATATGAGGTTTGTACTAACGGCACAGGCGCCTTTGCCCTTGAAGTAAGGATTTACAAAGGCTGTATGTGGAGTATCGTAGTAGGTAAGAGAGGTGAACTGACCGAGGTCATTGAGGTTGCAGTAGGCTCTCCATTCTGAGCCATTTCTGTTTTTCAGAGTGCTTGACTGTGAAAGAAAAAGCACAGTTTGGTGTTGCTTTTATACTGCGGTATGATATAAATGTATGTGAATACACCTGGAGAGTGGCCATACTTTGAGGGTCAGAGAGCCATCCAGGTTGCTGGAGATGGTTGAGACAACATTACACTGGGCCACAGTGTGGTAACTGGGGTTGGAGAAGCACTGGCCGCTGCTGCTGCTGCCCTGGCTCTGGTTGACCTCAGCGGGGCTGGTCCTCATTGCTACAGTACTGCCACACTCTGAGGGTTTAAACAAGGTTGAGAGATGTGAAAACTAACTAAGTACTTGTGTTAATAGTTTTGTGTCTACTATCTTCAAACTAGGGCTGCAACTATTGGTTTATTTTCACTGTCGATTAATCTGTTGTTTATTTTCTCGATTAATTGATTAGTTGTTTGGTCTATAAAATGGTGAATAATGTCAATCTGTGATTCCCAAAGCCCAAGATGACGTCCTCAAATGTCTTGTTTTTCCACAACTCAAAGATATTCAGTTTACTGTCATAGAGGAGTAAAGAAACCAGAAAATATTCACATTTAAGAAGCTGGAATCAGAGAACTTTTTACTTTTTTCTTAAAAAAATACTCAAACCAATTATCAAAACAGTTGCCGATTACTTTAATAGTTGACAACTAATCGATTAATCGTTGCAGCTCTATTTCAAAGTACTAACATGCGTGAAGATTTTAACATGTGTGCCCATTTTTGCCCGCAAGAAATCAAGATTTATCAGAATTAAAGTCTCATTGATGGACAAATGCACAGTATGCAGCATTAGGGCTGTAACTAAAGATCATTTTCATTATTGATTAATGTACTGATTATTTTCTTGATTATTCGAATAATTGTTTAGTTTATATATGTTAAAAAAGAATGAAAAAAAAGACCCCTCACAAGTCTTCAAAATGCTTGTTTTGACCAACCAACAGCTCCGAACCCAAAGATATTAAATTTACTATCGTACAAGTAAAAGAAAAACAGCAAATCATTTTATTTGAGAAGCTCGAACTAGGAAATTTGGTATTTTTGCTTAAGAAATAAAATGTTTTCGCTCACCTAATCGATTAATCGACTAATCATTGCAGGTCTACATTTGTCCATCGTAGTATGCAGCATTTGTCCTAGTGAACATTATTTTGAGTGATCTGTAAAACATCTTACCAGACAGGGAGTAGTCTGTGTTGGTGATGTGCATTGCTTGTGTGTAGGACACACTAGGCTGGATCTCGTGGCCTTTGTCCCTCTGCCTCTGTCTGTACCACACAAACAGGCTGAGCATGGCCATGATGATGAGGAGCAGAAAGATGATGCCCATGACGGCCCCCGCAGACTGGCGCTCCGAGCCTCGCGCTGGGCTAATCTTGGTGTACGGGTTCAGCTCCTCCATCATCAGAGCTGCTACAGAGAAAACACAGAGAGTGGGTTGTTTAAACGCTGTGTACACATCTGTGTTTTGAGTGGTGATATAGCGGAGAGCCTCGATCGTCTCGATCACCTCTCACCTTGATCACAGCGGATGCCTTTATATCCGGGGCTGCAGTAGCACGTTCCAGTCACATAGTCGCAGGTAGCATTGTTCAGGCACTCACACAGCTGCTGGCAACCGTATCCAAATGTACCGGCAGGACACTCTGCATGGGAGAGAGGTGCATTACTACATCCATCAAAATTAAAGCACTTAGAGTGGGAGCCAAAGTGTTTATAACACACACACACACACTCATCCACAGGGTAATTTTGCTCAGTGCTAAAATGTGTTGGGCCCACTCAACTCTGCTCACAGCTCGTCCCAATGAAGCCCGTTCGGCAAGCACACTGGCCAGTGATGTGGTCACAGTCGGCGCCGTTTTGGCAGCGACAGACTTCCGAGCAGTCTCTGCCGTAGAACCCTGAAGGACAGCCTGGGGCAGAGATGTAGAAAGTGTTGGGATGGGAGGGGCGGTGGAGAAAACAAAGAGAGGGGAGACAATGTAAAGAGTCAAGGTCATATTGCAGGGGAACACGGAAATCAATACTATTAAACGTCTCTGCAGCATACTCAATAAAGGACAATGTGAATGAATGGAAACATTTCCTGCTTCAGCAGAACATCTGGTTAACGTGTTAACACAACATATAGGTGGAAATAAAGAACAAGACAACTGGAAATAGTACGAATCTATGTGAGAGAAAAAGGAAAACAGTCCCATGCACGAGAGCAGGACACAAAAAAAAAAAGACCCTTGGGGTGAAAGATAATGGAATTCAAATTAGTTGACTGATGTTGATGATGTGCACTATCCCTGGGTGAATGACAGGAATGTATAATTAGCAAATTAATGAAGTGACCATTAGTGTCCTTTTGATGTTGCTCCGTCTAAAAAAATGCAAATGAAAAACCTCATATCATCCAGTTGCCAAGTTGTCTCTAAAATATGTTTCCCACTTGTCATGTGCTGCGGTTCTGTTTGCCTGCCAGTAGAGGACACTGTGTGTCTACTAACTGGGAGACGGGAGAGACTCACGCTGTGTGCAGTAGAGTCCGGTCCAGCCGGGGCTGCACCTGCACTCCCCATCATAGGCACTGCACTGGGCTCCGTTGTGACAGTTACACGAGTTGAGACAATCAGGGCCCCAGTGCCCCGAGGGACAGGCTGCAGACGCCAGAGACACAGTCAAGCTCATGGTCACACACCCTCCCACACACACGCTATGTCCTATATGCATGCATGCATGGATGAAGCACGTTATGTCTGAGGAAATATTTTCCACACATGGAAATATTTCACACACTTTCAAACACAGATCCTTGCAGAACATCCCTCCAAAAGCCCATTAGTTAAAGTTACTGTATTGTCTCCCATGGGAGAAAATTGTCTTTAGGGCTGCAGCGATTAACTATTAAATTAATCGCAAACTATTTTGATAATCGATTAATCGGTTCGAGTAATTTTTTAATAAAAACAAACAGCTTCCAGCTTAAATGTGAATATTTTCTGGTTTCTTTACTCCTCTGACAGTAGACTGAATATCTTTGAGTTGTGGACAAAACAAGACATTTGAGGACATCATCTTGGGTTTTTGGAAACACTGATTGACATTTTTCACCATTTTCTGACATTTTATAGATCAAAATAGAAATAGAAAATAATCAACAGATTAATCGACAATGAAAATAATCGTACGTTGCAGCCCTAGTTGTCTTGGAGGTATAGGGAAATTGCTGCATCAGGACCAGACGAGCAGATGTGTCAGGTTGAATAACTCAAAGTAAAGCACTGGTAATGTAACACCCATCTGATCATAAGTTTTTTTTTACTTTAAGTAGTTATGAAAAACACACATATATTTCCCATGGTGTGACAGCTCAAAGCTCTGCTAATGATCTTTGGCCTACAGCGCTGTAAATCAAAGAGCATAATGTATTACAACAATCATTTAAGCCAGCTATCAGTTTTACATCAGCTGGGATTGAGGGTAGTTATTGGAATGTGTAAGTTCATGAAAATGATTGATGCGTATGAAGGTAAACGCGAGGGAGAAATTAGGAGTGGAGACAGACAATGAGAGGGGAAGAATAAGCCAATCAGACACAGGAAGAAGGAGAGAAGTTATACCTTGAGAGCAATCTTCTCCGATCCAACCAGGGAAGCACTGGCAGGAGCCATCGATGGGGTTGCAGGTGCCGTTGTTGGTACAGAGGCAGATCTCGGCGCAGGCCCTCCCGTACCTGCCGCTTGGACAGACTGCAAAAAAAAACAAAAAACACTTTACAAAACTGATCTGCATATTATCACTTACATGCAAAGACTAGTGAAATCCATTAACATTATGACATCAAACTTGGACACATTATTATTGTGAGCACGTTAATACAAACAAAGTCATTCTGTCAAAGGTTGTGTAAACATATTCCTCTAATGGATGATATTGTTCTATTTGAGTGGACATGAAGTGATCTGTTTAAACAAAAGGAGGAGTCAATCGCTGCCTCCAGTGGCCCAACTGCCCCATTTCCACTCACTAGAGTGGGATGAGTGATGTGCCACAGAATTAAAATAGACCATGTACACAGACCACTGTATACATTTTTTATGAAATTAATATTTCAATGCTCTCCGGCACTCTTCAATAAAAGATCTCATTTCCAATGAAACCTCCATTGTGTTTTCTTGTCGGCCCGTGAGACAAATTGAACCAAGGTGTATCTAACCATCAGGATATGGGAGCTGCAGCGCCAGCAGATACATCAAAGGTCTCATATAAAGAGAATAGCCCAGCGTTGGAAATATCAGATAAGGTGGCTGCTGGCGGTGAAAGAAATGGCTCTGACTCATTTTCATGTGGGGAGATTTTAATGATTACATTTCAACTGGCTTTCCCCTCTTCTTGAGAGCTCTTTCAAACTCCTTCAAGCAGGTTGTCATTAGGCCACGGGGTTGGCTCCCCCATACTGCTGCTTCTGGGGTTTCAAGCCTCAACACACCGGGAGAGCTTCATTAGGCCGGGACTTTGTGTGCTGGACGGAGCACAAGTGAGGACGCCAATAGGGCTCAACAAAAGGAGAATGTGCATGTTGTTGGCCACCTTCGTCCCTCGCGGCTTCACGCCTGCTCACCAGTAATTACAATCCAGACAAATTAGGTCTCTCGCTTTTTTCTCTCTCCTCTTCTTTCAGCTAACCTATTAAACTTTTATTTGTAAGACATTGCTCAAAGCCATGACAGAGAATTCAGAAGTTCCCCATTGCCTTTCTGTAATTTATATAAAAATAAAAAAAATCTATATGTAGGTGTCTTCTCAACACAGCGATGGAGAGCAGATTTCCTCTACACTTTGATGAACCACTGACAAGACAAACACCAGAAACCATCACACATGAGTCAATATCGGACAAACTGTTAACATTGAGCTATTGAATAGATGGAGAATGAGGAAACAAAAAACTACCACGATACCCTGAACTTTTACATTTGACACATCGACCCAAATATTTAACATGTAGTCGACATTTTTACATGTCTCAATCTCTTTAAATAAGTTTCCTTTTAAATGTTTGTGGCTTTAAAGGTCCAGCGTGTAGGATCTGGCGGTATCTAGCGGTGATGTGAGGAGATTCCAACCAACTGAAGCCTCTCCCGTGTGCCAAGCGTGTTTGAGAGCAACGGTGGCCGACGCAAATACACAAATGGCCCTCGCTAGAGCCATGTGGAGCAAAGCCATTGTGTAGAGTGTACGAGGGAAGTGAGTGGTGAAGCAAGAGAGAGAGCGCGGCGGTGACGGGAGCGAGTAGCGTTAACGACTCCGGCCCAAGCAGGAAAAGTTAACAGAGTCTGGTTTGTCTGTTCTGGGCTACTGTAGAAACATGGCGGACTCCATGAGGAGGACCTGCTCCCTATGTAGATATAAACGGTTCATTCTAAGCTAAGGAAAACACAACAAGTCTTAGTTTCAAGTGATTATACATTAATGAAATATTATATTTCATTTCTGCCAATAGATTCCCCTACAGTAAATGTTACACACTGGTCCTTTAATACATCTGACACACAACAAGGCTACTGTCTACATCATCATAAACACTTCTCTTTTACAAGTAACACATTTATGATATTGTCAACACATTTTATGGTGATTACAAATATACTAACACTGAAATGTCTGCATGTCTTTTATTTAAAATGTACGTTAGATGCGCTAAAATTACTCATGATTTCTAAAAGTGCAACATCCTAATCAAACACATCTGAGGTTAAAATAAGGAACTGGAAGTAAAGATGTTTTCTATCAACAAGATCTTCCTGTGTGATTCAAACAATATTACTGAGGCAACACACAAAGGAAAAGTTTGCCTTGAAAATAAATATAACAAGAAGACGTCCGTTCTGCACGTGTTGTTTCTTTGACTGTGTGTATACATGAAAAGCAATTTACACGCAGCTCTCTTTGCAGCAGCATTTACTTGACGTGTTCTTTGTCTAAAAAAGTGGGTTTCAGCAATATTCAGGATCCTGTTGAAGGTTGTTTTTTTTTTCTTTTTGGTCTGGAGTGCACTGATAATAGCCATTATTCAAAGTTTCAAAGCTAAGATGCCAGTGGGAGAGGCAGCAGGTCATCCGTTTGATCTTATTACAGCCACTGAGCACAGCGAGGACTGTAGGGAAACTGTACAGGTGCCCTCACAAAATGCTGCGTCATAAAGGACTTTATTTGACATATAAATGAACCCTAATATATTATGAGATATTGTAGGCATCAGCACATAAATACTTTTGAAGCTGTATAATTTTTTACTCTAATGTCTTATACATTACTGTCCTATTTCTTTTATAATCATTGTTATTTCCTGTCAAGACAAAATACCAGGCATTTTCAGATATACACTGTACTTATATTGTTTTTCAGTAGCAACCACTTAAAACTTCACTGTGAATGAGTTTGACAGGAAGTGAAACAGCAAGGAAAGGTCAAAGGGACACAGAGGGGTACTTGCCTTGGTTGCACAGAGAACCGGAGAAGCCAGACAGGCACTCACAATGGCCCGTGACATGATGGCACGGCCCGGTGCTGTGCACACACTGCGGACACGACTGGCTGCAGCGATGCCCGTAGAACCCCGGAGAGCAGACTGCAGCCGGCGGAGCGTGGCAGGAGAGAAGAGGGAATCAGTCAACAACATTGGATGGCACAAGAGGCATATAATAATGAAACAGGGCGTGACAAGAGTGATCAAGGGAGTACAGAAAAAATCAAGGCCGGAAGAAATAAAGCAGAAAAGACGAGGAGAGACAGCAGAGGGAGGGAGGAAGCTGGGAAGTCAGTCTTTATTGTAATCACTCCCATTTCATCTGCTGCCAGAGACGGAGCAGTAAAATAGTTAAGACAATCGGGAAAGTCTGTTTCATGTTAAGTTTTGATGATCTATAAAACACACAGCTGTGTGTTAATGCATATTTTATTGAGAGAATGTGGACCATTAGGACATATTCAAAAGGTGGTATAAAGGTAATTATACTCACATTTTATACAAAGAGCATTAAAGCTGCAGTCGGCAACATTGAGCAAATATGATATAAAAAAAAGTTATTTTTATAAAACGGTCACTATATTCTGACAGTAGTGCATGAGACTAGATAATCTATGAAAAAAATCATGTCCATCCTCTGCCTCCTCCTGTGCCCCTGATGGCATTTGCAAGATTTCAACGTGCCTGAACAAAAACAACCAATCAGAGCCGAGCGGTCTCTAATGCAGCTGTCAATCACTGCTCACAAAACTCACACTCATATCAAACGGTCAAACTAAGCAGCGCTGATTAAATATGAATCAATATTCTGTTACATTTCTCACCTCTACAATAATAACATCTTGTAGTGTACAAGATGTTATTATTGTTATTAGTCCTATTTGTATTAGTTCTTACAGCTGCTGTGCTATTATTGTTGTTGCTCTACATGTCTCTCTCTCTCTCAATTTTAATTTTTTTTTCAATTCAATATGCTTTATTGGCATGACTGTTAGGCAGATGGCCGCCCACCTGGGTTTCTACCCTCTAAACGGGGAGTTTATCCTGGCCACAGCGCATCCCAATGCAATGCTCTTGTTGGGTCTCTAAACTATAGAGTAAGGTCTAGACCTGCTCTATGTAAAAAGCGTCTTGCGATAACTTCTGTTATGATTTGACGCTATATAAAAATAATTTTAATTGAATTGAATACTGTTTAGCTGTAAAATGAGAAAGTTTGTGACCTGGCTGCCATGTTAAAAAACAGTCGAGCCAAAACCAAGCGCCGCCTACCGGCCGAAGCAAAAGCTTTCTCATTCCGTCTCATGCACTACTGTCAGGATTTAGTGAGAGCTTTATAAAAATAACTTTTTATCGTATTTGCTCAAAGTTACTACTAAGAAAAATATCGATATAGGAAAATATCGAGTATAGGAATATTATGTTTTGTGATACTGTATCAGAAAACTATCAATATTTAATTAATAGTTTACATGCAAAGATGAATTCAGTCAACACTTTATTTCATTTGTAAAGATATGTACCCTCTCAGTGTATGTGCCCTCTGTGATAAATCAAAAATGCAGATCCCACTATTCTGATTGCATAAAAAAGTAAACTTTTTTACTATGATTTTATGTTTATGGTGGTGTGTATTTATACTATGACAGTTTTCCTAAAATTTGATTTTTAAAAAATCACAATATATCGCCTTGCTTACAGTATCGCAATATATTGAATCGTAACCCCCTGTATCATGATACGTATCCTATCACCAGATTCTTGCCAATACACAGCATATAAGTTACCGACTTCAGCTTTAACTGTGCAACCATAATAACAGCCTGCAATTTATATAAAAGAAAAACATTTTCATTTCAGTACAGTGAGAACCTTAAAAAACTACATTATGTTCCTATTTTCATAACCAACTCCTTTAATCACCATTCTCAGGAGACAATCAGTTATTTCTAAAATAAGAAACCTTTTAGGAATTGACAAACACGGCATTGGTTGTTGTTTGACAACCATGCAATGTTAAATTGAACCCCTGGGTTTTGATTTGATTTAAAGCACCAGGTGTGATACACCTCTATCATCTGGAGCGGCGTGTAATCCTCCAATTAAAGTTTCATCAGGAAAAACAGCAAAACTGCAGTTATGAGGTTTTCCCCTGATGAGAACATTATCTGTGTAAACATTGAATTTGGAGGAGTAATAACTTCCTCGCTCACACACAGAGAGCAAGAGAGAGAGAGAGAGAGCTTGTTTAGCTCTCTGTTTTACATTCCGCTCAAATTGATGTTTACAGGTTTGTGACTGTGAATTTCACTCCCAATCAGTGAGCTCATCACTTGAGAGCGGCCCCAGACAGACCTCATTCAGAAAGCAGAGCTAGCACTCCCAGCGAGCACGCCCTCTGATGAGCCTCGGACGAGGACTGTGTGTCTCCCACTGTGCGTTGGTTGTTGAGGACAGGGCAGAGGGTGTGAGGAGTGTGTGTGTGTGTGTGTTGCTGTCGGGGTAAAGACACTGTGATTAAGTGATAGCAGTGATGAAGGGTTTACACTCAAGCAGTTATGACCGACAACTAAGTGCTTTCCCTCAGCAGGCTCACCCTTCAACAATTCTGCAAAGATCAAAGCAAGGTCAATACTGTGGCGCAGTTTGTTACGGCGGCGCCCTAAGGCTCGTGCCGTTGTTACTTAAAAAGGATAAAGAGAAGGAGGCTCACTTCGTTTGCAGGACGTCCCCCTGTATCCAGGTGCACACACACATGTCCCGTCCTCTGGAGAGCAGGATCCTCCGTTCTGACAGGAACAGCTGACTGAACAGTTGGGTCCCCAGAAGCCTTGTGGGCACACGTTATCACAGTGGATTCCTGCAGGAACATTACACGAATATTCAGCGAATGCATGCTAAGAAGGCAAAGACTGTGGTAGGCTGAAATATTCTAAATAGCCTGCCATCTGTAAAAACACACCATCAAAGGACAGCATTCACAATGCCTGATCACAGTTGATCTGAGGAGGGCTATTCACCCAGCGTGGATCCTCGATTGATTTCAGTCCTGAATGAAGAGGCTGTCGTTTGGATTGGACTGTGTGTGTGTGTGTGTGTTTTTTTAGTTCAGCCCATCCTTTCAGACTCCGTTTCTCCTTTCCAAATGTATTTTATTTTTGATCTGACTGGGGCTCCCTGCCAGTGCACTGTGTTGATTAACAGGGTTGGGTCTCCAGAGAGGCCCAGCTTGTCTCCCATTCTCTTTCAGCAGAGCCGCCGTAGCGCACAGAGCCGAAAGGGAAGTACTCAGGCTACGAGAGCGCAGTCTGGAAGTGTCACTGTGTGTTTGGCGCAGCCCCAACAAACAAACGCAAAACACTGCATCCATACAGTGCTCTCACTGTGCACATGAATGCATTAGCACCTTCAAATGCATTAACCCTTCAAAAAGGGGGTAAAATCCCATGTACTGCACATACACATATGTGCAGTACATGTGTAGGCACATACACCTACTGCAGGCTCATAAAATAAAATAGATCGCTGCAAACACTCAGGCACATATGCACACTTAAGAGTCACATACTCACACACATGCACGCGCACAAACTCTGCAACCTTTCAAGCACCAGCCCTTAGTTCGAAGCCTCATTTGAAATTTTCTTTGAGTGAGAATATCTGAGAATGGTGTGGCCATTAAAGCAGCATTAGTGCAGTACCTTTGAATTAAACCTGGGCTAAACTCTGGGGACCGATGTTATACAGTAACCAGGGCGCCTTAGGGCTGGAACGGAGGAGTAAAAGGAGAGGAAATGTTAGTGCTGATGAGGAGGGGGCATGGTAGCAGTGATTTAGTCGGAGGCC
The DNA here is from genome assembly GCF_015220745.1 of Sebastes umbrosus. Classification (NCBI taxonomy): domain Eukaryota; kingdom Metazoa; phylum Chordata; class Actinopteri; order Perciformes; family Sebastidae; genus Sebastes; species Sebastes umbrosus. Next base: position 17,786,851 of record NC_051272.1, read on the forward strand.
CGGCCGTGGACATCAAAAGGAGGGCAAGGCTTGTGCGAGTGTGTTTGAGGTTCTGCTAGGCCAGGCAGAAAAAAAACAAAAAACGACTGCCTTTACTGTCAGAAAATGAACGCGGACAGAGCAGCACACTTTTCAGTCTAATGGTGACAAACAGAGGGGCTTTGGATGCCTAGTGAGGGAGAAGAAGAAAGAGTGAGAGAAGCCAGAACTGAAGCGTCTTCAAAGGAGGCTTTTCGCTGAGAAGTGCCAGAGGTCCCACTATCTAATTTGTAGAGAGTGAGGAGAAAAAAGCAAACCTCTCTCTCCCTCTTTAAGTCTCTCTCTCTCTCAGTGCATGTAAACACACACTCACATTACTTCAGATATAAAAAGGTGAAGTCCTATTTAACATGGACTAGCATGAAGCCCCTGCATCAAGTGTCCAGTCATAGCGCTCTTTTGCATCTTTAGGCTGATGTCAGGCTTACGACAGTTCAGCAACAACTGTGTGGGTCACAGACGGCTTACGCGTACACACTCCTAGATTCAAGCTTCTTGACAGTTTACTTAAAATCCACAATAAAACAAACAGCGAGTTGACAGCCAAGTAGGATGCCATATTTTCTCTGGTCAGTGATTTGACAGTGTTCACAGATAAAAAATAGCTCCAGTGTTTCTGTAAATAGCCATTTTATTCCATCCCTGATTCAGTCCTGTGACGAAACCCACATCTTCCTCTCTCTGGGTGCTCCTTCCTCCAGAGAGCCCATTGTCAAGCCTCTACGATTCAAGTGCGTATATGTATGTGTGTTTGCCTGGCCCAGTGGGCTGCACGATGCCCCAAGCCCTACACCCCGGTGACTCAATTAAGGCTGACAGATGGTCCCGACCTGTGCAGGATTCAGAGCATGAGAGGCCCGTTTTGCCGGCTCCGTTCTTGCAGATAATAAAACCCACATTGTTTCCCAGAATAAATGCCCTAAGCTCAGGAGGCTGAATGGAGTGGGCTGCTGAGAGCTCACAGGCTTGACCTTTCCTGCTGAATCTATTCCCTCCCTGACTGCACCTCTCCACCCGGGCTCAGAGAGCGGGTCCTCGGCTAGCCCCCCGTATTTGACATTCAGATGCGACGCTTCATTTTTGAGCATAATGATCCTCACCCTTGCTGTGACATTCACACTTTCCTACCTCCACCTCTTTTCCCTGTAAACAAATGTTTGAAATGACAAGAAACAAAGAGCAGAGTTCAAACGGAGATCCTTGGTTCAGTCAGATTTCACAACAACCTGGAACCTTAAATAATGAACACAGCCAGAATAATAATAATATCAAGAGGCCGCGTTTAAAGCTCTTGAGAGCATTCTGGGCCAATGATTTGATTCTCTGTCTACAAATATTTATCTGGTGAGTCACTTCAGACATTTGTGTATAACTAATATAAGCATGATTGCATACCAGCATCCAGTGCGTTAGCCGAGAGAATTAATTTAGAGCTCAATTCTCAACATTTCTCATTCACATACCCCGCCGGCTCGGTGGCAAAACAAATTGAACATTAATTAACAAAACACTGCTCACACATTCTGTAAACATACTGTAAAACACAAACCATGAGTGCCCCAGCATATCATCCTGTTGTGGTAAACAAGTATGTCTGACTAGCATTCTCAGGTTTTTGAGTTGATGAAGTTATTTCTGTCCCTAATGTCAGCCTGCTCGGATTAGCTATTCTTATAAAAGCAGTACTGACCTGTCCAGCCGGGGTAGCAGCGGCAGTAACCGCTCACTGGATCACAGCCATCAGCGTGGCTACAGTCACAGCGTTCACGACAGTCCAATCCATAGGTGCCGTCCTGACAACGATAAAAAACTTGCTGTAATATCTTTAAAACTCCACACATGAGCACAATGAGACACTTCAAGTTGTATGCTCAGTTAAAAGACAGACTTACAGGGCAGGACTCGCTGCAGTGCTCTCCCCTCCACCCAGGTGAACATGTGCAGGTGCCGTCTATCGGGTCACACGCAGCTCCATTGGCACATAAGCATGTCTGATTACAGCCCAGACCCCACGTACCGCTGGAGCAGAGGATGGAGCAGTCTACGCCCTGCCAGCCTGGGGTTAGAGAGAGCAGAGACACATCCAACTGTTCACAGGTATACAGTATGAACCAAGTATTGTGGATACAGCCACATTGTATTACAGTTATAATGTTACACAACTTAACACCCACAATAATAGCATAGCACAGTGGTTCCCAACCTGGGGTTCGAACCCTCAAGATAAATAGGAGGGATTCATTTAAGGGAAATTAAAGGGAAAGAAATAAAAAATGAACTCTGTTCTTGGTCAGTTGGTCGGTTCAATACGTTGTTCAAAACTGAATTATCTCAACAACTACTGGATGGATCAAGATTAGGGCTGGGCAATATATCGATATTCTATCGATATCGAGATATGACACTAGATATCTTCTGAGATTTTTGATATCGTAATATGGCATAAGTGTTGTCTTTTCCTGGTTTTAAAAGCTGCAGTAAAGTGGTGTAATTTTCTGAATTTACCAGACTGTTCTAGCTGTTTTATTATTTGCCTTTTACATTCAGTCATTATATCCACATTACTGATGATTATTTATCAAAAATCTAATTTTGTAAATATTTTGTAAAAGCACCAATGGTCAATTCTATAATATTATCGCAATATCGATATCGAGGTATTTGGTCAAAAAATATGGTGATATTTGATTTTCTCCATATCACCCAGTCCTAATTGAGATGGGTTTTTTTTGTATAGACATTCACGTTCCCCAGAGAATGAATCCTACTAACTTTGGCGATCCCATGAGTTTTTCCTGTAGTGCCCCCAGCAGGTCAAAGTTTTCCCTTATCCAGTGAAATAGAGTTGCTAAATGCGAGATTGGGAGCATGGGTCAGCGACAGCTGAGCCTAACAGCGATTACAGTGAAAACAACGGCAGCAGTGCTGACAGAGCTAACAGTGTTAACGCAGGGGGAACCGGAGGGTGGGTGCTACATTTCAACAATGGTGACGGTCAGGACGGCGTTATCAGCTGTAACTGCTGTATGAGTGCAGAGCAGCGGATGGGAGCTAGCCAGTGGAGCATGCTCACATGCACGAAAAGGATGTACGGCTGGCCCGTCGATGTGAACAAAGCACAGAGAAGCTCTGATTACAACATTACTCCGCTATATCTTTACATAGCAAATAGTTGTTTGCTGCTGTATTAATGCTCTGGATATCGTATAGAGCACCTTTAAATAGAAAACTGAACATAGCAAGTAGTGAATAAATGAAGGCCGGCGGTCGTCTGACTGTTGTGTGAAATACAGTATGTATACGAAAACAACCTACTTTATGTTTTTAGTCTTACATTGTCAAGCACAGAATGCAAGAAGAATCTGACCACAAGTAAAGTCTGTATGTGTGCATCCAGATAAGATGTATACAGTATACAGCAGTCAGGGTAGCGTAAAGCTCGGGAGTCGCTCTGAAGCTTTTACAATGAGTCAATTATACTGTACCTTCCCTGCAGATGCAGGAGCCGTCGGCTGGAGAGCAGGATGCGTGATTGTGGCAGGAGCAGGTGGACATGCAGCTTGGTCCGTATAGACCAGGAGGACACACTGTAGCACAGTCCTCACCCTGAGGTAGAAAAAATAATGCAAAGTCATGAAGCAAAGAATCAGCATGGCAATAAATGCTGACTCTGGCAAACCAAAAATAGGAATAATATAGTCTGAATAGATGCAGAGAGAGAAAGAGATGCGAGGTTCACTGCACTTCTCCAGAGCTTACTGAACTGTTTATTTAGACCAGTCATGCTGTATCTGTATACAGGATGAGGAGCAAAGCAACGGTTAAGCTGAATGGATTTATGATCGTAACTGAAGTTCAAGAGGAAGGACCCCCCAAAGCTATCGCCTCCCAGCTTCCAATTATGCACTCTATATATTCTGACAGCACCTACTCCCAGCCACGCTGCGCTCTTTGCAAGCATACTCCACCCCATCTCTTCACTTCTCTCTCCATCTCGCTCTCCCGTTAGGTTCGCCTCACGGGGGGGTCTCCACTTTCATCAGTGGAGAGACTGGCAGGACTCAGAGAATCCAGACTCTTCCCATCTCCAACCAAGGTACTACCAAAACTGCCTTTATTAGCTTTGGTGCATTAATATAACAATTACTGTTCTAAATAAACTTGATACTAGGCTTGTCACAGTAGTCGGTGTTACTGGTGTAACACAGTATTCGAGCATACACCGACTACAATACTTGCCTACTACCCCCACCAACATTTTGCTTTTTTCACTGAAATAAAACCCATTTACTTCATTTTCGTGTATCATTGCCGTGTTCTCAATACATAGTCGAACAACATATGTTACAAACTGAAAGTGAAAGTCTCAGCACAGAGTAGCAGGAGTCAGATTTCACACACACACACACAGGACCAGAGAGTTGACAGATAGGACGATGGTGGAGGATCTGGTGTCAAAGCGAAACGCAAAAGCGCCTATTTGACAATATTTCGGATTTAAACTCATAACATTAATGAGGCAATTGGCGAGCGGAGGACGGGTGGTCACAGCCGGTGCAAGGTGGAAACCTGCAGCCCCGCAGCGAAAGCTCGACTAGAGAGGCCAGACACACAGCCATCCAACGTTAAAGATCAAAGAAAGCACTCCACATATTAAGCAACATCTTTTCTTGTAAAATGTCCGGTGTAATCTGTAACACTGATGTCGTCATAAATTCATTAACCGGTGGGAATATGTCCTCACTATGACATCACTACTTGTGACTACTAGATGTGGTTCTTGCTTGGTGAAATGCCCATTGGAGGATACATCTATAAAACCGTACACTGCAGCAGAGATTTTGTAGACACAAGTGAGTGGAACCATCAAGAGGGAATCAATTTCAGGGTGAAGTGATGCAGGGCTCAAGTCCAGAGTTCAACCCTCCACTTTGTCCCAACTACCCAAAGGACACAACTTGAGGATCATTTGCTTGTCCCTTAATTAGCGACTCATATTTGGCATTCTTTCTAATATCCAGCAGGGGGTGACTCTTCTGGTTGCAAAAAGAAGTCTGATTGTATAGAAGTCTTTGAGAAAATGACCCTACTTCTCACTTGATTTATTACCTCAGTAAACATTGTAAACATGAGTTTAGGGTCTCAATCGCTAGTTTCAAGTCTTCTTCAATACAGCATGATGTTCATTTAATAAATTATGGTCCCATTTAGAGTCAAATAGACCATAAAGCAGGGTATGCTTTAGGACGTGACTACCTTGTGATTGACAGGTTACCACGGCGTTGTCTGGTATGAGAGTTGACGTGTTTTTGTCGTTGAACTTTAACCCTTTCACAGTGTGTTTTCAGTTCATGAAAGTTAATTGTAACATTTTGGTCGCCTAAAAATGTCTTATTCAGCGTTCGGTTGTACTTAGCTCCACCTTCTTGAGTCACTTCTGGTTGCAGAAAAAAAAAAGATGGCGACGGCCAAAATACAAAACTCGAGGCTTCAAAATAGCAGTCAACAAACCATTGGGTGACGTCACGGTGACTATGTCCACTTCTTATATACAGTCTATGGTTATGATCAGAGGAAAATATTGTAAACCTCCCAGTGCCGAAGCAGCTGGTGACAACATGTGTATCGGAGGAAGCACATGGTTGTCTACACCTGCATCAGGACAACAGCGGGAGTTAGCGGCACTAAGAATGACAATATGATGACACCAAACTGGGGAGAAGCAAAAACCAAACAAATACAACTCCATGGTGAACTGGGTGGACATGGGAACGGCAGACGACTCTCAATCTACTATTAATAAGCACACCAATGGGAGATCGGCAGCCATGCTGGCGCGGCCTTAAAGTCCCTTCACCATTGCATTAGAGTGAACTATCTGGCAAAGGACATGGAGTACTCCTTCCACGTCCTCTGCACCCTGCCGTCATTAGAATTTCTCTGCTTTGAAGGCTGAGCACAGCCCACCTCCACTAGTCTCGTCCCTCCCTAAGCTGGAGATCACAGCCAGTCTATGGATTCCCACACCCTCCCTCGCACACCCTGCTTTGAGTGACAGGTGACACAATGATTTAGAGTTCCAATTAGTGGCCCAGAGGAGTCCTGAGTGGCTCTTGCCTCGCTCACCAGAGCACTGGGGGACCGCTGGCTGCTCGCTGCTCTCATTATCATTTTGAACTCAGTTTAAACAGGAGGCAGGAGGAGATGTGCCAGTGGACGCCAGGGGCAGAACACACATCTTAAAACATCTCTCCTCCCCGTACACCACATAAAAGCGCCCGTCTGTGAATGAAATTTTTATCAATCGGTTGCAATAACCTTTGTTCTGCTGAAAATGACAGCTTCAAGACTGCTAACAATAGCAGTTCAGTTACAGTTGTTAAGTGCGGGGAGAAGTTCGACCAGCAGCCAGTGGGGGCTGGAGCGCATGGGAGGGGTTCGGCCTGTCTTCAGAGCACAGGCAATTTACTGGTGACTGGACTCATGGATAAAACGTCATGCAGCCACAAATGACCACATGGATTTTGCTGCATCCTTGGCTGCGTCCGATTCCACTTGGTTTCACCCTCGTGGCGCAGAGACCAGTGGTTGGTCTGCTCTCAAGAGGGGGAAGGCAGCTCTCTCATTAGTCGACTGATTCATATTCCTTCTGAGCCGCGAAGGATAGAAGTCTGTATGTGGAGAATCATTATTAATACACGGGCTGTCAGTCCATCGCACGAGAGCAGCAGGACCTTACATAACTACACAGCCAATGGAGGCTGGTGAGAGGCGGCCAGGTCGTCCTTGGCCAAGGCACTAAATTCATACCTATTAGTATCTTAATGTAATTGGAGAGCACTTTTTCCAGAAAGCCTCTCACTGACACAACATTGATCAGCCTCTTACCCATTGAGACTAGATGCAAATGGCACCACTAATTACCAATCAGTCTCACTCCTTAACAGTCCATCTAACTGCTGGATGAGTGACTGCAGTTTAAAATTCATGCAGCAAGACAGAAAATGAACCTCTGAACCTTTTGATGAGGCTAGAAAGCCCTCAGAGATAGGAAAATGATTTGTTTTCACCACCTACAAAGGCAGACTGGAATCCATTCCTAATGCATTCACATTTCTGATACAATCGTATATCAACACAATCTGTAGAAACCATAGCAGGGAAGAAATGTTACTGCGTGAGTACATGCTGCAGATTGCAAGGGACAATGCCTGACTAGGTAACATGTAATCACTTTGTCCCAGTCAAAAAGAGCATGTCCAATTACTAGAGCTAAATCAAGCGTGCAGGAGCTCAGTCTGCTCCGACACTTTGCTTGGTTTGCCCCCCGATGGGACTCCAGAACAAAGGTGCAGCAGGGAGGCTTAGTCCTATCAGCTGTCCCCTGAGGAAGTGACTTCACCAGCAATCATAGGCTCAACACCGTCATCAATCACATTTTAAAAGCCCCACTGCGTGGTAATGATCACGTACCATGTATGTGACATAAAGCTACACACTTAACAAGTAAGAGCCACAATCTGACTTTCTACCAAAGCGGCTTTTGTAGCAAAAAAGCTACTACGTGGACTCACCTCACCCTGCAACACACACACACAAACACACCAGTCCTCCATACGAGGTGCGTCTGTTCCCATCTGACTGCCTCTTTTTCTATCCAGCTCCTGCCCTCTAGGCCTGTTTAATGGATCTGGCAGCCCTTCCCAGCAGCCGCCAAAGAGAACAGGTGGAGCAAATTAAGACACAGTCTGCGGCCCCGCTCGGTAGCTCAATTCACCACAGTGGCCCCGCTGTAAGACACAGGCAATTTCCACTGAAATGTAATGTTGGCAGAAATGTACCCTCTCTCGGTCTCTGTTGCTCTGTAACTTCAGATTGGAAGACAAGAAATACAATGGGAAAACGGATTGAAGTTACCCAACTAATTTGACAGTTGTAGAAAAGGGGACAATATAGCTGCTGCACAAAAACTGCTAAAATGGAAACCTATATAGGTCAAAGATTCAATTTTCTCCCAATTGGTCGAGGACTACTTGTCTCCCTGAAGTTAAGGCGTATCAACCCTATTTGTAAAATACACACGACTGATTATTAATGTCTGCAAAGGGCCGGACCAGGGAATGAATCATTTAGCGAGGAATTTCTCGCGGTGCAGTAGAGCACATCTATAATAAGGCAATAATAAAATGTCTCACCTTGCTTCTGCCTGCCTATGTACAAAAAGCTTCTAAAGTAATACCGGGACCACTTACAGAACATTACAACCACAATGACGCAAACGTTTTACTACGGTCACAAATAACATAAATCAATGCAAAACAACCTTCATAAAGAGCTATATTATGGACACAATACTGATATCGTTACACGGACCTCCTTTTATCATTATTATCTAATGAAACTACAGATTTTCACAAGGAGCGAGGTTACAATGACAATTAACCTATGGCAGTTTTATGAAAAAATTAATATAACCAACAACATCATTATAATCTGTTACTCCGTAATTACAGCAGTGATTAAATTAAAATAGAGAGCAGCATGTTAAATCATTTCAAACACAAAGTTATATAAATAAGTCATATTTTAAGGACTGATGTTTAAGGGTTCTAATGTATTGTGTGTGTTGATCTTTCCTCCTTCTTTGTTTTCAATGTGTTTAAACTTGTGGAAGACAGAACCTGCCAAAAATAAATAAATAAATAATTAAATATGTCATTAAATGTAGCAAACATAATATCAAAAATAAATGTAGTCATTCATTAATTGACATAAATTGATATTTCTGTTTTAATTTGCTTCTTCGTCGACTACATGCTAGCTATCTAGCCCAGTCCTCTATATATTTATTGAGTCATTTATTTATTCATTCATTTATTTTTGATTTTGGCAGGCTCTGTCCTCCGTATAAATTAGGTCTGTCAATCAATTAAAATCGTTAATTGTGATTAACCGCAAATTAATCGCACATTTTTTATCTGTTCAAATGTACCTTAAAGGGAGATTTGTCAAGTATTTAATACTCTTATCAACATGGGAATGGGCAAATATGCTTGCTTTATGCAAATGTATGTAAATATTTATTATTGGAAAACAATTAACAACATAAAACAATGACAAATATTGTCCAGAAACCCTCACAGGTACTGCATTTAGCTTAAAAAATATGCTCAAATCATAACATGGCAAACTGCAGCCCAACAGGCAACAACAGCTGTCAGTGTGTCAGTGTGCTGACTTCACTATGACTTGCCCCAAACTGCATGAAGTATCATATCATAAAGTGGGCATGTCTGTAAAGGGGAGACTCGTGGGTACCCATAGAACCCATTTTCATTCACATATCTTGAGGTCAGAGGTCAAGAGTCAATTAGTGGCTTTAAAACAAATTTATGTTAACGCGTTATTATTGCATTAACTTTGACAGCCCTTTTACGTAATACATTTTAAGTTTTCCTATTTTATTGTATCTTCTCTTTCTCCTTTCCCTTGGTTCTTACTTCAGGGAATATTTGCTTTGTGTTAGTTTGTGTAAAATATTTGTTCTTAGCACTTTGGCATGTTGGCTCTCTCCTAAAGGAGATTTAGATTTTGTCAGACCAAGTAAAGGTCAAATTAAAATAAAATAAATAACAATAAACAACAGTAAAACATTACCATGATAGCAGCCACTGACCTAAGTACGATTAAACAGCAGTGAGGATATACTGTACTCACCATGAACCCGGGGGCACATATACAAGAGCCTTTGACAGGATGGCAGTCAGCTCCGTTGTTGCAGCTACAAGGCAGCATGCATCCCTCTCCGTAGTATCCAGGAGGGCATGTCTCATTACAGTAAAGCCCTGTCCATCCCGCAGAGCAGGTGCATTCACCAGAAAGCGGGTGGCAGCTAGAACATAATGAGGAAGAAAGATGGGACAACAACAGGAAGAGTGAGGCAAAGTTTCAACACTTCATTCGTGAGCAGGGGTCAAAGTGTGAAGTCTGCGCCGACAGCAATTCATCCATCCATGTGTCTACGTGCTTGTTTCAGATAGATGAGGTGTCCCTTTTCTCCTTCTTTCTGTAATGACTTCTACGGTCGCTGCCCAACTCCAGCCGGAATCAGAGCATTAACATTGCATTAACTATGAATGCGGCTGAGAAATTATGAATGAAGCAAAAGGTCGCGATTAAAAGCTAACTGGATGACATGGCTGAGAGGTGTCCAGACTTCAGAATGAGTGCTGGCTTAGAGCGAAGATGAAGCAAAAATTGAGTTGGAAAAGTCTTTATTCATAAGGAGCTACAGGGGGGGCTTTGCTTCAGGGCTTGGTTGGGGCGAAGATGAGTGCGGCCTCGCGCTGATGTCTCACTTACCTCACGGTGTTGGTGGTATTACAGGGGCAGTACTTGTCACAGATGAGGCCGTAGAGGCCCGGGGGACAGAATCTCTCTTGGCAATTAGGGCCTTTAAACCCGGTTTCACACAGACAGGCTCCATTGATATGGTGACACTTGGCTCCATTCTGACACTCACACCTCTGGTTGCACTGCGGACCAAAGGTGCCCACCGGACAGTCATCCTGGCACCTGCAGGAGGAAAAATTTAACATTTTTAAATTGGTGCTATAAAAAGAAAATTTAAAAAATTTGAGTAAAAAGTGGTAACCTGAAATTCGAATGTTAAAAAGGTTAAAGCACCTTTGTACACGTGATATATTGAAAATATTAGAGCTGAAACAATTAGTCAATTACTCAATTAGTGGACAGAAAATTAATTAACAGCAATCGTGATAATAAATTAATTGTTTATGTGAAGTTTTGCTCTTTTTTTCTGTTTTATATCATCATGAATTGAATATCTTTAAGTTTTAAACTGTTGGTCTTGACATTTTATACACTTAACAATGAATCAATAAAATACTAACGGATTATTCAACAGTGAGTATGAGCAATAGTTGCCAGTCCAAAAGTTAGTTATGGTGTAATTGCCCCTTTCATTATACCATCACCACTGCTGCACAGCACTACTTGCATATTATTACAACTGAAACATTTAAACGGAAAATACTAAATATCCATTTTGGATATATTGTACCAACTGAAATTCTCAGCTAGTGTTTCAAAAATGGTTATTGTTGTAACTTCTACAAAATATGCAAAATATGAAAGGAAAGTTCTTAGGATCAACAGTAATAACGGTAACTGTGAGCACTTTCATGACGATGGTTAGGTACAATACAATGCAATGTTTATGTGAGTATTTGAAAACAGCAGTGGTGAAAAGTAGCATTTACTCAAGTATTGTACTTAAGTACACATTTGAGGTACTTTACTTGAGTATTTCTATTTTCTGCTACTTTATGCTTCTACTCCACTACTACTACTATCTCAGACGGAAATATTGTAGTTTTTTGCTCCGCTACATTCTGACAGTAGTCAGATACTAGAGTTACTAGTTACTTAGCAGTTTTAGATTAACAATACAAACTATAATCAGTACAATATTATTATGTCAATAAGGCTTTTTGGTCCTCAGGGGGAAATTCACAAGCTATCAGCAGTATTGTAAAGTAATATATAATAGAATAAAATATAGTGAAGAACACATTAATGCATCAATAATTATAATCCAATAATATGACATATATTATTCTGAGCCATTTCCATAATGAGTACTTTTGGTACTTTAAAGCAGCAGTCGGTAGAACTGGAGCAAATATGATTAAAAAGTTATGTTTATAAAACAGTCACTGTATCCTGACAATAGTGCATGAGACCGGTAATCTGAAAAAAATAATCTGTCTCTGTGTCCCCCGGTGCTCCTAACGGCATCTCCAAGATTTCACAGACCGGAGGAAAACAACCAATCAGAACCGAGCTGGAGTCTGCCGTCCAGCTGCCGTCCAGCTGCCGTCCAGCTGCCGTCCAGCTGCCGTCCAGCTGCCGTCTATGAGAGCTGGTTGTCAATCACTCGCAAACTCATTCATTGCGATTCAAATATGAATCAATATTCTGTATATAACTGTAATGACTATTTCTCGCCTCAAATGTTTACAGAAACATCATGTAGTGTAAATAAGAACTTTTGTGACCCAGCAGCCAGTTGAGGAAATACCAAGCACCGCCCACCAGCCGGAGCACAGCCAATAGGAACGCTCTCTCTCTGAAAAGACCTGTTATTGGCCAAAGTTTCCCGGCACAGGCTAGATTTTTTAAAACCTGAAAACAGAGCCATGAGAAGGTGCAGAAGTCTAGTTTTCTCCCCGAACACTTGAATTACAATATGCTGAAAGGTTATTATGGATTTTTTACCCAATGATGCCAAAAATAGACTTCCTACTGCCACTTTAAGTACATGTTGATGCTAATACTTTTTTACTTTTACTTCAGTAACATTTACAATGCAGGACTTACACTTGTAACAGAGTATTTCTACAGTGTGGTATTGCTACTTTTACTTAAGTAAAATATCTGAGTACTTCTTACACCACTGGAAAACGGTGGCTATTTGATTTTAGAATAAAACGTTTCAGCTACTATTGTAATATAGTCAAACTATTACATCATTAATAGTCTTTTCACATTTTACAATTTAAATAATTAATTTTTAATTTGAAAACATTTCCATTAATCCAAGACTGACATGAAGTTCAACGAGTACATGACAGGAAGCTCTAAAAGCATCCCCCTGCGGTCAGCAGTTGGACAAGACTTAGTAATCGCCATCAACCAGAGTTGATGAGTTTCTCCACGTGAAGAACTGAAGTAGATCAGAAAATGGATTTTATCTTCACTTAAATATACTGACTTAACTACACAATCTTGGCGGAGGATCAATCTCAAGAGTCTAACAAAGCTATTACAAATAGCTCAATTACATTAGAAAATGGGCGAGTTATGTTTCATGTTTAAATTACCCTGGCTTTAGTTTTATCAGGGGACGATGGTATTATTAAACTAGACAGGGGAGGGTGGGGGCTAACACAATCTCAGATTATTCCTGGCAGGTTAATTCACCTGCCACTGACAAAATGAATGAGGGCAATTTTGCAAAATAATAAAGGAAAGGAGAGGTCTCGTCGAGGAAGTGTTTCCATCCAACAGACAATTGCTTTAGCTGAACTAATAAACCCAGGCTGCTCTGTGCTGCTCTGGCAGGCATGGGGAACAAAAAAGATCTGTGGATTTCAATGAGACCTTAATATAAGCCCATTACTTATAATTAATGAGCAGAAGCCAAACAGCATGTAGCCCATGGTAAGATCAATGGGTAGGCTGGGAGAGGAGGAGGATGAAGGCTGAAGACATGAAACCTTGCTGGCCAGCATGAAGTATAAGATTAATTAAACATAAACACCCCTATTAAAAGCTTCCAATCCACCTTCAAATGGACTAATGGGCATTTATAAATGCTTATATCTCTTGAGCGTGAGATTTTTCCAGCATTTCCTTTCTCTTTTTAAAGAACAGCCAGGTTTGTGCCTCAGTTGGACGTCAACAAAGAGAATAGGTCAATGAGTGACTGTTTAATGTGCGACTGTCGGCATGAAACCATCCTTTGCATTAAATACTAATATCAATAAATCATGCCATTGTCTGACCTATTTTCAAAGTAGGAGTGCAAAAGTTTGCGCCGAGTACTTCACGAAAGGCTTTTGTGCATAATAATTCAGCAGCCTGCTGCCATGGTGTCAGCTGCGTACCTGCGTCCGCTGAAGCCAGCTGCGCACTGGCACTGCCCCGTGACGTGGTCGCACAGTCCGCCGTTACGACAGGAACAGTCCTTGCTGCAGTTGATGCCGTACTTGCCAAGAGGGCACGGCTGGGCACAAACTGAACCCTTTGAAAAACAGCCAGCAAAGAACCACATGAGACACATCGTTCACGACTTCAGGAGAATAAACTCTGTATCAACCTTTGTTGACATGCTGTTTATGTTTTCCTGTCTGTTTCTGGCATTATATCCTCCTATGTATAAAATACAGTTTTACATTAAAGAAATAACCTAAACTGACAACAATACTCAAAACAACACAGTTTATCACACATTATCTTCAGAAAGTTGAAATTAATGTTTGATTAATGAGTTTATCTTCATGTTGACCTTTGTTTGGCAGAAATTACATGGACACGAGCACTAGAATAGTTTCATTGTACTGGTTAACCAGTTGTTGTTGCTGTATTGGCAAGTAATTGATTTAAAAGTAGGGTTGGGCAATATGACGATATACAGCATGAAACAATAGAAATTTGTCGACCCTCAGAGATTTTATTTCATGGATTCTTTCCCTTTAAAATCTCTGGTTGCTTTAGGTAATTCTGCAATATAAATCCATTTATAGCATAATAGAAGATTTTATCTTCCACTCCTGATTTAAAAGAATGCTAAAAATGCTAAATAGGTTGTGCTTTCAAAAGCACTAGTGCAGTGCCCGTTCGGAGCGTGTGCACATCCGTAACGGGCCGATTGCTTGGCTGGCTGCTTGTACACGTCAAGTGTGAAGTTGATTGGATGAATGTAGATATGGAGATATGCAAAGGGCAGTCATACATAAATTTATAGACAGACAGAGAATACTTCCTTTATAGTTAGCTGATGATGCTACAGCACCACCTATTGGCCAAATGGCACCAAATGTGCCATGGTCACTCAGACATTGTATCTACACATGTCCACCAAATGTGGTCGCAATAGCACAAAGCGTTTAGGAGATAAAACCATTTTTGTAATATAACCATTTCAGCTAACTTTGAAGGCCAGCTTTAGCAAAACCGTATTGAACATCAACAATCCAAAAACATAACTTTTTCTGGAGAGATGATCTCTACAAAATTTAGTCTAGATGCAAATGGGCGTGGCTTATATGGATAGATTCGTCTGGACCCACAAAATCCAGGGAAAAAGGCATTTTGATCTTGATGGTTCAAAACTTATGGTTCAAAAGTAACAGGCCAAAATATAAAGTTAGTGCCACCATCAGGCCAAATTGCACCACATTCGACACTGCACACTCCCTTGAGTCCTGAGCAATACACCCTCCAAGTGTGAAGTAGATCGCATGAGCGGCTCTCGAGATATGAGAATAACACACAGACAGACAGACGGACAGACAAACAGACATTCCTCGCTTTATAGTTGGATACAATCCTTTCTTCAAAAAAAAATATATATATATATTTTTGCTTTATTAACGTTATTCAATAGTTTGACAGTAGAGACAGACATGTGGGGAGAGTTAAAGCAAGATGTCATGCAACAAAATTCCCCAGCTCGAATCCAACTGGTAGCGTTGCCTGAAAACACAACACTTCTGGGATGTCCCTAAAGTAACACTTTATATTGTTGACTGTGGGCGGCCATGATCACTTGACTTTACTTTGAGAACTGGGGTTTGAGGAAGCATGCACAACCTCCCCACCGGGCACTCCAATTATTCATCTCTTGCAGGGAGTAGAGAATCCTCATTTATAATTGATCATATTGATCCTAAGGTCCATGTTCTCAACATGACAGTCTCTACTGTAAAGACTACATTAGAGATATAAACGTTTGGGGTTTTTCTTTCTTCAGAACACCAACGATATTCAACCCTTTTCTTCCTCGTTACCTTCCCACCTTTGCTCATGTGACCTACCGTCCACCCAATGCGGCAGGAACAATCTCCAGTGATGTGGTGGCACGTTCCTCCGTTCTGACAGGGGCAGCGCTGCTCACACTGAGGCCCGTGACTACCGGAGGGGCAGCGCTCTCCACAGCTGTCACCAACACAAGCCAAGAGTCAAATGTCTCAGACACATAACTTGTGTTTTTCTTTGCATCAAAAAAGCACGCTGAGACAGACAACAAAATGGCACATCAACATATTGTCATAGACAGCAAAGAGAAAGTTGCAAAGGAATAATTGCTGGTACTCACAAAGCCCCCGAGTAGCCCGGCGCACAGATGCACTCTCCGGTCTCGTGGTTGCAGGTGGCACCATTGAGACACTGGCAGGGTAGTTGGCACGCCTTGCCGTAGTAACCATGCTCACAGAGCTCCTCACATCGCCATCCCTGGTAGCCATCAGTGCAGACACAGGCACCTGTGATGGGGTTACACTTAGCCCCATTCTGGCACTGGCACCGATTACTGCAATGAGGTCCCCAGTAGTCACTCTCACAGCCTGCAGGCACACAGAGAGAAGAGGAGGCATCAGACAGAGCAGAGAAACACAACAAAAGAGGAATATGCACCAGCTTTTATCCTTGAAAACAACTGAAATCTTATATAAAATAAATGGAAGTAATTAATAAAATATATGACGTGTAATAGTTCATCATGAATATCAGCGAATGACTTAACACTGTGAAAACATTCTGACAGTGCTCCACAAGGTTGATATCCTTGACATTCATGCCTATAATTAACTTTCAAGTTTTTAATGTGAATGTGTTTTTTTTGCTTAAGGGGATACTTCACCCACAAAAATGTACCCTTACCCTGTGTTACCTTGAAGTCTTGGAGAAAACTTTGTTTTTCTTGCATCCCTCCACGGCGAACGAAGAATCAAAAAACTGAGAAAAGTCTTGATGAATTGAAGTAAATGTGGGCAGCGTAAAATAACAGCAAATCTGTTTCAAAACCAGTGGTCAACCTCCGGGTCTGAGAAGTGAAGCCAATGCTGAAGTAACTTAACTTGCATTCTTTCTAACAGCCAGCAGGGGGCGACTCCTCTGGTTGCAAAAAGAAGTCTGATTGTAAAGAAGTCTATGAGAAAATGACCCTACTTCTCACTTGATTTATTACCTCAGTAAACATTGTAAACATGAGTTTATGTTCTCAATCCCTAGCTTCAAGTCTTCTTCAATACAGCATGATGTTCATTTAGGAAATTATGTTCCCATTTAGAGTCAAATAGACCATAAAGCAGGATATGCTTTAGGGCGTGGCTACCTTGTGATTGACAGGTCGCTATCACAGCATTGTTCGTCTTACAACTTTAACTCTTTCACAGTGTGTTTTCTGTTCATGAAAGTTGATTATAACCTTTTTGGTTGACTGAAAATGTCTCATTCAGTTGTACTTAGCTCCACCCTCTCGTGTCACTTCTGGTTGCAAAAAAAAAAAAATGGCGACAGCCAAATACCAAGATGGTGACAGCCAAAATGACGAATTTGAGGCTTCAAAATGGCAGTCCACATGCCAATGTCACGGTGACTACGTCCACTTCTTACATACATTTTATGATCAAAACATCCGTTTACAAACTCTCACACAACTCCTGCAGTATAATCCAATCCATTACTTCCCAGACACATGAATTTTCACGAAAACCTTACTATTTAAACACTTCGGACTTGCACAGACGGGTAACACGCCTGCGCCCGAGTAAGACTGTTTATGCAGAAATGTTTTAAATAGTAAAATTTGAGTGAAGATGCATGTGTCTAGGAAGTAGTGACTGGATAAATGAGACTTGGATTATACTGCAGGAGTTGTGTGAAAGTTTGTAAATGAATGTTTTGATATAGTTTTGCTGTTGTTAAACACGTCCCCAATTTACTTCAATTCATCAAGAATTTTCTCTGTTTTTTGGATTCTTCGTTCACCATTGAGGCATCTAATAAAAACTGTTTTCTTCAAGAACTCAAGGTAACACTGGGTGAGTAACTGATATACAAATGGTCATTTCATGGGTGAAATATTCCTTTAAAGGATCATTTAAAAGGTCTTATGAAATTCTTATTCTCACAAAAAGATAAAAAAAACAACAACATTGAATTGATCCTATTAATATTGTCTGTGCAGACAAAGCTTGACAGCTTATTCCTCTGTGCCATAGAGCTCAATTTTCGTCAAAGAACTATTAAAAACACATCAATGATGTTACCACCGTAGCACATTTTTCTTCATTACCAAGAACACGGTCCTGTAGTTTATTCTGAATCAATCCCACATACACAATCGTGCTGCTGTAGCTAAATACTTACTAGCGGAGCAACAAATACACTAAATTCTCCTGTTTGAGTATTTACTACAGTGCCCTAAGCCATGTGAAATCATTTAGAGTTTTGGTCTTTTCATGGGATTTCTTCACAGTAATAAAAAACGTAGAATATCAGCAGCCATATGTTTTAAATGTATTCACTGTGTTCATTCCTGCTCTGGGTCAAAGGCTGCATGAGTGTATCCAGGCATGCCCGGAGCGAAAAGCAGAGAAACAGGTTGCTATCCACCACATCACTCTCACATTCAGAGACATGGACACACAAACAAACACAGGAAGAACATGCAAACAAATCCACAGAGAAAGAACCTGAGCCAGGAATCAAAATGAGACTGTGTGTGTGTGTGTGTGACCACTGAGCTTCTGTTTCACACCTACAAACACTCCTCTGGTACGTTTGACACTTCTGTAAGACAAATATGAAGCCAGCAACACGGCAGAACAAAATTCATATCGCCTGTCAATACAAACCTCCCAAGACATGAATCAAGCTGTAACCAAACCTGTTGGTGCCCCAGAGAAGCTTCTGGCTGAAAAATACACTGGACAAACATTACAGCTGCTTGCAGACAGCCAGCTCAATCAAGTTGATCATTTGTCTTTCTTTAAGTCACTTAATATATGGATGTATTGGACAGGTCTATATTATTTCAGCTAAATCTTGTGGTACAGTATAGGGGCTGTATATTCCCTCATTAATAACAACAAAAAACAACAGAGTTATTTAATTATGAAACATACTGCACCTTTGTTTGATATCTCTAAAAAATAACATGAAAGTTAAGCTTTTGAGATGGGAAAGTCCTTCCCAACAGATCATTGAGAAAAACACGTTCAAACACTTTGAACATGAACCGCTCTCCTCATCATTCAGGTAGACCCCTTGATGAATTGACAGCTCACTTAGATGCTTTCCCATTTTCACCATCTAACCTTAGCTAACTTTGCCTGTTATTTGATGTCTGTAATTAGCATATAACAGTTTAAGCCAAAGTTGTTATTAAATCTCTCAATTAAATCTTGATTAATTCCAAAACCCAAAGATATTCTGTCTACAGCTGCAAAGATTAATCGATTATAGTTGTCAACTATTGAAGTGGCAGTAGGCAGGATATTTTTGGCATCATTGGGTAAAAATTCCATAATAACCTTTCAGCATATTGTAATTCAAGTGTTCGGAGAGATAACTAGACTTCTGCTCCTCCTCATGGCTCTGTTTACAGGCTTTAGAAAATCTAGCTTGTGATGGGAGACTTTGACCAATCACAGGTCATGTTATTGAGAGAGCGTTCCTATTGGCTGTGACCAGAACTTGGCGTTCCTTCACCAGATTTCACAATGGCGGCAGCGTCACAAACTTTCTCATTTTACACCTGGACAGCAGACCTCAGATCAGCTCTTACTGCTTGTTTTCCTCCTCTGAAAAATCTTGCAGATGCCATTAGGAGCACAGGAGGACACCGGAGGACACCAGAGGACACCAGAGGACACAGAGGCACATGATTCTTTTCAGGTTACCTGTTTCACGTACTACTGTCACGATATAGCGACTGCTTTATAAAAATAACTTTTTTTAATCATATTTGCTCCAATCTCGCCTACTACAGCTTTAAATTAATAATTTATTTAAGAAAAAAAGTCAAAATTCTCTGATCCTCTATGACAGTGAACTCAATATCTTTGTGTTGTGGACAAAACAAGGCATTTGAGGACGTCATCTTGGGCTTTGGGAAACACTGATCGACACTGATCAACATTTTACAGATCAAACAACTCATCGATTAATCGAGAAAATTATCCACATATTCCCAATCAACAACAAAAATATTCGTTAGTTGCAGCCCTAATTCAGTTTACTATTAAATGAGGCATTTGAAAGGCTGGAAGCAGTGAATGTTTGGCCTTTTTGCTTAAACATGTATTTAAACAATGAATTGATAATGAGAATAGTTGCATTAATTTATTAATGTAGTAATCACTTCCACTCAGACTCAACTATGCAGTAAAATCCAGGCATAACAATATGTTAAAAGAGGCCAAAAAGCTTTGTAGACTTTCAGTGATTTCAGCACTATAAGCAGCCTTATTGACATTACACATTGAGTCATTGACATTACACATCAGGCTTAATGTGTTTTAACTGAAATTCCTGGTACTTCCCTCGTGGATGAATAAACTGTATAAAGATGAAATGTTCAAACAGGTGCAAAGCATAGTTCTGTCACTCAGAAATGGGTGAAGATACATACTGTGAGTGATTCTGGTATAGACTGAGTACTGTATATGTGATGTTGACACACCACAACCATCATAGAGGAAGGCATGAACAACATCCTGAAATTAATCTGCAGAAAGGGAAGCAATGTGCAAGCTGTTCACACCTCTCAGTGACTAGAGGGAAGAGCAAAAGAGGATGCAAAGATCAAGAACGAGGAACGAGGGATTTTTACATGAAACGGTTTGTTACTTGTGTGTCTTTTAACACCTTTTTCAGGTGCAACTTCAGCAATCAGCTGTCAAAATGGGCAGCGGGAAAAAAAAAACTGCTGTAGCTCTGGTGACAAACGCTCACTTTTCAAACTTTGCTAAATGTACTTTAAACTGACTAACTGTATCGTACTTGGAGTAATAGTGCGGAGAGCTCCAATTTGATGGGATAACACCTGGATGAGAGGATGTTCATCCTTTGTGACGACTGTGCTAGTCCCCAGAGGTGTCATCCCTCAGTAACAACGAAGAGCAGAATTAGTCTTCCCAGCTGTATTGTAATATTGGCACTCAAGAAAATTGGTTATAGGTTATACAGTATAACCTAGCTGCTTTACATGGGTTAATGTAAATAGCTCAGAGGCATTAGATAGCGGTACCTACGGGAATGATGTAAAACAAGCAATTCCTGCATTCCTCAGGGGATGTCTCTGTTTAGAAAAACTCAATACGTCCCATAAAATGCAAGCAAATAGCTAATCTTCAAGGTTAAATGAACAGCCCGCTTTTATGTGAAAAACAATCGGTAGTGAGCCGGGGTAGCGGGCAGTCTTCACTCTCACCACGGTAATTGTTCTTTCGAGGATCTAGTGGTGATTTAAGTGATTGGTATGGCCTTATGTGTCTCCAGCAGCAGCTGTATTTCCTCACATAAAAGCCCAGCTTGAGATCTAGGCCAGCACAGCACAGCAGCCAGGACGGTGAATATTCCTCTATTGATTCACACATCATCGCAGAATGTAAAGACACTACCCCCCCTCCTTGTACGCTCGCTTTGCCAGAGCTGTGATCCGCCAGAGTGGGAGCTTAATGAACACCACTTCACGGACGGCACTGAAGGTTGTTTTTCCAGGTACACAGCAGGAAGATGATCAGCCCTTCCCTGGTACAGACAGGTCTGCCCTGAAGGGGGTCCTGAAACTCCGGGCTAGTGCAGTATTACTTCTGTGGTCGGACAGACTAGAGGCCACATTACAGGGCTCACATTGATTTGATCTAATCTGCTCCTGGCCTCCAGTCTGGCATGAAAGAGTTCCCTGAAGGTTGAGCTTCTGCCACGCAAACGACCCTGGCACATTAAATCTGAGGTGTGTGCGGGCGGCCCGGGTAATGGATGAGCAGTTTAGCTGCAACTTGGTTTAGCACTCTATAAGCACTCATCAGAGCTCCCTCAGCTCAGCAGTGCTCCTTCAGCACAGTACAAAAACAGGAAAATAACTGGAGGCATCATCACCTCTGGTTCCAGCTTCAAAACCTTGACCACATTAATAAAAGAGAGCATTTTATATTCCGACATGTACAACTCAAAATATGATGTCAGTAAAAATACCCAGAGCGGCAGAGGAAAACAGAAATAAACCAAAAATCTATCCAGCGCTTAATTTGCAGACTTTTCTGGTGCTTAGAAGCTCAACAAATGTTACCATTTGAAGTTTTAAACCTTCTTTAGCTTGCAGTTAGAGGCCTCAGCACATTGAGAGCAAAGCCCATTATCTCGCTGTCTCTCTCCTACACAGAGGTTCTCAAACTTTACCCAGTAGTCTCTCACTTCCCGGCTCCGACAGCATTTAACTGTGATTAAGGAGTCAGAGTTCATGATGAGCTGCGGGCAAAAACAGAGAGAAACATCAGGAGAAGAGTAGCATGTAGCATGAAGGCCTCGGCTTCTGGAGTACAGCTAAATTGTGTGAGGTGATGAGGACCCCCTGTGGGTTGTGGTGTGTAGGCAGTGAATCCCACACAAAGTCTGAAACGAGAGAAGCTGCAATCCTGCCCATTAACAGGCCTGGCCTGGGTCAGTGAACCTAACCAGAGGACACATACACTCGTCAGCCCCGACTCTCAGAGCTCGTAATACATAACAGTTAGAATGTGGATAACCTCACACACCAGGAAAAGGTCCAATCCCAAGGTGCTGGGTATAATCCCCTTGGCTGGAACAAAACAGATCACGTTGAGGGGTACCGGCGGATAGTAAACTTCTGAAGGTGATGTCCAAAGAACGGGCTGAGAGAGCCATCGCGGTGGCGCTGAGCTTTGAAGTGTGCTCAAGAGTCTGCACGATCAGGGGCTGGCTGCAACAGGATTAAAACCCAAACCGCTTTCTGCAGCCGACTTCATCCAGGAAGTCCTCCTGAACTTGGCCTCTTCAGCAAAATGTTTGTCGCTGTTCTCTACGAACGGGAGTCTGTGCCACAGAAAGCCTCTCAGAGCTAATTCAAAATGAGGGCCTGAGTCAAGCTCTTTAAACACAGAATATCCCTCCCCATTCAAAAGAGTTTTAAACTTCATTTATTCAGCTGGACGCAGGGCAAAAGCAAACTTTAATTGGAATCAGGGCTTGACTGGTTTAAACCAGTGGGCAACCTCCAGGTCTGAAAAGTGACGCCAATGCTGAAGTGCCTTAAACTTGCATTCTTTCTAATATCCAGCAGGGGGCGACTCCTCTGGTTGCAAAAAGAAGTCTATGAGAAAATGACCCTACTTCTTATTTGATTTATTACCTCAGTAAACATTGTAAACATGAGTTTATGGTCTCAATCACTCATTTCAAGTTTTCTTCATTACAGAATGATGTTCATTTAGTAAATTATGGTCCCATTTAGAGTCAAATAGACCATAAAGCAGGGTTTGCTTTAGGGCGTGGCTATCTTGTGAATGACAGGTCGCTACCAAAGAACGTATATTGCCAAGAAGTGAAAGTCAATTGTTTGTTCCATTGCAACATCAGCGCCAAGCAGCAAAGCGCTTTCACCATTTTGGACTGAAAGCGAATACCGGACGCCAGTAAAAAGTCCGCCTAAAACGTGCCGTACAAAAGTAAAACAAAATTAACAAAATGCCCTGTATAGAACTATAAAACATTATAAATACAGTATATACAGTATTTTGGACTGAAAGCGACTACCGGATGCCAGTAAAACGCTCGCTTAAAAAGTGCCATACAAAGAAAAACAAAATTATTTCTATTCTATTGTCATATTCTACCGAAATGGCCTGTGTTGAACAATAAAATATTATAAATATAATAAGTATTTTTAGTCCAAAATAGTGGCAGCGGCTGGTGTCAAGAAAACACCGGAGTTTCGTCTCTTTGCTTATATACTCTGTCGCTACCACGGCGTTGTCCGGTCTGAGAGTTGTCCATGTTTTTGTCTAACACCTTTAACCCTTTCACTGTGTGTTTTCAGCTCATGAAAGTTAATTATCACCTTTTTGGTCACCTAAAAATGTCTTATTCAGCATTTGGTTGTACTTAGCTCCACCTCCACTTAGCTCATGTCACCTCTTATTGCAAAGAACCAAGATGGCGACGGCCCAAGCAATGATGGCGACAGCCAAAATGCCTAAGTAGAGGCTTTAAAACGGCAGTCCACAAACCAATGGGTGACAAAACGGTGACTACGTCCACTTCTTATATACAGTTTATAATATAAACGCTGGCCACTCAAGGTGGTGGGTGCAGACAGCTGCTTGCTGCTTCGCCAGCTTTAACTGGGAAAACCACATTATTGCTTTTGGAATATTTGGCAAGCAGCCCGACTTCACTCCCCACTGCCTGAGTCACTCACTGTCACATAACTATTATTAACACACACTGTTGACACTTGGGGAATAACTCAACTCATACAAGACATTAGAAGGTAAAACGCTCCGACTCCTGAGAGCCGTTTTACTCCTTGCTCACTCATTAGCAGAGCTTGTGGGAAAAGCAAAGCAGTGTGACTCATTGTCTCGACGAGTCTCCTGCCTCATGAGAGGAGCGCACCTCGGAGTTTCATATTGTCTGATTCACGCTTTGTACCGCTAAGCTTTGTTCACTTTTTTCCTTGACAGATCTGAATTTTCAAATTACACTCCACGACCAGAGTTAATACGGACAAGTCACTATTTCTAAATGGCATGAAGACACAGGCTTTCTTTGCAGATTTTCAAATATTGAAATGACAATTCTTAAGGAACAATGAAACAATTCTTCCTACAATTTAGCTGACACAAGAATGTGTAATATGCTGTTCTTCAGTCAATATGAGCTATTTGTAATAGGATTTATTCAATAAAAGGCCGACTCAACGTTCAGCTATTCATCACAGCTCCCCAACTCAATGACGCAGACTAATAGAGTGAAAAGACGACAGGTCTGGTTTGAGAGTCTTGAGGGAAAGTGATGATTGTTGTGTAAAAGTGGTAAATTTGCATTGAGTGATAAATGTCTCTCGGCTTTGTTGAACTAGCGGCTGTAAAAGCTGCCGATACGCTACGAGACAGTCCCCACTGTCCCCTCCATGTCCTGCTGACATCTATTACACGGTTATTTATTAGTCCTCAGAAAAGCCAGACACGACAAGTAAACAGTTTAGATACATCCCTGTGAGCTTGACAAATGAATTTCTAAATATACAGAAGAAACTGCCAATAGTCATGGGGGCAGTTCTGCTGAATTGGAATAACAGCGTGCTGCAGCTTCTGCTGTTGGGCGTGTCGTTTGTCCTGCCCTAATTCATCTTAGCCGAGCCCTCGTGTGTTCACAATCCCCTGAGGGAGAAAGAGCAGCACAGGACCAAACCCACAACACAACACAGAGACTCTCTAACAGAGTTTGCTGCTCAGACCGTTCCCCATAATGCACCATGTGCTCCCTCCTGATACCACCTCGCAGCTCGATAAGAAGTAACAAGATCTGACTGTTGCCTATTTGGAACCACAAACTAATGAGTGAATAACTTAATTCTTTTAAGACTATACATCACAGATTAAAAGGTCCGGCCTGGCTGTTTATCCCAAGGAGGATCTGATCATTTGTCCAAGTTCCATTCAGGATGTGAACCCGGATCAATAGGAGCCGTGCAGGTGCCAGCCGGCTCCTCTGCAGCACAGCTGGATCAGGGTTAACAGGGCCGGTGGTTGACCAAGACAGACAAGGCCAGGTCATCTCACGCTTTATTCAAAACAAGCACTTTAGAGTGATGCCTCTCTCGCTCTCTCTCTTTCTAATAAAACAGGCCGTGTTGTAGTGCCAGCAGGCTGTGAGAGATGCTTTTGCTAGTGCAGTAAACCAGTCACTTGTTCAACACAACCTGACACGGCTCATGAAAGCTTCTGGATCAGCAAATTGTTACACAGCCCACTGCTCCTTCCAATTAATAATTTACCCTTCACCCTGTCCTGCAGAAAACAAACCCTTTGCTCTGTTGCCACAGGACAACAACAAAAAAGCAATCAGAGCAGAGGTGGACGTTTATCTACAGTACATATATACGATACACAGTGACTGGAGTATAAATAAAGCCACGATTGTACTGCATCACAGACATAACACACACAGAAGCGGCTCAGTCACAGGCAGCGACGTAGCCGCTCAAAAAACAATGTCAACCCGATAAAACCAACTGTTACCACACTTGATTTGCACACATTGATTTCCTATTTCCAATTATTAATTGTAATTAGGATGAAGCAGAATGTGCCATGGGGCAACAGCAGTCGATGTGAAGGGGTGCGGTCACAGAGTGGAGACTGATATACGTTCATATAATGCCAATACGGGCAACCCCATCAACATCAGGAGAGAGTCAAAGAGTCATCAGGGCAGTATTTCATGAATGTTTGCTGTGGTGTCGATGCAGCTATGTGTATGTGTGTAAACAATCCAGACTCTCTGTGCACAAGAAGTAACTAAGAGCATTTACTGCATTTGAGGTACTTGTACTTCAGTATTTCCATTTAATGCTAGTTTATTCTTCTACATTTCAGAGGCAAAGATTGCACTTTAACTCCGTAGCATTTATTTCAAAGCTTATTAGTTACCGTTTAAATTGAGACTGTACACACAAAACATGTCACCAGTTACAATATGATGCATTGTTAGATAAAACTACCAAACAGTGTGAAAAGCAGTTCAAATTTGCCCTACTTCAATCCACTGCAACATTAAAGTACTGCTTACATATTAACGCATTAATAATTATAATCCAATAATCTGCATATAATGAGTATTCTTAATTTTGATACTTAAATACATTTTATTTAGCAAATACTTCTGTACTTTTAGTTAAAGGGTAACTTCTGTATTTTTCAACCTGGACCCTATTTTCCCACTGACTAATAGGGACAACACTTTCTGAAGTTCTAAAATGTGGATGAGATCTTTGAATTCGATGGCCGCCCGTATTTATTCGAGCCAGATTATTCGGATATTCAGATTTCACAACCAGACTTTTACACAATCAGTCTGGATCAAGCGAAAGGTAAAGAAAAATGTTTAATTTCTCTGTAGGGACCTTTCCATAATGTTGTCAGACACTTATAATAACAATCTGAGCTCAATCTGTGCTTGTTCCGGGCAGAAACAAGCACTTTTAGTGGACATAACATTATATTGACGCTGCTTACTTGCAGCTTGTATTTGCAGCTGCAGGTTACAGCGCTCTCCCTCAATACTGGACCAATTTCAGAAATTATTGTCCCCATTAGTCAGTTAGACACAATAACATGGGAAAATAGGGTCTAGGTTGAAAAATACTAAAATTACCTTTTAAGTTAAATTTTCAATGCAGGACTTTTACTTGTAATGGAGTATTTTTGTGTGGTATTACTACTTTTACTTTAGAAAATGATCTGAATACTTCTTCCACCACTGCAGGTAAAGGGGGTAACCTTAACCCATTTACTAAACCACATTTAGAGAAGGAACATCCCCTCACGCTGTATTCACACCAGAGCAGCGGCAAAGTGCGACCTGCGGCAAGCTGTCACGCAATGTCTATGAAAAGCTGGGGCAGCTGTTCCTGAGCTCAGCGAACTGCAGCGAAGTGCAGCCAAGCAAAAGTTTGGAAAAGTTTAACTTTTAGTGTGGCCACAGAAGGACCCGCAGCCAATCAGTAAACAGATCCAGTGACATGTTGACCTGTGTTACAAAGAATTTCTTCCCACCTGAAACACACCAACACAACTCCCAGCAGCAGAAAAATGTAATTATTCTTGCGTTGAGCCAAACTTCACCGATTCCTGGGGTGAATTCAGTGTTACCCTGAGAAAGCCAAAGCTGATGTATTATTTGTCCATATGTACAATAGATACGGTAATTAACAACTAAGAGATGAATACAAATACTTAAAAATGGTGTTCCATTTGATAACACCCGTCTTTGAAATGTGAGAGGATGAAATAAATGAAATTAGGGATTCTCATGATGAGATGAACAAAACTTGGCGACGTGGCAATCCTTCATCTCACAGCCTCTGGTGGTTTGTAGTGGTAACATCACAGTGTGCTCTTTCACCTGCACCGTCTTTGCGTTTAGCGTACAAGGCTGCAGTGTGAGGGGCTATTGTTGTGCCTCAGGTATTCTAATTAGAGAATTATGACTGACTTGATTTGCATAAGTGGTCATAAATAAATGGGTCTCTAAACTAGAGGAAGCTGCAGCTGTTAAATGTGTGCACATGCTACTAATTAGTGCACCTCTATGTGCGTAGTATGACTTCTGTATTCATCCAATAGAAGAGAAATTCCACTCAACCCATTAACAGATTTTGATTTATTGTAAATATTACTGTATACGGAGAGTTTCATGTGACACAAATTAGTTTGTCCCCAAACAGAGGAGGCGGAGACAGTCAGAGGTGAATCTAGGACTTGCTATCAGGCGGTGCGAGCTTGAAAGAGATTTTTTAAACCAGCCTGTTTTAACATCAACATGACATCAATTATCTATTGTACATGCCAGGCTGCTGTACTGAAAATAGCAGGTTATAAAAGCAGGTTTTGTTTGGTGCATCAGCAAACAAATATATTAGCAGCAGTGCAGCTTGTCACACTACACGGACACCTGCAGCCTGCAGCTGTCAAGCCCATCAGAGTAGCACACTGTACGGTACATTCAACATCACACCACAGAAGAACATTAATCTCAGCATGTTCCTGACACAAGGGACCATTATGCACAAATTACGAAAACTAAACTGTTAACTGTAGAATATAATTTTAAAACAATAACTTGATTATTTCTTAAATTGCAATGATTCCCTCTGACCTTTATAGGTCACCCTTGCAACCTGGATAAAATCACCAGTGGTTGCAGTGTTATTCTTGTGAACAAACACTAACATGGAAACTCTACATTAAACTTCACAAACACAGAAAATGTGATCTAGGAAGCTACCTAAAACAAAATAAATCTACAGAGAAATCAGATTTTGTTGTCTTCCAATATGAGCAGGGCTGCATGACTTGCTTTACCTTTTAAATGCTCAAAACCTCTTCAGACTTGAAACGTGGTAATTTAATCCTTCACAGAGACCAGCGGTCAGCTTCAATTCATGACAGTTATATTGTACTTTAATGGTGACAAGTGTTCACAGTGGTACATGTTTCAAAACGTCCACAGAAATTTCTTAAATCGCTCCTACAGCATAATTCAGTTCACAGCTGACTACCAGTATGCTCAGCGTGGAGCGCTGCTTACATTGATCGCTGTATTTTGCTCTCATAACCACAAATGCAATTACAAATAGAACCAGTGAATTTAGCTATATTTTGGCATTATCTGGCAAAAATACAAGTCGTTGGAACATAAAATCAAGTCAATAACAATAAAGGAATAATAGAAGATGGTTGTGCTGCAGGAGAAGACTGAGATGAATCCAAGCTTAAGAGCCCAGCCGCGGTTCTCTGTGAAGGAACAAACTGTAAACTTTGCACTGCTACCTCTCAAACTTAACAAGGTTAGAACAGAGCAAAGACACAAAAGGAAAAAGATCGATTTTGGGAGGAGTGTAACTTAATTGCTGCTCTTAAGGCTCTTAAGCCCCTGAAAACTTGGTTTCAAATCTAAGATATTTCCCTATAACCTTCAGCACTCATGACTAAATGTGCAACAATCCAAGTCAGTCAAAACTTGAAAAAGAAAGTTTATCACTCAAATACTCAGCTAATCTCTTGAGGCCCGCACCGCACACTTCAAACCACTGAGAAAAAGGAAAAAAAAACAATCTTGCATGAAATAATCAAAATTGTTCAAACTTTGGTAGAACATTGTGTGTTCATGTTCAGTAGGATCACGTCGCTCATAGTAAGAAACTGATTGAGAAAAAAAGTTTTCAGGGCCTTTAATATCTTTGGTTATTCTTTGCTTGGACAAAGTTTCACTAACACTTTGCTCCAAAGGCTGTAAAGGTTTAACCTCATCCTGGATTTTAATGTGTAAGACTTTGTATTGTTGGTTGTTTTTTTGCGGTTACTGGTCATTAATGTGATCGAGTATACTAACAACCTGAACTTCTTTTTCTTATCACAACTAAGGCATTCAAACACAAATGAAACTAAAACTATTTATTTCCAGAAAATAAAAATTGAGAACAAACTGAAACTAAACAAATACAAATCTAATGGTAAATTAAATAAATAAGAATTAAAAAGGAAGTGTGTAACATATCTGCTATTAGAAGAAACGGAATATCCATCCATTCATCCATTTTCTTCCGCTTATCCGGGGCCGGGTCGCAGGGGCAGCAGGCTAAGCAGGGAATTCCAGATATCCATCTCCCCAGCAATGTTTTCTAGCTCTTCCTGGGGGACGCCGAGGCGTTCCCAGGCCAGACGAGATATATAATCCCTCCAGGGTGTTCTGGGTCTACCCCGGGGCCTCTTACCAGTTGGACGTGCCCGGAAAACCTCCAAAGGGAGGCGTCCAGGAGGCATCCTGATCAGATACCCGAACCACCTCAGCTAGCCCCTTTTGACGCGAAGGAGCAACGGAATATAATATTCATAACTATGTCTTCATTAGTGTATAATCACCTGAAACTAAGAATCGTGTTTTCGTTAGCTTAGAATGAGTCCTTCATATCTACACAGGGAGCGGGTCCTCTTCACGCAGTCAAAGAACGTTTACATTGCCAAGAAGAGTCAATTGTAAATCAGCGCCCAGCAGTAAAGCTTCTGCCATTTTGGACTGAAAGCGACTACCGGACGGCAGTAAAACGTCCGCCTAAAACGTTCCGTACTAAAGTAAAACAAAATAAACAAAATGCCCTGTCATGAACTATAAAACATTATAAATATAATAAGCATTTTCAGTTCAAAATGGTGGCAGCAACTGTTGTCAAAAAAACACCAGAGTTTCGTGTCTTTGCTTCTATACTCTTTGACAGAGTCCACCATGTTGCTTCACCATGTTTCTACAGTAGCCGAGAATGGACAAACCAAACACTGGCTCTAGAGAGAGCCTTTCGCGTTGTTATGTTACCTGAAGGCCACCGTAGTTCTCTGACATGCTTGTGAAACTGCGGTAACGTGAGCCACAGAGTGTAAAACCGTGGTACTGCCAGCCGCGTAGTGTTATTATGGTAAGGATGGCCTCGAACGGCGTCACCACTGTTTTGCCCTCGGTGGCTCACGTTACTGCAGTCTTGGAAAGGGAGGAGTGAGCAGAGGGGTACTCAGTTGGTTGCAATCTGCAACCACACCACTAGATGCCGCCAAATCCTACACACTGTACCTTTAACCTATTATTATCCTGAGCAGTGAGGACAGGTATTTTTATCACTGCTAGGTTTACATGGCTCCATGTCAGATCTTTTGCAGTGGATGTCTACAAGCAGACCAGTCATTAAAAACATTTTGAAGTGTTAGGTTGTAAATAATGTTTTCTATCCGTCAATTCCATTATCTGAATGACCTTAAGGTGTACCTATGCAGTAAGTTATAAAGGAATAAAATTGGAGTCAAAGACCATTAAAAGCCTATCGACCAACAGAGAGGTGTATGAATGCAAATGTTTGTATCCCTTTGACCATTTCCTTCTATGGAGTGTAATCAAACAGCGCCGGTCAGTTGTTTACTCAAACTAACGATTTTATGTGTCTAACATGTCACACCATATGGATCCGTCCCTCACTGTAAACACAAACATGATTTAGTTTGAAGACGGACAATCAACGCGCCTATACACCTACCAAATGAATCCCAACAATGCAGAAAGAGACACACGAACACAAGGATAATTGCTTTTTAATGATCTCACATTATGCAAATGCTCATCATGAAGCCATAAATCTTTGGAGGAGTTTCTATCTGCCTGACCACCAGTAATGCCAACAGACTGACGTGTTATATTGCACAAGGCAAGTTAAAAAAACACACAAAATTTACTGGCCTCCATCTACTTATCTATGCAATCATATACCTTAAAGGTGCGGTGTGTATGATTTGGTGGCATCTAGTGGTGATGTTGCAGATTGCAACAAATTGAAACTTCTCCCGTGTGCAAAGCTTGTTGGAGAATCACGGTGGCCGACGCAAAAATGCGAAAATGCGAATGGCCCCATGTAAAGCCAGTGTTTGGTTTGTCCAATCTGGGTTACTGTAGAAACAAGGCGGCCGGCTCCATGAAGAGGACCTGTTCCCTATGAAGGTATCCAACACGTTCTCATCCCAACTCGTCACATACTGACACTTTGTCAGATCCCTCAGTGTCACTTTTTCCGTTGCACTAAACACGTGCTTAACAACCCCTCTTAGTCACTTTACGGTCGCGGTAAACATATGCTTAATGTTGTGAATTAAACAAAAATACTTCCACTATATAAATCACTATAGTTAGGTTTAGGAAAAAACGACATGGTTGGGCTTTATCCTACTACGTTATTACAGTGCAAATGTGACTTGACTTTGTGGACACGGGACATGAACAATCAGCTGATTGTTAAGTGAAAGTGAAACTTAACATACGCGACATGAACAGCGGTCTCCTGGATGAAAGCCTTGCGTTTGTTGGACCCATACACCGCCCCTCCCACCTACCATGTGTGTCTTTTCGCCTTTTATACTACATCAACACAGCACTTTCCCTGAGCATTTACTGTTGCCGCGGATGGGTTTACAGTGTAGTTAATGGAAAGCCCGGTGCGTGTCATACCGCTGTGAAAGGGTGCCTTGTGCGTCGGTATTGAACGCCGACGGCCGTGACAAAGCGTCTGTATTTGATGCCCTGGGAATGAGAACGGGCTGAGATATATACGGCTCATTCTAAGGTAAAGAAAACACAACTATTCTTATTTTCAGGTGATTATATACTAAAGAAAACATGCTTATTAATATTATATTCCATTTCTGCCAAGAGATCCCCCTAAATGCCATACACTTAAAAGATCTAAAAAAAAGAAGCCTAAAAATACCACAAATATATCACTTTAACTTTCACAGAACTCCTGCTGGATTGATATTTATATATAACGGGTGAAATGTGGTATAGCGGTGTGTTTAATAGCCTACTAAATTAGCACTGGATCCTGTGAAATATTCAAATATCTGAAAAATATAAGTTTGAAAACCACAGCGGTGCGTAACGCTCAATTAGGCATGAAGAGCGGTGGTGGATGGATAGATAGCTATGAAAGGACAGAAACAGGAAAACATCTCTAGCCTTTGATTAACACAGAAAAACTGTAGATTAAGGGTTTTTTCCTTTATACCATCATTTCTCCAGGATAATGCGGACCCTTTGGAGACTTCTCCCCCAAAAAAAAGTTCCTCTCAAATGAACTGCTGGCTCTGAAAGCAGTGTTGTTCTTTCAGTCTCTGAAACTCGCTAAGGCCCATGAATTATTCTCCCCGATTCTCAAAGTCAAAGTGAAGTGAAAAGTATACAACAGCAACTTAGGGAGTATTGTGTGTGTGTGTGTGTGTGTGTGAGAGAGAGCTAGAGTGTGTGTGCGTGTGACAAAAAGAGAGAGGGAGGGAGAAAGATACTGACATTAAAGAGGCAGCTAAGAAATGAATCAAGCCATCTGGGAAGAGCAGGAGGTTCCAGCACCTGTCAAGCATGGGGCATAAATCCTGAATCTCAGTCAACTTGACGTTTACTATGAGTGACGGAACAGCGTTTAAAAAATTTAAAACAAGCGCAACAATAGATTTAATCACTGGTCACTTTTGATTTAACTGAAGTTGTCTAGTTTAAGGGCAGATATGAGATACAAGAGAAAAAAGAAAGTCCTTATTTCAGAGTCAAGGCAAGAACCAGTGATATTGATCCGTGGACCTTAAAAGCCTCTTTTTGTTCTGTGGCTGAGGGCGATTTTGTCATTCATACTACAGTACGCCTTCGCCTGGAAAGGAAGTGAGTCCCAGAATCATAATACGAGCTAATGTTTAAAGTGTGAGGCTGAGAGAATCACATGGTGTCAAGTTTCTTTGCAAATCTAATTTCTCAGGGGGGGATTCATCACTTTGAGGATGCGGTTGCCTGATCCAGTAAGTCAGCATTTTCTGTCTTTTATCCATCTAAATTCAATTGAAGGGTCTTAATGAAGTGCACACTACAGGACATGATGAACTCCTGTAGGTCTGCTTTTAACATTGCAATGGCCGACGACACGTGCTCGGCTGCTCCGTGCAAAAAGACAACTTCAGCGGCATTGACCTTGTTTCTGTTGTGTGTGTTTTTTTTTCAGCTTTACAACTAATTTTGGATCACTTTCTGCACAACACAGATTATATCCTCGTGAATGCATCCTTGTGTCTGGTAATGATTACATTTCCTCTAAAAATTTCCTTTGATCCTTATCATCCAGATGCCCTTTTGTCGTGTGTTTAGATCCCAAGCTGCATCTCTTTCTTCCACTTAGTCCGCCCTAGCTATGCGATAGAGTCTCTTCGCATTTTTGTCCCTTTCCTTTTTTTTCCTCTGTAGAAAAAAGCCACCAATTTAATTGAATTTCTGGGCTTTTAACGTCTCCATTACTCTAATCAGAGAAAAGGAGAGTAGATTTGTTTATCTCGACCTTGGTAGAATTAGCAGAGGGTATTTTTGAATTTGCAAGAGTTTATATTGATCAACTGGTCACAAGTGCTTATAGACATTCCAGACACCGACGGTCGGACGTCATGGAAAAAACATGCTCTGGTGACAAAATGCTGCACACTCATACCGAAGACACACTGCAGACCAAAGCACTGGCTTTTATATAAAAACAATGCCAATGTGGCCAAATAAATTTTACATGAGTTGACCTAGCTTCTGAGTCTTTTTCTGCTTTGTGACTGTGTAATATTAAGATGCTGCAGCTGGATGATTCATTGGTCACAGACAGTGCAAAGAAAGGGCTGCCATTAAAGTAAGGTGCAGGCGTTCTGCTATCTCACACAAACAACATGCAATATAACCTTCTGAGAGGGTGGCACGGCTGCAGGCGAGGCAGAACACAGTGGAATGCAAAATACAACCCCAAATACCCTGGGGCCCGGAGGCAAATTTGATTAAAAGTTTGTTTTTCTTCACTCTCAACAAACGGAGGAGCTCGTCGATGCGGCACTGACAGTTAATTGGACTTGGCAGGGCCACGAGTTCATTCGTCAGCATTGTGTGGGGCTTGCCTAGGAGGAGCAGGACAATCGATGTCCCTCAGGACGGCCTGTAATCACTGCAACACTCCAATGAAGTCCAGGGTTAAACATCAGGAGATTGCAGGTGCACCAGAGGATCTAAGAAAGACTGCTAATATGCTCCCACTCCCAAAGCAAAGCAAGGACACTGCAACACAGCTCCCAGAGGACTGGGATGATACCTAAGAACAGAGCTACAGTACAGCTCAAGCTATTATTCTGACCAACATTATCATGAACCGAAGGACCTGAGAGATGATACGGCTGTCTATAACAAATCATTTGCAAATAAAATACTGAATGAGACTTTGTGTGAGTGTCTAAATCAGTGGTTCTCAACCTGAGTGTCGGTACATTTCCATAAGGGGTTGCAAATTCAATCTGAGGGGTCACGAAATGATTAACAGGATATTAAAGTAGAGAAAAACTAATTTCCACTACACAATATTCTGTTCATTTTTTTCTGACTTTTCTCTAATCTTCGCTCCTTTCTTTTCTTTGTTAATAATTTGCAGAGTCGAACAAAACAAGGAGAAAAAAAAAAAATTGAAATCATCATAATAACGGATTAAGACAGGTCAAGTAGACATTGTTTTGGCGTTTTTTAGGGGTTGACAAGCCAAAAAGGTTGGGGTCCACTTGTCTAGATCCAACATGATCTCATCCCTACTCGTCATATTATGAAGCCTCATTATAGTGATGGCGGGGGCAGTCATAGTATCTTGACGCAGAAGGTTTGCTGGTTAACGTTGTGAAGCGGTGGCGGTTAGGTTTAGACAACAAAGCAACTTAGTTAAGTTTAGAAAAACATCATGGTTTGGTTGAAAATAAGTATGTTTGAAACGTAACTTAAGCTACGGACGGAACTAGGGATTCAAAATCGTACCGAAAAAAAAAAAAACGTTCAATGACGTACAAACCGAGTTGTAGTAAACAACAATATATACAAAAATGCATATACACATTTATAATATAGGTAAGTACCTCTCAACACATAAGAATAACACCAAGCCACTGGCTGTCATACTTTTTATATGGCTATAGTGGAATAGAGGCGTCTCTATAGCAACAAAAAAAAAGACTAGGATGTACCTCAGAACAAATTTGAGAGTAAAGGAATCTATACATCTGAACCCATGAATATAAAATGAGGGAGGGAAAAGCTATAACTGTTGTCCACGTACATATCACAAATCACAGGACAAGGCCATGATGACATGTAAAAAGGGTAGGGAGAGTTATTACATCTCAGGCAGGCGCAGAACGTACGTGGTAGTTCGCCGTTGGCTGTCGTCTTTGCGGTGTGTTAGAGTGCAACTTTTTGGCCAAGACAAAGGCAACATGACGCGACTCAACTGGTGGCCTTTGTCGCCACTAGTTCTTTTGATGTCGGCTTGGTGTGTCCCTACCCTTAGAGGACTTTTCGCTTTTAATACTACGTCTGTTGCTCTGAGCATCTAATAATGACACGGATGGGTTTACATTGTAGTTAGTTGAAAGCCTGGTGCGCCTCATACAGACGCTAAAGGGTGTCTTGTGCGTCGGTATTAAGACGCCGAGGGCCATTGCCCAAGAGTATTTGACACACTGGGAGTGAGACCAGGCTGATAGATCAGTGGTCGGGACTCAACCAAGGGGGTGCAAGAGTAATCTGAGAATCTGAGGGGCAGTGAGATGATTAATAAGGTAGGACTGAAGATTCTCACAGATTCTTCAATCTTTCTCTTTTCATTGTACAACAGTGAGTAGTTTAACTTCTACTCTAAAAACGTCAAAAGAAGACAGTGCTTTGCTTTAAAGACTCACAAGCTAAATACCACTGGTCAAAATACAAAAAAAGATGACATTGAAGACTGAAAGGAGAAGATTTACTGCCGGAGAGACTTCTCCAGACGAAACCGAGCAGCGTTTTAACACCCCGTCAGTCTGAATCAGGGGAAATTATGTCTACCACACACTGAACTGTGAAAAGGTCGTCAAAAGCAATGATCAATAAAAAATCAATTGAATCTTTGCTAACCAACTTCATAAACACGGCAATGGACCACAAAATCAAGTGTGACTTATAGACTGTGAAATGAGCCTAAAACAGCTTTTATCTTCATTGGTATTCAGGAGATATCTTATCTCTTTAAACTGTTATCATAGCATTTCAGCTATTTTAGACACACTGACCTTCTCTTAAGGACAGGAGATAAGGCTTTTTAATGTCCTTATTAAATCAAGCCATCTATGCAGACACTCAGAGCTCGGTATAGTGTCCTCACTCTTACTGACTAATAAGCATCACGGTGATAATGACCAGTGGGACTGGATGCTGTATCTGTTCAATATTATCGTATCATCCTAACCATCACCACGATATGCCGTTATATCCACCGGCTTTTTGTGCTCAGGTTATATAGAAAGCACACTCACATTCACACACAGACACACATACACACACATTTTAGGCATTCTCCCAAAGGTAATGGAGCAGTGAGCTCTTGGGGAACAATAAATCCTGCTTAATGGGATGGTACAAAAAATCTTCAGAGCCAGGCAAAGTAAATCTGCATACTGGTCCAATGAGGCTTACATGTACAGAAAATGTTATAAAGACGTGTACGCCTGCGTGCATCAAACCGGTTGATGCTAATGCGAAACCTCTTCAAAAGATTGTGGTTGTCGCTTTCAGGGAGAATATTTTAATAATATTTAACTCGTGATCAACGTGTGTGTGTGTGTGTGTGTGTGTGTGTGTGTGTTCAGCAGTAAAGATACAAGGCTGTCAGCTACAGTGTGTGTGCCACAATTCAATCGATGGACTCACCATCAGTCAGCTCAAGTCTCGGCACAGTGATTTACACCACACATAAGTCACACGAGTCACTAGAGACATGCGAGTAAAGATCTGAGAGGCATGCTGTCCGAGCCACATCTTGAAACATCTCAGTCTCAGCGGTAGCATCCACACAGATCAATCTGATCTATCCAACGACCACCATCAGTGGCTGTTTATAAACTGCACATAACCAACACAAACCAGCCAGGCTTTTATGAAGTCCTCGCTAAGTTCTTAGTGACTATCAGTATAACTATCACTAGTCAAAGAAATGTCTTGGCTAGTATATTTTAGTGATTGGTAAATCGGCTGCTAGAAAACATCTGTAGCACAGTCTAATCAAAAGCAATCGACAGTGTAAACAGGAAGTCACTGTACATCATGAGTTGTGACTGTAACGTAAGAGTTTTAGGGTCAAACTTCATTTTTGTAAATCCCATAGACTTCAATGCAATTTGACGTGTTTGGATTGTAATTTTGACAAATTCGTATGCATTCATCTCTTGTAATACAAACGTTTGTTTTATACACATGTCCAATATTTATTTTGTCATCTTGCTTGAACCTGAGCGTTCGCGATACCTTAACAAATTAAGGTTGATCGCCG
This sequence comes from Sebastes umbrosus, assembly GCF_015220745.1. Lineage (NCBI taxonomy): Eukaryota > Metazoa > Chordata > Actinopteri > Perciformes > Sebastidae > Sebastes > Sebastes umbrosus. The sequence goes on from NC_051272.1 coordinate 17,825,171, forward strand.
CCATGCCTCTTTAGTCATCCCCGTCCAACACAGTGGCTGGATATTGCTTATCCAGACATCTATACATATTTGATTGAATCACTGTCACCAGCATCATTTAGCGATTTGAATATTCATGTATCGTATGTGCCTCAAATGTCAGTGTGAAAGCCTCAGTTAACCCACTACACAACAGCTTTTCAACATTTCCCATTTTTTCTCATGTGACAGCGAGTTTCTTTCCCCCAAACGGAAACGCAGCCTCGGCGATGATGCGATGCTGGTCTGGTCTATAGCTTGGAGCCGTAAAGCCCCTCGATTATAGCTTTTTAAGGACACGGCCGAAGAACAAATCGGAGATCAGCGTTTTTTGATTTATTGTGCGACCAACAACACAGCATCTCTTCGGCATAGCATTATTACTATTACCAGTTTGTTTAAAGTAGAAGTTTGGAGACATGTTTCAACTTCTTCTCTTTACTCTGTTGCCGTTTATGAGGGGACACAGGATTGTTTTCCCTCAAAAGGCGGCGTGGCCAAGCCTATACTCTGGATGACGTATCGCCGGTCTGATGTATGCTAACTAAGCTGGGATCCACCCATAAAAACATTGTTCTATAGCGCTACTAGTGGTCAATGATTCTACAGTGTACCTTTAACTTGTGATTGTCTAGTACTGTAGGTATGACTTTGTTTTATTCATATATGCAAACCTGGAGAAATATGTTGTAATATGTGTGTTTCAGAGTTAGAACAGTAGTATTTATGCAGTTTAGAAGGGGTGGAAGATATCCGATTACGCTAACTTAACCACTATTATTATTTGGTCATTTAGTCTATTAGAATAATGATTTGAGTGTATTGTGTTTTTTGGGAGATAAAATTTGTACCATTATTAAACAGCATTTTGATGAAGTGTCCAGTCAGATGAATTAACCATAATCCATCATTGCCTTTAACTCTTTGTCAGTTGGTTCAGTCGGTTACGTAACAATTACAACTTGCAGTTACTGGGTGTACATTTTTAATAGCAACTAATGTCTACGGAGGAATTATTTTTTGTGGTGCAACCCATTTTTATTTAGTCATGCATAAGGCCGCGTTCAGTCTTTAACCCTGCGTGAAAAAAAAAACTGCAGCCTCTCCCTTCACGTCAATGAGGCCAATGACCTGGTGACGCAGCGGAGGTGCCAACGCAGGGTTGTCCGGCAAAAAAACTAAGCCTGGCTCAACTGTTGTCAGACTGCAACGCCTTGCCAGATGATGTCGCACAGCTGTCCAAGCAAAGGTCAGCCAGGCTCAACTTCAAATAAACCAATCAAATATGTGTGAGCATAGGTTAATGCCTTATTTCTACTGTTTCTAACTCGCAACTATTGTTACCAAAGAAAAAACATTTGCTGCCATGATAACTTTCCAGAGTTGTAAAATCCTGTCTCAGATTAGAGATGTCTAATAAACCTTTGAACTCATGGATTTGTTACTCGGTACTCAACTACACACTACAACCAACCCTTACGTAGTTTTAATGTGTAACTGAACTGCCACAAAATCTCAGGTTGTTCTCACACATAGCTGCATAGGGAGGAGGTCGGGGTGGATGGTTGGGTCGAAAACACACCAGACTTTTGCCCAGGAGACCGGTGTTCGTACCTGGTGTGAAACAAGTCCAGCCAAGTCAACGTTGATATTCTTGTCATGTAACTTCCGTACTTAAGTTACGCCACTTCAAGAGGTATTTTTTAACCCAAACCACAATCTTTTACTAAACCTGACTACGTAGTTTGTTTCCTAAACCTAAACAAGTCGATGTTTTCCTAAACTTAAGTACTTTTGTTGCCTAAACCTAACCAAGTTGTGAAGACGTAAATTTATTTTGAAAAGACTGTATGCATGTAATGATCGGAAAGGGACATGTGCGTCCCATGTTGTTGGACATTCGTAGGAAAACGCACAAAAAAATGAGGAGTAACTTTAGTAAGATATAATTCTAACCATTGTATGATAATGTTGCAAAATCTTGGTTAAGTTTGAATCTAAGAAAAACTGGTGCAACGGGCTCCAGTTCATCAGCACGATAAGGAGTAAGAAAAGAGGTGATATCTCAATGAGAATGAACTCTGTGCTGTGGAGAAATAAATAACACTGTCACATCCCTGGCAGTATATAAACTGACTGCAACACTCCCCGGGAGCCCAGTGTACTATACAAAAACAAAAGCTCTGTCAATGCAGGAGGGCTTCATGTATAAGCACACACACACACACACACACACAAACACACACACATACATACACACACACACAGAGTAGTAACTGTGTTCCACGAGGCACTATAGATCGGTCCGTCTTCTGTCCCCCTGGAGAAATACAGCTGCCTGGGTGCTTTGATCTATTAAAATGAATGAGGCAGGCGGCATCGACTGTTACATGCAGCAAGGAACCCCTTTCAGAGTGATACAGTTAGAATATTTATAGTTCTCCCAAAATGTCTTTTTTACATGGTTGTATAATGAGGAATTCAATTGCTTTAGACTTATTTTTACGAAAAAAGGTTGCATGGAGATAAAAGTTTTTGTTGATATGGGCCGTCATCTCAAAGAAAAGTGACTTGTTGCTTTTACATTCAAAAGGCACACAGACACATAAACACGCACAAATATTGAATGCTCTATCTGTAAGATTAATGAAGAGAGAAGTTTCGAGAGAAAAGTAAAGAGGCGTTTGGAGTAATGTGTGAAGCCAGAGTAAATCTGTGTGTGCGTCTCTGTCCCGTTCGGTGTAATTCACAGTCTCTTGGTCTTTGACAGCGATGCATGTCAATGTCCTGCTGCTGAGGGATTGGAGAGGAACCATCTGGCTCAGATGCACTTCTGAGAATAATGTGTAAATTCTGTCGACGGGTGCCAGAGGGAGTCGTCACAAGGGTGTTTGTCAAGCCAAAATGAAGTTTACTTGCACCGTTTTGGTCTGGTTACGCCTAGTGATATATTATAAGTTTCATCACGATACGACATCACGATTCTTTGGACAACATTACGATATTTGCTGATATCACAAAGTCTGCTACGATACGATTTCATCCTGATTAAACTCAGGAGCCTGTGATCAATATCATATTTCATATATATTTAACACAATCAGTTACATTTATATCAAGTCACAAAAAGCAACTAAGATGACGATATGTATGTATGTTTTCACTTTGTATCAAATGACAGTGGATCGTTGATCATTGAATCGATATATCTATATGATCCAGGTCGATTTATTATTACACCCTTACTTACGCTGCTGGTTGAGGCAATGTCATCTGCAATGAACTAAGCTAATGAAGCTAAAGGAAATATCTGCCATCTCTGCTCGACCCAGCCCAAATTCTTGCTTCAACATAATGAGTTCAATATCTAATAAAGCCTATCACTGATAATTTAAAACCTTAAACCTTCAGTAGGCAGAATGTTTTTGGCATCATTAAGCAAAATCCCATAATAACCTTTCAGCATATCGTAATTCAAGTGCTCTGAGAGACTTCTGCACCTCCTCATGGCTCTGTATTCGGGCTTTAAAAAATCGATCTAATCTCAATCACAGGTCATTTCAGAGAGAGAGCGTTCCTATTGGCTGTTCATTCAACGGAGGCAGCTGTCAATCACTCGCGAACTCCGATCAAACGGTCAAACTAGGCAGCGCTGAACAAATATGAATCAATATTCTGTTACTGTAATGCCTATTTCTCGCCTCAAATATTTTCAGAAACATCTTGTAGTGTACTGTTTAACTGTAAAATGAGAAAGTTTGCTCCGGCTGGTGGGCGGTGCTTGGTATTTCCTCAACTGATCTCAACATGGCTGCCGGGTCATAAACTTTCTCATTTTACAGCTAAACAGTACTCTACAAGATGTTTCTGAAAACATTTGAGGTGAGAAATAGACATTACAGTATCAGAATATTGATTCATGTTTGATCAGCGCTGCCTAGTTTGACCGTTTGATCCGAGTTTGCGAGTGATTGACAGCTGCTCAGAGACGGCAGACTCCAGCTCGGCTCTGATTGGTTGTTTTCCTCTGGTCTGTGAAATCCTGCAGATGCCATTAGGAGCACCGGAGAACACAGAGGCACATGATTTTTTTCAGATTCCCTGTCTCATGCACTACTGTCAGGATATAGTGACCGTTTTATAAAAATAACCTTTTTAATCATATTTGCTCCAATTCTACCCACTGCAGCTTTAATAATGAATACTGTTTTAGTTGACAATTAACATAAAATAAGTAGCATATAGCCCCCCGTCTAGTGCATTATCCCATAAACAAGTATTCATAGGCCACATTCATCAATTAACTATGTGTATAGCACCCGCAGCAGTGGCTGCCTTCCCATTATAATACATTAGGGAGGAATATGTTACCTCATGGACCACGGCTGACCAACCACATTAGATTTGACTACTATTAAGTGTGATGGATTTCTTCTTAAAACACAAAGGATGCTTTGTGGTTAACAAAGCTAAACTACTCCTTGGACTTTCCAGATACTTATCTGAGTAGCATTGATTTTTACAATGTCTGCACAAGTGGGTTAACATTTCCACCACAATAAGGAAACGCAAACTCCAAGAAGGCAGAGAGGAAAAACACTAAAAGCTCCATATTTATGCATATTACGTCTCCCTCAGCACGGGGAACGTATCATTATCCGACTGAAGCATATGAAATCAATGATAGTGCTTCATTGCACCTAATATTTTACAAGTGATGGAGGCAGTCATAGCTAAATATACCTTGTACATACAACATCTATCTTTATCATTCACTTTATTTGAAAGCTGTTATTACTGTAGGATATAGTGACCCTGTGTGACAGACTCATCATGGGGAATTAAATCACAACTACACAGCGACGGAGGCCAAGAGACTGCAACTTTAGAAAAAGAAACTTTTAAACCCAAGAAACTCATAACATTCTGAAAAAACTTTTCTAGTTTTCATTCAATAAACTCATAATATTCTACAAAGATTTGATTTGCTATTTCATCTCATATTGCGCTGTTCTTTTTACAGCAAAATACTATATTTGTTGCAGACTACAACTAATAATGTAACTACTTTGGCAAAAGCTAGTACTATACTTCAGTAGACTAAAATGACTAAAGACATACTGTTCAGTCCCATAAGCAGAGCTCCATCTATCTGAATTGCCTTTGCAAAAATGTCTGCTGTCCCTGCTTTGAGTCTAATTTTTGTATTATTATTATTATTATTTACATGGTGAAAATCCTATTGAGAACAATGTTGTTTTTGAAGACAAACCCTACTGACAAAACAAAGTATACACAGCGGCACAGAGAAGACAAACACAGTGCATTTCAACATAAAAACAGAAGAAGGCAAAGCAGCAAGCACAACAGAGGAAAACAAACATTAGCAGGTACATGTCACCACACTGCTTTAATGCCTCGAGCTGTGAAACAGTAAAACAAAAAATCAATTCAATGACATGTGATCAGAGAAACATGTTCAAGACCACGTTCCACAATCACAACACACAGGCATTAGAGGAATCACACCAACCAACAACAACATCAATTAATCATTCATCACTCTTTTGGGAAAACACAACCTCGACTCAGAGTGCTCCAAATCCATGTGTGATAGATGTAGAACGAGACAACAATTGAAAAACAAAAGTCAGCAGCAAACATCCTGTTTTGCTGTTTTATCTGTGGTCCACATCTAGCAGTGTGTCCTTGAGATGAGTCTAAGACACCGCAGGACTCCAGGCAGGTCACAGGGCAGGCCTGGTCTCAGTGGGACCGTTGCCTCAGGCGGGGGAAGAGGATGAAATGGTTTATGGCTACAGCAGGTGGACACCAGCGGGCGAAAAAAACAGGATATCTCTCTCCAGCCAACACAACTTACTGAATCTCTCCCACCTTATCGCCTTCTCTTTTCTGGCCACAGACAGTCAGACTCTTTATTTTCACCACCTGACCCATATACAAAACTGCTTCCTGGCGGGTGCTGCTCTAGAAACAAGGTCCAAGCCTTTGATGCGGCTCCAGATCACTGGCTGAAAGGCTGTCACTTCAACTTTAGGCCGCTCAGCATCCCACGGCAGCTCTTCGTCTCCAAAGCCTGGGCAACACACTTTTCATCACATTCACACGTCCTCCGTCACGTGACCGGCTCATTCTGCCCTCTCGACTTTTATGCGAACACAAATACCTCGACTCAAATATAATAGCGGTAAAATAAACACCAAATAAAGCATGGGATTAATTGTGTTGGAACTGAATAAATGTTAATGTGTGCTTTTCAGCCCTCGTGAGCCATAATATGACGGCTGCATCCACTTCACACGAGGACTACTAAAGCTCACCTACCTGAGCTGGGTGAAAGTAAAATTTACCGTGAAAGACAAAAAAACATGCTGAACCATTTACATGAAGGAAAAAGAGGGCAGATTTAATTTAAAAATTGGCACGCATTCCTCATTTCTACAGATGAAAGCTCGTAAATGAAAAAGGCTGGAATCATGCCTGGTATGGAAATCTAAAGTTATGAATAATGCCTCTGTCTCAATCATCAAGTCTGTTTTAATAAGGTGGATTAGCCCAGCACCTGCAGGCTGAAAGGCACACACGGCTGCACTGCTAACCAACCTAAGAGTGGAACAAGAGTCCCGGGGGGGGGGGCCCTGAACCACACATACTCCCCGTTGGACCCTCACCAGTCTGCAGGAGTGAGCAGCAGCAAACAGCTCAGGCTTGTCATCTACGCTCATGAATCCACCTCCGATGGGGCGGCAGCGCAGCGAGAGCGGCTGATTTACACACGGTTGCTAATCAGGGAATGGCTCTCTTGCTAATGAAAACTCATAGATCTATACAATAACAGTACTGATATGATTTTAGCTCCCATTACTCATTCCTAAATATGCAATAACGGCTAAATGCCACCGGGAGCAGACAGCTGAAGTTAAGAATTTGGGGTCAGAAATGTTGACTGCTATCTCTGTCCTGACCTGGGAATAGCAGCCTCCTCTTTGCACATTCACTATCTCTCTGCGGACATAAATATCACAAAAGGAGTAAATAGATTCTCTCCTCCCGCCTGGCCTCGGTGACGCTCCAGCATTTAGCTGATTGCAGGATGGATATGCCCACCCTCCCATCCCTCCCAGAGAGCAGCTCTGGGAGCCGGGAGGAAACCCCGGTAAACAGAGAGGCCAGCACAATGGTTCGTTTCAGCTTGGCATTGATTCATCATTCCACTGAACAAGTCACAGGCACCAGTCTAATCATGATTAAGACCATAACAGAGAGCTCGGTAGACACAAGGGGGGGATGCAACCATCCATCCATCCGCTATATTCATCAAGCAAATCACTTCCACTTCCAGCAAATGAGAATGAATTCATTGTGACTTACCTGTTCCATTGGCTGTGTTTGCTAAGAAGAGAGCATACAAAGCTGAGCAGCTTTGAGATAGACGCACATTGAGGCAAAACAGTTGAAGGGTTCACAGTAAATACTTATGGATTAACTGGCTGTGAACGCCATTTAGGAATAAATGAGTCTAAGTGTCTAATTGTGGGTTTAGAATTGCACTCACCACTAGAGCAGTCCAGTCCGCCCCATCCAGGCTCACACTGGCATGTATCAGGAGACACACAGCGGCCGTGGACACAATCCTCTGTACACAGAGCTGAGACACACAGACACGTTCCCTCATCAGTATAATTGAGTTAACACACACACATAAGCAGAGTGTAAAACATCATTAAACCACCAATAAACAGCATAATGAAAACCACCAAGATAACAGCTGAAAGAAAATGGGCCATAAAATTGAACACTCAATATCTCCCTAATACCATCAGGGGACTAAATCTCAGCCATGGCACTCATATTCAACATCCATCTCCACTACTTGACGCTGGGCTAAATGATTTCTTAGGAGATTGAGTCCTTGGTTAACATCTCTGTTTATCACGTAGCTTTACTTTCCACAACGGGCCGTTATCAGTAGGCTGAGCCGTGAAGGAACACGCTGTAAATCCCCTCTAATTTGATCAGCCAGCGCTTTGTCATATAGTGATGCTTTAATGTAGCAGGTCCAGGCACCTCGGTGTTTACTAAGTGTGCAGTTTTCTTGATCATTCATATTGAGCAACACGGCACCCGATTGATTGGGTCGGCATTAGTATTCCTGGGAGCGTGCTCGCAAGAGTTGGAGGTTTGGTTCAGCTGGATAATAAAGCGACCGAAATGGAGGGTTATTTTGCCACAGTGCCAGTTTTCTGAGTTAAGCCAAGAAAGAAAAGTATCACAAAAATAGGCACTTAGCATGAATAAATCTGTGGCAGCCAAGGTCATCTGGCCAGCAGGGTTAAGACAGACAGGCTCTTATCTGAGGAATGAGACAGTCAGGCCACTACGACGAGAGAGAAACCCTGCCTGATGGGAATCAGCAGTCCAGTAACACGGCCTGTGGACGGATGATACACAATCCAAGGGCAGCAGAACAGACAGACCATCTCCTTAACTGATCAGACCTCATCAACATCCAAGTTCTGCTTCTTTTCTTCTATATTTTTTCTTGTTTTATGATCAAAAAGGGCAACAGGAAAGCATCTGTGAGTTTTTTTTTTTAAACAACATACGCCCTGGGGCGCTTCTGCAGTTCTGTGTGCAAAAACTACGACGCTCATCCTGCAGGCAGAGAGGTCAGTAGAGAGCTGGCTGAAGGCCTGAACACTGCTACTATAGATTATCACTCAATCAGGCTTCGATTAGGATCCACCGCCAGCGGGAGAGATGCAGCGGGAGAGGAGAAAGAGGAGTGAATCCCAAACACCCACGAGCCGGTACTAATCGCAGAAATGCTCCCAAGGCAAAAACGGTAAACCAGAGATTGAAAGATAATTTCTGAGCATCAGAACTCTGGCAGGAAACTGTCTAATTACAGTAAGCCAGCGAAAAAGAAACGGGAAGAAGAGCTCGAACATTTTGTGCTGACGAAGGTGTGAGATCGACTACCTGTAATCAATGAGTCCACAGTTTGCAGAGTACTCAAAGAGAGGAGGAGACAAATTCAATGTCACCACGATGAGTTGATTTCGTTTACTTTCAATCAGCAAATTCTGATCAGCGAGAACAGGGAAATGCAAATGTGTCACATCCTTTATATATAAAAAAGAAATATGGAAATGAAGTTTTGAATATGGGGGAAAGGATAAAGCGCACTCTTCTCCTGAGATCTGAACCGGTGTTCTGAAGGGATGGCATAATAAAGTAGGAGGAGGTAGGTCTTTCATTTTAATTGAAATTCATGAATCACTCTGCTTAACTCATGTCTAAGGAATCTGTTGGAAAATTGAGTCTTTCATCTAGATAAAAGGCTAATCTAACTCATTATGCAGAGGTGTTATCAGAACAGGGAACAATGGAGCTAATTGGTGATTGTCATTCACTGTTAATAAATTCTATATTTCTGCCCAGTCCAACTGCAATCTTTAAAATGCCTGATAAAATAGATATTTTTAGTCTCCACTCTAAGTGCCTTATTTTCCCTGTTTTTGGAGAGTCTTTCTGCAGTCGGGGAAAAAAAAAAAATCAGTCCAAGTCTGTGTTTGTGATTTTTTGTAGTAGTGGTGTTTTGTAGTAATGAAAATGAAGTGAACAAAATGTGGAACATTATGATGGATAAATCAATCTGAGAGATATGCCCACAGAACATATCAAACAACTCCCTCCAAAGCTTCTTCCACGTGTCTCTATCTAGCACAGAGATGATTCATTTTAAAACTGTGTCTTTGAAGCATTAAAAAAAATGCAACAAAGCCAAAAAAATGAAAAATGAAATCAAAGGCACAGAATCCCTTTCTGGAGCAAAATCTCATCATCTTCTCGATCATCAAAACCCCAAAATGTGAAACGTGTTAGCGTACTGCCGCCTGAAACTTTATCAGAACCTCAACTAATTCTGTCGCCAAAATCATTTTTAGAAGAAATTACACTGCATCGCTGGACGGGCGAGAGTCATGCAGGAGTCATCTGACCTAAATGCTCTGCAGAAAGAGGGACTCATAACCCCGCAGAGCCCGTCAGCCTCGGAAGATATTACGAGCTGTTGTCATTAGCGAGTTCCCCTCATGCACAACTGTAATAATCATGCTTATTAGGGGGGAAATGAGTTCCTCACATCCTCTACATAGGCTAGCTGCAGATTAAGGTAATGACTTACGACAGATCAAAGGTCACAGAGTTAATAAAGACCTCTGGTCCAAAACTTCAAGCTCTAATTAACGAGAAGCAGATCAAAGTTCAGATGATCGTGGGGAGCTTTGAGAAAATTAGACAATTACTTCCGAGAGACAGAGTGAAGCAAAACAACAAACTAAATAAAAAGCGTCCTTAATGATAACGTTGGTGATTATAGTGTCAGAAGTATTCTCCTTTTGTGTGTTTGTGTGATAATGTTGGTTCATTCAAGGTCTTCACATCCCCAGATTCATTAAGCTTCCTCTCATTGGAGCTAAGTGTTGATGTGGTGCCATATGACAAAGAAAAAACAAGCAGGATTAAATAGGCAAACGCTCTTGAAGCATTTTCGGACTTCTAATGAAATAGACTCCATGAAGAAAGCTACAGTAAACTAACAATACACAAGAGGGATGGGGGTATTCTACATGCAGTAAACAACAAAGTGTCCTGAAATAGACGACTTGAGTTAATTTTGGGTCGATTTACTCTACAATTCCCTCTTTTGTCACTGCATGCAAAACAGCTCGGGGAGTACAAATCTCTTAATCCTGGTAGTGAGAGCGCTAGGATTAAAAGGGGTGGAACAGTTTGCAAAGGCTGCAGAAAGCGAAACTGCCCTCTCGGCCCCTATCAACTCCCCACTTCACCTGAAAGAGGGTTACAAAGGGCAGCTGCTTTCACTCTCAGCCTGACACACTATCAAAATAAAACCTTTTTGTTCATACAGTGAAAAGGCCAGATTTGAGAGAGGTACCGTCACGGTTTGTAGTTAACACCCTGAAAACACTGTTAATGAACAAATAGCTCCATTGTCAGTCAAATGGTTAATGAATACATTATTGATCAAGCTGCGCCTCCCTTCCTCAAGACCCCCAGATAATCACACCAGCTCTTATTCTTTGTTGGCCGGCTTCCCGGTGCTCTGCTGCCCCGAGGCTAGTAAAGCCTAGACAAGGACAAGCTCAGCTGTGGTCAAAGAGCATACCCGCATGGCTGCAGTCACTTTATCCTCATGTTGCAAAAAAAAATCTAGGAAAATATTAAAGTGCGATGATTCTAATCTTATTTAAAGGGAATAAAACATTAGGTAAGGCGAGGATATCAAAAACGTAACTCTCAGAAGCTATATGTTCTGTCTTTATTTGGCCAACATGCAAAATTATTCAGTTTGATGTCTGTGAATAAAAATAGAAATCAATGACCATTAATGAAGCTATAAAAACGACTTGGAAGGGTTGTTATCAGCACATTGCTACAGTTCAATTTTCACGGCTTCTGCTCCTTTTTATGTTATTGAATTCCGGTGTGGTTTTATGGCGGGTGCTATACCTACTCAGTCTGTAACCAGGACCCTCTTGGCTCGTTAATTTTTCTCATTGTTATACAACTTCAATTACTGGAAGGGTAAAGAGGAGAGCAGTCTACTGTGCCCACATGTTAAATCATGCTCAATCACCTTAAACTGAGTAAATGCACATGGATGGTGGCATGCTAACAGAGGAGGTGGTGGCGGCGTGTTATTGGGTGTTCATGATAAAGAGGATCAGACCGGAGTGGGGGCGTCAGAGGCGGGGGGCCGGCGGCGGCAAGCTTTATCTGCAAGCCACCCACAGTAACGATCAATCCTAATATTTACTCCTGCTCTCTAAATGTCTAGCAGGCATAACCTGAAATGTCATCATTGAGGACAAAGGACATGAAAAAGGATACTCACGAACACACAAGTCCCCGCTCTCAAAGTAACCGGGGCAACACTGCGAGCGGCGCCTATACATGGTCCTTACTCCCCGCCGGTAAGCCGTCTTATAGCTGATCCTGGAAAAACAGACACACCGAGACAGCAGCGTGATGTAAAGAGTGACCCTTTCTGTAGGGCAGGAGAACATATTGAAGGTAAAAGTAAGCTGTACTATGATTCTCTTGTTATTGGCAACTTTTTAAAGTACAAAGAATCTTGTGTAAAACACCTGCTACATAAAAGTCAGTATTTGGGAGGTGACTCTGTATACTTATTTAGTTGGATGCCCACTATTAACCTTAATGGAAGTAATTAAAACATTTACTGTGAGATGATTAGAGTCAGAGGCATCGTGGCTCTGAGCACTTCACTGTCAGCCACATTAACAAGGACGTTTGTTGTGGCCTTCACTGACTTGGCTCTGATTTTGGGGAACAGTAAAGGGCGAGTCATTAAACAACTAAGGAGGCTCCTCCAAACGTACCTGTGCCGCGTGCATTTAAACCAGTTGAGGATGTCTGTGCATCTGGTGTAGTAGATCTGGTCGAATGGGTGAGCGTAGGATTCCTGGACAGTCACAGCGTAGCTAAAAGACAGAAACGTAAAGACACCAGTGCTAGAAAGAAGAACTGAGAGTTTTATTTGACTACTTCCATTTTATGCTACTTTATACTTCAGCTCCACTACATTTCAGAGGGAAATATTGTACTTTTTGCTCCACTACATTTATCTATCAGCTATATTTACTAGTAAGTTTTCAGATTCAGATTTTACATTAAATTATAATTACCAGTCAAGTTGCAGTTTACGTCTGTAAATTTCATCACTTCATCACTTTATCCTATTAGCATTCGGTTGAAAATGTCATAATTAACATATGAATTCTTGAGTTATGGCCAAAAACGTGTTTTGTGAGGTCACAGTGACCTTGACCTCTGACCTCCAAAGTGTAATCAGTTCATCCTAGAGTCCAAGTGGACATTTGTGCTAAATTTGAAGAAATTTGACCGGACGGACGGACAACCCGAAAACATAAAAAGCATGATGAGCTTCTAAAATACAATTAATTGTTAAACATTAAACCAGTTGTTCCCAACATTTTTGGCTTGTGGCTGTTTAAAAGAAGAACTAGTGTTTAGTATGGGCCCCTTGTCATGTTTCAGATGTCTATTAGTTGTTAGCAGTTCAACCAAAGAGACATTTCCCCTCTAAACGTCTCAGATGGTTTCACTTAAATAATTGTTTGAGGCCCAAAGAAGTAAAAGTATAAAATATTTCACAAAAATTAGAGAATATTACAAAAAAATAAATAATTCAAATTTGTGTATTAGATGATTTGTTTATTTGCAGCAGGCCGACCCCTGGGTTAGGAACCGCTGGACTGAACTATTAAACACGGTATATAAAGTAGTTAAAACGAGCTCAACCTCGACCAGCAGTAACAATAACAGTAAAATTCTGCTTACACAATAGGGCTGCACGATCATGGCCAAAATGATCATCCCGATTATTTTGATCAATACTGAGATCACGATTATTTATCACGATTATTCATTGATGTTAAGGACAAAATACGTTTTTTTATTGCACTTTCACATTTGAATAGAGCACTGCTTTCACTTCCATGTTGTGCCACATTCCTGCTAATGTACAACATCTTTGCATGAAAATAAGACTTAAAATAAGGCTCTTCTTCAACTGAATTCAGTGCATTACAGTGAAAACGAGTAATATACAGTACTCTTCTACTCTGGACTGCAGCTGCAACCCTATCTCGCGTTCAGGAAAGTTTGTCACAGGCTGCTGCTCCCCAAAAGTGAAGCCAAAACATCTCTATCGCCAGCTGGTGGCTGGCTGATAGTTTAAGAAGCGCTTGATTTGATATGTGGCGGAGTTTTCTATGAGCGCAGCACTGATTTTAAACGGCAATATTGCAGTCGATCATGTTCATTTAATTGTGGGAGGCCAAAATTGTCATCGAGATTAATTTTCAATAAATTGTGCAGCCCTATTACACATGGATATATCAGTATTATAAATCTAATGATCCAATATAATATATAATAATATATCAGTCAGAGGAGCCATTTTTCTGCAGAGCAAGTACATTTCATTTTTACTTTAAGCACATTTTGCTGATAACACTTAAGTACCTTTATTTAAGGGCGATTTGTACATTGTTGTACTGGTACTTTTGCTTTGATAAAGGGTTTGAATATTTATTCCATCAGTGGAAGACACTGCTGCAATCATAGTAAGCGTTGCTGGGAACATACAGTAGATTTTCATGCTCCTTGGAGAGGTTTGAAAAAACAATAACAGCACACAGGTCCTGTCAATGGATGCAGTCCCAGTGAGAGTACTACAATAACTTTGATATGCAAAGAAAGAGACTTGAAAGGAGCTTTTAGGTGATTCATGTTAGTGATATATGCAGCCGGAGGCAGTCTGAGGATATTGCAGGACCTCAAAGCTACGAACACAGCCCACTTAGGGAATTCATTTCGATGCCAACAAGGTGGAACAGTGATCCCTAAGTACACTCACCTTGGTCAGGCAATAATTCAGATAATATATCTTCACAGCTTTCTTTCCTCCCCTTTGTATCGAGGACAGAAATTATTCCTGCTTATTTCTCATAAGTGACACTGCCCAGCACAACTAATAATTATTCAGGCTCTATGGCTGCTGTGATTGATTGGGATGAGAGTACACTGATCAATTTGCCTGCGTATTTCATTTGAAGCTGCAACTCCTCCCATCTCTCAGAGCTTGGCGACATGAGCTGTGTGGGATCGATATACTGCTGTATAGATCTGGAAATAGATCTGGAACTTTAGTGAGCGTTTGTAGACGGCGTATTGAAAAAGTCCTGGAAGATGGCGCTGCTTAACTACAGCAGATTCTCTTTTAAATCTAAAATTCAATGTTTTGTGGTAAACACATAATAATAATGCTCACCTCTCCCAGTGGCTGCAGACATTGGGGTCATCCGGGTTCAGACTCCATACATTAGCGGTCAAGCCCAGAACAAGCAGCAGGGCCGGCAGGGCAACAGATGACCCCATTCTTCACTCTGAGACGGGGACAGGGTAGAAAAATAGATTGTTGTACTTTTACTGTAACTTGAACCAGATCACATATTGGTCTTTCAAATGAGAACATATTTGTACTGGGCAGTGGTACATCTCCAGTAATCTAATCACCTTTGCAGTAGTTTTTGAGATAAGATTATCAAAACACGTGCCTGTGCTTGTTAAATGGAGCAGTTTGAAATTTTTGGAAATACACTTATTTGCTTTCTTGAGAATAAGATGAAAAGATAGATACCACTGTCATATCTGTACGGTGAATATGAAGCTACAGACAACAGCCGGTTAGTTTTAGCAGAAAGACTGGAAACAAGTGGAAACAGCTAGCCCTGCTCTGTGCAAAGGTAACAAAGCCCTTCTAAGGCTCAGTAATTATCTCATTGACATTATACATTGTTTGTTAAAATGTACAAAAAACAGTGTCAAAACAACAAGTTGTGTGTTGAACGATAAAAATCGTTAGGCAATTAATTAGTGAGCTTCACCGTGTGTTCAGAGAGAATGCAAGTCAAATTTTAGAGGCAGCACAACTTCTCAAACATGGAGCGATGCAAGCGGAGGCCAATTTGCCCGAGGCACGCGAGGGAATGCCAACTGGCACAAGGTGCGACCGCGTGAGTTGAAATTTGCACTTCTCCTGAGGCTTCATAAAAGTACAGGGATGAAACAAAAAAATAAGAAAGAGGACAATAACAGAAAGAACCTGAGTTCCTGATGCACGATTTTGAAAATAATATCTTATTGCGATTATTTTGACTGATATTATATTGCAATTGCGATGATGATTTGCGATATTAGAGGGAACGATCATTTTTAAATCATTATTCCCATTTTCATTGAAAAGCATATTAAAATAATTTTGATGGGAATTTTGTGGGGATCTGTACCAAACAAAGATGTTTTTCTTAAATCTGTAGAATATGATGTGTAGACCAGGACATCTCTGCAGCACCACAATATTTAATTTAAAATGGCATATTGACACACATTTCACCTTGAACAAATATTGCGATTTCCTCCTCATCTTGCAATTTGAAAATTGCAGTAGACCGTATTGTGATTTTGATAAAACTTTGATTAACTGTGCAGTCCTACTGTAGATAAACATGCACACAGTTGGTGTATACAGTACCTTGCTAGCTAGCTTATGGCTTACGTCTGTACAACACGCCCCCCTTTGACTCAAACTCAAACTGTAAGCCTTTTGGTTGAAGAGCTATTCCTGATTCATTTTGGGCATTTAATTTTAGGTGTTTTTTTATCCAATAAGGGTTAGGGCTCTCAGGGCCTTAGGATGGTTACAATAGATGCCTGTGCTTGTTTCATATTTGCTCCTGTGCTTTTCTCCTTCAGTAAGACCTTCAAAAAGCACATGTGCTCTGCTCTGTGAGCGGCTGCAGAGATGAAACCTCCCTGTGACAGTGACAGAGATGCTGATTTGTTTAGACCAGCAGGTTATTTCATTAGACCTATAGGCAGAGGAAGAGTGCATATGATCAACGGGCATGACAGTGATGGATTCGCCACACGAGCAGGTCTTACCTTAGCACATCGCTACCGAAGATAAAGGATGTGTGACACAGGTATGACTGACACACAACATGTCTCATGCTTAAGGTTAAAGCCTGGATGGCAACAACAGTACCAGCATAACTGTGTCTTATATATGATGATGCGTTTCGGGACGCTGAACATGATGTGGCCTCTTGAGAAAAGAAAACTCACACATCGTTGTATTATAAACAACAAACCCATGAGAATAAATACAAGGAAACCGACTCCTAACTAGTTTGTTTGTATGGCTGTGATCATACGTGATGGTGTGTTTGCATGAATAAATTAGGCTGTGTGTGCCTTGTATGTGCTTCTCTGTGTTATAGGGGATGTGTTCAATATTTCTGAGTGACTGTATCCAATAACACAGGCATTCACATGTTCAGCTAATCTTCTGCATTGATAGCCGCATGTAGTTCACTCACATGTGAAAGAAAATCAATCAGACCTCCACTTCCTCTAAGTAGCAGTTCATCTGAACAGGCAGAGGTTAAATTCATGTTCATTTCCTTAACAGGATGATTAATCAAGATGCACACATGTTAAAGGGCTTCAGCTGCTTTTTATATTCATTCTCTGAAACAATCCTGTTAAATACTACAGGGACCCTGCTTGATTGACCAGAACGCTTTTATTCCTCCTGTGATTAGACCACCACCCTCAATCATTTCTCCGAACGGCTCTGGACAAGTGGAAATACCTCATAACTTGTCATATCTCATTTCGCAAACCTCACAGTCAAAAGCCTGCGGCGGGAGGCAGAGAGGTGATAAAATTAAGGATTATCCTGAATATGTGGCAAGGTAGCCGGTACAAGCAGCCAGAGGCACGTGGCCTTAAGCTCACCTAATCCTACGGCCTTGTGGACCCTGGGTGTTTTTTTTTCTTCTTGTGGATGCTGAGGGGGCTCTGGAAGCACAAAGTGACAGAAGTGCCGCTGTGCCCAGACACACACGCTCACTGGGAGAGGTGATGACAGGTCGCAGATCTGTGGGAGAGAAGAAAAATAATGAGCTTATGATGACACACAGAAGACACATGCTTGCTTCCTTGCTTGCTCTCACACGCATGCGCGCATGCAAACTCATACATTTCTTATGGGATCAAGAATCTCAATAAGGATAGAGTTCACAAAAGCTGCTCTTGAAAGGCCAATTTACTCTGCGCAGCCTCCACATCCGACCACACAGTTTTTATTCCACTTTCCAGTGTCCCTCCTACCTGGTATCCACAGACGCACCAAGTAACCCACAGGAATAAAAGCCTACATTAATTCAAGAGGGTCTAATACACTGAACTCTGTTCACACTTCAAACACTACAAGTGGCTTGTCCACAATGTGACGAGATGGCGTTATGTGTGCTCATTAACGAAGCCTACACGAGGATGATAATGCAGACATGAACAGAACATTGATGTGTTTATCATCTTGCTCACTACGCCGCTCTATAATGGTTCCTCCAGAAGGTCAGAGGGCGGGTTTGAGATTCTTCTGCCCTTCACGTGCTGTGAATTCTGAATTAAGATGTAAACATAAGCACGACAACATAATATGGCTGTTTTTGTTCTGGGCTAAATAAATAATTCAACATTTTTTCTTTGGAAAACGGTTGCTAGGGCCCAGCTGGGTGGACATTGAGTCAGAAGACTGATCATTTAGAGATCTCTGTTTGGTAATCAGAGCTGAATTTAAATTAGCCCGTCTACTGAGGCACCATCAAACAGCTGGCTAACAAATACACCTTTAACACAACCAGCACAAATATATCAATAAAATAACTCATTTGGATAAATGGATGAAGATTTGATAAAAAGCCCATACCTAATGTAATATTTTTGTCTCCACTTTCTCTCAACAGAAGCCATAGTACGTTTTTATATTTTGCTTCTGCTCAATTGTGGTAATATATATGTTTCATAATAAAATATACATTTTTAGCAGTTCTCTAACTCTAAGGATGCAACAAAGCACTTCATTTAGTTTAATTTAGGACTCTTCAGAGTTGTACGACGGCTTATTAGGGCCATTGTAGGTAAAAATAAATAAGTAAAAGAGTCGAGGGAGGGGGTAATATTCAGAGACAATCACTTAGATATTCTCTGAGATTATGAAGTCATAAATTTGTGGGGAAAAAAATCAGAAATTCTCTGAGATTAAAGTCACAAATTTACAAGCAAAAAAAAGGAATATTCTCTGAGATTATAAAGTCATATATTTGCAGGAAAAAAAACTTGGATATTCTCTGAGATAAAGGTGGTAAATTTGAGGAAAAAAGTAAAAAATGTATGAAGAAAAAAATTGAATAATCTCTGCGATTATAAAATCATAAATTTGCAAGAAAAAACTCAGAAATTTTCTGTGATTAAAATCCCAAATTTAGCCGCCGTCTGAATTTCACTGAATTAGTGTTCTAATGGTAAGTATGGGCTCTGAGCGAGCCGAAGGTCCTGAAAGATACATATACGTGTTTTCTTTCATGTTCTTTCTGTGTTCTTTTATGAAGATAAATATTAATGTAAAATGAATTAATATATTTTGCACTCTGCAGCTCACTTTACCGCAGTGTTTACACCTGTAGTGTGATGAGGTTGATACAACCCTAATTTTGTGACTTTAATCCCAGAGAATTTCTGAGTTTTTTCTCGCAAATTTTGGACTTTATCCAAGTTTTTTCTCGTTATTTATATACCTCCGCGCCGGCAGTTTTTGGATTGTCCGTCCATCCGTAGCATTCTCGTGAACGCAATATCAAGAACGCCAGGAGGGAATTTCCTCAAATTTGCCACAAACGTCCACCTGGACTCAAGAATGAACCGATAGAATTTGGTGGTCAAAGGTCAAGGTCACTTTGACCTCACAAAACATTTTTTTGCCAATAAATCAAGAATTCATAAACCTATTAAGACAATTTCACACAAATTGTCTAATAGGATAAAATGAAGTGATGACATTTTGGACAGACATGGATGTGAACTGCAACTTGACTGGTTGGCGGAGACCATAAGTCTAGTTCTTACCTACAATGGCACTAATACGCCGTTGATTTGCCTATGACCTGATGCATTATTTGTTTTTAGCAAACAGGAATTATTTTGCCTGCTGCATTTATTTCTTGATCCACCATAATCTGAGAGCACCATGCAGGCAGCACACGTGTTTATTGTCTAACGTCATCAAAAAGAGTGCAGTTGCAAAATCTGATATGAAATCAAATCTTCTGTTCTGGTTGTGATTGTTATTATTGTTATCACACTGAGATGCCATGTCCAATCTTACCCTGTTAGATTTGGTCACAATCTATCTCCACTGAGTTATTTGTGTGCAGCACAGCATCTGTCTGTATATATATATGGAAACTTTTCATCAATGGCCGATGTCCCGCAAGGAATACAAAAGGCCTCAGTAAGTAAGAAGCGCAGCATATGTCAGTAGAACAGACTGGTGACTTTAAAAAACTGAATGTCAAGGACAAAAACTCACTGATATTTTGTCATACCCGAACAGATCCCTGCTGTCCTTTAACATGGATTTTAACATTTGAATGTTTAAAAAAAAAAGACACACTTTTAATAACGGTAGGTCGAAGTGAGCTTCTGTTCATTGTTGATTCTGCATACAGCAAGTGTGAACAGAGATCACCGCATGAGACAGACAAGTCGGATCAATATGACACATTTCACTTGGGGCTCTCCTGTACGCCTCCTCTCCTCCCTGTATCTGCCGACATCCACAAAAACAGTTTGTTTCTGTTTTGACTTCAAACGTGTTCACTTCACACCGCACTAAATGTTCTCCAGAGACCTTATTCCCCCCTAAATGAATTTCTCTCCTGTTCCTCGCCACTTTGATTACTGAGACTGTGAAACCCTCTCAATCGCTGAGCTGCTGCATCTGATCTCGCTGACAAACTGCTGAAATAGCAACATCTTTTAGGCTACTGATGGAGACACGAGTGCAAAGTACGTGAGGAGGGGTATACTGTTACGGTGTATGTAGTGTTCGTGAGAGTAAGGACTATGTGAGAATAATCTTGACACGGACACCCGCGGTTAACACCTGCCTGCAGAAACATTGACAGTGATGAGCCTGAGTCACCTATGTTCCCAGCACTGCCTACCAGCAGAGACATCTGCATGATTAAAGCCATGTGTCTTCAGCGTGTGACTTATTAAAGTGCAATGCAATTAAGCACCCCGTCCCCTGGCTGACCAGCACCTGCACTCTTCCATGAATGATGCTCAGCAGGCATGACTGACTGGCACAAGTCAGAAACTCACCTCCCATCTATGGATCGCAGCTGCTCCTGAGGCTCATCTTAGCGCTCCATGTGCTCATTTATCACAATGCTCAGTTTCATCTCGCTTGTGTTAATTTACATCTACATAATGGAAATCAGTCAACGGAAACATTGCTTGGTAGTGCAATCTTTGTCTGGAGCAGCAGAGAGAATGCCTGATCAGTAGTGGGCTCCTGCGTGCAACATGTCTTTGCACGATCAGCCTATTATCCCTCCTCTAGATTCAAGCGGACGGCTCATATACAATTTTTATGAGAATTCTCCCGGCCACTCTGTTTTGTAATCACTACTGAAGGATTCCTGGAGCAACCTAATTTGGAGTGATCTAAAGGTTACAGGTGTAACCGCGCAGCGCAGAGTGCCAATGAGATAAGCCTCACTGCTGGCCGTCCCTGTCTGCATGCTGCTGGGGGCTGCGAGTCATTAAGAGTCAGGCCTCATTAGAGAGGCCATGGTGTGGCGCATCATAGACACCGCTTCCCCTGGCTTCAGCCACACACCTGAGTGTCTGATGTGTCTGATGTGTTAGAGGCCAGGAGGACAATGACATGTCGGGGGACATGCTGGTTTCTGACAAGCGGAGCAGCAAAACAACCCAAAACCCTGCTGCTACCGACCGCAAAAACTGAAGTGAAAAGCTCCTCGGATAGTATTCTAGGCAGCACATGTGCTGAGTGGTGGAAAGTAATTTTTTACCACTACAGTACATTTACACAAGTGCTGTACTTAAGTACAGGTTAGAGGTACTGGAACTTTACTTGAGTGTTTCTATTTTTTCCAAATTTATACTTATACTTACACAGAGGAAAACGATTAAATATTTTTCACTCCAGTACATTTATCTGACCGTAGAGCTGCAACGATTAATCAATTAGTTGTCAACTACTAAATTGATTGCCAAATATTTTCTGGTTTCTTTACTCTTCTATGACAGTAAACTGAATATCTTTGAGTTCTGGACAAAACAAGACATTTGAGGACGTCATGTTGGGCTTTGGGAAACACTGATCGGCATTTTTCACCATTTTCTGTCATTTTATAAACCAAACAACTAATCGATTAATCTAGAAAATAATCGTTTCTTGTTCTGCATATGGAGTATTTTTAATACTTTAATTACATCTTCTGATGATCTTGTGTACTTTTACTTGAGTACACTTCTGAATGCAAGACTTTTACTTGTGGTATTTTTACTTTTAATCAAGGAAAGGATCTAAACACACAAATATTTCCATTAAACATTAGTCTGTTCTGACCTTAATGGAGACCAGGAATCTAGTTAGTGAATTTCCTTGATTTCTTGTTTCATTCCTCTCCATACACATCACTTTAAAGAGACTTGCATTGGCATCAAGCGTATTGAAGTCATAAAGCCAGAGAGGGTGTTTGTCGCTGCATTTATGGGAATTTCAGTAATGCTGACAGCATGAAGTGCAGCCAAGGCAGCAATGTCTTATACCTGCTCTCAGTAAAAATGCACTCCTGGGTACTTTACTTTTTATTACACTTGAATGATTAGCAATGCCAGCTTGACATGATCCAGCTAAGGATTAACTTCACAATCTCTCAATCTCAGACCGGACACTGTGTGACTATATTACTGCTTAGTTATGGTTATGGACATAGGACACAGTGAGATCACGTTATTTTATATAAGACAGGATGAAAGTGCGATCATGCTTCAGCTCTGGGCTTTTGCATATGATTTCCCAAGCAGAGAGTGAAGATGGACAGAAGACAAATGCACCATATTCATATTATTAGCATGGACGACACTCATATGCAGAGTTTCAGTCTCTGAGGAGTGCTGAAGTACTCAGCTTCACTATACATTGTGCCTCTGATGATACATTGTATTAAAAAATAGAAACTAATGTACAAAAATTGTTATTTTATTTGAAGACTTATTTCAAGTATTGCAGGTGTCCACTACATATTCTAACTTTAATTGCTTGTACATTCACACAACCAGTCTGTATTCACATCAACTATTTTGATAGCTGATTAATCATTTCAAGTATATTTTTTTTTTAGAGCTGCAACGATTAATCGATTAGTTGTAAACTATTAAATCAATCGCCAACTATTTTGATAATCGATTAATCGGTTTGAGTCATTCTTTAAGAAGAAAAAATGTAAAAATTCTCTGATTCCAGCTTCTTAAATGTGAATATTTTCATGGTTTCTTTACTCCTCAATGACAGTAAACTGAATATCTTTGAGTTGTGGACAAAACAAGACATTTGAGGACATCATCTTGGTCTTTGGAAAACACTGATCGGCATTTTAAAGACCAAACAACTAACCACCGACTAACTAATAGACTAACAACATCAATTAATCAAGAAAATAATCAACAGATTAATCACCAATGAAAATAATCATTAGTTGCAGCCCTATTCATTTTTCCTTAGCGTAAAATTGCCAAACATTCTTTGGTTTCAGCTTTGGACAAAACAGGAAATTTAGGAAACTGTGATGGACATTTTTCAAAAATCTTCAGACATTTCATAGACAAAACGATTAAAGCAGCAGTGAGTAGTAGTTTGAGTTTGCAAAGTGATTAACAGCCAATAGGAACGCTCTCTCTCTGAAATGATCTGAGAGTGTCTCCCGTCATGGGCTAGATTTTCTAAAGCCTGAAAACAGAGCCATGAGGAGGTGCAGGAGTGTAGTTTTCACTCAGAGGACATTAATTATAATATGCTGAAAGGTTATTATGATTTTTTTGCCCAATGATGCCAAAAACATTCTGCCTACTGCCGGTTTAAATGAGAAAATAATCAGCAGATGAATCGATAATGAAAATAATCATTAGTTGCAGCCCTAGTATGTTTTAAAAAGGAGGGCACTTTATAAATACAAACATTTGAATTTATCAAGCTATTATGGTATTGAATAAATGATGGGATGGAAATACATTATTTAGTGGAGTTACATTCTCCTGTGTTAAGCCTTCAAACCTTCTCAACTTGGTTGCATTTTGGTGTTTCAAGTCAACCATTAATGAACTTATAACCTCCAGCTGACGGCACTGGTAACGTCGTCGGGAATTATCAGCGATTAGGAAAATCCTCAGAAGTTTTAAAACTGGTCGTTCTTCAGCTGCTGCATTAACAAGCGGTCTCATGAATCTGCTATAACATAACAGCAACAATACAACTTTCACGACTGTGATTTCTACTTGGAGGTTGAGGCACCTGGGAAAACGCTGTGCGTCGTTTAACAGGAGCTTAATTCTGGCCGCATGGTTTATTCATGTGGCGACCGCTGATATCACGACTCTCATAAATCACGCAGTGCGGCATGCTGGACGTCCACGCGCTCGGGCAGGGCTCACTAATCTCAACACCATCTTTCATCTGAATAACCTTGCCTTACCGCAGGGCAGGCCAACACCAGACACAGCCCATTGGAGGGAGGCCATCCTCATACTTTTATTTCTTTCACAAAGACTTTCTGCAGCCCGTCAGAGCAGACAAACACTGTCCTGTGTGCTCGCAGGCAGCCGTCTGCCCACTCTCAACCACAGGCAATAATAAGAAATTGCATCGTGGACATCAGAGGAACTAATCTAGTCTAACGTTAGCTTTATGAATTTAGATTCAGACTCACGAGGGAGGGGAGCAGCGGCGCCGGTCGAGCCATCTGTTCAGAAGTGGTTCAAAGAAAGAGCAGAACATTTGAAACTAATGTGAGTAAACATGATCATCAAATATAGATAATAGAATAGAGCATATAGCAACTTTGCCCTCATTTTTCTTATGTTTTTTCTTCTGTCAAACATTATTACATTGTTTTTTTGTAATTAATTGGATTTTCCTTATCCACATAACAGGCACAGAATCTATAAACATGTCGCCAATTACCAGCTTTAGGCCTACACTTTCTGTAAGAAAACTAATTAGTGAAACAACAGCACTTGATGAATCAAAACGACAATGTGCCTGATGTCACATAGCTCTGCCTGCTGCTTAGAATAGCCACTATGTTTCACCCCATGCTTCTGATAACAAACCCCAGGCGTCACAGTGACGGCCAAATGTCTTGCAATGCCCTCTGCACTACGTCTGTCCTCTCTCTGGCCTCCTGCTGCCACCAGGAGGAAGCACCAGTCGGGATCCTCCTCCTCATCGCACCAGTAAGGCTACAGACAATTAGCCACCCTGTGACTGACTGCGAGTAATGAGAGCTGCTGGAGAACAGTTGGATATCTTAGGACAAATTAATGTGTGAATATTAGCCTGTTGAACCGTCTGCCTTCTCCCACCAGGAGAACAAAACTCAACTATTACTTTGGAGCTCTGGGTCAAAGAAGCCACACAATCATGCACACGGAGCAGCCCAAACTATTATAACTGTATTCTATAAAGTTACATTCTCTACAGAGAGACAGGGACAAACTCAGCAGAAGTGTGGACAGAAAAACAAATGAACAAAAAGTGGAGGGAAGAAGGCACTGAACAGGCGAGTACAGGGACGCTAGCTGAGCAGCTCGCCATGAAATGCTGAAACAACAGCACGGCTGCCAGGGCAATTTTACACCCCAATAGTTTCACACCTCAGCCACCAACC
Source organism: Sebastes umbrosus (assembly GCF_015220745.1). Lineage (NCBI taxonomy): Eukaryota > Metazoa > Chordata > Actinopteri > Perciformes > Sebastidae > Sebastes > Sebastes umbrosus. The sequence continues at coordinate 17,850,676 of NC_051272.1, forward strand.
CCTTCCAACTCTGAACCTTGTGTCTTCTTGGTGTCTTCATTTATTTTGTGTCAGTGTCCAAGATGTGAGAAGCCAAGCAGTGAGAAACTCGTCCCAAATGTCGCAGGGTAAGCGGTGTGTGAAGCAGACGTGGGGGAGCGAGGAAGAGAAAAGCCACTGCGCCTGGATGCACCTTGCTTTCTGTGCAGACAATCCTCTGAGATCTCACAGGAGGGGTTGGTTTTTTTAGTGCTGCACTTCAAACTAGTCTTACACATAGGAAAACAAATAACATATAACTGTATACTGATCACTGTTATGTACTGCAGTAGTGGAAGAAGCACGCAGATACTTAAAGTAGTACCAAAATATTAATGTAAAAATACCTCATTACAAGTAACGAGTCCTGCACTTCAAATCTTACTTAAGTAAAAGTAGAGATCAGCAAAATGTACTCAAAGTATCAAAGTAAATGCACTAAAATGGCCTCTGTAACTGATATATTATTATATATGACATTATTAGACCGTTAATACTGATGCATCAATGTGTAAGCAGTACTTAAAGGAGCAGTGTGTAGGATCTGGCGGTATCTAGCGGTGAGGTTGCAGATTACAACCAACTGAAGCCTCTCCCGTGTGCCAAGCATGTCGAAAAACTACGGTGGCCGATGCAAAAATGCAAATAGCCCTATCAAGAGCCAGCTGAAAGAGTAGCTTAGGTCATCTGGAGCAGAGCCAGTGCGTAGAGTGTGTGTGTATGTGGGAAGTGAGTGGTGAAGCAAGAGAGAGAGAGCGGCAGCAACGGCAGCAAGTAACGTTATTGACTCCATCCCAAGCAGGAAAAGTTAACCGTGTTTGTCTGTTCTGGGCTACTGTAGAAACATATGTGAAGAGGACCCGCTCCCTATGTAGATATAAATGGCTCATTCTAAGCGAATGAAAACACAACGATTCTTAGTTTCAGGTGATTAAACACCAATAAAAACATATTTATTATTATTAGTATATTCCATTTATGCCAAAAGATCCCCCTAAATGTTACACTGTGGTGAAGCTATTTTTACTAATTTATATGCTGTTTGGGAAACATCACTTAACTCCCTAACTCGGGGTCGGTCGCCCTCCAACGGGTCCCAAGATAAATCTGAGGGGTCATGAGATGATTAATGGGAGAGAGAAAAGAAGAAAAACCTAAGTACTTTTTTGTTTTTTACTTTTCTCTACTCGTTGATTTGTTGTGATATATTGAACAGCTATTGAAATGAAACTATGTGAGAAGTTTAGAGGAGAAATGACTGCCACAACTCAGACATCTGAAACATGACGAGGATTCACAACTAAACACTGATATGTCTTTTATAAGGGGTCACCAGTCAAAAAGGTTGGAACCACCAGTTTAATCTTTAACAATGTGTTTTGTTTTTTTTCCTCTTAGTCGATCAGTTGACTAATCGGTCGTCTTGGTCTTAGTCGACTAAGATTTCTTTAGTTGATTAGTTCTTTTTCTTATGTTTTTTTAATGCTGAATGACTTATTTCCAAGAAACTTATGAGCACGTCTCTGGTAAACACAAGATTTAAAGTGGTGCTTTTCTGTGATTCTTTGTGGAGAAACTCAGTTTCACAGATCTGTCAATTAAATCAACTAATTGATTAGTTGTCAAAATCGTTCAAGCATTAGTCGATTAAGAATTACTTTGCACTACCTCAAAATTTTACTTGTGTACAGTACTTGCATTAATGTACTTAAGTACTTTCCATATAGGGCTGGGCTATTAACCAATATTATATCGATATGATGATAGAAGACTAGATGTCTCAGATTTTGGATATCGTAATACGGCATAAGTATTGTCTTTTCCTGGTTTTAGAGGCTGCATTACTGTAAAGTGATGTCATTTTCTGAACTTACCAGACTGTTAATTAGACATTACATCTACATTATTGATGATTATTTATCAAAGATGGTTGTCTAAATATTTTGTCAAAGCACCAATAGTCAACCCTATATAATCTTTGCAGTGGTTTTATTTTGTCAAAAATATGGTGATATTTTATTTTCTCCATATCACCCTGCCCTATTTCCACCACTGATGTACTGTAGTTTTGTTATTTTAACAATCAAGTGCAGGCCAACAGACTCCACTGCTAATTCAGAGAAATTCAAGACGCTGTGATCTCTCGCACACGACTCTGTGTATATTTAAGTGGAATTTCTTTTCTAAAAATAACCAATTATTAATATAACTCTTCATGTTCGACTAAAAGCTCCCACATTCTCTCTCTAGATCAATGGTCCGCTTCCTCGTGTAGCGCATTAACCTTCTGGATGACTAGTCAATGACTGAAAGAGCAATGATTTACCATCATGATTATTAAATCTGAAAATATGCTTCTGCAGCACGTTAAGCCCGGCCATCGTGCAACCAGGTGATCTCAATTTGGTGAAATGAGAGCTCCATCGAGCGGATTTGCATTAAAGATGTATGCCCAATTTTTGCCACCATGACCTTTTAAATGTCCTTGAATCCCCCTTGAGCCAAACACGCCTACAGTACTTAGACTGAATGCATTTTTTAAAAAATGAACAAAAGAGAGGAGTGCTCTCTGTTCAGCCTGCCTGACGAAGATGCCTGCATTCATCACTGACAAGACGGACTCAAATGAAGCCAAAATGTGACTGATATTGAAAATACACATAAATCCAAAGTCAAAGGCATTAGGAGGAAGTTGCTTGTACAATCATTAGGCTACAGAATATAAAACCACTGGGCTGAAGAAACAATGCACTGAAACGTGCTCGATATAAATCATCTGCTTCATTAGAGGTTCACATTGTTAAAACTTTTTCTCCATCTCTATTTCTCTGCAGTGTAAAATACAACGATATAATTGTGTCATATATCACAATAGCGTAAATATCACCATGCAATCCAACATACAAAATAAAATAAATGTTGTTATCTGATGCTCTCAGTGTCTTTGATTGCAGCCTTATAACAAATACTCTTAAAAATCCATACAAACCAAAATGAACATTGCAGCTACTCGACACCCTCACAACCCTCCCTGCTACTTTTTCAGCCATTATTCTCTCCACTCTCCCATGTGCTGTGGCAGGCGGGGCTGCCCGGTGCTGGAGCTCGGGGTGCCAAGTATTTGTGCCCTGACCTTCTGCTCTCTGGACGGGTCCGAGAGTGAAAGCATTGCCTAGCGAGGGGCCAAAGGAGATGGGACACTCGGCCTGCCTGGTGTATTATTCATGAGTCGCCCCTGTTGAGTGGGCAGTTATTCAGCATCCGAATCCCAGATGTGGTTCAATCTGTGCTCCATTCAGCGTCCTGACTGCCGGCCATTGATCACGAACGAGGTACCCGGGTGCTGAATAAGCGCAGGGGCTTTATGTTAGAGGGCTCAAAGCGCCTCACTGATAGCACAAAGATCCATCACTAGACGTTGGACACGGGCCAGAGTTTGCTCGCTAGAACTGATCGGACAGGCTGAGAGGGGATGCAACATTTATTAAACAGGAGCAGCACAGCATGTGGCGGAGATGTGGCAGTAATACGTTATATGTGAGGGATCCATGCAACGTGGCAATAGAGCTGAGCGTATGCAAGTAAGCATCTCTGCTTCTGAATCAGATTTCACTTCCACAGAAGTCAGCTGCACTGTGATTATATTTATACAGCAAGAAGTACACACTCACACACACATAGAGAGAGAGGAAATACTATGATGAGGTCCTTCTCTGAAAGGTGCCAGAGGCAAGGCATCACACTCTAATAGGCATCACACTATTAATGGACAGTTGAGCACGGTGAATCATTTGTCCACTTTAATCATCAATCAAATATAGGCAGACAAATGTGGCATGACCACAACTCTTCCCTGGCCGCATTTGTCAGGATGATGATCATCCATCATCGATCATGTTGCAGAATTACTGTCTAATTTGAAATGAAATGTGAATAATAATTACATGTCAGCTCAGACATACAGGACTCGCTGTGGTGTTTATTGAAACGGTCCCTACATAACAGTCTTCAGAGTTCATGTACAGGTCAGCGTTTCATGTTAATTACTAGGGGAGGAAAAAAGAATTGATTCACCTATGTATTGCAATTATTTTTTTACAATTTTGAAATTGATTCTTTAATGCCAGAATCTATATATTTGCTTCATTTGAGTCTATGCAGAGGTAGAAGGAAGTTACTGCTTTTATTGTTGTTGTAGTTTGAGTAACATGACGTCATATCTGTTCCGTATCCGTCAACTAAAACAAACCGCTGTCGGCTGCAGCGAGCCAAAACGAAAAAGTAGAAAACGGTGGAGGGTCCGCATGGATACGACCTGCACCCTCACATTTTAAATCCAAAGTGGTAAACACTACACATACAGTAAAGTATGGAAACACTTTGGGTTTCACACATTGACAGGAAAAGCAGAGTTAGACATCACGGTTAAAGCTGCATGTTAACTCTGTCATGGACAGGAAACGTTATCGCATTGCGGTAACGTGCAGTCGAGCCAGCCATCACTCTCATCTCCGTGGTCAAATCGGCCGACACAACAACTGTAGAGCACCCATATACTGACATTTATGGTAAATACATTCAAACGATCCCAATAGAGCTGACCATGGATGTATAAAGAGAAGGGAGCTGACGGCAGAGCTAGCGACGCACTTGGTGAAGTTAGCGGAAGTATACACATGACTACATCTGGTTTTCAAAATAAGGTGCTAACAAAGGGAACTGTATACAGTATATAACATACATATATGGAAATAAGATTGATTGGATTATATTAACCAGAAGAATAAAACATTACATGTCTCTTATAAATTAAAAAAGAAAATACCACTAATTTGTGAGGGAAATGTCTTCATTCTTTGATTTTTGAGTTGCTGAAAAAAATAATAATAAATAATTCCTGATAATGACTGATATATTTGACTTCAGGACATCCCTGACTACATACATACTGAAGATCAAACATTTTTACTGTATCAAATTAGATGTTTTCCAAAGTAAAAGTCCCTAGAAGTGTATTATTCAACTTTTTCCCATGGTCTAGCGTTAAAAAAGTTAACAAAAATTGCAATAAATTGTAATTTCAAATCACAATACTTAAAAATCGCAATACATATCGAAGTATCGCGATAGTGTCGAATCAGGAGATAGGTGTATCGTCCCAGCCATATTATTAATTAAATACTTTTTAAGATCAGTATTAAACTATTTTCCAAATTAATTTTACCTTTCACACACTGGATCTCTCTTTTGTTAGCACATGACATTTCTGATTTAATATTGTTGGATAATAAAGGAGACAATCTGAGGAGTTTCAACACATTTAAGACCTATGGAAAGTTCACAACGTGGGATGCTGGGAAATGTCTGAGTTTCTTTAACAGGAAAGGGTATTTTTTTTAAATTTAGCAAGCATTAAAAATGGCCTCACTCTTTGAACCGAGTTATGAATCATCTTTTACATAAACATTTCTTGGGTTTTTTATAAAATGAATCACTGATTTTCTCAATATTTTAAAACACTCTTCATGCCTCTTAGGGCCTTTTTGATGCTGTCAAAATAACATTACATATTCAATTTCAGCATGTTTCTGAGAGGACCATATTTCAATTCTTCCGCTCAACAACCTCGTTTCTTAAAATAAAAGATTAGCCAACATTTTAGATGCTCTCAGGTTTCTCCACAGTCTAAATAAGTGATTAAATCCTTTTTTAAAACTTTACAGTAATTAGTAATAAAAGCCAGTAAAGCCGTGAGTAAGCTATGCGTAAAAAGCATATGCCTGAGACGGAGAAGTGGATTTTTGCTGTCTAAGGCGTAATGATGAATAATAGCCTTATCAACAAAGCACAACACATCCCAACACGCTGAGATCTTATCACTGCTCATTTCCTCAGCTCATGTATTTCCTGTATCTCCGGTGGGATAAATGTGTCGCGTGGTTCCCTGCACTCCCACTGACAACCTAGTCATGTCAAAAGACTCAGGCTTTATGGTAACGGTCCTTTCACGAGACAAGAAAGGAGAAAAAAAAGTGGCAGGTGTAAGCAGATGCATCAGCAGTATTTGCAAAAAGTCACTAGATTCCCACGAGGACAAGCTAGTCATTAAAACAAACAAGAAAAGAACTGATGAGTGCATTAATCAGAGCGCGGCCAAGCATCGGCGGTGAGCTGCAGTCCGTGGCGTTCCTCCCCAGGAGCGGCTGCACCTGAGGGAGGGGGGATTAACGCAGCTCTACGCTGGAGCTCCTGTATCTGAAATCTGCCTGAGCTCATCGTTTCTGCTCCTCGCTAAGAGGCTGTGGCTGGATATCAGACTCAGGCAATCTATTCCCCTGCAGAGCGCTGGCTGACCGACATCAATGCCGTGCATTGTCGAATTATTAATTAAATGCATGCAGGCGTAATCAGATGCAGACATGGTCAGACCTCTGGGACGGCTAACATAGAATTGAAGCTGAATCTAAATTGCAGATTTCTTTCTTATTTTTCAATGCCAGCCAGCTTTGCTGTTTTAAAAATTTAGCATCACTTTGCACTTATTTAACTTAGTTTGGATGCAAATCACGCACGACCATGACTTTTCTTACAGTCCAGACAACAAGAAAATACATGACAAAACGGATTTACAAAAGTCTGCTTTTACAGTCAAATAATTCAGTATAGGCTGCAGCATAAATATGTTTACATATAGGAGATAAGATGTGGGTGTGTATGCTGTGTTATATCGTTTTTATTCCCTCTCCACAGACGTGCAAAAATGCCACAGCTTTCAAACGTGAAACAAAATCCTCCATATATTTCATTAACTTTTGTTAATGCAGTTGCTATGGCTCCGGGGTATTTGCTCAATGCCTGCACTTTTGCTGAAATAATAAGATCCATCAGTCAGCGCGGAGCAAAAAACAGCTTAATTTGCAGAATAAAGGTCATTGGAGCTGTTACTTTTGAGGGGCTTTGACAAGAGAACAGTGTTCAAAACAACAAACTCTGGAAGAAACACTGCCTTGAAATATTACAGTATACACTGAGGTGTTCACTTGTAGTTCTCAAAATCAGTGTCAAGCTTATAACGCTGAGCTGACTATTATGATTTGCCCTTGTGAACTGGACCCAACCCACTCATTTTCCTACAGCAGCACACGGTATATACACTGCACATCTCCGTTCACAATGCCAGCAACACATCTGGCCTGTGGCGGGAAAACTATTTCTCAGCATATGTGCTGATGAGTGTTTCCAAATCTTTTAATTCACATGTGATTAAGAGATTATTGAGCGTGCACGGGTCCAAACCAGCGTCTCATGAAGCGTTAATTGCATTCATTGAATATTTAAAGAATGAATCAGTGTGTCCTCTAAATCCAACAGATATATAAAATGTACTTATACGCTGTTCTCGTATATTCTTTTCATTATGTCTCATCTACGTCGTGAATGGCTTTTACTGTGTAAAATCAAATTCCTACCATGTTTGCCAATGGAATGTGTCCTTGTGAAGTGAGAGAGCTGTCTGCCTTCCACAGCACACACACTCTCTTTCATTAATCAGCACTAATTAAACGTATTGATTGAGCCAAACATCAGGATTTCCAGTTGAAAGGGTTTACTAGACTGTAAAATGCACACAACAAAAAAAACACTACCAAATGTAGAAGCCACTTATGTGCCCTTGAAGGCTCCGTTGCTTCAGAAGAAGCTCAGAAAATGAGACAAAGATGCGTACGCTCACTTCTCATTAAGTAATGTCAGAATCTGCGGCGTCTCGAAGGCAAATGTCGTCCTTGTCTCTACGGCGAGCTGAAGCCACTGAGGCTGAACTGAGTATCAATTTGTTTTCTGGCAGCATGATCTCTCATGCAGGATACAAAAAGTTGTGTGAAATGAAAACGCAGCTTGAATCGACCCCTAACCCTGGAGGACCACCAGATAGTATATAACAACAACAAGAACCTACACATCACAAGTTCTGATGAACAGACACTTTATTAGAGGGGGAATCACTTTAAAGCTCACTGAACATGTTACAGCTCAGTGCATGTCATCCCTCGACAGACTGAAGCTGTGTGTGGGTCTGATAAAAAAAATAAATCTTTTTGACCACATAAATGTTCTGCACACACAAACAAATAAATCTAAAAATATATATCATATAATTTTTGTTCAGACTTTTTCCATATTACCTTAAATTAAAAAAAGTTGTGTAAATGTGCATAATAAGGGGATGATATGACCAGATATTGCTCTCCAAAGACAACCATCTATCTCCAAATTAGGTGATTTTTAATTAATCAGATAAACTGATGGATTCAAAAGATTACAGTACTTCTTAAGATAAATAAATAAATAAATAAATAAATAAATAAATAAATAATTGGATTAGCCGACAATTGCATTGACACAAAGCACAAAAAGGCGGTTATTTATGTTCAAGGAAAACTGATATTTTGGAGATACCGTTCAGAGGACAGTGACGAAATATTAAAAAAAAAGAATATATGGGTTTAGTCAACTTGTCTGACAGCCAAAATTACATCTACATTAAAGTCGTAAATGAAAGAAAATAAAAACGTGAGACGTTAGTCCATATTTTCTGTTATTCTGAAGGGCCACGATGGTCCAAAATCACAACTAACTTTGTTTGTTGCTTCACTGGATTAGAAACTGGGAAACTGGTCATCTAACTTTGTAATACAAAGGCAAACAGCAATTATGAGATAAACATGAGTTTGCATGATGTGAATTATTTATCTGTCGATGTGTTTGTGTAGTTATAAAGGAGGGGAGGGAAAAAAAGAGGGATGTTAACATTGGGAAGTGATTAAAGACATCATTATATACCCAAAAACAAGACGTATTGTCTTATATGTATATCTTGTATACAGAAAGTGTCAGTCTCGGGGTCAAAACAAAACCTGCATTGCTGTCGTGCCAAGGTACATCTATGATAAATGACTTTATGACAAATTGCTATAATGCGGGGAACCCATGCAGAGCGGCTCCAGTGTATGCAGCTCTAACAGGGCAAAACAACAGTATATACTGTAGGGCTCCAGTTGCTTCAAATGAGACAGGGTGTGTGTGTGTATATGTGTGTGTTGTTGTGAGCGTGCACTTAATGTATCTACCAGTTAAATCATTTTTACAAAAGCCATCTTGGTCTGTTTATTTTCCCCACAAAAGGAAATCAACAGCAGTAATGATTTCATTATTAAACCATGGTGCTAGATCTGCTCATTGACTAATAGACTAATGCAACTTTAATCAGCTGCTTTATCCTGCACTCTGTTGTCATCTAGTGGCACAAAAGTGACACAACACAACCTTCATTCAATACTGGAGCAAAAAAATGTGCATCACATCACAGCTGCTGGATCCACGTCTCATCCTTGACTTATAAGGACACAATATTATGTAAAAAAAAAATCCTCATTTTCCTCACAGAAATTCACCTTTAGATTAGATTGAGAAGGCATTGCAACACACACACACACTTGAAGCAATATTAAATGTAAAATAATTTAAGGTGAAACCAGGAAATGCAATATTATTATCAGTCATGAAACTTATCAGAAACATAAAAAAAAAACGTAAATAATCTAAACTGAAGCAGTTCAGCTGCTTATGCACCCTGTAACACACTTCTCCATCATTAGCATTCACTGCATTGCAACAACAGGCTTTTAAATCTCTTTCTTTCCTCAAACTAATAGTTTTCCTGGCAGGACATGCAGCCTCGGAGCCGTGCAAAAACAACCCCTTCCTCCCCCCTAAAAAAACAACACATGTCTGCAGAATTATAAACCTCTCCGGGTGGGGATGATACAGCCCTTTTCTTTGGCACAGCACGCACATTTCCATGAGATAGACTCGCCAATAGCCTAATTAAATAGAAAGCACTATTTGTCACATCAAGCAGCCAGCAGCAGCAGAGCTCTCTCTCCAAAATGCCAAAAGGACTGCGCCTCAAGTTCAACAATACAAACAAACATCTCTTCTTTTAACAAACATCTGCAAAGCTGTTTATCATCACAGGCACTGTGGTCGATGGTGGTGACATGCCTGCTGCTGCAGCATCATTAGCTTCCTCTGCAGATTCAATCAAAGACCCTTTTTGTTTTCGCGTTTGAACTCACCCTTCAGGAGACTTTAGAGATTTTAAAGTTATCGCCCTCGACCAGACAGGATTCAGCGGCTCCGCGGTGTAACACTGTCTCCCATGTTGAACAGAGAGTTAGAGCTCAAAGTGCAGGTGGGTGAATGAAGGTAGCAGGTAGTTTTCTGGAGTTGTTCAGTAGCAACACGGCGCCGAGCAGAAGAAGTCATGTGGTTGTGTGTGAGAGGAGCTCTCCGCTGCTTCCTCCTCTCTTCTCTCTCCTCTTCTCTCTCCTCTCCTCCTTCAGAGACTGAAGCGCGGCCCACTTTAAACTCTGGTGACGTCATGGGCGCTGATGCTGATGATGCACCCCCGCCCCCCATCCTCCACGCCCCCCAGCACCCAGCCTCACCCAGCCTCCCCCATCTCTCCTTAATAAAACATAATCCCATAATATTATAAATTAAATATTGCTCAATTTGGAAATGCCCCTTTAACAGGTAAACAACCTGTAGGACACTTTAAACCAGGCTATTAAAGGGATTGTTTGTAATTTCTTACAATATAAATCACCCGGGTCGGTGTCCCATGCGCGCTCGCGTTTGTCTACGTTGTTCAGACTCAGACACTAACACAAACTACACAGAAGCACCAGAGCCGCAAAGTTATATCTAGTGAAATCTTCTTGTAAAACAGTGTTGGCTGCGGTCGGAAGACTCGGAGAAGACCGTAGCTTTGGTCTCCGTGGCCAGAGTCTCTGCTGTACACTGCTCCTCTGCTCCTCTGCCTGCTTGCCTTCACTCAGCTCGCTCCACCTCACATGCATTCGCGCACACTACACGCTGCAGACGACTTCGTAGCTCTGAGAATATCTGGTAAATGTAGACCAACAGAGGTTTTCCGTGTCTTGTGAAGTGACGGGGCTCCGCAGCGAGGGACATTATCGTCTCTGCCCGGGTGCCAGTGTCTTCCCTGCTTCCTCCATCCGCGGCCGGGAGGCTGAAGCAGGAAAAGCCAACACTAGGATAAGCAGTGATTCATGGAGACCTCCGTCTGTCCAGCTAACATTAAGCTAACTGACTTTCGTTGACGGCCACAGGTGTCGCTGTTAACAAGCATTTCTGATTCTTACAAACAGTCCCTTTAAATAGGCATTATCAGTCGCTACAAGCCCTATAGATGTGGGTCAATAGGGGCCTACTACACCCACTAGTAGGTTTTATCATCTATTCACATGGTAGATCACCTAAAGAAGGTATAAAAGAACATGACAGCGACCCTATAGCGACCGTAGTAATTATGACTGTGACGCTGTAGTATATAGACAGTGTGAAACGAGACCGGAATTCGCATCTTGTGTGAAACCAATAATGTGTAATTGTGTTTGTAGTTATTTTAACCCCAAAAAGTGTTTGTTTGTTTGTTTGTTTTTTGTCTTAAACCTAAAGAAGTTGTAGTTTTCTTGCCTAAACCTAAAGAGGGTATAAAAGAACATGACAGCGACCCTAGCGACCGTAGTAATTATGACAGGAGCAGAAGCGGAAGTCAGGCGCGTGTAGTATAGACCGTGTGAAACGAGATCGGAGTTCGCATCTTGTGTGAAACCAACAATGTGTAATTATGTTTGTAGTTATTTTAACCCCAAAAAGTGTTTGTTTGTTTGTTTGTTTTTTGTCTTAAACCTAAAGAAGTTGTAGTTTTGTTGCCTAAACCTAAAGAAGCAATTTTTTTTGTGTTCAAAATGTGACATTTCATTCAGTTTTACATGTTAGAACTTGTTGCTTTTAAGTTTCATTTTCACTTTTTCAACGTAGTATGGTCAGGATATATTGACTGTTTTATAAAAATAACTTATATTCACTTATATATAAATCATATTTGCTCCATTTCTACCCACCCACAGGTGAGCAACCTTTAGGACACTTTAAAAATGCAAAAATCTTATTCCATGAAAATCTGTCAGTTTTGCCACACACGGCTGCAACACTCAAAATTATATATGAGGTGAAAGTGGGTAAATTGCCCGGAACAGCGTAATTATTATAATTAGCTCCTATATGTTTCTGCAAAAGTGAACATTTCTCCTCTGAACCAGGAGAAAAAAAGATCATGTCAGATGAGGTTTTTCTTCAAGATTGTTCAAAACCCACCTGTACTGACGTATCCTCATCTGCCTCTGACAGATTTAAGCTTCAGAGCTTTAGAGATGAAGTTGACTATAATAATTGGTCGCATAAAGTCTTTAGAAAGTTTCAGGCAACCTCACACCTCGCAATCCTGATGTCTCCCAGAACAGACAAGTTCTGCCGTTTGATTTTCCACATGGAAGATTTAGAAATCTAGCGTTGAGTCTAGTTTCTCACCGTGACATTTAATAGAGTTGTTTCTTAGTGGGAGGTCAGAGGTCGGTGCTCCATTTTTTACTGAATAATTGTGTTACGTGGAAAACATTTTAAAGGATAAGTCTGGTGATATTCAACATTGTCCTTATTGTCAGCAAAACCAACAATGATCCTACAAACAAGCATTGTCCACAGTTAATTTATAAATGCTCAGGATCTAAGAACAGCATGCGTTCACTAGCTGTCAACATCTTCATCTCTAGTCATCTGCACCACCAATCAACACCTCTGCAGCTGCTCAAATCTCGCTATTGGCCTCAGATAAACTCTGCTGAGCCACTCATCTGAATCACCTTATTATTACTTTTTCAGATGTTTCTCAGTGAGATTATGTGTAATGTCAAAAATTCCAAATACCTGAAATAACAACTAAAAATCTTTGACATTGAATTTCTCTAAATACTCTAATCTACATTTCATTGCAATAAGAACAGCATGAGAACATGACCTGGTACAGTGGGGGAAGAAGTAACTACACCATACTGTAAATACTTCAAGCATATATTATTATAGCTAAATGTACTTAAAGGAACAATGTGTAGCAATTAGGGGGATCTATTGGCAGAAATGGAATATAATATATATATATAAGCATGTTTTCTTTAGTGTATAATCACATGAACATAAAAATCGTTGTGTTTTCATTGAGTTGTTTATATCTACATACGGAGCAGGTCCTCTTCACGGAGCTGGTCGCCATATTTTACAGTAGCCCAGAACGGAGAAACCAAACACTGGCTCTAGATAGGGTCAATCGGGTTTTCACTTTTCACTTTTTTCACTCAAAATGACATGTTGAAATTACATGTGTTGCTCACCCAATGGTTCAAACCCACAGATTGATTTATGACAAGGAAAAGCAGCAAATTGTCGTATTGGAAAATCTGTTGATCCACTAAGCTCTCCATGTTTTGTATGTAAAATTTTAAAGTACCCTAACCAGTAACTATACCTGTGAAAGATACACTGAAATGTGGTGGAGTAGATGTATAAAGTGGCGCGAAATGGAAGTTTTCCAGTAAAGTACAAGTACAGCTCAAATGTGTACTTAAATACAGCTGTATGTATTTAATAACTTTACACCACAACATATGAGTAGCTCTCGGGTGGATGCTCTCTGTGCATGTTTGCCTTGGGCAATTTCAACATACTAGTTGTCCATCCCACCAAAACAAACCGGCTCTATTCCCGGTGGTGTACCCCACTTGTGTGTTTGTGTGTGTGCGTGTGTGTGTGTGTGTGTGTGTATGTGTGTGTGTGTTCATGCCTCAATCATTTACAAGTGGCCTACATGTTCTGCCTCAGTACAGCTGAGTGTTGGACTTTTGTTTTTTCATACTTTATCAGAAATGTGTTTGCAGCCACATTCGGAGCATGCCGTCCTCTGTGTACTGTCTCTGGCGCGGCTCCAGATGAACTACATCTGCCCAAAAGTAAAAGAAGACACAGTTGCCTTTGCTTCTGTATTAGCTCGCTGAGTTATCTCACCCAAACAGAAGGGCACGGCTCCACCTTCCCATTGCCACTGGCTAAGGGACATTATGCTCTGTATGAAACATGAAAATCCATTACACCACTCAAGGATCTGCACACAAATTCGTTTTCTTAGAAAAATCCTCTCCTGAAGATATTTGTTTTTTTCCTCCTTTGTTTTCTTTTGATCCCTTTTTATGCATGGTTTATACTGAAATCTTTTTAAAGATTTGCCTCCATCTATGCAAGCTATTAGTCAAGAAAACACATATTACATAAAGCACATTTTAAACATTTAAATAGCACAGAATTTGGGGGGAAAGTCTGATTTAGTCTGCACCTGAGTAGACTCCCTGCTGCAGGGGGAGGACACTCAAGGTGAAGGAAACAATGATGTGAATTTAATTCTGTAAAAAGGATTTAATGAAGTGATGGTGATGCAGTGGTTAGTACTGTCGCTTCATAGCAAGAAGGTCCCAGGTTCGATCTCTGAGCAGGGCCTTTCTGTGTGGAGATTGCATGTTCTCCCCGTGTTCGTGTGGGTTTACTCCAGGTTCTCCAGTTTCCTCCCACCAAAACATCCCCGCCTGGGTGCTGTGAAGGGGGGGTTTGTCAGGAAGGGCATCCGACGTAAAACCTATCCGGCGTAAAACCTATATGCCAAATCACATATATCATAAAATCAGATTTCCATACCGGATTGGTCAAGGCCCAGGTTACCAAGTAGATGGAAGCAGATGATCTGCTGTGGCGACCCTTACCGGGAGCAGCCGAAAGAAGAAGAAGAAAAAAGACCAACACTTGAAAATAAAGTCCACGTGATAACCTTGTGGATTGAGGAGGGAATCTCAAACACAAATGAGATTCAGCCACTGAATACAAAGGAAATAGCAGCTTAATAATGTAAAAGAACTGAAAACAGTGCAACAGAGTACCCACTTGTCTACAGTAGCTGTCCCATCCAATCTTGCACAGATTTGCATGTTTTGGAGCCCAACTGTTGGCCTCTCTCCTCAGCTGGCTGCTGTTATCGGCTGCCTCAGAAGCTGCCTTTGTGGCCGGCTGTAATCCCTGGCCACAAATCCCTGACTCCCCAAACAAAGTAGTGGTGGATGAGGCAACAGATCCACAGCATCAAACAAGACATAGCGTATTCTGGTTTTCCAGCACTGCTGCTGCTTGTCCTCCATCAGATTCAGTGAGTTTGTTCCTTTTTATATTGCATCTGCTGTCTCCTCATGACGCAGCAATGTCTGCTGAGTAAATAGTGTTGGATTGAAGCTCTGGAGCTGTAAATTGGAGGCCTATAGACGTCTGTTCTCAGTTACAATCTTTAATGTGTGTTTGCTCTGCAGTGATTTCTGCCTTATGACTTTCCTCTTCTGACAGTTAAAGGACCAGTCCATCCAAATAAGACACATTATTTCAGACAGGAAACACTAATTGAAACAAAAGATTAAAGAAGTATTAAGAAATTAATGTATTTGATATCACGTGCACAATAGGAAATGTTGAAGACTTGGCATTCACAAGCATTACATTTTTGATGAACTTACATAAACAGCCTTGGATATGGATACCATTTGAGAGTTACAAGTGTGTAGCATAAGCATCACAACACTGTAATACAACAACCAGATGCTGCAAAATAGAAACTATACTAAAAAAAAAAAAATATTAAATATATATTAAGCAGGAGACCAAAAACAGCAGAGTGCAAGGCTGTGTTGCATTTGTTTATTCCAAACACGGAGATTGAAGCAAAAATGAATAGAGTAGAATAACTAGTTTTATTTGCCTAGGTTTATAGATATTTGATATGTGATTTCTGCTGCCAAAAAATACATTAAAATGGAGGTAAATCTAATTTCATTTGTGGTGTTCACAGCTTTGAAAAGTGACATTCTGGAGCGATATATAATCCATAGACTTCATAGTCAACAGTTTTCATTTTAACTATACTTTCTAACAAAGAAGTATCCCTCATAAAATGTGTTGACAGCGAGGTCTGTGGATTATCCACAGGGACGCTGGCTCTGGAAAGAAATGTTGCTGCTGAATTTTTTAAAGATCCCCTCCAGACATGTTAAGATATAAAGAAAAAAACATACTCTGCTTTGAATAATAATTTGAGTCTGATGGGGTTTTCCACAAAAAAAAGATTCAATTACTTTATTAAAAATATCTTTAAAATACATCTGCTCATTCTCCCTCGTTGAAAAATCCAGAATCTCTATTTTTCATATCAAAGGTTTAACTACTGGACACAACGGGGAGACTTTTCAGTGTCCTGGAGGTTTCATCCACATCACACAATTGTAAACTGGACTTTGATTTGCTTCCAAACAATGATGTCACAAAGTCATGCTCATATGTGCGTCCTAAACTCAGATTAAAGGTGAAAAACATTCCTCCTTCAGCAGATGAATATGGAAACAAACTCTGTTCATCATTCTGCACAGTGAAGGCCAAACAAGTGAAGTAACAATAGGCAAAGCACTTTTTTTTTGTGGAGGGGAGCTTTAACAAAATCAAAAAGAATAGTTAGCCCAAAACACCAATTGCAATTCAAATTTACAATGTTCAGATCACTACAAATGAAATTACATTAACTTTCTGTGTTGTGGGGTGGAGAGGAAATCTCAGAGACAGATGTATCTGAAAACTTGCAACCAATCTGCACGATTATCAGTAGAAGCAAACAAATATTATCAAATATGCTAATTCTGGTAACACTTCATTTTACAGGTCCACAAATTTCATGGTAATTAGGTAACAAGTAACTTATTTGAAATTTATTTGGAATTACTGCCAAACTACCCCAATATTTACCCCTAAAAATTATCAAAAATGACTTTATTATAAACATGATTTAATAATTATATGCTAAAATAATAATATAATCGTTAAAATAGGGCCCTTAGGCTTGAGAAGTGGCTGTGCACTGCAAAACTAAAAGAAGACACTTCTGATCAGGCACAGATCTCACCATTATGTGACTTATTGTCTACACAAATGTTACCTGGTAGTTAATGTCATGATTCAGGGAGTTTTTTAAAGAAATTTCAAAGAATTTATTTGCTCATTATTATCTATTTATCAGCAGACATGGAAATAAAGCAGATCAATTAACTTTGTATTCTTTTCCTGGAAATGTATTAAATAAATTACCAGCTATTTATTACTGCTTATTGGAAAATAGCGGAATATAATTATCAAATAATATTTATAATAGATATAAAATAATACTAATAAAAGTCCAGTCAGGTCCCAAGTCAAGACAGCCAAACAAAGTAATTTTCAATACATTTTGAGGTAAATATTTGGGTAATTTGACAGTAATTCCAAAGAAATTTCAAATAGGTTACTTGCTAATTATCACCTAATTACCATGAAATTTGTAGACCTGTAAAATGAAATGTTACCATAATTTCTTGATTAGATCGCTTTTACCCTGCTGCCCACAAGTAATGTTATTAAATGATGAACTTGAACTTAAAGGTGCAGTGTGTAGGATCTGGCGGCATCTAGCGGTGAGGTGCCATATCTTGAGTCGGTGTTTGGTTGGTGAAGATGGACCCGCTCCATATGTAGATATAAATGGCTCATTCTAAGGTAACCAAAACACAACGATTCTTATTTTCAGGTGATTATACATAAAAGGAAAGATACTTCTTAATATTATATTCCATTTCTGCCAATAGATCCCTCTAAATGTTGCACACTGTTCCTTTAAACATGTCTCAGTGAACAGTATGGCTGGCTGGATCCGCTGCAGCAAAAAGAATGCTAGCAGCCAAATGGAAACCTCCACATTGGCTTTTTCTTTATTAATGGTGTGGTGCATAATAGATGTATTGATAATGGAGTTATCTGTGGCAAGGATCAATGAGCTCAAACAGGAAGTGCAGGGAGTCAAGGAGGGAGGAAGATGTAATACAGACTCCCAGTTGAACTTTGATGTTGATTCACTCTTTTTAGTTTTTATGTGGTCATCTCTGTCATTTTTGATGATATTATGATTTTGTTTTCTTTTTTAAGAAACCCAAATATGATGTATTTCTAACAATGTGTTAGAAATAAAGTATCGAACAGCCCAAAAAGTAAATAATTTCTGTTGCGTTACTGCAACACCTCCCGCCGAGTCTGGAGGAGCCCTTGCTTACAGATCAAATGCGGTGAAAAACAATATTCTTTTTGAGAGTAGAGAACAGTGGTTCCCCATCATGTCAGCTTTTGAACCCTTAATACAAAGCAGCATCCAACTGTAGTACTCGCAGCTTCTCGACCCCCAGGAAGGAAACCCACTGGTGTAGATGTTTTATGGTCCATGTGGGGGGCCGGGATTGTAGTCAGGTCTGATATGCTCGAGTGCCCACAACCCAATTTGTCAAAAGCAACTTAGGATTCACACGGTTCCTGTCCATGGGCTCGAGACAGGACACGACCAATCTCTCCTCTCTGTCAGTCCTGGTTTATGGAGAAAAAGATGATTTGGGCAGTCAGATGCTTTTGGTAAACCAAGCACGGCTCAGTGGCCTTGTGTCTGTCAGGACAATGTGTAGAGACTTCAGAGCAGATTGTAAAAATGGCAGCCAGTTTCCAGCTGTGCTTGATGTCTAATCTACATGGTGCGGTTGGTCTGACAGCTGACACATCAGTCACTGGTGAAGGTGATGGGCTCCTGTCTGACAGGAGAAAACAGTCATTGGTGCTTCTGATTAATTCTTTCCACAGAGGTCAAACCGTCTGACTGATACAATATGTCCCCTAAATTAAAGAGAGAATCAGAAAGTTGAATAAATTAATAAGTACTGTTCAAATCTTTTTAATGTTCAGAGATTAATCTTGAAAGAACGATTTTGTTTTATGCAAAACCCATTGGAGATTTGATATTTTTGTAACAGGGCCTTGATGGGGAAAAAAAAAAAGGGGAAGAAAGCTCTGGATTATTGAGCATAAGTCTGAGTTCCTGTAAAAGTCAAACCTTGTGTACAATATGAAAAGAATCATCAACAGCTTCTTTTAATCCTCTCAGCCGCCGCAAGGAACATCAACAATAATAAAAGACACCAAATGTGTAAAGGGAAGTATTAAAGAAGGGAGGGTGTTAAATCAGACACTGAATCCTCTGTGATATTGGACAGAAATAAAGAAAACAGAAGCAGAGCATGTAGAAAATGTCACTTGATTTGTGTGAGGCTGGTGATAACCTGGAAGATGATTTTTAAAGGGCTGTCTTGAAATGGAAATACTAGTCAGTTAGAGAGGAAAATGTGGGACAAGATTAAGTTGTTTTTTTTCCAATACAGTTCTTACATTTGGCAGCTTTCACATTTTTTCATTTGTTTAATTGAAAATGGTGACTTGGTCTTGTTCACTGATCATAAATGTATCCCATCCTAATTAGAAATAAATTACATTAAATCAATCACATGAAGTGGCTTTCGAATGTGTTCCCATGAGTTTCATTCATTAAAAGCATTTACACTCTTTGCATAATAATTACACACAACTTGCATGGAAGTAAACTCACATCTGTATGACCTTCACTTTTCATTTCTCTAGTAGATTCTTTTTGGCTCTTGGTGTGAATATATTTTGTGCTCACATCTGGTAAAATGGTGAATTACCTGAAACATGATCGTTGAAATAAAAATACATTTTAGCATTAAGATTATTGGAAGGTCCAAGGACATCATTGTTATTCTGGATTTTGGATAATTAAACATTTAAGGGAATATAATGGTGGGATGAGAGATCCTGAATAAAAATGTTTTATCTTATGAGCTAAACTTGCATCTCATTTCTTGTGTAACTGCACTAGAATAACAGTTTGGGGTTTTTGCAGTAATTGACTCTGTCAAGACAATTTAGTAGCTGTTAATAGAATGAGGAAAACATAATACAACTTTTATAGAACATTTATTATACTCCACTAGAGGGAAATATTGGATTCTTTACTCCACTACATTTATTGGATGCAGATTGATAATACACAATATAATCAACAAATACATTATGATGTAGGCTGTTATAAGCCTACATGTTGTTTTTAATCTTGTTTGACCCCCTCTTAAAATCTCTGTTTTTATCGCATTTTCTGTGTATGATGTTCTTTTAAAAAAAAATGTGAAGCACCTTGTAACTCTGGTTTTGAAAGGCACCACAGGAATAACGTTTTTTGTTATTATTATTATTATTATTATTATTATTAATAGCAGTAGTAGTAGTATTGGTATTGTTATCTTTACTATTATTATTATTATTATTATTATTATTATTATTATGGATAAATGTAAGATTTTATTGATTCTTTGGTCAAGTTTGCAAGCTACCTGTCAGTACTTTTCCTTTTTGTACTTTAAGTATATTTTAATGCTAATATGTTTGCAACAATTAGTCGATAATTTTTCAATTAATCATTCAGAATATAAGAAAATTGTTTTTAAAAGTTTGTCAGCATCTTCAGACAGCATTTTCAGTCAGACTAAGTGTCCAAAATACAAAGCATTTATGCTTGATAAATGACTTAAAGGAACAGTGTGTAGCATTTTGGGGGATCTATTAGTAGAAATTTAATTTTCATAATTATGTTTTCATCAGTGTTTAATCACCTGAAACTAAGAATCGTTGTGTTTCCATTAGTTTAGAATGAGCCCTTCATATCTACATAGGGAGCGGGTCCTCTTCATGGAGTCCGCCATGTTGCTCTGCCATGTTTCTACAGTTACCCAGAACGGACAAACCAAACACTGGCTCTAGAGAGAGACTTCTGTGTTTTTACGTTACATGAAGGCCACCGTAGTTCTCTGGCGTGCTTGTGAAACTGCGGTAACACGAGCCGCAGAATGCAAAACCGTGTTAAAGAACGTATATTGCCAAGAAGTGTAAGTCAATTGTTCGTTCCATTGCAACATCAGCGCACAGCAGCAGAGCTACGCTTCCGCCATTTTGGACTGAAAGCAACTCTGGTTTTGAAAGGCACCACAGAAATAAAGTTTTTATTATTATTATTATTATTATTATTAGTAGTAGAAGTAGTAGTAGTAGTAGTAGTATTGGTATTGTTATCTTTACTATTATTATTATCATTATTATTATTATTATTATTATTATTAGTAGTAGTAGTAGTAGTATTGGTATTGTTATCTTTACTATTATTATTATCATTATTATTATTATTATTATTATTAGTAGTAGTAGTAGTAGTAGTATTGGTATTGTTATCTTTACTATTATTATTATCATTATTATTATTATTATTATTATTATTATTATTATTATTAGTAGTAGTAGTAGTATTGGTATTGTTATCTTTACTTTTATTATTAGTAGTAGTAGTAGTAGTTGAAGTAGTAGTAGTAGTAGTATTGTTATTTTTATCGTTACTATTATTATTATTATTATTATTAGTATTAGTAGTAGTAGTGGTAGTAGTAGTAGTAGTAGTAGTATTGTTATTGTTATTGTTATCGTTACCATTATTAGTAGTATCATTATTATGGATAAATGTAAGATTTTATTGATCCTTTGGTGAAATCCACAAGCTACCTGGCAGTATATATATAGTAAAAACATAATTAAACATTAAAGTCATTTTCATATTAATGCATCATATAAGGTGCATTATTCTGTAATGGCACATTCTGCATAGTGAGTACTTTTGCTTTTTGTATTTTAAATATATTTTGATGATAATACTTTTGTACTTTTATATAAATATTTTGTTCACACTTGTAACAGAGTATTTCAACACTGTGGTATTATTACTACATTTCAGCCCATTCACTAAAAGCTGTGAGTGCTGGTGGTAGTACCATCCATCCCCAGCAGAGGGCGCGCTGCCACCAACCTCAGCCATGCTGTCCGGAAGACCAATGTAAATATTTTCGTGACGTTTCATCTCCCGGATCATTCACATCCACCCATTAAGAAGAACATCTCCAGCTCATGACTGCAAGCACAGCTGTGTGTTATTCTGTCAATCTCTGTCGACTAACCTGACTGCTCCTCTTTGATACCACAGCTCTGTCTCTTCCTCCTCCTCGGTGTTTCTCTTCTTTCTGCTGTAGCTGCTGAGTGTTTGTGCACCAGCTGGTTGGTTGTGTATAACATGCAGAAGAGAAGGAAGCCAGAGCCGATCCAACTCAACCCGATCCCAGATGGAAACACTATCAACGGCACTGGAGCCACAGAGTGAGTGTCTGCATTATTCATCTACTAATGATGATGCTCAGACTCAGACACAGATCAATGAGGGAGAGTATTGATAAGGGATCTCTGATTGATTGATTGATTGATTTATTGATTATGGCAGATTCATGTTCAATATGCTATAAAGGCTCGTGACAACTGCAGTAACATATAGATAAATGAATAACCCCTTTACAGTGTGTGTAAACTTCTTCTTCCTACACTAACTGCAGTACCTGTGAGGGTTTCTGGACAATATTTGTCATTGTCTTGTGTTGTTAATTGATTTCCAATAACAAATATATACATACATTTGTATAAAGCAGCATATTTGCCCACTCCAATCATGCGATTAATCGATTGACAGCCCTAATCTCAATATAATTCTGCATTCAACTTTTGCATTTTCACCAGCTCAGCATTTTAGTTAAAATTCATAAAGGTGCAACCAACTATTGTTTTCAATTCATCTCCTAAGTATTTTCTATATTGATCAGTTAATCGTTTGGCCTATGAAATGTCA
The DNA here is from genome assembly GCF_015220745.1 of Sebastes umbrosus. Classification (NCBI taxonomy): domain Eukaryota; kingdom Metazoa; phylum Chordata; class Actinopteri; order Perciformes; family Sebastidae; genus Sebastes; species Sebastes umbrosus. Next base: position 17,873,384 of record NC_051272.1, read on the forward strand.
GAAAACTGTCCATCCGTAAAGGAAGGTCTTCAAATAGCTTTTTTTTGTCTGACCAACAGTCTGAAACAGAGATATTACTTTATTATAAGAAAAGCTGCAAATTCTCACATAAAAGGCTAAACCAATATTTTTAAAGCAAACAATTTATGCACATCAAATTAATGAAGTCACTAATTCTCTTGAAATCATTTATAAGTATTTATGTTCACACATGAGCCCTTAAAGAAAGTATGTACTTACAATATGTGTGTGTGTGTGTGTGTGTGTGTGTGTGTGTGTGCGTGTGCGTGTGTGTGTGTGTGTGTGTGTGTGTGCAACCAATGATCATTATCATTATTATGGATTTAGCTATTGAGATGTTTTCAATAGAGCTGCAACACTAAATTGATCAATCGATTAGTTGTCAACTATTAAATTAATCTGCAACTACTTTGATAATCGATTAATCGGTTTGAGTATTTTTTTATTAAGAAAGAAATTCTAAATTCTCTGATTCCAGCTTAGTAAACAATAAACTGAATATCTTTGAGTTGTGGACAAAACAAGCCATTTGAGGACGTCATCTTGGGCTTTGGGAAAAACTGATCGACATTTTTCACCATTTTCGGACATTTTATAGACCAAACAACTAATTGATTAATTAAGAAAATAATCGAAATATTAATTGACAATTAAAATAATTGTTAGTTGAAGCCCTAGTATTTAATAAATTGAATAATTGACTATCTAGGTTACCAAATATACAGTATATAATCTTCAAATATATCTTATGTCTGACTAGTAGTGGAGATGCAATTAATCATTTAGAATGTAAGATATTTAAAAATCACCCCCTATAGCTCAAGTTGGCCACTTCAAACAGCAGTTTCAGTCAGACTAATTGTCCTAAACACAAAGCGTTTATGCTGATAAATGACTTAAAGGAACAGTGTGTAACATTTCGGTGGATCTATTAGTAGAAATGTAATATCTTCAGGGAGTCCGCCATGTTGCTCCGCCATGTTTCTACAGTAACCCAGAACAGACAAACCAAACACTGGCTCTAGAGAGAGCTTTATGCGTTTTTACGTTACCTGAAGGCCACCGTAGTTCTCCGACACGCTTGTGAAACTGTGGTAACGTGAGCCACAGAGTGCGTTTTGCTGTGGTACCCCCAGCCGTTGTCTGACTTCCGGTGCTTCTAAAGTAGTGTTATTATGGTAAGGATGGCCTCTGAGCGAGGAGAACAGCGTTACCACGGTTTTGCACTCGGCGGCTCATGTTACCGCAGTCTTGGAAAAAGTTAATCGATTATCAAATTAGTGGTTGATAAATTTTTTCGTTGATCAAGTAATAGTTTCGTGCACTAGTTTACACTTAATATTGCAACTGCTAAAACTTTCCAAAAAATGACTGTTTTCATGAATTAATCACATTACAGTCAATAGCCCTTTTTTACAGAAGACATTTTGGTACATCGCAGCAGGAAAAGCACAGCTGTAAATAATAACACTGACTGAATTCCATGTAGGTGAGCTAGATCCTGATAGTGTGCATGCTGGCTCTTTGCCTAAAGGGACACTGGATGGAACTGATCCATCATTAACGAAATGTGCATCACCTGCGTATCTGCCATGAAAAAGCTCTATAATATAATGTGCAGCTCTCAGGGCCTCAGGTCGTCTCTTCATGGTGTCATGGATGCGCAGGTCGCTCCATCACTCTAACAACCCCCTTTGTGTGGATAGTGATTAGTCAGAGATTGACCTTTGCTGGGAGGCAGCCTGTAGAATAATGTTCCTGTGCGTTGAAGAAGTTCCGTGTAGACTTGTTCCCACCACCGTTCGTTCAACAAAACACAGTAATGGAGATATTAAATAGTTGTGACACCGTGCTCTAGTTCTCAGTTCACAGCCAGTCAGTCCAGCAACAAGCTGCATCAGTTGAGAATTACATAACATGTGATGGCTGGTTTTCTACTGTGTTTTAGATGTGGAATATTTCATTGTTTCATCATTACATCATACATCTGAAGGCCAGTTGTGTATTAAATACTAATGGATTAAATCCAAACCGGCATTAAATCTCAATTAGGTTTGTCAAAGTTAATGCAATAACGCGCCACTAATTTCTTTAACGCATTAATGCAATCGATATTCCGGAGGTTGTACCAGTCCCAGCTTTGAAGCTAGAGTAAATAGTAAGTATCACATGAAACCAGAAAACCTAAGGAATCCATCGGTTCCAACCATGTCATACTATGTGCCTCCCCTTGGCTTTGTTTGTTGATGATGACATAATGTTTGGCTGGAGCCGAGCTGTAACGGGCCGAGGAGCAGCAACAATCAGGAACTCTGAATGTTTGGATGTCTCTGCTGTTGAGGGAACTCACGGCGTCTGTGTGTGTGTCCAGTAATACTGCTGTATTGTGCACTGTGACACTCAGACTGACACGCTGCTGACAGAAAGCCATGCAGCACCTCTTTTCCATAGAAAGACAGTTTTATCTGAGTGCACACGTTCAGCCGTCTGAGGCTCTGAGGAATGGAAAACCCATTTCAGGCCAGGGATGGTAGATGTCTGCAGGCACACACAATATGCACACATTTTGTTCCTTAACACTGCATAAAACCAAACTCTTGCACACCCACATGAAAAAGGAATTTGATTCGTCATAGTCACACAGTTACAATACATTTTATCTGTCAGATGCCAAAGGAACCAAATACATTTTCCAACCAATTGGCATCTGAACTTGCAGATATTATGGAGAAGTAGGCCGATGCATCTTCCAAAAATTATTGTCAAACAGGGCAAATATCTCTACCTGATTTCTTAATTTTAGCTCTGCAGGGGCCTCAAGGAACCAAAAGGTGTAAGGGTGATTTATTTGCAGAGCGCTGGAGCTTTGCCAAACATATGCAGATCAGTGAAGGGAGGACTGGATTTAAAGAACCAGGCTTATTTTGCTCCACATGTGGTATAATGGGATGGGGGTGTATGTTTGGGGCTAGTTGTGATGTTAAACATTGGAGGAAGAGGTTTTATTGGTAACAAAATCAACAAATTCCTTAGGATGCAGCTGTCCAAAGGTGTTTGTTTGGAAGAACATGTTATTCTGTACGTATTCGCTTCAAGGCCAAAATGCATTAAATAGTGTCAGACTTTTTGCTAGGTGTCCATGTAACACTAACAATTACACAGCCATGGCTCATCCTCACAGGTGTTTTGTATTTTTGGCTGATTGCTTCTGTCAGTCTTATTGGTACGCTGTGTTTAATGACCTCATGTAATTCTCAGCATAGCTCCATCCAATAGGCCTTTTCCCCAGCACACATTTTGATTGTTCACAGTAGAAAAAGCACAGGTGTTACTAATAACATTAATGATGCTCTGTTAAGTGCAAGTCATGACATTGGCTATGTTCCAAATCACATACTTTTTCTTTTTACTTTTAGTGCATACTGCAGCTGCCCTTACAAAGTACGTACTGTTGCATGCAGTATGCACTCAATTGGGACATACTACTTCATCATAACATTGCTCCTTGAACTTTGACCCTCTTGCTCATATGGTGCCTTCGAACGGGGTCGTGTTTACCGTGTTCACGAGAAGAGTCCATATGAACGCCCCCCTCTTGTGGTATTCACGACCTCGTAAGTGGGAAAGCTTCTGAAAGCTCCGAGTCCACGAGTTGTGACGTGTTTGTTGACGTTGTCAGAAATGGCGGAGGCCTTGGAAGTTCATTTTTAGGTACATAATAAGTTAACATATTGTAATTTTAGTCGTATATTGTTTTTCTTCGTAATTTTACGTCTGAAGAAAATGTTGATATTCCCAACAGCCTCATCTTTTTCCTCTGTCATTATGCCTTTGCATTTACTGCATTATGTTTCCCACTTGCTAGCTTGCTAAATTGTTAGCCTCTGTGGTTTCTAGTTGCCGACAGTAACGTTAATATTGCTGTTGCTTAGCAGCGGTGTTCTCACGACTTAACCACTTGAACGCCACGCATATTGTGCACACAACTTTGCATGTCATAAATACAAGCTCCCGAGTTTCATTAGAAGGCACCATCAGAATAGCTAAAGCATGCTGGCTTGCATATTGCAGAATGGGATTGGCTGTAGTAGGACGTCCTGGTATGTTTGGCATTCTGCATTTGATATACTATGTATTGGGACATACTAAATATTTTTCTGGAATATTAAATTGTATGGTGTGACAGCCAGCATGCACAATACCAGGACCCTGAAACTGAAGCAGCTACATGGTATTCAACCATCATTAATTTTACATTTACATTTAATTTTTTTCTACTGTGACATGTCAAAATGTGTTTTGTGAAAAAAGAAAAAAAAAGCCTGTACTGTATAAATATGTTAGATAATCACAAATGACATCTAGTCTCTCAATATAAACTGAAACTAAAGAAAACCTGCCAGTTGTTTTGAATAGAGAGGGGAGAAAATGATCATGTTTTGCAGATCATGCATTTGGACCAGCAACACAGGAGGATGTGATGCTCATACTAGCAGCACAGGTGTTGCATATTGGCTGCAGATGATCTTAATGCGATCAATGAGCCTCTTATTGAAACCAGAAAATTCCACTCTGGTGAAAAGGAGTTGCCATTACAGCCCGCAAAATGCTTTCTCAGCGTGAAATGGCTGGCAGCCATGGGAGAAATGTACTGAGTGGCCCACATAATGCCAGCCAAGCATGTAATATTATCAGAGGAGATCTGAGAACAAATAAAAACAACTTTGTTCTGGATAGACCTGTTCAGGCTATTTGCTGTTTGCTAACATCCTGGATACAATCCTATTAACAAATGCATCCAAACGTACAGCCTGTATTGTTTAGGGAATCTTTATAGCTGTTTTATTCAGAAACGTGTTGCTGTTCATTCTTTTGCATATGCTTGTTGTGAAAGAAAATGAATGATTAACACATACAGCATAGCTGACCATAGATTGTGGTGCTGATACTTCATTGGTTAGATAGATACCACTTACTATATCCTGTTTTACCAGAAAGGAGTTGATAAACTCAGAGATATGCACGCTTGATTGCAAAAGCATTAATTTGCCTTCACATTAAACACTGTTTTGTTTTCTTGCAGAATAAAATTTATTGAAAATACAATGATGCCTTCCTTGTGACACATCAAACTATACTATTTATGTGCATTTTGCCTGAGCTTAACCCAGGTTTTATAATGGAAATTAGTGTTGTGAAAACTTCAATCAAAGGGCTCAATCCTCTGTATTAAAAAAGCATGAATGTTATGATGATCTATTTCCCCTGGACCCCTTACAGTCCACTGTGATCTATGTTATATATTTGGTGGAAAACAGCAGATTTAGGCCTCACACCTGCAGCTGATCTGGTTTCATTTATTTCAATTTAATGTCAAATAACTTCTGTTTCATAGTACTGTAAAGAAGGTGAATGCTGTTGCACCCCAAATCACAAGGCAAAACAGCGATGCCATCTTCTTTTCAGCGCTTTGTGGCAAGCTGAAGAAATATTTTGTCTTTCGCATTCAGCTTCTACGAAGTGTCCTTGGACATTGTGTGGATGGAGCACAAAAGACAAGCTTCGTGCTCACTTCCTCCTGCAGGGGTAGGGGGGGGGGCTGCAGTGTGTAGCTACTGTAGTCCCTCCCACATACATATTGTGTGAAGAGCTTGTCCTCAGTATCTCCAGCCTCCTCCACCTCCAGCTCTTGTCGACAAAACGCCCACGCTGCCCACAACCAGCTCAAACTCAGCACCTCGTCTCCATGGATATGCAGGCCTACTGTCAAAAATAAAAGCACTTAAACCCTCTCTTTGCTGTGTGCTGGAGCAGCGGAGAGGAGAGCACACTGCCCTGTTGCTCTCCACTGAGTCGTGATTAAGTACAAAGATTTTTATAAAAGCATAATTACCACTGAGCTTAAAGAAAACCATCATGTTATCGTCACATAAGCATGCAAATATGACAGACTAGCACTTAAAGATGAAACACCTTACAGTAGCTTGTACACCTGCAGGCATATGAAATGTCCTTATCATCAAGTCTTGCATGCTTTTGTTTTATTCTTTAGCTTTGCATTAAGAACATTTACTCAAAAATGCTCATTTGTGCCTTGTTTCCATTAATCTATATGAACATCTACACTCGACTTATTGGTCCTTACATTACCTTCTTATAAAGTTACTGATAAAAGCTTAGGCTGGCCTTGTGTTACAGTGTTTTGAGACAGTGGAGTGGGAGGGGAAGGAGAGGTCAAAGAGCAGCTTGTCAGAAGTGTTCGTTCCTCAATTGATTTCTCAAGGAAATGCATCGCCATGACAACAGCACCAGGAGAGTGGCGTCAGCGCTCAGAGGAACTCCGAGCTTCCTCACACTGGGATCTGGGAAGGAACACTGAAACACACCCTGCCACCATTTCTGTCTTCCTGCTGGCTCTTCGGTTGGTCGCCATTGTTCCCAGATGCACACGCAGCAGTAGATGTCACACACAAAGCTCTGTCTTAATAGGTTTCAATAGATGCAGTAGATCTGGACGCATTATTAACTCAAGGCCCTTTTTATTTAGGGAAGAATACATTCATAATATATGAATTACTCATCTTTCTCTCTGTCTTTCTTTATCCTCTTGCTAAGGACTAATTTGGAGGCGCTGCAGAAGAAACTAGAGGAGCTTGAGTTGGACGAGCAGCAGCGGAAACGCCTGGAGGCCTTCCTGACACAGAAGCAGAAGGTGGGAGAGCTGAAGGACGATGACTTTGAGAAGATCTGTGAGCTGGGGGCCGGCAACGGGGGAGTTGTCTTCAAGGTCTCCCACCGACCCTCTGGGCTGATTATGGCGAGGAAGGTGAGCTGTGGCCGTGATGGCCGGTTGGAGGTAGGGCTTAAGAGCTTTCAGGAAGCCTAAACTGTGATGTGTACATTGGAGTTACATACACAATATATAATAAACAAAATGTTCTTCTTCAGTATGTCAGACAGGCATTTTACAAGCATCATCACTGTTTTCAGAAAGTGTGAAGTCAAATTTGTCTCTCATCGTCTTTTATCAGGCCATTAAATAGGCGTTATCGGTCGCTATAAGCATCATAGATGTGGGTCAGTAGGGGCCTACTACGTTGTAAAAGTGAAAGTGAAACTTAAAAGCAACTCGTCACTTTTTGAACACAAACAAAAAGGCTTCTTTAGGTTTAGGCAACAAAACTACAACTTCTTTAGGTTTATTTTAGGAAAAGAAACAGTTACGTTTAGGGAAAAACATTGTGTTTTGGGTTAAAGTAACTACAAACACAGAGACAACTACATGTTTTTGGTTTCACACAGGATGCAAACTCCAGTCTCCTGGATGAAAACCATGTGTTTTGTGTCCAATCCATCATCCCCGACCTCCATCCCCACACTGTCTATACTACAGCGCCTCACTTCCGCTTCTGCTCCAGTCATAATTACTACGGTCGCTAGAGGTCACTGTCGTGTTCTTTTATACTTTCTTTAGGTGATCTACCATGTGAATAGATGATACCACCTACTAGTGGGTGTAGTAGGCCCCTATTGACCCACATCTATGGGGCTTATAGTGACTGATAACGCCTATTTGATAGCCTGACAACAGTCTAATGGGCTGCATTTTCCATGAACAACATGAAATGTTGGTCAGTGGGACAGCAGTCTGTCACAGCGTCTATGATATCCACACTGTATGATATCATACAAGGTTGAAATACCAACCGAAACATGCGTCCATATTAAAACATTTTTCGTTATGATAATTTTTTGATAATAACGTGTAGTATGTAAGGTGCGCAGAAGTCCCAAAGGAAGACTGAATCTCTTGTATTCATGTTCTATGTGGTATAATGAGAACATAAATAAAACCTGAAGTCTGCTGTATTCCAGCTGATCCACCTGGAGATTAAACCAGCCATCAGGAACCAGATCATTAGGGAGCTGCAGGTGCTACACGAGTGCAACTCCCCCTACATCGTTGGCTTCTACGGAGCTTTCTACAGCGATGGAGAAATCAGCATCTGCATGGAGCATATGGTACTTATCTTTAATAAGTTCAGGCTGCCAGTGTGTTTATACAGCGTTCACTTTGAGTGCTGCTTTACAGGCTGTGCTGAAAGTGTCTGGCATGCTTTTTTCTTCCATGCACAACCTCATTAGTATTGAAAGAAATTTTGTTTAATTGTGTTGCTTTTCAAAAATGTTGTTTTGAATTTCAAAGAGTCCTTTGAGTAGATGCTCTCCATTTTTCTTCTCTCTGCTGACTGTTAGGACGGTGGCTCCCTGGACCAGTCGCTGAAGAAGGCAGGCAAGATCCCAGAGCAGATCCTTGGCAAAGTCAGCATCGCTGTGGGTAGCTCCAACACCTCGCCAACCAGTTTCACGCTCTGGTCCTCACACTACAGCTATATTTGTTTTGTTTTTGGATATAAAACTGGGTTCATCACTGATGTATATGTGCTGGTATTATGTCTTTTGCACTACTAAATAATAGGGATGCACCATATGCATGTTTTTTCAGCCGATATCAATAATCGATAATTACCTGCTTCTCATAACCGATAGGATAACCAATAATTACCTGCTTCTCATTTCCGATACCGATAAGATAACCAATAATTTTAACATTTTTGTATTTTAAAAAGAAGTTCATAACCTGAAGTTTATTATGCACACCTGAGGTGGATGGTTTAATATTCCAATATATGCATATAATATATTATTAATAGTTCTGACTCCTGAGTTCAAATGTTCATTTATTGTTTTCTAGTAAAGTACATCAAAAAACTTGTACTGCAATTGCCATCATGTTGTCTTCCTCTGGAACTGTGAAAAACATCCACACCAGCGACGTCATGTTTGGCTCTCTACTCAGCATGCTGCTCTTGTTCTTCTTCTTCTTCTTTTCTGTGTTTATTGGCAGATCGCAAACCATCTGTAAAGGTGCACTTACTGTATTGGTGTGTGTAGATGCTGCACTTGTTAAACAATTTTGCTTTGTATTATCAGCTGAGAATTTATCGGCTGTAATGTAATTATCGGAATAATACATAATAACACAAATATCCCATCATCAGCTGATGATTTAATCTAAAATCTTACTACGCTGACATGCAATATTTGTCTTTCCAGGTCATTAAAGGGCTCTCCTACCTGAGGGAGAAACACAAGATCATGCACAGAGGTCAGTTACTATTTAATTTACTAAAAGAAGTTATCAATATGATACAAGACCTTTACATTTATGAATGACTGTGTGCTTTAAATAGCTTGAGTCAGAGTATTGATCTTCACCTTACAGTTATTCCCTACCCAGATGCATAGACTAGATACTTGCTGCACTCAGTGTTGTACATATGATGAGAGGAAGTGGTAACAGACAAGCACACAGCATTCACTGAGGCTTTGCAGCAGTTTGCTCTGTGTTCTCTGTTGAACAGTTAGTCACCATGTTCTCCTAAATATACTGCATGTCCCTCTTTCAGATGTCAAGCCCTCTAACATCCTGGTGAATTCCCGCGGTGAGATTAAACTGTGTGACTTTGGAGTGAGCGGACAGCTCATCGACTCCATGGCCAACTCCTTTGTGGGCACGCGCTCCTACATGTCGGTGAGTTCAAACGGACACACTCCTCCTTCACTACTGCTGCTGTCATTCACACATTATACCCTTTAGGATGCCTGTTACAATTACAATACGTCTCAGATATTTATATGTGTATGGCAACTGGAGTCCCCAGTTCAGACTCAATTGCCAATTTTGATGACTCGAAAATCAACTGGGACTGGCTTTATAAATAGGTTTCAAGTCAAGTGGGCCAAATATCTTTTCAGCATCAGCTATGTTAAAAGTGGGCCATGCACACGGAAACATGTGACAATAAAAAACCCAGAACATTTAGATTTTTTCATGTGTATGTCATCTGTATGTAATGAATTTTAGTTCTGCTTTAGACAGTTGTCTTTTGCTATCAATCAAACTTTATTAGTATAGCATCTTAATAAGAGTTCGTGCAGTTCAAAATACTTCACAGATGACTGACAAGCCGGAAATAAGACAGGACAAGTGTGGACCGTGAAAACAACAGAAAAGACAACAAAAAAAAATCAACAATTTGATCATTTGAAACCAATGCACGCGGCAATAAAATGATAATGTAATAAAATAGGATTAAAAGCTATAATAACAGTAATAATGTGAAGTGTGAAGTAAAACCTAGATTAATAAAATAGAATAAAACTATACAAATACAATAAATACAATAGGTGTTTAATAATATAATAAAAGAATATAATAAAGTTTGCTATGCTGTGTTTTGTGTGTAACTTTCTAATATTTCACAATCCACTAGTGATATAATTGCATGCATGTTGTACAGCCGGAGCGCCTACAGGGAACCCATTACTCCGTTCAGTCGGACATCTGGAGTATGGGTCTGTCCCTGGTTGAAATGGCAATTGGACGCTTCCCCATCCCACCGCCTGATGCGAGGGAGCTGGAACAGATTTTTGGCTTCCCGCTGGAAGGGGAAGCAGCTTGCAGCGAGTCCTCCCCAAAGCCACAGCCCCCTGGGCGACCAGGCAGCTGTAAGTCTGACAACATGACGCTGGTTCATCCTGTGATTCTGCAGTTTTTTTTTTATTACAGAAGCTTTGACTGAAAATATTTCAAAAGGTCTTTTGTAATAGTTTACCACAAGAATGAAGTGAAGTGACAACTATTAGTGACCTTGAATTATGAGGCCCTGATGTTTTCCTTCCCCAGCATACGGACCTGACAGACCACCGATGGCTATATTTGAGCTGCTTGACTACATAGTCAATGAGGTGAGTGTGCCCATTATATGACATGATCCTAACATGAACATACCAGTATACATGGTGATGTTGTGATGCCTTTGCCAGCAATTTGAGCATTAAATTTGATCCATTCAGTGCTGACTGGACCTTTACATTTTCAGCCTCCACCAAAGCTGCCTGGGATATTCAGCCCGGAATTTCAAGACTTTGTGAACAAATGGTATGTAATGTTTAGTGACATCAAACACCAATTGAATGTGCTCATCAGACTATATGCCATCTAGTGGTGTCAAACTGCGTTACGATCGTTTGTGTCTCTGTTGCAGTTTGGCTAAGAATCCATCAGAAAGAGCAGACCTGAAACAGTTGATGGTAAGTGTTCATATTTATTCCCCAAATGTTTCTTCACCTCTTTAGCTATCTTACCCACACTTTCTGTTTCTTCAGGTGCATTCTTTTATCAAACAGTCCGAGGCAGAGCAGGTGGACTTTGCTGGCTGGTTGTGCAGCACCATTGGACTCAATCAGCCTGTGACACCCACCCACGGTACAGCAATGTGATGCCCCCATATGCCAAGATCCTCTGATGACCGGGTGTGTTATGGGTAAAATGTATCGGTTTATACTAAATGGGTTTAAAAGTTGTTGCAATCAATAGTTGTATATTTAGTGTACAAACCTACATGCCAAGTGAAATTAACGATGTATTGAACAAGTCTTTGGGCTACATTGAGGCCTGCCTGAAAAGCCATCTTTTTCTAATGATCAAATGATTTAATCATGACCAATGCTGCTCAACCTGTGTGCTTGATACTCCTCTCTGCCTTGTGTCTTTAAAAGCGCCAACAGTCTTTGTTAGCTTATGTGAAATAAATAGTCTTGTGAATCAAAATGTTGAATGACAGGTCTGACTCGTGCATTTGAAACAAATGATTTATTAATCACTGAAATCTTGTCTGCTTGTATAGAGATGTATGCCTTGGGTTTGGCAGGTGCTCCTTTCTTTCCAGGCTTCTTCTTGGCCATGATCTACACAGAGAACACACAAGATTTCACAGTCACAATCAACTATTTAAAGAGGACATATGCTTATTTTCATGTAAATACTTGTATTGTGGGTGTCTACTAGAACATGTTTACATGGTTTATTTTACTCATGCCAGCTGTGCTGCAGCACCTCTTTTCACCTTGTCTGAAACACTCCATTTGAGCTCCTGCCCCCTCTAACTAGCTTTCTTTGAGGGCATGCCAAACTAGCCACTAGGCAGGTATTTATGCAAATGTGTTACTTGGTGATGTCACCACATTACAGTAGAAAAGGCAGGACTTCAGGCAAGGTGTTTCAGGCCAATCAGGAGCAGTGTTTCTATGGGGGAGAGTAACTCCCTTTGGCCTGGACTTTGGGAATTATAAATTTGCAGACCTTGCACAAAAACTATATAACACACTAAGGAAAGGGAAAAAGCCCAAAAGCATTATAGCTCCTTTGTAAGCCTACAAGTTTTGCTTCCAGCGCCAACTGTTTAGGTTCTTACCGCATGGTCAAGCTTGAGGACGGCATGACCTCTTGCTGTATTGGCCTAAGGGTTCACTTTGAGTATCATCCTCAAGTTCTTCAGAAGATTCTTCTTCAGCACTCTGCGGTTGATCTTCTTGCTGTAATGACAATATAAAGTCTTAATAATGTGAACTTCTGCTAAACTACAAGTTTGTAATAAACTTTATGTCGCTCAGGACTTCCATATAATCAGGGTTCAGAAACACGGACCTGAAGTGGGAACATCATCATAGTTGACGAGCAAAAACACATTTGAAAGTGAGCGCCACTTACTTAGGTGTAGGGTTCAGTTGAGCATTATTCTCAAGTTCTTCAGCACTCTGCAGTTGATCTTCTTGCTGTAACGACAACATAACAAAGTCTTAATAAAGTGAACTTCTGCTAAACTACAAGTTCATAAACTTTTTGTCGCTCAGGACTTCCATATAATCAGGGTTCAGAAACACGGACCTGAAGTGGGAACATCATCATAGTTGACGAGCTAAAACACATTTAAAAGTGAGCGCCACTTACTTAGGTGTAGGGTTCAGTTGAGCATTATTCTCAAGTTCTTCAGAGGATTCTTCTTCAGCACTCTGCAGTTGATCTTCTTGCTGTAACGACAACATAACGAAGTCTTAATAAAGTGAACTTCTGCTAAACTACAAGTTCATAATAAACTTTGTGTCGCTCGGGACTTCCATATAATCAGAGTTCAGAAACACGGACCTGAAGTGGGAACATCATCATAGTTGACGAGCTAAAACACATTTAAAAGTGAGCGCCACTTACTTAGGTGTAGGGTTCAGTTTGAGCATTATCCTCAAGTTCTGAAGATTCTTCTTCAGCACTGTGGTTGATCTTCTTGCTGTAATGACAATATAAAGTCTTAATAATGTGAACTCCTGCTAAACTACAAGTTCATAATAAACTTTGTGTCGCTCAGGACTTCCATATAATCAGGGTTCAGAAACACGGACCTGAAGTGGGAACATCATCATAGTTGACGAGCTAAAACACATTTAAAAGTGAGCGGTGCTTACCTAGGTGTATGAAGTGCTTTCTGGATCTCCTCACTCTTCAGGATCCTGCTCAGGTCTTCTGATATTGTGCATGGGCAGGCTGCAATAAATAAGGCATTACCAATTTAATTCCTCAAGTTGTAAATTATTAAAACAGTAAACCGACAAGTGATGCTCGAACTCAGAACTTCTTTAAATATCACAGTTTCAAAAACACGGACCATGAAGTGGAAGCTCATCACTGATGTGATCGACAAGATTTACTCGTGCTAAAGTGTGATTGCTCCTTAAATACTCACTTGTAGCCAACCTTCAGGGAAGCAGGTTTACGTCAGGTGCTGTACAGCTCTTCCAGATGCAGAAGCCTTTAACGTGGCCACCTGGGGCGAGCCTCAGGAGGTTCCCTTTGTTCACGTTCTGCAGTGACAGCAAAATCATTTAACACTACACCACACCTACTAGACAAGATCATTATGTCAACCAAAGATATCCACACACACACACAATCTTCTTGAGACTGTCACACACTACAGTGTTGCCAGAGCTTGCTCAGAACTCAAAACACATCAATACCTTGTGACAGCTTAGAGACGGCAGGCTACCGTCACTGTTCACAGGCTCAGACGCAAATTACACCATCATGGCAAGACAAATGTTAAACTGTACTTTAAAAAAGTTCAACAACAAGTATTGTTTTTGGAGCTTACCTTTGGACATCACCAGTGCAGGAATGGCAGATGCAGCCACGGCAGAGCAGATGGCATAGCGCTTCTGGGTCGTGTTGATTCTGCGGTGCCAGCGACGCCAGGTTTTGGTGGGGGCAAACATGCGACCTCCACGACACATCTAGACTAAAGTTAAGGAGGGTTGACAACAACTGAAGTAGCATAAGTACTGAAGTAGTTAAAAACCTGCTCAGACTCAATGTTCGTCAGCCATCTGTGCCAGCATATGACAGTAGGCATCTGTCACTGATCACAGAGTAAGTCGCAAATTACACCATCATTGCAAGCGTTTTGTTTCAGATTGAGTTTTCACAGAATTATTAAAAGAGGAAAAAAAGGGAACGCTTCAATTTTGGTCACAAGGATACATTTCCAAAAGCACCTTGGCCTTTGTTCACGTTCTGCAGTGACAGCAAAATCATTTAACACTCACAGGTTGAATTATCTTCTTATTTAAAAGTCATTTCTATATGTAGTAATACACTGCATATGAGCAATACATTCATAGGTATTAAATATAAATATTAAGATAATGTTCTGATATCCATTTACATTACAGTAATGAATTCTCCATTTGAACAAATGACACCTGGAATATTTCTGAAGAATTTGGGTATACCTTAGTTGTAGATGATGGTCCTCTGCGTTGGATCCTTCTGTGATTCCTCATTTTACCCTTACCAGCACACATACGCAATTTTTCCATCAAACACACCTTTTCTTTTCTTCAAATGCATCCCTTTATCAAACAGTCTGAGGCAGAGCAGGTCAACTTTGCTGGCTGGTTGTGCAGCACCATTGGACTTAATCAGCCTGTGACACCCACCCACAGTGCAGCAATGCAAGGACCCCATATCCCAAGGTCCTCTGATGACCAGGTGTGTTATGGGTAAAATGTGTTTATACAGAGTACTAAATGGTTTCAAAGTTGTGCAATCAATAGTTGTATATTTAATGTACAAACCAACATGCCAAGTGAAATTAACTATGTATTGAACAAGTCTTTGAGCTACATTGAGGCCTGCCTGGAAAGCCATCTTTTTCTAATGATCAAATGATTTAATCATGACCTGTGTGCTTGATATTCCTTTTTCCCGTTGAGTCCTTAAAGCTCCAACAGATTAAAGTCTTTTGTTAGCTTGTGTGAAATAAATAGTCTTGTAAAAATGTAAAATTTTAAACAAATGATTTATTAATCACTGAACTCGTTTGCTTGTATAGAGATTTACGCCTTGGGTTTGGCAGGTGCTCCCTTCTTTCCAGGCTTCTTCTTGGGTTTCAGCATCTTGGCCTTGATCTACGCAGAGAACAAACAAGATTTCAAAGTCACAATCAAAAATGTAACTATAATTTTTGCTTCCAGCTTCAACTGTTTAGGTTCTTACCGCAGGATCATGCTTGAGAATGGCATGACGTCTTGCTGTCTTGGCGTAAGGGTTCAGTTTGAGCATTATCCTCAAGTTCTTCAGAGGATTCTTCTTCAGCACTCTGCGGTTGATCTTCTTGCTGTAATGACAAAATAACAAAGTCTTAATAAAGTGAACTTCTGCTAAACTACAAGTTTGTAATAAACTTTGTGTCGCTCAGGACTTCCATATAATCAGGGTTCAGAAACACGGACCTGAAGTGGGAACATCATCATAGTTGACGAGCTAAAACACATTTAAAAGTGAGCGGTACTTACTTAGGTGTATGAAGTGCTTTCTGGATCTCCTCACTCTTCAGGATCCTGCTCAGATCTGTGTTGGTCATCTTGTGCATGGGCAGGCTGCAATATATAAGGCATGAATTTAATTCCTCATGTTGGAAATTATAAAAAATAGGAAACTGTCAAGTCTTTTGATGCTCAAACTCAGAACTTCTTTAAATATCACACAGTTTCAAAAACACGGACCTGAAGTGGAAGCTCATCACTGATGTGATCGACTACAGTTTCACTTGTGCTAACATGTGATTGCTTCTTTAATACTCACTTGTATCCGGCCTTCAGGGAAGAAGGTTTACGCCAGGTGCCGTACAGCTCGTCCAGTTTGCGGAAAGCACTCTCAGTCCAGATGCAGAAGCGGCCAACGTGACCACCAGGGGCGAGTCTCAGGAGGTTGAGTTTGTTCACGTTCTGCAGAGTGATGCCTTCAAAAAAAGCACAATAATTTAACACCCACAGGTTGAATTAGCTTGTTTTTAAATGGTAATTTACCATTTATGACCAAAGTTTCAGAAACTAAAGGACAGCACATAAGCTATGTTACTTAAGTTTGAAATACCCACTGAATGTGAACTATACATTTAGGTATTAAATATGAAGACTTCTGATATCCATTTACCTAAATAATGAATTCTACATTTGAACAAATTACACACCTGGGATATTTCTGAAGGCTTTGGTGACACCGGCGTCCTGGTTGTAGATGATGCACGGTCCTCTGCGTTGGATCCGTCTGCGATTCCTCATCTTACCCTTACCAGCACGCATGCGCTGAGAGGCGTAGACCTGAGAAAACAAAGTTTATCTTATTTCAATACACCATTAAAAGAAATGAAGAAACCTAGTAAAGGCTTATAAATATGCTAAACCTAAGCAGTTATCACAGGCAGAGGAACGGTTATCATTTAATTCTACTGAAAGTAACAACTTCAATCTGAGGTCTCAGCCGGTGCTGCATGTTTTTTTGTTTTCCGATCTTCAGGTGAGTAAACTTGCTCTAGGGATTCCTCACAAATTGAGGAGACTATGCATAAAAGAGCTATGATTCCTAAACTCTATACAATGTGGATATGATCATCTACCATCCTTCAAGCTGAAATCAAGACTAAATTCATGATAATTGTGGTTCCATTTCAAATCATTTGTTCCCCAATGGAGTGCCGTGTCCAGCCAATAGAGAAGATGAGAAACATTTAGATTACCTTCTTGATATCATTCCAGGCTTTAAGCTTCTTAAGCAGCAGCACCGCCTCCTTGGTCTTCTTGTAGCCCTCAACTTTGTCGTCAACCACCAGTGGGACCTCAGGGATTTCCTCAATGCGGTGTCCTACCAAACAAGATCCATCATGTCAACCAAAGATATCCACACCCACAATCTTCTTGAGACTGTCACACACTACAGTGTTGCCAGAGCTTGCTCAGAACTCAAGACACATCAATACCTTGTGACAGCTTAGAGACGGCAGGCTACCGTCACTGTTCACAGGCTCAGACGCAAATTACACCATCATGGCAAGACAAATGTTAAACTGTACTTTAAAAAAAGTTCAACAACAAGTATTGTTTTTGGAGCTTACCTTTGGACATCACCAGTGCAGGAATGGCAGAGGCAGCCACGGCAGAGCAGATGGCATAGCGCTTCTGGGTCGTGTTGATTCTGCGGTGCCAGCGGCGCCAGGTTTTGGTGGGGGCAAACATGCGACCTCCACGACACATCTAGACCAAAGTTAAGGAGGGTTGACAACAACTGAAGTAGCATAAGTACTTTAGTAGCTAAAAACCTGCTCAGACTCAATGTTCGTCAGCCATCTGTGCCAGCATATGACAGTAGGCATCTGTCACTGATCACAGAGTAAGTCGCAAATTACACCATCACTGCAAGCGTTTTGTTTCAGATTGAGTTTTCACAGAATTATTAAAAAAGAGAAAAAAAAGGGAACGCTTCAATTTTGGTCACAAGGATACATTTCCAAAAGCACCCTGGCCAGAGCGGTGTGTACCACCACCTCTCACACGAGGGATACGGGCTACAGCTCTTCCTGTACCCCAGGACTCGGCACTGGTCTGGTGACCTGAAATAAACACAATCACACACTAACATTAAAAAACAATATTCATCCGATTTGTGAAAACATAAGTCACCATCTCAAAATATTTTAAACTATGATGGTCAACATGCCAGTTCAACACAAAATATACACTCACCTGCCAGTTCACTGACTGCATAAGGCTGGCGGCTGTTCTTGCGCATGTTGGTGTGAACGAAATTCACAACATCAGGGCGAATTGGAGCCTTGAACACAGCAGGCATGACGACATTCTTGCCTGAGGATTCTCCTTTCTCGGAGTAAACCGAGATCAGGGGTCGGGCACAGGCCTAGGAAGCAAAACGAACAACATTGAGCTTCACGGAAACACATGTTGACTTTGAGAAGGTAATGCTGGATTTGTTGCGACAACGATTTGGAATTGAAACCAATAACTATATTTTGTGATGATACTGAAACTACTGATCATTTATTTTTTCATTGTATGTATTCTGGAGCTTTATGGCTTTACGATATACATGACTGGCTTTTCCCAAAAGATTCTCATCTGGGAAACTTCTCTCAAAAGGTGATTATTTGTGGACTTGTCATGGACAACAACAAAGATGACTTTCTGGTGAATAACTGTCATTCTTGGAAAATGTTATTTGCACAAATCCAAGTATATGAAAGTGAAATCTAGGTTTAATGTGTTTCATTCTGAGTTTCTTTCTAACATAAAAGCCTCTAAAGTCATGAAAAACAAAAATGCATTGAAACTTAGTATAATAGAAGAATATGAATTACAGGTGCAACCCTTAATTTATTATTATTTTCATGTATAATTTTACCCATTTTATGTGTTCTTGTTCTTTATGCACCTTGTCCTTTTACTCTAATGCAATGATCTATGAGCCATGTTGTTTGTAAATTTGAATTTGTTCAATAAAAAAAAAGCTAAAAAAGAGAGAAGGTAATGCATACTCTGTAGAAGATGGAGTGGCTCTTTTGAGATGATGTAAATTATTTAAAACAACGTGTCATTAAACCAGGCCATCACATCTCCTAGGATGACTGGGCCAACAAACAGCTAACTAACTTTATAACGAGGCTGATGCAACTCGATGCAAATGGTTATGACGTCAAATCAAGTGCACCTTGCACTTAACAGACAATAGCACCGGGGGCTGCTCATTAATATACAGTAATTACACAAATTCGCCGAGAAATCTGCGGCTTCTGATCTTAACTTAGCTCCATTATGCTAATGTCACTTAGTAACCAAGTCTACACGTTACACTGTCCACTCATTACAGATGAAGTTCACACTGTTAGGAGCATACTCGAATGCCACAAGTAATATCTACGACATTAATATAGATGCCATCTAAATGAGGGGCATCTAGCTGTTTGTCATAGATCTCTCAGTGAGGCCAGACACACACGTGTCACTGGGTTGATCCAAAATGGCTCCTCGTGTTAGCTTCGTTAGCCGGTAGCACTCCGACTAGCTGCTCTATTAAACCTGAATTTAAGCTTCCCACAGACAGATAACACGGGTTTATTTAATGAGTACAAACAGCGAGATACATCCCACGTATTATACAGCGTGTTATTAACGATATAAGTGCAATTTCTCACCATTTTCGTTAGTTATCTTACGGCTCGCCGGGATTCACGCTCCTCGCTGTATGGCGGCCACAGTAAAAAGGAAGTAAGTGCATCACCCGAAATGTTTTTAAGCCTCCGCCTCGACGGATATCACTTCCGCCGACAGATTTCTTTTTCACAATTGTTTTGTTTACCGCAAAAAAAACACGAGTGATAAAATGTGTATGAATGTAACAAACAATTAGCATCTTCAATGAAATTCTCATGGCTAAACAAAACCACTTTAAAGTTAGTTGCTTCAGCTGGGACTATTTCTTTACGCCGTGTTGGCGCAGGATGAATGTAAAGACGGAACTATTTTCTTCGTAACATTTATTTTTTTTTTAAATATTTTTTAATTTGTTTACATTTCCAGTTTATGTTTTTTTGAGATTGTTTATACACTTTTATGAGTCAATAATTAATTTCTGATTTGTATACGTATAAATTTAATAAAAAGTGATGACCTGTGACCTCATGACGGAGTATCAAGTGATGTGTCAGTGTATACTACAGAAATATTGGCAATATTATTGGCCCTGCAGTGGATAGAGGAGAGGGAAATAAAAAATACCGTTATTGCATCTGACAGTTTTTCAGCACTCACAAGCATAGGATCTGGTAGATCATCAGTCAGAACGGATTTAATTAATGAAATATTTCTCATTATGTATAGTATGGAAATAAAAGGCACAGGTACACGATTCATATGGGTTCTTGCTCATGTTGGTGTGGAAGGAAATGAGCAGGTAGATATTCTGGCCAAACAAACACTAAGAATTAAGAATATAGAATTACAAATTCCATTAAGTAAAGCTGAGGCTAAACCATTCATCAAGAACTATGCACACAAAGTATGGCAGGAGTACTGGGATGAGCAGGAAACTGGAAGGCATATGTACAATATACAGAAACATGTTGGAGCAGGGAGAAAGGTGGGCTGGAAAAGAAGGGAAGAAAATATCATCACTCGACTAAGAATCGGACATACAGATCTTAATCAAACATTATATCGAATAGGCAAGCACCCAACTGGGAAATGTACACACTGTAACCAGCCAGAAACTGTTGAACACGTACTGATACACTGCAGTAATTACACTATCCAGAGGAATCACCTTTTTCAGACACTAAGGAAGGCAAAACATCACGACTTTTCAGTGTCAGGTCTATTGGGGAATAAAGCAGATAATATATACAGTGAAATTATTCAGTTTTTGAGAAAAACTGATTTAGTTAAAAGAATCTAGAGTTTTCATTATAATTTTTTTTATTTTTTTTATTTATTTATTTAATTTTTTTTAGTTCTATTTTGTTTCTGCACAATCTTCTGCTCCACACTCCAGTCCAGATGCTGGCGGTAATGCACCTCTAAGATGGTTTGCCAACCGCCAATAAACACCAAAGAAGAAGAAGAAGACCCCATGACGTCACCGCCCGAGTGAGCGCGCGACAGTCAAAACATCAACAGCAGCAGTCAGAACTGTTACCACAGCAACAACTCTGTTAACTTCTCCTGTGTTGTCTCTATGTTACTGGAGTAAACTACTGGTTCTGCAATGGGCTCCAAGGTGATATCCAGTGCTAAGGAGTTTTATAATATTCTTCGGTGAGTTCAACGTTACTTCCGATGCTTAACGTTACTAATTGTTTAGCGTTAGCTACCTAGGCAGTAACCTTAGATGAGTTGTTAGCCTTTAGCTTAGCTTCATGTTCACCATTTGATTGCTTCATTATCACTAACTAACTAACTAACTAACTAACTACTTATCTCGCCGAAGTTAAGGTTAATTTGTGTCGTTTGATTGAAGGTCTCTTCAAGATGAGGAAAGCAACGGTCCATGTACATATGAGGTAATTTCATTTTACCTAGAGTAAAATCTGGTGTGTATATATCTAAACATGTGTTATATAATAATGATGTTGAGCTTGATACAGTATCTGATTGGTTTCAGGAGGACATCCAAGTGTTAAAGCTGAATGGAGACAGAATCCCTGTGCTGAATATGTACTGTGGCAACCAGCCAGTCTTCATCTGTGAAAAAACTGTAAGTAGCCTAATCTTAATGCTGTGACACATTAATTATCCGATCTGATACCAGCCTATAAATAATCAGCTGTATGCCTCACTGTGTGGAAGTGACTTGGATCATTCCTTTATGTATAAGACAACATCAGGCTTGACTTAAGCCTGATGTAACTCTGTAAAACTCTGTAAACTCTGTAAAACAAAATGTAACAAATAAATACATAGATATACATTTACTGAATTGTTATTTATTATTAGAATAATAAATCATACATCAACTTGGTAAACAAATCTTTGAATTACAATTTAAGTGTAAACATTTTTAATGCAGCAACAAATTGGTCAAAACTTAAACAGGAATTAAAATCCCAGTATATAATGTATATAGTATATAAACAGAATTTAATTCATTGGATCGGCCCCATTGTCACAGATATCCGATACAGCCATATGAGTAAGTATCGGCCCGATATCTGATCTAGTATCGGTGCATCCCTAGTAAAAACAAGGAATATAACTCAAGATACATGCAGATACCTGTTTTTCATAACATTTTATTAAAACACCTCACTAATGTTCACCATGGGAGCATGTTTTTATTTCTTGATTTCACAAGGTTCCCAAAATACTTGAACCTGATAATCAATCAATGACCGAAACATCAAACTGCACTGATGATGATGCTGAGGATGATGTCAATGCTCTCCAGACACAATTGGGACCACAGCCGCTCACAATCATGAAAGCAAGGTGACCAGTGCTATGAACTTTAACACTTCATCCAAATGAAGCCAGTGCTAGTAGGATTGTATAACCCATGTATCTAACACTGTTGATGATAATCAAAATTTTTCTTTCTTTTTTTTATAGGCAGTTGCTGTCTTGGTACACATTATCTCAAAATGCTAATGTGTCAGCTGTGGACAACAACCCTGCCTTACACCCTCTGTGGGTGCGATGTGACATGTCTGATCCAGCTAGAACAACCTGGTTTGGAGCTGAAACAATCTGCTTGGGCAATAAAGTGTCTGGCGTCAAATTATACTCTGTTACCTGCAAAGGTATAGCTCAAATGCTTCATACCGCTTTGAATAACCCATCCTTGAAACATTATCAGTATGGTGAATGTTTGTTTCTAATTAACTCCTGCGTGATTTTGATGTTTGAGGCTCAACTGTGGACAAAAGATCTCTCATAACCTTGGACAAGCTTAAACAAGAGCACAAGAAAAGGCACCACCCACCCTCGGTAAGTGAGTGTGCATCCTTTCTTGTAAGTTAGTATGAATGAATGTTCATTCACTTGCGCCTGTCAATGTTTCCAGATGGCGATTAAAGGCAGTGCCAGGTTCATGTTGTTCGGCTCCACTGTTGTTGAAAACACCATGATTGAGTCACAGAGTAGTGTGACAGTGGATTTCAAATGGAGCAATGTGGAGAGTATCCTTGAGACCCCACCGCTGTCCTCTACAGCAACACTGGTACGCACCAGTCATTCACACGCAAAACATACTTTATTGCTACCATAAATACTTACTTTTTATATGTATAAAGTTGACTTTTGACTTAGTAATACCAGAATGAAGTGGTACATTTTGTATACTAGCCTTGTTTATCTTTGTTCACATGCAGAATATCAAAGTTGCGAGCGGGGACATGAGGAGCCCGATGTACGAGATGTACAGGGAGCTAGAGTTTCTCCAGGTTTGTGTCCCACGGTAATCTGAGATGAATGACTGTGAGTATCAATACACAAACAGACAACTAAATATATCAGATTCCTCTTATTTCAGACTCTTGCTGATGGTTTGAGAACTGGTGAGACTGAATGGATGGAGCCTTTGGAAAGCACGTCAGCTGTAAATCTGACCAAGGCCTTCCTGGAAGGTATCTGCTTTATTAAATCAATGCACCTTCGTCATGATTTTATGCTAACAGTTAGTGAAGAAGACTATTTTCTTTTTTTCTATTCTTCTTTCAGAGCTTCAGGGCACGGCAAAGACACTACAGGACCAGGCTGAAAAAACAGCCGAGGTATGATATATATTGTTAAAATCAAGGGACTTTTCACAAATTCATTGATTTCAGAATAAATGTGGTAGCTTCTTTGCTTCATTGCTTCTTCATCTTTTTCTTAAAGGCCACAAAGGTGAAGACTGAGACGGACGTTTTCAACTCTTTCTTGGAACGAGGCGATTTGGATTTTGTGGAGCAGCTGTGGGTTCGGATGCGAAAGAGTGAGTCAGTTCCTCTGTTAAGGAAACTAGGATGCACTTGATTTAGCATTACAAATAGATAGTGACAGCAATTTTCCTTCATTTTGTTTTTCATTAAAGGCGTGACTTCATATCAAGACATTGGAGACTGCCTGAAATTGGTTACGGAAGCTCTAAGATACGGTGGCATCAAACCCTGGGTATGAAACGATGCAGCTTCTGAAAACTGTTCATCGCTGAGAAAAGATTGAGGGTTTTTGAGTGTAACGTTTTGTTTTTTTCCTCCAGATTCACAGAGACAGCAGCAGCTCCCTCAGCAAGCTCATCCTGCAGTCTTACCACCAGCAGATCGACCACGTGTCTCTCACTGGTGTCACCCCCGTCCACATGCTGCTAGAGATGGGTCTTGACAAGATGAGGAAGGATTATATTAACTACCTCATTGGTAACCTCTTACTTGTAACTCGGAAGCTCTGTATATCTATATCCTCTTTTCACATGGGATTCAAGTTTTACAGAAATATTTAACCTCAGTACAAACTTTGCTTTGATATTCTTCTATTTACAACTGTTTATTTTTTCCTCAGGTGAAGAACTGACAACTCTTAACCACTTGGTAAGCTTAAGACTATTTTACTGACAACTGTTTTCAAATGACTGTTAACAAAAATATTCTAAGTTTGAATATTTTACTCCATAGTGTTACTACCTGAGCACAGAGGTTGATCTGCAGGAGCAAGTGATCCGACTCAGAAAACTGCACCATCTGCTGGAGATAATTGTGACCTGCAGTACCTTCCTGGCTTTGCCCTTCGACCGGCTCTTCTTTCTCACACAGTAAATGCCTTTTTTATCCCAGGGATGTATGAGTGAAAAATGAGTGAACTTTCCTGAAGATGACATTAAAGTAGACAATTTAATTTCCCCATAGATCATGTTTGCAGCACTACAAAACACACCAATATGATGAGGAGCATGAATTTAAACTGCAAATCAAGCCTGCGCTGATCAGCCATTTCTACCAGAAGTAAGAAATACAACACTTTGCACACACCAAATGCTTCATTTCATCCAAAGAAAATTGTAAATGGAGTTGAGACATTTGTCTTTTCATTCATGTTTTAAAGGGGACATATCATGAAAAACTCACTGTTTCAGTGCTTGTGCATTTAGGTATCAGGAGTGCCTACCAACCCTCAAACTGTGAAATAAGACAACCCAGTCAGTTTTTTGTCGGCTGCCTCGATCAGAAAACATGTGATTCAACAAGCCATTCAGATTTGGCTTCCCTTCCTATGTCACATGCAGGCTCATTAGAATATGTCGGCCACAGCTTGAGAACTACCTTTGCAAAGGCAAGGCTATTGAAAGAAGGCTGGGACACCGTGTAACTGGAGCTGCGATGTTTGAGGGTTACAGCAGACGGTGCTAGAAATAAAGGGATGGTGTCAACTCAGGTGCTCTTTGGGTGCGCTCCGCCTGACAGAACTTTTTGGGTACGCTCGAATGGATAGTGGCTGATATGCAATAGAACGTCTTCAAATAGAAATCATTTTTTTATGGTCTTTTATTAAAGATCTTTTTAATAATTGCAGAATTGTCATTCTCCTGCATGAAGTGGGCTATTATTGACACCCTTCTTGCGGACACCACGATGAAACAAATCAATCATCCTCATGTTATGTGATCGTGCTCCAGCTAGTGAGCCTTTCGGCAAGTGCAGACCAGATTTTACTGCGTATGTGTCGTACCCCAATGGTATGATGCGATATGGCAACATCTCTTATTTTAACCCTCCTTGTGCAAAGATGCACCATATTTTTCTCGCAAGCCAATCAGAGTAGACTGGGTTTTTGAAAGAGAGGGGCTTAAAGAGACAGGCGCTAAAACGGAGCGATTCATACAGAAACTTAAAACTGGTATATTCAGACAGACAGTATGAGGAAAATTGTGTTTTTTTTTAACATTAAAGCATGTAAACATGTTCTAGTAGAACCCCAAAATACAAGTATGGACCTGGAAATGAGCATGATATGTCCCCTTTAACACAAACTAGTAATGTGTTTCACCCAAAAAAGAAGGTAGGAGAAAGGTAGTGGGGGCCATTTGGGCCTTGCATCAGGTATGAAATTTAAAAACTTGCCTTAATCGTTTTACAGAAGCAAGTCAACTGTATTCAGGTGGTTTGTTGTGCTTAGTATTTTGAGAAACACATTTGATTCCACAGTTTTCTCATGTGATCACAAGTGCCTCCACAGGATTCAAACCCACTGTATCCTGTGTTTTTTGATCACCTAATATGCACTTAAGTGCCAACTGTACGGTTTTAACTTTATATGTTTATATGTGTGTTCCACAGAGAGCACCCAGTGGTGTGGGGGGCCGAGGTGTCCAGTGGCCACGGTCCTCGTGATGTCAGGACCTCCGTACAGCTCAGCGACAGGCCGCTGGTTGATCACATCATCTTTGACACAGGTCATCTTTATGCACCACTCCAACATATAGTACATGTCATATATTATTGTTACAAGTGGTTATTATCCCAGTAAAGTACAGATGACATGTTTCTTCTTTAATGCTCTGTCTTTAGATTACCCAAATGAAACGGTGAATGGGGACAGTGAGGATCCTGCCTTCTTCTCCACCATGGTGTGCTGCAGTCTCGTCAACTTTGCGTGAATTTACACAAAAGCACAACTAAATAACAAATTATGTGTTTATTGTCATTTTTATATTCCCACCAGCAATTAACACGTTTTAAAATGCCAGAAGAACTAGCCAGATTATCTTATACTACATCACAAAGTGTACGTTTCTGTTAATATACTCTATTTGTGTCAAATGTTTTGAATAAAATTTCAGTCCGTTCTGTGACGCTGTCATGGGTTTTCTGATTGCATCTTTATTATCACATTTGCTGATTTTTTTTATATTCAATATAGCAGTTGAAAGATTTTGAAGCGTTTTTTTGCTGAACAACTCAAAACACAACAGTACAATAGATTACAAGTGCTGTTTGCAATGGTAATATTCCACAGCAGTATTGTAATAAGAAAATCCAACATGTTGCACCACACACTGTTTGAGTATCTGGTACTAAATTCATTATAAAAAGGCTAAACCAATATTTTTACAGCAAACAATTTATGCACATCAAATTAATGAAGTCACTAATTCTCCTGAAATTCAGTTCAAATCATTTAAAAGTATTTATGTTCACACATGAGCCATTAAAGAAATGATGTACTTACAATATGTGTGTGTGTGTATAGCTCGTGTATATGTGTCTATTGATGATTGTAAACATGCACACTGTCTAGTTGCGCCTCCGCAGCAGGAACATGAGGAAGACGGCGCTGAGCAAAATAGAGAGCGTGCACACGGTGGGAACAACGATCTCAGTTACCATCTCCATGTGGCTGGTCAAAGGGTCTGCAAAGCACACACACACACACACACACACACACACATTAACAACCGACCAGCATTATTATGTAGTTCTTCAGACATTGCTTATAAAGCGAATTATGATGCTCAAGCACAGCACTCAAAGGGTTAATCTTTTACCCCCTAAATCAAATCATCTCTTATCTGATTTATGGTGAGCATGAGTGATTCCTTACCATGTATAAGTCTTAGAATATTGGCAGCAGTACTCCGCTGTTCCTCTAATAAAAGAAGAGAAAGTACTCAGAGTTGATTAACGGCACTTTAACCCTTTGAGAACTGCATGCAGCTACTGGGGAATATTTCAGAAAGCAGTATTTTCCCCATGGCCAGATAACTATTTATTACTAGTCATCAACTGGCTGAATTATGTTCTTTAACCTCATGTTGAAGCTTTGTTTTGTAGACTCAGTTCCAATAGATCAGACAGATTCACTGATACATTTATAATCCTGCTTTGTGAAATACCCTGTGGGCACAAGTCCACAGATAAGCTTTAAGCTTATTGAATTTTTGTCAAAGCTGCTGGGAGTGTGAAATCAAAAGGGCCACTCTTGGTTGCAAATTAGATTGAAGCACACTAGTAAAACTTGAGATAAATGATAGTTTCACACTGTACACAAGGAGTACAAGCTTGTTTTTCAGAGGCTTTTGTCTTAGTGTTAAACTGCAGCAGAGGCTTCATTCTGTTAGTGGGATTTAAAAACAGCACGATCACAAAGCAACAGCAAAGAAGACATATACCCTCAAGTTCTAAACTTCATCATGCACTGGCCAAACCTTTGGCATTTCTGCATGTTCCTTGGACTGTCTTCTAGCTGGAGGGGCAAACAAAAAAGATATCTCAGATATTCTGTTACAGATTTTATTAATTATGTTTTATACTTCCATCTAATAATTTGTCCATGTGTTTTCTGAGGTGCAGCAACACACATTCACTTCAAATTATAATTCTTGATCTTATTTGCATTTAAAATCTATTGGTTAAGTTTTTGATATTTAGGTCAGAATCTTTATTTGTTTACCCCAGCTAGTTGTTCACCCCTGATCATTGATAAACATGGTCAGGGATGTTCTGGATGAACTGACCTGCAGCTAGCAGCTGGTTGCTGGAGGAACACATCTCAACAGCCTTCCTCCTCCAGTTTTCAACCTGTGGAGGTTTACAATGCAATCGCATATCATCAGCGAAATGATTTTTGTGGCACAATAGAGCATCAACCAATTAATCGTAATGTTTTATCTGAAAAGTTTGTGTGGAAAGGATTAAAGCAGGCCTTTTTACCTCTCTCTGATTGGGAAATCCATTGGAGCTGATGATGCGTTTGTAAAACTGAACAGACGCTTTGGGATAGCGAGGCTTGTTTTTGTTCCTGAAGTCCACATAGTACAAGCCGAACCTCTCGGAGTAGCCTTCGTCCCACTCAAACTTGTCCAGCAGGGACCATGCGGTGTAGCCCTTCACATTGACTCCATCTTTGATAGCTGAGGGACACCACAGAGACGGAGTTAACCACAAAAATTGGAATAAACTTGTTCCTAATTGCCAAACAAAAGAAAGTGCTTATACATGTGTGAGCTCATTCACCTTTCAGCATCTCATTGATGTAGTCTTTATAATACAGTATCCTCCACTCATCACACAGCTCTGTGCATAACATCTTCTCAGAGACTCCGTTCTCGGTCACATAAATCATTGGGTTTCCATACTGAGACTAGATGGGGAACAAATCAATATGCAATGAGTTACCTTACGTAATTTATGTCAACAAACCTGTTCTGCATCTTACACCATAAGTCACCTTGACAAAATTGAGCAGACGTCTGAAACCCCAAGGCACGGAGTAGAGCCACTCAGAGCCGGGGTCAGGCCACCGTGGGTCAACCAGCTCAGCCAGGTCACGGTCAGTGAAGTAGCTGCTGGTGCTGCGACCTGACGGGTGGTTCTTCTGGGTGATGTAGCGGGTGGTAAAGTGGCCGATGCCGAGGAAGTCACAGGTCCCCTTGATGTAGCTCTTCTCCTGGGGGGAAAATGTGGGCAGGCGAGACGTCCCGAGGCCTTGTTGGACACTCTTCCTTCCTGCACACACAAGTAGTGATGAGTTAAAGAGGACCTATTATGCTAATTTCCAGGTGCATACTTGTATTTTGGGTTTCTACTAGAACATGTTTACATGCTTTAATGTTCAACAAACGCTTTATTTTTCTCATACGGCTGTGCTGCAGCACCTCTTTTCACCCTCTGTCTGAAACACTCTGTTTGACCCCCTCTCTCCTGAAAAGCCCAGTCTGCTCTGATTGGTCAGCTGGCCCACTCTGTTGTGATTGGTCAACCAAACTCTTTGGATTCCGCTCCAGCTCCGCTCTAACTAGCTTTGTTTGAGGGCGTGCCAAACTAGCCCCTAGTTAGGTATTATGATAATGTGTTACTTGGTGACATCACCACGTTACGAAAGAAAAGGCGGGACTTCAAGCAAGGTGTTTTCAAGCAGTTCAGGAGTTTCTGTGGGGGAGAGGAACTCCCTTTGGCGTTAACTTTGGGCTTTCCAACTTTGCAGACATTTTACATGTACGAAAAACTATATAACACACTAAAGGAAAAACACTAAAGCATGATAGGTCCTCTTTAATTCCTCAATGACCAATGTTACTTCAAGATGAACTGCTCACAATTTAACTTACCAACGAAGTCTTTCATCACTTGAGGGTAGTCTCCGTGGAAGATGGGTGTGGCGAACCAGCCCAGGTAGAACTGGACGTACCTCTCAGCTGCTTCAATGTCTTTCTGGTTGCTGATGTCCACCGGCTCTCCCCAGTCTCCAGACAGAGAGACGCCGACAAGACCTGCAGATGTGAACAGCAGCGCTCAACACTAAGACACACAGTACTGTTTTGAGAGGCAAACAATGAATTAAGTTACATTCAAGAGTTTGTTTACCTTTTTGTTTCCCCCTCCATTGTGTGTCATAAGTGTGCCAAACTTTAGCATGTGCCTATGAAAAAGATTATTATTGTTATGAATTTGATTTACATTTCAGTTCAAAGTGGCACATTAGGGTTTTTGATGACTGAATATATTATGCATTATTCCTACCTTGATTATGTGATGAGCAGCTCTGTACGCCCCTGTTCCTCTCAGCCTCAGTCCAGGAGCATGCTCACCCGTCTCGTAGCCTTCAACTGCTACAGACTGAAGCAGGTCAGCAGATTATGGATTATTAGTGTGATACTGTCAGTAACAGGTAGGTACATATTAATCCAAGCTCCATGATAAAAAACAAATCATATGTTACGAGACAGGTGTGAACGTAAAACCTGCAAATCATTTATGTTGAACCTACCCATGGGTTGTTGAAAGTCATCCAGTACTTGACTCGGTTGCCAAATCTTTCAAAGCACAGGTTAGCAAATTCATTGAAATGGTTGACCATGCTTATGTTCTGCCATCCACCATATTTCTCTTGTAAGACCTAGAAAAGCAAAAAGCACAGTAAATCGTTAAAGAAGGATAGTGCTGTAATAAATTAGGGATTATCAGAATTTAGTTTACCGACCTGTGGAAGATCCCAGTGGTACAGAGTAACAATGGGAGTGATCTTGTTCTCCAGCAGGTGGTCAATCAGTTCATCATAGTACTGTATTCCTCTTTCATTTATATGGTCAGCTGCAAATGGTGTCAAAGTGTGCAAAATTAACAAATTAAATCATACAGTATATGCCAGTTCAGTTCCAAAAGGCTTGAATAAACTCACACTTAATGCCAGTAGGGATGAGTCTGGGCCAGGATATGGAGAAGCGATAGTGGTTAAGCTTCAGCTCCTTCATCAGAGACACATCATCCTGTACAACACACACAATGGAGTGACATATTATGATTTCATTTGGCCCCCCCTCTGGTCCCTCCATATCTCTCAGACACACCTGATCACCTCACCTTGACTTTGTGGTAGCCCTCACAAGACGAGTCCCCGGTATCATTTTGTTGGATTTTGCCTTTCTTATGACTGAACACGTCCCAGATGCTCAGTCCTTTTCCATCTTTGTCCCAGGCTCCCTCTGTTTGATAGGCTGAACTGCCGGCACCCCACGAAAATCCTAATAAATACAAAATTGACACACTGGAAAAAAAAGCTCTCTTCAAAAGTAAGTTAAGAAAAACTATAAATACAAAGTGTTTTGCTTGTAATAAGTAAAACAATTTGCGTGTTAAGCTTTCTTGAAATAAGATATAATATTTAGGCCTTTCAATTAGGGCTGTCAAAGGTTATTAACGTAATAATAATGCATTAACGCACATTTGTTTTAATGGCACTAATTTCTTTAACACATTAACGCAACTTGCGATTTTTAGGTTGTAGCAAGCTGAGGAGGCCTTGACCTCTGACCTCTAGATATGTGAATGAAAATGGGTTCTATGGGTACCCACGAGTCTCCCCTTTACAGACATGCCCACTTTATGATAATCACATGCAGTTTTGGGGCAAGTCATAGTCAAGTCAGCACACTGACACACTGACAGCTGTTGTTGCCTGTTGGGCTTGAGTTCGCCACATTATGATTTTAGCATATTTTTAATGCTAAATGCAGTACCTGTGAGGTTTTCTGGACAACATCTGTCATTGTTTTGTGTTAATTGATTTCCAATGATAAATGTATGCCAACATTTGCATAAAGCAAACATATTTGCCCACTCTCATGTTGATAAGAATATTATTAAATACTGACAAATATCCCTTTAAGTACATTTTGAACAGATAAAAAATGTGTGATTAATTTGACATTAATCGGGATTAACTATGGACAATAGCATGATTAATCATGATTAAATATTTATCGATTTATAGATATATCGATATGACAGCCCTACCTTCAGGATAAAAAGAGATCTTGAAATTACCTGGGAAAACTTATTTTGAGCTATATTTCACTAGTAATAGGAACTGTTGTGTGTCATAATAAGCCTGTAATGCTTATAGTATAAGTATACTATAAGTATAAGTATTTCTTTTTTTTTTCACATAAGATATTCAAGATGCATTGTCTTAAAACAAGTCCATATATCTCACTGAAATGTTACTTGTTAAGTGATTTGTATCTTATATTTAGTGTTATGAGATATGTTGAGTAATTGGACAAATATACTTGGTAAGATTTTGCGTAATATCAATAATTACTAAATAATTAAAATGCACTCGCTCTATCCCAGAGGAGAAAAGAGCAAGTTGTGTTTACCAGCTGGAAAAGTGCCATAATAGAAGGAGCCGTGCTCGTTCTTTGTCCAGTCGAAGTCCTCAGCCGAAGACAGACACAGCACCAACACAAACACATGGCACACACAGGATGCAGAGCGGGGCAGCATGGTAGTCCTGAGCCTGCAGCACGGTCAAGGTCTGGTTCTGATCCAGTCTGCACACAGAGGAGAACCATTCAGCATCACAATAACAAGCTGGGCAAACATGTTGTTATATCTAAGACACATTTACACACATGCTTTCAACCCTCTTTTCTAAAAATAAATAAATAATAATAGTAAGATACATTTTTGTTTAATATAATCACAATAACCTTTCATCAAACAGTGTGAAAGCATCCAATATGATGGACTACGGGGGGGTCTCGCATCCTATAATGCAGAGCCAAATGCCCCTTTTCAAACTCAATGGACTGTGAGTTCATCCTGCTGAGGCAGACAGATCCCATACAAACTACGGTTTCACCTCTGTAAGCAAAGCTAATGTCAGAGAGGTTGATATATTTACACAGTGCACAATCACATGACAGTGGATGAACCTTCATAACCTCATCATTTGACAATTATACGGATATTAATGTTACATTGTCCTGGTTAATGTCCAGACTTCAGTCCTCACAGCTCCCAGAAAATAAACACAATTCTCTCTGTAAATAATTTAAATTCCAGGTGTTCAGGAGCATCATTATCACATTACAGTCTTATAGTCTAATAATCCTGCAATCAGCGGGATACACAGGCTTTATAATACAAGGCAGAATTAAAGACATTACACTATGATTACTATGATAAATATGGTAAAAGCTTAGACATACTGTAACCTAAAAAATCTCCTGCAATTATGAATACTAATTGTAATACAGTACATTTGTTTTTATATAATTTCTCACATTTTTGTTTCAGTATTTGTACTGCAAATTACATTTTAAATGACTAATGCACAATCCATCACTCAATAAAATTAGATTCACAATGTACTGTATAAGATGTCTGATTACCTGTATGCCTTATGAAGAACTCATTTGCAGCAGGTGTGTGTGTGCTGAGGGTGAATGGGAGCTCTCCCGGAACAGCAGACCACGTAGAAAGCTGTATATATATATATCTCTATTGGTCGCCTGTTGCAGCACCACCCTTCTCCAGAGCTGTCCCTGCTGTCAGTGTGAAAGCTGGCCTTATTGTGAAGCTCACTGTATTGTTTTAGCTGTTTAGAAAATGCTGAATGGTTTGCTAGTGGAAAGTGTTTGCACTGCATTACCCATTGGCCTGGGTACTGTTAGAACAATTTTACACACCTTAATTGAAAATAAGATGTTTCCACTTATTGCCCATATGTAAACATTCATTACGACTGAAAAACATTGATGTATGTTGGTAAGCATGTTGGCGTAAAACTAGAAGTGTACATTGTAAAAATCAGTCAGATGAACCCTATGCAAAACATTTTATTTTGTGCTTACAATTATCATTTCTTACATACACGCTATCTTCTCATATGGCCCAGCCATACATTTAAATGCTAATCCTCAAAATGCACATTATGTCTAGTAAGCTAGAAGCACCTAATAACACTGTCTTACTGCATTTCAGTGAGACATTTCTCACAAAATTTGACACATGAATTCTAACATGGTTTGTTGTGGATGTAACTGGAACTGTTACTCGCTCCAAACAAATAAATTAAACTCCATAAGTGATAAACAGGTGAACAACCAAACAGATGTCCGTTTTACATGTGGTTCTTCCTTCAGTGTTGCAAATACTGAAGCCCCATGAAAACACTGAGAATCTCAGTAATCATCCTCATCATCCTCCTCAGGCACAAACTCAAGCTCATTGTCTTCGTCTTCTTCGTCATCCTCTTCGTCTTCCTCCTCCTCTTCCTCCTCCTCCTCCATATCAAAATCTACGGCGGCATTCAGTAGCAGTTTGGTTCGATTGATCTCGCCCTCATCATCGAGGTTAATATGAACCTGGAACAAATAATAAACATAAACCCCGTTGACCACTTTTAAATGATATCTTGCAAAGCGCAGACTAAGTGTGCAGGATAAAACTTTAAAAACAGTTTTGAAAAGAGGAAACAACCTTTGTAAAATATTATCATGCTGCTAATTTTCATAGTTAGTTATTACTCTGGGCACCTTTACATTTTCATGACAAAACAAAGCCAAAGTGGGAATGCACGTACAGCTGCAGTAGTATGTCTCTGTGATTTACTTTTAATTTCTTTTTACAAATAATAAGCACCTATATGACTCTTGTAGTATATGACACTTCATGGGCAAACCTGGTTGTGCCTTAAAAGTAATTAGTAGCAATTTGAGTCTAAAACTGTGAGCAAAAACATGCAGACTTGTTTGAAATATAGTTCAATCATGATCATGTCTCTTAGTGTATATTAGTATATAGTGCGTTAGTTGCAGAAAGGAAAGAAGAAACGTTTCTGATTCAGAGTTTTAAAACGATATGGCAATTGTCTAGAGAAGACAAATAAAACCATTTATAACATTCTCAGTGTAGTAAACAAAGTATAAATCCCATTACTAATGTAATTCAATACCTGAATCCCTGAGTGACACAAACAAGCTTCATAAGAAGGCTACATATGTCTGAGTAAAAGGAAAATAGTCCTAAAATGTTTTAGTCAGTACTTTTGCGTGCACCGTAAGAATCTGATTATTCCCAATAAATAACCTACAGTAGTAAACTCAGCAACATTTCTGCGAGAGAAATATGATTGCATGGCTACTGTATGTATACCTTAGTCGCGTACTGTATGTAAACTGGGGCGTTAAAGTAATCAGATTACTGCAACACACATGAATATGTTTACCAATTTCCTGTCTTAACGTTATTACTCAGAGTAACCTGGCTTTTGTGTGGATGTAAATATAATGAGGTTATGCAGGCCTGCAAACTGTAACAGCCCGACAAGACAGTAGAGTCTGATCTCATCTCCAGTTTCAACAAGCCAAGTTAAGCGTGAATTAATCAACAATCACAAGAAAAAAAATACTACTGAGAATATCTTTGACCTCTGAGCATTCAGCAGGGTTGATGTTCTCTCTGGTGCAGTGACTTACCTCAGTTTCTGGGGAAGAGCGTTGAGAGGCTCCTTCTTCTGTTTGAGCACTAATGATCGATTTCAAGGCCCCTTCTTCAAACTGTAACACAGAGTGAACACATAATATATAAACCACATGAACCACAAACAGGCATAAACCCCCTACACTCAACTGTGAACTCTCTCTCACTCACCTTCAACCTGTTCAGCTGGTCTTGTAGCATCACTTTGATTTTCAGGAGAGTCTCCTCTTCCTTCTTCAACTCCTGCAGACGGCTGTGCATCTTTACTGGTACTGCTGCAGTCAGACCATTCCTCAACACTGCAAGGGAAGAGATCAGTAGTCAGGTATACAGGGAGTACTCCCTCAGATATCGTGGAGTACAAATATGGAATACCAAAATACATGTTATCAAGAGCTCGTTATCCTTAGAACATCTTAAAAGGAAATTATCATCACATTGTTTTTTGTATGTATTTCATTGTTTTATTGGGTTGTTTCCACTGTTTGGTTAGGTTTTTCTGCACATTTTGTGTACTTCTTGTTGTTGTTTAATTTTTGTTGTATTTTTTAAATTATGTTAGTTTAGATCTTTCTTCCTTTTTTGTTATTGTTATTTTTTCTCCTGGGGTTGGGGGGAGGTCCTTTGTATAAGCCTGTTGGCTAATTGACCTCTCCTGACACATTTCTTGTTTTTTTTTTTTTTTCATTGACTGGATTTTGTGCAGTTTTATATATGTGCAAATAAATAAATAAGATAAAAATGCTAGATGAAGTATATAACCTCATACCACTGTAATAGGGGCATTTTGCATAATGAGTAACGTTACAACCAATACTTGACGATTTGGTGGTAATGCTGTATGTTTACAGTGTACTATGAGTATTTAACACAGCCTATCTTCAAGGAAGCTACATTTACTTCAGCAGTTTATAGCATAAGCATTTTAAACTAAATACTTGGATATACTTTCATTGACTGGATTTTGTGCAGTTTTATATATGTGCAAATAAAATAGAAAAAAAAAATAAAAAAAGATACAGTCATGCCAGATTTGATGCTGATTACAAAGGGGATGTTTTCAACCTGTCAAAATGTCTTATAAGTTGTGTTGAACAGCAAGTCAAAGCAATCAATCTCACTGGAGGTGTTTGCAGGTATTGCTCGTCCAGACTGGTGTAGATAGTTTTCTGTTTTATCATGTTACTGTCTCATTTATTAAGATTTAATTGAACAATAATCACAATTCATCAGCTCTGCTCGTCAGCTACCAGCCACTGTAACGTTAGTCGGCTCAAATGAAGTATTTAATGGTGAAATATACCAGTGTTTCTCACCTCTAGTTACCACACAGCAGCACAGACTGTGTGACATGTGTCAACATGGTAAACAGATTGTATTGATGCTGCTAACGTTAGCTAACACTGCCTAAACAATATGCCTAAAGAGCGGTAACATTACACCTAAATAATCATTTACACACATGCAAGAATAAAACCCAGTCTGAGACTGTTACCTTTGTTTATAACTTCTGCCTACAGCTCCATAATAACGACACAATCGGTTGATTGACAAGAAAACAGCAGCTTTTGTTTTGAATACTTGCTGTTAGCTTGTTAGCTGTTAGCTGTTATGCTACAGACACAGCTACTAGCGAAACTTCCTGTGGTTATGATGTCATATCCGGTCTTATTGTTTACTTTATATCTATGGGACATTTTAGCTTTTAGTCTCGATGTGACAAATATGACTGTCACAGGAGAGGTTTACTAGCTACAGTGACTCACTCGAAACCTGTGGTGCAATTACAACTTATTATTGAAAACGTCTGACAGTGAAAAGTCACTTGTTGTTTGAAGGTCTGAAAGTTTTTATGAACCTGTTGCCAGAAACAAGTAATGTTTCGAAAGGAAATGGCTTTATACATCACAGAATTAAAAAAATAAATCTATTTATCATACTTGTTTATTTTGTTAATTGATATCAATTGAAATAATCCACAACTCAAATGCCTTTTACAAATAATCCATAATTCACATGCCTTTAAATCCAGAAATACGACCTCACAAGAAACACCTAAAGGCAGCATTAATAGTTGAGGAACGTTGGTTCTGGCGACATCCTGTGGTCAAATGACGGTACTGGCCGCTACTGGCCCTCTGGGGTGAAAGGAGAGATTGTTTGATAATTATTTGAATTAAATGTGGTTGTTAGACGCTAAAAAATACAAATAAAAATACAAATAAAAATAAAAATAAAAATAAAAATAAAAATAAAAATAAATAAAAATAAAAATAAAAATGAAAATGAAAATGAAAATAAATAAATAAAATAAAAATAATAATAAAATAATAATAATAATAATAATAATAATAATAATAATAATAATAATAATACAAAATAAAATAATAAAGAATAATAATAATAAAAAATAATAATAATAATAATATAAATAATAAATAAAAATAAAAATATTAATAACATTGTTTCTGTAATGTACATCAGTTACATAGCTCATGTTAAATAATTGTTGTTTTGAATTACTGTCAGTATTAATAGTAGTGTCAAAAGTAGGCTAAAAGTACTTAGTCTACTATGCAGAATGGCTCTTTTCAGGTGTCTTATTATTAAATTCATTGTATTATTACTGATGCATCAAGGTGTAAGCAACATTTTAATGTTGTAGTTAAGGTGGAGCTAATTGCTACTATTTAATTCACTTTTGGGTAGTTTACTTTATAATTACGACATATTTTTGAGATCTGTTTCAAATGTACAGTCTTAACCTGCAAAGTAACTAGTAACTGCAGCTGTCAGATAAATATAGTGCAGTAAAAAGTACAATATTTCCCTCTGAACTGCAGTAGAGTAGAGATAGAGTCTGAATGTGCTACTTGAGCAAATGTACTTAATTACTTTTTACCTCTGATGACTGGGAATGGCTACTAGTGCCTTTTAAAGGTATTTACGCTAACAAATTTGGGAGATAGACAACATTAAAGCAGCTACAATTGATTTTTTTATAATAACAATTTATGAAATGAGAATATGAAAGCAATGTGTCAATGTGAAAGTTATCTCTGGTAGTGATGAACCTACAGAGAATAATCAGCTGAATCTGCTGACCCCAAGTGGCCAAATTAAAAAAGTTTTTGCAGATTTAAAGCTATGTTACATTGTCATAAAACAAAATATCAGTTTAGTGTCATATCTCCATCAATATTATATTGATAAGTATGTTTGATGGTTATATTTGTGACTCACTTCGTTAACTTGAAAGTATTGTTTTTTTTGTAACCATCCGTTACAAATGTTTGGGTAACTGTGCTATGCACAGTTAATGTTATCCTATTATAGATCCCACTACAGTTGTGGTCAGTGACGAAAACCTCCCCCTCAACTACAAAAATCCAAGGCCCAAACCTAAATGTAAATACTCCAATCAGAGGTAAAAACAAAAAAATCTTTAAGAAAACAAAATTATTTTAAAATGTCAACCTAAATTTAACCCTCTAGTCAGGGCAGGGGTCAGCAACCTGCAGCTCTGGAGCCACATGCGGCTCTTCAGCTCCTCTCCAATGGCTCCCTGTGGATTTTTAAAAATGGAAATGAATAACTGTTTTTTGTTTACATTTTCATTTTTATTTATCATTGTTGTAGGTCTATGGTACGATGGAGTATTAGGGCCACATTGAGGGAAAAAAATTAATCTGAGATTTCGAGAATAAAGTCATAATATTATAAAGTAGTAATTTTACGTGTTATTTTCTTTTTTTCTCCGAAAGTGCTGACTTTATTCTCGTAATATTAAAATAAAATTCTCGTAAAGTTATGACTTTATTCTTGTGATATTACGACTTTATTCTCATGATATTATGACAGCTTGGTCATAGCAGAGGAAGATCTATAATTGCATGTGTTTTAAATGTGTTGAATTTTATGTTGAAATTTAATCAAATCTTGAACTTAATCAGATTAATTAACAATTAAATGAAGAATGTGACACTTTACAACGATGCAACTATGACTTTTAACTTCATTTAACTCTTCATTTTTACTTCCGAGTCTGGCTGCCTGCCTCGTTCCTATTGGCCCCGCAGGCTTACGTCACACCGCGAAGCCTAAAAGTTCAGGTTTGGGCGCTTTGCTCTCCATGGCGACATCTTTGTCTGAACGGAAGTCAACAAATGAAGTCTGCAAGGTGATTTTTTAGCTATTGTTGTTGTTCCCGGCCGAATAGTTCTTGGAGCACACAACAAGCCAAGATATTAAGCTAAGCTAACTGACGTTAGCCGGGTTAATGAATGTGTATTAATGCAGTTATTTCTTTGTAGTCGGTTATCAATGGCGTCCTCCTTTCCAAAGAAAGGTTTGAAGTGGCAGGTGTAAACTTTACAGCACTAGGAAGCCTAATTTGTAACAAATGTAGTTCATGGTGTTAGTCTCCCTCATAAAACATAAGGGTCACACTATTGGAAGGCAAATAGGCCTTAAAAGCGAGGCCTGCTCGGTACCTCACCAGACTGTATGCTGGCTGTAACTCTGCTAATATGCAAAAAATTAGCCTTTCATGCTGGCGTGACTCCAAATCGTGGCTTTATTTATGATTAGCAGGACTAGAAGTGAGTGACATTTAAACCACAAAAGGTTGCAAACATGCTTAGAGGATAAATGTGTTGGATTTATGACCTATAGGCTGTTTGTGAGAGTTTCCATGCATGTTAAGGAAGCTGGGATTGTTTTCATGGTACAGAAACACCTAGGATGTCCATGTATGCTCAGTGTGACAGTGATGGAGCATATTTATTCAATCTGAGCAAAGCAAATATTCAACAATCTTGCATATTACCTAGAAAGCATACATGTCTCCCCTAAATCCCCAAAACTAAACCCCTATTACATTGAAAGGGAGCAGGTAGGCCTAAGGTAGATAACGAATTCAGTGAAAACTTAAATAAATCACAGATGGAACTCATTGATGTGAACAAGATCTGAAACGGCTCTTAATCAGTCTTCAAAAATGTTAGAAGAGCCCATTAGGTTCTTTATAGGATTCCTTGACTAAGTCCATCCAGATGTGTGTGTTGATAATCACAGCAGGCAGGCAGGCAGGCAGGACTAGAGACTAACAATGGAGCCCAGCCAAAAGGAGAGACACAGCCTACCTGTCTCTGTTCGCATACACATGAGAACAGCACTGCTGTAGCATGTAGGTTCCTCTCATTTCAACAACCCAGGTCATATGTGGTGAAATTGTAAAATTGTATGTGTAGAATTTTGTCAAGACAGACTGATAATATAATTGCTTTATTCTAAATATTCTGTAACCAAAATACTTATTTTCGCAAACATTGACTTGGTGTACAGTACAGTCATGTGCTATTTTATGAGGATGTAGCTCAATTACCCTCATGTCACTTGTGTTAATGGCGTAGTAGTCATTCTTAGAGCCTAAAATTTCACTTTGTAGAAATACAAAGGTGAGAAGCAGATCTGATACAGGTTAGGTATCAGGTGTACCTGTCAATACTGCTCTGAACTGGGCTTCTCTGAGCTGCGCTGCAGCAGACGTGTGCTAATATATAGATTTTTTTGGCATTTCTAATTTATTTTATAGTGAGAGAGACAGACAGGAAAGGCAGGGGAGCGAGAGGGGATGACATGCAGCAAAGGGCCGTGGACCGGACTCGAACCTGGGCCACTGCGGTAAGGACTGAGTCTTAATGGTACGCGCTCTACCTGGTGACTTACCAGGGCACCCTGCCAGTAAACAGATTTTATAGTACTTTGTAATTATTTTTGCCAAAATTATTGCACTACACTTTATCATACTATGTCAGATTTATTTAAGCGTAAAATGTGATTAAAACATCCAGTACATCGGTGACTTACAAGACTAATTTATATTATAATGATACATTTTAAAACTTCTTGCAGTGTAAAACAGTTTAATAGGTTCTGGCCCTTTTAATGACTACTGTTCAACAAAATATTGTACAATATACTCAGAGGTGAATTGAAACATTTGAAACCTAGCAGGTTTTCCCAACATGAGTCATGATCTTTGCAATGAAATAAGTCATGCAGTAGTAGGGAAATAGTCAAGATTGGCATCCATTAAATTTGTGTCCGTCAGCTAGGACTAATTGCCTGTTCATTACAGCACTGTACATTTGCCATGTTGTGGTATGTGACCGTGTACAAGAACATTATTGTTTTTAGAGCCGAGCACATAGTGAGCCTTGGGAGGGTGAAACTGGAGCTGTGTGTCGGTGTACTAGTAGAGACCTCAAGGATTTGGGGGTCAGACGAAAAGGTGCTCCGAGGCCTGCGCCCCACTATCGCAGCTGCCACCCGCCCAGCGCAGACACGAGAGGCCCCACTCTGGCATGAGGGTTTTACTTGGAGCTGGTTTCAGCAGCTCGAAGGTGACTAATACTGTACAGTTATCACTCCGCTCCTTGAGAGCTACAGTTGCTTTTTCCTTGTCATCACGGAGACTCTGTTGCTGCTACATTGCAATTTCTCCCCAATCAAAGCTCTCCTTGGCAGGGCTCGAGCCGAGCGCTGAGGCCTGGTGGCAGCTGAGGCCGGGGGCTCAGTCGCCCTGCGTGCCGCCGCGAGCGGTGCTTGTGCAGCGTTTGAAGGTGCTCCCACCGTCTGTGGAATGCGGCGCTGGGCGTGTTGGATGAGGGGCCTCTCAAAAGGGAGAGGAGGCGGGGGAACACAGAGAGAGAAGAGGGGGGTGACCTTTGAACAGTGCCGTCAGGAAGTTATGACTCAATTTTCAATCGTGGCAGTAAAACACAGAGTAAGAGCATGGAAACAGAGGAGGGGGGAAAGATGGAGAAGGAGAGAGAGAGAGAGAGGGGAGATGATGATACAGATTGTAAGGTGAGGCCCGTAGAGATAAGATTGTAAAGCAGCGGTGAAATATTTGTGAAGTCAACGGGGTCGTTGAGTCACTGGGGAATCATCTGAGGAAAACCAGATCATGGCCAGCATCGCTTGTCATTTGTCACTGGTTCAAGAACAAGAACACCCAGTCTAACAGACTCTGAAATTTGCTTGTGTGTACCAAAGTTTTTAGCCAATGTTTTACATGACTGTGATACACTATAGGTCAATCCATCTATAGGAGGTGAAGGGAAAGGTGGGGGTGGCAGCTCCAGGATGTTCCCTCTTGAACGTTACAGTGACAGGAGCCTCAGGCGCCTACAGTATGAAAGGAAAGAACTCATGTGGAGATGCGGAGATGTGGAGGAGCCTTTGTTTCCAAGGAACTACCTTAACCTCTACGTTTCCTGTCCTGAACTCCCACGCACACACATATATTCATGCAGATTGGCACGCACACACAGCCGGACAAATGTATCGGAGTGCAGTCATTGTAATCAGCAGCACAATCTTGTGCACGTACACAGAGCCAGAAATATATGGACGCATACTTTGGTGGAGAATACGTGGATGTGTAGGTGTACTGATACAGATCCATGTGTGCACAACATCAAAATGTGCTTATAGACTCGCACGTACTTGCGGTGCAGTACACAGTGCCAGAAGAAGGAAACGTGATCATATTTCATGTAGGAATCCTCTACATGTAAGTGAAGATGTGGAATAATGGTCCGGTTTGCCTTAGCGCTTTGCACATTATAACTTTTCACACTGAATCAGTCAGCTGCTTAATCCCAGTGGGCACGCTGTCACTGCTCCACAGAAGATGATTGATAATAGTGTTAATCACCAGACTAACCACAGCAGTGTGGTATGATCCACAGTGTGGTTTTTGTCTATCAACACTGTGTACGTGTATAGCTAGGTGCCCACTGCAGCTATGACGCTGTCCTCATATGTCAACAAGTGTAGTAAAAGCCAAGCGTCACTCCCTCGTCCAACTGGAAATCTGATCATTGTTGCCGTCAGCGTTTTATTATCTGAAGCACTTACTTACCAGGAGACACTCTTGGTTCCGTGCCTTATTCATGACAAGCTCAGGAAAGCATATTTATCCCAGATTTGATTTCAGTCCGCTTATGTGGTTTTTATTTGGCTTTTATAGTTAAACTGATGTGTCTAGAGTGGTTTAAGTACATTCAGTCCAATTGGAAAGGATGTGCAACATGTTGTGATCCCACTGGGAAGTGAAAAAGCAGAGTGACAGAGCGGTGGAGGTCTGGTTCTCAGACGTGCGTCGGACACAAAAAAAGGGGCTAAAAGTGCTGGCAGGTCCTGGATGTGTGGCAATCCAGTGTAACCACAGTAAAAGGCTGTTGATTTAGGTTGAGCTAAATCGAGTG
This sequence comes from Sebastes umbrosus, assembly GCF_015220745.1. Classification (NCBI taxonomy): domain Eukaryota; kingdom Metazoa; phylum Chordata; class Actinopteri; order Perciformes; family Sebastidae; genus Sebastes; species Sebastes umbrosus. The sequence goes on from NC_051272.1 coordinate 17,917,167, forward strand.
AGGTTCTCTATGTTGCAGCCCGGGGAATGCCTCAGATCACGGCATGAGGTTTGGGCCCTGATATGATGTGGTTTGGTCAGGGATGGCAGCGGGGAGTTCGGGGCCAGGGCCGAGGAGAATGCCTCTGTCACAGCTGAAGTTTGTAAACTAATTGACCACCCATACACAGCACCGCGACTGGCCTTTCTCTCAAGACCGACAAACAAACCCAGAACTCAAGAACACCTCCACCAGACCAGGCCCACTGACTCTAGTGTGATTAATTACATTTTCCTCTCTCTCTCTCTGTGTCTCTCTCTCTCTCTCTCTCTCTAAGTCCTGAGCCTGGTGTATTAGCCTGTGTAGTTCACCTCCCCTGGTACCCTAAGTTAAACATCCTTGTAATGTCAGACCAGCCAGAAGGAAATCCACTGTTTTCCTTTTCTGCTGTCGTTTTTTCTTTTAATAATGATTCATTATTAGTAACTCTGCAGGCTCATTTTTCTCTTTTAGTGAGCCTTTTCAATCTCAAATATCCAACCGCCTGGTTACAGAATGAGGTGAAAGATGTTTCTGGAGAAAGAAAAAATAAACAAATCCTTTTAACCCTATTCACCACGACCCAAAAGAGTGAAAGAGTTCAGGCTCAGTACAGCACGGGGCAAAGGAAAGTCTGAGGTGCTGATGCCAAGGATAAAGGTCAAATGACAACACAAGGTCAGATTACTCCCATAGGACTGGCTGTGATTGTGACATAGCATCGGCTAGGTAACGGAGTGTAATCAGAGTTTGTCTGTGTGGGGCTGCGCTTCATGCAAGTCAAACATTTGGCTGGTTAATCTGCAGGTTAGAATTTGTGCCTTTGGGCTCAGTGATTTGGATGGCATCCCAGTTGTAGTTGGTGAGAGACTGAGCTGTTCTTATCATTTCATCTAAAGCAAGTATTGACTACAGAGGTTTGAGCATTCCTCGCATTCCTCATTGAAGGACCATAGCACAGGTACTGCACTCCTGATTTCGTCGCTCTCATTAACCAAGCCCTCTGATTCCTACTTTTACCACATCAGCCAAAGGCATACAGTAACCTTTCACAGAAGTAATTGGCATAGTCATGCTTGTTGATGTTGTCGTTGGTACACTTGGTCCCAAATAGCCTGTTTCCACACTTCAGTCACTGTGTTATGTTTATTCATACAAACAGCCAACACCCTAGGTGCAACAACAGTTTAGGTCCGTGTTGCAAATGCCTATTGTTACAGACGACCCCTCTGCCAGGTTTTGGTTTCCCCTCAACATGTGTCTCGTGCTCTAATTGGCTGTAGCTTTCTGACAGACTGCCCAACAGATCCAGATATTTGGCATGATAGATATCTGGAATGTGTCTGCAAGGCACCGGTGAGTTTCTCCACAAAGACTCACACAAAAGCACCACTTTAAATCTTGCATTTATCAGAGATGTGCTCATAAGTTTCTTGGAAATAAGTCATTGAACATGAAAAAGCTTAAAGAAATGAAAGAAATCTTAGTTGACTAAGACCAAAAACTACCTATTAATCAACTAATTGACTAAAAGTCGGCAGCCCTAGTCCAAATGTAACAAAATCCACGTACCTGCAACTCTAACACTCACTCATTAACATATTACATCTTGTTTTATTTAATCTTTACAAAAAACGATGTGTAGAAACGGCAAGTTTGGCCGGGAGCAAAGACTTCGTAGCTGTGGCTTCACATTTAACGGGCAGACAAGTGAGAATATTTCCAGAAAATGTCAAACCGTTCCTTTTTTTAAAAAACTATTTCCACGATTGTGAAATGTTTACTTGAATAGATAACTGTATGTCATTTCCATGTCACCTAAATGATGTTATGTTGCGAGTATTGTTTTATTCCCTCCGTGAAGTCCGCCTGTATGTGATGAGGTGATGTCAGCAGTCAGCTGTGAGGATGGCAGCCTATGCTAATAAGGCCGAGCAGGCCCATTGGTCGGAGGAATGTGTGAACACAGTGACAAAACCATTTATTTACAGGCACTTCCACCGTGAGGTCTAGCACCCGCAGCCCAAGAGCAACCCCGGGGAAGACACAGCTGCGTGTGAACGTTGTAGCGCCAGCCCCGCTCGCTTTGATCGCCCCGACATGAGAGCGGCCCTGATCTCTATAGGAACACCACCCATCTTGTCTGATATTCTGAGTGCACAAACTGAGACATTCCAGACGTGTGAACGGCCCGTGACAAATGATCACCCTTTGGGTTTTCAGCTTTCACATGCTGCGGGCCTCTTGGCACGGTGAAGTGGGTCTTGGGCTGAGAGTTTTCCCCTCTCTGCGACTTCATTAACTGGAGCGGCACCGCAGAATGTGGACAAGTCCTGGTGTAGATTGTTATGTTAGAGAGAGCCTCAGTTCAGGGTGGGGCTATGATTTAATATTGACTTTTTTCAGCACTCAGAGCACTGACAGGACTGTGGGGACTGTGTGTCATTCAGTGGACTGTTGACTGGATTAAATCAACTCAATAATACAGATCATAGGCACAGCACAAAGGAAGTTGGTTTCGTTTTCAAGCCATAACCCTTGGAGAAGCGAGAAGTGAAAATAACATCTATTACTGCCAGATTAGTCACTGCATATTAGGGGGTGATGTTGGTTTTGATTTGTTTCCAGCTCCGCTCCAATTTCTTCTGCGGTCGCATGAAATATGTCCTTTCGTTAATTCACAACTGGAGTCACGAGGTGTGCTCCATGTTTTAAAAGGCGTTATAGAAGCCCATTGACTTCTCCATTTCATTAAACAGGCCTCGCACTGTGCCATAACTGATGTCATTCTACTGTTTCCTGTCATTTTCCAGCTCAGGCACTGCTCCACATGCCCTTCTCCAAAGTCCGTCCAGTCAGACCCCGACATGATTGATTCTTTTACACTTCATTTGGAGCATTCATCAAAATTCCATTGAATCATGAAACTTTGGCTGACTACTGTCCAAAGTAATCTAACCGCAGCAAAAGGAACGCTAAGTCCTCTTGGGACATAGATTTCCCACATGAACTGATGACGTTTGGTAATAGAAAGAGAAAAAAAATACTGCATTGAAAACGTTCTGCCCCCATGCAGTCCTAAATACAGAAACGTTTGACTCAGGCAGTTGTGTCACTCAAAACTGTGTAAGATTCTCATTTTACACCAGGACTGATTGGAAGAAGACTATAGAAATATAGATTAAGACTGACTACGTTTTCATGCACACAATATTTCAGTTTTTGCCCTTATTCCGAAAAAGACCATATTTCTGCTAAGCTATTTACATGGCTAATGAAATTAATATTCCCGTTTACATGCAGCCGTGCTTATTCCGATTAACGTAACCGGAGGCGGACTTGTTCGACCGCGTGAACACAGCCTCTCCCTCTTTCAATCCTTCAACCACCTTCTTGAAAAGGTCGGCGTTGCGATATTTCCACATATCCTAAAACCTGTTGATATCCAAGTCTTTCATAATGTTTAAAAGTAGTTTTTTTTTCTCCACATACCAGAAATGTGGGCTCTTTTTTGGGGCATTCATCTAAGTAAATTGTCGGCTAGTTGTTTTTTGTATAACGCACACAGCTGGAAGCAAACATGCAAGAGGCTGTGTGTTGCAAACTGCTGTAAAAAAACTCAATTGAGATGCATATTCCAATGCGCTTTATACACGTCTAAAGAATGCTCCTAAAACCTGAATAATATCGGCATATCCCACATGTCTTAATCAGAAAATGCTCCATCTGGTGTAAGGCCTAATTAAGAACATCCAAACGGATGCTGTTTACGTGACCCGTATCAAATTCTGAATATTTTCACATTCAGAATAATAGTGGAATATAAATGTGCATTTAAACGTAGTCACTGATTTCTAGACTGCTTATTTGTCTCCCTGCAGTTGTTGGTCCAGTTGCTGGATTGCAGTCAAAGTCACGAGCAGTATATGCATGAAGTTGCCCCCTCCCCACTCCTCCTACTTTTGCTACACTCTGGTGCAAATGGAGATTACTGCCAGAAAAAATCGACAGCAGATTTAACAAGAATGCTTCCAAGATCTTAACTACTCCTGTGTGAAAGCTTGCACATGTTCATGTCTGCATTCATGTGCTCAAGTGTTTGATGTGCTGTTAGTAGGCAGATCGTAATCGCCAATGTCATGTATGACCGGCTGTGGCGTGTCTGAGACGTTGGCTGATTAAAATCCAGACACACACCTGGGATGAAACGGATAGGCTGAATCTCTGATTAAGTCCTCAATGTCATGTTTCAGTTGCAGCAGCTAACATAATAAAGGTAAAGATGCTTTCATATAAAACCATATATAGACTGTATATAAGAAGTGGACGTAGTCACCGTGACGTCACCCATTGGTTTATGGGCTGCCGTTTTGAAGCCTCGAGTTTGGCATCTTGTTTTTTTGCAACCAGAAGTGACACAAGAGGGTGGAGCTAAGTACAACCGAACGCTGAATTTTTAGGTGACCGAAAAGGTTCGAATTCACTTTCATGAACTGAAAGCACACTGTGAAAGGGTTAAAGTTGTAAGATGAAAACACAGACAACTCCCAGACCGGACAACGCCGTGGTAGCGACCTGTCAATCACAACGTAGCCACGCCCTGAAGCATACCCTGCTTTATGGTCTATTTGACTCTAGATGGGACCATAATTTACTAAATGAACATCATGCTGTATTGAAGAAGACTTGAAACTAGCGATTGAGACCATAAACTCATGTTTACAATGTTTACTGAGGTAATAAATCAAGTGAGTATAGGGTCATTTTCTCATAGACTTCTATACAATCTGACTTCTTTTTGCAACCAGAGGAGTCGCCTCTTGCTGGCTATTGGCTTCACTTTTCAGACCCCAGAGGTTGCCCACTGTATGCAACACATTTTTGGGGAGGCATTGATGAACCAGAGTGTTTTTGTTGCTTTCATTGATTGGCACTGACATGATACTATTTGGTGTAAGTAGTTGGCTGGAAAAGATGATGCATTATGTCCAGCTTACATGGTGTATTTAAAGAGGACACGGAGGGGTAAGCAGTATATCCATCTTTTTTACCCATAGCCTGTGTGGAAGTCCACGACTGCGGGTTACATTGTGGGACTAGTAGGGAGGAAGTGTTGTGGAGGGGCTGTGAGGGCGTTGCCAGGCAACAGGGTGGGCAACTTGGCGTAATGAGCGCAGGGCTCAGGAGCTGTCTGCTCAGTGTTCCAGGTCCTGACAAGAACAGACAGGCTGGCCTGGGACGGCCTGCATGGAGCTGCCACCACGGCCACCTGCTCACAGCAATCATCACCAGCGCTCCAGCCAGCCACCGATACAGCATACAGACCCAATTAAGAGCCCTGCATGTCCCCCTCCAGCCAGCCATCACTAACACTCCTGCAAGTCTGACAAGGCTGCCTTTTTTCCCCTTAGCAAATCTCTAATTAACAACGTTGGTAGCGGTGAGGCCCGGGCTGTACAGAGCTGCTGAAAGGGGCTGGGACTCTGCTCGGGTAATCAGCTTAAATACAGGTTTATTTCCTGCCCCCTGTGCCTCGCTACTTCCAGCAGAGATTGCATTCTTTTATCTGTTTATCTCCAATTTCCTCTGACTTGTAACGTGTCTCCTAGACACACTGTCACCTCCACTTAAGGCAAGGCTGGCTGCTCCCGCGATCAGATGGTTTCAGAGCGGTGATCAGAGCTGGTTTTGGCAGGGCATAGCTCTCAACAACATCTCCGTCTGTTCCATTACCACCTCCTCTCCCTCCACTCCCACCTCACTGAAGGCCTCTGATCTTAGCTGCAGAAACACTACTGAACATCTAACGGATCAAAGATTCTTGTATGGGAATATATACCCTTTCATCAGACTATATTTAATCATTTATAGTTTTGCAAAGAAAGTGTAGAAATCAATCACAAAGTTTTGTTCCGGCCTCTGGCCAGACTTTAATTTGTTAAAATGAAAAAAAAAGAAAGGAGAAAAATTATATTGTGAAATGACCTCATTACCAGAGCCGGATTAAGAGAGCTGTGTGTTCCAGCCGAGAGCAGAGGAGGCGGAGGAATTTCCTTTCAGTGGGGAGGTGTTATTGTTGGAGCCCTGCGCTGGATGAAATATCCTCTTCCCCAGTTTGGGATTGACTCTTGATACAGGGAACGCCACTACTGATTGTAGGGAATTATATACCTAATCATTTGTCTGCAGCAATTCAGACAAAAATAATAGACTGATTTACATTAAAACGACACATTTAAGTGAAGAGGTCATCTGTACGATTATTGAATACATTCACACTGGCTTTTATTTTGCCTCCGTACATCATATGATGCCTCTAATGGGTCTTTTCTTGCTTGTACGAGAGAAACGTTGGCTGTCATAAGTGGTCAGTTTTCCAGAGATTTCTGCTGTTGGGCTTGGATGGTGCGATTAAAATATAAGTTGTTCATAATGATACGGTATTGAACTCTGTATGACTCATTTGGGTACTTTATAAGACTTTTGATCAACTTTAAAAGAAAAGGCTGACTGTATTTTCTGGCTGTTTTTTCCGTTCTTTTCCCAGAAAGGTGATTAATAGCGGTCACTGTGGAGGACAAAATGTGCATAACAGTGTTTTTTCTGTTTGTTATGACAAGCTTAAACACATTAAATGTGTTAATTTAGTCAGAGCTTATAGACAATCGTCTCAATAAATATGCTATTGTATGATATTTTGTTAGATTGCAAAAATATATTTTCACACAGAAATGTATTTGTGTTCGCACTGTGAACTGGTGACTTGTTCTCACCCAGTGCATGCTGGGATAGGCTTCAACCCCCTTAATCCTGAGCTAGGATAGGAAGTAGATGGATGGATAGGTCAGAGGCTCAGCAGCAGAGGGTGCTGTTCATCAGAAGGGGTGAACCCTTTGGAGCATGTCAGTGAATGCAATAGATACAAATAGCGAGCATTTGTTGATATTTTAATGATCGAAATATTTTATTTCTTTTAAATGTTTTCAAGAGTTTTCACCTCCTGAAAGATTACAGGTATTGTTGTATGGTATTTCACAACTACCACATCCAGTTTCTCAATATTGCTTTTCACTCTATATGTAATTTAAGAATTGAATATACATCCGTCTCCATGCTGCCATGTTACACACTCAGTTTAAGGCTTTCACTGTGATGGTTGATGTATTAATTTGAGCTGGGTAAACCCATGACAGCTCAGGTGTTAGCTGACAATCTTCAGGGTGCTAAATCTGATAAACCACTTGAGCAGCACCTGGAAACACCTCTCAGATAAGACGCCATGCAAACACACTGTTTCCTGTTCACGCACATAAGACAGCCTGCATGCGCTCTAGAGTTCATCTTTCCATAGTGTCTTTTTCCTCCTTTGTTCACTGTTGATTTCCATTTCTAAATGTTGACCTAGGAATAAAAGCCTATCTATTAGTTGACCGCTGTATCTGCTGAATTAGATAACACGAAGGGCTGGTTATTCAAGACACTTCCAGTAAGTTGTGGATAGCTGAGAGCTTATTGAGCTCTCCTTTCATTGCCTACCATGCATGGAAACTTGTATGCTGCCCAACACCCAATCTGTTCCTGTACAGGCAGCGGTTTCAGTGCAGGAGGTTCAACAAATACCTAAACGGGGAGGTTTGGGTGTGGGGCTGAAGAGAGGGGAGCAGTCTAGCACCAAGCCTCACCCTTTACCTGCATTAGGTCATAGCCTGAAAAAGGGGGAGGGCGTCAGTCATCGCCTCAAACCCCCTGTGCTCTGGTAGCCCCTCCATGACTGATCGCTCTGAGCAGGCAGATTTTTTCTGTCGTGAACAATGAATTTGTAGTAGAAAGTCCTCCTAGAAGAGAGGAGGGGAGGAATGATAGAGGGGGGGCTGTCGTTTCTCTGGCTGGCCCTGGACTGGCAGGGTCTACTCTGGTGAGCCCGGTCTCCAGAGCCCTCGTCTCACTTAGCCCCTCAATATCCCTCTTTCTCTCTGTGGGGCCGGGGCTGCTCTGGATGAAATTTCAGCAGGGGTATGAGGGAATGGTTCATGGAGTTTAGCACCTTCTTAAACTTAGGCAAAATAAATGACTTCTCCTAATGCTCTAATTGGTGGCAGTTTGATGATCAGGTATCACCGGCCTTCAGGGCTGAAGCACCTCGTTGTTTTACTACGGCTCGGTGAAAGAGCCAGTCTGTACCTGTTGCCTTCTGAGATTTTTTTTTCTCGAGTAAGTAGGGAAAAATGCTTGGTAGCATGTGGTCTGTCGGGTTCTCTGAACTGTCTTTTTTTTTCCATGAAGTCAAAGTAAAGCATTTGACATTTTAAGTTAAGCCTGGCTACTGATCTCTCCTCCTCAAAATCCCTGCCCCCTGGCTGGGATCTGCGTGTGAATTGTGAGTCAAATGAGTGGCTTAAAAATGGTTCAGCCTCTCTCTCGCTCCTCTGTCTTTGTGTGGTTTGCTAGGTGACTGTTTAGGCTCCTTTATAGTTGGTCCATGTGTTACAGATTTTGAGAACAAATAGAGCAAGAGGTGGATAAAAAGCACCTATAATCTAGAAATGCTTCCTCACTTTTCTAAATCTACTCTAAATCTAATATGTTTTTGTATTAAAACGATCTCCATCCATACAAGCGTTTTAGGGCCATTTCAGAATTAATCTCCATCGATACAACCACGCCTGAAAACGCATATCACATAACCATTCACGTACACTGAGCATGCACGTGCCGGTGTAAACAGGAAGCAGCGCTGGACACAGGAATTGATGCAAAGTGCTTGAATAATAGCGTACCTCCTGCGCATGTAGACAGTAGTAGCATTATAAAATACAGAATTTAACTGCACAACAGCTACTAGCATAGACAACAAGGTCAGCAACGCTTGTAACTCGTTATCCATGTTAAAATTAACCACCGGTGGTCGAGTCTGATGGGATGATGTTGTTAGGACACGTCATGACTGATAAGACCCAATCAAGAAGCGAACGTGGGTGTCTGCATCATCATTTTCAAAGGTCTCCGTTTCTGTCCGTCCAGACTTTTTAAAATAGTTTTAAAACCAAAACGAGGTCAGCAGCGTTTTCAAACGTCTCCGTTTAAGGGGAACGCCAGAGTAGTGTGGACGCTGCGCATAAACGTAGCAAAAGTTATGTGTTTTAAATCAAAAAAGTATTAGTGTGGATGTAAACCACAGACTAGACGTGTGTTGATCAAATTGTCTCATCCGTCAAATACAATCTGTCATGCTGCAAATAGCTGAACTGACTGAATGAGATGCCAGACAGTTTTTGACGTCACTGAATGGCACAGTTTCGTTCACAAAATAACCCTTTGATTTCCAACATATCCCCCGCCCCCTCCCCTCCCACCGAGGAAGACATAATTCCCGTGCCAAACCTTTTAGCCCGTGCCAGAGTGGGCTTGTTACACTGCCTCGTGTATGAAAGTAAACTGGATTTATGATCAGTGAATCAGGCAGCTGGGTCTGTGCCCAACACACTCGCTGATGTGGCTAAAAACAACTGTATACTTATTATCTGTGGAGAGGAACCTCACATACTATCAGGGTTCGACATTAACCATGGCCCGATGGCCCGTGGCCACAAAAATATGTGCTGTAGGTGGCCCCCTGTGGCCACCAAATTTGATCAGGTCTCTGTTGAGAATGAGACTGTTTCTCAATGAGATTACGGTGCCCATGTCCTAACCATAACCATCTGTATTTTTTTCACATTATGTTTATATTTGAGCCACCAAAAATGTACTTTGGCCACCAAATCTAGGGGTTTGGTGGCCCCTGGGTCCAGTGCTTAAACGTATTAGTGTCTATCCCTGTACTAATTGTACAAGTATATACTGCAAAAGAAAGCTGTCTGCTTCATCGTCAGTTATGGACTGTTGCCGACTGTTCTTTCTACAAAACGCAGAGTGAGCATTCCTGTTTGTTTTTCCACAAACATCTCATTATTGTATTGTTTAAGGGGGTCAGAGGAAAGTTTGTTCTTACTTTAGAAATAAACATAAACCACATTGTTTTCTTGTTTCACCCAAAGAATGCTCTTAGTGTGCTGTTTGCAAGTAGACTCTGGGCAGTGAAACAGCGCGAGGTAAAACCTTTACATGTGAAGTGAAGGACAGTGGTACATCGGTGTCAGTTTGTTATTGTACTGCATGCCTCATGGCTGCAGCATGTCACTTTCCATCACTTTCCCAGGTTAGCCCTGTGTAAGGCTTTAGGCTGGCCCGCTGTTTACAATACCTCCCATTCAGCCTGCTGCTCCTCAATGAAATTTCTATTTATAGAGGCCACTGGCGTGCAGAGAGTCATCTGCTTGTTCTGAATGAGGTCTGGTGGTTTTGACAAGGTTAGCTGGATTAAAGCATTGGAGGGGGGGCTGAAGGACAGGTCACAGGGGCTGGTTGGGGTGAGAAGGCCACCACGAGAAGACTGGCTGCCTTCATTGTATGTGATGGTCAGTGTCAGCACACTATTTAGTTAAATGCCGGACATGTGATGAAGCTGAGTTAGCCAAACATTTACTCAAAACCCAAACTCCAGTTTTATCCCTTTAATGTGGCGTTTGTGTCTGCCCTTCACCCACACTGACGCCAAGTATGCATAGATTTTCTGTTCTTATGACGGGAAGTCAACATAAAGTAAGAGCTGTTACAAGCCGTCAGCAGTGTCATGCACGTTGATGTAATACTTTTGACAACACAGCCCTATAGATGGCCTTCTGCCCCCCACCCAGTCACACAACCAATGGCTCACTGAGAAAGTGGCATTCTCCAATCAGAGGCCAGCTTTTCTTTCTTAAGAGTAAGGCGTCTCAATGCCTGAAAAATATTTTTGCCGGAATATAAAATGTTTTTGACTGATGCACTAATGACCTTACATGTCTGTTGTCAGTTTTCCTAAAGGTCCATTATTGTGCCAGAGGACTTTTGGCTAATATCGCTGTTGTGTTGAGGAAATGTTTTCTGTCGAATTCAACGTGGCAGAATAGAATGGGAAAAAATGGCAATTTCCTTAATCCTTGCAGAGTTTTTTCCCCTTCTGTGTCTTTGTTTTGATTCCTTGGTGTGCGATGGTGTTTCCCACACAGTGGTGCTGCAGCCAACTTGCCCTGCTCCATTGTGCTGCTGGCCTCTCTTTGAACCTGTGCAGCTATAAACATGGCTAAGTGCTCTCCATCAGAAGCGGGCCTGCAGGAGGACAATACTGTGACAGGAATTTGCTGTTCACTGTCCCCAACCACGCACTAGAGCAAAAGGGAGAGGGAGACAAGAGCCTGGATAAGGCACTTGAACACAGCTCAGTTACTACAACCTCTGACCCTTGAGACAAATCTAAGCAGAGACGTCTGTCAGATTTTAGGAAACACCCACACACACACAACATCGTCGTCGTCATCTGCCTCCCATGTTCCTCCAACCTCAGGCTGTTATCTCCTCCTAGCAGAGTTCAGCCAAACCTAAACAGAGAACTGATCTTTCTCTCTCTTTTAATATCGAAACGGAGCCTCTCGCTGATCTCTGTAAGCTGCTGATTTGGTTTCAAAGATTTGGCCAGCTATCTCCGCAGTATCTCCCAGAAAAAACATTGTCAATGTGTGGCCAGGATAAGCTGTGTTGGGATGGAGTGCAAATGAATGCCAGTGTGGTCGTGTTTGGACAATTTAGCAAGGCTGCAGAGGAAAAACCCTCAAAGACCATCTAAACATAGAGACTCCTAAACCTCCCAGTCTCTCACGGTCTCGACTGAGTGGCTAGATGATAGACGGTCCCTGAGATTACTTAAGACGGATACTATTCCAGAGGAGTGGACAGCTTTGAACAGTTTACGCCGTACAAATCAGTATTTTTTTTCCACTCTTTAAAAGCCTTAAGTGTAACATTGTCTTCTGATACGCTGAGTGCCCTGTTTGTCTCTCACATGTGTGTTTTTGTAATGCCCCTGCTCTGAGCTTCCCCCTGAGCAGAGACCCTGCCACCCACACAGCTCAGATACCATCTTGTGCATAAACACCACCAAAAGGGATCTCTCTAACACACACATAAATGCATACATACACACATAAAATGGCTGGAAGTAGTCCCTTGAAACATCATTTAGATGTTAGAAAGAACATTTTGTAGCCTACATTTTAAAATTAAATGCATCAATGTGGTGCATTTTGAGAGCAAAACTAATAAATCATAAACAAATTGGTTATATAGATGTTATTGGTGATGACACAGCAAAAAAAATCACACCCACAAAGCATGTTAAACAAGGCGGGGTCACGACAGGTTGAGTGTGTTTGCCAACATTGCTGCAGATACCTGACGCACAGTCCGCTCCAGTTGACAGTCACGCCGGGAGCTCCATCTCTCTCCGTACGGAGAGAAGGCACAGCAAGCAGGCAGCGAGGTTATGGGCGATGAGGGGTTTTAAAGCAACACCTTTTACCCCGGGCCTTTCCAAGCGGACCTAGAACCGGTCGCGGCGCACCACCACGGAGGAAATAGAGATCCCACGAGGGGATCCTCCCACACCGACTAGCCAAGCGGAGCAAAAAACACGCCACTGTAAAAGAAAGGGGTTCACAAGACAAAACGAGAGCATCATGTGAATGCAGCACAATAATCGTTTTCTGTTGATTATCTTGTTTCATAATCGTGGAAAGCCCAAATCGTAATTGAAATTGAAATCTGATTAAAAGCACAGCCGTAGCTCGAAGATATTAACAGTCATTTCTGGGTTGACATTATGATGGCACTTTGTTTATCATGTATCGGTTCCTAACTAAAACACCTTCTCCGACACCCTGCTGATTTTGTTGACACAAATACACATCCTGGCCCCAACAGGAGCTATTCTGTTTCTAAGGGAGGGTTGAGACCTTCCCAGTCAGCGCAGGGTTTACTCAGATCAGAGACAGTTTCATTGAAGACTTCAATTAAGGCCTCCACAACCCTTGACTCATTTTCCACTCTCTAATTTTTCTAATGGCTGGGACAGGAGGCTGGGAGCAGTGCAGCCAGCTCGGCACTGCTCATTAGCTCCAGCACCGCCGCCCGCGCTGCATTTAACTTAATAATGAGGCCAAATTAACAGCAGCCCTGGCCTTGCTCCAGGTGCATTGTGGGTGAGAGTGTGGGTTAGGAGGAGTGGAGGGGGGTGTACCTGGCCAGCTGAGGAGGTTTTTAGACGAAACAAGGCGGTAATGACTGGAAACACATCTTAGGACTGCCTCCTCGGTCTCTAAATGGCTGTCTACTCCCACCCATTCTCTCCACCCAGCATCCACTGGGCTCATTGTTTCTGTAATCTAAAGTCTGCATACTTTTCTCAAGCTTTATTAATCGGCTCTGTTGAACGAAAGCATAAAAATATTCAATACATTTGCCCTCAGGACTGGGCCGGATGACACCGGAGCGAGGGCGGAGGGAACTGATATGTGCCAGAGGAGGGTGCTGTGCAGGGTGGGGTAAGGTTGGAGTGTGGATGGGTGGAGAAGACGTGTCCTCATCTCCTGGTGTGCGGAGGCTGCACCGCCGTGGTCGTCCTCCAGCTCAACCCTGCGCCAAAGTGGGTGCTGCCAAGGGCTACGTGTTAATGAATCCAGGCAGTCTGGGAAAGAGTACAAACAAACACTTTCTTTAGTCTATGTACGCCCTCCTCACTCATGATTTATTTTTTGTTCTGCATCTGCATGTGTTTCTTGGGTTAGCTTTTGTCTGCTGCATTCAGAGGAAATGCCACCCGGCTCTGGCAAACACATGTCGCAAGTCATTTTGTATACATGTTCTTACCCAAGCATCAGGCAGAGTGTGTGTTCATTTTATGCTGCAGTGAAAAGAGCATCATCAGGGCTGTGCTGAATGTTACTAATGCTCAACCATATAATAACTAATATCTTTGAATCACAGATCTTATTGTAGAGTTAAAGGAACAGTGTGTAGGATCTGGCGGTATCTAACGGTGAGGTTGGAGATTACAACTTGTCCTGTGTGCCAAGCGTGTAGGATTGCTACAGTGGCCGACACAAAAACGCGAATGGCCCTCTGTAGAGCCAGTTGTTGTAAGAGTAGTGCTCAGAGTGTGTGTACGTGGGAAGTAAGCGAGAGATAGAGCAGCGGTGACGTGAGCGAGTATCGTTGTTGACTCTGGCCCAAGCAGGAAAAGTTAACAGTTTGGTTTGTCCGTTCTGGGCTACTGTAGAAACATGACGGTGCAACGTGGCGGACGCCGCGAAGAGGACCCGCTCCCTATGTAGATATAAACGGCTCATTCTAAGGTAACAAAAACACAACAGTTTTTATTTTTAGGTGATTATGCACTAAAGAAAACAAACTTATTAATATTATATTCCATTTCTGACAATAGATCCCCCTAATAGGGATGTGACGGTACGGACATTTTCCCACAAGTTAATAAAATTGTGACAACACCGGTGTTACCGATTACACTGGACATTTTACAAGAAAAGACGGCGCTCAATATCTGTAGAGCACTTACTTTGATCTTTACCGTCCACCTTTTACCGCTCCGTCCTTCGCACGGCGATTGCCTCATTAACGTTATGGTTCCCTTACAGCATTGGGTTTAAATCCGAAGTATTCCCAAAGATCGTCTTATCTGTCAACTCTCTCTCATCCTGTGTGTGAAATCTGACTCCTCTCTCAGTTTGTAGCATCTGTCGTCCGACTATGTATAGATAACAAGCTGCTGATACACCAAAATGAACTAAATGGGTTGTACTTCTATAAAAAAAAGCAAAACGATGGTGGGTACGTAATGTAATCGGTGTATGCCCGACCACCGTGTAACACAGACTACCGCGGCAAGCCTACCCCTTAATTGTTACACACTGGTCCTTTTAAAGTAGCCCCAGTTTGTGCCTCCTATGTATTGCCATTACATTCAACTCGCAGCTAAGCATCTGTTTTTCCAAAAAATATATATCAGGTGATCTTTGTAAAACCCAGAAAGCTGTTTAACAACACTTATTGTTGATTTTAAGGCATTTCCAGAATCGTCACAGACTTTTTCAACCATCTGGATGCAAAAATATTCTGTTTTCTCCAAGATAAATTTGTAGTCCTTTACCCAAGTTGTTACTATATTTCCTATCCAGGTAACTGGAATTGAGTCTCAGTACAAGAAAAATATAAATACTTTGAATGAAAATATAAAAAATAATGGAAAGTAACATCAATATAGACAAATATAGCCACTAATTAAACTTTTTAATTCGGGTTCATGTTGTACAAATTGAGCACGGACACACGTCATTCCTGGCTAACTTCTTTGTTTGGATTAGGAAACAGTTTTTTTTCAAGCAGCAGACAGAATATTTTACCCGGTTAGAGGAGTCTTTCATGATTCTGTAAATGCCTTCAGAACAGCGGTAAATGTTGTTAAACAACCTTATGGGGTTTTTGAAAGATCGTCTGGTGTTTATTTTTCAGAAAAACGGGTGCTTAGCTAAAACACAAATGTAATGGTAATGCATGAGAGGCACACACACTAGAGCTAATAGCACTTTAATGGGCTCTTTCTAACATATTGTAGAGTTTTCTTTTTAGGATGCTGTAGGGGGGTCAGGGATAGAAATGGTAATTAGACACAGACCCACTAAGACAGCGTTGGATGTGAGAGAAAGCAGCATTATTTCCAGCTCTGTGCCAGGTGATGTCAGCATCTGCTCCCCAGAAGCTGCTGCGTGTTGTTCAGAATACAGAGTGAAGTGTTTGTTCACCTGCTGACGTCCTGGCAGCCAATAACCGCAGACATCAGTTGCCAGCGAGGCGGTCACGTGCCTCCTCTCCTGCTACCATACCCCTGATGTGAACCCTGACCTTGTGACAAGGCTAATGCTAATTCCCTCTGTGGAGGAAACAAGTTCCCATTTTCTCACTCACATGCACTCCAGTGTCGTGACAGGATGCTCTCTATTTAGAAACCCGTGTAATAGCATGGCTTTAGGCTGCTGTTACGCCATGGCACACTTTGTAAAACACTGTTAATACAGTGTAAAGGCCAGAGGTGATGGGGGTGATGCATACATACATCAGGATTTCATTTAGTGTATGTGTGTTTGTGTAACTGTAATTTATTCTGACTCACTTCAGTCAACAGAGAGGAAATGACCGTGCATGAATTGAAGCTCGCTCGTATGTGCCTGCACACACACAAGCGCAACAACACACACTTGACTGCCGGCACAATTTCGTGGTATTGTAAACAAAGAAAAGGTTATTTTTGTAAATGAAGAATGACAATGCTATTGGACCCGCTCCTTATGTAACTGTGTGGTTTTGCCGTTTTTCTCTGTGCTGGATGTGTGCGTTTTCCATGACCTGGTTTTCAACTGGCAGGCAGCCTGGCACATTGTAGGTAATTGTACAATTTTCCCCTCCGGGTTGATGTTTTTTTTATCCAAAGCCTTTGATATTTAAACGTATTTTTATTCAAGCTTTTAATGTCTCCCAACAAAATCACTCAGGAATACATTGCCACTGACTCAAATACATAACATACGGGTGTTTCTCATTACTAAGAAG
Organism: Sebastes umbrosus; assembly: GCF_015220745.1. NCBI lineage: Eukaryota > Metazoa > Chordata > Actinopteri > Perciformes > Sebastidae > Sebastes > Sebastes umbrosus. Next base: position 17,933,721 of record NC_051272.1, read on the forward strand.
ACGAAACTCTTGCATAAAGTCATTTGATGACTTGTAGGAAAACTTAAGCTAATAATAATAATGTTTTGCTTTCGAGTCTGTTTGACTTTGACTATCATCTCTGCCAACAACTGGCTGCCCGTGTTGTGAGCATTATGATTTTACTAGTTTGTTTCAATATAAATTGAATATGATTTGAGTGTAGTGATCCTATGTTTATGTACTTTGTGTATTTAAATGACTAGAAGGAGACTCAGTACCTTTGGCCTGTAATTTCTTCACATCCATCATCGTCCCAGTGGTCTCTGCGTGTATGTGCCCATGTGTATGTGTGTGTTTAGAACAGAGCCCCTGGTGTTTGGACAAAGCAAACACACTATCATTACTGGCATGATTATGGGGCATTGAAAGTTTAAGCAAATATTCAAGAGGCTTTGTCGGTTGTTAGGATTTTTTTGATACACTGATGACCACTGAAATAGCTAAAGCGCTGACTATACGAGGCCGAGCCCTGCTTTGTTCCCAGTCCTGACAGGCAGCGTGAAGTTGGTAACTCTTTGCCACGGGTACAAATAGCAAAGTCGAGAGGAATTTACTTAGCATTAAAGGACTCCCCCCGTCTCGCTCCAAGTTAAAATAATGTTGTTCTGGATATAATCATCCAATTAGGCTGAGGGAGGCAGGACTTGGCTGGGACAAGGATCAGATTTCAAAGACTCGTGTCTGCCAGCCTCCACACTGATGGTGAGATAGCCAATAGTTAGCGCTCAAGATTGTGTGCAAGTTAGGAGGAGAAAAGCATTCCTGTGTGCCTATGTATGTATGATCACGTGCAACTCTGTGTTGCTTGCTCTACCAACAGTATGGAAGATATTGTACACATTATTGAAGTTCATCTTCATTCCTGCTTTATCTCTTTTGGTTTACTAGAAGGCGGATAAACTAATTCCAGTGATTTACATTGTTGAAGATGGCTAGTGGAAAATTGTCCTTATCAAGAAAAAAAACATTTCTTGCACGACCCAAGAGCTGTTGTCATTTCGCCTTGTAGCTACAAACCTAGGGAGGGAAGTCATACGAAGATACATAACTGTGTTTTTGCAGTTTAAGGGCCAAGAGCATCAACAGGTCATTTAATCCAAATAAGTAGACATTGCTTCTGTTCTTTGTATTCATTGAGAGAGCGTATTCGACCTTCCTCTTGTGTGTAACAAAGTGTATAAGAGAGAGGAGAGACATCCTGCCACTGACACGTTTACAGGCCGCCAAGCCTGCCGAGTGCTGGAGGCGTGGCCTGATGGCAGCAGTGCTGTCTGAGTAATTACAGGCTCCCTGGTGGATATTACTAAGGTCCCAGCGATCCAGACTCCACGCAAGGCCACTCTCCCACTGTAGTTAAGGCAGCGGGAGGAAAAAAAAAATCTTGACCAAAGAAAAGTCAGGGAATGAAAAAAAACAACCCTTTTCCTTCTTTCTGGTCTAATTCAACAAGCACGCCTCTGTTTTCTGTGCATAGCGCTGTTTGGCTTCTGCCAGAAATATGTACCCCAGTATAGGCACATTTTTATTATCCAGCAGGGCTCCTGGTATTTTGAAAATGAGGTAAGCTCAATTACCAACAAAGGGCTCCTCTCAGGGGTCTGTCATCACACGGGGGTGAACGGGAGGGAGAGGGAGGAAAGAGAGACCCCTCTGCCTGTGCTTTGATATTACAGGATTACGGGCACAGTGGCGTGGATTGTAGCCATATTTTAGCTTGGAGTGTGCGGAGACCAGATGTTACGATGACATGCAGGACAGGACAGTAGTGAAGTGGTACTCTGCTTAATCCTTATCTCAGCAGTGAGCCCAAACTACACCATAAACTTCCTACAGGAAAATACTGTATTTCACAGCAGATCATATGTGGCTTTACGGTTTATCTGTCGAGACCTCAAGCAAAAATGGAACTAGGGTGATTTTATCCAGGAGGTACAACGGTTACAATCACAATTTCAAACTTGAAAATACTTAAATAATAAGCTATCAACATTTTGAAACCTTTGGACATATTTCAATATCTTTTAGATGTTTTTGCTGTTATTAAGAATTATTTTAATATTTATGACATAATCATGAATGTTACTGTTGTTTTTTAACAAATTAGTTAGACTCTGTTATAACTGATGTCAATATGAAATATCATTCTATTAAAGCCAATATGAGGAACTTTAACTTTTCTTAATTTTTGGCGGTCCCTGTGGATAAAAGCAGTAGTGATTCCAAGCACCAGACTCCCTTTAGAAAACCTCTCATTTTACTGCAACAGGGTCAGACTGTCTCCCCTGTTTAGTCCTGGTTCTGGTTCTCCCGTGCCTCCCTTCCCTCCAGCGGGTCCAGCAATACGGCCTGGGCCTCCAGCAGCATGGTGTCAGTGTTGGCTCCCAGCGGGGACCGGTGGAGCAGCGAGGCGAAGTTGTGTTCTCAGTAGGGGTGTAAGGATACATTGATCTGGATCGATATATCGATTCAATGATCCAATATCATCGATGCAAAGTGAAAACATCAATACTTATCATCTTAAGATAAGACTTTATTTTGAAATTCCCATGGCATGTCTGCTTCACCATTTCCGTCCAAGCGGCCCCTCATTCCCAGTTGTAAAATTGTCAAATCATACTTTAGTTGCTTTTTGTGAGTAAATGTAACTGATATTGTTAAATGGACATATGATATTGTCTCATATCGATCGCAGGCCCCTGAATTGGAATCCAATGATGTGATATCGGCAAATATTGTATCGTTGTCCAAAGAATCAATATAATCAAAATGTGATGGAACTTGTGATTTACACCCCTAACTATTGGTGCTGGGAGGTCCCTGTACACTGTAGACATACCGGGCCCAACCTGTGCTTCTCTGCCAGCCAGAGAGGAGTACTGAAGTTAAGCATCCATTTCCTTTAAAGTGGCTCAGTGACAGTTTTTCCCTCTGTCAAAGACTAAGATTAAAACCTTCAAATAATGCAAGGCAAAGCATTTTTATAATACAGAGCCAATTAAAAAAAGTTGACATAAGGGAATGAAATACATTAGAACAACATTTAAAGACAAAAATAAAATCAGTTAAAATAGGATGAAATAAAATACAAATGGACATAAAATAACACAGTTTTAGTCAAAAGAGAGACTGTTTTCTTTGCCTGAGGAAAGGATATTGATGGATTATATATAGTACCTTGATCTGGGAATGCACAGCAATGTAACAGCTGACTGTTGACTAAACAAACATTAGGTAGAAATATTTCAAACAAAAAGTTTATTCATAAAACCACAAAGTAAGAATAGTCAAATTTAGAGAAATGGGCCAAAACAGCTTATGTTAACTATATTTATTAAATGTTTGTTTCGTGTGTCTGTTTGTGAGCGGTGCTTCCCGGAGGCAGAGGGCGTCCTGCCGTGGTGACGCATTGGGCACCAGAGCTGTTTGGGTTCCAGCCTGTCCTAGGAGCCGCCTGACGTCTCCTTGCTTCCTTATCTTAATGACCATTAACCGTTTCTGCTCTGTGTCAGCTCAGCAGCTTCAAGGAAGGGACAGGAAGAGGGAAAAAAAGAGCAAGGGAGTCGGAATAAGAGAGCAAAAGAGATAGTGAGGGAGAGAGAGAGAGAGAGAGAAAGAGGGCCTCTGATAGAAAATTCCTGACAGCTGATAAGAGGGAGAAGGAGATCCAGTTTACTGCACAGATAGGGCAGGAATGTGCGGCCAGATGATGATGACTGGGTCCATGACTACACTGCCCCTATGTGTGCCTGCCAAGACACATCACCACGGGCTGCCTGCATGCTCGCCAACCTCCTTGTTTCCCAGAAAAATACAGGATTCGGTGCGCTCCTTCATGACTGTGCCTTTACCAGTCTTACTGACTTTTGCACTGTAATATCATGGACCCATAATTATGTTACTGCTATCCCAAATCACTGTTTTATGTATTTTATGTTATATGTACAGCAACATAATATTGTGGTCCATAAAATATTCATACATGCCAGCTGTCTAATTTTAGCCCGATCAGTATGCACCACAAACTGCAGGGCTGAATGAACTTTTCCTTGGAAACACACAATTTCATGTGAATTATTGGTCTGCTACAATAGCAACGAAATGGACATGAGAGGAAATGGAATCCAGCTCAGACAGTGTGGAGCACGGCCAGGCAGTCAGAGAGGGCATTTTAGCTGTGCAACTGAGCTCCCAGCTTTTTAATTTACTATAAATCACAGTGAATAGATGTACCCTAAAAAGGCCTGCGCAGACGCCGTCTCCCGGTCAGAGACAGAGAGAAAGAGCGGGGTGAAGCAGATTGGGTTAGTGGGAGCCAGGGCTGTGTGCGGATCAGACTCCCGCTCAGCTGTCTCCAGAGGAAATCAAACAGGCCTGTGCGGTTCATTATTTCGTCAGTCGACTCAGCAGCAGAGAGCACTGGCGACATGGCCATTTACTGCGAGTCTCCACTGACCCCGCTTAGCATGGCTATGATCAGAGCAGCCAGTCCGCTGGAAAAACCAAGGATTTATATTAAAAACCAACTCCTGTAATGTTGTGTTTTCAAAAATGGAAATGAGGGGTAACTCTCTGAAACTTTGATCTTTTAAGCTCAACTTAAGTGAGAATCTCTCCGCTGCCCACAAACATCGCTGACTGAGTCTTTAGACGGCGATATTTGGAGATTGGGGGAGGTTCTGGAGGGTCAAGGTCTCCGTTGTTTGTTCTCCTCTTTGAATACAAAGTCCTGTGTGGTGACCCCATCGCCAGACTACCAGTAGACTTACAGTCGACAGGAAGCAGCCGCGCACATGCACAGCAGACCAGTACTCAACCTCTGACCTGCAATCACCCCACCTTTTCAACTAAAGAGAAAAGTCAGGAAGAGGGAGACGTGTAGTGAGTCACATTCTCCTGTGCGCACTATGGCTGTGTCCGAAATCGTTCACTCATTCACTACTTCCTGATCACTATCCAGGGAGCTCTATGTAGACGACTATATAGCGAGCTTATCGGCAAAATGTTAAAACACTTTCCGACACTACTCGGGTCATTTTATCTGTGCCGTTAATTACGTCATTGCTGTCGCACAATTAAAACGTGCCAGATTTGCTGGTAGACCATCCATAATAAATACTGACATGTATTTTTGTGTGTGATAAATTCATATGTAAGCTATTTTGTTGTGTTGTCTCTTAGCGAAATGCTCTCAGAGAAAGTTCCTCCTGGTAAGCAGTGATGCTGCATATATGTCTAAGGCTTTTATTGTGAAAGATACGAATTAACAGCCGTTGTGAATGTGGGGGCAATAAGCGTATTTTCCCAAATTAATAACTACAAAGTACTTTGCGGCCGTTTGTGTTGTGATGCGTGTTGTAATTCTCACTATACATTCGAGAACAACACGAGAAAATGAGTCAAACCGGGATGGAGGTGTGTGTTGTAACACAGCTCTGATGTTGTTGCATCATCTACAGCATTAAAGATGGAAAAGAAAGAACGGCTGCATTCTTGATATTTTTCCATTCTAGCGCATCTCTATTTCGGAACAGAGAGCGCCTGACAGCTATCGGCCAGCTCAGACGCCAGTCTCCGCACTATCATCAGGGTCTGATGAAGCAGATAGCACTGTGCAGTGTGCAGTCGAGCGTGGCGGTATGGGTGGAGTTGAGGGTGCGGGATGGGGTGGGTGGGTATTCAAGGATGGCTAGACAGTTTGCAATCTGCTGTGAGAAACAGACAAGAAACACTCTATCAGCTGGTGTGCTGAAGACAGAATGGCACCAGCGGAGCGTCAGCCAGGCACAAAGCTGGCCAGAGGCATAGGTCACAAATGTTATCACCCGGCCTCCGGTGACATGCTATAACTCTATCTCCATCATCAAGGTCAGCTTATTGTTTGCTTTGTCTGGGCTGAATCGTGGCCAGCGCCCTTGTTTGTTGGTAGTGGACAAGCAGGTTTGGGTGGAGTATAAAGCTTATGGCTTCTATCAGCTGTAGCCTGCAGGCATCGGTATATTTATGAGGAAGGTATTTATGAGGTGCATAAATTAGTCAACATAGATGTATGTCATTAAGCCTATGTCAAGGCCAAGAATCCGTTTGAGTGCTCATTACATTAGTCATTCATATATAACTGTCAGTAATATCTCATTTTAAATATTTTTTTTAAAAGGATAGATGGCATCTGTGCACCTTTAGCATATAATTATAGTTGGATGTTGTCTGATAGGGTGGGGGCAAGGTGATGAGGTAGGTGCAGTGGCATGCTCATGGACAGCTGGCTTTCTCTGAAGTACCCCAGTACTGCAGGACTGAGTCCTAAAACCTGAAATAGAGTCATGTTTTCTGCACTAATAAAAGCTAACTAATGATATAAAATATGTCAGTAAATATCCCACTTGTGAATTTTGAAGCTTTTACGTGTCTTTAAAAAAGGCGGTTGCTAACAAGTGGCTAAATGAGACTACTAAACGCCATCACGCTGAACACTAGTCCGCCTTTAGCTTAGTGGTGGTGATGTGAAGTCATGCGACCGTGTTGTAGTTCGTTTATAGACGAACGTTAGCTTTATTTATGCTTCAAAAATGATGAAAGTGGTGTTCATTTGTGAAGATTATCTTGGGGAACAAAACGTACAAGTATCATAAATATTTGTTTGCACACAGAGCTTATTTTCTGCAATAATCCAAAACCCAATGGAAAAATCCCATTGGCATGTGCTATTCTCTTCCACCATTAGTCTCTAACCAAATAAAAAATGAAGCTACTGCATGTGCCTGTCACAGCATACACACTCAATAGATAGGTTAAGTATGGAAAGGTGTGATGCATTCCATCAGTCAGTGTAATTCATGAATTTAAGACTCTAGATTGTGACATCGTCTTAGTTGTCTAGTACAAGAGAGAGTCTTCCCAAGCACGCTGAATAGCTTCCTACTGAGACACACTTTTAGCCGTGACTGATGAGATGTCTGAGTATGTTCAGGCACAGTGTTAAAACGCTGTGAATCAGCTAATTGCACTGATAATTATAATGGAGAGAATCAGAGAATGCCATAAACCAACAGCGCCGTGTTAGCGCTTGGCAGAGCTGAGCCAGTCTGAGCTGGCGTGGTCGTAAAGAGTCAAAGGAATGCCAGCATGGGATCACAATGGAGAAAAGGAAAACTCCCAAAAATGTGGTCATCTTTGTCAAGAGAGGTGGCAAAGACGGCCAGAAAGTGAGTTCACTCATTTTGTGTTTGTTGTTTTTAGGTAGTGCCTGTAGTGGTTGTCTGTATAGACGTTATATATGAACTTTTAGTGTGACTACTTTCAGTGTATGGCTACTTTGTATGCTTGTTTTGGTGTATAACTTTAGTTAAAGGTTTTCAATATGATATCCATAGCATTAATATGGCAGCAACCAACTATTTGCTATAAAGATATAGAGGAGTAATGTCTACCTGAGCAGAGAATGAAGTCACTCTCCCCCTATGTGTGCTGTACCGTGCTTTTAGTGCCTAATTGTGCATGTGAGCGTGCCCCAATGGCTAGCTCATGGCTGGCGCTCTGCACTGCTCGCACAATGCGGTTACAGCTGATAACATCGCCCCGACCAACTGCGTCATCACGGAAGCGTAGCTCCCACCCTCCGTTTCCCCCCCAGGTAAACATCGTTAGCTCTGTCAGCAGTGTTGCTGTAATTTGCACTGTTAGTGCTGTTAGCACCGTTAACTGCTAGCAGCAAGCTCAGCCTTCGCCATGTTGAAAGCCGTGTGGAGGGAATAGAAATGCTCCTAATCTCGCATTTAGCACCTTTAACTTACAAAGACATAGGGATCTCAATTTGAAACTCAAGGATGTTGCCTTTATACTTGAGCTTCCATAACAAACTGCTTCATTCGCAATTTTACATTTGTGATAATCAAAAGCATACCATCACCCCCAGTGAGTTATACAAGTTCATGAAAAATTCCAGCGTCACTCCACCGAGCTCATAACTTGACATCTAAGTGTAACTGCAGGAATCCCGGAGCCACTTGGGAAGTGCCGTGTAAGGTGATCTGGAGTCATAACGGCTGTCATACTCTGCATGATGAGCTTAAAGCTGCAACCAACCAGCCAATGGCATCCTTCCAGTTTTGTATATCGGGGAATTCTCAGTAGGAGATTCATTCCAGCGTATCTCTGTCAAAATGCGGTCACTGTGGCAAACAACACAGATAAAGTGGCGACAGTAATACGCGGAGCAAAGGTTGACAGGATGTCCTTGTTTCAATGGCTGCAGCTGAACTCTTTCATTCCCAAACAAGTCATCGTTCCCTTATTTTTTGTATGAAAATCACATCACTGTGTCATCCTAGTCGCACTAGTACTAGATGTCCAAGATGTTATGCATGTGATACAGAGAATTAAACAAATATTGGGCCAGTTTGACAATGATAGAACCGCATAATAAGCATTATTACCATCATTATTAATAAGTTTCATTAAAAAAGTGATTAGCTTAGCTCCATCTCTCCAAAAAGCAATGGGGTCATCTTATAGACCCGGCTCACTATTGCCCACTTTAATGTAATTCAGAGAAAATAAGGTTTTTGTATGATATAGTTTATAATATAATATAATATAATATAATATAATATCTAATATAATAATATATTTAGGTATATAATATATGATAATAATATAGCAGAGAATATTGCTAATGGATTTTTTTTTGTCCATTGTTTTTTACAACCATACAAGACAGAAAAAAGAATAGTCCAAACCTGGATATTCAGGGTAGAACTTTTGGTGCACCTATCCGACTTTTTTTCAGTCCGAGATACCTGGGCTTTGGGTACCAATCTGATACCAGTCTTTAATTAAAAAAACTGCATGCCTCACTGTGTGGAAGTGTCTGGATCAGGCTTGACTTAAACATTGCTTTCCTAACTTTGTAAAATAAAATGTAACAAATGAATACATAGATTCAATTTTACTGAATTGTTAAATTGTTAATTCTTAAATAATAAATCGTACATTAGCAACTTGTTAAAGAAATAAAAATTAACAGGAATTACAGTTTAAGGGTAAACATTTTTAATGCAGCAACAAATTGGTCAAAACTTTAAAATCCTAGTTTATAATGTATATAGTATATAAACATAGAATTGAACTGAATAGATCGGCCCCATCGCCAACGATACCAACTATTTAAGTCAGTATCGGCTCGATATCCGATCCAGTAACGGTATCGGTGCATCCCTAGTAAAAACAGTGGTTCATGTGATCCAGTAGTATCATAACATTCTAAACATGTCTTTACATTTCTATAAAAAAAGCATTTTCTCTCAACCTGATTATTGATTTCACAATATCCTCCAGGCATACGCATGCGTCCTGGCTACATGTTATTAAACATTTCCACCAAGCCCAGTGATCACAGTGACATCTTGTTCTTCATTCCTTTGGTGTGCCATAAAAGGCTGCGTGTTTGTGTTGGTATTGGCATGAGTCCTTGTCTGTATTTGTGAGTGTTTCTTCCTCTCAGAAAGCACACTTGATCATGATTGTGTAACTCTGCAGCACGGAGGCAAGGATATTAAAAACAGATGTGGCCTCCTAAGTCAAGAATATGGGGAGGGGGGTGGTCTTGAATTGGGGGAGGGAGGGGGCAAGCATTCTGGGCAAAACATTCCCACATTATTGATTGCTGATCCTCTGGTATGTTCGGGCTATCAGCAGGGTTCTAAGAGCTAAGATGATAAATTGAAATGGTAGGGGGGGAGAAGAAAAAACACCATTGTGTTTTATTCATAACAAGATATGGAAAGTTAAGAGTTCATCCTGCTTGTTTTTAACTTCCTACTTCTTAACAGCATTTGATGTTAAAGTAGTTCCATTTAAATTGTAGACAATGCTATGAACAGGGTATCCAAACACCAACACATTTTATATTCACGCCACCATTGTATGTATTATTTCTTTTTGTTGAAGCGATGATAGGCAGAATGTTTTTGGCATCAATCGGCAAAAAAATCCTTAATAACCTTTCAGCATATTGTAATTCAAGTGTTCTGAGAGAAAACTAGACTTCTGCACCTCCTCATGGCTCTGTTTTCAGGCTTTAGAAAATCTAGCCCGTGACGGGAGACTTTGACCAATCACAGGTCATTTCAGAGAGAGAGAGTTCCTATTGGCTTCAACGGAGGCAGCTGTCAATCACTCGCAAACTCCGATCAAACGGTCAAACTAGGGAGCGCTGATCAAATATGAATCAATATTCTGTTACTGTAATGCCTATTTCTCACGTAAAATGTTTTCAGAAGCATCTTGTAGTGTACTGTTTAGCTGATTGACTCGTGGCTCTCATAGACGGAAGCTGGACAGCGGGCTCCAGCTCGGCTCTGATTGGTTGTTTTCCTCCGGTCTGTGAAATCTTGTAGATGTCATTAGGAGCACCGGAGGACACAGAGGCACATCAATTTTTTTTTCATATTATCTGTCTCATGCACTACTGTCAAGATATAGTGACCGTTTCATAAAAATAACTTTTTTTAATCATATTTTCTCCAATCTCGCCTACTTCAGCTTTAATGGCTAGTGCAGAGGTCTCCACCAAGTAGCTCGCTACCCGTTTCTGAGTGGCTCGCTAAAGGTTCAAAGAATACGTACATACATTTGATAACACAAAGTCACTTTGTAAACCTGTTTTTTTTTATGAATGTGAATGACAATGTGTCTCATTTGTGGTATGAGCGTGTCGGTCGGTAAAAGATGTAACGTTGAGCATCACTTCTGCAAAGTCCACTGCAACTTTTATTGGTACTTTCCGGCTGGTAGCAGTCTACAAACAGAGAAGGTAAAGGAAAACAAGACAACAGTTTCCATTTACCAAACTGATGAAGAAGGCCAACGCAGCACCAGAGGCTTCGTTTAGTGGCGCACATCCTGAGGAAATGGGGAAAACCCTTGGCCCTATGGCGGGATTGTTATAAAGACATTATTATAGGACCATACAAGTAAGACAGAAAGTATCTCTGCTGCTGCCGATGTACAAACTTGGTGCCATTAGTAGCTCTCGGACACTTTCATTTTTTTAAATTAGCTCTCAGAGGAAAAAAGGCGAGAGACCCTGTGCTAGTGACTCATGATAATCCCACATTTGCCATCCCAAAGCTCTCATGGACACCTTCACCTTTCACTACACTGTAGGATGGAGTTCATTATTGTAGGAGGACACATTGTTACTCTTCTGCCCCTGACATACATACTCGCATTGTCTCAGAGCGACGCTGGAAACAACTCTGTTGGAGACACGTTTAATCTGTGGCAGGTTGCAGTGTGAGGCAGAGAAAGAAGAAAAACTTCCTTGTGAAAGTAGGAATGTAAAGTATTCCCCACAATGCCACACTGCTGCAATTACTCCAGCGCCTGGTGCCGGGCCAAGACAATGAGATGACAGCTTGTGGTGTTGAGGGGGAGAGCAGTTCAACTCCCATCACTCCTCTGTGTACTGTGGGCCCCTGTAGCCCGCTGTAGACCTATCTGACTTTGTTTCTCAGACCTCTACATGGCGGCCTGCTGTGTCCAAAATGAATGTAACTCCATCTGGTATTCAGATCAGTTGGTTTCAAAACATCATAACCCAATAAAAAAATTGCCTTACATTGAAATGGGTTTTTGTTGAGCAACAGAGAGTAATATCGTGCATGTATGCGCTTTGTGTGAAGTTGGGCATGTGAATGTGTCGCTATGTATTAACTGCTCCAGCAGTTGATTGTCTCCTAGATATCATCTCTCTCTGTTCTTTCTGCTCGCCATGCTGACTGATAGTTTTCACTCTCACTTGGCAATTAACCGGCACAGTCCTCCTCTGTGGAAAGAGACAGAAAAGAAAAGAGGTGAGATTAGCCAGGCTGGGGGGAAGTGGGGGGGTTTGGGCGGGGGGTGGAGTGAGGGATGTGGGAAGGGAAGGGAGCTCGCTGCTGCCAGAGTGTCTGCCTCCCCAGGCCCTGTCCACTGCCGCCAAGGGCCGCCTGCCCTCCCGCCGCTGTTATCAGCTGGCTCAGCAGCGGCAAAGAAACGGCTAAACAAGGCACTGTTTATCCGTGCAGACTGTATTCACTGCACATCCCAGCTGCTGGGCTGCGGCACCACTCAAATCTGCCCGGCTCTGCAAAGAAAAGGCCGGCAGACCAGCTCTCAACAACAGTCTGCATAGAGGTGCCAGGGGTGCAGATCAATAGGCGACAGTGTCCCAGCTCTGTCCGACACTGCAGACCCAACAGCCCCAACAGCCCCTCCTCTCCACCCCAGCCTCCCCCAAACTATCTCTTATCCCCGTTCACCATGGTGCATGTATGTGTCTCTCTGAATTAAACATTTTGAGCCACTTTTATCTGGTGGTGCGTTACTTAAATATGATCTGGTTTTACTCTCAATTAAAATGAATGTGTCTGATTCATTGCTACTTACTCATTCAGCAAAATGACAAATTGACATGGCCATCAGACCTTTGATCCCGAGCTAAGCAGATAATGCTGCAGCCTTTAACAAAATAACTTAAGTCATCCTTAAAGGGATAGTTCAGGTGTTTTGAAGTGAGGCTGTATAAGGTACTTATCCATAGTCAGTGTATTAACTACAGTAGATGACGGTCGGTGTGCCCCCAGTTTGGAGAAGCAGACAGGAGTTACCACATGGAAGCAAAGCAATGAGCACATTGGGCGAAGGCGGGGTACACCCAGGACAGGTCGCCAGACTATCACAGGGCTGACACATAGAGACAGACAACCATTCACGCTCACATTCACACCTACGGGCAATTTAGAGTCAATAATTAACCTAACCTTCATGTCTTTGGACTGTGGGAGGAAGCCGGAGAAGCGGAGAAAACCCACGCTAACACGGGGAGAACATGAAACACTCCACACAGAAGGGCCCCAAGCCGGGTTTCCGAACTTACCAAAGTCACACAATAGCATAAACAAACTAACCGATCGAGGCAACGGTAGACCAGCAACTCCCATGTCCTTACTGTATTTTTCAATGGGGTCTGGTTGTTTTGGTGAGAACATAGATAACTGCTTCAGTTCCCCGTCTGAAACATACTGTATAGCTGTCTCACGGCAAGGTAAACCGGTGAAAATATTCTAAATATAGCGTACAGCGGTGAGCCTTTATTTTAGGTGTCTAAAATACGTTTTGCTGGCGGCCCCGTCCACAGCAGTACATTACTTTGGTTTCATGCTGTAATTCTTGTCTGTTTCTCCAAACTGGAGGCATGTCGACAGTCATCTACTGTAGGTAATACACTGACAATGGATAAGTACCTCATACAGTTAACTACAACCATACTGAATACATATATTTTCTGATGCAAATGTGCTGCACTTGCTACCAGTTAACTTCAGGATTTGTTGTAGAATTAATAATTTTAAGGAAATTCATAATAGAAATGTGTCTCTACTAGTAGCAGAGGTGCTGTCCTATAGCTGGACCAGCAACCAGTGTAACATCAGGTAAACGGGTGTAACTCTTCAGACATGCTGAAGGTCTATTCCTGATTTTCAGTAACCATCTTACAGAACTCAGAGTCTAGGGCCTGCACAGTGGGCTGCTCAGATATGCTGGATCTGTAAGCACTCTCTCACTTTCCTCACACACACAAACACACATGCACACACAAAACCGTCCCACTCTTATCAGTGGGCCGAGGAGCCCTGACTCCAGCCTGTGCAGACAGTGCTATCTAACTGGGCCGTGTCTCTATATACACAAGGAAATCACCCACTCCTCATGAAGAAATGAAATCTGTTTCAGACATCCTGGCCCTGAGTTAGGAAAAAAACATATTTTGAAAGGCTAATTCAGCTTGAGACTAGTCACACACAAGCCCTTGTTGAAAAAACAAAACCTAAAAACACATTTTTGCTTTAAGTATTAGAACAAATCCCTGTTATTCCTCTGAGCATGTTAAGGGCCGTGTTTTTGTTGTGGATTATGCTGCCATGGCTTCTCTCCCAGGCCATTTATCTTTGAAGCATGACACAAGCAGTTGCATTTCATTCAGACTTTTTGCTAGATGAGCTGGGTTAGCCTTTTTCTATTCTTGTTCATAGCAAGGGTCTGCATTTCAGTCACAGACAGTGGTGAGACTGTGGTGCTGTTTGAGACGGTCAGACTGACAGGCAGAGCAGACAGCGCGGTGCTGGAGGCAAGAAGTCAGAGGTCACAGGGAAGTGAGGATGGCCGACCTCTCAACAGGACAAACTGTTTAGTGGTGTTGACTTAACATCGCCTAGACTCTGGTGCGGTTCTCACCCTCCGTTTTCGCTGACCCGTCCCAGAGCGCTCACCACAGGAGGGATCAGCAAGATTCCTCGTAATAGCCCGATGCGAGACGTGACACAGTGGGAGTTCTTGGACACCGATACCCCCAGGATTCTCGGTGGCAGAATATGCTGACTTATCAACACCACTTGATGAAACACGTGTTTTGGATTCCTGGAGAGTGTTTGGTGTTTCCATGTCAGCCAGCCTCATCATTGCAGGAGGTGTCGCAGCTCTCACAGCTCCAGTATTGCTGCAAATTAAACACTCAATTTCATCTTTGTGGCCATGATGGAGGAAAGATCTACCTTGAATATTTATCAGAATACTTAGTAATAGTGGAGTTGAGGCATGCTTAGGGTCTGTAAAGTAAATATTAGGGTTGTCAATCGATTAAAATATTTAATCGTGATTGATCGTAAATTAATCGCGCATTTTTTATCTGTTTAAAATGTACCTTAAAGGGAGATTTGTCAAGTATTTTATGCTCTTTTCAACATGGGAGTGGACAAATATAATTGCTTTATGCGAATGTATGTATATATTTATTATTGGAAATCAATTAACAACACAAAACAGTGACAAATATTGTCCAGAAACCCTCACAGGTACTGCATTTAGCATAAAAAATATGCTCAAATCATAACATGGCAAACTCAAGCCCAACAGGCAACAACGGCTGTCAGTGTGGGAGACTCGTTGGTACCCATAAAACCCATTTCCATTCACATATCTTGAGGTCAGAGGTCAAGGGACCCCTTTGAAAATGGCCATGACAGTTATTTCACGCCAAAATTCAGTGCAAGTTTGGAGCGTTATTTAACATCCTTGCCAACAAGCTAGTATGACATGGTTGGTACCAATGGATTCCTTAGGTTTTGTAGTTTCATATGATACCAGTATCTTCACTCTAGCTTTAAAAATGAACTTTCACAGCCCTAGTAAATATAGATAAAATTATAATATATTTCCGTTAAGCACTTAGTCAAACTCCGTCAGTAAACATTTGGCAGGATGAGGACCAGCCACTTCTTCCACTTTTGGAAACCATGAGGGGGAAGTTAGTTAGTTAGTGTTTACAAAGCAGACAAAACAGTCTGAGAGCATTGCTCCGTGAATAATTGATGATTATTCAAAAGATGACTCACATTAGTGGTTTCTATGGTAATGAATCATTTTGTCGTTGTGGAGCTATGTGGAGTATTAGGCCCGGGCCTGTTCCCTGCCTCTGGCTAGATGTCACACACAAGCTTCAATCAGACTCCAGTGTAGGGGAGAGGACGCCATGGGCCAGAGCGTCATGTTGGTGACAGGATGGCTCAGCTGTCTGACGACTGGACAAGACGCCCTTTATTAAGTCGACTGACTGATATTATTGGGGAGAATGGTACTTTTATTGGTTAATGTGCAGCTATCATCTTGTCTGTGATAGATCATACAGTATAGTGCACCATGCTGTTTGTTTGTACACAAGTTTGGTATTTGCATATAAAAAAAACACTTTAACGAATTATGCTGGGCTACTTGATCTGTTTCCAGACGATGTTTCAAAATGTTGCAGTGATGATCCTACATGCATTAAGGCCGAGACACACCAAGCCGACATCAAAGAACTAGCGGTGATAAAGGCCAACTGTTGCGTCGCCTCACTTCGCTTTTGTCTTGGTCGACAAGTTGTATTTTAACGCACTGCAAAGACTACAGCCGACGGCCAGTTAGCACGTACGTTTTACGCCTGCATGAGAGGAAATAACTCTCCCTACCAGCAGGTAGCGGTAATCTGTATTTGTCATTCAAAAAGGGAAACCTGAAGACCGAGGACAGTGGATATACAAGCTGTTGTTATGAAACGTACATGAAACAAAGCAGCGTTTACCAACCATTTTCACATCACTCTCACTCACCGCTTAACTTCATTCCAGATGGACATGTCCCTGTGAAAATATTTGTGTATTGAAATGATCAGATGAGATGAAGATGAAAAATGAGAACGCAAAAACTAAGCCGACAGACGCTCACCGACGGCCCCAAACTGTCCGATGGCCGACCGTCAGCTTGGTGTGTCGGGGCCTTTTAAATGTACCAAGTTAGTGATAATACATCTAGAGGGTAGAGAGTTTATGAATCTTGGTTGACGCAAATACTGGCCAGACTATGAGCACTGGATTGGCCATTAGTCACATTAATACTGATTACTTTGTTGCCTGCAGCGACTGCACCATAACAACCACAGCTGCCTCCCAACCCAGACACAGAAACCACAACACTCTGCCACATTGTATCCACACACTATTTCATCCTAAAACCTCATATAACTTCATCAATAAAGGTCTGTCCACTTACTATGGATCAGGCTGGCATCACTCAAAATGCTCTATGCTAAAGTGTTCTGAGAGATAACTAGACTTCTGCACCTCCTCATGGCTCTGTTTTCAGGCTTTAAATAATCTAGCCCGTGATGGAAGACTTTGGCCAATCACAGGTAATTTCAGAGAGAGAGAGCGTTCCCATTGAGCGTTCCTATTGGCTGTGCTCCGGCTGGTGGGCGGTGCTTGGTATTTCCTCAACAGATCTCAACATGGCCACAAACGTTCTCATTTTACAGCTAAACAGTACACTATAAGATGTTTCTGAAAACATTTGAGGTGAGAAATAGACATTACAGTAACAGAATATTGATTCATATTTGATCAGCGCTGCCTATTTTGACCGTTTGATCGGAGTTTGCAAGTGATTGACAGCTGGCTCATAGACGGCAGCTGGACGACAGACTCCACTAGCGTTTCCTTTAGCTCCGCCTCCCAGCCCTCGCTCCAGCCTCGGTTTGGGGCTCATTCACATGAACGGAGGAAGGGAAATAACTCTGGATTCGGCTATTATTGTATTTTACAACTTTTTACTCATTTATTTGTTTTACCTCAAAAAAATGTATCCGTTATTTTACAGACGTCTCTTTCCCTTTGTGAGTCTATGGGAAAATAGTATTTTTGGGCCCAATGGCATCATGTGACAGACACGGAAGTTGTGATTCCACAGTTTTGCCATTAAGAAAATTGGCTTCAAAGCCCGGCGCTCTTCCTGGAGGCATGATACAACCAGTCAAATAATAGATGAATAGATGTTCCTTTATACATGCTGCTGTCTCTTACCTTCAAAGTGAATTATTGTGATGTGTTGTGCCGTGTTCCCCAAATCATGCCCTCTCGTATCTCGGCCTTTTTGACTTCCCAGAAGTTTAATATCACTAGTGCTCTTAATCAATTCTGTCTGGATGTGGCCTGAGTGACACAGCGGGTGTCTCTGGATCAGGCTGGAGAGAGGAGGAGGAGGAGGAGGAGGAGGAGGGCTTATTTTTACCACTGGTTTGGGAAACACTGGGCTGCAATCACTGGGAGAAAAGATGGTTCTAATTACAGATCTCTTTCTCTGTGTGTCTCTCTCTTTCAGCTCCTCTCATTCGGTCTATTTAGCTGTCTTTCTGTATTTCCGTGTCCCTCTCAAGAAGCTGAAGCTTTCCTTTGTCAGCTGTTGCGTGACTTACAGTATTTCGAGTTTAGACACAAAGCGTCACCATTTTAAAGAGAGAAACGGGCTCACAGAAAGAGGATAGAGGGTTCTGTGCAGCGCCAAGCTACTCATGAAACAACATCTGCAGCAGCACACCAGGCCAATGATAATGTTGTGTTTAAGCGATAATGGCTGTTTTCACAAGTGTCAATTTGAGATTATGATGTACTGCTCCTAACTCTGAGGGGACGAGCGTATGTTGCAAAAACAAGCAGTTGCTGTTATTTGCTGTTATGCGGGGTCAGCGTCGTGTGGACCACCGAACATGATGAAGCACCTCCAGGGGCATACAGTATATACCCCCATATGTCTAGCAGCTGTCAATGGATGGTAAAAAGTTACATTCATACCAAACTAAACCCACGGACAAAGATGGTGGATTAGAGGCTTCCAGGTTTCTCGGGCCGGTTTAAAAGCTGTCCTTCATGGAGGATGATTGGAAAAATGCGTGGAAAGGGAGAAATCAGAGAGGCAGCAGCGGTGGAGGAGGAGGAATAAGAGTAGGGGAGAGAGAGGTAAAGGGATTGAGGTGGAAGGATTGCCCTAGAGAGGAAAGAGAGGGGGAATGCAGGATTAGAGGCTAAGAGCAGTGTGGAGAAAGGGATCAGAGGCGAGGGGGAGTGAAAAGAGAGAAAGAGACGTAGCAGAGAGGAAGGCGTCTGCGCCCGCCAGCAGGCCGTGGCTGTCAGTGGCAGGGCCTCTCTCCCAGCACCAGGGGCTCCAGGGCTGTGGCCACATAATGAAGGCTTGTTTGAATTCACATTCAAACATCACAGAGAGCGCCTGGAAAAACAGTGCCCCACGGGCTACTTTTATTAACCCGGCTAGGATTCCCAGCCTTCAGCCCTGTGCCAAAAGGCTTCCTCGCTTCTCATCCACACACACACACACACACACACACTGTCTGTCTGGTGAAAACTCTGTCATGTTGAGCCTGGTACCTATAGCAGCTTGGTTGTGACTCTGATGGCGATGGAGACTCTCCTCTGTCTTCCGGCTGTGAGATAATTAGCAAAGCTCTTCACAAGCGAGGTTAATTGAGAGTGGGACTGTTGCACCAGATAGGGGTTTAGTGCTATTACACTTTCTGTCTCATGCAGAAGCTCATCTGGCTGCTCTGCTGTTTGTCTTTTCTCTCTCGCTACCTCTCTGTCATAACACACACACAGGCCTGCTGAATGACGGCTCTGTGAGATTCACTGGGGAGGATATTTGACTCAGGATTTTCCGATAATAGGATTTGAAGCATGCTTGCAACAGATAGTGGTTTTGTGGTGAAGGAAAGGAGTATGTGATCCTGCTCCTCTATGTAAATATACAGAAGCCGTTTGTGACAACCAGACGATTCTGGTTCTTCTTTTATGCTTAGAAGAATTGACCATGTGAGGACCAACTTGTTTAAGATGGGATTTTTGGGAGTAGCTGTGGTCAGCTTCGCTTTGTCGCAAGTCATTTTGGTTGTATTAGGCTACATCCACACTAATATGTTTTCTTTTTAAAACAAAACACGATCTTTGTCCATACAAGCGTTTTAGGGCCGTCTCAGAATTAATCTCCGTCCATACGTCCATGCCAGAAAACGCATATCACATGACCATTAACGTACAGTGGGCATGCGCGTGCTGGTGTAGACAGGAAGCAGCACTGGTCACAGGAATTGATATAAAGCTCTCGAGTAATAGCTTGCCTCCTGCGCATGTGCGCAGCAGTAGCATTATGAAATGCAGAATTTAACTGCACAACAGCTGCTAGCATAGACAACAAGGTCAGCAACGCTTGTCTCTCGGTGGTTGAGGCTGATGTTGTTTGTTATCTTCCGGTAAAGGTTCACACGGAAGGAAGGAAGGACACGTCATGACTGATAAAACCCAATCAAGATGCGAACATGGGTGTTTGCATCATCGTTTTCAAGGTCTCTGTTTCTGTCCGTCCAGACTAAAACACAACCCCGGAGTTTTAAAACTAAAACGGGGTCAGCAGCATTTTCAAACATCTCCGTTTTTAGGGGCTCGAAAACGCCGGAGTAGTGTGGACGCTAGGCATAAACGTGGCATATGTTTGTATGTACTGTATGTAACATTTGTGCAGGATTAAAAAATATTCAGACGGACCTCGATTTCAGCAGATTTCCGCCTGTGGAAATATATGTTTGACCAATGAAATCCTTTCTCCCAACTGATCACAGTCATTCTGCATAATAATTAACCATGTGCTTCTGTTTGTTGCATAGAGAGAGTGTATTTTCAGAGCATTGGAACAATGAGCGTTTGTTTTTGGGATAATGAACTGTTGGACAAATGGCTTCTTTTAGTCCAATGGGACATTTTTTACGGACTATTGGTGTTTTGTAATAACAATGGGCCGTCCATTCAACACCCAATAATGTACAACAAACACTACCACCTCAACAACCAAATAAAGAACAATATATGGCTTGAAATCGTCCAGCAGCTGGGACACGATGGAGATGGTAATGTAGCTGATATGCACTTGCTAATATTATATGTTGGTCACGGAACGGAGCTAGCCACAACAGCTAGCATTAGCATCACATTTGGGGTCTGATTAGTTTATTTATTGTGTATTGTGTCTCTGTCTGGATAGGTTTTTGTTGTGTGGAGTGGACACGGCACTGTTTAGGAGGAAACTCATTTGGCCTCATTGACGAAAATGGAACATGGCAATGCGGATAATTCGCACCAGAACCGGCGTGCATAGCATTTTCCGTATTCCCGAAACATATTTTTGGTATCACACTGGTGAGAAACGGCTTTTAATCCTGTGTTTACCAGAGATGTGCTCATACATTTCTTGGAAATAAGTCATTCAGTATGAAAAAGCATAAAAAATGACTCATCGACTAAAGAAATCTCGGTCATTAGTCGATTAATCGACGAAGAGGGGGCAGCCCTACTTGTAATATTATTTTTTTTAAATATCTCTCTCAGCTGGACACAGTAGGAAAAATAACAAAAGAAATAGCTTTGTTGTTAATTAGTTACCTTGGAGTTGAGCTGCAATGATATTTGACCAAAGGAGCTGGTTAAAATGCAGCATGGGATAGAAGTCCCACTCATTTTTTCCCAGGGTTGCCTGTTTGAGGGGCCCGCCAGTCCTCTGGACTCACACAAATCCCCTTAAAACCCCTGGAGTCACTGAGGGTGTATCAGGCCCCTGGATCTGCTGTGTGCAGGGCTGGGTGACGGGCTGTGGTCCGGAGCCAGCCAGGGGGAGAGGACAGCTACTGTGAGGGCGCCCGGAGAGCTGGGAGTCACTCAGCCACAGAAACCCTGTGTTTGTGTATGGAGCGCAGTGCTCTTATCTCCCGCCTGTACTGACGCCACACTCTTCCTGTTTCAAATCTTTACTGCTGATTTTCTCTTCACTCTTGCCTCAGTCCCAGCCAGTCCTGTTGTTTTTGGTGTTCTTGTTCTTTTCAATGGAGATTAGATAGAGGTGCTGTGGCGACACACACAAGAGACAGAAGCATTGCTGGTCTGAATATGATAAGCAACAAAATATTAACCTGTTTTAGAGCTTTTAAACAATTTATTAATTAAAAATTAACCCCATGAAAAGCATGTACAAGTTACAACACAATAGTTTGCAGTTTGTTTCTTAAGATGTTAAAGGAAAAGTGAGTAGCATTTCGGGGGATCTATAAGTAGAAACGGAATATAATACTTATAACTATGTTTTCATTAGTGTATAATCACCTGAAACTACGAAGTGTTGTGTTTTCGTTAACTTAGAATGAGCCCTTCATTTCTACATAAGGAGCGGGTCCTCTTCACGGAGTCTGCCATATTGCTCCACTATGTTTCTACAGTAGCCCAGAACAGTCAAACCAAACACTGGCTCTAGAGAGAGACTTTTTTGCGTTTTTACGTTACCTCAAGGTCACCGTAGACGCTTGTGAAGCTGCGGTTCTGCCAGTCGCCGTCTGACTTCCGTTGCTCCCAAAGTAGTGTTATTATGGTAAGGATGGTACCGCAGTCTTGGAAAGGGAGGAGTGAGCGGAGGGGTACCCAGTTGGTTGCAATCTGCAACCACACCATTAGATGTCGCCAAATCATACACACTGTACCTTTAACAGTTTACGGCTTACTAAAACAATAATGTATGAAACACCTCATTGATTTGAAATTAAAGCAGCATTTCTTTGATAACCTGGATCTCATTTTCGTAGTTTTAGTAATCACTCCTGTTGTTTCAAATACCAGATTAATTGCTGAGCTGTGGGGTCTCCGTTTTAAACAGCTTGATAACAGTCTGTGGTGCATCACACTTGAAATGAACTTCAAATGTTTGCTACAATGACTGCGTTTACAACTGTTTACACGACCCGTATCAAATTCGTAATATTGTATATTTGGAATAATAGTGGAATATGAGTGTGCAAGTAAACGTAGTCAGTGTGACGTAATGTTTTCCATTATATTGTAAAACTGTGTACACGCACAGCTACAGTATATACAGCAGATCAAAGTTCAACAGGGAAGTAGCTCTGCAACATGAGGCGCAATAAGTATTTACAACGGATAGTTTGGTTATTAATTTTAACATTCACCGTTAAGCAAAGCTGTTCACATTCAGATTGTAAGTGATCCTTTCGCCTCTTTACGTAGATAGATGGACAGATGGATGACGGATGACTAATATTCCCAGAGGGTAAATAAAAACGTCATAGCCAGACACATTAAAATGCAAGACAATACAACAAACACAGATTGAAATCCAAATATAAACTCAGACGGTGAATAAAAGAGAAAAAAAAAACAGCAGCCACTAAAACTGCATCCTCTGGGAACTGATCTGGAAAATATACCGTACGTGGCCGACTTATGCTCAATTATGGCCGCGGGTCCCTCTGAGTTGCCGCCTACCAGTGACGATGTATTTTGCATTTGAACCACGTTAGCATGCTGTTTGCTTTTAACTTTAGTAAATGAAACTGGTATTGACATCTATGGCGCTATAATGAAAAAAGCTGTTCTTGAAGGAGGATCCCATTACTAATGCCTCAGAAACTACTGAGCAGTTAGTTGTTTTAAGCTGCTTATACTAGATATTATACATTATATACATAAGAAAAGATGTGTCAACAGACGCTCAGTATGTAGAACATCAAAACAGGTTGCATAATTTACGTACAAAACAAGTGTAGTAACTCTGGGAGGTGTCTATCTTTCTTCTCCTGCTTTCCAAAATCAAAAACAGCCATCTAAAATACATAAACACTGAAAGAGCTGCCTAACAGTCCCCTACTTGGTATTTGCTAGCGTCACTACCAGTCTTCCTCTCCCCTGTCTGGCCTGCCCAGCTGCCTGGATGGCCGATTCTGATGGCGCCAAGCACTCTGCAACTCTGCCGTAATCAGGAACAGCGAGGGGCAGTCTCTATCACAGAGAGTTTCTTTCCTTTTCCTTTGTTTTCCACAGATTTCCTTCCTCGTTTTCTTAGATATTCTCTCCCCACTGATGTAAGTCCAAACAGAGGCCTATTTAGAAAGTAAACAGATGAATGAGGGGAGGTTCTGGGGCCTGGCGTCCGTGGAGTCAGGCGCAGAGCGGAGACGTCTCGCTCCACCCGCCCTGTGCTGACACAGCCTGTAAATATACAGCATGACAAATGGCATGGCTCTGCAGCAGTCCCCCAACCAATCTCTGGCAAGCAGGCCTGATGCCGGAGAGGCTAGCCGACAGGCCGTGTCTGATTCACTGTCACAAGAGACGCATTGTTTATAGGACAGAGAGACACTGTAACACAAACACTAATACCCCTCGAGTGGGTGACACATTGGGAAAACCCTTGGTTTGTGGCTCCAGTGTTGGCCTCAAGGAGAACATTGCAATGAGAACTTTGTTGCAGCTCTTCATTGAAACGTGTGTTGTACTGTCCTCAAATGTTTTCCTGGCTCTCTTGAGATCTCTCCAGAGACGACGCTGCTCTGGTTACACCAGGCACAGCTTGGCTTCCACCAAACTTGTGCGTCTAACTATGAATGGGATCATATTTTTTCACCATAAGCAAATTTATTTCCATGCTTCTCTCGAAAAAGACATCCTCATGGGGGAAATCCTTCTGAGACCTCATAACAGTTTTATGTTTGTCTCACTTTTGGCAATAACCTTGGCTATCATGCCGGCCCAAGTTAAGCGATAACTCTGAATAACTAAGTGAAAGGCCATACATGGGGAAAGTATTGAGATGTTGATGGATCTGAACTGTTTTGGAGGCAAGGTTTAGAGAAAGGAATGTCTTTGAGGAGGAGGGGGAGGGAAAAGACAGAGTGTGGAGGCCCCTTGGGGAAAAAGCTCTGTTTGACCTCTAAGGATAGACCTGCGAACTGAAATGGCCGCACTCTTTCCGGCTATGCTCCACCAGGATGTCCTTCCCTTCTCCAGGCCCACATCTACAGCAGCACCAAGGGACGTGGGCCACCTATTGTGAGCACTGCGCAGGCTTTCTAGCTGAGGTCACAGGGAGACTGTAAGCGCCAGACTGGCAGGCGATCCACAGTTTCCTCCAAGATAGGAGATCAAGTAAATCAGAGTTAGGAGTTGTTGCCCTTTAAGAGTCCTAATGACCACGGCTCCTTCCCCCAGCACGCAGCCATGTCTGGTGTGGAGCATTATGAAGATGGTATTTTGTGCTATCATCCGTTTTTCATCGACTGGCTCTCCTTTCAGCAAACATGATATCATCCTGGTATCATGGCTAACTTAATGCAGCCGGTATTAGTGTTGTGTTATGTAGCATTAGCATATAGACTGGAGCTCCATTAGTCATGCTGTGGACTTGTGCCCCACATGGATACTGTGTTACCTCTTAAGAGGATCCATTTTTCACAGGCTGCCGAGGACTATAAAGACAAGAGACAAACCAATTGATTTTAATTCGTTGGCAGTGTCAGGGGAGCCTGTTGGAATAGACACATGGAGATTCATCTCCCAAAGCTCTGGTAATGACGAGATTATAATGACAACTAGCTGATCGGAACAGAGCTGCTGCTGCTGCTGCTGCTGCTGGGACATTAGGAAACTTCTTGGTTCTGACCACATTGTATAGCATTATGCATGATATTTATGGATAAAACCTACATAAAGCTGGAAACAAACTAGACAATCTTCAGATACCTTCTTGAAACAATCACACATTTAATATCTGGCATTTGCAGATTGCAATCATCTCTGTGCAGATTTGCGTCTGTCCAGCTCAAACAACGGGATCAGGGACAGATTATCTATTTTTTAGACATAGAAAATCAAACATATTTGATATGGTCACGACAGCTCTGATAGGCTCAGTCGGGAGGCAAGACACTATACTACTATGAAAGCTTTGATTAAATTAATCCAATCTGATAATTCTCAACCCTGGATATGTGAGCATATCACATTAAACCACTGTCCCAGTCCCACCCAGTGAGGGATGCATGCTCTAACATTGATAGTTTGGGTGTTTTGAAGTGGGGTTGTATGAGGTACTTATCCACAGTCAGTGTATTACCTACAGTAGATGACCGTCGACACGACCCATTTTGGAGAAGCAGACAGGAGTTACCGACACAGGAGCAAACCTTGCCATCAGACAGCCCTTTCTGTGCTCTTGCCAAAGCCACCAGACTCCATTGGAAAAAACAGTAATTTTACCTCGCAGAACACGACCAAAGTCACACAACAACACAAACAAACTAACAGATCAAGGCAGCAGTAGATCAGCAACTGCTGTGTTCTCTGAGGTAAACATTTTTTTTTTTTTCATGGAGTCTGGTTGCTTTGTAAATATAACATACACTTTAACTGATATTGATTTTTTTAGGTGAGCCTTTCTTTTAGGAGGCTAAAATACGTTTTGCTGCCCCGTCCACAACAGTACATTGCTTTGCTTCCGTGCCGGTACTCCAAACTGGGGGCGTGCCGACCGTCATCTACTGTAGGTAATACACTGACCATGGATAAGTACCTCATACAACCCCTCTTCAAAATACCTACACTATCCCTTTAACAGGCTGTAAAGACGAGACCTTTACTTTGAATCTTGAAAAAATGTCATGAACTCTAAAATCCAGGCTAATGTGCATTGCTGTGTGCTTTGTTGTGTGCATATCACCAAATGAGGCAGAGTTTGGGTATAAATTTTTTCTCTCAGCAGAGAACTTAATTTAAAAGAATGAATTCCATATGTTTTGTTACATCGTTTGCTATGTTTTTTGGAATAAGTCCATAGTATAATCTTGGTGGATGAGCTGAGTTGGTCATTTATTTGCCATGGGACATTGAATTTCACTTATCTGTAATGTGTAACTGTGCTGCAGGTACGTCAGGAATTTTCAATCCTACTGTTGGCGTTCTCAACAGTGCGTTCCTTCTTTAGCTTAAAGGCTTCACAGGGATCATTCGCTCACTTCCTCTCACTCTGAGGCTTGCACAGGTCCAGCTAGGATACACTGGAGCCGCCTTGTTTTCACTCTGTGATTCCACGCCTCCTGTTCTCCTCTCTTATTGATTTACTTCATGGGGCCCGGCAGTGGAAGTGTAGCATCAGGGACGGTAATTACCCTTCCTGTGTAGGACCAAACAAGTGACTCTTACAAGTGAGGACTCTTCAGGGAGGACCACAGCCAGGGTATTGCCTGGGTAGAGGAGAAAGTGTGCCCTCTGTGCACAAGTAAATCATCATTGGGGAAAGACAGGTTCACAGAGCTGACCCCGCTGCACCAGCAGGGCTTAAATCACGGCATCCATGGGTGGAGAGAGACAGTGCAGGATACATAATGAAAATGTTCCTTTGGATATGGCTGCTGTCTCAACTTTGCATAGTCTGCTTAAACAAGCTCTCCGAAATATTTGACCTACATGTGAAAAATGGAGTGCATGTATGGAACTGTCTGAAGATGTTTGTCCTGTAAAGGCCCCGACACACCAAGCCGACAATTTATCGGCCTAGTTTTTGCGGTGTGTCCCACACCGTCAGCTCTGTCTCTCTGGCTGTGGCTAGAGAACAAACACAGACCTGACTGCTGACCTAAGATACAGAGAACCGCTTAAGGCCCAGACACACCAAGCCGACATCAAAGAACTAGCGGTGATGAAGGCCGACTGTTGCGTCGCCTTTGTTTTTGGCTGACAAGTTGCATTTGAACACACCGCAACGACTACAGCCGACATCCAGTTAACATGTACGTTCTGCGTCTTTGTGAGATGAAATAACTCTCCACACCAGCAGGCGGCGGTAGACTGTATTCGACTGTATACGGCGGATATATAAGCCGTTGTTATGATAGGTATATGAAACAAAGCGGCGTTTACCGACCATTTTCACACCACTCTAACTCACCACTTAGCTTCATTCCAAATGTTTGTGTTGTTGTGAAAATATCTGTGTATTGGAATGATCAGATGAGATAAAGATGAAAAATGAAAAGAGCCTTCTGTGTTTTTTCTCTTGACTTTACTCGTTAGCTTGCTGTCCTCTTTTCGTGCACTGATTCAACAGTCGGCCTTCCTGTCGCTAGTTCTTTGATGGCGTCATGGTGTGTCTGGGCCTTAAGGCTGCAGAAGTTCTCTGTATCTTAGTTCAGCAGTCGGGTCTGTGTTTGTCCTCCAGCCACAGCCAGAGAGACAGAGCAGGCCTTACACTGGTGGTGATAGTGAATTGGCCATAATCATTATCAGCTCTGTGGTAGTGAGTGGCTCCCACTCTGTACAGGCGGCTCCATGTCTGACCTGTCTGTGGTGTGGCGAGGCGAGGCTCAGTGAGAGAACGAAATGCCGAGGGTTGGGGTCACTCAGTGTCTGCCGCCCTCCCTTGAATATCTGCACGCCATTAACAGCAATGGCTCTGATGACATGCTCTTCCTGAACTGGCCTCGTCTGAGCTCCTTCGCTTCGGCTGGAGGTGCCTGTGGCCCCTGGTCTTGAGTCCCTTGTCTATTTTGGGAGGTCATTTGGAGCCGGACACTCTGTCTCCCCGACGCAGCCTGTCTCCTGATACTGCTATCAACCGCCGGCTTTTAACAGGGAGCCACGGCAATTTAGTAGAGTGACGCCAAGCAAGGCCGTTATCAGGACCCCAACACCAGATTAGCTGGTTGGTCTTCTAATGAGCATCCTTGAACAGGGAAATGGAGGGGGACTCACAGAGCACAATAATAACACTATTATCCATGGTCCTGACAGAACAGGAAATACTCAGCAAAATGCACCGTCTAAGAGAAAATGCAATTCATTTCTCAAGTTCAGAGATGTGTACTAGCCTTAGGGGTTTAAAAAAAAGCCATTTGAAGACACAGTTTTTTTCTTTGCTGCCTGCTTAGAAGAACTATTACATATTTGGCTGCATTTTTGCGTTTATTCCATGGTGGATAGTAGAGAGGTGATAGGAAATGAGGGAAGCGAGGCGGGGAATGACATGCAACAAAGGTCCCTGGCCGGGAAACAAACAGGGAACATTGTGATCAAAGTATGTGGTACGCAACTTTAACCATCAAGTCACCATGATGTTCAGTGAACAATTACATTTGCTTAAACGCCGTATCATCTTATCATCTTTCTGATACAATGTAATACAAGCCATGATTCCTCCTTTAGGATTACAGGTGATCCAGTTGCTACATCATAGTAGCTCAGCCATTAAAGGGATAATGCATTTTATCCTACTTACCTTGAGGAATAATCCTGAGTTGCAGCTCTATTTGCATGTGTCCACAGCCACAGTGGATAAACACAAATGCATGGTCTAGTGATGTAATCTCAAACTACAATGTAACTCAAGAATTTTTCATCTACTTCAGAAAAAAATTGACAAAATGAAATGATTGAAAATACTGTTAGTGCTAGGCTAAATGTCACAGAGTATTAAACCCTCAGCATTGGAGAAGGTGTATTTTCCATTTTTGATGAGAGCCACTGCTTGATCCGATAGACATCTGTCAATGGAGCAAAGCGAATAGGGACTTTTTCAGTTCTGGTACTAATAGCAATACCTGGGCTTTGGGTGTCGGCCGATACCGAGTACTGATACCAGAGTTTAAATAATAAGCTGTATACCGCACTGTGTGGAAGTGACTGGGATAATTATCTTATGTGTAAGGCAACATCAGGCTTGACTTTAACATCACCTTCCTAACTTTATAAAACAAAATGTAACCAATAAATACATCAATATACATTTACTGAATTGTTATTTATTATTAAAATAATAAATCAGACACCAGCAACTTGGCAAAAATCTTCAAAATTAACAGGAATTACAATTCAAGTGTAAACCTTTTTAATGCACCAACAAGTTGGTCAAAACAAAATGTATATAGTATATAAACGTAGAATCAGGGCTGTCCCGAATACCATTTTTTTGGGATACGAAGCTTCAGAAATATTTTAAGGTATTCAATGCTTTGCAGCGCAGCGGGCCGACATGTTCTTCTGTCTGTTGGTCTGTCTCCACCTGCCCCGTTTCAGTGCCCGGGACAGTGCCTCTGATGCACTACTGTACACACACGCACCTCTACACACAACAAACCTACTGCCTGATATCTGTCTGAGAATAACTAATAATAATTAATGTTGAATATAATTAATGTTGTGGGATTATTCCTAATTTCATGGGCTATTTTGGGATTTATACATTATTATTACATACTTATATTGTAAAAAACGAAATACTGATTTGTAGGTTGATTACCATGGCAACGGTCGTAGCTTTGAAGCTTTGAAGCATTTGGGTCAGCCCTACATAGAATTGAATTAAATAGATCGGCCCCATTATCAATGATTCCCAGTCCAGCTATTTGAGTCAGTATCGGCCAGATATCTGTATCGGTATTGGTGCATCCCTAAAAGCGAGGCCAACAACCTTCAAACTGCACACAGATATGAAATGGCACCCATGAGTTTGTCTGACAGTAAAACTCAACTGAAAAACAACTGAATTTAACTGAAAACAGCAACTGATCTCTCCCGCCTCTTTGTTTTTGGTTCTCTGAGTTTGCCAGTCAGATCTGGAGTGAATGACTCAACTAGTCTCTGCCGTTCAGTGTGGCGACTGAGTTTTAAACTGGACTCTGCGGCCTGCCCAACCCTGGTCTCTGTAAATGAAGTTAAAAATCATAAAACGTGTCTGCGCAGGGGTGATGTCATACTTGGCGTAGTGTTTCACTGTGGATTTTAGGAGGGTTAGATTTACTAGCATTCGGGAAACATTAAAAAGTACAGTGGTTCACACTAAGTGCCTGTGCTCTCTGTAGTGTTTCCCCAGCCCCCTCCTGGCTTCATGCAATATACTGCCACCGTTGGTGCAGAGCAGTAAAAACAGATATACATAAGAACCTCACCAAGTATAATCTAAAACCATCAAACAGTGTTTTCAAGCAGGATTGAAGTCCTACTCCCCTTTGTCAAGCTCAAACATGGAAATAATGATTGAATGAATACGAACTTTTACCGAGCATTTGCATGCATGTGAGTGTTATGCCAATGTGGGCGTGTGATATCTTCCCAAGGTGTGAAAATCTGCTCACTGCCAGTTGGTTTTGGCTCGAGTGCTCCTCTCCTGGAACAGTATTTTCATTTTTACTCTGCTTGTATGGACGGCCACGGGCAGTCCAACACGAAATTTATGAATGCATTAGGCATATTTAGACGGCTCAGATGAACCGAGTGCAAGTATGCAGCTAATTATAATTCTGTGGTAGTTATGATTTCATAATTGCAGCCAGCTCCTCTTTACTGTAGGCAAATTGCAGCAGCATATTAAAAATACATAACATCAGCTATGGTTTAATACATTTCAATGAGTGTGCTGTTGAGTGTGAGCTTGATGGAGGCAGCTCACAACAGGAAAGTCCCCTGTTCGGACCCCTGGGGCAAGATGGCGCCCACACAAGAGAACCCGTGGCACCACTTGGATGTGACAGCTAGTGATTATGTTGCATATTGACATAAAAGCATCCAACCAAATGGAGATTTTCCAAAACAATAATAAGAAGGGTGGGGGCTGTGTTGGGTCGAGACAGGGCGTGGCTCCCACCACAGGGCTTGTTACCTTTGCTCTTAGACACGCCTAATTTGCAGCCAAGAGGAATGTAACGGCGATTAAGATGAAATCACACAGCAGAGACAATGCAATTAAATGTGTTATAAGTGTAGCCTATAAAATGCAGTCTGTCTACGTCATCGCATGGAAAAAAATGCTAATAGAAAGGGAATATCCTCAGGTTTGTCTTCGTCATGTTTCCAAAGCTCTGCTGACTTTCTCTTTAAGAAAGTCAAAGCAATAATACACGTAATGCATGCAGTATTTCTTATAGTGTGTGTGTGTGTGTGTGTGTGGGCTGCGGACTCTGGACAAGATTGTGTGCCGATCATGTTATGCTCATGTGGCTGGTTGTGACTCCGTCCCCCAGACTTTAATCTAAGTTTGTGTTTGTAGTCTTTGAGGTGTGGATTAGTGGGAGTGTTGAGTCAGGCCCAGGCGAGGGCCCAGGAGGTCAGCCCGGAGAGAGGCCCACGTAAGCAGGCTCCAGTGCTGCTGAATGGGCCGATAATGGCCTGGATCAGAAGGAATGTGTTCATGGAGCCTTGCTACTGACAGCCGGCCCCTGGGGACACGAATTACTCTGACTGATACAAAAAGAAGATGACAAAAACACCGCCTCAGGCTCTGTCTCCCCGGACTCCTTGTCTCCAACTCAGCTAAATGAATCAAATTGCCTCCAATTAAAGATTTAACTATGCTTCTTTCCCCTCGGCTCTTGCATTTTGTCCCCCTCCGGTTTCATGACACGAAACACTTTTCACTGCATCACTGTGGCAAAAAAGCAAACAATGGGTATGCTTTGTAATGCTTACACAAGTATTATTGGAGTGCACATGTGGTATGCAACTGTTTTATATCTGATTTTTGAAATGGAGAAATGGTTATATATCTTGGATAATATCTATAGAGATGAATTTGTGTGTCTTGGAGAAATGCAGCCTTGTTCGACCTTTATATAAGCTTATAGTCTTCAAGTTGTTTGGTTTTGGACTCAAAGTTGTTAGATTTCTACATACATAATGTATCTAGAAAGCACATTTTCCCCAAACCACACCTCTCTTAAGTGCCCTTAACTCCTAAAACTGCCACTCATCCATACTTTGAGAGATTTGGAAATTTTAACCGCGTTGCAATCTCTACAATGCCTCGATCCTCCAGAGCCGAGTCAGTCAGGGTTCACTCTTGCTTCACTGCCCTCAATGTGTTGTAAAATACTTTAATTCTGTGTATTTCATTAGTTTCCTGTGATTTAGTTGAACTATTTTATTTAGTCTACTTTCATTTTTTTTCAAAATTGTTTATATAGCCAGGTCAGGTCTGTTATGAGTTAATATTATGAACCATGCTCTAATGCAGCCATGAAATCAACAAGAACTTTAGATAAAGTAGGTGAATTATAACCACACATTTGGCTCGTCAGTTTATTCATATCAAGTAAGGAAAGAGACTAGATCTCACACATGCCATGCTTGGAAATTCACATTTATAGAGATATTTGAAATAAATACAACTTTTTTCAATGAATCAATCACAAGTCACATTAAGCTGTATCAGTTTTTTTATTTTCATTATCATAGGACAACATCTATCATGAATTATATTGTTATTAAGAGCGCCTGAGTGTGTAAAACTTTCTTTTAGGTACATTTACTAAAGATTCATTTGTTAACATGGACTAGCAAGCCAGGCAGTCTAACGTTACTGTATTCTCCAAAGAGAACATTAACACAGTTGATCAATTAGGGAGCTGCGATCACCTTCAAATGAACTACAAATTAATTAGGTTCATATTTCATCACCACAAATTTGCTCGGGGACTGAGCATGTTCTCCCCTAAACCGGTTCCCCTAAATAACCAAATGGAGTAGATACTTTGTGTGGCTTGACACACAGCTTCCATCACAGGTTAATAATGACGCTGCTGACTATTTAACACCAGTATCTTTATTGTAACTGCAGCATCACCTTGTCATTAAGATGGTTTGCTATATTTCAATTAAAGGGGCTCTATGTGAGAATCAGGCGTCCTGTTGCTCGTGCTCGCACTACGTAGATGCAAGCGAGCATCGGTCAAAACAGTGAGTTGAAACACACGAGACTGAACGAGACTGACAGCTAAAACCACAATATCACTATACTGTATATTTCACATGCTTGGCAGTACTTTGTTAGCTTACCTGTCCAATAGGTATTTTGCCAGCTCGGGATCAGTTTTGATTCCCAAAACCAAATGAAGGTCCCTCCATGGATCGAAGGCCCGGCTGATGTTGATCCTGATTTTCCCCCGACGTCGGTCACATTCCTGTTTTGCAAGACGGGCTTCACTAGATGTATCTTTTTTTGTGCTTCCATGGAGTTTGTGTTAGAGTCTGAGTTGTGGTGGGGGCTGATTGTTTGTTGGCGTTAGCAGACTCCATTTCTAACCGAACGTTAGCTATCGTTGCACACTGTTAGCCCTGTAACGGAGCTGAAGAGAGTAAAGGCACTCACGAGCGTGCATGATGTCACATCCGTTAGATTTTCACATTAAAAGCAGTCTTCAGGCTGATATAGGAAACCCTGAACGTCACGGAAGGTCTCATTTTTTAGGTTACGTTACAACCTGTTCACACATCGGCAATAAAAATGATTAAAAAATGTTTATTTGGTAAAAAGAGTCCCTTTAACAGATTTATTTGGGATAAGAAGCCTGGTTTAAATACCATTAGTCACAGAAATTAAGTCACTTTGCAATGAGGAGTAAGCACTAATAATCAACTGCTACACAGAGCTAGTTTGTTCTTGATGTTGTCTCTGTCTGACCTAAGGAGATTTACACTGGAATTATAGGACATAATAGTAATAAAAAAAACAAAACACTTGCAACCGTTATATATATTCTATCTCTCTGCCATGTTTAATGTGAGTCGCTCGCCCACTTTGTCAGAAGCGTCAGTTGGGAGCTGGGCTGGCGTGACCACTGCATTATTACCCAGGGGTCTCCAGGGGTGCCTGGGCCTGGACCTTCACGGGGAGAGGGGCAGGCCAGGGGACAGGCCTGTGTGAACAGCTGTGCCCTGTTTTAGATCCGCGTACTCAGTTACCTCTTACTCTTTGAAGAAGTCTTTCCTTACACACTTTCACACATGCAGCACACATTAGTCGAGCAGGGCTCGGATATGACTGTAGGATGAAAAGTTCAAATGCCTAAACTTTGATTTCTCAATTTAAAAAAGAGCCAGATGGTTTTGGTGGCTTTTTAAATTGCACTTTTGCAAAATGAGGAATTTTCAAAGGTTCTTCAAAAGGAGCTTTATTGAATCATTAGTGTCTGAAGAACTTCTTGAAAATGTGGCTCTTCGCTGCTAGAGGAACCATTTGTGAATCCATATAGCTAGTAATCGTCCAATTTAAAACCATGAAGTTCTTTGTAGAGCCACAAATTGTTCTATGTATAAGCCATAGTGGTTTTTATTGCACTGGAGCACATGGTCATCATGTGGTGCAAAAGATTGTACATTCATACTGCACTGCCACAGAAACATTTCAGAGAGATAGCCTCAATCCTATTTTAAGCAATGGTTGGCTTGACAGATCTGTTTTAACTATGTGACAGTGGAATTCAAATTCATGACAGAAATCACATAAAGAACATCAAGTCTGTCTGATGGCCACAAAATGTTTCCATGTAGGAACGTCTGACAGCCCATGTTGATGCCGTAATAGTTCTGTATCAGGAATTAAGTGGCGTCTGTTTTGACACTCTTGTATCTCCAGTTAACGGGATGATAACGTTGCGATTTCAAATCATTTAAGGTAATGTATGTACAGAATGTCAAGATGCATCAACATTAGAGGAAGAGCGAACAGTTGTTTTGAACAGACTTTATTGGCATTGTCAATCAGGAGCGACACAGCGAGCCGCAACATGCCGATCGGCATTTGTCAACCGCAGAGTATAGAGAGCATCTCCAACAGCTGTACCATACTTAAACAAACAGATGGATATGTTAACAATTTATTAATGTGTAGTCATTGCTCACAGCAGCTTCAAGTGTCTGTCTGTGAGAGTCTGTGAGTTTTTCACTGTGCATGCCATCATTTAATCTTTTGCAACAGTAAATATCTCCAAATTTACAAAAGTTTTCTTGCATTTTATATCAAAGTTAATTTTTTTTTTTATTCTTGAAAAGCGGTAAAATGTGTCTTTATTGGTCACCTCATCATACTGTATATCCCTTACCTTCAAGAAATATTCAAGCTAATGAAACCAGATCTTGAGCAATCGGTCTGCAATCTCTAACTGATACCACTTTCACACCAATGACCAGGGTTGGACCAGGGTTAACCTACCCTGGTCCAACCAAACCAAGCCAGTCTACCCGGGTTGAACCCCGGTCAGGACAATTCAGATACGACCCGGGAGCAATGCATACTAATTCACTCAGGTGTTAGAAACGGGCGGGGGGGGTTTACACCTCTGGAGGTTTATAGAGAGAGGAGATGATAGTGACATCATCAATGTGTGCAAAAATGTAAAATATCACAGAATGATGCGTGTTTTTGGGATACAGTGTTAATATAGTACACACAGCATTTTTAACTTTATAACATGTTTAACTATGTTGTATGTATGGAGCTGTAATGTATGCAAAAACATACAGACAACATACAGATTTACAGTATGTATTCATTAACATGAACCTTTTTTCCTCTGTCTATCTACAGTATTCATTTATCATATATTAGACTACATTGTGTTATCTAATATGATAATATAGGCAACATTTACAAACGGATTAGACACTGAAATGTATATTTCACTCACTCTACCATCACAGCAAAGATTTGCTTCATATAGTAGACCTATTTAAGTTTTTCAGCTGGGCATGTGGCAACTGTTTGATAATGTAAGAGCTTGTCCAAACATAATAAAATGAGTTTATATTTCATTTAGTTGGCTAATTGCTTGATAATATAACAAACTGGGGCTGGGTTTGTTACTTTATGACAGAGGGAACAGGCGACAGATGGATCTTTTAGCAGGTTTATTTTGAAAGATCATTTGCAAGCGAATAGGTTTGTCCCGCCTCGTTTGTTAGCGACCCTGGTCCGTGCAATTCACATCAAAATCAACCCTGTTCTGACCCACCTCTAGACCTGGGTCGCAAAGGCGAGTCGATCAACGCGGGTTAACCCTTTCATACACACAACCAACCCTGGTTCAACCGTGGTTGAGTCCTCGGTGTGAAAGGGGTATGACATGGAGGCATACACTGCTTTCTTCTTCCTGCATGATATCAGGTTTGATGTACACCTATAGATAATCTCTGCAATCAATCCTTTTTGTACCCAGATCTAGGAAGATGACAATTTGTAGGGTTTTGCTCGCAGCTCTGAACACGGAGATGTCTGAGCCAGCGGCTAGCAGCTCTAACAACGGCAACAGTGCTGACCAAGCTGACAGTGTTTACCTGAGGGGGACTCGGAGGGTGGACGTTATGCTTCTGTGACAACGCGGTCCCGCCACCATGGGACGGGGGACAGCGTTATCAGCGGTAACTTTTGTATTAGGCAGTCATTAGCGAGCCATTTGGATACACACAGCTTCCATTCACATGATGGGTATCAAATGAAGTAAACGATAAACGATACCCAGCCCTAATGGTATGTGAGCAAAGTTTTACAGGGGGTCATATATTCTGTTTTAACAACTTTGCTTTTGAGAGTAACTTTTATTGTTTGTCATCTTATTGTAGATATTCGTGCAGGTTCTATAGTTAACTCACTGTAATAGTGACCGAGTCAAGACCCTCTTACAGGGTCACTGGATCATCCGTATGTAACTTATGCTGTACCAGATTCAAAGCATCTAATATGTCTGCATGCTCCTGATGCTTTCAGACATTTGTCTCACGTGAATCCGTTCCAGCGGCAGGAATAGCTGAGCAGACAGCCTCTGTGACTTACGAGCCAGCTGGGTTTTCCCTTTGACTTAATTGAAAATTGCATGACACTGATTCAAATGAAGCGCTGCTCTGTAATAACAGTTTTCTTTTCCTTGTCTGACATGTGATTGAGTTACAAAGGGGAATGCATTTGCAACAGGTGCCTCTAACACAGTGCAGGCATGAGGGCCTCCATGTCCACCCTCAGTAACCTCCCTCTGCCCTAAAGCCTGAAGGCTGCCAGGGAAACCTGATTCCAGTTCAGACACTGGCACACTCTGCTGCTGCTGCACAGTCTCCACTGGTGCAACCCTGAGAGCTTCAGAGATGTCCTAGTGAAGACCGGGTGTGTGTGCATTCAACTTTTTTTATTTATTGACTCACTTAGAGCAAACATGTACTCTGTTCTCCGAGATACAGAATCATGTCATCATACAGCATCAATGAATAAGCCAGAGAACATGCCAGAACATAATCATAGATCCAAAAGCAATATTTTTATTTGAGGGAAAAGAAAAAAATAAATGAATAAAATAAAATAAAATAAAAGTAATATGGAACAGCCAAACAAACAGACAAAATTGTATTATTAATAACAATAATAATAATAATAACAATAGTAATAATAATCACAATAATTATTATTATGGTAAGTAAGTAAGTGAGTGGATAATAAATTGAAATTCGTTAAAATAAAATAAAATTATCATTAAAAAAGATGATGATTGTCCATGATTAATCACGATTAATCGCAAATTAATCGCACATTTTTTTAATGTTCAAAATATACCTTTTAAAGGGAGATTTGTCGAGTATTTAATACT
The DNA here is from genome assembly GCF_015220745.1 of Sebastes umbrosus. Classification (NCBI taxonomy): domain Eukaryota; kingdom Metazoa; phylum Chordata; class Actinopteri; order Perciformes; family Sebastidae; genus Sebastes; species Sebastes umbrosus. The sequence goes on from NC_051272.1 coordinate 17,971,384, forward strand.
CTTATCAACATGGGAGTGGGCAAATATGCTGCTTTATGCAAATGTATGTATATATTAATTATTGGAAATCAATTAACAACACAAAACAATGACACATATTGTCCAGAAACCCTCACAGGTACTGCATTTAGCAACAACAGCTGTCAGTGTGTCAGTGTGCTGACTTGACTATGACTTGCCCCAAACTGCATGTGATTATCATAAGGTGGGCATGTCTGTAAAGGGGAGACTCGTGGGTACCCATAGAACCCATTCACATATCATGAGGTCAGAGGTCAAGGGACCTCTTTGAAAATGGCCATGAAAGTTTTTCTTCGCCAAAATGTTGCGCAAGTTTGGAGCGTTATTTAGTCTCATTCGCTTTGACGAGCTACTATGACATGGTTAAATAAATACTAACAAATTCCTAGGTAGATGAAAGCTGATTGCAAGACAGTACTAGAAGGAGGGGCTATAGAGTGTGTTGTGAGGGAGAGAATTATACATTTGTATTAGTGTGTTTTAGAAAACCTCTTAAGATTCACATTTCATAGTATAAAGTAATATTTCAAGTCCTGAAACAAACAATACACTGTTTTCTATTATCAATATATCCATGGCTCATGATTTAACTATGTGGGTAACACATGCAATGACAACGCTTGTAACAGTTAAAGTGTTATGTTTAAAGTTTCAAATGCGTTGTGTAATTTTAGATACTGTAGATGTGTCATATGAGAAGTATTAGCTTGAAGAGTCGTGTGAGTCGTGTAGGTGGAACAATATTTTTGGCACATCCCCAACAATTAAATAATTATATTTCATTCATGACTGCTTACAAACTCTATAGTGGGTGTGATTTATTTCACCAGGGACGAGGCTTCAAGGTGTTTTTAGCCAATCAGCAGCGCTTACTCTTGAACTATTGCTTCTTGGATCATGTTAATACATATCGGGGTGTGGCTTTACCTCCTGGTTTCAGAGCCAGGATATTTTAACTCTTACAAGGCCAAATTGGAGTGGAGACAGACTTGTAGAGACGTCAGTGAGCAAGAATTAATCTGTTGTGTCTCCAGCCGACGTGAAGACCGTTGTCTCTGAACGTGTGAAAGGTCAGAATTGTAATTGCTCTGTTTTGTCACCTGAAGCTGCTGTAATAGCTAGGAAAGATTTAAAAAGCATAGACTAGTCTGTTGTCTAATACTGTGCTATTCCCATCATGTCACACCGTTACTCTGAACCAAGCAAAGGACTCTTTCCATAAATCCACATTTGTAGTTTGGATAACTTTACTTTTTCTACTTTCTACTACCTTCATGCTCCATGGCACTGAACAGCCTTGCAGAACGTGGCTGAAAACGAAATTAGTTTTCAGGTTGACCTGTTTGTTAGATGGAGCTGCATCTGCCATATTTTCTGTTTTATTTTTCAATCCAGTTGAGCCACAACCTATCCGGTTTATTTATTTACCTCGTGGATGTATTAAACAATGAATGAGGGATCCAAACATGGCAGCCCACATTCACTCTGAGTAAAACTGCCGGGTGCGTATTCCAACATTTTCTCCCTCCTCCTACGACGGGTGTCAATGTGTGCACATTAGTGTTTCTCTCTGGCTGAGCTGGCTGAATGACATGAAATTAATATAAATAATAATATATTTGAAAGAATTTTCCCCTATAATTTCTCCTAATTTTTTAACAGTCAGTTCCCTAAGCACTGTCGCTGTTACCTGGGGAGGATGTAAATAGGGGTGGCACGGTGGTGCAGTGTTCTCCCCGTGTGTTAGCGTGGGTTTTCATGCAGGTCAGGTTAATTGTTTTGAATCTAAATTGCCCGTAGGGGTGACTGTTAGAGTCTCTATAAGCAGTTACAGATAATGGATGGATGAAAATACTCATGCTGCCACCTTGTTATACATACATTATTACATGGCTGTGTTGAATACCAATAATTCTGATTGGCCAATTACGGTGTTCTGCAGTCTGTAATTTCTGTATAACAGACCGTTGCTATGTATAGCAGACCGTTGCTATGTATAACAGACTGTTGCTATGGGTGCAGCTCTGATGTTGAACTCTGGCGGACTGGTTTTGTGTCAAAATATTGATTTCTTAAGTAAGTAGCCGTGTAATAAGCAGGTTAATGTACAGCTAGCGGGTCATTGTTGTGAAAGAATCCCCTTCAGGGCGATAAGAGACAGCAGCATCGCCCTGTCGGGGATTCTTTCACAAGAATGACCGGCTCGCTGTACATTATCCCTTACGTATAGTGCTGAAAGATTTGGAAAACATATCTAACTGCAATTATTTGACTGATATTGTAATTGCGATGTGATTTGCGATATTAGAGAGAATTTCATTTTTACATCATTATTCTCATTTTCATTGAAAAACGTGATTAGGGTGTGATTTTTGCAGGGGTCTGTACCAAACTAAGATGTTTTCTTTAAGAAATGCAACAACATATTGTTGCATTTCTATAAAAACGTCATTTAAGTGCTCCTTATCAAAACATTTTGTTTATATTATGCGTTTGAAAAAAAACAATATCAGCCAATATATAGTCAAACTCTCAAATATTGATATCAGTATTCCTGATAGTATTCCTTAAAAATCATTCAGGCTGTACTTTGCACCGCCGTCCCAGCTCCCACCAGCCAAGCAGCCCAACTCACCAGTAGGAGTCGCTGGTGCGGTGACACGGATGTGAACCTGCGTTAGCTTCCCAGCCGAACACAGCTAATTGTATTCATTTGAATGCTCGACCCAATGTTTGACATAATTCTCGGTGCTTCTTACTTCTATATTTGACTTGTGATTCAATTTCAGACTAATTTTGTGTGCTGTCTGGAAATAACCTTTTTAACAGCTTTTCTTTAGTTTGGTTTATTCCCCTTTGTCTAACGTTAATGTTCACTACTCACAAATTAAATCACTTTATTATTCTGATTCCTCATTTGGAAGTTACTGTCCATGTGAGTATAGCTGTGTTTTCATTGCCTATAGCTGGTAGCTCTAAGAACAGGTGTGAACGCACTCAAGACGCATTGAGAACGCGTTGAGATCTGATTTTTCAGACCACATTCAGAGGTGGTCTGGGCCACATATGACCACATTCTTTTAGTAGTGTGTACACGAAGGTGTCCTACTCGCCTACTCAACTGACGACCCGCTGGTATCCGCGGGATCACTGCACTCCTCAGGTGAACAGACAGGCGAGTGCTCGTCTGCCTCGCAGCATGGAAACTTCCTCTGTGCTCTATTGTATTCTTTGGGTACATCTGTATTTGATTAAAATATACCTTATCTATGGGCTACATATTCTACAGACTGTCAGACTGGGAACTGGAAGTGCATTATTATCATACTGTCGGAGTTGTGTCGGTGTTTTTGTTCCGCTGCTTTGCACGTAGCTGACACCCACCCGCCCAACCGCCTGCTCGCTCTCTCTCCTCCCCGGCTCTCTGAAGCTCTGTACTCGGCTGTTATCTGGCAAAGGCAGCGGTGCCAGTAGCGCAGAGCTCCGCGGGGACCGCCGGTCCAATAACCTTATATTTTGATGTTATAAAAATGTTTATAAAATGTACCCGAATTCACGATATTACTACTGACATTCCTGTAGTATTACGTCACAATGTCTGCTGTACTAGCCGTGTGTTTACTATACGTGTTTATTTGCATATAGAGAGGGGAAGTGAGATCGGATCACCACTCAAGACGCATGTGGAGACGCATTCTAATGCCAGGTGTGAACAGACGTACTTAAAGCTGTCCACTTGTGATCCGATCACTGAGGACGCATCTTAATAGCAGGTCTGAACAAGGCCTTAAAGCAATGGTCACACAAGTCTTTTGTTCTGGGGAAGTAATTCACTGAAGTCCCTTCATCTGTCCTGGCATTGTAGTTTTTTGTTTTTGTTTTTTTTAAAGGAGGGGGGCTGATGACTGCCAGGATGTCATTGTACTTTAAGTCTTGTTTTGTTCTATCTTTACTTTTCATAATCCTCATAAAAAAAAATAACAAAATATAATTTGGCGAGTGTCAATATCATGCCATTTCTAATTGAAGCCCATGCGTCCCAATTACAAAAAAAAAAATAACTTTTAGTGTTAAATAAAAAATAAAAAACACTCTTATGTGTATGAAAGTTCCTCAGTTTTCTGCTTTTCTCTGCTCACAACGATCCACATCCTGCCCGGCAGCGCACATGTAAATAAGTTTCAGTAACTTTAACTTCAAAAACTAGAGGTGGGCTGATGACTGGCAGGATGTTGTTATACTTTAAGTCTTGTTTTGTTCTATCTTTACTTTTTATAATCCTCATAAAAATAAAATAACAAAATATAATTTGAGTGTCAATATCATGCCATTTCTAATTGAAACCCATGCGTCCCAATTAAAAAAAAATTAAAAAAAACTTTTTAGTGTTAAATTAAAAAATAAAAAACACTCTTATGTATGAAAGTTCCTCAGTTTTCTGCTTTTCTCTGCTCACAACGATCCACATCCAGATGTAAATACGTTTTAGTAACTTTTAACTTCAAAAACTAGAGGTGGGTGTTTCGCCTTTAAGAGTTAAGAAACTTGAAACCTTGTTTGCATCTTTACTTTTCATAATCCTCATAAAAAAAAATAACAAAATATAATTTGGCAAGTGTCAATATCATGCCATTTCTAATTGAAGCCCATGTTTCCCAAATAAATAAAATAAATAAATAACTTTTTAGTGTTAAATTAAAAAATAAAAACACTCTCTTATGTATGAAAGTTCCTCAGTTGCTGCGTTTCTCTGCTCACAACAATCCACATCCTGCAGATGTAAATAAGTTTCAGTAACTTTTAACTTAAAAAACTCGAGGTGGGTGTTTCGCCTTTAAGAGTTAAGAAACTTGAAACCTTGTTTGCGCAACAATCAGTGCAGCTCACAGCCGCCAAAGTGTCTAGACTAGCACATGATGGTAGTCAGCCAATGGCTCCACCGCTCTCCTCGGGGGCCCCGTGTGTGTGTGTGTGTGTGTGTGTGTGTGTGTGTGTGTGAAAGAGGAAGCGAGGGGGGGAAGAAAAAAAAAGAAAAAGAGAGAGAAACGGAGAAAGAAAGGGATCTGGGCTGCAGTTTGGTTTAGATCTGAGTAGAGAAGCAGGAGCCACCGGATTGATCCTCCTTCATGTTTCCAATTTCAGCTCGCATGGATATTTTGTTGGGATTGTAATAATAAAAAAAAAAAAAAAAAGTGCAGAAGAAATGCACTGACATCTACCAAGAAGACGACACGGATCCTGATTTCTATAGTGCATTTTCTTTTTGGATTAAATCGCCTCCGAAGTACCTCATGCTCTGTGTGCCGGTGTACAAAGTAGATCTGAGCTTGTTGTTAAAAGTCCCAACCTGTTCCTCTTCTGCGCGTTTTTTGCCGATTGAAGGCTGCTGGCTTTTGGATTATGTTTCTAAGTATATTACGTTATGTTATTATGTATCCTACTTGTTTTACTCGCTTGTAACAAACACATAAACACGCAGCTTGCTTTATTTCCACAGTATAGTCGTCTAAATGAATGCATAGTGAGCGTAATGCTGCAGCAGTGTAGTTTATTGTTGCGTTATTTTGTTGTAAATGCAACAAATTCAGTCTAATGTTGCGGTTTTGCCACCACTGCTCGTCGTCAGTCGGCTGTGCATGCTTTGCACGGCGTTTCACAGACATTAATGTTTTGCAACGACGAACGCAGGAGTATCTGTAATATTCGGATATAAGAATAATATAAAAAAAAACAAAAACAACAAACCCTCATATCAGATTGTCAAGTTGTCGTATGTTCAGGACGAAACGCTCAGGTCTTGTGCGGCGACTCTGGAGAAGCCGTTTGATCCCAGATAGAGAAGGGGAAGATGGAAATGGCAAAACTAGTAGTGAGGAAAACAACCCAGAGAAGATTCCCAAAAGGGAGCAGCTCGCACCGATGACCCCCAGTAGCGGCTCTCTCGTGGGGCACATCGGAGGAGGAGGAGGGGATGTGTGCAGCAGCCGGAGCCCCGTGGAGAGCAGCCTCCTGCGGGTCACCTCGGACCAACACGGGGGTGGTGCTGTGTGCGTCCAGGAGGAGCATGGGAGCCCCAGATCCATGCATCAGGACAGAGAGTGCAGGACAGTGACGTGCTGCTTATTTAAAGACCGGGACCAGCTCAGGAGTCCTCCGGAGACTCAGTGTCACTTCGCGTTGAGGACGCTTGGACCGCCACAGGAGAGCTCTCTGCAGGAGGAGATGCAGGAGCCGGTGCTGGAGCAGGAGCTGAAAGCAGCCACATACTCTCTGCTGAAGAGGCTCAAGGAGAGGGCGCTGGATACCTTACTGGAGGCGGTGGAGTCCAGAGGAGGCATGCCCAGCGACTGTGTTATGATAGCCCGGACAGAGCTGAGGTTGGGCGGCCATGTGGCGTCTCCGCAGCTCCTCGTGTGTAAACTGTACCGCTGGTCCGACCTGCAGCACCCAGTTCAGCTCAAACCGCTCTGTGAGTGTAAGAGCTTTGGGGAGGTGGATAGTCCGACAGTCTGCTGCAATCCATATCACTACAGCCGGCTCTGTGGGCCAGGTAAGGCCACCTGACACACAACACACTAACACACACTGTCTGTCTGTATGTATGGAGCACCTGACAGGCTTAGATAGATGTAAAGTCACCAGGTAGTCCATTAACAGATGACCATAAGGCATCCTGGGTTTGTTTTTCCAGCATAGGTTTCATGTAGGTTACATTCTTTACAAGTAAATCCTGCAGATGCATCTCAACAATTAGGCCTATTTTGTCCATTTGCCAAATGATTACAAACCGAAAAAGGCCATATTGACAGTTGCATGGCAGAAAGTCACCAGGTGACCAGAAGGCATCCTGGGTCTACAATGTTTGTATGTAACACCTGACCTATAGCTAGATGTAAAGTCACCAGGTAGTCCATTAACAGATGACCATAATAATAATAATAATAATAATAATACATTTATTTATATAGCACTTCTCAAAACAGATGTTACAAAGTGCTTCACAAGACAATAAAAGCAGATTAATAAAGTAAAACAAATATGGTAACTGCTAAAACAGAGCATCACAGAACATATCAATAATAATAGAAGTGGTAAAATGGTAGGACAAGTTCATAAAACAAATATACAGTATATATACATAAATGTGTATAAATGTACACATGCGTCCAGAAACGGATGTATACATACATATATTTATACCCTTCTACTTATAGGAATGCTATCCTAAAAAATGTGTTCTCAAAAGTTTTTTAAAAGTGGATACAGAGTTTGATGATCGTATCTCTATAGGAAGTGCATTCCATAAGGCATCCTGGGTCTGCACTGTTTGTATTTCCAGCATAGGTTTCTTGTCTTTAACCACAGTCATGTAGGTTACATTCTTTAAAAGCAAATCCTGCAGATACATCTCAACAATTAGGCCTTTTTTTTGTCCATTTGCCAAATGATTACAAACCTAAACAGGCCATATTGACTCAACACACACACTGTCTGCATGTATGTAACACCTGATAGGCCTATCGCTAGATGTAAAGTCACCAGGTAGTCCATTAACAGATGACCATAAGGCATCCTGGGTCTACGCTGTTTGGTTTTCCCAGCATAGGTTTCTTGTCTTTAACCACAGTCATGTAGGTTACATTCTTTAAAAGTAAATCCTGCAGATACATCTCAACAATTAGGCCTTTTTTTTGTCCATTTGTCTTTATCTTTATCTTTTATTGGGATCTCCATTAGCTGTGACTGAAGCTCAGATATTCTTCCTCAAGTCCACTTAAATCACTTTGAACTGTTTTAGGCTACATTTCAATTCATAATCACATTACAATCTTTACCAACAACGACTACAACATCAAAAGCGACAGCAACAAAACACAACAATATTCAAGACACAACCCAACACACAACACAGGACCTATAGGTTCAAGTTAATACTTTCCACAGAGTACAGAGGGAAATATGATTCATTAGTGGTTGGACCATAGCATATTATGTCAAAATACAAAAACATACAAAAACAGAACAAGCAACAACTTCTTTTACCATAAATATTAACGGGACTTTGTATTTATCCAACATTAAACTTTTTATGACAGTACTTTTCAACATGTTAGTTTTCACCTTCAGAAGTGTGAATCAGCCTTCAGTGGCATGCCTGGTACTGTACTCATGTTCATCAGAACTGATGCGTAATTGTTTATATAATGCCCTTGGCAATTTAGTTACCGATATATTTCTAATGAAATTAAGCAACGATGCGGTAAATCTGTCTTTTACTTTTAACCATGATAGACTGTTTTGCATTTCATTGACGTTAGTTCTAATGATTACAAACCGAAAAGGCCATATTGACAGTTGCATGGCAGAAAGTCACCAGGTAGTCCATTAACAGATGACCATAAGGCATCCTGGGTCTACACTGTTTGTTTTTCCAGCATAGGTTTCTTGTCTTTAACCACAGTCATGTAGGCTACATTCTTTACAAGTAAACCCTGCAGATACATCTCAACAATTATAGGCCTATTTTGTCCATTTGCCAAATGATTACAAACGCACAAAAGTTCATATTGACAGTTGCATGGCAGAAATCAATCAACATTGTAAAACTGTCAAGGGCCTTGAAATATGCTCAGAAAATCTTTCCCTATCACACCACGTTTTATTTGTCTGGTATTGTTTGACTTACTTTCATACTGAGCAGATAGAGAAAGGCTGGCCGTTTGATTAAATAGTTAATGATTACTAAAAGTCATCCTTATGGCAAGGTGAACAATAATAAACTCCTTTTTAGAGCTGAGGTTAGATTTGACAAAACAAATGTGAGGTGGTCTACTTGATGTTATTCTGATGTAAGTTTAGTATATTCAGGGGAAAAAAGCAAAAAGGCATGCAAAATATTGATATCATTTTTATGTTTGTCACTTTTAAAGATTATAGGTGCCTTGAAAGTTGTATTTGAGTAGTTTGGTACTACACATCGCTCACACTAGCCGGCGAAATCTTGGCCTTTCGATGAAGGAGATTGTTTGGTTGGACTGCTAACTCTTCTAGTTTTAAGTCTTTAAATCATTCCATAATAACAGAAAGTACATGACATCTGTAGTGTGTCTGAATACGTCAGTGCCTTCAGTGTGATTGTCAATACAGACATTTTCAGTTCTTACCTGTTTCTTGCAGGGTTATTGCCAGTTAGGTTGATCCATCAACAGTGTACGACATGTATACGATTGTATAGACTCAATCAGAGGTTTGGACCTGGTGCCATAGGTCAGTTTAGTTGTTGTGGTCGAGGGTTGAGCTTTTATTTTCACAATCAATGAGCTATCTATGGCAGAACCTCCCTGACCTATATTAAAGAGATTCAAGTTTGGCAGGGGGGCAAGCCTGTGATTTGGCAAACCTTAAACGCTAGGCCACTCGACCCCACTGACTCCCGGGAGGGAGAGGGGCACATACCCCATATTGGGACTAAGGCTCGTAGTAGACATATCTCACATGCGCTCATGCGTGGCCCGATAGAGCTGGTATTTCTTTCATGCTATTCAAGAAGGGGGGCTTTGAATCAGGACCTTAATCACTGTTTTTTACATTGTTTGCAAATTGGGAAGTAAGAAATATGGAGTTATGTGAAACTAACATTCAATACATGGAATAGATTTCAATTAATCCTCTGAAAACACAACTAAAAAGATGCCTAAAAAACAAGATTTGTCAACTGCAGTTCGATCTACTTGATTAGTATTAGTAGTATTTTCAAAATAAACTACTTCTCTAGGTTTTTTGTAAGAGTTTTTACAGAATAAAACCGTGTATAATGTGTGGCAGAGAGCTTGGATTGAAGCAGGAAAAAAGTTTTCCCTTTTATTTTGTCAGGCATTATACTTTTCGAATGAGATCAGTTTCAAGTTGCGCTTTAAAAGCCCTTTTGTCCTAAGGAGGTCCCCTCATGCTATTTAGGTGAAGGAGTGGTGATAATATACAGTTTGCATACTACTGGCGCCAGACTGACTAGCTGTGTATCTGAGTGACTGAGTTCAGATCCCAGCAATTACTGCCGCCACTCTTAAAGGACCCGCTGCTATTATGCTTTCCTCCTTCCCCTTTTCCCTGTAGGCGAGGTCACAGTGTGCTGCTCGCAAAGTTTTCTTTCCTTTGTGCTTTTCCTTCTTTTGCTTCATTTCTCCTCCTTTTTATTGGATCAAATCAAGGAGCACAATGAAGTTAAAAAGCAGAGATTTACTCTGATTCATTAAACTACTAACCAAAAGTTCTGGTTAGTCTCTGTGGTTGTTGCAACGGCTGTTTCAGTTAAATAATATGTGCTTAAATAATAGAAACAGATAGTGTTCTCATGGCTTTATTAGCTGTTTAATGAGCTTTTGAACAAAATGGTTTAATTCTGTAGAGCAGACACAAAGCTGTGAGATGTAGTCTGGTGTTTTCTTTGAAATGGTCGTGCAAATGTTTCAGTTGTTGAGGTATTTGTTGAAGCATTTATGATGTGTTTGCAGGTTTGTTTTTGCTTTTATTGAAGACTAATGGCTATAAGTTCACACAAAATATGATGTAGTAAACACTGTGTGGTTGCCTTTGAATTACTGTAATATGAAACATTAAATAGATTGGGATCTAGATGTGCGTGTTACCAGGTGTTTACAGTTATTTCACTAACCAGCTTTGTCAGACGCTTTACACCAGAGACTTTTAACTTGTTAAAACACCATTATTTTCTTGCAGTGTATTAGTCAATGTAGTCAGTAGGGATTGAGCTTTACCTTTCTTTCTTTTAAATATAATTTCTTCCCTTTATTATGTTATTGACATGACTTTTTTGTGTTACAGAGTCACCCCCACCTCCTTATTCGAGGCTTTCCCCTAATGAAGAACACAAGCCACTGGGTAAGTGACACAGATGAGCTCCGTGGCACCTGAAGCTTTATATTTCATCTGAATTCTGCTATTAATATTGATCCTCTGTGTTCTGACTCGTAACCAGGTAGTTGTAGAACGGTAATTACTTGATTATTTCTCTCTTTCATTCATAACTACGGATGTTAAGAGCCTGCAAATTGCAAAGGGCACGGCCACTCTTTTGTTTAGGCTCTGGTTTAACCGGAAGAAAAAGGCAATGTGGAAAGTTTTAATGGCTCTAATTGGGCACAGTTACTGGCAAACTGCAATGGTAGCTTTGAGATGAGACCTCGGCCAGCATGTGGCATGATGTCAGCGTGCCAGCCAGAGCCATTGTGGGTAGTATGGTGTGGGTAGTATGTACTGTGGGCTGCTGGGACTTTGGAGCCTGGCAGCTAGCTGAGGCTGCAAGCCCGAGTACAGCTGAGGTTTCTGGCGGCATTTGAGGGGATGTCATCAGGTAAAGCCTGCTAGTGAAGTTGCCAGGTTATCCACTATGGGATGGCGCCCGACGTGGTGTTAATTGTTTTGAATTTGATACGAAATAAGAAAGAGGTAGACAGAGGTAGCCATCGAGTCTCCTGTGCTGATGATTAGAGAGAGATCAGACTCACCGCAGATGAATAATTTCCGTTTTATTCCCCACAGATCTGTCAGACTCCACATTGTCTTACACTGAAACCGAGGCAGCCAGCTCACCAAATATCACACCAGGGGAATTCTCAGGTGGGTGTGTTTCTCCAACTGTCTCCAAATACGGAGTTTATATCCGATATGTCTTGTACTGGTTTTTTAGAAATGAATGATTACCAGAAGTTTATCGTCTCAGAGGAGCTGCTTTGTAAATACTGAAGGAGTCAAACAAGTTGATGCGTTTTTCTGTTGTGATGTGCGTTTTGTAGGAGTAGGGCGCATTTATTTTTTTGGTTGGCACAGTATAGGCATACTGTATAGCTTTGGGTGGTTACATACAGTACATAGATGTGAGTATGGTTCATGTATCAGATACTAATATCATAGATAATAGATAGATAATATCAACTTTAATTTTTTTTTTAACTTGATTTTGGATACGTGTGTGAGCAGCTGTTTGAAGTAGTAGCGCTTGTATAGTGACACATTAACTAGCTGTGACTGTATTTCTATAGACACACTTGAAAAGAGCTTCCACTTAATGAGTCGTGGGAAAATAATATATTTAGTACTCTGTTTGATTAAAACCAATTGGATTAGAGGCTTTTCTTTTTCCCCTAAAGTATGATTCAAGTTGATGGTTTGAGTAATGAAGCACATAAGACAGATGTTAATTTGTAAATAAAAGAGAAGTGTTGCATGTGTTGCTGATGTGTGCATATAGCTTTAAATCAGAATAATACAAACTATGAATCACCATATAATCATGGTAATAAATCACAGATCTTTCATGTCTCTGTTCAGTGCTGAAATGGTTAAAATAAGACTAGCTGAAAAGGGAGGTATAACTCTTTCAGAGTGTACTTTAACAACAGTTCAGTGCTTTGCTCTGCATAGCTTTTCAGTGTATCTGGATGAATATGCAAACTCATGAAGGTAATTTCATTTTGACGTTGCACTTTATTCCCTCTCATTAAGGGCCATTATGAGCAGTCGGAGCTTTAAAGATAAAGGTTTCATTGTGAGCGGTGCAGAGGTTCAGCGGGGCGTGTGCGTTCGGCCACAGAGCCGGCCTCCCCTCCTCTGTTTTTCTTTCAGAAATATTTGAGTGGGATCAAACTGTAATAAGATCCAAGCTCGCTCAGAAAACACACACAAGCGCGCATAGTTGTGCACATGCGTGTGCGCAGCCACGTACAACTCTATCAAGCCTGGCTGTAAGTGGGCTGCAGGGAGGGGTGGGCTCAGGGAAATGGAGTTGCTCCTGTGAATGGGGCCACACCAAAGGAAGCGAGTAGAAACAGTCCTGTCCTCTGATTTGAAATGAAACACTCCTTTCTCATGGCACTAGAGTGAGCACGCCTCCCCCTTCATACTAGGGCCAGCATGCACAGTATCATGTGGACGGGGAGTCAGAGCCCTCATTTTGGGGCTCGCAGGGGAACAGCATTTCCTGTTGAAGGGTCTGCCACGGCTCAGAGGCCTGGACGCCGAGCAGTTGACATGGCTACCTGGCAGCGAAGTATTCAGTCAGCGAGGGCCCCCTCCTCCCCAGCACACATGCTGTCACCACCTCAGCATGGCCCGGCGACACTCCCTGAGTCAACAAATGAGGGGCTTGTCAGAGCGCGCACCACAATTCCTCAGAGACTGTGGTGAGGAGGGAGGATCTAGACATGCTAGGCTTTGGTTTCTTCCAACTGTGTTGCTGCTTGTACGGGCCGGGCCGGATCACTCCGCATTGGCTGTATCACACTCAGCAACTTGGACTTGGCGAAGGAGAATGACCAACGCTCTGCAGGGTGGGAGTTCTCCGTGCTGTGAGCTAATTCGTGCAGCCAGTTTGTCTCTGATTGTGATGCATTTGGACCGTATGATGGTGCTAGATACAAAAGAGTGTCCTTGTTGAGTGAAACAAACCATTAGCATCTTGTCAGTGAAACAGATCTTCCACCAAGTATTCGCCAAGCATATCATAAGACCAAGAGCCCGAAGGCCTCCTTATAAAGCCCACTTAGTTCTGCTTTAGCACGCCGGCACGTAATACATATTGTCAAGTTATCCTGTGCTAAACGTGTTGCTGACCTGGAGATGACTTTCTCTGTGAATCCCCCTGCAGCTCGGCGAGAGAGAGAGAGAGAGAGAGAGAGAGAGAGAGAGAGAGAGAGTGTCTGTGTGTAACCGGAGTTGTATGGGATCCAGACTCCACCCCTCATTGCAGGAACAAGCAAACCTCTTAAAAAGTCTGGGGGGCACTCGGTGGATGGGTGGGGTGTAGTCAAATAATCAACCACAGTACGCAGCCCAGGGCTACAGAAATACCCAATGAGCATTCTTCTGCATCACACAATGGCAGAGAAACAGATCGGAACGGGTTGTTTTGGTAGATAAGCTCGTTCTTCCATATCAACCAATATACAGAATATATTTAGTGGAATTAGAAAACTAATTCTCCCTCTGCTTTGGATTATTTCGTGCCATGTTGATATGAGATATGTCTTTAAATCAATACAATATGTTAATGTTAGAGTTGCATTTAAGTGCACATACTAGGGCTGTCAATCAATTTAAATATTTAATCGCGATTAATTGCAAATTAATCACACAATTTACCTTTATCAACATGGGAGTGGCAAATATGCTTGCTTTATGCAAAAATATGTATATATTTATTACTGGAAATCAAGTGACAACACAAAACAATGATAAATATTGTGCAGAAACCCTCACAGGTACTGCATTTAGCATAAAAAAATATACTCAAACTGTGCTGACTTGACTATGACTTGCCCCAAACTGCATGTGATTATCAGAAAGTGGGCATGTCTGTAAAGGGGAGACTCGTGGGTACCCATAGAACCCATTTTCATTCACATATCTTGAGGTCAGAGGTCAAGGGATCCCTTTGAAAATGGCCATAACAGTTTGGAGCGATATTAAACCTCCTTCACAACAAGCTAGTATGACATGGTTGGTACCAGTGGATTCCTTAGGTTTTCTAGTTTCACATGAGTATAATCCGTCTATTTTTAAAACTGAACCGAAACAACCTAAAAATCGAAAGTTGCGTTAATGCATTAAAGAAATGAGTGGTGTTAAAACGAATTTGCGTCAATGCGTTAACTTTGACAGCCCGAGCACATTCCTCTCATCCTTCTGGCTGATTCTCACAGTTGTTTAAAAATGCTAAAATGTTCTTACTCATGCATTCTTAAAAAGCCTCCCCATGTTATTGTATTACTCTTAGTGTCATGCCTTCAGTTACTGTGTGGTCATAGTCATTTGAACCATTCGCAGTGTTTTATTTATACGTGGCCGTGTGGGAGAGAGCCAGCCCCGCCAGGCGCTCTGTGATATCTGTTTACGTCATGAGCGGACCCGGCTCGCATACACAGTATACCTTAGCGCTGCGTGTGTGAGGGAATGCGCCTTTGCTGGTGCTGCCCTCCCAGTCTGCCCCGCACACCTGTTTCCTCACTGCCTGGGCCTCGCCGTGTGGACATCAGAGTGGAGCCCTTTGAAGCAGGTCTCATTGCTTCCTGTATGACTGTCTGAGGGGGTGTTTTCCCCCTACACATTGACTTTATTATGTCAGTCTTTGGCATCGGGGGCTCTTTATGTTTGTCGCTTCTTCGTTATAATGCTGCTCTCGACGTGAGGAGGCCAAGATGTGTTTGCGTTTCAGTCGTTGAAGGTCTTTTTAAGAGCAATAAGTGTTACTGTGTGTAGTGGTTACCATATTAACAATACGTGAGTACAATGAATGAGTTCCCTCCTGGCGCCTGGTTTACACAGTTGTAGGATTACGGCTCCAGTCTGCCTACATTCTTCAGTCATCAGAGGTTGTGTCCTCAATCAACCCGGTGGAATTTGTCAGCATAACACCGTGTGTATGCGCTCCTGTTGGTGCGAGTTGAGATGTGAATGGAGGGGCTCCCTCAGATTTGCAGGGTCAGGTGACCAAAAGGCACGCAGAGTGACCTGAGTCACTGTCCTTTTTTCTTTTATTTTCCTCTTTCCCCTTCCTGAGTGTAGGAAAGTTGGACTGGAGGAGCGGAAAGATTGAAAGTTGTTAGACGTGGATTACGCTGTAGCGCT
Source organism: Sebastes umbrosus (assembly GCF_015220745.1). Lineage (NCBI taxonomy): Eukaryota > Metazoa > Chordata > Actinopteri > Perciformes > Sebastidae > Sebastes > Sebastes umbrosus. The sequence continues at coordinate 17,987,047 of NC_051272.1, forward strand.
GTAGCGCTTACTGGAGGGAAGAGGGCATCAGCAGGTAGTCAGGGTTCCCACACAGTAATCACACAGCGCTCACCCACCGTCTGCCTTCCTGTCTGTCTCTGGAGGAAAGGCCATCGCTGTCTCTCAGGATGTCTCGTCTGCAGACAGACTCTGTGTTAGGTCCACTCTGGTATTGACTGATTCTTCCAGGCAGTTAGTAGATAGATGGGAAAGGCCTTCTCATGTGAGTCACGCAACAAGAAAATTACAGTGAACAACACGTACCGATAAAACGCATCTGTAAATCTCTTGTTTATACATTTATTTAAGTCTTCATTTTCTTCCTCGGGGTCCTCATACAAGTGCAGATGCACACTGACATACATTCACACGCAAGAGCCAAGCTAATTAAATTGTGCAGTCAATACTAATCATAGCCTGCCCATCTGTGTCAGGAAGAGGCCAGACACTAAGCATCAAACCGTTCCCTTTGTCTGTCTGTGTCAGAGACAGTGGAAATGCATGGAATAATTAGACAGTCTAATCAAGGCATGTGATGCTTCTCTTGATTAAAGTAGATTAGACCGGACCTGGATTTGTTGATCTGACTTTGAAGGCATGTGATTCCAATTCTGTTAGGAACTAATCACATATCTACTGTATGCATCTGAAAAGATTGTCTCGAAAAAACTGTCTTGTTGTTGTTTTTTTACTTGCGTTAGATAATCTATTCAGTTCATTGCGTGGGAGTTCAGGAAGAACCTGAGCAGTTCTCAGCTGCCTAGCGTTAGCCTAACATGGTGAAACAAGTAGCCTTAGGTCAGCCAAGTTAACACTGCTTAGCTAGCATAGCTAACGTTATTCGGCTACAGACACTGTCTAGGGGCTGTGGTGGTCCCACAAAATAAATTAACTCAATCAACTAACTGTGGCGTTATTGTAAAAAATAACATTAGTTGCTCTGACTAGGGCAACCTACTGACCACAGTCGTAAAAGCCTTCAATTTGACTTGAATCAATCACTTTAAATACATGCCCAATTGTGTTTATTATCTACACCGACCATTTACGTAAGGTACTACGAGCAACAACGGATGCATTCGGCCGAAAGTCACCGGTTGACACTTAGTCAGTACGACTTGCCACCGCAGTAACGGTGGCGCCAGTATATGGCGGAACACACAAACTGGTCGCCGGATTCGACTATATACAGTATTTCTTTCCCCCTGTCGAGACATCTATCTGTCTTAATGTAGCAGCAGCATACTGACTCTGCACTGCTCAGACAGAGCTATGGTCTGATGGAGTGACAACTGCATCAGCATGTTAGCGATGTCCCCCTCCCCACCTCGAGGCATGATCCCCCCCCCACTCCGTCCCACAGACCCCAGAGTGATGCAGCCCGGGCCCGTCTCCCCCTGCAGCCTGGCACATGGCCTCAGGTTTCCACCGCAGCCCTGAGCCTTCCCAGCGCCTGGCCGCCCACACTCCCTCAGGAGCCCCAATGCTCCAGGATACGGGATGTGGAAATAATGTGACTCGAGTGCTTCCACCCTGCCTCCCGAAATCAGGTTTTGCGGATTGTTTATTTGAGGGGAAGGAGGCCTCAGACAAACATCCTGTTTTAAAAAGCTGCCTGGGTTTTGTAGCAGCGTAGGGCGGTGAATTGCCCCTTTGACAGCGGGGGGAGACTTGAGGAATGTTGAAGAGAAGGCCAGCATCTCGGGGGGACGTGAGGGGGCTCTCCTCACCCGTTTGTCATGTCCAGTTTGCAGAGTCCATTTTTAAGCCGGCGGGGGGGCAGGAGGGTTGTAGCTATACATCCTGAAGGGTCTTGTGCTCTATTCTCTCTGTAGTGGTGTAGGGCCCGTACCCACAGTCCTCGTCTCAAGTATCCGTTCCTGTCCTGGGAGGCCGGCTTCCGTTTCCCCTTACGTAACACACATACACATAGAAAAAGCGCCATTGATAAGAGCGATAAGGCCATTTTTCATTTTCCCTTTCTCAGCATTGTTAGACTGTGGCGTGTCACAAATCCACTTTCAACTTGTTCTCTCAGAGGTTATGACATTGAGGATCCTCAGAGTCCTCCATGGTCTACATGACCTATTGGCTCACTAATATAACATGTCTGTTGTTGTGTTTTGAAGGGTGTTGTGTGTTTTTTGTATTTGTGTGATTGCAGCGTTTCCCATTCGTCAGATGGCAACAAGGTCTTCTGGCCAGTAGATTAGGATGTTTTGCTTTTTGTTTTCCAGCTTTTTTGAGTTTGATAAAGACTTTAAGATGTAAGCCAAGTCAAGATTAACAGTATTTCCAATAAGCCTTTCTTTCCGCAGGTTCATAGTAGAGAAATCTCCTTAGTGTGCGCTGTCTGTGTCAAGCAGCGGAAATGTGAGTTTTGAAGTAAGCACTTTTTTATCATCTGTCCCATAGATGGAGAGGGAGGAGTGTAGTTGTTGTTGTGTTGAGAGATTTTTTTACACTAAATTTGAGTTGATTTTCAGTCAGAACTGGCAACGCAGGTCCTAGACGTGGTGAGGTAATGTGACCTCTACGTGCAGAGTGAAAGCCATGCTAATCTAAAGCAGTCCTTGGAGAGGCCTGAAACCCCTTACATGTCAACAGAAACTAGCCTGCTGAGCTTAGTATTTATCTGTCTCCTCTTGGCAAGCCAGAGTGGTGCCAGTGCTGCTGGGTGTTTGACTAACTTCTGAAGGGCTCGCAGATAAAGATAAATCTATAGCCTCATACACGACTATGAGTCTAAGCTCACAGTGCTGCGCTTGTCATTTGAAATTTACAGAGTGTGCTGTGCTCGGGGATGAGGTGGTTTTCATTTTAGGACTTACCGCACAGATAGAGAGTCTGTAGAAATAACAGGAGGTGTGCTCAGGCTATAATTTGTGCCCCATATTCTACCTTAGCAAACAAAGTGAGTGAGCTAATCTTGTTGTGTGCTCAGGGAGGGCATAGCTGTTACCATCTTCTCTTCCTTCACACCGCAGCGCAGCACCAATGGCTCCATTCATTCAGCTCGGGGGCACCGGGTTACAGCAACAAATAAAGAGCGTGCAACGCCATTAAAAATGTATGGAATGTCCAACTGTTAGTTTAGTGTTTTAGTGTGCCTCCTCTCAAGGCTGAGAGGGGGAACAATACTCCATTTGAGCCGGCCACTGTATAAATGTGCAACGCCTGGCAAGCAGCAGCGGAGGAGGTGCCAGTTGTGGATGCTGTTTTTATTTTCTGACCATTTTGCCCACAATTATAAATCCAGACACTGGCCTTGGCCAGCTATGATTTAGGCCTGTGGTCTGATTGCTGGCGAAAATAGATTTAAGATTTTTCCCTTCCTCCCCAGAGGAGCATTGACAGTTGTGCCTGAACCTATGGCTGTCAGTATTTTTAAAACTCAGAATAGCCAGCGCATTCTTTGAGCCTCCAGAATGCTGTGTGTGGATTAACTGTAGGGGCCCATGTCATCCGACATCTCTACACAAACCTTTTACAGCCAGAGGGAAAGGATAGGAGCTCATTGTTGATGTGTATCAAGGCCTGGTTCATTTTCTCTCTGCTGCACAACTGAGAGACAGAGACTTGATTTTTTTCCTCTTTCCTTATCTTGAACTAGATCTGCTTGAGCTATCTCTTCATTCCACTCCCTTGTCCTAACATGGGGCCAAGTATGATAGACATCATTTGGATGCTTTGATGTTGTTCCCGAAAGATGATGCCTTTTAAATCGGAGCAGAAAACCTTTATTTTGAGTGATGGTCCAGCACAACACCCCTGATAATACAGTGTTTACAATGGCTAACTGCCCCGTTCTGACCAAGGTATTTTGTTTCATGAGCATGTACACGCATATGTGTCCTCATGTTCCACACAAAGCACGACTTGGCAAGGCAAATTGTACTCTGGGATAACGTTTTTTGCAAGTAGTAGTTGTTACAAGCGCTCATTGATTATCTTCCCTAGGGAAAATTGTATTTACTTTCGTAATGTGTGTTTTGCTTATCTTTTATTTGTGTGCATTTCTGAAGCCTTGGCTGTGTGGCTCGGTACGTGCAGTCAGGCTGTCGCATTTCAGGGTACGGTTTAGATTAGAGGTCTGGCTGTAGCTTCCCCCTCTTCCCCTCTCTGTGACTGCCAGCACATAATTTACTTAATGAAATCCTGCCATTCCCTTTAGCTTCAAGATTTTTTGCAGATGTTGACAGGGAAGGACTTTGTGAATTATTGGAAATGTTCACTCCTGCATTTTTAATGAACGTCTTGCTTGTTGTGAACGGGCCGACTTGTCAGAGATGGGGGGTGGGAGGGTGGGGTGGGGGGGACAGTTGTCTTTGTTTGGGGAGCTGGTGTCTGGGTGCCCGCGGTGGAGCAGTGTGAGTTACAGCCCGGCAAGTGTTGTGATTGAAACAGAAACTCTGGTGCCACATTATCCTGACAGAACACATTCTCCTCACGGACTCTGATCCACTGGGCCGATCAATAGGAAACCATTGTTTGAACGGCGACTCTGTCCATCATAGCTGGTGCACCTCCCAGCCCGGTGGAAACCAAATACCCACCTTTCGCCTTAAATTAGTCAGACTAATATAACTCGTAATAATAGAGTTCCTTGTTATTGTTCATTTGAAACCAAGCTTTCGACATAGCTTGAGCATATAGGCCAGTTTCCTCCTGCAGTCTCGCTTTTCGACTCTGAGGAAAAGTATTAATCAAATAAAAAGTGTTTGCAAAAGTATCAGACCACACGACCGACACTTTCTCTCTCATGTGACGTGAGTTTTTCACCAAACGAGACTCTTAAAGGAGAAAGAAAGCGACCTTCTCGCTGCACCCCCACCCCCCTACAGTCCTAACCAGAGTAGGAAGTTAGGAGGCACAGTGAGGGGAGGAGGGGGGAGTTCAGGAATGTGCAGGGTCTCCTCTACTCAAACGCTCCGGCCTTCTTGGCTCGAAACCTCCCTTGCACGCTCACAAACAAACACACTGACACACACACACTCACAGATAGGTTGTATGAGGAGGTGAAAGGGCACAGCCACCCAGCAGGATGTTCGCTGAGTGTTTTGCTTTCTGTGCTCTCTCAGACTCCGCTGGCCTTTAACGCCGCCCGTAGATATGACATTTACAAACATTCCCCACAGTTTTCACAGAGCTTTTTACGTGCCCTGAAGGACTCTCCGAGGCCTCACTTGCATCACCACCATCACTTCTGCTCTGTGTCTCTGACACATTGCAGAGCTTTTGGAGGAAACTTGGAGGAAATGAGCAGCACATTCTCTTCCCATAAAAAGAAAAAGTCTTCTCCCTCAAACCAGTGGTCTCTTACTCATTCGCCCAGACGGCTCCTCCGTATTAGCCTCCTTAGCTTCCTGTGCTTTTTACACCCTGTGTTGTTTATTGATTTAATTTATGGATTCTGTTAGTTATCTGCTATCAAGGGTACAGCACTTTTCCTCCCTCATGGGGTCATCCCGAAACAGAAACGGAGGGAAAGTGGAGAGGAAGTGGATGACAATGTAAAGCATTCCCATTGTGACCAGCCAGGCTTGGTGACTGGATTCAGTTTCTCCGGCTCCCACAGTGTGTTTTCTCCTCCCAGCACATATCTCTCTCCCTCTCTTTCTTTTCTATCTTTCTCTCTCTATCTCTCTCGGCAGAGAAAGGCCAGACCTCAGGGAGAAAAATCCATAGACATATAAGAGCAGCTCCAGTTAGCGTGTCTGTCTGATAAAGCCGACTTTGATGGCAGCGATAGCCCAGACGCCAGCCTAAATGTGGCCTGCTCAGGGGTTAGAGTCGGCCTGTAGGAACCATTGTCTGCAGAATTAAAGCCATGAACAGGAGGAGGAGGCTTCTGCTTCAGTTCCACTTTGTTGTCTTAGTTGTAAAAGAAAGTTAAATTGAACAAATTAGTGGGAATGCATAAAGAAAATTATTACTTCTGAATTTTCACACACACACAGTCCTCATGCCCCCCTCTTCACCACCAGCCCCCCAGCCTATCAGTTCATTGGTAGAGTCTAATAGCTGGAGGGGAATCTAATCCTTGGCACAGGATGAGAGACTGCTGCTCCCCCCTCCTCTCCTCTCCTTGCTGCTCTCCTCCCCTCCACTGCACTGCTTAAAGGGACTCGCAACACTGTTTTCCTTTTTTCTCAGCAAAAGTTTCGCAGCAATGAGTTCATCTGTGCTCCCCGCTCTGGATTAGGAGAGATGAAGTATAATGGAGGTGGCCCCGGAGCTTGGTGGGGAGATGTTAGCACGGAGGGGAAGCTGTTGTTTGTCTGCCTGTCCCTGACACTCGGCCTCCCATTCATCTCACTCCAAGGCTGCGGAGCTGTGTTTACCCCGGGGCAGCTCTTTTCTGCTTCTCCCTCTGCCCTTCTTTCCCCCCCCCCTCCTTTTCATGCTGTCTTTAAAAGCATTACTGGATGATCATCAAGGATTGCCATTGAAACTTTCAAGCCCCCATTTTTGTGTACTTAGTAGTAATTATCCAGACTCGCCCTCGAGTGCAAGGAACTCACAGCAGGGCGATCTGCTTTTTTTCCCATATATAAACCTGTGGAAAAGGCTTGGGCACGTTGTGTTCAACAGAGGCATATTTAAGGGTTGTGTTAATGGCATGTTGGTCTTCTCTCATAACAGAGGAAAAACGATTTAATAGCTATAATCATGATCAGTATTTCTTTGGCCTGTGACGATCACAGTGGCCTATATTATCTTCAGTGGTGGAATGTAACTAAGTACATTTACTCAAGTACTGCGATTAAATACAACTTTCAGGCAGTATTTCATGCAACTTTGTACTCCACTACATTCATTTGACAGCTTAAGTCACTAGTTACCTTTGAGATTAAGATTTTACATACAAAATATTATATTATAAAACATGATGCACTGTTATAGATTAAACCCAACAATGTAAAAATGTTCAAATTAGCTCCACCCCTACATACTAAAACCGTAAAAAGTTACTTATACATGAATGCATCAGTAACAGTGATCCAATAACATAGTGTAACACTCACAGGGGGCATTTTTCTGAATTATGAGTAATACTTTTTATACTTTAAATACATTTTGCCAATAACACTTATATACCTTTACATAAGTGACATTTTCATTGCATGATTTTTCACTTCCTTCACCGCTTCATGCACTCTAATTTTTAATGCTAAATAACAATTTATGTTGAAGAGGACCTATTATGCTTATTTTCAGGTGCATACGTGTACTTTGGGTTTCTACTAGAACATGTTTACCTGCTTTAATGTTCAAAAAACGCTTTATTTCTCTCATACCGGCTGTGCTGCAGCACCTCTTTTCACCCTCTGTCTGAAACGCTCTTCCCCGCCCCCCTCCCGAAAAGCCCAGTCTGCTCCCATTGGTCAGCTGGCCCACTCTGTCTGTCAACTGAACCGAACCACCGCTTCAGCACGGCTCTAACTAGCTTTGTTTGAGGGCGTGCCAAACTAGCTGCTAGGCAGGTATTATGCAAACTTGGTGACATCACCATGTTACGGAAGAAAAGGCGGGACTTCATGTAAGGTGTTTCAGGCAGTTCAGGAGCAGTGTTTCTGTGGTGGAGAGTAACTCCCTTTGGCGTGGACTTTGGGCTTTGTAACTTTCAGACCTTTTACTTGCACAAAAAAACAATATAACACACTAAATGAAAGGGGAAAAGCATAATAGGTCTCCTTTAAACAAATACCTACAGCTGACATTTCAGTCCTTTTTGCAGACCCTTGAGCATGCGTCACTATTTACTTTCTGAGTTCCAGCGAACTGATAAAAGTCTGTGTTTGTTATCAGACCTGATGTCCTGCGTTTGATACTCTGCAGAAAGGCCACAGGGAAACAGAAAAATCAACATTTTCACATGGTTTCCATGGAGCTCACGTCTTGTTATGGAAATCGAGCTCTGCACACCAAAATGCTTTCTGTAGCTGGAGAAGTGTTGGTTAAATATCTCTGTTTGCTGTGTAACTGTACTTAGACATGTAGTACGTGCATATAGAGGCGACCAAGGTTACTTGCTTGTATTTTATAGTTTGAGTGTCGTAATCTGTTTACTTATTTCTTGACGCTTAAGGGAAAGCCAAACAGACACTTATCATTTACTTATCATATTGCTAGAACGCTGCCACGTACTTCCTGTTGGCCGTGCAATATTTTGTAGACCAAACAGCTTCCACAGATCCATGTATGTCAACTTTTTTTTATACCAGCACTTTGAGATTGGTTATGTAAGGCGTCAACTCCTTCACGTGTTCAGACCATTGCCCCTGGCAGCAGGAACAGGAAGTGCAGCGGCCATACTGCGGCTGCGTCCATTGACTCCGAGACTGACACTAAGAGGAGAGGCTTTTGAAAATAAAATAACAATAATAACATACGCTACTATTCTAATGGGTAAACGGAGCTGTTAAGAGGTGGCAGGGTTAAATGGATGCAGAGTACCAGTAATTGCTCCCAGCCCGTCATGGCTCCGCCCTGAGCAGACCCTCTGAAAGCCCAACATGGAGTCTCAGATAGTCGGGTGTCTTTGCTGTGGTCAGAGGGGAGGAAGACACACGCCCTCCCTTCACCGCCTCATATCCTTGGCATCATACTCACTTATATCAATTTGAAAAAAGGTAGATAAACATTTACAGATGCATCCAAACATCCCTGAAGAAACAAGGCTTCCTTAAAAATCTTAAAAAACTAAGCATTTGAAGAAGGGTGATCTCACTGAGCTTCGTAGTGGAGGCCATAGTTGCTGTGGTGATATCATCCAAACAGGCTGTCGATTGGTGATAGCTCTGCTCTGTTAAAGAGATCCCAATGAGTTCTTCTCTCAGCGCCCCCACCTAGCCAAAACACACAAGTTCAGGACAAAAACACAAACACGCTGGCTGATTCTCTTCCCCCGTCCAAGCAGACGCATGTGCGCACAGGCACACGTAGACGCTAAACACAACAGAGCGACAGGAAAAGGCCTGGCTCATGGCGTGCTCATTGTCTTCCCTCAGGCTTAACATTTGATACATTTCTAACCTTTGTCCTGCTCATTCCTCTTCCTGGTCCTCGCAGTCTCACTGGCTACCTTCGTTCCAGGCTACGTGTGAAAACTAGACACTATTGACCAAATTGCTTCTGCTTTATTCTTCCCGTCTGAAAAGGAGGAGACGGTAGCCATTTGGTCTTTTGTTGTTTGTGTGCACACAGTTTCAAAGTGAGTTTACCTTGATGTGTGGGCTCCATTTGATTTGAGACAATAGAGGGCCGTAAACAAGTTGGGGCTGAGTTCTTTGTGTGGCCCGAGCCGCGCTGAAGTAAAAGCTCAGAGTGGAGGAGCTGGAGTGTGGAATTCACTAATGGCACATGCATGTTGGGGCCCCTGAAGAGAGGGGGTCATTTCAGCCATCAGTGTGTGCGCAAACACACAGAGAGCCTGTCTGCAGCTTCCCCCCACCCCCACACATCCCCGCTCACTCACTCACTCACTCACTCACTCTTTTCCTCCCCCTCTGCAACACAGAGAGCCTTGAACCAGCAGGCGTTTTGTCTGTGCAAGTCTGGTCAACGTTTTTTGCTAATCTTTGTATAAACTTTACTAGTGTGGGTCACTCGGCAGAAAGGTTTAGTCGGGTGGGAGGTGAGCGAGGCATTTTGTTGCTGTGTGGATCCGCGACGCTCCACCTTAAAGGCGTTTGTTAATGGGGCGGGCGGTCATTAAGCCCTGAGAGCAGAGAGACTGAAAGGAATGAGGCCACAGGCCCAGGCTTTAAATCCTCTGTGCCAATAGACTCTCTGAAGCAAAATAATGGCATCACTCTGTGTGTGAGTTAATGGGAGCTGATAGCATGAAGGCTGGGGGGTCAACGGGTCACGGGCTTGTGCTAAGTTGTCAGGGAGCTGAATGCCGTCCCTGGGCCCACAGCGGGGGGAAGCGCTGGGTGGAGGGGGAGGGGGACCCCCTGCCTGGCCCTCTCCCGTCACCCCCACTCGTGTGGAATGCGAGGAAGACGAGGGAAGAGGAGAAAGAGGCACCCTCATTCTGGAGAAGTAAAGGGCGAAGAGGCGGATGTGAGATCATGGGACTCTCTCGTCGTACCGCAGATTTTATGAGCAATATAACTGTATGACAGCTCTGAGCGGTGTGGACCGGAGCGGCCTCTGAAAGTAGTTGACAGTGCTGTGCGTCTGTTCACTATGGTGAAGATAGAAGTCCACCTAGGGAGCAGTAACTCACTTTGGAGTGCTGAGGGCTGTCACTGGAAAGAGTTCACAGACTGCAGCCATGAAAACTGAATTAACAAGCTGATTTACTGGACAGAGATGTTTAGGAATGAGATGCCAACTTTGTTCCACTGTAAAAAGAAAAAAGTGTTTTTGTCTTAAGCAGTGTTTGCACAGGCAAATCAAAAAGGAGACTTTTTTTTATCCAGCCCCATCACACTACTGTAGGAACTTATTTGCCAATTTTTCAGTGGAAACACTGAGCGTAATCCCACAATAATTTTAGTAAACATGATCTGTTTTGAAAGTGCATGTGTGAGGAGCCGTGTGCTGGGTGGTCAGTGTTTAATCATCACAGTGCCCTCTTGAGGCAGAGGAGGAAACTGCAGGTCTTCAGTTGGACTGACCTCACTACACTCTCCACCCCCAGGATATGTATAGTAGCGTGTGTGTGTGTGTGTGTGTGTGTGTGTTGGACGGATGTGCATGCAGTGGTATTTATACAAGGCTTAGATTTCAATACAGTGCCTCCTTCAGTATTTATAGTGTGGCCATCTGCTCTGAACAATAAAAAGAGATAGTTAATCCCTTAAAACTTCAGCCTTCCTTTTTACTAGGCCTGTTTGCTTTTGTTTATGTTTTGTTTTAATGACCGTCCCTCTGTCTCCTCTAGATGCCAGTATGTCGCCTGACGCCCCGAAGCAGAGCCACTGGTGCAACGTGGCGTACTGGGAGCACCGCACACGCGTGGGTCGCCTCTACACAGTGTACGAGCACTCCGTCAGCATCTTCTATGATCTACCTCAGGGCACGGGCTTCTGCCTGGGCCAGCTCAACCTGGAGCACCGCAGCAGCACCGTTCAGCGCACACGAGGCAAAATCGGCTACGGCATCCTCCTCAGCAAAGAGCCGGACGGCGTGTGGGCGTACAACCGCAGCGAGCACCCCATATTTGTCAACTCCCCGACCCTGGACGTGCCTAACAGCAGAACTCTGGTGGTGCGGAAGGTGATGCCGGGCTACTCCATCAAGGTGTTTGACTATGAGCGTTCGTGCCTCCTGAGGCACACCACAGACGTTGACCTCTTGGACGGACCCTACGACCCCAACAGTGTGCGCATCAGCTTTGCGAAGGGCTGGGGCCCCTGCTACTCAAGACAGTTCATCACCTCCTGCCCCTGCTGGCTGGAGATCCTCCTCAACAACCATAGATAACACAGACGGACCCCACAAACTATCCCAAATATCATCTACCTAGATTTAATATAAAGTTTTATATATTATATGAAATATATATTATACTTGTAAATACGGAGTCATTTTTACAATGTAATTATTTATGTATGGTGCAATGTGTATATGGACAAGAGGAAAAAAAACGGAAAATGCACTTTGGCTTATATATATTATATATATAAATATATATAAAGATAAAGAATCTTTCAATACCAACTTGAGAAATTATACAGCAAAATTAGGATGAGCCTGGATTTGGTGTATAGTTTTCATATACTATTAATATCCAGACAAAAAGCTAACACCATTCACACATTGATAATAAAGTATTCGCATAATAATTCTCTTTGTTTGGTCTGCATCATTAGCTCTTGGTTTGCAAAATATTCAATATTTCTCTTAACAAGTGTATTGATTAGTGGTGCAACGGTTTGGTTTGTATTGCGGTTTTTGGGTCACGGTTTCAATTCAGTTTGTTTTTCACATTAGTGAGAAGAAAAACACAACACTTTACAACATGTTTGAACTCCAAAATATATAAATAGATTGATTGATTGATAGTAATGAATGATATTTCTATAAAACACTGATTTTATACATAAAATAAGGCAGGTTACTTAATGGTCAAGTAGGCCTATGTTGAGATAGTTGCCTCTTCTATGTCTCTGGCACCTCATCGGATAATTAGCAGGCCTGTATTTAACAGTGGTACAACTGTTCAACGAGCCCACGGTTCAGTTTTTACGTCATTTAATGGTTCAGTTTTTTATGGTTAGGTTTTGCATACCTAGTATTGATATTGTTAGGACATCAGTAGACTTCACCCTTCCTGTTGTGATTCGTCTAAAATACAAACCATCACAAATCTCGGTATACCATCATGTATTATACTGAAATAAGGTATATGTCCTTGTGTGGCATTTGACGTTTAGGTCAAGAGTTGGGATCCTCTTTTCCCAATTATCCCGGGAGTAGATGATGTAAAGATCAGAGTTGAACTTGTACTCAACTTTCCAAGCAGAAAATGTAATTTCATTGTTTATTCAGAATGGTCATCATGAAGAGAAGTGTGATGTCTGATCTCGTGGGTAAAGAGTGCAACAGGAATGAGTCCTAAAACCCAGAAATGAGTTAGCATTTTAGCACTTCTGGTTCCGTCGTCTGGAAGTCAATGGGTTTTTAGTTAGATGCCTGAAATAAGGTCTGTGGTTAACACAAGCTGAAGAGATTTGTATTCCACGATATAAAATACGTCACTAAATACCCCGCTCATGAATTTTGAAGCTTCTACATGTCTTAAAAGAGGCGGTTGCTAACAAGTGGCTAAATGAGACTGATGTCCTGCGATTGTGTAGTTTGTTTATAGCCTAACGTTTTTACTTTTGCCGATTGTATTTATGCTTCAAAAATCATAAAAGCGGTGTTCATTTATGTAGATTATCTTACTGAAAAAAAAAGTTTAATTATCATAAACGTGTGTTTGCTACAGTGTTCAATTTCTTCAATAATCCAAAACCCAATGGACAAATCCCATTGGCTTTTTGTCGAGGGGACCAGTGCGATGCTAACTTCCTGGTTGGTCTACAAAAAGATGTCATCCCTGCAGCACTTTATAGAGGAGTTAAACTAAAAGACCAAAGCAGATGACTGATTATATTTCAGTAGCATCTACAGCGTCATGTTCTTAACTAGATTTTAAGACGAGCTAGCTCAACGGATCCACATGTCCTTGAGGTCCTAAGGAGCCCCGGTAATGAGGACCGAGAGGAGATGGTGTAGTGGAGGACAGTGTAGGAGGAAATGATGAAACTGCTCAGTAGTTAGCGATCCCTCCGAAGGTGTTCCTACTTCAGCACATCCTCTTTGGCCCGTGGTCGCAGGTCTCGCGTCCCCACAGCCAGCCTGTCTCACAATGGACGTTGTTATAACTGACCAGGGGATGCGGCACCCTGAAACCGCCACAGTGATACTGGAATGTATGCAGAGAAACCAAGAAGTTTTACAAGCCTACTGGAATCTTAAAAACTACAGCCAAGGTGGATGTGGTTTAGCTGGCTTCCTTCATAATTGCTGGTGTTGGGTTGTCAGATTGGCGGTGGTGGTAGTGAGGAGGGGAGGGTGGGGGGGCCGGTAGGTCTCTGCCAACATTCAGCAATAGAGGCATTCAGTAACACTCTGATTCTGATTTAATGAGTGCTGAACTGTGCACTTACAAGGAAATGTGTTTTTTAAAGTGGGCTCTATAAGACATCAAAACTGTTGGACGAGCTTTTTGAAGTTTGAGAGGGAATGTACTCCGAGACACAATGAAGAGAGGTGCTTTTTATGTGACGGCTTGTCATATTTTGTGTTGAAAATACCACTTTCCAATGATGTGTGTTGCTGCTGAGTGCAGCGTCTCCGTCCTTCCCCTCCTCCATAAAGGCTCAGACAGCCTCCTCCAGGCCCGCTGACTGTCTGGAGCCAAGACTGTGTAGAGTTCAAACAGCAGAGAGGAGTGGCTCCACTCCGCCTCTGTCTCTGCCTCCGCTCTCTTCCCTACAACTGGGGGCCATTATCCCGCTCCTTTGTGTCTCTGTTATGGGAAAAAGGGCCCACATCACCACTGGAGAGGAACTGGCAGACAATTATATGGGGTGGCGAGGAGCTAAGACACATAGTGGGCAGATTACACAAGCCACCACAGAGGGTATGAGAGGGGGCCTAATTAGACGGGGCTGGGGAGGGGCCAGGCGACATCTACTGGAGCTGCATCTCTGGAGAGGCGCCCGCTCCGCTCCAGAGCTGGAATAGTTGTGGCAGGAGGACTTCTGACTCTGAGCGAGATGAAGGAGAGAAAGGAAAAGCCATGTAAGCAGCTTTGTGAGCTCAGGAATGGTATTGATTAGCAGGCAGCAGCCCTCAATCATTTTCTGGAGGAGCCTGCGTCGCTCTAGGCCCCAAAAAGCCGACATTTTGTTGCACTGTTTTCCGACGCACTGAGCTGTAGTTAGCAGCGCGGCGTTGATTAGGAACGGATGTTAGAGAGAAAACAACATATTAGCTACTCTTCACAACACAAACACGAAGCGCTCTCTGTATAGAAAACGCTGATATATCTGCATTTGCGTTTGAGTCTCTCTGAGCTCGTGTGTGTGTGGACGACTGCTTTTTAAAGCTCCGAGTTTCGAAACCCTGTTATTATGGCTTCTGTACTGCCAAAGCCTCAGTGCATTCCTCAGACTGTAGATTCTTGTCTGTAAGCCTCTCCTAAAGCCTCGTTCTCCATGTTCACAGTTGGCAACAAAGGATTTGAGGTCTCTCTGATAATTACAATCAAGGCACTAAAACTCATGTGTTTTCCTTTTAACAATAAGGTGAGCACACCTGCGAAAACATCTCCTGGTTAAAATGCGAGAAGAGTAACAATCTGCTCTCAGCCTCTCCTGTTGTGCTCATAAGAGAGTTAAAACAGACACATAAGTCAGTATGGAAGAGTTAGGAGGTCATTTGAGCCGGGCAGATGTGGAACTACCGCAGCTCGCTACTACACTCCATTTGATGACCCTGTCTTGCACATCTGGCCCCAGTAAAAACACAGTGAGGTAATAGCACCTTTTGAAACGAAAAGAGATTACACAGAGCGCCTGAAACACTTCCTGCTCTCTCTCTCTCTCTGTCTCTCTCTCTCGTTCTCTCTCTCTCACTCTCTCATGAACGCCGGCCCACGGAAGTCTTCTCACCTTGGCTGAGGGTGTTAATTACGGCTCCTCGCAGCTGCCATGCTCGCCACTTACTGGGCGTGCTGACACTTGCCAGCACACAGGGGATCCACGCTCTCAGAGGGGATTATGGGCCGGCACGCAGAGCAAGCCAAGAAAAGGGAGACTTTTCCTTTTGGGTGTTTTTCCACCTTAATAGGCTGAATTTTAAAGCAGACGGATGAGAAGCGCCGCAGTGACTGATGTGTCTGTGCTTTGCTTTGGTGTGGGTTGCACGCGTCTTTGCCTGCACAGGTGTGTTGTTGTGTCTCTCCAGCCGTCACGAGCACTTTATTAATGCTTCTCTGTGCTGATAAATCTTACCTCCAAAATGACATTTCTTTTGTTTTGTATGTCCCCGATGACAAACCGTGATTCTGCTACTGTGCTGCAGGCCTCTAGCTGAGCCTGGAACAGACCATTGAGTAAGCATTTAGGCGGTTTTTCAGAAGCCAAAAGCAGCCCGGTCCCGATGCTCCTCTGCAGATCCCACCCTCCCCTCGGTAATTACAGGGTGCACAGGGGCCTCTCTGACGTACGAAAAGGATTTATTTTAGTGAGTTTCCACAGAGGTTAAAAGAATGCCACAGTGTGAGCGCACACACACACACACCCTGAGGCTCAATTCTGACAGCATTTATCAACAGCCTATTGCTGCCTCCTCTTGTCCAACTCAAATCATAAGAGCACTTATTGCTGCATCCAGTGATAATAAAGATGTTTTGGGAGTGTTGGGATCATCTAGATGGATTCAGTTTCTCGGTTGATCCACATAACTTTCTGTAAATCCTGTAGTCGATTGTCGTTTGTTTGCGTTCTGCTTCGGAAGAGTGAAAGGCTTAAGCGAGCTGAGTGAAGTCTCGCTCCATCTCGACCTGACTGAACAGAGGCGTCTCTTTTTTAAGTGCACACAAGCATGACACCGCTCAGTTTCTCTCGCCTAAACTAGGATGTTTTTTCCCTCTTAAAATCAAAATTCCTCCTTCAGTTAACCCGCACCGAGGGACAAGGCTTCATTCACTGCACAAACCGCTAGAATTACATTCTTTAATATACAATTTTTCTTGGAGAGAAACTTGGAGTTTTCTTCCCTTTCTGTTTGCACGAGGAGTTTCTCTGATGAGAAGAAAAGATGTGTCTGTTGAGCTGATTGTCTAAAAAATCTCTATGATTTATACCAGCCTTTAATAGAGTTGGTTTAAGGGCTATAATCAAATCCCTGCAGACCCCTCTATCTAAATTGTGAGGCAATAGCACATGCATGCAGTGTGCTGGTCATGGTTGTGACTGCATGTGTTTGTTTTCTTAAATGTGACTCTTTGAGAGAACCAATCACAAACCAGTTTTACACTTTCTGCTAAGTAATACAAAATACATTCACTTAACAGCGAGTCTCACATGTTTTAAGAAGTAATCCTATATATTAAAGTATGTCATGCTCATTGATCTCGCCAAGAACTCAACAACTTTTTTCCACAGGCCCAGTTTGTCCTTTTAGAAGTCTGACTGAGTTCTTTTTTTTTTTTTTTTCCGAGGGGCTATAAAAGAGAAGATCTAGGAACGCGGCCCCCTTCTTTTTTTTCTTCAGGGCTCCTAATATGTTCCATATTGTGAGTTTAAATGGGGTGGACTCAGGAAATGCAGTCACACTGCTTTGCCTTCCAAGCTTCCAGTCTGAGGTTTGGCCTACAGTGCCGGTGGTTCTGTGGACTGGGGCTGATTGGGCGGCTGGAGCTGCCGAGGCGGTTAGGCTCAGCCATGTGGGCTTTCTTCCTCCGCTCCTCAGGAGCCGAGATGTCCACGTCGCTGGTTCTGTTTTGTTCTGTTTCTCAGCCCAATCGCATGTAGACAGCACATTAATGGCTCTCGTTTTGGCCCACTCACTTGATTTGCAACTTCCTCAAAGCTGCATCATTCAGGCTTATTATGCAGAATTGCTTAAGGAAACAATTTGACATTTTGTGAAATGTGCATATTCGCTATCTTGAGAAGATATATATCACTCTTATGTTTGTACGGTAATTATGTAGCTACAGCCGGTTAGCTTAGCTTAGCACAAAGACTGGAAACGGCTAGCCTGGCTTTGGCGAAAGGAACAAAATCCACTTACCAGCAAAGGTGGGACCAAGTCATTGTTTTGCAAGTCATAAGTAAGTCTCAAGTCTTTGCACTCAAGTCCAAAGTCAAGTCCCAAATCCTAAACTTTGAGTTTCGAATCCTAAAAAAGTCAAATTAATTGATTCGTGGTGTCGTGTTACCTGTGTTCTTGGTGGAAGATAAGAATTTTCAAGTCAAAAGGCTCAAGTCCAAGTGAAATCTCTCTGGATTTTGTCGAGTCTAAAGTCATCAAATTTGTGACTTGAATCTGACTCGAGTTCAAGTCATGTGACTCGAGTCCAAGTCATGTGACTCGAGTCCAAGTCATGTGACTCGAGTTCACACCTCTGCTTACCAGCACCTCTAAAGCTCACTAATTAACGCGTTATAGCTCCTCAAGTCTTGCATTCAGCGTGAGGTAGCCACACAACTAGCGGCGAATTCAAGAAGTTACAGCTTGCAGCCAAGAAAGAGTCCAGCACATAACCCCCCCGTAAAACCACAACTTGTTTTTACACTTGGGTTTTTGTACAGATTAAACAAACGAGATGTAACGTGTTAATGAGTGAGCTTTAGGTGGATTTTGTTCCCTTTGGACCGAGCCAGGCTAGCTGTTTCCCCCCCCGTTTCCAGTCTTTGTGCTAAGCTAAGCTAACGGCTGCTTGCTGTATAGTTTCATATTTACTGCACAGACATGAGAGTGGTATCAATTTTCTCCTCCAACTCTCAGCAAGAAAGCGAATGTGAAACTATTCCTTTAAATTTCCCTTTAAACAGGAATCCCTAGTGCTGTCCTCTTGATGCTTATTCTGTCTCCAATGTGTTGTGAGAGCTTCATTTAGCCGGTGCCACAGCGTTAAAGCGACCCTCCAGTTGTTGGAGATGACTTTATGCAGCAGTTCCAGTCCTCTGCTGGGCAGTGCGATGCCCGGCTGTGAGAGCGTATCTCTCTGAGAAGAGTGAAGATGAGTGAGGAGGCTCAAATTCCAGCCCAGAGGTCAGGTTTCGCATTCCTGGGGCACACACCACCGCCTGTCTCCACGCTGACATACCTGCTGAGTGTATGAGTGCCAGCGAGGGGCCAGGAATGTGTGTGTGTGTGTGTACACGTGCACATGGTGTTTTTCATGCAAACTAAATGTGTCAAAATGAACATATTACATTCCTTTACACATCATCAAACACACATACACAAACTTATCAAAGCAAACAAAGGAGTGAGCTGTTTCTTTGTGTGATAGAGAGGGGGAAAACGCACACAGATGTAGAGAGGAGTTGGCTCACCAAATCAAACCAAGCACTCATTACTCCGTGCACGCCATTCACAATCGGCTCAGAGGGTGGGTGGGAGTCCAAAAGAGCAAGAAAAAAAAAAAAAGCAGGGCTCCTTCTAGTCTCATTTGAGCCGATGCCCTTGAAACTCTGGAGAGGAATCCAGAGAAAGGAAACCGCTGCAGCTTTTAACTGCTCGTGGTGCCTACCGGACTGCTGTGCTGCAGCGTTTTATTCCAATGTAAAAGCCCCGCTAAACAAAACGGACTTGTCTTTGTAATTGTTCAGTCATTTTGTTGTGATTTTAATGGGAAGAGGGATATGAATACCATTCCAGCCGCACACAATGGTTTTCATTATCTTAACAATAGTGTTTATTTCACAGTCTCTGAACTGGGCCCCGCGAGGGAAAGTAAATCACTAATTAGATTTAAGTGTTGCTTTCTTTTTCACAAATATAGTTACAAGACAGATTTAGCATGACTACAGATGGATTGTTTTTGCGTCTCCTTAGGCTTTAGCTGCAAGGACTTTTTTTTCGACTAAAAATGCACTAAAACTTGCATTAGTCCAACCCTGTGTAAAAGTTTTATGGGCTATGACATGGTCTTGGATGTTGAAAGCAGTATTCATGATGCTATCTCAATACAAAATTTATGTCAGGCTTGGCAACCCCAGAGCAGTGTAACTTTACATTCAATACTCACCTCTTTGCCAATATAGTTGCAGTAGACAAGGCGGCCTCTGGCCAGGAATTGTTGGCTCATCTGCTCAATACTATGGATCAGCAACACAATACCTCCCAGCAGTAATTTATCAGTTGACTCGTGGTAACAATATACTGAAAAATGTGTAGTGTGTTTCAACTTTTAAATTATTTTTGAGTTTGTCCAGGTTGACTGTTATCGAACAATAAATTAGATTGCATCAAACTTGGCCCAGAGGACGGGCGTTCAGTCTCCAGGCTCGGTGCTTTAGCGGGGTCCCCTGAGAACAGAAGTGTCTCCCGGGGGGCTTCCCAGACACCAAGAGCAGCCAGTGTTAATAACATGACTTATTCCTCGAGGGCTGTGCAACATGATCTCCATCTGACATTCCTGGGCTTTTGTTTGTCTCCGTTTCCACTGCGCTCCAGCCCCAACTGCTTCACTCGTCCCGTGCCATCCCATATGAGGCTGTTTAACATCTTAATCTGCTGCCGTCTTTCATCTGGCTCCTGTTAAAGCCTTAACAGAAAGATTGTGAATGCTAACTTCTGTCAGCACCTGGCTGTAAGAGAGAGAGCAGGGGAGAGGAGGTGCAGAGAGGGAGAGGAGCAGACGGGAGAAAGACGGGGAATGGAGGATTTAGGAGAGTGTGGAGAGAGTGCACATTTGCTCTGCAGTGGAGGGAGTATTCAGATCCTTGACTTAAGAAAAAAAAATGTAAAAATACTCCATTACAATAACAAATTCTGCATTCAAACTTGTGTGAAATTTCCTGAAATGTTGGATAATTTTACTTCTTTGGAGCTGGTTATTTAAATGAAAAGGAGTTTGGAGAGGAAATCACTCTTTGGTTGAAGTGTTAACAACTAACATAGACATCTGGGGCAAGTTGATTGGAGTTCATGTCACTATCAGGCTGTTAATGTCAAACAGGAATGTTTTTGACCTCTCTTCACGTCGATTTCCCATTGTTTCCTATGGGGAAATTTTTCGTATTTTTTTTTTTTTTTCATGAAAACAGTTACGTGAATCTCTGACAATAGTCATAGCACTCTATTCCCGATCATTCCGGACATTTTGATTTATTTTTTTTTGGATGTGTTGGCAACGCTGCGAGAGGAGTTGTGCAGCGAAAAAAAACATCCAGAAGATGAAGAATATTAAGAAGAAGCCCGTCAGATCATAAAGAGGCGAAGTCCCGCCCCTTCCGGCGGACCACCATGGGAACTTATTCAGAAAAAAATATGAACGATAGTCAATGGCGAGAGACATGAATTGTGCCATGAATCACACTTATGATGTTTGTCAATTTAAAAGATAATTTTGCAAGTCAAGGCATGACTTAGCCTCTCTATACTCAGTGTGATGTTGTTGTTGCTAGCAGACACACTGAATAAAACAGAAATACACAGGTTAAGTACCTCAAATTGTACTTGAGAAAATGTACTTTCCACCACTGCTTGTGCTGTACACATCTGTTAGTCAGTGCTGCATGTGGCGGCCCCTTCGCCTCCCGTGTGGATATTTATGTTCCCCCTGCTATAATTCATCATATAGATCAAATACTTGAGTGTATGACATGCATTCATTTTCTGCTAACTCTTCCCTCTGTGCTGCCATCTCTGCGGCTCCTACCTGTTAAGATGAAGGCTTGCCTGCTTTGTTATCTCGGCTGCCTCTTGTCAGCTTGTTGCCGTGCACGATGGCATGGTTCTCACAGATTCCTCTGCAGATTTATGTGAACGCCCATCCCCTCGCCTGTGGCAGCAGGTACGAGTGGCGGCAGCCTGTCAGAGCTGACGGGCCTGATGATGTTCTTACAACCATTAACATGGAAAACAATCGCTAATAGGAATGAGCCCCCGGCTACAGGAGCCGGGTCAGCTCCAGTACAGTCAGCGGGCCCCGGTGTATCAGACATCTTATTGTCGTTAGGAGGACAACAACATAAAGCAGCACACAGATCAATGCAGCACATCTCCTCTCTCCACTGGCATTCCTCTAATTGCTTCAGTCTTTTTTTTCTTTGGCCTGTATGAACAAAATGAAGCAATCCAGGGGAATTAATATAAATGCTGTAATAACCGCCCTCAGGGCTACTCAAAATCAGGATAATAGCAGGCGCCTTGCGAACAGAAAGAAAAAGAAAATCCTCATTACACTTGCTTCTGCATTCTTCCTGAATGGCCGACATGCTGCAGCTTGTCACCTCAGCTTGGAAAGTGTACAGACTTATCTGTGTTGCTGTCCTTCATTCCTTCCTGAACAGGCTCTGGATTGAACGAGGAGGCCTGAATTATGTGTTTGTGAGGGATGTAATGAAATTCACATTTTTCGTAATGCGTTTTATGTCCCACGGCGCTCTGGTGTGAAAGTTCAGTTCTCCTCCAGGAATCCAAACTCTCATGCCAAGCTCTCGCTCTCATATATAGGTTTAAACTAAGGGTAAATTTGGTCCTCAGTGTTGGTTTATTTTTGCTGGCACGTGCACATTTTTGGGCACAACCAGGCATCTGCTAGTATTTCAGGTCTTTGGCACAGCCTCAGTCGGTGAGGTACAGTATCAGGGGATTTCTTCCCTCTGGCGATGGCTCCAGTCCAGCCTAAGAGGCCTGTTCATGTCTAAAGAGAGGCCCCCTGTGTCAATGTGATCACTGTGTGAGAATACAAGAGAATACGCAGGTGGTTGTTACACCATAGACAAGCTAGAGGCCGAGGCTGATCACACTTACTACATGAGGAGTCAAAGAGCGGTTTTATTTTGTTTTGACTGGACAAATATTTGTGAGTCCATTATGAGGTTACACCTACAGACATGGGCTTAGGAGACAGTAGGAGTTTGTTTTCATCCTTTTCATCTTTCCCTCGCGGGCTCCCCCTCGTCCCTCCCGACTCCCCTTCAGCAGAGTTTTTAATATCAAAGTGCGCTGTCTGACAGGGGTAAGTCTCAAACAAGGGCTCTTTTGTTGGGTCTCCCTCCGACCGGCCAGGAACGACAAGAACTTGTCAACCCTTGTTCAGTTAGAAAGGAAGATGAAGAGAGGGGGAAAGGGGTCGGGACAGAATTGGCTCCTCTACAATGTACAAAAGAGATTATTTAGGTGTCTGGCAGTGGGTATGAAATTGAATAACTTAATTTCAGCTTATTAAGGAGCAGACATATGAAAACACTATTCATTTTTCAGATTCCCCATATATTTAATATCATCACACATAACAGGGACCCAATCTGTCTGTCTGTGTCTGTAGGAGAGGGGGAAGACTGTTGTGACTTTGCCAGAAAACAGAACGACAACCGCAGCCAGGGTAAATATAATACTCCATCAGTTTGCCTGGTATTTACACTAATGTCTTGTCATCTGATGCTGTGGCTATATATGTATATACAGCAGTGGTGGAGAGTACAATCACTCAAGTACAATTTTGACAAACTTACTTGAGTATTTCAAATGTATTCTACTTTATACTACTTTATACTTTATACTTTTTACTCTGCTTTATATATTTAACAGCTATAGTTACTATGATTTTACAAACAAGACATATGATTAAATTATAAAATAAGAATTATGAATTAAAGGCCCTGAGTCATATAAAGATATACCGGGACTTATGTGAGGTCTCCATGTACAAATAAATGTCACAGGTTGTCATTTCTCATTTTTGATTGGTTGCTAAGCTTCAAGAGGGCGGGTCTTATAAGTATGAGCTTGTCAGAGGGCAGATGCCGTAGAGAGAGTGGCGATAGGAACGCATGACAGTGGCGTTAATGCAAAGAGGACCTTTGCGCTGATGGACAATGAATCATTACCCTGAAATATTTTGGTTTAGTTTCTGTCTGCCTCTATTTGTTAAACTAAATAATTGAAACCAATACACAGCATGGTGACGCGAGAAGGGGCCACCAGGCCTTGCTCCAACAACGTAGACGATTGAGCGATGCTGAGGGGAACGAGTGAAGCGGCAGCGGAAAGTTAGTCAAACTTGCATCCTTTCTTGTTGTTGGCATGTTATAGCCTGTTAGTAGCTGGTACAGCTGAAAGGAATAGTGCTGATTAAATCCCAGTACTACCTGCGCAGTGACATAAGAATTATATAGTTGTAACTTTTTAAGTTTCAGGACAATCGTGGCTCCATAATATAACACTTTTAAAGTACTTTAACTTTTGATATTTAAAGTACATTTTTCTGTTAATATTTATATAGTTTTATTCAAGTAGAATTTGGAACAAAGTTACTTGTAACAGAGTATTTTTACATTATGAGATTTGTTACTTAAAGCTGGGGTACGCAGTTTATTTTGGGTGTTATTGGGCAATTCTATGAGAATTACCGTTCTGTTTTCTGTGCAAACTTGTGGGCCTTTAAAGCCCTTTGAGATGACACACTGTGATTCTGTGTAACTCTAACGAGCTACAATGTGTTTGAGTAAAAGTGTTTGAGAGATGGAGAGAAAATGTTGCTAATAGTTTAGCCTTCTGTTAACGTTAACTGTAACAGTGAGCTGCAGTGAGCCTTCGGCTATGGTTAGCAGAAGGCTAAACTATTATTAACATTCTGTTCATCTCTGAAACGCTTCGCCGACTGTCAGACTCTTTTTTGATTAGTCTGTCTTCCTTTTTTGGGTTGCTTTGCAGTGTAGGCAGTTGTTGCCAATGCTGGAACAGAAACTTTTCCTGCAGGACATTCCGCCATTGAATCAGGCTTTCACCATCTGAAGGGATTTGCATGCTCATCTGCATTTGACGAACAGCCAATAGGAATGCTCTCTCTCTGAAATGACCTGTGATTGGCCAAAGATTTTTTGGAGCCCTAAAACAGAGCCATGAGGAGGTGCAGAAGTCTAATATAAATTGCCTACTGCAGCTTTATGTAAAGGATCTGAATACTTCCTCCTTATACCTCATATTACTTGTGAATTATCTTGAAAACATCATCCAAAGAATTGCGTGCTCTCACTATGGAAACAGACATCTCATGTGATATATCACAGTGCTTGTATGCTTCTGTTTGTGATGTGAGCTTCATACCGGCTTTGATGAGCCGCCTGACAAAGATCATCGTGCTGATTTAAGAACTGATATTTAGTTTGTTCCCACAGTTGTAGATAGAAAGGATGAAGTCACGGCTTAGAGAGTGATCATTTGAAGATTAACTGTCTTTTAAGTTACTCTCTATCTGATCATTGACATGCGATGTCACCACACAAGAACGCATTAGGTTCAATCTCTCTATGTGAACATGTTAGCAACATGGGTCCTGTGACAATTCGAATGAGCTGGATATCAGAGCTATTCTTGCTTGAAACACACCTTCAAACAAACCAGGATTTGCACTGAGGCAAGATGTTCTTCCCATGCCATGTGTAAACTTTGTTTGACCTCTGTCCACAAAGAACGTCCCTATGAGTTGTGGTTCAGGTTGTAGGTATGAAACTGTACGTTTACAGTGAGCTGTAATGTACACCAGGGGAGGAGGAGGGGGGAGTGCTTGTGGCTGGTGGCCAGCTGAGGCCCCAGATGTGCAGCGTTGTTTGGGCCTTGTCCTGTGTTGTAAGTGTGTATAGTGTGGAGTCGGCTACCGGACACACACTGAGGGATCTGGGCAGCAGATGACGGCTCACTGTTCCCAGCGTGTAAGATAAACTGTCGGCTATTAAGGATTTACAATATGAAAATGTTAACAAAAAGAAACCTTTGGTTAGTGAGAAAGGAAAATGTGCGTGTTAAGAAAACATACAGTTAAACGAGTTTGTGGGCCATAAAAACCAAAACAATGAGCTAGACAGGCTGTTCTCATACGCCATTTGTAGCTATACCTACAAAAGGTAATGTACTGTAATTTGTATATACCCCACAAAATCAATTCGTATGTGAGTCACGTAACTGTGAACCAGGAAGTTTATATAACGTAACATCCGTACTTAAGTTACACCACTTCCAGAGTTATTTTAACCCAAACCACAATCTTTTCCTAAACCTAACTAAGTAGTTTTGTAGCCTAAACCTAACCAACTTGTTTCCTGTGAGGACGGAAGTTTATTTATTTATCAAAAAGACACAGAAAGGGACACATGCGTCACGTGTTGCTGGACTTTCGCAGGAAAACAAACCGTGGTATGAGGATACGTAAAGATGCTAAAACACAGACAGGTTGGAAGCTGCAGCGATAATTCATAGACGTTGCACCAAACTGGTGTAGCTAATCAAAATCATAAATGCTCAATCTACTTTTCTCATGCTCCTTCTTATGTTTCTTTGTCCGCAAAAAGGAATTGAGCTCTAATTTTTGTTTGTACATCTAAAAGTGTAAAGTGGCCTGGCTTTGACCCTAACTGTAATATTGTGACTATTACACTGTTCTATGTATCTCCTCCGTCACTATTTTCAGGTTTTCCTTTTCCGTCTCCCAGCATGTGAATCCGAGTTTGTCCTCCTCCTGCCTCGGTTTTCCCTTTTTCCATGCAGTCATTGAGATGGCAACCCGTTCCCACACTGACTTGTGAACGGAGAGTTGCAGCAGCGGAGGTAATGCTCGTCTACCTTCCCACCAACGTGTTTGCTTTCCACCTTACGCTATGCGCGGAGAATGAAACCTTGCTATTTTGAGACACTTGAGGGGGGAAAATACTCCACCCAGAAGTTATGTAATTTAAAAACATTAAAAAATGTTCCATATTTCCTTCATGGAGCTTTTCAAGAATGGCCAACACTCCTCGAGGGCCACGTGTGAAGGGTTTGTTGGACGGGCACGGTGAACACACAGCTCGGGGAGGGAGTGGAAGTGTTCTGTCATGGTTGAACATGGGCGTCTGGTGGTGATTAGAGACCATTTGTTTCTGTCAGAGCACAAAGCTTCAGCCTTCTCTCTGCGTGATAGATGAATTAGTGGAAGTGAACTGGATAAAAGGGAAAAAAGGGGGGACACACTCATCAATGAAATTCTTTGACACTGAGACGTTCGGTGATTACCTGCACTGGAATGTTTTTCTGAGATCGGCCAGATCAAATTGAAGAAAAATCTGTTTTTCCTCCCCTGTGTGTGTTTACTGTGTTGTCATGGACAAAATTTTCCATTTGCATTTCAAGCCCTTGTATCCAAACTTGTCCTGTTCTCATTCTACCCCCACATGCACTCACGCACATACATAATAAACATACTAGCTGATGACCTGGCTAATGCTCGTTCCTTGTCTAAAGAGCAGAGATAAAGACAGAGAGGAAAGTGGCGAGTGGTGCAGTAGACCCCCCCCCCCCTCTTCCCCTCCTGTCCTCCCCAAGGGGATCGGATGTTCTCAGCCGTTATAAGCAAGCAAAGCTGGCGGCCGGCAGACCGTCTGGCTCCAGAGCAGCCCGGGCACACAGACAATGCCAGACCTTCTGTCATGAGGTTTGCTTTCACTGAGGTCAGCTAAACAAGCCTCCAGGCCCTAAACACAGCCATGTGCACACGCACTCTTCCATCCTCGTACACATCTGAACACACTCAAGATAACTTACTTTATTTCCTACCTTCGGCAACCGTGTCCGTCTCTTGTTTGTGTTGTCTGTGTCTGTGTTTGCAGGGTCACTGCAGTCAAATGACCTCGTTCTCCTTCTCCATCTCAGGCGAGAAGCCGTCGTAGTTCGACCTGCTTGCTGTGCCAACGTCGACATACTTTGCATGCCGTAGCATTTTAATTAGAGCTATGATATTATCACGCATATGACACGGCATCACCAGCAACTGTCAGAGTGAGCTGCAGTAACTGGTATTACACGTTGTGGTGTATATCTGAGTTAATTCAGCTAGTGTTGACTGATGTCTTGTTCACCTTGTTAACACATTATCATGCAGCCCAGTGGTGAAATGTTACTGAGTACATTAACTCACCTGTACTGTACAGTTTTGAGATACTTTACTTGAGTATTTTTATTTCATACTTCTACTGCACAACATTTTAGAAGGAAACTTTTTACTCCACTACATTCCAGAGATGCTCACGAATAATTTTTTGCAAGTCCAAGTGAAGTCTCAAGTCTCTTATAGTTATAATGAAGGTTGTATCATCTGCTGCATGTCATCTGGTCTGCTTCAACACAGCATAGCTATATCTAAGGAATTCAAAGCATGTACTCCATCGTCACTCCTTTATCTATTAGCATACAGTAGACCTGTCAGTATTGATTAGTTGTTTGGTATAGGATCACTTTAAACAGGCTATTGCAATGCAATATGAAACTAGAAGTGCACTCGGAGAGCGCAGACCTCCGCCAAGGCAGGTTTCATGTACGTCGCTACCCCTCAAACCCAGGGATGCTCACAAGTCATTTTCTGCTAGTCCAAGTCAAGCCTCAAGTCACTGTATGTGCGACTTAAGTAGAACTTGAGTCCAAGTCCCCATCTCTGCTACATTCATCTAACAGCTACAGTATAAATACTAGTTACATTACATACAAAAAATTAAAATAGCAGTTTATAAAATATGCTGCCTTGTTATATAATATTAGCTTCAGCTAGAACATGAAATGCTGCTTACACAGTAATGCATCGGTACTAATAATCCAATATGTATAATAATACAACATTGAGAGGGGTCACTCTGTTGCAAAAAAACACAAAAATGCAGTTTAAATTAAAGACTGTAACCGACATCTTTCAAACACAGTATTAAAGGAATTGTTGTATTGGATTGCATACTGTTTTATTCTGGTCAGTCAGTGTAAGTAAGTATGATATGTGCGAGAACAATATGTAAAAACATACAGATACGTCGACCAGAAAGTCAAAATGAAGGTTCTTGCAGATCCAACTGTCCTTAAAGAATGTAAAATATGTTTTTTATTGTTAAATGAATCTCCACTTTAGGCCAATCTTTCTCAAATGATCCAACACATTTAGGGAATTTCATGCAGACACTACATTAGTGATTAACCCCTTAACGTGATAGGCATCCTCTCTATCCTCTCGATATTGCAGTATCAATATCATGTCTGACAGTATCATATATTTCCTGTATCAGCTTGTTACAGCTCTTCTCTTGATATTATATGATGTTAACACTTGGTGAAACATTTAAACCTAAGACTCCATGTTTTCTTATTGCTGCACTGCTCCATCACATGGACATTATTCTAGATGTATTTGGCTTCAGTTTATACGTAGTTCCCCCAAATTCTGCCAGACAAATTTGGTATCTGTATAAACTTTTGGATTTCCACTAAAATTAGAAATAAAGTTGTGTGCAAGCATGTTTTTAGCGACAGTATTTTATAGCAGCAGTACGCTCCTTCATGTCAGAGGGGATGGCTGGACAGGAGAGGAGGGATGCTGGATGGATCGGGTCTCCTGT
This sequence comes from Sebastes umbrosus, assembly GCF_015220745.1. NCBI lineage: Eukaryota > Metazoa > Chordata > Actinopteri > Perciformes > Sebastidae > Sebastes > Sebastes umbrosus. The sequence continues at coordinate 18,015,654 of NC_051272.1, forward strand.
GTTTGGGGATGCGCCAATCTGCCTGCACTCAGGAGAGCAGAGTAACTTTTTGTGAGTGAGTTATTCCAGCTGAGGCTTCTTTGTAGCTCGCTGCAGCTGTTTTTGATTTCACTGTCCATCCCCCTCCTCTCTCCCAGCCAGCATCTCCGAATGGATCTCCCTCCCTCCATTATACCACCCCTATACTACACACTGATACTCACATTCACTCTCATGTTAAAATACCGACGTGCACCACAACAGGTGTTTACACTGGCTCGTCTGTCCGCACAGGTTTCAGAGTGATTTATGAGGGACGAGAGGAAATTAAGCATGAAGGATTACATTGTGTTTAAGACACGGGCAAGACCTGCAGAGCGTGTGTGGTGCTCTTTTTAAAAGGCTGCAAATGTGAGTCCTCTGATAGACTGATTCAGCCTTAACAATGATGGATACTGTACACATAAACACAAGATGACATGCACTTTTATAAAAGGAAGTGACAAAAGCAGTGAAGCATGCAAAGATGTTTGTGATGTCAAGGATCCACCCGATTCAACTGTTATCAGGCCATTAAATAGGTGTTATCAGTCGCTATAAACATCATAGATGTGGGTCAATAGCGGCCTACTACGCCTACTACGTTGTAAAAGTGAAAGTGAAACTTAAAAGCAACACCTTCTAACATGTTGTAAAAATGAATGAAACTTCATGTTTTGAACACAAACAAAAAGGCTTATTTAGGTTTAGGCAACAAAACTACAACTTCTTTAGGATTATGCAATAAAACTATGACTTCTTTAGGTTTAGACAATAAAACTACAACTTTTTTAGGTTTAGGCAACAAAAAAGGCACTTGGTTAGGTTTAGAGAAAAGCATCATGTTTTGGGTTAAAATAACTATGAACTCAAAGACAACTACACATTGTTGGTTTCACACGGGATACAAACTCTCGGTTGCTAGAGGTCGCTGTCGTGTTCTTTTAATCCGTCTTTCGGTGATCTACCATGTGAATAAATGATAAAACATACTAGAAGGTGTAGTAAGCCCCTATTGACCCACGTCTATGGGGCTTATAGTGACTGATAATGCCTATTTAATAGCCTGACAACAGTCTAATAGGCTGAAGGATCACACTCTATTAATGAAGAGGTTGTTTTATTTTATTTGGGGGAAAATAGATTAGGGGAAGATTGAAAGAATGGATTTTTCAGACTTACATTTTTCTATCTCTTGTACATTTTCGGCTCCCAATCCAAGTTTTCTCTTTGTCTGTCATGGGTACTTGGCATCTCAGAGCAACAAAAAAACTATGGCAATTATTAAGTTATTAAGTTAAAATGCACAAGTCTGATAATGTCTGTATGAAATATATGCTGTATGAACTTGAGACAAAGGATTGGGCCAAGAGGAACAAACAAGTCTGTCATTTTAAATTGGGATGTCTTCAGTGCCTCAGTGTCTATAGAGAAGCAAACAACAGCTACATGCTCTAAAACGTTTCCTTTTATCCTCCCTCCCCTTTGGCTTTCTCATCCATCCTTCCCTCCTATACCTCCCTCTCTTCCCTCTCACCCACCCCTGTTTTTTATCACCCCCTCTCCCTCTCTGAATGAGCTGCCCTCGGATTACTGGGGCTTGTGGAGGTCTATCAGAAACATGTGTGGAGGGTTGGAGGCGGCTGATGGGAAGTCCTTCGTCAAGCGGCTCACCCTCATTTCTCCCAAAGAGCCCGAGCCAGTGGGGAAGAAAAACTCTCAGTGAGTTCAAAGGCAGAAACTTATTGGCTTTTTACAGGATATTATTTTCCATTGAATGGGTAAACAGGAAAAAACTTCTCACCCTAAAACCACTCTCTGTAAAATACAGGAGCCAGTTGGATCATTCATCCCACCTCTCAGCACGGCCTCCGGCTTTTAGCCTGTGACTCTCCTGTCCTCTGTCTCTGTCGCTATGTGTTTGACTTCATATAATAACACCAGCGACGTGACATGTCGTATTATCATGGATGATCACACTAAAACATGCCAGTAAATGTCAGAAAACATGCAACATAATCAGGATGTCTTCATAGATTTAAACAGTCTTCTGATTGTAAATGTCTCATCAGAACAAAGTCAATATATGACTCTAGTAGAAGCAGCCACTGAAGGAAACAACACTTTTAATTCACTTTTTTGGAGATCATTCAGACACGTGTTACATTGCCACCTTGTGGACACTAGTTATATTGTCCTGGTGGGCACAAACTTGCAATAAGATTTTAGTTTGCACTTTCAAAATTAACTATTTTCAAACCAAAGCACTTTAAACATCCAAACTTACACTGAAGCTGTGTGTACTTTGTGTCTTTATTTGTGTGTGTGAGCACTCAGCCTAAATGTGCAGTGATGGAACAAGTACGCAGATCCTTTACTTAAGTAAAAAATACCAGTACAACAAAGTAAGATGCTCCACTGCAAGTAAAAGTCATTCATTCAAAATCCTACTTGAGTAAAAAGTATTATCTGCAAAATGTACTTAAATTATCAAAGTGTGTAAAAGAGTGTTGTATTATTATATATGACATTATTAGATGGTTAATATTGATGCTTCAGTGTGTAAGCAGCAGTTTACTGTCAGGTAGAGTTTGTTTTATCTACTTTATATATACAGTTTGGTAGTTTAGTCCAGTGGTCCCAACTAAGGGTCGGACTCCTTGGAAAGGTCACAAAGTAAATGTGAGGGGTCGTGAGATGATTAATGGAGATGGAAAGAAAAGAAACAAACAAAAAAGTTCTTCTATTATACAAATTTGTATTCCTTTTTTTATTTTCTGTAATCTTTTTTGGTAAATATTGGATGATTTTACCTCTTTGGGTCTCAAACACTAGTTCTGGTGTAGCAGAAGTGACTGGAAGCTGTTTGTCACAACATTGTACTCATAATATGCTGTTAAGGCACTGCACATTAAACACGTATCAGCATAACTGCATTTATATTTAGGCATTTCTACTATAAGTGACAGTGTGAAAACAGTGAGGCTCATGAGCAAACAAAGATCAAAGGTCTGTGGCGCCCGCCTTCGCCATCACTTCCAGTCTATGTGGTGTAAATTCATCAGTTACTGTAAGTGCGTAAAACCCAGTCTTTGTGCTCACTAGGATGCAATCAGCGCAGAGGAATGCTGCTGAAACAAGAAAATGTCTTCCCGGTCTCTCTGTCAGCTACCGAGCAGAGTCTGTGCCGCCTGAGAATGGGCCGGAGAGGGAATGGAAAAATCCACGGCATTTAGGTAAAGCCATGTCATAAAGGCAGCACTAATGAGCCGGAGGTTTTAAGAGAGGGAGAGGAGGAGGAGGAGGAGGAAATGGTTTACATATGGATTTGAAAGAGCACAGGCATCACAGCTATGTTGTGTATTTAATGAAGCAAAGTAATCCTGGTGCACATGTCTCTCTCCACTGCTGCTGCTGCCGCTGCTGCTCTTCCACACTCACTTCTGTTTTGTGACACTTTTATACTCATTAATTTGTTGCAAAAAATTGGGTCAGTTAATATTACAGAATGGTGGTACACTTTGAAGAGGATTGTGTCACGGCACACTGTGCTTTTGTTATACAATTAGACGGTATCTTACTTAGAACAACAACATCTCCCTTTTCTCAGCACTTAACAAATAATTTGAGAAAACTGCTTCTTAAGCTTAGCAACGTGTGGGTTGACCAAAAGCGATGTGAAAATGCACAATAGATAAATGTATGTAGGCGATTGCTGAGGACTACATCAAGGCTTCTTTTCCCCGAAGCCACATTAAATCATCTTCTAAGCAACATTAAACTCCATTCCCATTACACAGATAATAAGATTGTAGATTTAATTAGTGATAGGTACTGTAGTACCTAGAAGAAGATAAAACTCACAGACATTATAGATGCTTCAGGCTCATTCAGGTGCTTCATCTAGACATAAAATTTAGCAAACTAATATATGAAAATCAAGATAACTCTAAAATAGTTTTAGTACTTTGGAATGGTGACATTGAAAATCTCCTAAAATATATGACATTCATTAAGTTAAGAGACCATACCAGTGGTTTTGCATGTGATGTCCATTTACTGCAAGTCCCATATACTTACATCGCAGTTCACCATTTTTGCAAACCTGATACTGTTTCTGTATAGTGTGCATCAATAAGTTTAATTAAAGGTACAGTGTGTAGGATTTGGCGGCATCTAGTGGTGTGGTTGCAGATTGCAACCAACTGAGTACCCCTCCGCTCTTTCCAGGACTACGGTAACGTGAGCCGCCGAGTGCAAAATAGTGGTCACGCCAGTCTACTCGCTCAGAGGCCATCCTTACCATAATAACACTACTTTAAGAGCAACGGAAGTCAGACGGCGGCTGGCAGTACCACGGTTTTGTACTCTGCGGCTCACGTTACTGCAGTTTCACAAGTGTGTCGGAGAACTACGGTGGCCTTCAGGTAACATAAAAACTTGAAAGACTCTCTCTAGAGCCAGTGTTTGGTTTGTCCATTCTGGGCTACTGTAGAAACATAGTGGAGCAACATGGCGAACTCCGTGAAGAGGACCCGCTCCCTATGTAGATATAAACGGCTCATTCTAAGGTAACGAAAACATAACGATTCTTATTTTCAGGTGATTATACACTAGTATAATATATAGTATATATAACTACTATACATAGTTATGAATATTATATTCCATTTCTGCTATTAGATCCCCTGAAATGTTTCACACTGTTCCTTTAATTATTGATTAATTATTATTAATTACTAAAAGTGTATTATTTTCAAATCAATCTGCAAATTGCATTAGCGTGCTGTGATAATGTAACATTGAGACAAAAATGAATGCAGCCTTGATGTTCACTGTGATACATTGCACAAATCAAGAACGTTTCAAAGGTGGGCTAACTGATTTTCATATCGTACAGAGTTGAATGGAAAGCAATATATCTAATACCTATATGTTTGTGATACAGAGGTCACAGTACAGTTCTCATTCAGGGTCTTGCTGAAGAGCATTTTGACAGGAATGGAGTTGGGCTATGATGGAGACATCCCAGTGTCTTACAGACCACAGCAGCAAATTAACCGACTAATTTACAGGCTTTATGGTTGGACTCAAATGTACAGTAGCTTTTTGGAGCATTGAATCGGGAGCTGGAAAAACTCAATTCTAAACACAAGTTTGTCCCTGTTTTGTTTAGACTTCTTTGTGGTGATTTAGAACATGCAGACCAAAACTTTATTCGGTGTTGGGAAAGATTTAATTTCACTACCACATGAATAAAACTCCCTCACACTAATTATTTAAATTCAGTTGACCTTTTTTGTAAAATTCACAGTAACTTCATGATGTCTTGTGAATGTCTTGACACTTAATTGTGCAACCAAACAGGGGAAGGATGTGCTCATAAAAAGTCTTCTCAGGCACTTGATCAAATGACTTAAGTGTTGTTGTTTTTGTGTAATTACGTTTTACTGGCAGCTCCTCGGTGTCACGGACATTCTTCATTTTGACCACTGAATTAAAACTGCAGAGGTGATTTGGTTGTGTGTGTGGGAGTTTTTTTAAAGACACTATTTTATGTGACACATAATTAAGGCAGTTAAGACAAACTTAATCCCCTTTTATCCCCCACATCTGTGCCTCCCAGTGTGCATCCGTTTTGAGTCTAAGAAACAGAAGTAAAGAAGATAAACAGCTAGATTGCTTCAGCTGCAGCCTTTTATCCAAACCTTACTGTCACATCTCTGACCTTGCTAAATCACACTCATTAAGGCCCGGTGGTTCGGGCCTGCAGGTACACTGCCATGTTTAGACATACGTTAATAACCCTGTGTTGATTGGATGATGGGTGGACATAAATGGGAACTGCTGCAGCAAAGGACACAGATGATGCAAACAAGGTTTACCTAAACACAACAGCTGAGGGACAGGACGGGTCTCTCCTGTCATCGCCCAATCCTGAGGAATGTGTTTATCTACTGAAACACGGCCTCCTGTTGCTAACGTAGGTCATTCAGCTCAAAAATGACTGCCTGAAGGTTGGCCGCTTGTTGGAAGGTCACAATATCACGAATATGGGTTGGAAGTGTAAAATGCATTTCTGCAACACTGCTATTAATGCAGTTTTATATTAAAGGAACAGTGTGTAACCTTTCAAGGATCTATTAGCAGAAAGGGAATATAATATCCATGACTATGTTTTCATTAGTGTATAATCACCTGAAACTAAGAATAGTTGTGTTTTCGTTAGCTTAGAGTGAGCCCTTCATATCTACATAGGGAGCGGGTCCTCTTCACGGAGTCTGCCATGTTGCTCCATCATGTTTCCACAGTAGCCAGAATTGACAAACCAAACGCTGGCTCTAGAGAGAGCCTTTTTAAGTTTTTGCATTACCTGAAGGCCACCGTAGTTCTCCGACACACTTGTGAAAACTACAGCACGTTCTCATTCCCAGGGCATCAAATACCAATGCTTTGTCACCGCTGTCAGCGTTCGATACCGCCGCACAAGGCATTCTTTAGCGCCGGTATGCGACGCACTGGGCTTTCCATTAACTACAATGTAAACACATCCGCGGCAACAGTAAAGAGACACTAAAGAGACACACCAGGCTGGCAGGAGGGGAGGTGGATGGGTCCAACAAACACAGGGCTTTCATCCTGTATGTGTCCGGTGGGTTATGTTTCACTTTCACTTTACAATCAGCTGATCGTTGGTGTCCTGTGTTCACAACATCAAGTCACATTTTCACTGTGAAAACGTGGTACTTTTAAGCCCAACCATGATGTTTTCTCCTAAATCTAAGTGGTTTTGTTTCCTAAAACTAAGCAAGTGTTTTTGTTTAATTCACATCATTAAGCACGTGTTAAATTCGAGCGAAAAGTGACACAGAGGGGTCTGACAAAGCGTCAGTGTGTGACGAGTTGGATGAGAAAGTGTTGGAAACTGCAGTAACGTGAGCCGCAGAGTGCAAAACCGCGGTATCGGCAGTCGCCGTCCGACTTCCGTTGCTGTTAAATTTGTGTTATTAGGGTAAGGATAACGTTTGAGCGAGGCGAACAGCGTTACCACGATTTTGCGGCTCATGTTACCGATGTCTTGGAAAGGGAGGAGTGAGCGGAGGGGTACTCAGTTGGTTGCAATCTGCAACCACGCCACTAGATGGCGCCAAATCCTACACACTGTACCTTTAATTAAACCTTAAAAAGAAATAAAATTGAATGAATGAATGCAGACTTGATGTTCACAGATGGATTGTGATCAACACAACGTATTCTGCTTATTGATCGCACACTGTATAGAAACAGTAACAGGTTTGCAAAAATGGTGAACTGTGATGTAAGTATATGGGACTTGCAGTAAATGGACATCACATGCAAAACCACTGGTATGGTCTCTTAACTTAATGAACGTCATATATTTTAGGAGATTTTCAATGTCACCATTTCAAAGTACTAAAACTATTTTAGGGTTATCTTGATTTTCATAGTTTTAGTTTGCTAAATTGTATGTGTAGATGAAGCAGCTGAATGAGCCTGAAGCATCTATAATGTCTGTGAGTTTTATCTTCTTCTAGGTACTACAGTACCTATCACTAATTAAATCTGCAATCTTATTATCTGTGTAATGGGAAGGATGGCCTCTGTGTGAGGTGAACGCCGTTACCACTGTTTGCACTCGGCGGCTTATGATACCACAGTCTTGGAAAGGGAGGAGTGAGCGGAGGGGTACTAGGTTGGTTGCAATCTGCAACCACACCACTAGATGTCGTCAAATCCTACACATTGTACCTTTAAGTAAGGTACATGCTGGTATATACCCTACTTTCCTTATGAAACATTTACACAAATATGTCTTTCTTAATATCTCATTATATTTCTTGGAAGATCAGAATAGAAGCAATAACTTTAATGCATTTTCACGCACTATTGGATACCACAGAATCAATCACTTTAGTGAGGTTTCAAACAACTAACGCTCCTTAGTGTACAATTGAAACAAAAGTATTTCTAAAAATGTTTTGCAAAGATTACAATTGTTAATATACTCTTACTAATGAAAACCCATTTCCAGGATACAGTAAGAGAGATCAGAAAGTTTACAATTGCTCGCATACTAATGAGAACACATTATAGGGAGACACCAAAAATAGTGATGAGCCCAATAAGAGCTCTCCACTGCCTGCAGCTCTCTGAAATAAGCAAGTTTTAATGTTCAAGAGTAATGCTTAATTATCCATACATGGCCATTTACAAGCATATTGCCACAGGGCTCCGGCTCCACAACATTCCCCAATCTAATAGAAGATAGTGTTATTGCGTGCAGTCAGAATTATTCACTGCATTACCCACGATTCATAGCATGTATTAACGCAAGCAATTTCATGCATATGGATACAGTGGGTCTTAGCAGGGGAGCTCCTGATTGCTCTGAAACTAATTTCACAATCATTAGTTTTGGTGGTGGTGTTGAGTGACAGAGTGTATTTAGATCTCAGAAAATGACAAGTTCCACAAGCTTTGTGGAGGAAGTTGTAGAGACGAAAGTCGGATGAAGCTCTGTGTTTAAACTATTCGGTGACTGAAGTCAAAAGAAATCAGCTTGGATTTCCAAACCTTTCTTTTCCAAATACAAAAAAGGACAAATAAATAATCATCATTTTCTAGTGTCTATCACTTATGATATCAATGTCCACCCATAAAACAGAGTCACAGAGGGGGGAGATCTTTTATAAATGCAGCGCCAAGTCAGCGCTCGAGGTAGCCTCCAGGCCGAACAGAAAGCCATTTTAGCCCGGAGGTGAAATTAATGAATCATGAAGCCGAGTGCTGCATTCCATCCATATGTAAGATGAGATGAGATATTCTGCAAAGCCTCTGAATCAACTTAATGCTGTTATGGGCCATTGTTCACAATAAACATGTAAATTGTGTTTATGGAATAGCATATAAATCAATGGCACTGATTCACAAATAAATTATAATCACAGTGAGTCCTAACAAACACACACACACACACACACACACACAAAGGGGATGTCCTTTGCACATAAATCCAAACTAAAAGAATTTATTTTTATTGTATAATAAGCTGTTTTCACATTTTGACTTGTCATAGTAGAAAAAGCACACATGTTACAATAACATTAACAATGGCTCTGTTCTGTTTAAGTGTCCCAATAAACCACAGGTTGAAAGTAGGGCTGAGCAATATATTGATATTATATCGATATTGTGATATGAGAAAAGATATTGTTTAAATGGTAATATGGCATAAGTGTTGTCGTTTCCTGGTTTTAAAGGCTGCATAACAGTAAAGTGATGTAACTTTCTGAACTTACTAGGCTATACTAATTGTTCTATTATTTCCCTTTACACACGTATACAGTATATATACAGTATATATACAGTATATATATTTATCCACATTACTGATGATTATTAGCCTTATAATATAATAATATTTTGTGAGTGCACCAATAGACAACCCTACAACATTGTCACAGTATCGATATTGTGGTATTTGATTTTCTCCATATCGCCCAGCACTAGTTGAAAATTAACTCCTCTGCATTAAACCATGACAGCATGACACTGAGCCAGCATGCACAATATCAGGACCCTGAAACTGAAGCAGCTAATTGGAGTTTAGCCATCATTCATTTTATTACTTACATCTGTGATTTTGTTTGTTTATTTTTTTGTTTATTTACACATAAACATATTTTTTTATAAAAAATACGACATATAATTAGCAAGGAGATGTGAAGGAGAATTGCCTAAAAACCCTTCAGGGGCTTGAAAAGTGGCATTCTCCAGGCAGCATATTACATACAAATAATTACTGTAATGTAATATACACAATTTGTATGTATTTATCAATGATTTTAGACATACAAGTTGTAGTAGTAGAAGTAGTAGTTAGTAGTTTAACAAAGTACTTGACAACAGTGCATCCATTAAACACACATCTGTTAAGCAAATATATTGGATCAGTCATAGTCATAAGAAACACATCAAGAAGACTCATTTATAATTAAACCGTCATTAACAAACTAAGAGCATAAGCTCATGTGATGTGGCAGGAGAATATTCTACTGTGACAAAATGTCTTCTGTGAAAAAGATCTATAGAAGAGAATATTCCTCTAGGCTGGTATGATATACCATAGAAAAATATTTGCCTCAAAAGTCCACAAAAAATCAGCTTGGTGTCTCTGAATGTTCAACATTAAATGATGTAGTAATAGTTTCCAGCCACTAGGTGGTAATGTGTTATCTATCTTGTTGATACCTGTATTTCAGCCAGTGTACCAACTTGTGAATGTCATGGATTGATGTGATAAATCAAACCAATATGCTACAGATTTGCTTGCAATTTTGGAAATATTCTAGATAATAATGTAAAATCAGTGCATGCTCACATTCTTAGGATTTACATGTTAATGGTAAGGCTCTGTACCACTTTCTAATAAGGCATCCTTTATAAAAGGTCACAACTAATGGCAGAGTTATTAGTTAATACATAATTTACTAATGCTTTATAGATCCTTTAGAAGCCAATCAATGAGACCCCTTTGATTAGTGATGACCATTTATATCTGGTAATAATAATACAGCTAGAAATGTTGTTAATATATTAATACAATTTAATAATAAATGGATTCTCATCTTCTATTAAGCTGTATCGGCGTGTGTAAATGTTACGGTTATGTTGTAAATAAATGGCTTTTGTTCCAGATGATCTGCCAACCTTTCCTGACGGTTCATTGGAGGGCTCCTCCTGATAAAGTCATCAGCTGCAACATGTAAACCCTTTATAAAGGCTGCCTTATTAGTATTAGTGGTACCTCAAACTAATATCTGCAGTTGAGAAGAGTAAAGGATCACACCTGAGACAAACACAAGAGAAAAGGAAATATACAGAATGGAGAGGATCCCAGTGAGGAGGTAGGCAGAGAGGAGGATGTGATAGAGGAAGAGGATTTGAGGGTGCTTTGGTTCAGGCCAGAGGGAGTGAGGAAGGAGGGAGGAAGGAGGGAGGTCACCACTGCCCCAGATTTGGAGGTGCCACCGTCTGGGGAGAGATTGATGGCTGCAAGCAACAGATAACAGCTTGCAGTGTGAGGGGAGATTAAAAAAGGAGGCAGAGATTGCAGGGAGAAGCGAACCCCACCCGTTAGGGGCTGTGTCTGATTCTAACACACTGCAATTAGCTGCTGAGGCAATTACAGGTTTGTGGAGGGTAAATGTGAGCTGATTTTTTTTAATCATACAATATGCTGGAAGCTATCATTTATCCTACAGAATCTGTGTTTATAGCAGAACTTACCGTGGTTGCAACTGGATGAGTCATTTTAAAGCTTATATAAGAAATCAGTGGTCTCATAACACTTAAAATGTCACTGCACTTTACCCATATGGACACACAAAAGGCATGTTTACTCTAATTGCTACTCCATCCTTGTCTAAGTATTGTTGTGACAGCAGCCCAGCTGATCGGGCCCCCTGCACCACATCCTGCTTGTTTCCCACGTAGCCCATGAGTGGTCCATCACAATGCCATTGTTATCCATCAGATTGTCTGCAGTCATTACTTATTCACCCAGCCGTCGGGCCTTTTGTCCAAAATCATTCTTCACTCCGTCCCTAAGACCTTCTCCTGCCTGCTGCGGCCCATCTGCCCCCCTGTCTGACACACACACTACACAAGACCCCCATTTCTTTCCCTCACACACACACACACACACATGCAGAAACTCTTCACGCCAGCTGTCCGGCTCGTGTCCTCTGGCACTAAAAGGTGCCGGCCCTGAAGCAGATCATCAGAGTGCACAAGACAGAAAGCTCTTCAGCCTGTTTCCTTTACCAAATACATTTTTAAACAAGCCATTTCAGTGTCAATATTAAGATAAACACATGGTTAAACTAACTTCTGACCCACACTGACAACCTGACCTGAAAATGTTTAATGAAAATGTGAAACACTGGCTGAAACTAAAACTGTGATCACTGATTATAGTCTGTATGTATCAATATGTGTCAGCACTATTTTATCCTGAATAAGCAGGATTAATATATTAAATGTATTCATTTGTATGTCAATAAAGCACATGCAGTTGAATTTAATTATGTCAAATGTTAAATTTGACTATTTTCTGTCATTTTACGAACCAAATGATTATAAATTTAATCCAGAAAACAATTGGCAGATTAATCCATAATGAAAATAATTGTTGGTTGCAGCCCTATTTGTAAGCTCTTCAGTGTTTATCAATGATTATTACTATGAATAGGGCTTACTTTTAGATACACATGCCAACTGACTGTCCTACAGAGAGCCATGAAATGTCCTTTAATATTATTTTTCAGGTCCCACTGCCAAGATAGCTATAATATTTATTTAAGGAGGAAGTAAGAAGCTGTGCCAAATGCTTGCTTAAAAATAGGCAGCAGTCATTGATGGAGGTTATAAATAGAGAGGAGGAAAGGGGGCTGGTCCTGGACGGAGATATTTATAGCACAGGCACACTGTTGTTTACTGGAGGCAGCAGCCACGGGGTGCACTTATCAATAACACAATCACCTCCCTCGTTCCATTTCTGGAAAGATGCATCTGTGGTGAAATGAAATCACTTTTATGGGGGGATGAAAGGGATTACTCCAGAGGGTCTTCTATTCATGGACACAGTAAATACAAAAAGTTGGATCACTTTTCAGTGTTGGCATATCTCTGATTACAACATTTTTTCCATTTCTTGCCTCTTGAGTTTGACCTATATTGAATAGATGCATACAAACAGGGTTTAAATCACTGACACTGATAACCCAACATGAATGAAAACACATTATTTTAGAAAATGTAAACATTGGCTACTGCATCTGAATTGGTTATAAAAGCAAATTACCAAAACCCAGTGGCCTAAATGTTGTTTATCAGAGAGATTGCTTTTATCACTGCACTGTAGTTTAGTTGTTTTTTCACATCTATAAAAAAAAGTTCATCTGTCAAATGTTTCAAAAGTCGCTTAAAGGGTCATTTAATTGCTGTTTTGTAATTGCTTTTCCCCATGTTGTCCATGTATCTGTTTTTATTTTTGTAATTTTTCACACTCACAATGTTGTTTGGTCACGATTACCCAGAAGTCTTTATAGATATTTAAATCAATATCCTCCTCACAAACACTAACCATACACTTCCACGCAACACACACACACACACGCACACACACACACACACACACTTGTCTTTTTTATATATATTTACTGTATTGTCATTGTTGTTATTATATATATTTTGTCCTAATTGTTTGTTATCAACAACTGAACTGCCTCTCCACATCAGATCTGCTCCCTCTACAGAGTCTTTCAAAGCATAGCTCAAGACCCACCTCTTTTCTTTGGCTTTTGAATGTACTTGAATTGTGATTACTAATTGGCCTTTTATAATGCTCATTATAACAGTCTTTTACTCATGGATTTTTATCTTGGTCTCTGTCTGTGGATGTGTGAGATTTTGTTGTCTGCTCTGTTGACCTGTTTTTATTCTGCCTATGTCTGTAAAGCACTTTGGTCAGCTCATGTTGTTTTAAATGTGCTATAGAAATAAATTTGACTTGACTTGTCTATCACTATTATGTAGTCATATTATTTCTTTATATTAATCTTTATCTCTAGGTGGAGGCTTCAGATGAGCCCAGTGTTTTTTTTTGCCTCTTCCTGCACTTTATATTATTCATTTTTTTTTGTTATGTTGTATAGTCTTAAATTGTGCAATTAAACAAGATAAACAAATAAACTATTTGTGTTGAACTGTTTACCCTGAATTTAAAAGAAAATATGCATTTCTTTTTTACTATTTAAAAATGCTTAATTTAGCAAGTGTAGTGTGTAAAAAAGTGTTTTTTTTTGCCTCTTCCTGCACTTTATATTATTCTTTTTTTTTTGTTATGTTGTATAGTCTTAAATTGTGCAAAATAAATAAACAAATAAACAAAATAAACTATTTGTGTTTTAACTGTTTCCCCTGAATTTAAAAGAACATCATCTTTTTCCTATTTAACAATGCTTAATTTAGCAAGTGTAGTGTGTAAACAAATAATAATAATCTTTTTGACACACTGCTGTGTTGCTGCAGGTGGAGGACAGAGCAGCTGACTGAGCAGCAGCAGCAGCAGCAGGAGGAGGAGCAGGAGGAGGAGGAGGAGCAGGGGTAGACCGGTGCAGACAGACAGCCTGGTTGGTTGCTGTTAGCTGGAGGAGCTGCTCCACTAGTCTCCGACAGACGGACCAACTTGATCGGACTGAACCTGCGACGCAAGCCGCTGCTGCTGCTGCTGCTCAGTCCTCCACCGGCAGCGACCAGCCACTCGTCTGCCTGTCTGTCTGGGAGTTTATCCAGCTAGTTGTATATGAAAGACAACCTGTAATGTTAGGGCATTAAACCAGAGTCCTGTGACTAGTAGTTTATTGTTGTTAAAGATGTCCATCCTGCCGTTCACTCCCCCCATCGTGAAGAGGCTGCTCGGCTGGAAGAAGGGAGAGCAGAACGGCCAGGAGGAGAAATGGTGCGAGAAAGCTGTGAAGAGTCTGGTGAAGAAGTTGAAGAAGACGGGACAGCTGGACGAGTTGGAGAAAGCCATCACGACTCAGAACATCAACACCAAATGCATCACCATACCCAGGTAACCACACCATACCACGGTAACCCAGGTAACCACACCAGCATACTCATAACCACACCATACCCAGTAACCCAGGTAACCACACCAACGGCTAGGCTAACTAACTAGCTAACTAACGGCTAGGCTAACTAGCAGCCTCGTAGTTAGCTACACTGGCAAGCTAATGTTGATGACAGCTAGCTAACGTGAGCTAACTAGCATGCTAGTCAGCTCACGTTAGCTAGCATTATAACAGTCTGTTATCTTGGTCTCTGTCTGTGGGTATGTGACACTTTGTTGTCTGCTCTGTTGACCTGTTTCTATTCTGCACTGTGTCTGTAAAGCACTTTGGTCAGCTCATGTTGTTTTAAATGTGCTTTAGAAATACATTTGACTTGACTTAAGTAGCATGCTAGTTAGCTTGAGCTAATATTAGAAGCCTTATTTGTTAGTGAAGCAATTTTCTTTGTGTTAATTTTTGACAGGTTCATTACTAAATTAATTGATGAGGGGGGAATTAAAAAGTGTGATGTTATGCAGTGATTGCATTGATAATTAGCTTTATGTGCTAATGGTAAAAACAATCCTAAATAGTGAAACTAACATTAGTTTAATTAATGCAACCTACTTTTCAGCTGTTTCAGTTTGTTGTGTGTAAACAGGTAATACAGACAACATGTATGAATGAATGAATGACTTTATTTCGAACATTAAAATAAATAAAAACAGATATATAAAATAATAACAAACAAAACAAGAGTGATAGTGTCTGAAAAGGAGTAGGTAGAAGTAACACTTATATTTCCCTACCTCTTTCTCACTTCTCCTCTAATAACTCCTATATCATAGAATTATAATATAATATATAAACTATCCCAGATTTATTTACATCCCAAATTAAATATATGAAGAGTATCCCAAGTTTATTTACAACCCACATATCCATCCGGAGTTAAAAAGTAGATATAAACCAACCCTTATCACAACTCTTCCTCAACCATATACCTCCCAAACAATATATTTTGTTGTATAGCTTTTTAAAGTGATTTATATTTGTGCTCCGCTTCAACCCATCACCTAACCCATTCCACAAATCCACCCAACAGACTGAAATACAATATGATCATTATCATTTTATCAGTCTGAAATACCGATACATGGCAAACTGTTACATCTATTGTGATTGAGTTAGTGTTATGAATGTCAGTTAATGTTAATGTAACCCTAACCCTCTGCCCATTAACACACTATTGTGTCATATTATATCATTAGTATGCACAACTAGCATAACATATAGACCAGCAGGTAACCTATAAGTACAATTTAAGCGACTTAAATGTGTAGGAATGTGACGTACATAGTAGTTAGTGTTTCTCAAATGTGTCAGCAAGTTTTTAATAAAAATGTCTATCAGCATGTTTCACCTGCTGACATGGTAGCTGTCATCTAGTGCTACATAAACAAGTATGTCCACAGTTCACACGTGTGATGAATAGGAGAAGGGGTGGTTCTGGGTGGAAGCGGTTCTCTGACTCACAGAGGATGTTTAGACTGTGTGTACTCTGGGAGAACCGGGATAAGGGATGGGTTTGGGATTCCCCATATGGGATACACATCCGTCTAAGAACAGTAATATGAGGGGATTTTTTTGTTTTGGACGTGATGCAGGATTGTGTACACACAGCTGTTTGTCAGTGGTGTGAATGAGTCGCAAATGTCAATCAGATGTTTTCACAAACTTGGATGTTGACCCAAAATATTGGACAGTTTAAACCTGCAGTGGACAGAATATTTTTGCCATCATTGGGCGAGAGAGTTCCTCTTGGCTGTTCATTCAACGGAGGCAGCTGTCACTGGCAAACTCGGATCAAACGGTCAAACTAGGCAGCGCTGATCAAATATGAATCAGTATTCTGTTACTGTTTAGCTGTAAAATGAGAAAGTTTGCTCCCGCTGTTGGGCGGTGCTTGGTATTTCCTCAACTATTCTCAACATGTCTGCCGGGTCAGAAACATTTTTAATTTTACAGCTAACCAGTACACTACAAGATGTTTCTGAAAACATTCAAGGCGAGAAATAGGCATTACAGTAACAGAATATTGATTCATATTTGATTAGTGCTGCCTAGTTTGACTGTTTGGTCAGAGTTGAGTGATTGACAGCTGCTCAGAGATGACCGGCTCCAGCTCGGCTCTGATTGGTTGTTCTCCTCCGGTCTGTGAAATCTTGCAGATGCCATTAAGAGAATCGGAGGACACAGAGGCACATGATTTTTTTCATATTACCTGTCTCATGCACTACTTTCAGGATATAGTGACCATTTTATAAAAATAACTTTTTTAAACATATTTGCTCCAATTCCACCTACTTCAGCTTTAAGTAGTTTACTAGTTGGACACTGTTTTCAATCTCACTATAACTGAGTGAGTCAGTATTAGCCATGAATCCTTATTATCTTATCCAGATATCCAGATTATCTTATCCTTATCCTGTCCAGATGTGGAAATGTAACCTTAAATAAAATGAAAATTGTTACCAACAACTACAATGATAACTCAGATAAGCGACATAACAACATAGAGTAGAATGTAAATATGTTTTATAATTTCTTCAATGTGAACTATTGCTGATGTTGGCACAATTACTCTTTCCATTTTCTGTTAGATTGTTTTGTCTCTCTTACCTTTCCTATATAAAATAAATAAGGCAGGTACACGTCTTGGTCCTACTGGTAATGGGCAGTGTTGAAGAAGCTAGAATACACCCCTAGTGACTTCTTTACTTGTTAAGCATCCTTCAAAAAAATTTTCCCAAGGAATATTCAATCAGGCAGCTTGTAACCCAGGCCTAATTGCTAATGAAACAGGCAGTCCCCCATCGTGGTTTGTATAGAAGTCAGATCATGGGTGTTAACCTACATTAAAAACTTTTTCTCAGTTCTTGGGAATGTGCTCCCGGCTCTAGGGAGGGTGTGGGCCACTGTTTGGATTGTGGTTCAACGTTGGTGTGTCCAGAGACTGTAGGTTTACTGTATAACAGCTGTCTTCCTATCTGTTGGGGATACAGAGATTCACTGTGTGTGTGTAACAGTGCTGTTACCATTCTTCATGATGTGTTTCATCATATGCAGGCACTGGGAAGTACACACTTGTTTATTGTGTAACGTCATTAAAAGCTGGTTGACGCTCTGGGACCAATTTCTATAACAGGAAGTGGTTTCATTCCCACTCAGGATTGTCACAGGATAAGAGGTACTGCACTATTGGTTTTGAGATGCCCGTGAATCCTTGGCTGGCTGGCTGCTGTACAGTTGTTGTTTCTTCTGGTGGATAAGAGGGTTGCCTCAGTCCACGTGGGTGTCAGAGTGGTCATCAAATCAGGGAGACAGGACATAGCCCAGGCTAGTCTCAGCAGAAGCATGGGGAGGCTGAACTCAGCCGACCCTCTAGGCAGGAGGCAGTGCAGGAAGATCTTTGCAGTTGTCACTGATGCAGTCTGAAAGTTTGGTGGTCTGTGGTGTGAGTTTGGGTGATATTTCCAACTATTTAGGTATCACATTGCTCAAACTTCACTGGTACTATGTGTCTTTTCTCAGTACCATTTAGCTTCTTTGCTTGCTGAGGTTCTTTTTTTAAATTCTGATGAAAACTATGTCAAAGCCTGTTCATTTAAATTGAGTATTTAAAGGTTAAGAGGTTATCCATTGCTTGATTTGGCTGTTGATATCAATGCATTGTCTACAAAAATGGTGGAATATATATGATTTTATTTCATGAACCTCTAGCCAGAGCTATCAGACTGAATAGCAGCACATAGACCGCAAGACCAATCACACTAATGGGCCAGACTTTATGTCTAACAACATATGACCATGCAAATGACATACAATTATTGTATTTGATCTGAAGTAAGATATAATTTTGAGCTATAAACCTGTGATTTAGGAGATTCTGTTTAATCTTGGAACATTTGACAAGTTCTTCTCTCTTGCCATCTAGATCATGAAATAGTAGTGGGACTTGGTTATTGCAGGTGTCCCTTGTCATTGAGATGAGATGGTCATGCCTAGAGCTGCAACGATTAATCAAAAGTCAAAGTCAAAATTCTCTGATTGCAGCTTCTTAAATGTGAATATTTTCTGGTTTCTTCACTCCTCTATGACAGTAAACTGAATATTTTTGAGTTGTGGACAAAACAAGACATTTGTGGACGTCATCTTGGGCTTTGGGAAACACTGATCGACATTTTTCACCATTTTCTGACATTTTATTGACCAAACAACTAATCGAATAATCAACAGATTAATCGACAATGAAATTATTTATAAGTTGCAGCCCTCATGACTACTCATTGTAGTCTGAGCTCTTGATTGAATGACCCTGTAAATCAGTAATATCGGCAATATAAAAAAAAAACATGTCAGTAGGCCATATTGCAATTTTGATTAGATTTCGATCAATTGTGCAGCCCTACTTGAGATTTATAGATTTTTGCCCAATGTTTGATGTCATCCTCAGCCTAATCTCAATGAACTGTATATAATTATTAGAAATTATGATATTTGGGTTTGATGCTATACGTTGTCTTGTTGGTCACTCTGAAACTAGCTCCAAGCTAGCTTTAACTTGTTTGTCTTGAACCCCAAGTCCTCTCTGACATACTTCACGGGAGGCCAGCCATGGTATAGAATGAGGACCATATGTTTCTTGTCTGACAGCTCAACAATGAGTTGAACTGTTGTTGAGTTCAGCTGGAAAAAAGCCATCACCACACTGGACTCTGTGTGAGGGGAGAGATCAGGATCAGTTACAGTCCTCCCTTTCCTTTTTTAGTCATTTGAGTTTCATGGCAATATATAATATGGTCTTACAATTCACAGTTACATATGCTTTTTGTGCATAGGTCAAACAGCTCTCTTTTTATACAGTCACTACAATTCATAGTTTGACTGTATCACATCATAATTAAAAACCCACGTTTGCCATGTTTGATTTACAATAGACAACTTTTGTATTTGAACATTACTAAGACCAATTTCCGTAGACTTTGTAGCTAGCCTTTTGTTTGTATTATGAAATAATGATTTGGCATTTGGGGTCATTTTAAGATGGTTCAGAGAGCTGATATTTCCCTGACTGGTGCTGCTGTGAGGGAAGGACTGAGGGAATGGTAACGGTTGGCAAAAAATAAAGTCTTTCATGCTTACAGTATTTTAATACAGTAACTGGAAAAGCACATTGCGTGAGCAGTATCGGAAAAAAAAGAATTAACTGGTCTGACATCAGTCAAATGCTTTGGTGTTTTTCCATCTTAATGTCGATCTAGGAAGTATGTTAAAGGTTGTATCTTATAATTCAACATTCATGATTTCAACAATAGTCAGAGCATAGAGCAAAGCAACACAGTGACTGATTAAATTGAATCTCTATATACCATGTGTTGTATGTCTTTCAGATCTTTAGATGGGCGTCTCCAGGTCTCCCACAGAAAAGGTCTTCCTCATGTGATCTACTGTCGCTTGTGGCGCTGGCCAGACCTGCAGTCCCACCATGAGCTGAGGGCTGTCGACCACTGTGAATTTGCCTTCCACACCAAGAAGGATGAAGTCTGCGTCAACCCCTACCACTACCAGAGGGTGGAGACACCAAGTGAGTGCAGTTAATTGCTACATGATCCAAATTACTGTATTTAAAATGAGGCTTTTCCATACGGTATACAGAACTGAACTGGTCCTTAATGAAATATCGGGGTGTCTCCAGTTTTGCCTCCTGTCCTAGTACCGCGACATACAGATATCCCCGCAGAGTTCCCACCGTTGGATGACTACAGCCCATCCATCCCTGAGAACACCAACTTTCCCGCTGGCATTGAGCCCCAGAGTAACTATATTCCTGGTGAGAAAAACAATGACATTATTTCTGAATTTAAAAGTTAACTTTTATTCTCATGATTGATTATTTAGTTTGTGTTTAATTTGGAGAGAGCTGTCTAGTTATTGTAGGAACATTTTAAACAAAAGAGAACCTGACTCTAAGAAACACCTTTCTTGGTAAAGACTTGTTGCATTGATATTTTTGCCTCTAATGTTCAAGAGTGGCCTAAAATATATGTAAAAAAAAATAGCCAAGTCATTACGTTACAAAAACTTGTTTTAGCATTTGAATATGCCTTTGATATGCTGAGATCAGGAGTGTGTTCTTAATCTTTGTATGCATTTGTATGTTATAGAAACTCCCCCACCAGGGTATCTGAGTGAGGATGGTGAGGCAAATGATCACCAGCTCAACCACAGCATGGACACAGGTGAGTCACATGAAAGTACACGCTATTGAAACTCATACTGTTCTAATTATGCCTTATCTGGATCATGTGCCAAACCTCTATTACCGCTCTATTTCAGGTTCACCCAGCCTGTCGCCCAATCCTGTGTCACCCGCAAACAGTAATCTTGGTAAGCAAAACCAAAGCTTTACCTACACAGCATATCATTCATTATGTACACTTATCTGGTTGGTAGCATTGACATTATGTAATGTATAATACTGTGTATTCACAAACTCCACGTTTTTTAGCTGATCCACTGAAGCTTAAACTTTCACTGTCATTACCTACAGTGAAATGCTGGTGCATTCTAGGGGTGGGAAAAAAAAACGATTTGCCTATGTATCGCGATTTTGTAATTTATTTTTTTAAATAAACAATATGACAATATAATGGCTTCATTTGAGTCTATGCGGAGGTAGAAGGAAGTTACCGCTTTTATTGTTGTAGTCCGAGTAACGTGACGCGGGAATACGACCTGCACCCTCACATTTTAAATCCAAAGTATGATAAACACTACAAACAAAGTAAAGTATGGAAACACTTTGTGTTTCACACATTGCCAGGAAAAGCAGAGCTATACATCATGGCTAAAGCTGCATGCTAACTCTGTCATGGACTTGTATCGTATTGTGGTAATATGTCCAACATGAGTGTGCCCATAGTTCTCGACTACGGTCAAGCCCGCCATCACTCGCATCTCCGTGGTTAAATCAGCAGATGCTACAACTGTAGCGCACCCATATACTGATATTTATATTAAATGCATTCAAACGGCCCAGATGGAGCTGATCATGGATGTATAAAGAGAACGAAGCTGACAGAGAGAGCTAGCGACGAACTTGAGGAAGTTATGGGAAGTATAAATGCGTGACTACATACGGTTTTCAAAATATGACCTAATTCCTTTATAAATTACAAAGAATATACCACTAAATTGTGAGGGAAATGTCTTTATTCCTTGACTTGTGGGATGTTGGAAAAAAACAAAGAAATTAATAATTCCTGACAATGACTGATATATTTGACTTCAGGACATCTCTGACTACATACATGCTGATAATCAAACATTTTTATTGTATCAATTAAGAGATTTTCCAAAGTAAAAGTCCCTAGAGGTGTATAATTGAACTTTTTCCCATGGTCTACTGTTAAAAAAAAAAAAAAAAAAGTTAAAAGCAATTAATCGCAATACTTGTAGAGTCTTAATACATCTCTAATCAGTGCCCAAGTACCGTGATAGTATCAAATTGTTAGATAAGCATATCGTCCCAGCCCTAGTGCATTAATTTAAAATGTCAAAGAAACCTCTGCTCCAGAGGTGTCTAGTTATAATGTCCTGCTACTGGAGATGAATGGACGTCTGCCAGTCAGTCATTGACAGTTCTCAGTGGCCACGGTATAAATTAAAATGAATGTTGAGGGTGTTGGTGGCTCAGCTGGCTAAGGCACACACTGCACACCATGTATGTTGTAGATGTGACAGTAAGAGCACACATGTGAGACCAGGACTACAGACCTCTCAGTCTGAATCATCCTGCAACAATAGACCCATCCCATCTAACTGGACCCGATGACTATACTATAGAGTACATGTCTTGTCCTGTCGTACCTGTTATCTCTATAAAATGTCTCCTGCAAAGGAATCATCCTTTAACTATAGGAGGATAGCTTTAATCTGCAACAGCGCTGTATCAGATATGTTAGTTCTATAACATCCTTCTTTGCTCATGGACATGAACAAGTCAGAAAACCAAAAAATGTTGATGTCTTATGGTACTGTTCATATGATGTCCACAGACTATCAGATGAGAATATATTTGTAGGGGTGAGCGTGTCTGTAGATGAGCAATATACAGGAGCAGTGGACTACGTCTGGGAGGCTTAGCCTCAGGGCAGTAACAGAGTAAGCGTGGTATGAATGGAGTCTTTGTCTTTGGTCTGTCCTCGTGTGTGTGGAAAGACCAGCAACAGACAGCTCAAGGTAATGCAATAATAATATCCGGTTGCCAGGTTATTCTATCTATGTGGAAAGCCACCAAGAGGTCATTGTTAAAAAAATAAATAGGTACGTCATGTCTTGGCCGTTCCTGGCTGGGGCCATGAGGGTCGTGGGAAAGAGCTTTTGAAGAGAAATCAAAGGGAAGCTTTATCAGCTGTGTGCATCTTCACAATCAAATGGTTGTTTGACCACAAAGCCGTACCTGTGCTCATGAATTCTTTTCTCATGGACCTAACTGGAGCTTGTATCTCAGCTAATGTCTCTCCATCTAACCCCCACCCTCTGCTCACACAGATTTACAACCTGTGACGTACTGCGAGTCGGCCTTCTGGTGCTCCATCTCCTACTATGAGCTGAACCAACGTGTAGGAGAGACCTTCCACGCCTCGCAGCCCTCCCTCACAGTAGATGGATTCACAGACCCATCCAACTCTGAACGCTTCTGTCTGGGCTTGCTGTCCAACGTGAACCGCAACTCAGCAGTGGAGCTCACACGCAGACACATAGGTACTCGTTTTATTTCACAGCGACCGCCTAAGCTCTGATCTAATTTGCCTTTTTAAATTTTCGCTTGACATAATCAGCAGGTAGCTGTGCGCTGAGCGACAATCTCCTCTCTTCTCTTTCCAGGACGGGGCGTGAGGTTGTACTACATTGGGGGAGAGGTGTTTGCAGAGTGTCTCAGCGACAGTGCCATCTTTGTCCAGAGTCCCAACTGCAACCAGCGCTACGGTTGGCATCCTGCCACTGTCTGCAAAATACCTCCAGGTTAGCATGAGGGGATACACACAAACACATGAAGCCATAAGAGGCTAAATGACCAGAGCATAACTGAGTTCTAACTAAACCTAATCATAATTTTGCAGGCTGCAACCTAAAGATCTTCAACAACCAGGAGTTTGCTGGTCTGCTCGCCCAGTCAGTCAACCAGGGCTTTGAGGCTGTCTACCAACTCACCAGGATGTGCACCATTCGCATGAGTTTTGTCAAGGGTTGGGGAGCTGAGTACAGGTAAATAATACATTATTAGGTATATTAGAATTATATGAATGCATTACATTTGTTTCTGACATTGACTGAATATATGTTTATTAACAGTTAAAGGCTTAAATGTGACAAATGGTATAAGGCTTTGAGGTCAACCAGTTCATGTTCAAATGATTGTGCTAGCATAAGTTGCTAAGACAAATATATAATATGCTGTTTGCTAAAGATGTCATATTAAGCTCACTAACACCCACTAACATCTGGCTTTTGTCTTTAGTTGGAAAGATTGCAATCTGCATTCATTCCCGTGACAAAGATCTCCGGGTACGCAGGGTATTTATTTAGGCTCCAGCTCCGATCGGCAGTGATGGAAACATGACACTCAGGTGGACACGCTAGTTTTCGCCCCATTTCCGGTGCGATGTGCGCGTAGTGAATATATACTAAATAAAATCAACAGGGATTTGGACAGCTATTATAATTTATTAACATACAAAACATACAAGCACAAAAATAGTGCTTGAGCTTCTACCAAAAAGGCCAACATACAGAATTTGACTGGCAGATCTTAGACTTACAACAGTGGCCAAAAGACTTGAAAAGCAACATTTAACTGACCCAACAAGTAACTACAGCTTCCTTCTGTCACATGGCTTTTTTCCCCCCTTTCTCCTCTCATACTGTACTATGTACTTGAATAAACACAGAGTGGATGTTGAGGGAGGCTGTCAGGTCTGAGTAATCCCCAGGGTCTGGGAGGGGGACAGAGAATTTAAAGGGGTCTTAAGTGGGCCCTCTATGAACCTGCTCCTTCTCTGCTCACAGCTCTTCTTTTGGTAGAAGACATCATTCTGCAGACACAAACAGCACATAAAGCTATTTACAGCCAAGACCAGCCACGCAGAGTGTACCTTTCCCTTCTCACGGCTAAACTTTACCTTCGAACTTGTTGTATTTTTGTTAGTTGTGTAAAAAGCCCGTCCATAGTTAAGTGTTCCATTTGCTGTTCTGATTTCAGCTTTCCAAAGTGGAATAAAGCACCTGCTCCAAACACACAGGCGGCCTTATGCTGCTGTCTTTGTCCCAGCCTGTTTAAAGTTATCGGTAAACATTTGGTTTAAGGGTTCATCACTCTTCTTGTGTTCCTTGAGTCAGTTTGTTAACCTGAGTGCCCCAAATTTAAGAAGAGACGGCCTTGATGATTGTCGTCAGGATGATTAAGTTCTGGGGGTGAAAAAAACGTAGGGGTGTTGTGCAAAGACAGTAGCGGACTTGGAAAGGAAAAAGAAGGTGATGAGGGGGGGGTGCTGCTGCTGTGAGTCGGCAAGAGTGGGTTGAGTAACAGAGGAAGAATGCAGCAGGCATGAGGGGGAACATGGAGTAGGAGGTGAACACATTTCAGACACCCTTTGCAAGGGGGATTCCCGATGGACCATGAGTGGTACGTGTTATATTTCTGGCACCGAACACTTCGGAGGAAAACATCTCTGATAGAAACTTGAATGACTTCAGAAATAGCCTGTAGAGTTGGCGTCAGTGTAAGACAAGAAATACCGAGTAGACTGTGTTTTGCATTGACTATAATGAAGTTACATTAATAATGACAGTGATTTTAAATGTGTGTATACTGTGATGTAGTATGAAAAGCTCTCAGTAATGCCTAACCGTGATGCCCCTCTCCTTCTCTGTACCCTGCAGACGTCAGACAGTGACCAGCACCCCCTGCTGGATCGAACTGCATCTCAATGGCCCTTTGCAGTGGCTGGACAAGGTCCTCACACAGATGGGCTCTCCCAGCATCCACTGCTCCAGTGTGTCGTAGGAGCAGTGCATGTTTCCCAGAAACCCTCCTTCTTATCCACACACTTACACACGAACCACATAGGAAAACTCTGGCGTCTCTCAGTGATAATAAGGAAAGAGACGCCATTCGTCAAATCACTCCCCTCCCTCGCCGTCTCTAACATTTCACCTCACACCTCTAGCACTTTCCTCCGTA
Organism: Sebastes umbrosus; assembly: GCF_015220745.1. Taxonomy (NCBI): domain Eukaryota; kingdom Metazoa; phylum Chordata; class Actinopteri; order Perciformes; family Sebastidae; genus Sebastes; species Sebastes umbrosus. The sequence continues at coordinate 18,041,622 of NC_051272.1, forward strand.
CCATTTAGTGTCTCCATTTGATGGTTATTTTTAGGACTTGTACATTGTTTTCATGTGTTCAACGGGCAGCCACAGGGTATTTGCAATAGTTTTCAAAAGGCTAACCACATTTTCTTCATTATTCACTCGGACATCATGTCTATGCTCACTGCTCAGTGTTGTCGTTTTTTTTTTTGTTTTAAAAAAAGGAGATTGAAATGTTCCCAAATGTTTGGTCACCTTTTACATGTTTCAAAACATTTTTGATTCTATGAATTAACTAAAATACGCTATCATCACTGGTGTTTCAGTGTCCCAGTACCACTCTTTGTAATCACTGAATTAGGAGGCTTATTTATCAATCGAACCATAAATTAACATGAGAAATGTCATTGTGAGTAGTGATTAAATAGAATGTATTTAATTAATATCTTAAGTACAAGGTACTTTGCCCATATTGATTTACATGTATGAATTATAAACGTGTCAATTATCTGATTGATCATGTAATTGGTATTTTATCTATTTTAAACAAAAATATAGACATTAGCACCATTGTTTCTTGAAAAGAACCCTTGTATGAAAACTATTTTGCTCAGTGAAAGAGACATTTTATAAGTTATTTTTGCATACTGTCCTGCATGGGAATATATTTTTTTTATTGCCTCGATTTGATTGTACATAAATATTTATAGCTTGTGATTTCTTGTAGTCATGCAGCGCTTGAAACAGTTGACCTGACTGACCTCTGGCATCAGTAGATTCACAAAAACACTTTGCTTTATAATGACCCAAAACTTGACCTGCTTAAATGCAGGCTTTTCTAACGCGGGTCAACTTAAGTGTGACACATAGGATTACTGTACCAGCTGTTACTGTTATTTCATAATAGGGTATGACATACAGGTTGAACTGGTTGAATTTAGGCACCCATGTGACTTCAGTGTGAAGGGTACTCGCTAGCAGCAACCATGGCAACGGCTCATACATCGATGGCATATAGAGCAAAAGATCATATTAGCAACTGTTAGCCAATAATACACTATGCTCCTTGTGGGTAAATGATGCACTTCCAATTTACTGTGTTGATCAGTGTAACGCTTTAGTTCTAGTGGTAATTTGCTTGTCTGGTAAATACTGTATATTACATGTACATTGCTACAATATAAGGCATGTGTAATATGCTCGCTGTCATTGTCTATGAAGCCACCATGTTTATCCTGCACTTACTTACAGTACATGAGACTGAGTCACCATGTAATCTATTTAAAACAGGTACACGGCGCTGAAATACTGTGTACTACAGTGCGTTAGGTAGTTGGTAGATCCGTATCAGTACTTGTGTTCTTTGATATTCTTAGTTGGTGGTTTTCTGTTCCAAGTCTTATGTACATGTTTTTTTCATGTAGCCTAATATTTGTTCTCAAAATGACCATTGTTTTGTTATCTGTGAAAATTGCAACCGAGTAAAAAGATTTCAAGTCAGCGTTTTGTTTTGTTTTTTAAACCAATGGCTCCTTAATGCACAGTGACTAGAAAAATAGAAACCCCACTACATGCATGCAGTCCAATATTACTGTCCTGTTAGAAATGCTACCATACCATTTCTGCTCCTCCACAAATGTAAAGGCAAGTTGGACTGCAACTAATTATTTTCATTGTCAATTAATCTGTTGATTATTTTCTTGATTAATTAATTAGTTGTTCTCAGAAAATGGTGAAAAATGTCAATCAGTGTTTCCCAAAGCCCAGGATGATGTCCTCAAATGTCTTGTTTTGTCCACAACTCAAAGATATTCAGCTTACTGTCATAGAGGAGTAAAGACACCCTAAAATATTCACATTTAAGAAGCTGGAAATCTTAGAATTTTTACTTTTTTTCTTAAAATATTACTCAAACCGATTAAACGCTTACCAAAATAGTTGACAACTAATTGAGTAAACGTTGCAGCTCTAAAGGTAAGACAAAATATTTCAAACACTCTTCAGTATAATGTCCAATACAGCACCATGACTGAATTTTATTTATTGCAGAGAGGTACTCCATTGCAGCATACAGGTGTTTCTATTTTTCTGTTCTGTGTATTTTTCTTTACAAGTACGAGATAAGCTGTATGAACCCATGTAGTGCAGTCCCGTGTTCACAATAAGTACGCCACACTCACACAAAGGAGCAAAAAAAATTAAAATCACAAGTCTTTATGTTGATTCAACAGAATGTGCATTAAATGTCTTACAACTCTTCTAAGGATAAGGCACGTTGTTTCACTTGCAAATATATGTGACAACTGTACCTAAGGGACATATACACATAAATGACACAAAATTGTATTTTGTTTTTTCCACCTGCAACACCAACATGTGTTGAGGTTCCTTCAGGGCTTATAGCATAGCGAGGGGGGGACCACTTCTTTCCCTAATCAAGATATTCAACTGCTTCTTACTATACACCAGTATTGCAATTGTTTCATTTTAAGAATCAAAAGTTTCTAAACATGACTATGCCTACAGAACCGTCTGTAAGCATCTCCACTTTCCAGGTGCAAGAAGCAAATCCAAGGGCGCTGGATCTTGTGGGAGGACCAGGAGAAAAGAAACTGAGTCACAGGTAGCTGCTTTTAGCTTTCCTCCCCTGATGATAACCCGTCTATCTCGTCGTCATCGCCGCCGATGGCCATCCAAAACGCTTTTGCTACCTGCAAAGTAGATTTAATGTAAATACTCGATACCAGAGTTTACATGAACATGTTTACCTAAATAATTCATTGAGCCAAACGAGGATTCAAACTACTAGTACTGATGCACTGAAACTTGCTCTAACAATAGATTTAAATAAAAATGTTTTTCCCTGTCACAGCAGCTATTTAGGCATGGACTGCCTAGTTTGATAATGGTGTGAGGTTGTGAGGATGCTATTGTGATACACTGTTCACTGTAAACACTTTTTATGGTAAAGGATTAATCTTTTATATAACGAGAATACACAGATTATGAACATTGACAGGTTCTAGTCTTGGTGTCTTGTATCCAGGGGTGAACACAGTTGCTTACCTTCTCTGCATGAACCTTCCTCTGCTCATGGGGTAATGAAGAAGCTTTGTCTGCAGGTTGAAAATCAGAGAAAACCAAAACATCTTATGGCATCAAATATTTGACCTCCACACCAAAAACTGACAGCAAGGTACAAACACAAATCCTCTAAGTTTTAAAATTGGCCAACAGAGTTTTTGCTGACAAAGTTGTGCATTCCCTTTTAATCCCCGAATTACCTTTCATCTCTTTTAATTTGGTAAAGAGACGTTCAAAGTTATCCACATCTGGATCTCCAGCCGTGAGATTAGCGAGTTCCTGAATGTCCAAATCGGTCATTGCATCTGAGAGAATCAACACAAGTGAATATTAATTAAATGTCACCCCCAATCATCAAGATATCCATATTTTGGGAGAACATACTGAAGAAAATGTGGCAGCAGGATCCAAACCAGTTTGGGGAATTTAAAAAAAACAGATTTCATGAGGAGTTGTTCACTTACCAACTACTGTGTCTCCCTGTGTCTCTTCTGTGTTTGCACTACTTTCTGTATGGTTAGTTTCCTCACTAACAAGTGAGCCCTCTACTGGCAAGCTGGAAGACTGCCACAGAAAAGGAGCGAGGGTTAGCATGCCTCATCGAACACTTACAGATTTAAAATCCCATTTAAATGAAAATGGATTGATGAAACACAAGAAAGAAGTAAGAACACATTGGAAGATATTTAGAAATATAAATGTAGTAAATGAAAATGGTTACAACAAAATTGCCACTGACCTGTGGATCTTGGCAGCTGTGTGGGTTGTTGTGTCTGGCAGCAACCAAACTACTCATCAGACCAAAGCCCTGATTGTGCCCTATCAGACAGAGATGTAAACTGTCACACACCATACATACACAATATGTGCAACAGGTAATCGTATTAGTGATGTCATCTCACCATCCTTCATCTCCACACTGGTCCACACGTTGGCATTGAGAGCCTGGCAAATTCTCTTTACTCCTGTGGATTCTGGAAAGTCATCTAATAATAAGGCAACAAAGACAGAGTGAACGTGTATAAAAACAATGCAAAAATATAAAGAATGAAAATATAAATGTACGCAGTGTGTCATTGGAATTTCTGCTGCCTGTAAAACTCACCATCCTCATCTGGCAACTCCAGTGGGTTGAGCTCCACCAGCTCAAAGGCATGAGCCAAACACCACTGCTGTGCTTCATGTCTGGTGACCCCTTGAAGACAAATATACATTTTAGATGCAATATAGTACCCTGCAAAATTGTATTCCAAGGCAAGGCAAGGCAGCTTTATTTGTATAGCACATTTCAGCAACAGGGCAATTCAAAGTGCTTTACATAAACATTCAAGAACATTGAGACAAAGTGCAAAAGAACATTAAGACATAATTAAAACAGTTATAAAAACATAAAAACATTAAATATTAGAAAATAAAAATAAGCTAAAAGTAAAAGCTAGGATAGAAGCTAAAATAGAGTATAACACACGAGTAAAAGTTATAGTGCAGTATAAGATCATTATTTTATTTAATAAAAGGCAGCAGCAAACAACGTTTTAAGCTTTGATTTAAAAGAACTCAGAGTTGGAGTCGGTCCTGCAGGTTTCTGGGAGCTTGTTCCAAATATTTGGTGCATAAAAACTGAACGCTGCTCCTGCATGTTTAGTTCTGACTCTGGGGACACTAAGCAGACCTGATCCAGATGACCTGAGAGGTCTGGATGGTTCAGAACATAGCAGAAGATCAGAAATGTATTTTGGCCCTAAACCATTTAGTGCTTTGTAAACCAGCAGGAGTATTTTGAAATCAATTCTCTGAGAGACAGGGAGCCAGTGTAGAAACCTCAGAACTGGACTGATATGATCCACTTCCTTGGTCTTAGTGAGGACTCTAGCAGCAGCAGGTTCTGAATCAGCTGCAGCTGTCTGATCCATTTTTTTAGGAAGACCAGTAAAGACGCCGTTACAGTGCTTTCTGCAAGTTAATGGAGAACTAACCTTTTTCACAGACTCTGTCACACACTAGAATCAGCACCTCTGGAGCAAGATCTTCCACCACTGATATCCAAGGAAGTAGCTTTTCCAGCCCATCCTTCTGCAAACACCATGCACACATAATAAAAGTTACACAGGATATACTGTTAAGCTTCTCAAACTATAGCTCATTGTTAAGTCACGTACCACTGTGCTGTCAAAATAAGCGATGAAAGCCTGTGTGGACTGGGCAATCTCAGATGACATTTGAAAAGTGCTTGGTACAACACATAGCCTGACATCTGCTGTGTAATATTTGTTGTTGATAGTCCATGGATACCAGGCTACGGTTTCTTCTCGCTTGATCGGCTCGGGCAAAGTCTTGGAGCTGAGGATCTCTGAGGACAAGAACACGTTGGTTATAAACCAAGAATACATAATGGATCTCTTAACACCCTATACGCCTGTACGTGGTCTGAGATCATCTGATCAGCTACTTCTTGCTGTTCCCAGGTCCAATTTTGTGACAAGAGGCGATCAGGCTTTTGCTGTCAGGGCTCCCAAACTCTGGACTGCACTTCCTATAGAGATACGATCATCTAACTCTGTATCCACTTTTAAAGAACTTTTGAAAACTATTTTATTTAGGATAGCATTCCTATAAGTAGAAGGGTATAAATATATGTATGTATACATCCGTTTGTGGACGCATGTGTACATTTATACACATTTATGTATATATACTGTAGATTTGTTTTACCACTTCTATTATTATTGAGATGTTCTGTGATGTTCTGTTTCAGCAGTTACCATATCTTTCACTTTATTTATCTGCTTTTATTGTCTTGTGAAGCACTTTGTAACATCTGTGCTATATAAATACATTAATTATTATTATAAATCACACATACAATACAGACATTGAGTTGATCAACTTGCTTCACTGTGACCACCTAGCTGACCAGCTGCTAGAATAACATGCACCTGACCTCTTTTAGCCTTTTTTATCTCAGCACCACACAAATAAACCACTAACTAGCTTTGACAACCTCAGACCAATTGGTTATTAACCTCTATTAGCATCATTCAGACGAAACCAAATGTCACCTGTTGTTGCTAAGTTAGCTTTGTTTAGCGTTAGCATGCTAACGTTAGCATAATGCTAAACCATGCAGGTTAAATTGTTGATAAACTCACGTTTTATCAGCTCCTCTTCGCTAAAACCACCGTCACAGCTGGTGACGAGCACACATGGAGCAGGCATCTCCGTGTCTTCTTCTGAAGTTGACATTTTTTAATAATATTTAGGGAGACTAGCTTCCTCCAGCTGCTAGCTTGACGTGACGTTGATGACGTGATGACGTGTGACCTTTCAACTCTGACTGTGACGCTGCGACGGTCACTTCCGGTGCAGCACTGGTTACTATGAAGCTGAAGAAACTGGCCCAGAGCTTATTGTCTTAGCTAAATTTCATATACATAAATCCAAATTTAGTAAATCTAAACCTTCATTTTTTTGTATTTGAACATGAAACCAAACAATATATTAAACTGATTATCTCCTCCGCAAACAAAAAAGCTATTAAGAGTAACTTTATGCACCTCCTTTAATATATTTACCTAAATGTCTAGTTTCCCTGGCTTTGTACTTGTAAGCTGTTTATCCCCTGGCATTTATTATTTTGTCTTGTTGTTCCTTTTACAGTTTTGCACATGTCTCTGTAATTTAACCTGTATGACCAGTTTGTGAAATAAAGGCAATAAAAAATAAAAAAAGGGCTCAGAGCTTAATGTAACAAAGAGACAGCTGTAAAATGAAATTTAATTTGTGTCAACGGCAACATTGACATTAAATTCCTGTATTGAAGCATTTAATGTTTATTAATTTTTTTTTTTTTAACTTAGTTTTTATTGCAGCTTCAGCAACTTATACAATCATCATCCGATTCTTTCCCACTGTATTTTCTTTTTACAGCTGTCTCTTTTTGTTTTTACACAAAATTTCACAACTTAAAACAGCGGGATTAGGGGGGGAACACAAAAAAACAAAACAAGACTTCATCTTAAACTGTAATTTCAATTGAATTCAGAGAAAAAGGGGAGGGCACATACTTAAACAATCCAAAGAATTAAAATAAAATAAAGTAAAATTAATTAATTAATTAATTTAAATAAAGAGAGAGAAAACACAAAAAAACAAAACAAGACTTCATCTTAAACTGTAATTTCAATTGAATTCAGAGAAAAAGGGAGGATACATACTTAAACAATCCAAAGAAATAAAATAAAATAAAGTAAAATGAATAAATAAATAAATGAATTTAAATAAAAATAAATGTAGTGAAGGGTCAGAGGTCAGGGAGGGGAAGTGTGTTGTATTGGTGTGTGTATGTGCTTAGAGAGATGACATGGGTCAGGAAGACAAAGATACAAGTATGATCCAGGATATATACAAATATTCAGATCACCAATCACTGTATTAGTATAATCATGGCAGGGCTCCACCTTTTAATAAATATGTCTTTTTGGAGTCTTAGGAAATAGGTTATTTGTTCCATGTGGTAAATTTTCCATACCTTCTCAATCCATAAATTGTAAGTTGGGGGCTCAGGCACTATATAATATTATGACTTTATTCTCATAATATTATGACTTTATTTCTTGTAAACTTCTGACTTTATTCTCTTAATATTATGACTTTATTCTCAAAATCTCAGATTTATTTATTTTTCTTCAATGTGTCCCTAATACTCTGTCGTACCATAGACCTACAACAATGATAAATAAAAATGAAAAAGTAAACAAAAAACAGTTATTCATTTCCATGTTTATAAATCCACAGGGAGCCACTGGAGAGGAGCTGAAGAGCCTCATGTTGCTGACCCCTGGTCTAGATGGACGGTCTGCCTGACAGTTCCTACTCGGGGAAAATTAAACACCGGGAGTCGGTGTTCTCGTTGTCATGGTGACTACTGTTTGAAGACTGTTGACTGATGAGTCGCTAGCTGGTTACAGTTAGTTAACGTTAACTACTACAGGTCATTATGATGTCCTGACACATGTTTGAGTCATATTACATTATTATTAACCCGATACAAACATGTCTGACACGCTTAAAAACGAAGATGATTTGGGAGCAGTTTTACTGGAGGTAATGTTGTCTACCTTATAGCTCACGTTAATCACTAGTTTACTAGAGAATATAGTGTTAGTTAGCTAGGTTAGCAGGTTAGGCTAACTAGCAAGCTAGTTTGTGCTGTTAGTTCAAGTTAACAAGTTTGATAAATTGTGACCACAGACCAGAAAATAACTAACTAATATTCCATAAACTGTTAAAGGTCCCATATTATGCTCATTTTCAAGTTCATACTTATATTTAGTGTTTCTACTAGAACATGTTTACATGCTGTAATGTTAAAAAAACCTTTATTTTCCTCATACTGTCTGCTTGAATATACCTGTATTTACCCTCCGTCTGAAACGCTCCGTTTTAGTGCATTTCAACTGAATTGCAATGGAATGCGTTGCTAGGAAACAGCTTGGGTCCATGTGTACTTCCTGTCAGCTGATGTTATTTACATACACTGCAACAGGATATAAACTGGGTCACATTTAGTATGTTTATGTTTAAAACTGTGTAATGGTCTAATTATTGTATATTTGTGACATCACAAATAGACAGAAATCCTAACGGCTTGTTTCAAACGCACAATTTCTGAATACGGGCTGTGTGTGTTTCTCCGTATATTTAGCTTTTTTATAGTTTAACAGTATTTTCATAGCACTTAAACCTGCTTTATAATATAAAAGACATTATTAGACATAGAAAATCTATTTTTTTTTTACAATATGGGACCTTTAACATTTCTCTTTCTTTTTAAATCTTTAGATATAAATTTAGCTAAACTACCAATATGCAAGAACAAGCGTCAAGCTACAAGTTAAAGTCAGTTGTTAGTAGTTGTTGGCTGGTTTTAGGCCAGTTATCCACAGTATATAACCTAGCTACTACACATGACTGTATATTACAGCTTCAAGAGGATTTGAGACAACTCAAATGTAGTCTTGAGAGCATCACTGTCAACGAAGGGGGAAAAGTACTGGACATTCAAGCCCTGGACGCTGCCATTGGCAAGACAGAGAGTTGCATCAGGGTGAGGATGCTTCATGCAGAATAAGCTCTGATAATATTATTATTGAATATACATCAGACAAAGGTTGCTGAATTACAAACAGATAACTTCTCTGTTCTTTTATTGTAAATAGAAGCATACAGAGGATTACCTGAAAACTGTGTCTAAGCAGCTGCTGGTTCTTCCAAGAATTGAAGACCTACAAGAAAAGAAGCAGATTCCCAAATGGTAAGTAAGGAGAAGCTTAGATGTGTTGTTTACTAAATAATTGTCTACAGTGAAGACACTTTCCTTCACCATCTCATTGTTAGAACTCTTAAGAAATATGTTTTGAATTGTATAAAGTCTGGTTGTGTGTATTGTGAGTTTGACATAGAGACATTACACAGGAAACCTGCTCTGGGGAATATCCCAGATGTGCGTCCACAAAGGGAAAACCTTCCAGGGGCTTCACCTGGGGAAAAGGTAGATTATTATTCATGTTCAGAAATGAAAACTATTTGTTTTCACTGAGTAATATAGAGTATAGCTACAAAATATATGGTAGGTAGGTAAGTTAGAAATTCAAGTATTCCATTGTATTAAACATTAAGACAACAAGTAGACATGGTGTGATAGAGCAGCACATGAGACAAAAAGAAAATACTTTTCTGCTTAGCACAAATATACATATATTTAAATATTTGATATTGCTAATTAAACCTTTCCTCTATCTGTCTTGTTCAGCACAAGTCAGCATTAACCAGGCGTTTGCTGTGTAATCCTGCTCATCCAAACAACAGAGTCATTATGCACCAGAAATTTGGGATATCACTCCCTGATGTCCACAAGAGGAGCACAAATACAGTAAGTAATCTGACTATAAATTTAGATTAGTATAACTTGAGCTGTAGATTGTATTACATTTTTTTACGCCATGCATGTTTTCCATAGAAACAACAATTTACAGAGAGGTTTGATTAAATACTTTCAAAATACAGTATATGTATGTTACATGTCAGTACCTCATTGTGATGTACTGTGCACTCCAGATGGGTTTAAAGTAAACACTATGAACTTAAAAATGCTGCTTCAGTCAGGTCTGCCCTGGAGCTTTTCAGGCTCTCTGTGGAATCAAGATGATAGTTGATGTTTTTCTCCCATAATTATGTACTGCAATTTGTTGTCAGATTGAGTAGTATACATAACAATCATGGACTGTGTGACAGTTAATTCAACTGTGGCTTTGTAAAACTGAACACCCAGGAGAATTTGTAACTTTTTATTAGTTGCAGAAATCAGGCTACATCTGGTATTTTGGCTTTCATACTTATGGAGCAGATTTTCTCATTACATTTCCGTCTTACTGCTGGAAAGGACTATAATCAACTATAATAATAAACTATAATCACAATAATATCATGTCCTCCAGTTATTTTTGCACAGTGAGATTGATCTAGAGCAGAATTGATTCTTGTTATGTTGAGTCTTTGTTGATATTAATTGTAACATACAGCACATGCCTCGGGGAAAATTTGATCAGGAAGCATTACAAAGGTTTCTGCTACAACTAAGATGAATTGGATATCATTGCTCCTTTCCCCGATGCTTACTCCCTTAATCCCCAGAATAGACACTTTATGCTGGAGTGAAGAGTGATGGTACAGGTCTGCATTAATAGACGCTTCAAGTCTCATCCTCAGAGAGACAGTGACATAAAGGTCACTTGGCTCAGTGATGACAGCCAGCACTTGTCACAGCAAACAAATTAATCTTTGCAAAGGTCGACATTAGTTTTAGATATATTTTACACACTTTCTTTTCCAATATGTTTTTGGTAATCTATAACTGACATGAGAAATAGCGGCCAAGACTGTCACTCTGATATAGGAGAGATGGAAGTGCTGGCTGCAGAAAGCGGAAAGCAGCAGATTGCAGCACATCAGCATTCTTCTAAAGAAACAGGCGCCTGATTGCTGTGCTATGGGCTGCTGGTTTACAGCTGTCTCAGGACAGAAGTGGGTACCTTGTCCAGCATGCCAATAAGACAGCCGTAGCTTCCCCAACTGCTAACCACTGGCTCTCTGCCTGCTGCCTCCTCCTGCAACTCAGGCCAGCTCTTCTCCACTCCGTACCCATGCCAGGAAATGAGCTTTTGCATTTTAGCAATTTTACAAAAAGGCGCCACCTTTTCCCAACCCCATCTGAAACAGATGTGTGCCTTTGAGGGGAGATTCTCCCAGCACCTGGCTGCTACCTGTGGTCTGTCAGAGAGCTCAGTGGTCTGAGGAGAACGAAGGAGAGGACATTAGGTGGCAAGTCTGGAGGATCGGCAGCACAAACTTTGTGTTTTATGAGTAATGACACATTTGAATCTGTTTATATTAAACTAGGCCATTAAATCAACTTTTAATTTTATTACGATACGGTACTGTGTTTTAAAAATGTTTATGTTTAGCAGAATATAATTGCAGTGAGTTAAGATACACCTTTAATCTACTTTGTGATTAATTGATGTAGGGTAAGATGGGTTACAGGACGGTTTACAACTTTGCCAGTTCCACTTTTATGACTCTCCTAAATTCTTAATGAATACAGAAAATCTATTGTTTGTAATCATGTAGGCTATCCCAGGCCTCTCCTTTATTCTTACTCTGCTAAAAAGTTCTGTTTTTCTTACATCACCAAGCTGACATGAGTCTGATTAATGGTTGGTTACCTCCCACACTTACAACAATATCTCTAGAAAAGAAAGAAACTCTAGCTGCTGAAGAAAAAACGTCCAATATAAACATGCTCAAGCTCTCAACTTGTAATTGCTGCATTTATTTTGTTGAAGCTAGGGCCGGACTTCTTTAGCTGTGGGCAACAACTTTTTAGGGCCAGACAAGGAAATACTGGACCAGGATTTGGTAACATTGCATTGATTTTATTCATATCAAATGTACAACCTCTGATCTTATAAACTGTTCTGTTAAGGAAAAACATCACAGAATAATCACTGGCCTAAGTCTTCCAACCATTGAACCAAAGGGCCGCCATGGCCTGGCAACATCTGAAGAAGACATTGGGACAGGTAAACAGATATTTCACCACCTCACCAACACCTCACATTTTATACTCTAGACAAATGCTCATTGAATGTGCCTTTCAGTTGATGTTTGTTTGATGTTTATGACATTTAACTTAGCATTCTGTTTTCCATATTATTGTCTTGTATTTTCTAATCTTTTCTAGGACAATGTTTTGAAAGTTGTTTTTCTTATTTTCTATTTCCATTTGTGCCAGATACAAGTTTGCTTCATATGTCGATCCAGCATAAGACGGCCTCTCTTCACCCCAGAGAGGATTCATATTCTTCTAAGAAAGGTCTGCTGCCCTTGGACATATTGACATTAATAAAAATACTGCCACTGTGGCAATCCAATATTTTGAGAGGGCTTCTATGCAATTATGCATTTTGTCTTCTGTTTTGCTCTCTTGCCATTTCTCTCATTGTTTTGTCTTTTAGTTTAAACCCCTCAGTGACTCTGTTGTAGTAGGTACAGCTGCCACAGCTGTTTGCCACCGATAGAGTACAGTTGAGCCTGTCTGTTTGTGACTTTCTGTCTGATAGGCTCAAAGTCCAGGTGCCACAAGATGCTGAAATGGGAAACAGAACCTGGATCCACCTGCGAAAGAATAGGCAGAGAATGCACACCCGTCTGGACCACCAAGACACCGCCTCCCTCCACATCCTCCAAGAGCATGGCCCACAGCGACGGTTTTATCCCTAAAAGCCGTCAGGTGAGAACACTGTAATCATTTTAAATAGATGTTAAATTAAATCAAGAAAGAGAAGCCGAGAAAGACAATATTTCAATTCCTTTAGAGCTGAAGTAGGCGAGATTGGAGCAAATATGATTTAAAAAAGTTATTTTTACAAAACGGTCGCTATATCCTGACAGTAGCACATGAAACAGGTAACCTGAAAAAAATCATGTGCCTCTGTGTCCTCCGGTGCTCCTAACGGCATCTGCAAGATTTCACAGACCGGAGGAAAACAAGCAGTCAGAGCTGATCTGAGGTCTGCTGTCCATCTGCTATCTATGAGAGCCGGCTGTCAATCACTCGTGAACTCCGACCAAACGGTCAAACTAGACAGCGCTGGTCAAATATGAATCAATATTCTGTTAAGTTAATGCCTATTTCTCACCTCAAATGTTTTCAGAATCATCTTGTAGTGCACGGTTTAGCTGTAAAATGAGAAGGTTTGTGACGCGGCCGCCATTGTAAAATCTGTTGAAAGAACGCCAAGTTCTGGTCACATGACCGGAGCACAGCCATTAGGAATGCTCTCTCAATGAAATGACCTGTGATTGGTCAAAGTCTCCCGTCACGGGCTAGAATTTTTTAAAGCCTGAAAACAGAGCCATGAGGAGGTGCAGAAGTCTCTTTATCTCTCAGAACACTTGAATTACAATATGCTGAAAGGTTATTATGACATGTTTGCCCAATGATGCCAAAAATATACTGCCTACTGCCACTTTCACTGTATAAGTAAACTCTAGGTTGGTTGCCTCTCACTTGTTTCCCTGTGTTCTGTAGGATCTACCTGTGCAAGTTCGAGTAAACATCAGCAAATACCCCTTTACCATCATAAAGGGACACATCAACCCAGTGGCGACAGATTTCTGTCACTTCAAGCAGAGCTTTATCTTGTGCTGGAGCAGTGTGGTCGATGCTCTGGAGGCCCTAGAAAAGCTGCTCAGAGACTATGCTGTGCCTCTAGCCAAAGTGAGCGGGGAGCGACTAGTGGAGTTTGGCCATGGTTGGGATAATGGTTGGAGAAAGGCTTCCCCAGTGACCAGCCTCCTCTGCGTGCTTGAAAACTGGGAGGAGGTGTTGAGTCTGGTCTTACGCCCAGGTCAGCGCTACAAGGGAGAGGGAGGCACTGAGGCGGCTGCCATCCACATCCAGTCCTGCTGGAGGCGCCACTCAGCCCGGACAGCCTACCTGTGCCACTGCCGCTGCAAGTGGGCGGTAGGCATCATCGCTATCTCATGGTTGATGCACGCTCAGATGCGTCGTGTCAAGAAGGCCCTGCAGGCCCGGCGTTTCAGACAACTGGAGAATTACCGCAGCAGAGCCCAGGTGATGTCGCTTATATCCAATGTGTGCTTTCTCTCTCTCTCTCTCTTACTTAATATTGCTCTTTCACCTTTTCAAAGCTCGCCTTTGTTTTTCTTTTATCCCAATTTCTCAAAATTAGAGTCAGACTTTTATTTATGACTTTTAACTTAAATAAGACAAATCCTAAATGTGGATGTACTTGGTTCCATCTGAGGTATTATCATTTATTATCTAAATTAAATTATCTGCATAATATTTTTACTTGGAGCTTGTGTTTTAAAATTTAAATATAACCATTTAACTCTAGAAAAAAACAGGTTAATTGTTTTAAAATATTGTTTAGGCTAAAAAGAAAATAATTTCTCTACATTTCAGCTTGTTACTATTAAGTTCTATGTCCCATTCTGTGAAAAGCATCAGTCAAAATCTTTGTTTGACCAACATCCTTTCAGAGGTGCCAAGAGTCTCTAATACTCTGAATGAATGAGTATAAGAGTAACAACAGAAATTAGGCAATGTCGTATCAATAAAAAAGGAGGGACATTAATCATGGCATGTAACGTTAACTAAAATGTGCTGCTTTAGTGCTTATAGTTTGGGAATAACAGAAACACAGAACAGCAGAGGGGAGCAGTGAGACAGATGAACAGAGGAGAACAACAGAAAGAAGCAAGACAACCATAAGACATCAGAGGAGTTAGATGAACGGAGGGGAACAGCAGAAAGAAAGAGTGAGACAGATGAACAGTAGAGAACAGCAGAAAGAGACAGATGAATAAAGTAAAACTGCAGCCACATTGATAGCAAAAGAAGACAAATGGAGAAACAGTGATTATGAGGGCTGGTGATCGAGGGCAAATAAGGTACCCAATCCATTCCGATGGTCAATTACACTACATGTAACAATAGCTAAATATATAATGACGTACTATAAATATTATAGATAGTTTAAATATTTTAATTTCAAAATGTGTTGTAGGTTTTAAAATGAAAACAGATTGTAAAGGTAAAATTATTGTTTTGCAGCTTAAATTATTGTGAATGCGGTGGCATCAAAAACCAATTTAATTTAATGCAATTAAATCTTTTAGATTTTCTGGGGGTATATGCCTTGTTAAGCTGTGAAGACCGATTTACTACATTACATTACTACAAATATTTCTAACTTGTAGAACCTTGCAATCCTAAACTCAAGAAATAAAGACCTGCTTCTATTTAGCTCTTCAAGAGAGCGGCATGACAGCACAATTTTCCCAAATGCAAACTGTTCTGTAAATTTTTCCCCGTTCAGCGTAGATGTCATGTCGGTGCTGTCACCTGGGTTGAACATCTTTTAGAGCGCTGAGACAATATTAATTAGTGCCTACAAGTTCATTTAGTTTTAACATTGGCGTGTGTGTGTATACATGCACTAAATGTATGTTCTCGCTCTTTAAACATTCATACCCTGTTAATTAAGCCTGCTAATCTTCCCCTGGCAGTAGCATCATGTACCTTGCTGATTGAATTAATTGTGAGAAGATGTTTCTAAAGTAAACGCTTAATTTAATTAAGGTGGTATTTTATGCTTGGTTTGCTTCTGTTAGCCCAGAGAGAGATTGGCTTGATGTGTTTTTGCTATGCAGTGATGATTTGTGTGTGTATGTGTGTGTGTGTGCGTCCAAGCAGTCCCCTCTCTGATCACTCCTTTCCTCCATCCCCAGCATCTGGCAGCCAACTGGAAACACATCCAGTCCTCCAAGAGGACCATTATCCACATCCCTTCATTAGGTAGCTTTCTCTGCCTGCTGCACACACACACACGCACACACACGCAAACACACGCACACACACACACACACACACACGCTCACACACACACACACACACACACACACACACACATCTGATGTAGCAGCAGTCATCCCCTGTCTCACCACCACTCTGCTGCCCCAGTCTGTGGCCCTGGTGGAGGCACTCTGTCTCGTTCAAATGACTCTCTGCAGGAAAGCACTCACAGGATGATGACAGTCCCCATGCCAGGGAACTGAACAATTTAGTCTCAATCGCCATTTAATTTGCAGATTAAGCAAATGAAAAGCCATTATGTTGGAATATTTGCAAGAGGCACAAAGGTCTTATTTTATTGCTGTGCAAAAAAACAAAACACACACACACACACACACAAAAGAGGAAAAAGCTGCTGTGTATTTGCACCAGACATCAAGCTATGATCCGTTCTTGTTCTAATTTCACCACGGCACTCACATTTAGACTGTAATCAGGCATGTGCATTGTAAATCATTGAGCGATTGTCTAAAATTATTAAGCCTAATTACTAGCAGATGGAATGCTTTATTTGCACTTGGGGTGGCTACAGAGAGTGCTGTGTGAGCAAGGATAATTAGAAAGTTGAACCCCATTGTTGTTAATTAGCATGAATCCAATCATTTAATTACCTTGATTCAGTTGAGGATTCTCTCTCAGGCAGAAATCCAGACAGACATAGAGTGAAATCCTGGAGGTACCACCGGATGTAGCTCAGTGGTGGCTGGACATGGTGCAACAGGACGCACAGCACACTGCACCTGCTAGTTATTAAGCTAAATTAATCATCAGATTGCACTGCTGTTGATTTGACTTAACTACCCGTCCCCCAAGTCTAGTAGCGCGCACATCTGAGGGCAGTTGTACAGAGCTACAGATTTTTAATAAAGCCAGTTAGAGATGATATGAATCTCTCTCTGAAAGTCTTCTTTTGTGACCTTATTCTGACAGGATACTCCCGGAGCCAGCGAATGAACTTGAGGCGATTTGACGTCCTACAGAACATCCAAATAAGCAGACTGTGTGATATTAGAGGTAAGAGTGTTTTCCAGCCTCACCTCCATATACACACATTAACTTCCTCTGTGTGCTTTACTGTAAACATGTAATATTGTATATTTCAAGATGAAAAAGTGGAGGTGATCTACGTGTGTCCGCGACATCTGGGGGACGACATTTTGCACTATTACACCAGCCTCCTGAAGTGTGATGGAGCCACAGTCGAGGATGATACCGTGACATCCTCCTCGGTCAGACGCTTCATCATCCTCACACCTGAGGCTGTAGATTATTTCCCGGTAAGGTCAATCACATTTTTGTGCACAAACTTTAAAGAAAAAAACCCTGACAATGCATTTGATTTTTCAGCAGGATCTTAGAATTGTATTGCACTGTAGAGATGCTACAAGCATCTGTAGTTTGTGAATCCTCCTCTAGAGGGTACTAGAGGAGATTGTTATTATACAGTTCTCTTACACTCTGTGTGTGTTTAATATTTTTCATTCCCTTTTACTACTTTTGAAATTAAACATCTGTGTTATTTCGAGGTAAACACACTAGAGCTATATTAAGTTATACTTAATTAAAATACATGCAAACGGTCTCTAGCTGGTTTTCAGTAAATAATTAAATTCCATATTACTTGGTTTATTAACTGTTTATTCCATCTAACTGCTGCATTTTCAGAAATTCAGAATTGTTTTGATTACCTCAATACAATAAAACGAAGGTGTTGTTATATTGTCTTTTTACATCCAGCCATTCTATCCATCTTTTTATATGCCTTTGCACGAGATTGAATGTGCAACATGACATGGTCTTCCTCATTTCTTTCTATTGATTTTCCTGCTGTTTTGTTGTTAAACTGTGCCAGACGTGTTGCTGAGATGAATCACTGCTACCCATGGCTGGCAGCGCATTCTGCCAGTGACAGAAGGGATAATTCCATGTGGATCAAATAAATACAGATGTGAAGTAATTAGTTATATTCCCAAGGAGCTCATTGCTAGCACACATTAAAGATGTGAAGGATAGAGGAGGCCTCCCACAGGCAGCTTTTATCAATTCAACCTGCTGGAATACAGGAGAGGTTAAAGCCCTGCTGGCTATTACAATAATAGATCTGTTGTGTGTACACAGTGATAAATCAGGTCAAGAAACAACCCTTGGAAGACACACTCAGAACTCTTAGCTGCAGCAGAAATCCTTTTTCCCCCTTTTCTCTTCCAGACCCATAATATGTGCCTGTCCACGCTGCTAAAGTACAGTCCACGCACCCTGAAGCGCATCAGGAGCCTGATCCAGGGGAAGCAGGCCTATATTGTGGGTGGAGTGGCCCACATGGATGACCTGGCAGTGGCTGATGAGCTGGGAGTGCCAATCCTGGCTCCAGAACCGGCTGTTGCACAGCTCTACGGCACCAAGTCTGGAGGGAGGAGGATCTTCGCCGTGGCGGAGGTCGATGTACCCCCCTGTCAAGGAGACATCTACTCGCTAAACCAGGTCAGAGATCAAAAACTCAAATGCATACACAGACAGATAACAAGAAGAAGAACACATTTATCGTAAGGACTGTCAATGGATTCAAATATTTAATTGTGATTAATCACATGATTGTCCATAGTTAATCACGATTAATTGCAAATTAATCGCACACTTTTTATCTGTTCAAAATGTACCTTAAAGAGAGATTTGTCAAGTATTTAATACTCTTATCAAAATGGGAGTGAGTAAATATGCTTGCTTTATGCAAATAAATGTATATATATATATTTATTATTGGAAATCAATTTCAACTCACAAAAATTACAAATATTGTCCAGAAACCCTCACAGGTACTTAATTTAGCATAAAAAATATGCTCAAATCATAACATGGAAAACTGCAGCCCAACAGACAACAACAGCTGTCAGTGTGTCAGTGTGCTGACTTGACTATGACTTGCCCCAAAACTGCATGTGATTATCATAAAGTGGGCATGTCTGTAAAGGGGAGACTCGTGGGTACCCATAGAACCTATTTCCATTCACATATCTTGAGGTCAGAGGTCAAGGGACCCCTTTGAAAATGGCCATGCCAGTTTTTCTTTGCCAAAATTTAGCGTAAGTTTGAGGTGTTGTTTAACCTCCTTCACGACAAGCTAGTATGACATGGTTGGTACCAATGGATTCTTTAGGTTTTATAGTTTCATATTTAATTTTTAGTATCTTCACTCTAGCTTTAAAACTGAGCTTGATACAACTTAAAAATCACAAGTTGTGTTAATGCGTTAAAGAAATTAGTGGCGTTAAATTGAATTTGCATTAACGCGTTATTATCGCATTAACATTGACAGCCCTAATTCATTTGTAATTAATTGTATTATTTTAGTTTTAGTTTCTCATGTCTCTCTCTTGGTTTAGCTCCATGAAACACTGGCTAGGCTCTTAGCTCAAAACATGGATGTGCAGCGCTGGCTCTTCAAGGTGGATTCTGAGCACGGCGGCCGTGGCACAGCATACTGTGATGTACACCACCTTAAAAGCTATAACTGGGCCCTACAGGAATGCCGTCGTTACGGTCCTGAGCTATGGAGCACAGAGTGGATTCAGGTAAATATGTGACTCAGAGGATTACGTCATTCCTTCCCTGACGTAAACTATAGGACCACTTCTTAAAGGACATTTTACACACTTACTTTTATGCAATGTTTTATTGAATTTGCTTGAATTTTGGTTTGTATTTTTATTCATTTCCCTTATTACTTCTCCCTAAATTGATGTTTTTTACTATTATGTCTTGTTTTTATGGCTCCCTCCAAAGCACTGGTTTTAGAAAAGTGCAATACAAATAAAGTTTATTGCTATTATTATTACACTCCCACCAATGAGGGATCAGCCATTTAAAGTTAACATGCTAACAACTAGATACTTAACAGATAACATTACAGTAACAGCCAGATATTAAAATGGAGATTGTGCTCCGTGTTGAGATGAGACAGCTCAGAGAAAGGGTTAGATTCACTGAATGAATGAACAATAACATAGGTCACAGTGAGGTCAGAGAGACGCCATCATTCAGCTTAGAGTGGGTGTCTTAACAGTCACAATGCTGGTCCCTGTAGTACAGTATTTTGAGCATCGTCCCCAGAGCCACAGAACATTAAATCAATAGATAAAATATCTGTTTATAGACATAGCCATTATCCATTCTCTGAGGCAAACGCATCAAGTAGTGTTGATGTGTTGGGGAGAACAGAAACCTGTCCGATTGTATTAGAGCCTTAACTCACCTGGCAGTGACAATTAAATCACAGTTCAAAGCATTTCTTTCTCTGTATATGTGTATATATTTATATTAGGGCTATCAATCGATTCAAATATTTAATCGTGATTAATCGCATGATTGTCCATAGTTAATCGCGATTAATCACAAATTAATCCCACATTTTTTATCTGGTCAAAATGTACCTTAAAGGGAGATTTGTCAAGTATTTAATACTCTTATCATCATGGGAGTGGGCAAATATGCTTGCTATATGCAAATGTATGTATATATTTATTAATCGAAATCCATTACCAACACAAAACAATGACAAATATTGTCCAGAAACCCTCACAGGTACTGCATCAAATCATAACATGGTAAACTCAAGCGCAACAGGCAACAACAGCTGTCAGTGTGTTGACTTGACTTGACTTAAAGTGGGCATGTCTGTAAAGGGGAGACTCGTGGGTACTCATAGAACCCATTTCCATTCACATATCTTGAGGTCAGAGGTCAAGGGACCCCTTTGAAAATGGCCATGCCAGTTTTTCCTCGCCAAATCTTAGCGTAAGTTTGGAGCGTTGTTTAGCCTCCTTCTCGACAAGCTAGTATGACTCTAGCTTTAAAACTAAAGAAATTAGTGGTGTTAAGAGAAATTTGCGTTAAGGCTTTTTTATTGCGTTAACTTTGACAGCCCTAATTTATATAAAACTTTTGTGCAGATTCACAGCTGAATTAATTTGTATTACAAATACCTTGAAAGTATATTGAAGTACAAATGACACTAAACACTTAAATCCTTAATTGCAGCTGATCTGCTGCTCTAGCATTACAGCATTGAGCTTTCTCTCTCTGTGTGTCCATAACACTCAGTGGTCGGGTCTGGGCCATTCGTAAAGAGAACATTTTAGTACAAGTACCGTGTGTAGCGTTAAAAGTGTGACATTGTAATTATTCTATAAATCATCAACATTTGCTTTCCCCTCAAAAACTAAATTCAGATTTAATCTCAGACCTAATCAAAACAAATAAAATGCACGTAATCATTGGTAAACCATTCATTTAGTACAGATCCAATCTACACAGCTTCTGAGCCCCTGGCTCTTATTTCTCATATGCTTACAAAGTAGCCTTTGATTTTCTGTCATGTGTTAATTACCGTATTTTGCCATTTAACTGGGAGCTTTGTGTAAACTAATTACAGGCTAATGATTGTGGGCTTGGAGCACAACGATTTTACTTTTTATTCCATTTGAAAGAACAGCAGTCATCTCGAGCTTCTTATGGCTCCACTCTGTTTTGTTCCTATTAGCTCGTCCTCTGATTCATAGTGTATGTGCAGTGCGGGGCTGTAATTGTTGTGGCATCGGTGCTGTTAATTATGGCAGAGAGTGGCTGAGCCACAGCGATGGTCCATAATGGTGGCTGAGGCAGCACAGGAAAGTAAATGGGGTTTGTTTCACCAGCTGGGGTCCCATGGAGAGGGAAGAGTGCCGAGGCCCCCAGTGTAGGCCGACAGCCTCGGGGCTTCTGGGCCATATGGACACAACACTTTAACTGGCCTTTATTCTACACCTTGCTCTTTTAATCAAAGCAAAGCCCACATCCTGTGCTCCTCATTGCATGATTTTTTTCTTGTGACATTGTTTTCTCCTAAAATGTATTAGCCCCTTAAATGTATTACATCGTCCTTCTGCTGTTGTACTTGTGTATACTGAAGATAGCAATTTGGCTCTATATGCTGAAAGATTACAGAACGATGTTGTTGATTAGATAGAAACATATGAATATTTTATATCAGCGCATCTTCTCGCCGTCCTCTCCTCACAGCAGAAACTGCAGATAGATGTTCAAACATGGCCGTATATTTTGAGGTATAACACCCATTAGCTGAAAAGAAGTGGACCTAATTGCGACAGCAGTGACAGCTAGTGAACAGGATAGATACGGAATATTTGCATTTAAGCAATAGATGTTTAAAGCTATGAAAATAGTAGCAATTTAATTAATTATTAATGAAACACAAATTGTCAAATGAAGCATTTTAAATATTAATTCATAATTACCAAGAATAACACCAAGATCATTGTTTACCAAAAAAATAACAAATAAGTGATGATTGGAGTGTATATTATACAAATACGTTTTAAGTGGAATGTCTCGTAGCCTTTATAATCACTGATAAAGTAGAGCGGGGATTAGAGAGTGCACTTGGCCTCAGTCTACACAGACTGTGTGCATATTTTTGTAATTATTGCTTGTTCTGAAGGGCGCAGCATGAAGAAGCCTGACTCACAAGAATACCATGTGGTCTTTCAGAATAATACCAACAATCAGATCCCTTCTGGCTATGTAAAAGAAAGCCTAAAAGGGTACAACGGGAAGGAGGAGGGCTTCGCAACCACACTATAGGAGCTTCCACAGAGGTCTGGGAGATGGTGAGGCCCACAGCCTGCAGCACAATGTTCCAGCCTGCAGAAAAAGCCCCCCAGGCCTCTTTTAGCATTTACACAGAGAGAGGTTAAAGACATGTAGATCTGCACCCATGCAACGCCTGAAGGGGGCCACACACACACATGCACTTAAGCGCTCACACAGCTTGCATATGGATCATTAGGCACAAGAGGGTAAAAATTACACCTAATAGCGTCAACAGATGGAGTGTTTCTTTTTGTCACGCTGTGTACAAACAGATCTTGAGCAACACCTTATTTAGGTTAAGTTTGTCAACGAAATGGGTCATTTGATAATCACTACCATTGAAGAGGTGCGGGGACATTTTGTGCAGATGTTTTCCGTCTAAATATTGTGCAGTCTGTGATTGCATGGAGGATTTTAAATATATAATGATCTGTCTTAACGTAATTAACCTGGATTTACCTTGATAAGATGTTTTTCCTGTAGTTCACGTTTGCTTTGTGTTTTCACTGAAGGTCATAAGTGCTTTTTGTGCATTTTTTTAAGCAGAGGAAATGTTGCTGCCCTCGTGCTAAGATGTTAAATTCAACCAGGGATGAGGAGGATGTGATGACAAGAGAGTTCATTTAGTGTCACACATGAATTAGTCATGGGCTGTGGTAGATTAAGGTTGAAGCTTTGGTGAAACAGTGCTACAGAAAATGAATATTCATACAAAAATGTATGACTAGTCAGATTATATCCCTCTATTCCAGAGACTTGCTGTAGCTTCTCAGTTGTTTCACTATGTAGTAGACAGATGAGATGGCAATCAAAGAGGCAGGGCAACATCTATTTTATTTATGACCCGATTGCTTGGCTTTATGTGGACACCAAGCAAAGCCTGAATCCTATCACAGGGTACTGTACGCAGTTTAAGTCCAAATAATTTATTGCAAAATACCTCTCTTTCTTTTCCCCCCTGTCCTGCTGTTTTCTGTGAACTGCATAGGCAAAGTCCCGGGGTGAGCTTGCTCTTCCGTTGAAAATGACAACCGTTCCCTTACACTTTTTGCCGCACCATTGTGTGCTTTATGGTTTGTATAGGGGGAATCACTGTGTAGCGTTTGACCTCGCCTCTTACAGTACTTGAATATGATGATGGCTGTTACATGACTGGAATATCAACAGCATAATCTCCGGTCCTGTCTCCAGTGAAGCCGGACGGCATACACTCAAAACAAAGTTACGCTCTAGATAGAACGATGGAAGAACAAAGACATTATTCCCATTCAGAATTCAGACAAGTTTCACATATTTTATTGTGTATGACCAAATTAAAGCCTTGTCTAATGGTCATACCCAGACATTATTACATTCAGAAAAACCTGTATTTAAAAGAAGACTCAGCACTTTGACTCGTCATACAGTCTACATAAAGCATTCAATTGTACTTTTATAACGCAGTATATATGGTATAAAATGACCGCTAAAGGTTTAGTGGAGTCATTGTTGTCAGAGAAAAAACAGTGTACTTGAGTTGCCAAACTGTTTAAGAGACACCTAAAACAAAAGTTAGAAATTAACAGCGTAATTAAGTGGTGAAACCATTATGGCATTTCCTAGTTACAGAAACAAGAGTGATATCGATCCCAGTCGAGCCCTGATTGATCCCCAGATAGATGAGGGTTAGCTCAGGCATTCATCAGCTGCCCAGTGGAGAGAGTTGTTATTGAGGGCAGGTGCTGTCTCTGTGGCTGTGAGTTAAAACCATTAGACTCCTGAGGCCTTCTGATAATAGGCTGTCACTCACAGATAGACCGTCCCGCGGCATCCATCAGGCACTCGCGCAGAAATTGAAGCAGCCACCAAAGGTCTCGAGGATAACAAGCAAGTCACTGGAGTCATCCGGATAACACAAGGGCATTTCCACTAATGTAGTCGACGCCTAGAAAACGCTTTGATAACGGGAAGAAATAAAGTTACTGACTTGTGTTTGAATTAACAAACATTCATAATGTACTCAGATCTGTCATTTTGAGTAGATCCCCTAATGTATGCACCTTAACTTTCTCTCTGCAGGAGTCTGTGCTGCTTAAATATTTAGATGAAATCCCACAGTGGCTCGCTCGTTACGCCCAGCCTGCTAAAACCTCCCGCTATCCCAACTGGGCCTGCTTCCTGAAGACCTTCCTCAGGCAAGGTCAGATACCTATTGTCAGCTCCTGAATGCTATTCACCTGCTAATACAACCATTTGGAATATGCTAACACACATTTCCTCGGCCTTCCTACTTCCCAGATGTTGCCTATGTGACCTGACAAGTTTAATACATTTCATGTTGGTTGTTAAACAGCTGCTAGGAGACGTTCAGATGCTGTGTCATTGGTGACTTTTTTATTTTCTCTGCTCTCGCTGTGTGTCCAGGCGGTGTGGTGGAGGCCTACCCCCCTTCAGACAGCGTCACCTGTCTGACAGTAGATCTGCTGCTGGAGCCCGGGGGTGAGGTGACCATGCTGTCCTGTGGAGACCAGCTTCATAGCTCCTGTCAGCTGGAAGCTATCGGCTCTACTGTTCCTCAGACCTCTGTACACCCGGAGACCTTGCAATCCATTTGCATGCGTGTGGGCCAGGCCTGTCTACAACGCCTTATTGTAGGCTACGTCTCCGTGGACCTGGCCACCTTTCTGAACCGCAACACCATGGAGCAAAAGGTGAGACTGCCTTAAATATGGCCTGGGCTGTTGCGGCATGTGGCGTCAAAGCTCTCTATTTCACCATATTGGTGAAAGAGATCAATGTTTAGGCTGGATCAGGGAGCCATATGAGCAGATAGGTGTCTCCCTTACTGCTCCCCTGGGATTTGGTAAAACAGGCAAGGCAAACAGTGGGCACAGGGACCAAATGTGTCACAAGGCCATCTAATAAACTGTCAGGTCTTATCGTGTCGATACACTGATTCCACCATTTAAGGCTTGCCCTTTAACCTCGCAGTGCCGAGACATTCAGAGGCGCCTATCTTTCAGACAATAGGTCATTCTAAAGTGATTTGGCGGCTTCACAGGGACACCCTGTCAGTGTTTAACCCCTAGCTGCTTTACCTGCAGTGGTCTGCTGAAATGTGTCTCGTTGTTATAGCGAGGCACCATCGAAGCCTCATCTCATTTGTCAGGATTAAGTTTTGATACCTTCTTGATTTATGATATTGGAAATGGGCTGGTTTATGATGGTTTAACCTCTGCTCCCAACATGTGGCTACATTGACTGCTTATTGATCCAGAGCTGTAAAATGAAACGCTTTGTTTATAATACGGTCTATAAAATACTGAACCTGCAAAACAGTGGACAAAGCTCTAGAGCTACAGTATGTTATAGTTTTACGTGAAAAAGGACACTGAATGTGTGCAGATTTTTTTTTTCTTTCATTAAAAATCCATCAAATAGTAATACATCTTCCTCTTATTCAGGACATTTCAATACATCTGGAATATTTGTTTTTTTCTCGTCATTGCTGAAGCTTTATTTGTGTTTGCATTCATAATGTATTCTCAGTATAAAAAAATGGATTTGACACTAGCTAAGGGCATGCTTGCCACTAGAGGGTAGTCTCTTATGGATTAGATGTTAACACACAGTGTGAGCAAAGCAGTGTTCAGACATTGCAATTTGTATTTTAAAACTTTTTTATTTTTTATTTTAGTGCATTAGTATTATTGTTTCCTTTAAGACTTCAAATACAGATTTTTTTTGTCAGTAGTCTTGACATGGACTGTGGATTTTATCACATTTTATTCATTTTAAGGTAAGAAAAAATACATCTCACAGTTTTTTTTACATTTCAGGATTTAATTTACTCTCTAAATTGTAATTTTAGTGACACTCAAATGATATGCTATTTCTCAAATGTATCATAGGAATTGGAGCTGCCCTTTTCTTTAACTTGATATAATGACAGCCTTAAAATTAATTTTCAGTTTCAATGTTGACCCAAAATTGAATGGGATTCACTGACAGCATAATTAAGAACAGCCTATAAACAGCATGTGCTTCAATAGAGGCAGGAACATTAAAGGCAGATTCTTAACCATCTCCCCGCACACAGAGCAGACAGAGGAGAGCCACATGGGCAAACCTGTCTGGATTTAAACATCAATTTAGATTCAAACCTGTTGCTAAAAGCTGCCTACTTTATTTGATGGGAAGAAGTGGGTCACATATGTTTGCCCTTGCAGTCTCTCCTCACATTGTGGAGCGGCGGGGCCCCAGCTGCAGCATCAGGGTTTTTAATGAAAATGCAAGGCAATAGAAAACAGGTACAATCCAGGCTTACATTTCCCACGGCTTTGTTAAGAGCGACAATGAGACATTGGAGTATGATTTTTTAGTGAGTCGAATGAATGGCGCGGTGGAGTGTGTCCATCACTCAGGCCCAGGTATCAACCTGATGCGTACAGACCAGCGTCTATCCAGTGGCAGCTAACGGTGGCCGAGTGCAGCACAGAACTTTTGATTATCATGAAATTACACAGCTTGCAATTGTTTTGATGTGTGCTGTTTATAACACTTAATGCATATACTGTATATCCTCCTCTATGTCATTCTCATATAGCTTGTATTGTCAAAATGTTGAAATTACAACATTTACTCATGAAATTACAAATTTAAAACTCATTGAAAAACTGTTCCAGATTACCAACTACAACATTGTAGCTCATGTTGCCTAAAATAATATTCGTATTTCTTCAAGTGGTCCATTGGAAGTGTTGTGAAATATTTTTTGTATTGTAGAGCACTTTAAAAATTCATACACTATCATAATTTTGAACTGATGATCTGAAATTATGAGCTAATAGTCAATTATTCCATTGACAAAAAACAAATCAACAACAATTATAGAGCTGCAACAATTAATAAATTAATAGATTATTCGTCAACTACAAAATTATTAACCCACTATTTTGATAAAAAAAAAAATTAAAAAAATAAAGTTAAAAGTTAGAGTCAAATTTCTCTGATTCCAGCTTCTTAAATGTGAATATTTTTTGGTTTCTCTACTCCTCTATGACAGTAAACTGAATATCTTTGAGTTGTGGACAAAACAAGACATTTGAGGACGTCAACATTTTCTGACATTTTATAAACTAAAACCACTAATTGATTAATTGAGAAAATAATCAACAGATTAATCGACAATGAAATTAATCGTTAGTTGCAGCCATAAACAATTATGATAGTTGATTCATCGTTTTGATTATTTTACAAAAATGCCAAGTTTCTCTGGTTCCAGCGCCTCAAATGTTTGCTGATTTTCTTTGTCTTGTATGATTGTAAACTGCATATCTTTGGGTTTTTGGACTGTCGGTTGGACAAAACAAGACAGTTGAAGATGTCGCCTTGGAAAATGTTAAAGCATTTTCTGCTATTTTCTGACTTTTTATTTAAAAAAATTGTTAAATTAATCGATAATTAAAATGAAAGTTCGTTGCAGCCCTAGACTATATGACCTATGTTTCACAATATATTTGAATTTTAATAAAAAATTAAATGTTATAAGTGCATTACTGTATATGGTCAGATATCCATGCGTTAGTGGAGATGAAGTGCTCAGGTTACAGAGACAGCGGCGTTCAGACAGGCAGCGATTTGCATTCAGTGGCAGGAGCGTTTACTTTGACAAATAGGAACCGCAAAGGGAGGCAGCCGACTGCCACTTAGTTATTAACAACTCCTTCACCGGTGATTTATTTGCCACTTTTGAAGAGAGGGCATAGCTATTAGGTTATTATTGGGAAAATTAGCCCTGTTTAAGCAGAAGGCTACGACCATACCTGACCCCTTAATATACTTATAATGATGCCATTTACCATACATATCTGAACTTAGCTTCTCATCAGACCTGTGCCACACAAAGTAGCCCAAGGCAGACTGAACACAAATATGCAGGGAAGGATCTACTTTGTGCACGTGTCATTCCACAGCTGAATTACCTAAATCTGTCGAGCACACACCATTAACCGTGTTTTCCTTTCCCCTGCCTCTCAACATGGATAACATTGTAAGGATTAAAAGGTACTGACCCCTCTCTTTACAAGGATTGCTGGGTGAAATACTTTGATGTTCCATTTTTTGTGATTAAATTGGAATTTAAGTTTATAGTGTCTGTTTTTCCTCTGCTGTGACACGGGGTTCACGATGTCTTGTTTGCAGGTGTGGGCTATTGATCTGGACCTCGCGTACAGTGACCAGCTGGCCATGACCCAGATGCTTCTGATGATGACTGGAGGAACGCTGAATTGCCGCACAGGCTGTTTAGAAGTGCCAATGCCACTCCGAGAAAAATGCTGTGAACACCAGATTGCAGCCAAAGTACCATTTTATATTTGCTTATAAGGACAGTTTTGATAATGTCACATTTTTCTTAAACAGGAGAAGGTGGATTTTAAATGCTATAGTAGAAGTTGTATACAGTGTCCTCAACAAGAAAGAAACCACCAAGCAAGCTGAGCCTTTAGAAGACATTATTATACCACTACAGTAATCACAAAGATAGATCAATGTTTTCCTCTTCATTTTTGTTAAATACAACTAAATGCTGTAATTACGCACTGAGCTCAATTGGTGTTTAGGTGCTGAATTCATTATCATTTTGATAGATGAGCCTAAATAATCAACACATTAATAATTCATACCATTTTCATTATGCATGTGTATGCATGCTTGAGCACCTCATCAACCTGGTGCCAGGCCTTAAACAATAGAGTTCTTTTATTAGCACTATGCCTGAGTTTACACTTGTTAATCTGCGACTTGTATTATTTTATCAAACATTCATTTAGTCGGTGGCCCGGTGCTTCAGTACAGCAGTTGAGCCACCACAGTGGTTAATGGCTTTAGCAGTGGCCATCATTAGGGGCCTGCATATTACAAACACAATTAAATCCCTGTTGGACACTTTTATTGTTGTGTGAGGGTCCTGTGTTTGACAACCGCGAGCACACACCCATCACAGCGAGTTACGGGCGATCTCCTGAGCTCACAGAGGCTTAGGCCTGCTCTTTTTTGCCTCCCAAAGGTGCCTGAGAACCAGGAACATTTTTATCCTCTTGAGCCCTGCCACTTTTAAGTAATCAACCTCTCTAGTGTTACTTATGACACCCGCATGCTCAGAAACCCTCTCTATTATGGTGATATGTATTGTGCGTTGAGTGGTGCTTTTGTGCATTTGGTATAGAGCTTTTGTCTGGAATTGAATGCAAACATTTGCAGTCCCAGAACTGTGTTTTCTTTGATTGGCGTCGTACAATTAAGCTCATCTTGTATTTGGCATGTCTTCTAAACATTAATTGTTCCTCCCCGCAGTTAATTAAGAAAGGCCCAACAGTTTACCACATGTGCCCCGCACTCACTCATCATGTTTACTAATCACACACACTCCCCAAACTCAGCAGTGACCCTAAGGACATGAGTATGCGGTTCAGCCATCTCTACACACACCAACACCTATTATACTTTAACTCCACATATAATAGAGCATCTCCAGCAAAAAATGTTTTAGTCTTGTTTTAGATTCATAGAGAGACTAATGCCAACAATCACACACTCACATCCTGTTTTCTTGTTGTTGTTTTTTTACAGCCTCCTGTGGTGAATCGTTATGCAGTTATCGGGAGCCACTTGTTTCACTCTAACCTCTCCATGTTATACCATAATGTGTTCTTTATGGTGTGCAAGGCTCATGGTATAGGATTTAACATGAAGGTGAAAATTCTCACTCACATCACAACAAGTTAGTGAGTAATTGGCGCATCATCGGATTAATAATAAATTCACAAAAATCAGTATGCAAACGGTAAATAAGGGCTGGATGTTGAAGTACACGGGATTTATTGTTTTACTTTTGTTTTTTACCGTGGTATCGTAGTGGGTATCGAGAATCGTGGACTTTTCTCTCGTATTGGTATCAACTACTAAATTTCTGGTATCGTGACATCCGTACTACTAGCATAACACACCCAAATCTCGAGTTGCATTGTGGGTAATGTAGGTGCCAGGTTTTGACAAGGAAGAAGAATGTATGTGATAAAAAAAACAACTTGATATCTCAAGTTCTGCTCCGCTGATTTTGATCTTAAGCTGTACATCAAGAGTCCGACGATGTTAAAGGAGTGCAATGCTGAATCGGTGGAGTTCTCTTTTAATCTGCTCTATGTGATGATGGAGCTCTGCTTCTCACTGTGTGTTTGTGGCTTTTACTTTTCAGAGGAAGCAAGGCACTGTTTTTGCTGTTTACGACAACAGTGAGCGACGCAGCATTGGAATGATGTAAGTATTTATTATTGCTTAATATTCATATACAAACAGTATAATTGAAATTTAGGGTTTATTACCAGGAGAAAGAATTGTGAGCACATTAAGGTTTGCTTTAACCTCCCTTTGTTCAAAACAGTAGCGGATTAGGTGGATGAAAGACTTCTCCAGACTGAGAGGAAAGACAATTCTTTTAGAGGATTAACATGCCACCTCTGGCTTTGTAAATGTTGGTACAAACTGTAGAAGTTGTTAAGCAGAGGGTTATTTAACATATTTATCATTCAAATCCTTTAGCTTACACAGTGCTGTAACAGTTAAATCCAGCTGTGCTCATCCCCCTAAAGGCTGAAGATGAAGATGTCTGCTAAAAGTTTCATTTAACCACCACCATCAGATGAACAAGGTGATTGTTTCTTAGCGGGCAACACGGGGAACATTTGTAAACTCGTTTGTTTGGGGTGTCGTTAATAGAACCGTCTCAGAGGATCTCCAGGGAGCTCTGGTGACCTTTGCTCAGAATCTGTCAGTCATTCATCAGGAAATATCGCCCTCTAAAATGCACGGAGAAACCAATTTTAAGGTACCGTGTTAATGACTTAACGATCCCTCCTCATCTATATCATGAAACTTGCATCTTGAGTGAAAGCTCTGATCAGCTGGAATGATTTTTTGCTGAAGAAAATATATATTTTCAAATGAAAGATTGTTCCCATGTGGAATAATAATGGGTAGTAGTTTAACTTATTTTATCTTTTGTTTTTTGGAGGAGCTGACCAAGAACATAGAAGATGTACTGATGAGATGACTGTTGAGAACAAGATGCCAGCGGTGGAGGCAAACCTGCTGCTTAGACAGCTGCTTCACCAATAAACTCCGAGTTAAGCCATCATGCCTTTGCCAGCTTTGATGTCAAATTACACTGTGAACACTGGAGATGAATCAATGTTGATCAAACACAGATAGCTGAATTAATTCCTGATAAAACATTGTCAGAATCTGTCATGAACCTTTATAATAAATGGTTTTGTAATCTGTTTTAATTGCTTGAATATAATTAAATATTGGAAAATGACAGCTATTAAAGAAACACAGTAAACTATGCACAAGGTAATTCCACTGGGGAATAATAGGCTTCATTCATGAATTCATCAAGTATTCATACATTCAAATGATATAAAGATGTTTTATTTTGTGTTGGAAACTACAGATTAATCTTGCTTTAACTAGTGTGCCATCGAATTACTATACACTGCATAGTATCTTGACTTTGTGTCCAGATGTATACAACATAGATGTGTGTGTTGTTAAGTGTTATTGTTTAGTGAGATGTTTCATAATGACATTGTCTCTGCGAACCTGTGGCCACACATGATTTTGGTTGGTTGATGAGAAAATGATTGGTACTGGCTGTAATTTGGTCGCCAAAGGACTCTTCTGTAAGTTGACAATATTTATTTCTTTATCATACAGTAAATTGTGAAGTATAATATACTAATGTTTTCGGAAAGGCAGTATTCTGTTGTTGACATTTTACAAAATGATATGTGAACTTGCCAGTGTTGTAGGCTGTTCATAATTATTCATTATTGTGATTTGTGATCGTTTTCTGACTCCATGCTTTACATTTAACTAGTACTGCAAATTAGTCACTAATGTCAAGATTGCAAATAGATATTTTATAATAAATATACACATGTGCAGCAAGGATGTATGTGTTGTTTTATTTGATCCAGGTCCTGATGAGGTGACATTTGGGCAGGAAGGTTAAAAGCAGAGACTTTGCCTGGATGTCACTGCTTCCCCTTCACCTCTACATCCAGAGAACGGCACAACACCTGAAGTGGCTTTTCTCCGGGTACTAATTAATGTTTTGTGTTGTTTTTCATATCTTGTTTTTAGGAGTAAAGTTATGAATTGTAAAAGTATTTTTTTATGTTTAACTTGTTCAAAGAAATAGGTGCACATTACCACATGGTACCCCTATCATGATTTGTACAGTTTTTCTTTTATGTTTTTTCTTAAATTCCCCTTTAACACCAACTCACACACAGGAAACATGGCTCACTTGCTGTGCAGAATACAATATCTTAAAGAAACGTGTGTCAAGTATACACACTATAAAAGAGATAGAGAGGAAACTTTTAAGTCACAACAAAAGAAAACCGATACCAACGAACTATAAAACAACAACAAAAACAAAACAAAATTCAGTTGCTTTTATAAATTGGCATTCACACACCATTTTCTTCACAGTTATTACCAAATGATCTATATATTATGTATTCAATTGTTTGGAATAGTTTAAACATCACTAATCTCTCACACAATCACCCCAGATTTTCTTTATATGCATATATGTGTACACAATATGTATAACTTTTAATCTGAAAATGCATCATATGTGTGTATGCGTGCATATTAGCTTTACATAAGGTTTGCTTTTTGTGGCCCCTAGTCAGCATTAACTCTGGCTGATGTGCAGAAATGTTTGATTTAGTTGTGGTGGTTTCTATGGACTGCTGTCCATGGTGCTGATCGACAGCAACTGAACGTTGATTGGAATGTTTCTAGCGCTTCAGTGTCTTTGAGTTGAGTTTGTACTTAAAGATAAATATGGTAAATATAAAAAGAAGATGGAAATCTAATAAGTTTGTAAAAGAGGATTTTTTTTTTCTGCAACATGTCATTCATTCACTTGCACATATTTTTTTAATTTTTTATTATTTATTTATTTATTTGCACATATACGGTTGCACAAAATCCAGTCAATGAAAAAACAAACAAGAAATGTGTCAGGAGAGGTCAAGAAGCCAACAGGCTTATACAAAGGACCTCCCCCCAACCCCAGGAGAAAAAAAAACAATAACAAAAAAGGAAGAAAGATCTAAACTAACATAATTTTAAAAATACAACAAAAGTTAAACAACAACAAGAAGCACAGAAAATGTGCAGAAAAACCCCTAACCAAACAGTGGAAAACAACCCAATAAAAACAATGAAATACATACAAAAAACAGTACCGAAGAAAAGAAAATATATCTAAACATATCAAAAGATAATTAGACATCATGAATTAAAAGTGATGATAATTTCCTCTTAAGATGTTCTAAGGATAACGAGCTGTTGATAATAATAATGTATTTTGGTGTTCCATATTTGTCCACATGATATCTGAGGGAGTACCGGCCATGTTTTGGTGAAGATGATTAACCTGTCTAGTATTATGTGAATGAATTTGAGAATTAGATATTGCAGTGACCAGTGAATATTTTCTAAAAATGATAAACTAAAGAAGCTAATTTGGATTTAAACCTTTGTTGTTGTTGTGGTTATGTATTATAGGGTGGCCTGCTGGTGTGAGAATAGTGCGAGCTGAACGTTGAAGAGGAACAACTGCGCATGCTGCGTTTCCAACCGGATGACTTTAGCAGGAGCACCAGGTCAGAGCTAACGCTACACAGCACGTCAACACAGAGAGCTGCTCTCTGCACACATCTCTCAGCTGGTTAAGATAAACTGTATGTGTGTTCAGCATGTGTAACTGGACGAGTAGTTTATATGAGTAGAGGAATATCTTTAACATAATAACTTGTTTAGCTCACAAACAGGAGCTGTCTTTGTTTACTAACCTTAGTTAGCCCACGTGTGTTGAAGGACGTGGAGAAACAGCATGTTTTGCTGTTGTGCATCAGCTGATTGATCTCAGGCTGTAGTCAGATCTCTGTCTGTGAGTGATTGATACTTTACATGCAGTTTAGGTGATAAAAACACAAACAGCAGCAAAAAGGTGAATCTGCTTTTTTTGCACAAGTCATGAAGGAGTTTCTGAGGAAGACGCACAACATCTTCCTAAAGGTCGTCTTGTTTCCGAGCACGTTTGGCCGGACCGGCCCGCGGCCAGCTGCCTCAGAGGTGTTGACCTGCCACCTGCTGCAGCGTAAACTCCCACCATGGACTTCCTTCTGTGTCCGCTACAGCTCCGTCCACAACGACCAGTTTGGACTGTCCAACTTCAACTGGAGCGTCCAGGGATCCAACTATCAAATACTGAGGACAGGCTGCTTCCCCTTTATTAAATACCACTGTAGCAAAGCGCCTCCGCAGAACCTGGACTTTGAGGACAAGTTTTTCACCGTGTTGAAAGTTCTTAATCTAGGTCAGTAAATATAGTTAAAGGGACTGTTTGTAAGAATCAGAAATGTCTTGTTATCAGCGACACCTGTGGCCGTTAAGTCAACGAAAGTCAGCGTCGGGCTCGCGCTTGCTCGCTCTACATAGACGTAAACGAGCATCGCTCAAAACAGTGAGGCGACACACGTCAGCTAAAACCACAATATCACTCTATATTTCAGCTGCTTGGCAGTAATGTTAGCTGACCAGACGAAGGTCTCTCCATGAATCACTGCTGATCCTAGTGTTGGCTTTTCCTGCCTCAGCCTCCCGACCGCGGTCAGAGGGAACAGGGGAAACACCGGAGTTTTGGTCGGAGGCGATAACGTTTCTCGCTGTGAAGCCCCGTCACTTCACAAGACACGGGAAACCTCTGTTGGTCTGGAGGAGCTGCAGCATTAATTTCTGCACAAACGTCCACTGTACATTCACTAGATGTTCTCAGAGCTAAACAAACTCTTCTGCAGTGTGTAGTGTGCACGCATGCACGTCAGAGTGGAACGCGAGAACGAGTGCGGCGTGTGAGTGAAGGCAAGCAGGCAGCAGAGCAGAGTACAGCAGAGACTCCGGTCCTGGAGACCAAAGCTACGGTCTCCCCCGCGTCCTCCAACCGCGGCCAACACTGTTTTGCAAGACGGGCTTCACTAGATAGAACTTTGCGGTTTTGGTGCTTTCGTGTAGTTTGTGTTGGAGTCTTGTCTGAACAACGTAGCCACACACGAGCGCGCATGGGACACCGACCCGGATTGATTTATACGTGTAAGAAGTTACAAACAGTCCCTTTTATGTTCTTCCTTATTCCTATAAAATACAGATTCTATTTAATTTTAAAACACTGCGGATGCTACATAATGACTGTGTCCTTTTTATTGCAGGCATCCCTTGTTTGGCCTATGGCATCGGTTGCTGGATGGTGGTGGGAGCTGCAGAAAAGGTGCAGACAAGTGTTGGACCTGTCACCGTCTATTTCGCCTACAAAGAAGATGAAGGCGCTCAGTACTAAACCGTGAACAAAACACTACTTTGAGTGTGTTTTCAAGAGCCTCTCGTCTGCCAGGCTGCTGTATTTACAACAGTTCCCCAGGTGATTTTCAGGCGGACCTATTGACTCAAGTGCCATCTTGTGTCACTAGTGCTCTTGTTGTCTGACTGCACAGGGTCATTTGTGTTTAATTATTTAAGATTTAAAAGTTGCAGTGGAGGAGTCAGTTATGCATGTTATTACACTGACATACAATACTAAAACTGACAGTGTTTGTTCGGAAAGGTAACTTTCCATTAAAATTGAATGGAAAGTTTAGGATTTCTCAAAGAATAGACTGTTTGACACCAAACCTTTTCCTGGATGTTTTCACAGTGATGATTGTGTACGCTGTATCAGCCTCCAGTGCATATGTCTTCAGAGTCAATACGTTGTAAAAGTCTATTTTTGCAACATATTAAAGTGTACAAAATGACTGTGTGGTTCATATAATGAGGGTCAGCCAGCTTCTTAAAGGGTAACTACAGTATTTTTCCATGTTTTTGTGTCTAACTGACTAATGGGGATAACAATTTCTGAAATAGGTCCGGTATTGAGGAAGAACACTGTGAAGCTGCCTTCACATGATAAGAGATGTGCACTTCACTCACTGTAAGGTACAGTAGGGCGCAGAGACTTGCAGAGGCAGCAGGTAAAATATCTCCCAAAAAGAGCACAAGGAATGCCATTCACTGTTTCTAGGCAACAATAACAGTTGCAGCTGTTCTCATTGGTTGTGCTTTGAAAGGTCAAAGTTGAATTAATTTGAACTTTGAGTGCAGCACTCGGTGGCGATCTCAAGCGGTACGCCACAGAGAAAAGAAAACATTTGTATTTACCTTTCACTTGATCTGGTCTGTTTGTTACTTTGTCCAAGTCCAACGCAAGGAAAAGTCTTGTTGTGAAATCTGAATATATACTCTGGCTCAAATAAATCAAACTCAAAGACCTCATCCACATTGTCGAAATCATCTAAATATCCGCCATGACATTGAAAATCTTTTAGATAACACTAAGCTACGCTCTCTGTACTCCAACACAACAAACTCTGCCTGGCTGGCTCTCACGTTTCCACCATGGATGTATTCCACTATCCCACTGTCTTCCGGCAAAACGTCACCTCGCCAGATTTCAGAACTCTTGAGCGAGACTCTTTCCATAATGTCAGACACTTATAATAACAATCAGAGCCTGTCATGGCCAAAACAAGCACTTTTAGTGGACGTAAATGACGGTGCCAGCTTGCCCCAATAGGATTACCTTGCAGCCTGTGAGCAGCCGTCTACAGCGCTCTCCCTCAATACTGGACCAGTTTCAGAAATTGTTGTCCCTGTTAGTCAGTTAGACACAAAAACATGGGAAAATAGGGTCCAGGTTGAAAAATACCGAATTTGCGCTTTAAGATGAACTCTTGAAAAGAGGTTGTGATACATAAGACATTTCCTTCAAAGCCCAAGTCTTAAAATATTAATAATTCATGTTGCCAGGCGGCAATTATTTGACCATGTCTTTTGCTTCATTTTGTGTAACAAATGCAGGATTTTAAATAACCCTGGCTCATTTATTTAAAGGTAAATTAGTGATCACTCTGCATGCAACAGATAGTCAATAGTGTTAGAGGAAAACCAGTGACAAGACAGGTCTGATAAAATAGGTTTTAATTACCAAAGTGTGGCCTTTGTATAGAGACATCTACATCCCTTCCTTCGGGCCTTCACTGGCCTTTGATTTCTGGTAATGTGCTTTGCTGACAGGGCACACTTCCCTCTGCTGCAGAGTCCTGCTCCCTCTGAGAGGCAGGTTGACAAACTGCCATATTGATTTCTTCACTCCTCAGCATCTCCTACTAATAGCATTTATCAGCGACCTCAATTTTCCGGCCTTGGCCTCTTCATTTTTAGCAACAATGAAACTGAACGAATAATTTCTTGTTGTACATGTAAATCAATGCACCTTTTGACCTCCATTGCACTTCAAGGCTGCGACATCTCGGCCTACATGCTGTTCATGATCTACAGCCTCTTCATGAGTGTCCTGTTTTTTTAAAACTTACTTGACCTACACAATAACATTTAACAGGGTAATTGAATTTAAAATAATAAATATATCAAAAACTGTTAAATGTTCCTTCCTCGTGATCTTAAGATGATTTTTTTTCTTAAGATCTTTATGTTATACTAGCACCACCATCACCTCTTTCCCTCCAAAGAAGACGGAAAAGCTGCTTTGCTTTGCTGCAGCAAGCACACTAATTACTGCATGAGATATTAAACCGATATTTAAGGGACCCTGGATATACAGTAATTTGACCATTTTTTATTCTAAGCAATGTAACCTTTCGCTGTGTAAAAATGTCTAAACCTCATGCAGAATTCATGCGCAAATTCCTCTTTAAACAGCGTGATGACACCACACTATCTCTTAATCATACTAATTGCCTTGAACAAGGAACATTTAGACACACTTATGGAAATCTGATCCATAGTATCAGGCTGCACTTAAATCCCCCTCCTTTCATCAGGACTGAAAGTGTGCATGGGGAATGCTCAGGCAACCATGTCTTAATTACTCATTGACCCTTTGACCTGCGAGCTGCATTGATACCGCCGTACAGCCAGACACAATTGCACGGGGGTTGCAACCGACTGCAGCTTTGTGTGCGGCTCTTACAGGATGATGCGAGTCAGTGAAATCTAAACTGTGGAGCATGTGAGTACATTGTATTCGTTTTCAGGGCTTCACCTTTGAGTCACTCTAAACTGCAGGGGAGGGCACCCCTTGAGCTCCGGAGAAGGCTTAGCGTTACACATCCAACCTCAGCCGCCACCAGTGCAGGTCTAGGGTATCTGGACTGCAAATGAGCTGCTGTAAATGAACAAAATATATCAGCGTTTGGAGCGAGATTGATGCCTTTTAATAGCTGTGGTAGTCTAGTCCTGTATTGAAGAGTCTAAATTACCCAACACACATCTAATGTGGTAATGAACAAAGAATTAATGCCTGTTTGGCAAGTTTAATTGCATGCTGAAGCTGGTAATAAGTTTTGTCAAGGTGAAATCTTTAAATACTTGTACTGTTTAGAATTTAGGTAAGTAAAGCAAAACAAGTGCTGAAATGGAGTGTAGTGTTGCTGTAAATTGTTAATGTTCAACAGTGAAATTGCTAATCAACTTGCAGAGACTTGTAATTATCTTCTAATTAGCTAATAAGTTTCTTCAGTGCAAAAAAAAAAATAGCACAAACCATGTTCATCTTCTTGAAATAGTTGATGCAGCCAATTCTTAAATCAATTATTTAGCAGGAAAGTCACAGCAGTTTTTTTTCTCTTGTCATATAGATATATGGCTTGGCAGAAACAATTATTGTGTGAACAACCCCTGCAGCTAATACCGGAGAGGTTATCATTATTAAGCCTCTGGATCGGCCACCAGCAACGTCTCCGCGCGTGCTCCGCGAGCAGCGGGGGTACCAGAGCCATCACTCAGATCACTTTAAGGATCATGCTTGGAATTACACCTTAATGCAGAGGTGTCAGCCAACGTTGTCACAATAGTCACTGTGAAATGACACTTTCTGAATTATAATGTGACGACAGAAACAAAGCTCATTACTTTTCAACTAGAAACATCTCCAGTTGCAGACACATAGGCACACTTTGATCAGCTTTGAAAGAGTAAGTAAGAGTGAGACACATCAAAATTCCTGTTTTGTTATTGTTAAAAGGTATTTTCAGTAGTTAATAATTAGTGACCTTTTGTCATTGACACTTGAATCACTACCTTTTCTTTTGGACGGGTGAAGCTGTTAAAGATCTATTATGGTGTATTTCTTCACCCTAGGGATTACAAGGGGCACCGTAATTCTTTTCTTTACATCCCCCTCTCTTCTTTATCTTTATGACATCTTGAATATGTGTGTATATGTGTGTGTTGGTGGAAGGGGAAGTATTGTATCACCGTGCCTGCTGTGCCAATCAGCGTTGCCAAAGCTACAGTCAGTGGGTGGCTGAAATGTCTGTCACTCATCTATTCTGGCTTTTCTGCTTCAAGACCACTCCCAGCTGACATTAGGACTGAGTTGCAGTAAATAAAAAATCTGGACAATTTTATCAAGGTTCCTTATATTCACATTTAAAGCATGATAAACATGCTAATTTCTTCGAGTGGATCCAAATTTATATAGTTTAATACATCATTGTCAATGCTTTTACTGTGTTAAGATGATGCCCTTGAGCTTGTGCACTTAACTCTGCGCTCAAATCCATTTTTTCCTTCCAGTTCAACTTGATTATTGTTTTGTTTTTCTTTCTTGTTGACGATGTGGCATCATGTTCACTTCATTCATACTCAATGCTTACTCTGTTGACATTAAGAGAGCAATGGATTTTAATAGTTTTTCCACGACTTATCGGGAGAGTTAAATGAACTATCCGTTTTTATTATATATTATGCAGTATTTAAAGTTTCAGCTCATTAAAAAACAGACGCCCTCCACATCCCCCAGGCTGTCTTTTACCCCCCACCAGCATGCAGTCAGGCTCCTCTAGCCACGGGCTCTGCTTGATCTGTTTTTCCTAAGTCAAAATTGAAATATTCAGAAATATTTATTTATTTGCTTATGCCTTTCATTTCACTAAAGAACAGCCTAATGTCTTTGTAGCTTAAACAAGCGGCACCGTTGGATTGGAAAAAGGGCATAATGCATGGTTTTGTTTGATTGATATAATTTGTTACATTGCATATATGTTTTATCATTCAGTTCAAGATAAAATATCTTATATAAAAAAATACTGCACGTACCTAAATGTTGCACCAGAGCGGGCCCCTTGTGTTATTTGAATTGCCCTGCTTCTTACTTGCACAATAAGCAGCAACCTACACAGCGACTCAATGCCAGACTGGGGATTTACATTAAATACTCTGATACTGATGCTGCATACAAACATAGAAATGGAATACATCAATTTTGTTCTCAGAAATGCTTCACATACTTTTTGATGCAGCGTGATCTCCAATCTTTCTGCAAATGAGCTGCGGTCCCTTGTAATGGTTTCTGCTCCTCGTGGGAGGCCGGTGTCTCAGAAAAGCTGCTGATTGAGGGAGAAATGTAATACAGGTGTAAAGCAGACTTGATAGGGGTCTTACACGAGGGTTATGCATTTTAACAGTGATATATACATACTGTTACATATTTATCAAAGGATGTGGAATTTGCTGGGTTGACTCTTTCTGGCCCGCAGAGATTTGTAAGTTTCTGCTCGAGTGTTGTTAATTCTGGCAGAGAGGGTGGCTATTATGTTGAATTAATAGGAATTAAGGGTTTAAATTGGTTAAGTAAGCACTTCATTAATCGTGAGTGGATTGCTGTGTGTGAGAGGTTTATAGGTGGTGTAGTGCTTAGATGAAAGAAAAGGGAGGGAGTTCTGAATTAAAAAGCTGGTTGGGGCTCAGTAGATGTAGACAAAAACTCGCAAATAAACTACATGATGTAGAGCTGGAACGATAAGTCAGTTGAGAGAAAAATAAAAAAAATAGTGAGAAAAAATGCTAACATTTTTCAGTTTCCAGCAGCTCCAATGAGAGCATTTGCTGCTTCGCTTTGTCATATGTCATAATAAATATGGGTGGGGGAAAGTCAATAAAGCATAGTGTCGCGATATTTTGCTTGGCAATATTGTATCGATACACGGACGTCAAATATCAGTCATTTATTAAATAAACTATTAACCTCTTAAAAATCCTGATGGCCCGCCCACAGGCCCGGCCGCTATTCTGTCTTTCAGAGTTTGTAGCGGGGTCAGTCTTAAAGCTAGAGTGAAGATTCACCATTTCAAAGGTGTCATTTGACCTCTGACCTCAAGATATGTGAATGAAAACTCTGAGATGAACAGAGTGAAAACTGTTTCTTATTAGATAAAACGGATGTTGACAAACGGCTTAAATTGAGGTTGAAAAAAAGGTAATAAATTGCAATATATTATCACAATACTCAGCATATCGCAAAATGTTTCAAATCGCAATAAGATCGTATCGTGACTTAAGTATCATGATAATAATATCGTGATAATATAGTATCGTGATAATGTTATATTGTGTTAATACGTATCATGTTAATATCATACCGTGATAATATGGTATTGTGTTAATATGATATAGGGATAATATCGCATCTTGATATAGCATCGTGATAATATTGTATTGTGACAATATTATATCTTGATAATATCGTATTGTGATAATATCGTGTCGTGATAATATCGCAGAGCCTCTGGTGATCCCTACTCATAATAATAAACTAAATACTTTTGGGTTTTGGACTTTTGGTCAGACGAACAAGACATTTGAAGATGTCACCTCGGGCTCTGGGAAGTTGTGATCGAAAAAATTTTCACCATATTTTCACATTTCAAAATGATTGATTGATTATTCCAAAAAATAATCGTCCGGTTAATCGATAATGAAAATAACTGTTAGTTGCAGCCCTAATATAACAATGTATGGTATGCTACGTGAAAGTAAAACACTAAAGTCCTCTATAGCCTCACTGACATCTACAGTATAACATGCTGATGGTGCATTGTACGTAATGTCTACTTCTGCACCTTAGGGTCCTTTGTATACTATTTTCCAACTTTTACTGCGAGACACAGACTGAACATTTTAATTAAAGCCTACCTTTGAATGCTGAAACCTTTAAGCAATACGTGATTGTTCGATAATGTAATCTCTCGCCCTCAGTCTGGACACGGCGAGAGATGCTGTAAGTGAAGTTATGGCGTGGGTCAGTTGGAGGCGTCTGCCTCGCTTGATGCGGCTCCCCCAGCAGAGGTGGACTAATTGAGGTGTGTTTTTATCTGGGCCTGCTAATGATGATGAGGGTGCTGGAGAAGTAGACTGTCCCCTTAGGCTGAGGAATAGCATGACTTAGCCAACCTTCTGTACTTATTGTCCAACAAAGGGGGAATTCACTTAATGCAGTGCTTCAGAAAAGTGGATAATTGTGGCCACAATCAATAAAGTAACAGAGCGGAAAATGAACGGTGTGTGTGTGCAGTGTAGCTGCTGTTGTAGATATTTGACGGAAATCGAAACGAGCGAGGTTCTTGTTTTTGTGTTTGTTTCAGCCAAGTCATCAAGTCGATTGCAGTTTATTCACATAATATACATATGCAGGCAGGTAAAGCTATACATGTTTACTTTGTGTATGTGTAGCTGTGACCACAAGCAGGTGTGTGTGTGTGTGTTTGTGTATATATGATGGAGGGGGTAGGTTTGGTTGGATGAGCCACATTGTTCCTGTGCGGCCTAGTGACATCGCTGGAGGGCAGAGAGGGATGGAACCTGAGAGGGGTGACAGTGATAAATAGCCCTTTTAATAACAGCTGCCCCACTTGGCCAGCTAGTCCCAGTCAGTGTCCTCTGTGTATTTATGCCTATGTTTATTTATGCATCCATAGCATGCAGGAAATCACCACCGCAGGGGTACAATCATTCTTTTTTTTGTGGTGGGGGGGATTGCATTGGTTTAACTTTGGGATGGGGGGTAAGCTAGCTCGTCTTAAACCCAGCAGACATTAATTTAACCCTCAGGTTGATCTGTTGGTATGTCTGTGCTGAAATATACACATCTGAGAGAGGACTCTCACTATGATGCTTGAAGCACAATCGAAGTACAAAGAAAGTAGAGCTGCAACGCTGTCAACTATTAAATTAATCACTAACTATTTAGATAATCATTTACATCAGTTTGAGTCATTTTTTTAAGGAGAAAAAGTCAAAATTCTCTG
The DNA here is from genome assembly GCF_015220745.1 of Sebastes umbrosus. Taxonomy (NCBI): domain Eukaryota; kingdom Metazoa; phylum Chordata; class Actinopteri; order Perciformes; family Sebastidae; genus Sebastes; species Sebastes umbrosus. The sequence goes on from NC_051272.1 coordinate 18,085,581, forward strand.
ATTCCAGCTTCTTAAATGTGAATATATTTCTGGTTTCTTTACTCCTCTATGACGGTAAACTGAATATCTTTGAGTTGTGGACAAAAAAAGACATTTGAGGACGTCGTCTTGGGCTTTGGGGAACGCTGATCGACATTTTTCACCATTTTCGGACATTTTATAGACCAAACAATTAATCGATTAATCGAGAAAATAATCGACAATGAAAATAATCATTAGTTTCCGCCCTAAAAGAAAGAAAGGATTATTCTTTAATGTGCATGTCACAGTTTGGGAGTGGTAGAAATGGCATTGAATTCCATAGAGATGAAGACAGAAATATGATTTGTAAATGCATTAATGAATCCTGCAAATGTTTTTCTCCAGTTTCTGAAAACAGATTCAATGCTCTAACTATGCACGTTTTCTTAAGAATCTGGATATGCTTTTACTTTGTAGTATAATGGCTTGTCTGATGCTCTATGCAGCCTTTCATCTGCATGGCTTTTAAATGTTTTGGTTCATTGTTGCCGTTTGACTGAAGTCAAAAACCTTTTGTCTGCTGAAATATGACCTCAGGCCCGGGTCTGTGAATAGGGAGAGGGGAGGCTGTAGATCAGAGGTGTCAAAGCTTCTTCCCGGAGGGCGACGCCGGCGCTGTTCACACTCAAACCACTTCCCTCCTTTTAATTGGTTCAATTAGTTAAGTATCCATATACATTATCGTGTATGCATTTTTCATGACTCCTCTTAACGCTCTGTTTAAACAGAACAACTTCCGGCTATGATTTGCCATTTGGATGAATGTCAAGGAGACTAAATGATTGCGCTAATTGAGTAATTAAAAGCAGATGTTGGAGCAAGAGCCAACAGCGTACACTTTAAACACTTTGCCCTCCAGAAAACCGACAGTGTTTTTGACACCCCTGTTATGTATGGTTATCCCAGAGGTGCCTCTGTAATAGTTACAGTTTCACCCTTGTGATTATTCAGTTGAAGTCTTTGCTATTGAACCAAAATGGTGTTTTTATGCTATTTTGACCATGGGAAATGGTCTGGAAAAGAAAAGCCCATCATGCAGCCTAATGGACAGACTCAGTGGTGCACAGATTCAACACAAGCTCTGGACGGGCAAAGCACGGTATCTCCACGCTCGCCCTATCACTCTTACCCCCCGCCGTCCTCTGGTGGGTCACTAGCGGCCTGTACCAGACTCTTTTCAGGGAGATGATGTTATGTTCAAGGTAATTAACATTGGAAATGTGCCAGTAATGAGAAGCAGTGTGCCATCAAACTGCAAAGGAACAGGGTGTATTTCCATGGTTTTGACAGCTGTGGTGATTGGAGCATTGCTGGGAGGCTTTACAAAGTGCAGATCAATAAGTAACAATTTTCCTATTAAAGAAAAATTACTTGGACATTGCACTGAGATAGCTTGTGGCAATTTCACTTCACACCAGCTAAGGAGGAAAGGTCCCTTGTTGAGGGACGGTTTGTGTAATTTTGTCTTTACTGAAGTGTTATTTGATTTTCTTTTATTCTAGGATTCGGCAATAACCCTGGACCCCTTCACCCCCGATCCTGAGAGGAGAAAGAAACTTGAATTTGAATTCTAAGGTATTTATTAAAATGATTGTACCTACCTGGTTGATGAAAACTACTTTCATTTGTGTTTTTCTCAGAAATACTCTGAAATTACTCAAATCTTCAGTCTATTCCAGCAGACTGCAGCTGGTGCCTGGCCATGACTGTAGGTTTATGTTTTGGTCCTCATGAAGACTTTCACTGTCACACTGTACATTCATTTTTACCCAAAAATTAGATTTGATTTTACCTGACTGTCTATATTCATCTCACTGTTCACGTTTGTAATGAACAGTAGCTAATTTACATATTTCTAACGAGCCACCATAAAGGTGTATCAAAGTTTCTCATTATTAATGACATTTTTGTAATTATTAGAGATGAAACAACTGGTTCCAGTTTCTTTCAACTGATTTGTCAATTGATTAATTGATACTAAAAAAAAAACTTTGTTACAGCCCCACTAATTCATTCATCCACATTACAACAGGAGAGAAAATTACTTAAAACGCGATGATAGCATGTCCTGTATATCATGAGCAGACCAGCGTTTGAATGCCAGCTCACGGATCATAGGGAATACTTACACATTTATAAATGAGTTGTCCTAATAACAGATTTCACAGATTATTTGGTGATCTGATATTTTTACATTACCTTTTGTGTGACAAGACTAAATAAATAGTGTCATCACATTTTCAAGGACTTCTGACTGGACTCTGTATCAAAGCATTTTCAGTTTAACCTTTCCCATCTTCTCACCTGTAAAAACGATATATCATATAGAGAAGGTAATAATTGCCCACTTGAATGTCAGATGCAGTCAGGATATTCAAAAGCAGTGGAGAGAGTTGATGACAAATCTTCTTTTAATAAATCTCTAGGCCACTAGCGTGGCTAATGAACTTGGTAATTACTCATCACTGGTTGGAAGAGTTTAGCCCGGGTGAGATGAAAGCAGTGGCTGCTGGGAGCCACAGGAACGGCACAACAGGCAACAATCAACACAGTGTCTGCACAACAATCAATCACAACTGTCAGGCCCTTAACAGTCAGAGTAATTTGCTGGTGTTTTTCAGAAATGAGTACACCTTGTAAAATGTAGCTAAGATCACTTTCCCAAACACCTTGCAGCACAATAGTTTTAAACCAATGAGAGTCGTGTCACATGATTTATCACAGTGCTCGTGGAAAAATTATTATTTTTAGCTAAAGAACTGTTTCATGAGCTCAAATGACTCCACTCAAGCCTGAAGTCACTTCCTCTTACAATACAATGTACTGTGTGGTTGAACGTTAACATTTCTTTACAGTGTTGTGGTTCACTGTTATAGCTCAGCAGTTTCTGTTATTTGCTTTGCTTTGTTTTGTTTGTCTAGTCAGTCACACATTTGATGTCATTAGTATAAGACTATATTACATTTTGGTAGGTCAAGAAAAAATGAAATATATAAAACACGTGCAAGAAATGAGAATTATTGAGTTTTATATTCATATTTATATAATATAATATAATAATAATAATATAATTATATTTATATTTATATATACATATATATATTATGTGTGTGTGTGTGTGTGTACTGTATATATGCATAAACAGTATATATGTTCATATGTGTGTATATATATGTATGCAGTATATATATTATGTGTATATACTGTATATATTTATATATATATACAAAAACTCTTAATCTGTGTCTCTATAAATCTATCTGTCTATATATATACAGTATATATATATATATATATATATATACTGTATACTGTATATATAAACACTATATAACACTTAAATATAATTGTCAAATATTTAAATATGAATTGTGGTGTTTTACTGAACATCTGTTAAACCGCGGTGATATTTAAATACGAGTCAGAGCAGGGTGGTGAGTAATACTGGACTATTCACAGATGCTCCTTTCTGCAGAGCTCTAAATCATGTTTCTTAATTCCCAGAGCCACATCTCAATCATACTCCTTGCTAATTTGAGAGTCACCCTCATTTCATTTTAAACGATTCATTTTTGGCAAATTTGTAAATGGCCCCGATGTGTTCTACAATTTAGTCAATTACTGTTTCAGCCAGCAGGACTCCGGGGACCAGGAACACACATCGCCTGGAGGTGCCATCTCAATAATTGTTTCAGAAAAGTTGGGAATGGATTGCTAACGCTCTGTTCCACTTATTGAAATGTCAATTGGAGCCAAGACCCTTTTACTTCTCTTCTCACTCTTTCTCAGTGCAGTAACACTGCCTCACCTTTCCTTCCATGTCTGAGTCCTAACCATATACTAAGAGGATAAAACCGAAAACATTTAATCCAAAACAGTATTTAGTCTTGTGAGGATTGTTCTCACATAGATTTATTTACCTGGAACTGAATAGTAAAGGTTTAGACTGTGTTTCTTTGAATTAATCCATGACTTGCAGTTTTCCTGTCATTTGTAAAATAAAAATGTAGCTTAGAATTTGAACTGTACTGTACACTGAAATGGTGATTAATAATTAATTAGCTGGATAAAATTAAGAGATGATGATAATCCAAATTAGCTCTTAATGGGTACTAATTAAGAGGAGAATCCTTCTTTATGGAACCAAACGGCGTGACCCGCAGACCCCAATTAATGAAGTTATTATTAGCCGTTTTCCCTGTGTTTGGCTGATCTGGATCTCGTTCAACTGAAGGCAAAATATGTTACGAAGCCTTGTAAAAAATGTGCTTCTGTTTGTTTTGCCACCAGGTCCCTCACCCGTCCTCGGAGCCAATTAACCTGTGATGAGCCTGTTGGTGCAACGCTGATTAATTAGAGCGGGGAACAGATCTGCACACGATGCTGCGGGGAAGCCCTCAGGTGAGCACGAGATAGTATTTATCTGTTGCCTTTGTTCCCTCATGTGTGCACCAAAACACAGGGAATTGTTGATGTATCGTCATCCACACAGTGTGATGCAGGTCATGCTTTTTGAAACATCAATCAGAAGGTTCAGCTTTAAACATCCACAGTGTATATTACAGTCATTGTTAATGATAGAGAATAAGCGTGTGTGCATGGTGTCTCTACTGTGGGTCAGCTGCATGTGTCTGTTCTGATTACTGGATGGGTAATTCTGTACTTCTGTGCGTAAGACCTTCAGCTCTATTCTATAATTAACTTTTGCCTGCGCCCATCAGGCTCCATTCCACACTTGACGTGTCCATAGTGACTGTTACAAGGAACCAGCTTGCCATTCAGTATGTATTAAGCTGTCAAGAGTGGGCTGCTCTCCCAAGCCGCCTGTCTTCACTGAACAACCCAGCCTATTAACTCCTATTGACTGTGACACACATGTCCCTCCAAAATGAGCGGTTCCGTATTGATTTTTCCTGAGAGCTGCTCACTTCCCCCTTTTCATGCCGCCAAGGGTGAGATCTTTATCCTGACTGATTGTATATGTTCATCGTATCAGAGCGGTGCATTTGCCATTTCAGAACCCATGAACCCTCTCCTGCTCTCCGCCCTCCCGTGTATCACGGCTACTTGTATGCAGCCAAGTCTCGATGAGACAATTAAAAAGACCTGACTCCCCCGTGTCCCCCCTGTAACACCGCGGTCAAATGGAGCTGCAGACCTTCCACGTGGCCCCATAGTCTCCCTGCAGCTTAATACAGCACACGACATAAGACATGACAGCCAGCTCTTCTCCCCCCCGCTAACACGCTGCCTCCCAATCAATGAACCTGAATAGAAGGGTGCCATATCCTCTCAGCGACGCCCTCTCTAACTGCTCCAGCCAAAATGAACTCTGACAGCGTGTATCGACGTCATATCAAGCTCCGCCATTGAGAGAAAAATGATTATCTGCTGGTGAAATCAGTTATTGACATGCTGTGGAATAGTTTCCCATCCCCGAGGGATTTATTGATACAGTTTATGGTGTATAAATATTTATCTAATATGTGTCTGAAATAGATTTGTCTAGTTTAGGCAGTGTGTCTGGTCTGGTGTATGGTTAGCCCACAGAGGGCCATCAATGCCTCGCTCTCTCTCCTCTGCCACTCAACCATGACTCTGCCTTTCCCTCTCGTTGGATGCTGTTTTTACAGGCGGCATGAAATTGCTTTGGCCGTTGCGACTCTGTCTTGAAGTCAATAGTAAAACATGTTGTAATTACATTTTATTGCCTCTCACTCTAGAAAATCAAAATGGCTTTACTGCGGCCATCATATTGTAAATGCATGTAGACGTGCTACTTGTCTCACTATCAGTGGAGGAGATACTCGAACCCTTTACACGAGTAAAACTTGAAATACCTTAATGAAATGTTACTACAGTTAATGCATGTAATAGTCCTGCATTTTATTTATTTAAAGCTCCATGTGATGACTTTTTCATTGGGACATATTATCTTGTAATTTTTACCAGTGTTGTCGCACATTACTGCAGCAGCATTTGTTGCAACACCAGGAAAAAAACGGATCAGTAGAGATATTTTCACATTATTACGACATACAAACTTATCACGTTGTAACAAGAAACTTTTGTTGTTATAACAATGTACTATTTATCTTGTTATAACGTGAAACTTTTCATGTTAACACAGGATAACTTATATTGTTATAATGTGAAACGTTTCACGTTATAATAATAAGTGATGATCACATAACATTAAACATTTCACATTATAACAATAAGTTATCACATTTTAACATGAAAAGTTTCACGTTATAACAAGATAAATAGTATATTGTTATAACGAGAAAAGTTTGTGATAAGTTTGTATGTCGTAATACCATGAAAACATTTTTTTATAACAATAAACTTTTCATGTTATAACGTGATACTGATCCGTTTTTTTTATTTCCTGGTGTGGCAGCAATACGTTTCCGTACATTACAATAGGATTTACGATTTTTTTTTAAATTAGCAAAGCATTACGAGCAAATGCACTTTGTCATTTTTAAACTTGGTCAATCATACTATTGAGAAATTATTTTTCTTGTGATTTCATAAGTCGTGCAAATGCAGCCATGGAATGGTGTTAAATGCCCATGTTTTATTGGAGCTTTTATTATCTTCCTCCATATGTGGAAAAGACTAAATACATTCATAACTGCTTGTTGCTGCTTTTTGTCAACAGCCAAGAGAGGGATTACTTTTTTCTTATAAAGCAGCTTTTAAAACAGTTTGAACGCACACTTTTTCTTTGGTGTTACCCCCTAATATTGTCTAGATGGTGTATCAATGACAGTAATCGCAAGTAATTTTGCATGCAATAAGAACGCCATTCTTGCTTTTGGCGTGTCATTTGTTCACCATGTAGTCTGTACTAACTGCTAAATATGATACACTCAGAGCTAGTGATGTAGAATAAAAAGTAAGAGAGACTGCTTATGTTTGGTGGGAGAGGAGGTGGATAAGTCCAACAAACACAGGACTTTCAACCAGTTGACCAGTGTTCGGGACCGGTATTGTTGAGTTATTTTGAAGTGACATTTGTGACGTGTTTTCCGTACGTCTGTTACATTGTTTCCGTACGTATTTCACTCAGTTTACGTACTTGTTTTAAGCCTAACCATGATGTTTTTCCTAAACCTAACTAAGTGGTTTTGTTGCCTAAACCTAACTGTGATCGATACCGTAGTTTGGTTGTGTGGCGTAAAAATGACGCAAAAGAGGCGTACAAATGACGCGAGAATAGGCTAAAATGCGTTCTCATGATATGTGCAAAGTCCTTGTAATGTTGTGCTATTTATACGACTTCCCGTGAAATCGGGTCGGTCTACTGATGTAAAGGAAATTAAAGGGACTCTTCTTGTCCCATAATACCATTATTGGGGCCTTGTTTTCAAAAATTCTGTCCTGGCAGCTTTTATCTAAATTAGATGAAACAACTCTAACCAAACAAATTTGTCACACGATTGTCCGTCAGCGTCTTCTCTCTGGTGTTATGTTTTTATTGTACAGCAAATGTTATATTGATCTTCCGCCTCTCGTAGCAGCTGAACTTGAGGTGACCTGCTTTGCTGCTCTGATGTTTAGAGGCGGGGAGATATGTCCCTTCAATCATACAGCTTGACCCAAATTTCCTTCATTTGTTGCATCTCATTTCTGTAAAAGTTGATGTAGAGAAAATGATTAGGCTCAATACTTTATAAGGCAAAAGAAAACTTAAAAAAGCAGATAATTCAGATCACGATGTTGGAGGAAACACATGACACGCCGTCTTTATTGTATGATATTGATTTCTGCAGACAGGCACATGGCACACTGACTTTTTCTCCTCGATGATGCACGACTGCGGCCTCGTGAACATGACAGGCAGTCGCAGGTCAAATACCGCTGTCTCCCATCCTCCGCTGTGTCTCTATTACAGTCTGTGGGCTCTTTGGCTGACTTATTGACCAGCTCTCATGCTCGTTACTCAACAGAGGAGTAGTTTGCTGTGATTGATACCATGACTACTCTAAGACCGCTTTTAGCCCCCCTCCTCTCTCCTCTCTCCTCTCCAAATCCTATCTGCTGTTTTAAAGCCATGAGTGGGTTTCATTAATGGTCTCTCCTGTTTATGACACCATAATTAGAGTTGAGGAAAGGCACCTAACTACCACGGTTCCACCATACTGAGAAAGTCAATAATGCAAGCCCAACAACTTCTCACACAATTGAGCCCCGTGGAAAATCCATATGCTCTGCTGCTCTATGTCTTTATGGCGCTGTTTGTTTTAGAAGAAGCCACCTGATTTGTTAGTGTTTTGTCCTCCACTTTTAACTAATCCCACAGAATTGATTATTAACACCAGCAATATCATTTAGCTTCCCGCGGCCTCCGCAGAATAAATGTAGTGTGGGATGTATCCTCCTCGTGTGCGACACTGTGTTTAGTGTAGTACGCGAGGCCAAGCCTTGTGGCCATTTACCTGCTTTATAATTTGTTTTGTGCTCCACCTCATGTACATGCAGAGACTCCTGTAAAAACCCAACCAGGCTGACCGCTACGCCTGGGTTATTTGTGCAGTTCAGGTCATGGGGGATATTACATTAGATTGCTTTCCCAGAAAATAATTCTGCCATGTGGTCTATTGGGCTTTCCTCCGTGTATCTGTCAGGCAGGATCGCATGCAGTTACACAGAGAAAGAGAACTGTTTGAATACACACAAATACACCCTGTTTTTTTTTGTTTTTTTTACTCACCCATCTGTCTTTTTAATTAAAACAACAACAAAAAAACAGCTAAGGGAGTACTTGTGCTTGCAAAAGAGTATGTAGTGTTGCAGGCTGCACCTTAGATGATGAAAGAAATATGTCGCTTTATTTTACAAGCTAGTTTTAAATGAACATTTTATCAGTGTTAACGTAAATTCAATCATTCAGGAACCACACTGCTACTTAAAAATAATTTCCCAGTCTGGCACTTGTGTCAAGCTCTTGATGTATGTTCTTTGTTTCCTCCATCACAGGTTAGTGTGAGACAACAGCTTTTAGGGAGGTGGTGTTGAGCAGAATAGTGTGCGTGGTCTTTAAATGCTCAGCAGATGGTGTTCCTTTCAACTAAAGACAAGTCAGGTTTTACTTATTTATAGCCCAATATTGCAAAGCATGCCTCAAAGGGCTCCACAGAAGAAAGAGATGTAAAGCAAAAAAAAAAGTTTGAATTAAAATAGGATTCGGTTCTTGGTGCCGTTGAGCTGGGACGTCAGTAGATTTGTAACAGAGCCCCTTGTTCTCACCGGGGTCACGACTGTCATCTGATGGGAGCTTTAGAAAGCACCATGAATAGTTGATGTCAGAGCGTTCGCTGCAGCCCAGACTTGAATGTAAATAAGATGCAGGTGACTGGGACACCATTTCAAGGGTCAGGCTCACTACAGCTCCGTTTCATGTGGCTTTGCTATTTGCACATTTCCTGTAGGCACTGGAGAAAAAAAGACAGCTGAATTCAGATCCTAAACTGTATTTAAGAAGGGGACGTAGTCACCGTGACGTCACCCATTGGTTTGTGGACTGCTGTTTTGAAGCCTCGAGTTCGGCATTTTGGCCGTCGCCATCTTGTTTTTTTGCAACCAGAAGTGACACGAGAGGGTGGAGCTAAGTACAACTGAACGCTGAATAAGACGTTTTTAGGCGACCAAAATGTTACAATTAACTTTCATGAACTGAAAACACACTGTGAAAAGGTTAAAGTTGTAAGACTCCCAGAACGCTGTAGTAGCGACCTGTCAATCACAAGGTAGCCACGCCCTAAAGCATCCCCTGCTTTATGGTCTATTTGACTCTAAACGGGACCATAATTTACTAAATGAACATCATGCTGTATTGAAGAAGACTTGAAACTAGTGAGTGAGACCATAAACTCGTGTTTACAATGTTTACTGAGGTAATAAATCAAGTTCAGACCTACAGTAGCCCTCCCTCTCATTCATTAGAATGAAGCAGAGGTCTCCAGCAAAACAATTATTAAACAATCAAAGTTTAGCATGCTAACATTTGCTAATTAGCACTAAACACACAGTAAAAATGAGGCATGTTGGGAGTATCATTAGTTTCGCAGGTATTTGGTCATAAGCTCAAAGTCTTCTAGGACAAAGTGAAATTTTAACCTGATTATGGCAATAGAGGAAAAGACAGGATCACCAAAGTCAGTGGGATGCATCCGCTGGAGACTGTGAATGTCTACACCAAATTTAATTACAATCCCCCCGATTCAACTGTTTTCACCTCATTAAATGTGTGTTATCAGTCGTTATAAGCCTCATAGATGTGGGTCAGTAGGGGCCTGCTACACCTACTACATTGTAAAAGTGAAACTTAAAAGCAACACATTCTAACATGTTGTAAAACTGAATGAAACATTTTGTTTTGAACACAAATGAAACAGCTTGTTTAGGTTTAGGTAACAGAACCACTTAGTTAAGTTTAGGGCTTAAAACGACTACGTTTGAAAAGTCAAAGTTAACGCTTTTGAACACAAAGACACCTACACATTGTTGGTTTCTTGTGCTTTGTGTTGCATCCATCGCCATCTTCTTTTCTTTCTTTCGTTGATCGCCCATGTGAATTGATGATGACACCCACCAGTGGGTGTAGCGGGCCTCTTCTAACCCGCATCTATGAGGCGTAGAACCACTGATAACGCCCATTGAATGACCTGATAACAGTCGGACGGGCTGGCAATCCATCCAATAGTTGCTGGGCTAAAAACTGTTCCTCAAAAATAATCCCTCAATAAAAATGCTAATCGCAAAAGTAACCACTCCTACAGGTTTTAGCGTGTAGGTATCAGTCAAGTTGCAATATGAAAGCGGTGTTAATGAGGCCAGGAAAACATGTTGAGATGACAGCAGTCTAATGACTTCCATGACAGTATACAGGCTCTGGTGTAATCACAACTAAATGTCAGACAACATAAGGCCGGGTGCATAATGGCTCCAGATTGATATCTCCCTCTTGCTTTAATTAAGAAATGCAATTTTTGCTTAAAAGGTATTGATTGTGGTTTAAAGGAAGAGCAAGCCATCAAACTAAAAAGTGAAGGGAGCGGACCCTGGAGTCACAACAGACTGAACAGTTGTGTGGTGGGAGGGATCTGCTCCGAGAAACAAAAGACAGGCAATCACTAGCAGTTTGGATACATTGCTGTGTCTTCCATGAGATGAAGGTAGAGGTAAGTAAGCGCTGTAGCCGTCAGGGTTGAGTTGATTATCAATTATGATAGTTACCACTCAGGTGCAGACGTTGGCCATTAATCAAAGCAGTCAGTCAGGAGCCTGTGAAGCATTTTTTCTGGGTAACCGTATCCCCCAGAGTGAGGTGCGTCACTCACTTTACCGGGCAGGAGATGAACCGGTGCAGGTAGCAAAGACAGTGGATAGTTATATATCATGAATAAACTAGGCCTCTGAGAGCAGAGCGACACGTTTCCCCCCGCGGACCCCACACCCTCTGGCTGGCCTTCCAGGGAGATTAAATGTTATCTGCTCGGGACCCAACATGTGCTTCTGTAAACGTAAACCAAACTTAGCTCATATCAGTTCACCCTTGACTGGAAACCTAACCTCGGTGACTGAATGAACCAGTATCATAATTAAATCATCAGTGCTTCGCTTTTACTGTGCCTGCAACCCTAACCACAGCAGGAGAGGGGTAAGAGGAGCGTGGCTCTGCTGGCCAGTGATGACAGCGTAACCAAGAGCTCAGAGCCGCTCTGAATGGTCCAGCATGGCAGGAGCTGGTGGGGCAACAGCCACCCACCTAACACTCGCTTAGACCTTATCTGGATATCTGTGCTATCGCTCTCTTAGTTACTCCTACATTACCTTTACTTACCGCACTCCTTTTAAACATTGTTCATTACCTTTGAGAGGGAGGGTGCAAATATAGTTATTAACCTGCAGATTACCTTCGCATAAGCCTTTTATATTGCTATCAGATAGTGAACGATCTTAAATCCCCAACCTCCAGAACACAGTGCTGTTGCTGGAGTCTTGCAGTCATGTCTCCTGTATGTTGCTCTAATGCCTAGTGGCTTGTTGCGCTGCATGTGTAATGACTGTGGAGCTATCAGAGCTTATCCTGTTGAACAGAGGATATTAAAGGGGGTAGTTACAAAGGCCAGACTTTAATTTGACCTCTGCCTGCCCTCTCCTCTAGTGAGGTGGCTCGGAGAAGCAGGCCGGTGGTTTGGGCAGTTGGTGATGAATGACTGTATTTGGTGGGCAGATTGTTACAGTTCCACACTAATTGAGGGGTCAACACAAAGAGCAAATGTGGTAATTGAGTCACTTGACTGTGGCTAGAGAGCTTACCACAGCTCTTTTGACCCTGTAGCCTGGCCTGGAGTCAACAGCAGAGCACTCTCCTGCCTCTTGTTTTTATTGTGCCATCCAGAAGATATTAATATCTAGCATATTAGTTATTTTTACACAGGTCAAAGGGATAGTTTTAAAGTGGGATAGTATGAGTTTCTTATCCATAGTCAGTGTTTTACGTACAGTAGATGACGGTCAGCACGCTCCCAGTTTGGAGAAACAGACAGGAGTACCGACACAGAAGCAAAGCAATGTACTGCTGTGGATGGGGATGGCAGAAAAACGTATTTTAGCCACTTGAAAAAAAGGCTCACCTAAAAAAATCTATTTTAAGTGTATGCTATATTAAGAATATTTTTTAATTTATCATTTCCAGCCCATGTTTCCAACAGGGAACTGAAGCAGTTATCTATGCTCTCGCCAAAGCAACCAGACTCCATTGGAAAAAAAAAATTAATTTTACCTCGCAGAACACGGGAGTTGCTGGTCTACCGCTGCCTCGATCGGTTAGTTTGTTTGTGTTATTGTGTGACTTTGGTTAGTTCGCATTCACCAAAATGACAGGTATTTTTAAGGGAGTCTGGTGGCTAGATGGATACAACAGCTTCAGTTCCCCGTCAGAGCTGTCTGTATGCACATGTACTGCAATATGTCTGAAATGTTGTTTGTACATCTTAGTGATCTTAACGTATTATGTTCTCTTTGGCGCCGGGGCCTGATCGCCCTTTTTAGTGTCTTGCTTAATAATTCATCAACCCAGTTCCCTTGCTCTTCTCCTACTTTATCTGTATCGTCAATAGAAATATAAGTTGCAGATAGAAAACAGAGCTGCAACTAACGATTATTTTTATTATCGATTAATCTGCCAGTATTTTCCTCTAATAATCAATGAATCGTTTGGTCTATCAGAAAATGCTTATCATGATTTCCCAGAGGCTAAAGTGACTTCTTCAAATGTTGTGTTTTATCTTACCACAGTAGGGATTTATGGCACAACTTCACCTACTTCAACATGCAGATCAGGTTTTACTATATGATAGTATTTTTTATTTATTTTTTTATTTATTTTTTTTCAGGGCTTTTATTGCCTTTATTAGTGCAGCTGGTGAATTACAGGAAAGGGGGGAGAGAGAGCGGATGACACCAAGCCACCAGGAAGAGCGACGGGCTGTGAAGCAAATTTTCGTAGTGGCCAAACGGTGATACTACAACTTCCGTGTCCATCACATGATGCCATTGGGCCCAAAAATAATTTTTCCCCTAGACTTACATTGGGAAAAAGATGTCCGTAACTCAGCAGATAATTTTTTTTGAGAAAAATCAACTTCCCAGGATGGACACTTCAATAGCTCTTATTTAAATCATTAGGTCCTAAAAGTTGTAAAACGTACTAATAGCCGAATCCGGAGTTATTTTCCTTCCTCCGTTCATTTGAATGAGACCCAGACCGAGGATGGACCGCGGGCTTGGAGGCGGAGTTAAAGGAGCCGCTCCATGGGCCCAGTAGATGCGGAAGATCGCCGGATGATCCGGGTATTTTATCACTCGGCAGTCGAGCCATTTTGGCTTTATGCGCCACTGAGCAACTTTCATAGGAACGAACGGGAGCCCGCCTACAACGCTGTATCCAATTCTCTTTATACATCCATGGATGACACGCAGCAAAGGGCCACGGGCCGCTGCCAAGGACTGAGCCTACATGGGGCGCACACTCTACCGGGTGAGCTAGATGTCGCCCCTAGTATGTATTATTTTAATTATATACAGGCAAATATACTTTACGTTGCCTTTTAGTTGATGGTTTGCAATTTACGATGTGCACTTCCATTGTTGTGTGACGTCAGACAGCTGCCTCTTCGTGAAGTTTGTACAGAATTCACATGTAGGAGCTCCGACTTTGAGTGGCGTTCCATTGTGCTTTATCTAGTAGGAAGTACAATTTCCGAGTTGTCTGTAACGCAGCATAAAGCCCAAAGATATTTAATTTTGAATTATATAAAACACAGAAAAGCAGCAAATACTCCCACAGGAGAAGCTGGCACCAGACAATAATTGGCATTTTTATTTGAAAAACTATTTAAATGATTCATTCATTGTCAAAAAGGTTGGCGATTAATTTTCTGTTTGATTGTCAATCGACTAATTATTTCGTCTCTATAATGAACAAAATCATTTTCTGCTGTGATTGTAGTAAATACACTGTGCAGTACTTACTTCTGTCTTGGTGCCTTGTAAAATAGAAGTTCATAATATTAATAATGATAACAATGGAATAGTGTATTCAGTTCATCTGTTGAGATATTTTGGCTGAGTCTCACGCCGGTGTTATTTTTGCCACAGTAGCGTCCTTTGTGGTGGAGACAGTGCCTGGTGTTATTGGATGGAGTTTAATGGATCTGATGGCCTTTGCATTTGCTTTGCTCCTGAAACATGTGCTCAGCTGAGACTTGGGCAGAACACCATCCATTTACACCTAATGGCCATCGCCTTTGAATGTGGTGAGTTGTGAACAATAGTGTGTGTGTGTGAGTGTGTGCGTGAAAAGCTACAAGGACAAATGCATTCTGCATTTAATGAGTGTGGGCAAAAGGGAACCTGGGTAGTTAAAACTGAGAGTTGGCGAGACTGTTTTGTCCCTTGTTACCTGACTCTTCTGTTGCACCTTTAAACTGCAACATGCCACTAAACTACTCTGATGGTCTCGCAGGACAGATGTAGCGGCTGCAGCCCTGTGTGAACGGGATTGATGGACCACATTAAACTCTGAGCTTCATCCTGCTTAAATGCTTTTGCACTCTAAATCTTTTCCGCTATATCACTGTGGCAAGACCACACAGTGTGGCAGATTTATCCATGAGATTGTTGGATTGTCATTTGAACTGTATGTTTGGTTGATATGTGGGTAAACTTGTGTGGAGATGATTTATTTGTATTGAATGCATCGGTGGAAACAAAGATGAGATTTCTTTGTTTGCCTCGGCACATCCTCCCTGAGGTCTGTTTAAATGTCCGCCATTCTCCTCTAACACTCCTTACTCCCGACTAAGATGTGATTGTTTTAATGCACAAAAATGTGGATGGTGTAATTACCATTTGCAAAAACAAGACAGCAGCTTCATTGATATGCTGCCGCTGATAAGGCGAGAGCTTGGCAGCGAGACAATGGCTGAGGCCACCAGGGGCTCGCCAGCAACCAGGGACACGGGACCGTCCTGCCTCCTCCGTCAATGCGGGCGACCAACAAAAGCGGCCTGTCATTCACCGCGCACTAGCGTTTTTAATTAATTTTCACTCAGCTCTCCTCGGAGTGCTTGTGTGTTGACGTTGACCCCCAGATCTGCTTCATGAATGTGGCTTTCTCCTCAGGCCTGGCTGTCAGGAGGTCAGCGGAGCAGACTCCCTGAGCAGGAGCACCTTACTGGACTCAGGAGGCTGTGACCATTGTCCTAACCAGGAAGGTGCATGTGTTGGAGAATATGTGTGTGATAGAGGTCAGTAAAGGAAATGGCAGTTCAGTCAGACTTGTATAAGAGCATGCTAAACATGATAAAGAGAATTGATTCTGAATATCAAGGCTTTGTGAGCCTTATTTTGCCAGTTGCCATAGTAATTGTCTTTATCGTGGCTGTATCAGTTATTGATAAAACTGTCAAAGCAAATAACCTATTAACTTTAGAAGGACGTGGTATTTTGTCACCTCCTCAAGTTGCATTAAGACTCCACAGCGAGGAGTCTATATGCACGAGTACAAATCTGGGCGGCCTGTTGTGGATAAGCCGGATCAGAGTTGATCAAATTGCTGTTGTCTTAAAGCCGTTCTGATTTGGATTAATCCACAGGAGTGGTCACACACGCTGGGTCTGTAAATCTATAGGTCCTTATGTTTCCACCTGGCACCCCCGCCAAGCTTTGTGATCTGCCGTAGCTTTGGAGGATGAAAGGAAGTGGGACTTGTTATATTTGTTAAATGTGCCAACTGTGTTCAAGGGGGCTTTTTAAATAAGTGCCCTTGACCTATTCTTAGGTTTATCCCAGTGTCTTTTGTCACCGTAGGGAGCTAAATTTAGTCTGATTAACTAATGGCTACAATGTTATTAGAAATGAGGGTTTTTGCGTGACTGCAGAGCTGTCTTCAAAAGCCTTGTCATCACGCAGGTTGCTCTTCATCTTGGCTTTCAAGGAGGAGATTAGACATGTGGTCCACCTGATCTACTCACTTAAATCTCACTGATGACTATACAGGATGAGTTTTAGTCATATCCTCTTCACTTTTATTACTTTTATTACATCTTCTTCCCTCTTTATAAAGCCAAACACTAGACTAAAACAAAATTCAAAGGAAATATCCTGCACTGCATACGTACAGTATATGCAACCCGGTCTCATGGGAAGGCGTATAAATAGAACGACTTTACAAGGACATTCCACGTGTCATGAGTACGCACCTTAGGCTTTGTTTGTGTGTCATTTGTACCTCACGCAACAAAACTACGGTAACGTCCACTCCACTTAGTTAGGTTTAGGCAACAAAACCACTTAGTTAGGCTTCGGTAAAATGTCATGGTTGGACTTAAAAGAAGTACGGAAACTAAGTAAAATACGTACGGAAACCAACGTAACATACGTACGGAAAACACGTCACAAACATCACTAGAAAAACACATGACAAACATCATTATTATAACTTACAAAACAAAACACCGGTATCGAACACTGGTCTCCTGGTTGAAAGTCATGTTTGTTTGACACATCTACCTCAGGGATGTATAAAGAGAACTGGATACAGCGTTGTAGGTGAGCTCCCGTTCAGAGTTACTCAGTGGCGCATGAAGTCAAAATGGCTCAACTGTCGAGTGATAAAGTACCCGGATCATCCGGCGATCTTACGTATCCATTGGGCCCATAGAGCAGGCGCAGTAGCGTTTCCTTTAACTCCGCCTCCCAGCCCTCGCTCCAGCCTCGGTCTGGGTCTCATTCACATGAACGGAGGAAGGGAAATAACTCTGGATTCGGCTATTAGTGCATTTTATAACTTTTAGGACCTAATGATATAGATAAGGGCTATTCAAGTGTTCATACTGGGGAGTTGATATACTTTAAAAAAATGATCTGCTGATTTACCGACGTCTCTTTCCCAATGGAAGTCTATAAGAAAAAGTATTTTTGGGCCCAATGCATCACGTGACGGACATGGACGTTGTAATACCACCGTTGGCCACTACGGAAACTTGCTTCAAAGCCTGGCGCTCTTCCTGGTGGCTTGATCCACCTTCTCACTCGCCCACCATAAGCGGTATGCCTTTACATTGTAGCCAGTACAGACTACATGGCGTACAAATGACACCAATAGCAATAAAGGCGTTAAGTGCCTTGCACATTATCGTGTCATTCATACACCTTTTCGTGTGAACGGGCTGAAATATTTCAATCAGTGGTCTAGGACCAGTTGGACCAGTAATCAAGTTCTTGGAAAAAAGATACAAATTGCAGATACAATTTTGGCTAATCTAGGATGGCATTATTTCAGCAAGCTTTTGAATCTGGCCCTTGTGGCCGGGCGAGATGTCCTCTGGTCTCTAAAAGCATTAGATCTAATGGTGGACCATTTTGCTCACAATTAATAGAGCTCCCCACGAGACCAGGAGCCTATAGACTTGTGGAAATACTGTAGCAGCCTTCAGGCAGCTGGCTCGATGTGGCTTTCTTCCCCGTCACTCACATTTGTCGTAATGGCACGAGAGCCTCACCGGCTATTCCCCAACGCTGTGTGTATGCATGAGTGTGTGTGAGCCCACTGCCCCAAGCATGTCTCATTTCAAAGTGCTGTCACTCCCTGCTTCCTGGCATCTATTAACACCCACCATTATCATGCTAATCTACATTGTATGATTACATAAAGTAATTTATGCACACTTCTATTCCACGGCTGCACAGGGATGCGTGCTTCTATTGTTGAATGTTTTTAAAAGAACATTTTATGATCATCCGATTCCTTTTATTGTCTCATCGTCTGTTTTGCTTCCTCGCAGTTTTCACACTTGTCTTCTTACTTTATCAACAAAATCTGTGAAAAGCTCTCGCAAAGATTTGATCTGCCTACTGAGAAAATAATAGCTGGAATCGCCAACTGAGCCGTGCTGCTTTGTTCGTGAAGAGACGATGAGTTGAGATCACTTTCCTCACAGTCCTCTTTAGCGCCGTATCGGAAATGGTAAGAATGTGTTTTGTGTCGAAAAGCAGAGGGCAAGAGATGAGCTCTCTTCCTCATTTATTCACAGCTAGTGGAGTAATTAGGAATGCAGAGGGCTGTTAAATTAAAACTGAATTGCACTTATTAACATTTTAACTACCAACCCCACCCTCTTTAGACACTAAACAAGGACAGTTTCAGCTCTAATATGCCTGAAGAATCCCGCTGAGGGGACCCTTTATGTATCTCTAAAACAAAGACGTTCTTTAAAGTAAGATCTCCCTTTTGTTTAAACAACCAAGCATTTAACATTCAGTGTAATATGCCAGGGCTCCCTCCACGCTGTCAGGAGACGCGCCGCCAGAGCTTCTCAAACTCTTTGCTTAATGGAACACTATTTGTGGTCAGATTGGATAGCTAATGGTGGTCCCTTTGAGGGTAACTCTCCAAATTAAATAGCATGGATTCACATCTGTCAGACAAAACCAGGAGGCTCTTTGTAATCAATGACCCAAACCAAGAGAGGCTCCACGGGGGGCGCCGCTGCTATGATGGCGGCAAGCGTAAGGAGCCACCAGGGATGCAGGCAGCTCACCTGCACTAACAGCCACTGTGCTGGGCTCGTGAAGCAGCCTCGAACCTGGGAGGGAGCACCAGCAGGGTTAATGTACATTTATAGAACAGGTCAAACTACTTAAGCCAGGCACTGATTTATAATGCAGGAGAGCAATGTGACTAAACTGTAAAGGGAATTCTTGTTTTTCTGTGCAAACATTGCCGTCGGTGTTGTGTTAAAATGTTGAACCCCATTAATTTTATCACTCCCCCTCTCTTGTTTCTCTACGTCTTTAAATTTTGTTTGGAGGAGAGACTAGCAAGGCCTCCCGCTGTTCTGGAGAATTTCCTCTCGTTGTTAATTTTCCCCGCTCCATATGGCGCCACAGACACTTCACCTGCAGGCTGTAGCAGGCCGCGCGGCAGCCAGCAGACGTCCTCGGGCTCAGGCTGTCATTTACACAGGCCCGTGTGCATCTGTCTGAGCAGAGCAGAACACAACAGAACACAACAGAACAGAGACAGCTCTTCCCTTCACCTCACAGCCTGAGTCCGGCACCATCCACCTGACAAAAATCGCACGCTATTTCTGAAAAGGCGGTGGCAGGTTAAGACAAGACCTTCATTCAAAACGCCCTCACTAGTAGTTTGGGAAAGTCAAGATGGAAAGTAGCCAGAGAGATCATGCCAAATATGTATGTGTGCATGTGTGTGCGTGTGTGTGTGTGTGTGTGTGTGTGTGTGTGTGTGTGTTTTCTTTCAGGGGGCTTGAAGTTTGCCTATGGCAGAGCCATGGAAGAGAGGGTTTCATCCTGGCTTGTCATTGATTAGAGAAGGGTCTTTAATTCCATCCCACCCCATGTTGTGATTCATTTGCATTCTGTGTCAGGAGGTAATGGAGTTTTGCTCCACGGTTTGCTCTGAAAATCTTGAAGATGTGGTCTAATGTGCATGCAGCCGCTAGCAAAGAGCTTTCTGATTTATTATGTCTCTTGCGTTAGCTCATTTTTTCCCCCTTCTTCCTTGTCTTGGGGTAGGACTACGTGCTTTCAGATGGTTTGATGAGAGGAGAGCTGCAAGACTCCCTAGATATTTGTCATGATTTTTATTCTTAAAATGTATTCATCTAAAACTGAGACATTTGTAGTTTTCTGTTCACCTTGCAATCACCTTATGTGTTCGGCAAACATATTATTCTGTGTATTATTCAAACAAAGGCTGTGTATTTTTAGTCCTGAGCATTTTAGAACAATTTCTCTACTGCAAGATATAAGATAAGATAAGGTAAGAAAAACTTTATAGTCCGTCACAGAAATTTGTCTTTGACAGGCTCAACAATAAATTGATAAAACACATATAGCCAAAACAGAGATACACACTTGCCCATAGGGCACGATATACAATAATAACTGACATAGTTATGTTTTAGGTAACAGTGATTTATAATTGTGAAAACAAGAAAACTTCATACTACTTTCAAATTGATTTTACTATTTTTTAAGGCACAGTTACAAAGTTTTTAACAAAGATGAAAGTAAATTGGCATCATTGGTAATTTGATTTGACATTATTTATTACTAGGGCTGTCAAAGTTAACACGATAATAAGGTCTTACGCAAATTTGTTTTAACGCCACAAATTCTTTAACACAACTTGCGATTTTTAAGTTGTAGCGGGTTTTAAAGCTAGAGTGAAAATACTGGCATCATATGAAACTACAAAACCTGAGGAATCCATTGGTATCATATACCATGTCATACTAGTTTGTTGTGAAGGAGGCTAAATAACGCTCCAAACTTTCTCTCAATTTTGATCAGGCAAAAACTGGCATGGCCTTTTTCAAAGGGGTCCCTTGACCTCTGACCTCAAGATATGTGAATGAAAATGGGTTCTCCGGGTACCCACGAGTCTCCCCTTTACAGACATGCACACTTTATGATAATCATATGCAGTTTGGGGCAAGTCATAGTCAAGTCAGCACACTGACACACTGACAGCTGTTGTTGCCTGTTGGGCTTGAGTTTGCCATGTTATGATTTTTTATGTTAAATGCAGTACCTGTGAGGGTTTCTGGACAATACTTGTCATTGTTTTGTGTTGTTAATTGATTTCCAATAATAGATATATACATACATTTGCATAAAGCAAGCATATCTGCCCACTCCCATGTTGATAAGACTTGACGAATCTCCCTATAAGGTACATTTTGAACGGATAAAATATGTGCAATTAATTAGCAATTAATCGGGATTAACTATGGACAATCATGCAATTAATCAAGATTAAATATAATTTTTTTAACTATTTAAATTATCTTAGAAAATATGTAAAGCTCTATATTTTGATAATTACAACCTGATAATAGTGATAGTATTTATACTAATTGTTCTGCAGTAAAGGCTGTGAGCACTCTCTGTCCCTCGTCATCCCAGCCCCGTGCCCTTATTTTTCATGAATCTTAAAAGCTTCCTGCTCACAGAGGTCTGATTTTCCCATTATGTCTGAGATGAGATATGAGGTTAGGGGAAGCTACTGATGGGCTGGATTGGCTGTGGGTTGGTGAGTCGGGTCGGTTTTCTGAGCAAAGTTGGGAAAATGTGGTGATAAAATTTGTCAACCTCTGGGGGAGGCCGTGTTCGGGGTCACGGCTAAATCTGTGAGCCGCGGGCAAAAGGCTAGCCCATAATTCCAGCACAGACGAGCAGAGAGCTGACCTCAGTGCAGCTGAGGCCAAGCCGCACTGATTTCTGCCCACCTGCAGGATCGTCGGTGGGATAACAATGAAGGCGAGGGGACAGACGGGGGTCTCTCTCTCTCTTCTTCTCTCCTTTTTTATGGAGACACCTGAATGTCCTTGCACGCTGACTGCCTCCCTGCTTTTCTTCATTCCTCCTCAAAAGAATGTAGCTGTTCACATACGAGCGTGCTGCTTTTGAAGTCGCAAATGGAGTTTTCAAGGCATCCTGACAAATACTTCAATAGAAATAACTAAATAAACATAATAAAAATGACAAGAACTGCACTCTTACAGTTGCTATCCATTTTCATCCACGTATTGATTCTCTATTATATTAAAAGTGTTGCATCAACATGCAATCATGTTAATACATCTTACCTATTGTGAGTCACGGCTCATTCAACTGATAAATATGTAAATTAAAATGTTTTATAGTTGATAGCCAACATTAATCTCATTTGGATGTCTTAAACCAAATTAAATGAGAAAGTGTAGCACGTAGCAGTTTGGAAAGTCTGCCGTGAATTCATCTTTGAATTAAAAAGGAAATGAGCAGGGGGACAGAACTTGCTCTTTTTTTTTATTACAAATGTTAATGAAAAATGTTATTGACTTGAACAAATGGAGAATACACCTGGAAATGTATATTAAAACCCCTTTTCCAATTTCTCTCTCTGCGTAGTTTGCAATTATAGTTATTTCAGCAATAGTGGGGGAATTAATTTTGCGTGCAGACTGATAATGTTACCAGTGTAAGAAGAATGGATATTGTGTTGGATAGGGGGTCTCTAGGTATTTACACGGAGTGGAGAGAGCTAAAGCTTTATTTAATTGAAAGAATGAATCAATAACAGCTGTAGCCCTTTGTCAGGGAAGGCCTTGCGAAATGAGCAAGTAATTTACTGTGGACAATCCGAGGCCCAGTGGATGGCTGATTGAAGGAGTGTTAGACCATCAAGTGTTGCTAGATGCTGGTGGGTTTCTTAAAAACTTCACAAACAACAAGGACGAGCACTAACACGGATGGTTAGCATCAGTGCAGTGACCGAAGTAATCTGTCAATACTGTCTTTTTTCCTCACCAGACAACAGAAACACTGGATGTTTCTTTGCCATACATGCCTTTAAATCCATAATTAAGAATAAGAAACATGTCCTTTCCATTTTCAAGTGATCCATTTTGATGTAGCCTTTAATGGTAAACCTACAATCCTTTAATGTATGTTTATGAAGGTTTCAAAAGTTTGTAAAGTGATTTTTTTTTTGTTGCAGAAACTCTTTTCCTCTCTCAAGAGAAGCTTCTCAACTGTGCACCAGTCAGAGACAGAATTGGCTTTTCCTCACTAGTTACATCTCACAATCCAGTTTCTCATTGCTGCTGGATGTTGGTAAATGTTTTCTCAGATCTCACTCATGCATCATTGCTCTCACGCCATCACCCAGATCCTTTTAAAAAAGAAAAAAGAAAATCAATCTTTAAGGTAAATTAGTCTCCGTGCACACTGGCAGCCATCCCAGTATGTAAATTCATGTGCTAATTCACAACATGATTTCATTTCAACTTCCAAGCAAATGAGATTTTAATTGAAAACGAGATCTTCCATAGAGTCTCTCACTGGAGATGTGCGGCGGGGGAATGATACTTTTCACAGATTGTTTTAAGAGACAAAAAGATTTTTTTTTTCTTCTTCCAAAGCCATTTACAAAAAGATTGTATGTTTTCTCATCCCGCCGTTTCCCCACAACCTGCAGGTTAGTGAAAATGCTCTGTGAAATTAACATTGCTCCTCGTCGGTATGAAGAGGCGGGCTATTAACATTTGTGTATTTTCATTATGTTAATGGTGTTAACACATGCCCACAGATTGCCACCAGTGGTGCAGTAATTTTGCCTTGCTGATCATAAAGTGTCCGAGTGGGTCATTTTGATTATGACACGCTAATTACATATTGCCTTTCCTCTCTGCGTCTTCCTCCCCCCCAAACGCAGAGAGACCTACAGTCTTTAATGGTAAGCTTTTATGAGTTGGAGGAAAGAAAATAAAAGATCTCTGCCTATGTTCCTGACGGCTATGTAGCACGCATGCTTCACTGCTTCCCTTTAAACTTCCTAAATTGTGTTTCACAATAAATAGATGCCCAAGCCTTTAACTGCCAGTATTAGATTAGATACCATTAGATGTAATAGAAAATTCTCTCCCTGTAATATTTTCATAAGAGTTTGAGGCGTTTGATTAATCTGACCACATTTTATTGCATTAATGATTTTTTTTCCTTCCCACTCTGCTGTAAAGACATTGTATACGGGCTAATGCTGTTTTCTCTCTCCCCTCTCTGCTCACTCTCATTCATCCTCAGCCGTTATTGCAATGCATTGTTGATGAGGTGAGTCGGCGTCTTATGTGCTTTCACTCCTAAAGTCATTCCTAATGGAGTGGAAACCTTATATTTTGTTTCCTAATGAAGCACAGGAGTGGCAGACAGCTCCGCTTGGGCTGTCCTATGACTGCCTGCAGGTTGAAGCCACCGGCCCGAGCCAAGCTGCTCTGAGGGAGCCAGCAGGGGATGTTGGGCCGGGGCAGCAGACAGATCACACATGAACTTATACGCAGGCCGCAGCAAATCTGTGGACACAAATCTAAAAATATGCACTGGTAGAGGAAATGTTCACATCTGTTACTTTAGTAAAACAATACAACAATTTAAAAATACTTCAGGAAGTAAAAGTCCTGCATTAAATATTGACTTAAGTAGAAGTATGAAAGTATCAGAAAAATGTACTTTAAGCAAAAAAGTAAAAATCCCCATTATGCAGAAAATGAACCCTTGTGAGTGATTATTTGATTTTAAAGGTGCTCGACGATATCCAGAACATTAATATAGCATCAAACGACTATTTGCTATGTAAAGATATAGAGGAGTAATGTCTACCTGAGCAGAGAATGAAGTCACTCTCCCTCTGCGTGTGTTGTAATCAGAGTTTCTTCTTGCTTTTAGTGCATGTGAGCAGCACTGGCTAGCTCACGGCCGCCACTCTGCACTGCTCTCAAAACAGATGATAACGCCGTCACGACAGATGGCGCCGTTGTGGAAGCATAGCACCCACCCTCCGGTTCCCCCCACAGGCTAACACTGTCAGTTGTGTTGCCGTTGTTTTCACTGTTAGCACTGTTAGATAACTAAGTGAGTAGAAGGTAACCCTGCAAATTGCGAAAGCGTGCAAAAAATCTTGCGAGCCTCGCTGCCCAACGATCCTATCCTAACCTTAAATATCTCGCAAGACCTTCTAGCCACGACCCGCCGGCTCAGCCGTTGCCGTGTTGAGAGCTGTGCAGAGGCAATAGAAATGCTCCAAGTCTCACATTTAGCACCTTCAATGTTGTAGCTGGGTGAAAGGGAGCTCATTTGTATCCACGTTATGTATTTTGGGTAGTTTGATGTATAACAATGCATCATATTTTATAAACTTATCTTAGGTTTTATATGTTAAATCTTAAAGGAATAATTTGACATTTAGGGGATTATGCTTACTTGCTGTATTGCCGACAGATAGATGAGAAAAACGATGTCACACTCGTGTCCGTACGATGAATGTGAAGCTACATGAATTACTCCTTTCATCTGCAAAGTAACTAGTAGCTGTCAGATAAATTTACGTAGTTACATTCCACAACTGAAAAAAGGTCATCAGCAGTAGGTTTTGTAGCACATCAAACTGTGATATCTGTCTCTGTATAGCTGTAACCAGTCTAACTATATCACAGTATCACTGTGTCATATTCTGACTAACATTATAAGCTTTTAATCAGCAAAAACGGTGAGGATTTGATGGCCCCGTTCACTGCTGAAAGCTCTGTTTAACCAGAACCTGAAGTGATAGGTCTGTGCACCGAGAGTCCACGGAAAGCTATCTGAGCTATTCTGAGCTGAGGTTTCACAGCAAGGTCACTTTTAAAACAAAATGTCTCCTCCGCTATCTAGGTCACAGCACATTCTGTTACTTTCTCCCAAACTTCCTCCTTTCCTTCCTTCCTTCCTCCCTGCCACGGCTTATAATTAAACACACACAATTATCCCAAATTTAATGGGATTTCAGAACCAGGCTTTTATTTAAGAGGTAATGAATAATATTTTAATTGCATATGTAACTGTGAGATCGAAATGTGCTTCTCTCATCACGTGTAATTACTACACCACATTTTTCTACTGTGATACTCGGAGAATGCGATCAATAGCTGGCGAGTGTCTCTCTTTTTTCTGTATTTTTAAGGTCACTGTGTAACGGTTACTAATTGTGAAATCATCCGGTAGGAAAGAGAGGAGGCATAAGCACACTTAAAACATATGGACAGTGTCCTTTTGTTTATTGATGTCTGTAATTAATGATATAATGCATGCCACTGAAGTAGTTTGACCTCTGAACCGATCATTATTCAGAGTGTAGCAGCATCAATCAAACTGTGCTTTTCTCAGATCTATTTCTGTACACCCCCTGAGGGACAGACGGGGCACCCACTGTATCCTCATTTGTATTCAGCTGACCACGGCTTTAGTATGAATGATTTAGAAGTCTGTATCAGACATAGAAGCAGTAATATGAGATTTTACAAGCTGCTGCTGAAGTTCATAAAGACTGCAGCTTCTGCTTCGCTGCCTCAAACTCCTAAAAAAGTCATTTTCTTTATAGGACTTTGGTGTATTTACTGATTCTTTTGCTCTCAATTCCAGCACAGAAACGTGTATTTACTCGTGTTTGGGAGCTGTAGTCCAGTAATGATGGGCTCAGTGGCGTTATTCACCCTCTCCGCAGCATAATGACCATATGAATGTCTTGCCTTTTGGATGGCCAGATTGTTTGGGCTATCTGGAAGGAGCGACACGCCTCACCGCCCAGCCTGAGGTTTAGAGGTGGTGTTGATGTCCCACTCCACCAAGCATCCCAGGCCTCTCCTCAGGACGGGCGTATTAGAATAAGTCATTTCATTGTTAATTTAAATGGCTTAATACATCACTCTAAGGTAACGGAGTGATGTGTGAGCAGCAGAGGGAGCGAGAAAGAGAGGCAGAGAGATGCCAAGGGGTGTTTCTTTAATATCAAATGAAATTGAATCCCGCATTACCTCACTTGTGCCGTTTCTCAAGCAGCTCCCAGGCTATTAATGGAGAGCTGTAACAGGATTGGTTCAGTCTTTCGGTTCTTTAATTTCACCGCAGCTCCCAGATGTTAGGTCTTTGTCTCATTGCTGATCCCTGGCTGATCTATGGTGTTGTCTCTATCCCGCCTCCAGTCCATTGTGGCTGTGTGTTGTGTTATTGGGTCAGGTGAATCTATCAAGGACGGAGAGTTGGGCAGTTCACACACCAGGGGGATAATTACAGGGTGATTGGTTTCCTCACGCTCCCTGCTCTCACTATCTTTGTCTCCTCTCTGTTAGCCTCGCCCTTACATAAACGCACACAGCATGTCTGGCGCTGGAAGTCGACCAAATAAAAAGCTGCTCAGTCCCGGGATCCCCGGCCCTCTTACCTGTTCGATCTCTGGGGCCCCGTTTTAAACAGCTGTGTTTGTTTAATAGAAAACATGTGCACCATTGTTTACAGATGTTTGTGGATTTATTTACACCAGCGGATTGTCTGGAACTCAGGAGACAGCTGACTTTAATTCTCCACCACCACATCTACTGCTATTATTAACCTAACCTCCTCCCACAGATAATTCATCACAGTTACCTTCTAATCTCACACTTTATCTGTCTCACTCAGCCCTGAATCCTCTCATCTACGTGTCCTTTCTGGGTCATAATGACACACTCTCGCAAGCTGCTCTTCAAGTTCACATAGAGGGAACACCAGTTTAATTAATTACCACGTAAAACCAGTTCCACTTTTGAGCCTTTAAAGGAATAGATTGACTTTTTGGGAAACACCCACATTTGCTTTCTTGTTGAGCGTTAGTTTAGAAGAGCGTGTCCTTTAGATATGAAGCTACAGCCAGACACCATTAGCCTAGTTAAATCCATCTATAGCATTTGGGGGTTTATGTATGGACTATTTCTTGGCTGGATGCAGTGACTTTCCCCTCATTAAAACCACAACGGGTCATTTTTTTTATGCTTCGGTCTTCGTGCTGCAGAAATGATTCCTAAAACCCGGAAATGAGTTAGCGTTTTAGCACTTCTGGTCCCATTGTCTGGAAGTCAATGGGTTTTAGTTAGATGTCTGAAATAAGGTCTGTGGTTAACGTTAGCTTTTTACTTCTGGCGATTGCATTTATGCTTCAAAAATCATAAAAGTGGTGTTCATTTGTGGAGATTATCCTGCTGAACAAAACATGTAAGTATCATAAAGCTTGTGTTCACCACAGAGCTTATTTTCTGCAATAACCCAATGGAAAAATCCCATTGGCTTTTTGTCGAGCGAACCAAGCCCCCAGGAAGAGCACTGGTCGTTGATCCCAATTTTCGTAATGGCCAAACGGTGGTACTATAACTTCTGTGTCCGTCACGTGATGCCATTGGGCCCAATGCTGTATCCATGGAGGGAACCAGGGCGATGCTAACTTCCAGGCCAGCACTCTATTTTTTTGTTTTTGGACAGAGCCAGACTGTTTCCCTCTGGTTCCAGTCAGGATACTCTCACTGGATCACTACAACCGCTACAACTTGCAAGGCGAAGTTCACATGATCGACGATGACAGCCAAAGGTAGGCTTATATTTGGTTGTCTTGCTAGCTTGTAGCTAAGTTAATTAGTGAAGAAACACATCACAAAAACCGTCCCTGGAAAAATTATAAAACTGTACAGCAAAGGGCAAAATGAACAACCTGCCGCCTCTCTTTACTCTTTCACCTCTATCTTTTTTTGACAAAACAGTCTTTTATCAACAACATTTTTACATGTGTAAACAATTACAAGGGGAACAAACTGCACACTCGAAGCAAACCAATCCCCCTCCAAAATATATACCCTTCATATATATCTATACTATGCTAACATAATGTCTAGTTGTGTAGTAGTTCTGTAATAAAGTTCTATTATCACAAAATGTTCCTAAATGTCGCCAGCAAAAGTCATAAACTCTATTCATAATGTCTGGCCAGAAAAACATCAGATAATGAAGACGGAACACCTCAACCCTGTTGAACAACTTAATTTTCAAATATCAATTCCTACTGAAATATATTGTCAAACACACAGCCAGTGTGGTCAACATACCATGCCGATGATATATGTGTTATGTTTGAATTAGGTTGTTTTGTCTTTCTCCTGAAGCCAGCAGCAAAGATGTTAAGAGATTAGCTCAGCTACTCCTGTTGGTGACGTGACCCTCACCTTGCAGGTCATAGTGGTCCATCCAGAGTCTCCCATTCCCAGTCCTTATGCTTCGCTATAGGTTAACTGGCTGTAGCTTCATATTTAAAGTGCACACATGAGAGTGATATCAGTTTTCTCATCTAACTCTCAGCAAGAAAGTAAATTTCCCAAAATGCAAAATGTTGAGCTATTCCTTTAAACAGTAGCCTACATCATTACTCCCATACATGTTGGATAAAGGTGTATTTCTGGGATGTGTGCGCTTCTGAATGTTTGTAACCTTGAAAGGGCCGTCTTTTTGGAGGGGGCTTTTACTTGTTTGTGAGACAAGGTTTCCCCAAATCCCTGGTGTTGACAAGTATGTTGCACACCCTCTTACATTCATGTGATCTTGATGGAAATCTCTGGTCCTCTCTTCACACACACAGAGAGAAAGAGAGCGCTAGCTATTTGCACTTCCTGACTTTGAAAGCTGTCAGCAGCAGCAGCAGCAGCAGCAGCAGCAGCAGCAGCAGCAGCATCGGGCTGTTTCAGGACTCTGGACAGTTCCTCCACAGAGACCTGCAGAGTGTTCAAACCGGAGGCTCTCACCTCGCCACAAAGTCTGACTGCACGGGACACCAAGAGTCCAACACTGAGGTCTGCCACTCGCAGACTATGGTGTGTGTGTGTGTGTGTGTGTGTGTGTGTGTGTGTGTGTGATGAGTCCACTGAGTCACCCCTTCCCCCACATATACGCATATCATCCACCCAGAGCCATTCTATCTGTATGGAAATTTGGGCTCCACAGCTGGAATCCCACAAAGCACTGTCATCTACTAATAGTTATTATCTCTTTGGCCTGCTCCCTCACAAAAAAACCCTGCAATACAAGCACATCGCATCTTTATGGTAATGCCCTACAATATAGCCCCAAGCTATGGTGCATAGACCTTTGTTATCATTACGATAATTCCCATTCTCACTTGACTCCTCATTACACCAGTGAAACTGCTCGGGGTTGGATATAGACAAATTCCTGCATCTTTCTTTATTACACTGTAGCGTACAGTGTTGATGCACAAAACTTAAACTCTCAAAATAAACACAGTCAGGCTGTCGGTATAATGACAATTAAGCATAAAAGTTGTCATTATGAATTAGACGTAGAGAGGCCTGTGTGCGTATTTGTTGTAGATATCATCATATCATGTTATTCTTACAAATCTCTGTCTTAATTAATAATTTCAAGCAAGCTGAAATTGAAAAAACTAACTAAATAAGTTGACTATGGACCTTGTGGTGAGATTTTTTGTCAACTAGGTCAAGAATGAACTTAAAATCTTGACAAAATTAGTTTTTATTTTATGTGTGTGAAGGGTTTTCTCTGATCTAACGCAGTGTGAAACAAAGTTCATTGCTTTTAACACACATTTTATTATTTCATATGTAATTTTGTACACATTTGCCATATTGTGATATAAATATCGACATCAGAAAAATATTATTATTATAATATAGATTTTGGCCATATCACCAAGGCCTAGAGGTAAACTTGAATATACCAGATCTCAGATTAAAGTTAAATACTTTTTACAACAATTTTATGTTTTTTTCCACACGGGGAGATGAAGAAAAGCTTCTTTACTCAGGTCATCATGATGGTGAAATCTGGCTTCTGTACATCCTCGGCCTAATCTTCAGCACATCCTTTGCATTCACCTACACTTGTGATGTGCATTTTACTTTTTCATTTGTATTTATATTTTTCTATCTTATCCGTTTTTCTAATTCTTATTTTTTCGCAAAACTTTAGGAATATGCCACATTGCATTTTATTTATTTATTCACCTTTATTTTAACAGGAAGTCCAATTGAGATCAAAATCTCTTTTGCAAGAGAGACCTGGCCAAGGTAGCAGCCATACAAAATCACAACACAATACAATAACATGATATACAATAAATCACATAAAACCGAAGAACAGCAGTTTAACTCAGTGGCCTCTCAAGAAAAAACAAACATGTTTCTAATTTTAAGTCTTTTTGTAAATGATTCCATGCCCAAGGTGCATAGTAGGAAAATGCAGTTTTCCCCCAGATCTGTCAAAACCCAGGATTCATTTCACAACACAAATGACTTGTTTATGTGACAGATAAACCTTTGAATCCTTCTTCTTCTTCTTCTCTGATTTGGCATGGCGTCCACATTGAAAAGAGGCTGAATTTGCCAGAGGTTTCCTCCTCAGGTTTTCCACAATCAAATCAGCAGCAGAGCAGGTGATTTACCACACATGCCTGCCATGATGATGAGCTTTAGGGTCAGCTTCTATGCAAGAAGCAAAGCACAGAGAGACCCGGACCCTCGCCGTGTCCTTGCGTCTCCTCATGAATGCCCACACAAGGCCTCTGGATTGACACAAAAAAGTAATTGCGGAGTGATTGGCACAGCTTGTCCCGTGCAGCCTGCGTCCCGCACTTGAAGGCTCTCCTCGGAGCACCCTCATTGTCACACAGCCTTTTAGCACCTTTGTTCCTGCCTTCCCCTAGGACCTCACAGCTCACCATTGGCAGATGAGTCCCTGTCTGTGACAAAAGGGTCCCTGCGCTCAGCCTCATTTGATGCAGTGATGAACTCCCCCCCCCCCCACTCCCTGCCTCCCTTACACACACACACACACACACACACACATATTGCACGCCACCTCCTGCGAGAAGAAATGTTCCGTTTAGCGGTGGAGGATGTGGGGGTCAGGACCCAGGGGTGGGCTTTTAGGAGACAAATAAACATCAGAGCAGGAGAGGAGTGATGTCTTGTTTACACATTAGTAACCATTTAGCAAGTCTCACTGTTTCCACTGCGTCTCTCCGGTGGCCTCTCAAACAGCTCATCTTCCTCTTTTGTTGTCTTTGCAGCTCAAAAAAACAGTCAGGATCAACACTGTGAATGATTTGAACAGTCTGAGTTGATCTTGATTAGGACCTGAGCTGCTATAAATGACAATAAGTCAGTTAGAATAGGTATCAAGTTTCTAATAAATAACTGTGACTCATCCAGCATGTTGGAAAGATGCAGAATAATTAGCCAGCAGCACTTCTCCCTGTGATTGTCATCAACAACAGTCTCTCCACATTTTGCTCCGCTCTTACCCTTGCACTGTTAATTTTTGTGATACCCAATCAGGCAAACACACACACATGCACACACAAACTGCATCTTTCTAATACCATCTAATGAGGTGATGACCAACCACTTGTTATAATTGCTTCAGTCTCCTTTTAATTTTCAAGCTTATTAATCATATGTAGAGTTATTTAAGAATGCATAAATTAATCTTAGATTAAAAAGCCTATCAAAGCCTCAAAACAATTAAAGAGTAAGGTAAGATTTCCCCTGGGCTGGCACTTTTATTTTAATAGAGTGTTCAGGTGATTATCATACTTTGATGCAGCACTGTGATTAATGCAGACACACTTTTAAATGAGCTGTTCTCTCTTGCACAAAAAAAGGGTAGAGTAAGCAGGAGCCTGATAATGACCTCACTGACTTTTTGGGGGCTACTTTTCCCCACATAGGCACTCATATAACATCTATTGAATCTGTGAATGTTACATTTAGTTTGAAAATATGGATTTCATGTAAAAATCTGCAGTGTTGGATTTTAAGGTTTTATTTGCTGTTTCTATAGTTGAACAGAATTCAACATTTTAGGTCATTTCATTCCAGTTGGAGTTGTTCACACTGTCAGTAAAGCTTTGAATTTATCTGATAGCAACAATGACTTTTAATTAAGAAGTCTGTATTGATGACAATCGAGGTTCAACAGGTCAATAATCAATAGATAAACAGATGGAGGAGATATTGAAATTTGCTCTTTTGACGTGAGGAGACGCCTCAAGTTGTACCACCGTCTGTTCACTTCTATGGACTCTCAATAATATAAGATTTATACTGCATCTCTTTGACATTGATCTCACTTATCAAACTTGTTTAATCCCAAAGGAAAATAGATTATTGTTTATTATATTTTCAGCTGAAGAAAAAAAATTGCAATTTAGGCATTAAGTCAGTCTTAAGTAAAGGTTTCCCATTTTCATTTTTAAATACGATGCGACATAATAATAATAACAGTGATATATAGTTAGTTCATTTTTATTGACAGACTCGAAGTCCATTAAAAAAAAAAGAAACAACAAAACATACATTAAAATATTTAAAAACTGGCATATTTTTTTTATTATTATTATAAAAGACAGTTATAATGTTTCCACATGGGTGACTGGTATCGTATAACACTAAAACGAAACTAAATTTGTACATGAGATTTCTCAATAGAGTCTGGAAAGTGTTGCATTACAGAACAACTCGCTTGCACTACACCACCTGGGTTTCATTGTTAATGAACAAGTTGTTCATTAACATTTTGATTTGCATTAATAACTGTTTTACGATCAACTTATTGTTTTAATAAACCAGATATTATTATTATAATTTCCAAATTAGCCCCGCCAAATATATTTATTTAAATTAACAATACATCTCTTGAAATGAGCTAATAATGATGGGACAAATTGTCCTTATATTGCTGTTGTCCAGCTCTGTCCCACATGGAGCCAACAGGACCAACAGGACCGTCTCCTGTTTCCTTTCATCAATATTACATCAGTGCTCGTGCGCTGCGCGTGTCTGCCAAAATGATCCAAAGCTTTTATTGACTTTAAGAAGTTAAACGCTTTATGTCCGCATTGTTCCTCTGTCTGATCTTTTTTATTTCTTTCTCGGAGGAGAAAAAAACAAAACAAAGCTCAGATCACATGTGACCTCTATATGGAGCAGCTGGTTATTGTCAAAACGCATGTAGGCGAAGTGTCGCTTGTAAAGGATGAATCCGTGGGAACCGGGCACGTGTTGAAGGCCTGCGAGCTGGAGATCCACCAGCAGGCCCTGAATGACTGACTGAATGACTGACTGACTGACTGACTGCATGCACAAACACACACACAACAATCACACAACAATGTGTCCGAGGCTCCCTGCTGTTTTTTTAGCGGAATGCCAAATCCCACTGCAGCCTCCTCCTCCTCCTCCGTGCGTAATGTCAATAACATTGTTTTTTTCCCAAAAAGGAAAAGTGTAAAAGAATTAATTAAATGCAATATACGATACGATACAACTTTATTGTCAGTTTGCACTGAAATTAATTTTGCATCCATAGGCAGCTCAGTTTGAGAAAAAGTACACATACAATAGACATGTTACCATAGACAGACAGACAAGTAACACCCATCAGACAAAAAACAAAACACATCACAATTATTCATACATAAACCATTACAAAATTACCATCTGTCCTCTGGATTTACATCTGTCCTCTGCATTTACATGTATATATGGTGACACTGGAGGATTAATGTGAATATTTTTAATTTAGAATAAGCTGCATTAAAACAACATGTTTTAGTTACTGTTTTTATTTGATATAATTGGAGAAAACACTTGATCCTATATCCTCCTGGGAACCAAGCAAAAAAAGTCTTCAAATTACTTTTTTTGTGTGATTTCCTTCCTATTTAGGGTTAAAAGAAAATCTGACAATTTAGGATTTTTGAACTTTATTTTTTTATTTTACAGCATGTCCACTGTAGTGGACTACAGGACTATTTCAGTGTGAAAAGATTAAAAAAATTGAACAGATTATGGCTGTATAGAGTGATATTAAACCAAGAATACATTCAACTTGATTAAAAAAAACACATGCCATATCACTGGAAAGCCCATGATGTCCTCTTTTACAATACACCAGGGGTTGATAGAGTAAGACAAAAGAGTAAAAGGATATGCATGTGGACAAAATGTCCACTACAGAGGACACATGTCAATGGGCTGGGTCTCAGGAGGATATAGGTCTTTATGCCATATTTGCACTATCTGTTTATATCATGTTTATAGCTTATTTTGTATATTGTATATTGGTATAAATTTATTTTTTTTATTCTTATTTTATTCTAACGTTTTTATCTATTCTTTTGTTATTATACTGTTTAACTTGCACCAAAAAACCAAAGCAAATTCCCAGTGTATACCTCTTTTACACCTGGCAATAAACACCATTCTGATTCTGATTCTGATTCTGATGTGTATAGACCTGCAGGCTGCTATAAGACCAACCATCTCCATTGGTCATGAATCTATAGTTAATGCAGTCTGTCTGTGTTTTTGGAGTGGGAGTGCCTTTGCCATAAGTTTTGGCGTCACCTGATTGCTGTGTGTGTGTGTGTCGTATAGAGAGAGGGGGCTGGACTACAGTCTGCCTGCCATGTGGACGCACAGCCTGCTGCTGCTGCTGCTGGAGCAACACGAACCATCCACACACACACAGAGAAGAGAGGAGGAGGAGGAGGAGAGCAGGAGGAGGCGGTGCTGCACGGACAAACTGCGTCCCACTCTCCTAAGAGCAAACATCTTTACGTCCCCACCAGCTCAGACTATACACACACTTCTCATCGCTCCGACTTTCACTTGATCACAGCTTTCTCATTCAGGACGGAGGGGAGCTGCATGCGTGGACATTAAGAGGTGAGTTTTTGGAAACGGATTTCTGTGTTTGTGTCATGTTTATTTGTTTATTTGCTTATTTGTTTTGCACAATTTAAGACTATAAATAAATAAATGAATAATATACAGTGCAGGAAGATGCAAAAAAAACACTGGGTTTATCTGAAGCCTCCATCTATAGAGAGAAGATTAATATAAAGAAACAATATGACTACATAATAGTGATAACAAACAATTAGGACAAGATATATATAATAACAACAATAATGACTTCTAGACATCTATAACAACATGTAGGAAAATGTAAATATTTTAAGTGGAGTTTTGAGTGCAAGGAATATGTAAGTTGACCACAAACATATTGCTTAATAAGGAGCTGATTTTATTCTTAAGGATTAGTCTGGAAATAAAATAAAGAATAAAAGGCCTCTTTTTATCTTTATCTTTTATTCGGATCTCCATTAGCTGTGGCTGAAGCCCAGCTATTCTTCCTGGAAAAAAATCACTTTGAACTGTTTTAGGCTACATTTCAATACATAATTACATACAATCTTTACCAACAATGACTACAACATCAAAAGCGACAGCAACGAAACACAACTGTTTCTGTGTTTAGCACACTGACCTGCTATGAAATAATAAACCAAAAGGCTCCATTAAAGTGTTATTATAAAGCTTTTACTAATTGAGGTTTTTTATTATGACAAAATCTCACATCTTAATGTCAAACTCTGCAGCTTCCAGGCCTGAAGTTGCAGGCAAATGTAAATATTTTAAGTGGAGTTTTGAGTGCAAGGAATATATCATTTGACCACAAACTTAATAAGGAGCTGATTTTATTCTTATGGATTGGTCTGAAAATAAAATAAATAATAAAAGGCCTCTCTCTGTTTCTATATGTTTAGCACACTGACCTGCTATGAAATAATAAACCTAAAAGGCTCCATTAAAGTGTTATTATAAAGCTTTTACTAATTGAGGTTGTTATTATGACAAAAATCTCACATCTTAAATGTCAAACTCTGCAGCTTCCAGGCCTCCAAGGATTTTGTGTTTGTGTCATGACTTCTATATATCTATTACAACATGTTTTACGCACAGTTTGTTGGGATTATACCTTGCAATTATTCAGAATTTAAATCTGCTGTTAACAGTAAAAAAAAAAAGGTTGAAGTTGCAGGCAAATGTAAATATTTTAAGTGGAGTTTTGAGTGCAAGGAATATATAAGTGGACCACAAACACAATATTGCTTAATAAGGACATGATTTTATTCTTAAGGATTGAAAAATCAAAAACATAAAAGGCCTGTAATGTCCTCTCTGTTTCTATATGTTGAGCACAGTGACCTGCTATGAAATAATAAACCAAGGCTTCATTTAAGTGTTATTATAAAGCTTTTACTAATTGAGCTTGTTATTATGACAAAATCTCTTAATGTCAAACTCTGCAGCTTCCAGGTCTGAAGTTGCAGGCAAATGTAAATATTTTAAGTGGAGTTTTGAGTGCAAGGAATATATAAGTTGACCACAAACATATTGCTTAATAAAGAGCTGATTTTATTCTTAAGGATAAAAATGGCCTGTAATGTCCTCTCTGTTTCTATGTTTAGCACACTGACCTGCTATGTAACAATAAACTAAAAAGGCTCCCTTAAAGTGGTATTATAAAGCTTTACTAATTTGAGGTATGTTTTATTATGACAAAATCTCACATCTTAATGTCTGCAGCTTCCAGTGCCTCCAAGGATGGACTCCATCATACCTGCAGGACGAGACTCCAGCAGCTCCTCCTCGCCACCAAGCTCCAAACAGGAGCTGTCCTACCCGACCAAGAACCTGAAGCCCAACCAGGTGTCTGAGACGGTGCTGTACGGAATACCCATCGTGTCTCTGGTGATCGATGGCCAGGAGAGACTTTGCCTCGCTCAGATCTCCAACACGCTGTTGAAGACCTACAGCTACAACGAGATCCACAACCGGCGCGTGGCTCTGGGCATCACCTGCGTGCAGTGCACACCTGTCCAGCTGGAGATCCTGCGGAGAGCCGGAGCCATGCCCATCTCGTCCAGACGCTGCGGGATGATCACCAAACGCGAAGCCGAGAGACTCTGTAAGTCGTTTTTAGGAGCTCACGCGCCGCCTAAACTTCCAGAGAATTTCGCCTTTGATGTCACCCACGAGTGCGCGTGGGGGTCGCGAGGCAACTTCATCCCGGCCAGGTACAACAGCTCCAGAGCCAAGTGCATCAAGTGTTCCTATTGCAACATGTATTTCTCTCCGAATAAATTCATATTTCACTCGCATCGCACGCCTGAGTCTAAATACACGCAGCCAGATGCGGCTAACTTTAACTCGTGGAGGAGACACCTGAAGTTAACGGAGAAAGCAGGTCAGACAGATGTGCTGCACGCGTGGGAGGACGTGAAGGCCATGTTCAACGGAGGCAGCAGGAAGAGGACGTTGCCAGGCAGCGGATCTGATCACTCGTCTTTGAAATCACACAACCGGCCGAGAGAGTCTAACTCAGAGATACCCGCAAAGATGCTGAGCTGCGAGGACAACCGGAGCATGGTGAGTCCTCGCAGCTACCCGGTGATCCCGGTGCCCAGTAAAGGCTTCGGGATGCTGCAGAAGATCCCGCCGCCGCTGTTCCCTCACCCGTACGGGTTCCCGGCGTTCGGCTTGTGTCCGCAGCAGAAGAAAGACGACGGGCTGCTGCTGGGAGAGCAGAGCAAAGCGGGTCTACCGGGCGTCCTGTGGCCCGGTACCGGTACCACTAAAGACACCTATCACTCCTTCCCCATGTTCTGGCCCGCCGCCATGCCTCAATACAAACCACAGCCACCGCCAGAGCTGCTGCTGTGTCCGCCTACTGCCAGACAGAGCGACATGGACAGCGACCGGAGCACCAACACGTCTAAAGACAGCCTGGTGCTGCTGGAGAACGAGCGCTGCTCCAGCTCCAGCACTCAGTCTCAGTCTGCGCGTAACAACGACGACGACAAGTCCGGAGACGAGGCGAGGCCGCTGGAGCTGGTGGACGGGATGACCCCGACGACCCTGACCCTGCAGGCGAACCCCCGGAAGATCAGCTACGTCTCCGCGTTCAGACCCGTCATCAAAGACGCGGACTGCATCGCTAAGCTGTACGGTAACAGCCGGGCAGTGACGTACAACAACGGCTGCACCAACGGCTCCAACTGCCGCTCCACCAACGGCTATTTATCGCCTGATTTTTTAAGCGAGAGCTCGAGCTACCGGTCCATGTCTCCGTGTGTGGACAGCGAGGGCGAGCCGGACGTGGACGTGGAGACAAATAAGACAGTAGAGGAGGAAGAGGAGGAGGAGGAGGACGACTCCAGGCCTCTGTCCTCCTCGGTGTGTCCTCCTCGGTCTCCTCCTCACAGCGTTTCACCAAACGACTCAGACTCCAAGAAGAGCAGCAGCAGCGGCCTGGTGGTGCTGGTGGACTCCCAGAACACGAGCCTCCTCCAGGTGGCCCAGTCCTCTGACAGAGAACTGCACAACAAGCAGTTATCAGAGAGCCACATAGCTGCGACTTTTACTGAAGTGAGTGACTTATAGCTGAGAAACACTGGCGATAATACAAGCTGTATAATATCTCTCTCTCTCTCTTTCTTTCTCTCTACAAGTGGGTTTTCTTTTCCTTGGCTTGTGTGTATTTATTTTAAACAGATCAATCTGTGTTGAAATGTGTCTTTTATGTTAAAAAACAGTGTTGAACAAGCATGTCCACAACATTTAGAAGAAAAAAAAAATCAACCCTTTAAATAAAAATATATCTACACCTCAACTTAGAGTATAATTTTAATTATTATTAATTTTAGATTTTATTTTTATTAATTATAATTATTTTTATTTATTTATTATTTTATATATTTTTATTTATTTATTTATATATTTTATTTTATTATATTTATTCTTGTAATTTTAAGAGTTGAAAGAAGTGGAGTATAATTTTAATTATTAATTTTAGATTTTATTTTAATTCATTATCATTATTTGTATTTATTTATTATTTTATATATTTTTATTTATTTATATATTTTATCTTATTTTATTATATTTACAAACTTGTAATTTTTAAGAGTTGAAAGAAGTGGAGTATAATTTAAATTATTAATTTTAGATTTTATTTTATTTTATTATATTTCTTCCTGTATTTTTAAGAGTTGAAAGAAGTGGTGATTGTGTCTTCTATAGGTGTACACACCGGAGAGGGGTGAGCTGCAACAAAGGAGTCCGTATCAGTTCAGACCTGCACATTACAAGACTGGAGTACTTACAACAAATGGTTAGACTTTTTTCTCTGCTTTATTTATAAAAAAAAAAAAAAATAGTAAAAAGAAAGAAATTTCGCTGTATTAAAAAAAAAGAAAGAAAGAAAGAAAGAAAAGGGGGTAAAATTACATCAATTTATTTTCTCTTAAGATGAGAGTGCAAGTAAAGAAGAGCCGTCTTCCACAGTGGAGGAGATCGAAACGAAATCTTATAATGAACAAAGCAGCAGCGACGAGAACCAGCGAGAGCCGGATGAAGGTAAGTTACAAACCGAGGTCCGACGATAGGATTTATAATCTGTTACTATGAGCTCCAAGTTTTAAGAGATAGCTCTAATTTGGTTTTTTTTGCAGATAGAGGAATATAATTTAATTTCTGTGTGTTCAGGCGAGGACGCGCCAGCCAGAGCTCCTCCAACACAAAGAGCCATAGAAAGTCTGGCCAAAGGTAAGATGATATCTTACTGTTAGATAAAAGGATTGATAGATAACTAACCATTAAAAAAAAATTTATTATTATTATTATTATTAATATTATTATTATTATTATTATCATCACATTATTTATTGTTATTATTATTACCTAAATATTTAGGATTATTATGATTATTATTATGATTATTATTATTATTTTCACATTATTTATTGTTATTATTATTACCCAAATATGTATTATTATTTTTATTATCATCATTTAATAAAATGTTTTTTTTTTTTAAACTATATCATTAACCTTTTTTTTACTGAATTTTAAAAAACTGGAAAATCTTTCAATTTTTTTTAATCTCTGTTTTTGCCTTAAGGCAGATTCTTTGGCTTTTGTCCCAAAAAAGAAAACATAAAAAAGGATCTTTTTTTTTTTACTGCAGGCCCAGGAAGACCTGCTCTGAATAGTCGGTGTAAATGATGGTGTCCTCATCACTGTCATTAAAAATAGAAAAACTGTCCTAGAAGGAAGATGATGCAAAAGCCTGCTGTACCTTTCCTCCTCCTCCAACGTCCTCTATTTCTGTCTGCTTTCTAGAAGAACTACAGAAGCAGCTGTTAGAGCAAGTTGAGCTGAGGAAAAAGCTGGAACGTGAATTTCAAAACTTGAAAGGTAAGCTAAATTCTGCAACAGAGCTTTTTTTCCACATTACTTTGGCTTTTTTTATTACCACAGCAGAGACTCAAAAATCTTTCTGGTGCATGTTAAGTGTTGCTCTTCCGTCATGTTTGTGATTCAGGCTAAAAACATGAACCCTTTCCATGCCATGACCAAATCCACCTCAGCACTGGCATGCATGTGCTCTTCTCTAAATCTGTTGAAGGGCATCATTCCTCCAAAAATGCTAAGTGGTTCAGGGGCACACACACCCCTGGGAAGAAGTGCTTTCAAAACCCCTTTTAGATTTGAGGGGATTATGATTTTAACCTTCTGTCCAAAAACATCCATGCCTCCTTAGAAAATACTTCTCTGTAGGAGACAAAGTGCAGATATTTTTGTGCTCAATTTAACTTACAGAAACATGGATACAGTGAGTGCAAATAACTTGTTTTAAATAGATATGCACAAAAAATGTAAAAAAAAAACCAAGATATGTAGCTGAGGAGAATGTCAGTATTACTAAATTGAAATATCAGAACTGATATTAAGCTGCTTTATGGCAACACAATGACAAATTTGACAGAAAATATCTGTCTGCATTTATACATTCAGAACATCTGCATTCATGTGACTTTATTTAAAAACTCAACACTGGAGCTGTAAAGATCTTAATTCTTAATACGAAACTATATCCACGTCCAGAAGAAGCCGCTGTCTATATGGAAAGCTTCATGTGAATCTCAGGTGAAAGCTGAGTGGTGACAAAACACCACTCACAAGTCTGACTGCTGCAGTATTTTTAACACATTTTCAAACAACAACTTGGCAACAGCTTCTCTCCACAATGCTTGGCAACATCTCACCCATTCAACTCTGTTCACATTCTGTTTTGCTAGAAAGATAATTGATGAGACTCTCATTAAAATGGAGAAAGGATGCAATGCACAGAAGAGAGCAGCGGGAAAAATCAACAGTATCCCAAAGATGGGTAGTTTGTAAAACTTCATTTAATTGTGCAAAATCTCACATCTACAGAAAGGGAAAAACAGGGGACTCTGTCATGTTGTACAAATAAATAGTCTTTATCAAAATGGTTACATTACTAGACGTGCACATATAATCCAGATCAGTCTTCATCAGTTTTTGTGTGTAAATAAACATCATACATTTATAATACAGCATACAGGACACTGATCATTTTACCAGCAAAATATCTCAAATATGACGTGTTGTTTATTTTTTATTATTATTTTTATTTTGTCTCACCTTTGTGCAACATCACATATGTCAAAGTAAGAAAGATGTCTTAGAAATTAATTCACAATATAAATTGGTTTCTTTAAGTTGTATTTTGGGGTTCTGGATATTATTGTTCCATCACTTTCTTACAAATGTGATATCACTTCCCATTGATGCATCTTACTCACAGCATAATTTAAAGCTGTGTGTTATATTTACTTAAATACACAAATACACTTTTTTTCTTTATGCGTTCATTGGAAGTATTTGGATCCAGCTAGTTTAATGAACACAAATCTAGTGACAAGACTGAAGCATTAGACATTTGGTGCAAATGGTAGTATAAATAAAAGCAGATTACAGTACTTTTGCAAACAATTCTTCTGTTTACACTTGATCATTTTTTTTTAATCATCATTCTTTATCAAACTCTCGCTGCTGCATTCATACAAGACAATGAGGTTACATTTTATAAGAATAGCCTATAAATAATTTAAACTGAATTATTTTCTCATTTCTAATCTCCAATCTCCACTATAAAACATAAATTTCAGTATTTCCACACCATAGATAGCATGGTGTTTGACACAATTAGGAGCCTGTACTGTACATGAGGTCAGTAGCTGGTCGGTCGCTTTATCTTGAGAACAGCGCCCTCTAGAGGCGCTCAGTCTCCGGAGTGTTATCGATGTTATAAATCTCCTAAAAGCAAGAATTTATAGGGAAGACTTCATCCCATTAACCGCATATCCTTTTTTCTTTATATTTCATATTCACATGAATATTTATGACAAACGTCAGAACAACAAACGTATTTAATTTACAAAGTATTTACAGTTTTTTTTAGGGGTGGAAACTGGCTAAATTAACTAAATTATTATTATTATTATTATTATTATTATTATTATTATTATTATTATTATTATTATTATTATTATAATAATAATAATTTAATTATTTTTTTATTGATGGTTGTGTTTTGTTTTTTTCCACATCACTGACTCAAATCTATGCCTGCCATTTGTTCCTCAGATAATTTTCAGGATCAGATGAAAAGGGAGCTTTCCTACAGGGAGGAGATGGTTCAGCAGCTTCACATCGTCAGAGGTGAGACTAATAAAGCAGAGGGAGCGGATGATGCAGCAGCAGCAGCAGCTTGGATTCACACATTTACTGTGGCATGTTTGCCGACGTGATTGATGATGACAGTCTATGTATGTGCTCAAAATGCTCTGTGTACACAGGACATCAAGGATTTGCATGGGTTGTCTGTATGAGCGTTCATTTATTTTAAAATTGATTTCGAACATGTAGAATACAAAAAAATTAAATAAAAAATAAAGAAAAACAGAATGATCATACCAACAAGTGGACAGTCAGAAACAAGTAGTATTTACATACAATTTATTTACTTGAAAGTGTCCTGTTAATTCACGCCAATGACTTGCACTCATGTGGGAAATACTTCCTGATTTTTTTCACTATTTACTTATGATCAATTTATTAAATTCCATTATTATATACAGACCTAGTCTATAACCTGGTGGAAATTACAAATAAACATTTCTTTCTGAGATTTAAATGGATTACCTGCAGGGCACAGTGTCTGTTTTACGTGCAATTTATACCTTGGTTATCCATTTATGCAGGCAGTTGGACCAAGAAAGAGAAACTCATTAGGTTATTCAGCAGAAATTAGAAAGTAATTGTTGCAAAATCAGGTAGAATAGCAGTCAGGATTATATTTCTCCACCCAGAGGCTCATAGACAGACAATTAACTGTCCCACGG
Source organism: Sebastes umbrosus (assembly GCF_015220745.1). Classification (NCBI taxonomy): domain Eukaryota; kingdom Metazoa; phylum Chordata; class Actinopteri; order Perciformes; family Sebastidae; genus Sebastes; species Sebastes umbrosus. The sequence goes on from NC_051272.1 coordinate 18,129,682, forward strand.
TCGATCCAAACATGTTTGGAGCATGACCTTGAATCAATTCATCCTATTATTGTGTAATTGTGTTTAACTCAAACATGTCCTAATGCAAATACTTTAATATATATATATTTTTTATTATATTATTTTATTATATTTATTATTTTATTATATTAAAATTGTATTTATTTTATTTTTTAACTCAAACATTCCTAATGCAAATACTTTAATATATATATATTTTTTATTATATTATTTTATTATATTAAAATTGTATTACATTTATTATTTTATTCTATTTTTTATTTTATTTTATTTTATATTATATAATATAACATATATATATATATATATATATTCAATAAGGCTGATTTGCCCCCACATGCTGGTACACTATTGATTGTTTCATCTCCTTCTTCATAGAAGCTCACGACGCTTTACACCATTTCTCGTGTAAGATGTTGACTCCTCGCCACTGCAGCGGATCCTGCTCCTTCAAATCTCCTCTGATGCCACCCTGAAGCACATCACTACACATTTATATGACCAGGAAACAATATAAAAGGACACATCTATACAGCTTCTGTCAAACCATTGGAGAGAACCTCCGAGGAATCAAGTTGAAAGAAGATTGTAATTATACTTGTAGTATTTTAAAATGTGTATCTCCACCCTCAGCATTTATGTAACCATCTTTACAGTGTAATTTGTTTTACTGAAATGATACCATTGATGATATTTATTATTTGTGGCAAAGTGCAATGACAATGTATGTATCTTGTAATAGTTATAGGTTGTTATCTCGGTTTTTTTGTTGTCAATAATAGCAGCTTTGACTAGCCAATTCATTGCTCCTTATCCTCTCAGTATTGTGAATTAGCCCACTATACTTTTGATGTCTTCTTCTTTGCAGCCCAATAGCTTCCTTTGGATGTTATGCACTTTAAACAAATGATGGGAATTACCATAAAATACCTTGTGCATTGAAATAGGCCTACAATATAATTATTTGTAGCCTATTTGTTTCTGAAGACTTACAAAACACAGAAGTTATAGGAGGCTAAACTTGAACATCCGCGACCTTGTAAGTAAAGCGACATATTCTATTAAGAGTAGCCTATTTGTTCATGTAGCCTAATATTTGTTTTCATCGCTAATGAATAAAAAAATGATTTATTAAAAGTAATGTGGATTCTTGCCCCTCGGTGTTGTCAACATGCTTAATTTTCTTCTTTGGCTTGGGTGCATATAACTCTTAATTTTACCCATTTATCTTATAGGAGAAACAAAGCTACCTTTGAATTTATGTGCAACTTTCACCGTTGTGTGTTGAATTACTGAGGCTGTATTGTTTAAAACTAAGAAGATATCCATGAGAAAAGACTTTAGGTTTTCTAGGCTGTACCATACGAAAAAAAAATGCAACTAAAAAAGATTATTTTCACTGTCAAATAGGCTATTTATCTGATAAATTAATTAGACAATAGAAAGTCAAATATAGTGGTAATAGTCCAACACAAGTTCTCAGAGCCCGAAGGGATATCTTCAACTTGTAGTTTTTTTGTACAAAATAACAAAAAACACAAATAAGCCTATAGATTATTTAATATTCAGTGATATAAAACAGAAAAAAGTAGCAAATCCTGACATTTAGGGAAACAACAAATGTTTGCCATTTATGCTTGATTATGTAAAAACGATTAATTGATTATCAAAATAGTTGACCTTTAATTTTCTGTCAATGACTAGCCTAATGAAATAATCGATTAATCGTTGCACCCCGAGATAATATAATATAATATAATAAATATAATATAATATGATAAATATAATAAATATAATCAATATAATATAATATAATATAATATAATATTATAAATATAATATAATATAATATAATAAAATAGAATAGAGTGTAATATAATAGAATAGAATGCAATATAATATAATACAATATAATATAATATAATATAATATAATATAATATAATATAATATAATATAATATAATATGATATAATATAATATAATATAATATGATATAATATAATATAATATAATATAATATACCATAATATTATATAATATTAGATATATATATATAGATGTGAGATATATATATATATATATAGATGTGAGATATATATATTATATTATATCATATTTATTATATTATTTATTATATTATTATATAATATATTATATAATATATATTATATATATATATGATATTATATGATATTTATTTTATTATTATATAATATATATATAATATAATATATATTTGTATATTATATATATAATATTATATTATATAATATTTATTATATTATTTTATAATATATTATATATATATTATATATAATATATATTATTATAATATATATATAGAAAAAAATAATGCTACTATCTTGACCCTACCAGTCAGTTTTATTTTTTAGCAGAGCAAAGTTCCTGAAACAGATGAACCTGTACATCAGTGGTATATAACAGGTATCTGTGCTGCAGCAGCGCCCCCTGCTGTCTGCGGCCAGGAAGCGTCTCAACGTTTGAATCGCCCCCTGCTGTCTGCGGCCAGGAAGCGTCTCAACGTTTGAATCTGCTGTCCCCTGAGGATGGCCTCTGCGCATGCGCAGCAAATGTAACAAGATGGCGGAGAGTGCGGAACTGAAGGTAAAGCGAGCCCGCTACACTATACTACATTAGCTTCATAAATACACGTCTCACACAGCGAGATCTGACTCTCAAACCACAGCATCGGTGTTACTACACAGCAGAGACCCTGTGGACGTTGCTATCAAAGCATATAATGATAAAACAGCGGAGCAGCGAGGCACCGGGACTAACTGTTAGCTGTTAGCTCGTTAGCATTAGCTTTGTTATTGTTGCCGCTGTTCCGTTAGGCTGCCTCTGCTGAGCGGCTCTCCTGCTCATAACGCCACATATCGCTTTTATATACAATATAAAACATCATATATCATGTCAACGTGTTGAACACAACAGCACTATGGTGTTATCCAGCTGGCAGTAGCAGTAGTTCACCGGCTGCACCGCTGTGTGTGTGTAAACCTGGGCTCTGTCTATTCCCTGGATCGCACTTTAGCTTCCATTAGCCTTATTTCTGATGTGATGTGACGACATGTAGTCCCTGTGCACAGCCTGGTGGGCTCTAATGTAACCTATACTGGTGATTTACTGTTCAGACACAGCAGATAGAGTAAATACTGTGTCATTAAGTTGTGTTTCAGTCAGATTACGTTACACCGGCTTCATACAGGTTAGCTACATGCTAAATCTACTCTATATCCCTCCACCTTTACTCTCTTAATGATGGTAATTTACTATTCATTGACAGAAAACACTCATTTTCGTTTTGATCTGCTCCCTTCCTAAATTAATCTGCACTGTTGACTCCTCCTTTGCCTCATAGGAGTTATTTCTATACAGTATAAAAAGGCTTTTAACATATGCCCATCAAAGTTCAGCTCATTTATTGAATATATATATATAAATGTATATCAGGTGGTTTGAAACAACACATCCTCAAGCTTCATCAGAATGTTTACATTTAGTCAAATACTTACCTTTTGCAGCTCCACATTGAGTGCTAATTGGGCTCCTCAATTACATGCAGATGACATTGATTTATAGGGTGGATTGCGAGTTACATTTCATATACATTTCATAACTGTCTATGCTGTCTCCCTCCACCTTTTACTCTCTTAATGCTGGTTATTTATGATTAATTAAACAGAAAACCCTCATTGTGAAACCTTATTCGTTTTGATCTGCTCCCTTCCTAAAGGAATCTGCACTGTTGACTCCTCCTAAACATAAACCCATCAAAGTTCAGCTCATTTAGTGAATATATATATATAAATGTATCACGTATATCTTGTGGTTTTGCAACAACACATTTTATTAACAGGCCAGATATCAAGCGTCATCGGGATGTTTACATTTAGCTAAATATTTACCTTTTGCAGCTCCACATTGAGTGCTTTTTGGGCTCCTCAGTTACATGCAGATGACATTGATTTATAAGGTGGATTGCCAGTTACATTTCATAACTGAAGGTTGTCTTTTTAATGCCAACAATAAGTGTTGTGCCACATCGCACCTTTTAAACACAGTTATTATTCAAAAGACATTACTATACTTGATTATCTGGACTACTGGACTATCTGCATCTATCTGCAACCACCTCTTCTAACCACTGGTGCACTTTAAACTTACTTTACACTACATCCCATATACCATTTTATAGACTGCACATATTACATCTATTTATTGTACACTACATGTTTTTATTGACGGACGGTACACGCTATGTCCATTCACTATGTCCATTCACTATGTCCTATGTCCATTCACTATGTCCATTCACTATGTCTATTCTGTATTTCTATTGATTGTTTTATAATCTTTTTGTACACCTGTACCTCTCCTGCACTTTGCTGCTTTGACACCTGAATTTCCCCCCGGGGATTAATAAAGGTTCATCTTATCTTATCTTATCTTATCGTATACATATGGTGGAACATGAGTACCTGTACAATATAATGTAACATAATACAATGGAAACAACACCTTTGTGGAGATGAAAACGTTTTGTTTTCATTTCTTCTGTGTCAAAGAGGTGTTGATCCAATTGTATGGTGATTTATAAGGTTTGTTGCTTTATTTGACTGCATTACACTTTAGGATGTGTCATTAGATTGTATTATGTTGTAAGATGTTTCTTTGACAATCTCCTACAACAAGATAACAGGACCGCTGTATAGTATAATGCAGTCCAATACAACATCACAAACTACTTATTAAGAGGGTTGGGATTAACACCACTCTGAAACTCAAGAAAATGTCTCTGGTTTCTCTATTGGATTCAATGATTTAGTGTACAGGTACTCATGCCCTGTATTATCACTTGCAGCATATGGTAATGCTTTATGGATTACAGCTTTGAAAAAGTATAAGTTATGTTACAGTCACTGCTTCTAGCCAAAAGGGACATATTCGCAAAAGTCTCAGAGTTTGTTAAATATACTGTATGATGAACCTCCTAATGTGTGTCTTTTATTGAGATGCAGTACAATATTATACAAAATACTTTATTAATCCCTAAGATTATTATTTCATGAATCATTCCCTATTGGTTTAAAACCTACACATCTCAAGGCAGTACAAAATAAGGGGATAGCACAGCATCGTAATAAATAGTGTAAACATCAACATCCACATATCCATGGACACCAACATTACCACAATCCTCAGTACAGCCACCAACCTAGTCGTCAACGTCAGATCATCATCGTCATCATCTTACTAGCTGGACAAAGGCCACACAAACTGTATGAATCTACCTGCTCCAAGCATATCTCAAAAATGAAAATGCTATGTGTGTACTTTTCTTCATTTTTCACCAGCAAATGGTTATGAGCCTTCGAGTTTCGGAGCTCCAAGTGTTGTTGGGGTATGCAGGACGGAATAAGCACGGGCGCAAACACGAACTTTTGACCAAAGCTCTCCACCTACTCAAGGCCGGTTGCAGTCCTGCAGTGCAGATGAAGATCAAAGAGCTCTACAGACGACGCTTCCCAACCAAAATGGTTTCGCCGGTGGACATGGCTCTGCCCGGTGTTCACTCTGCCTCCAACCTGCCCGCTGGCCTCGCCCAGCTGGGATTTGACAGCCACGGTTCCCCATCGCCTCTGCTGCCTGTTTCTTTACTTGGGCCTAAGCATGAGCTGAGTCTGCCTCACCTCCCCTCTGCCCTGCACCCCGTACACCCTGATGTCAAGCTCCAGAGATTGCCATTCTACGACGTTCTGGATGAGCTCATTAAGCCAACCAGCCTGGGTGAGTCCGCCACTTCATACTCAGCTGTGTATGTTGTGATTTGACACATCGCACTCGTCTACATACTGATGGAGCATTGTGATCGGAGATATCTGAGCCATGACTTGTCAAAACCATGCTCAGTACAAGTTCAATATGAGTTGACATTAGTGATTTCTGTAGGTTTCCCCTCTGACTGTCATGTTCTGTTCCTGGTTTCTTTTTCGTAGCCTCAGACAACAGTCAGCGGTTCCAGGAAGCATGTTATGCCTTTGCATTAACACCACAGCAAGTTCAACAGATCAGCAGCTCCATGTAAGTCAGAAAGTTCTCCTATAAGAGATGAGAGAATAAATAATACTGTGAAAGCATTGCAACTACCAAACCATTTTCAATGCACTGTTAACATAATTAAGAAAGCAGGTGTTATCAGACACAACAATCAACCAGAGTAAACAGAGTTGTTATTATATTGTGTGTTAAACTTTGACCTGCCTGATCTGACTTCTCTTTTAATTCTTCAGGGACATATCTGGGACCAAATGTGACTTTGCTGTTCAAGTTCAGTTAAGGTATGTCTAAAAATACTTTCCTTTAGAGCATAAAACCTTCCTGTTTTATCAGGAAGTATGTTTGGGTCTGTGTTCAGCTCCTCTCAGTTTTGAAGCAGCCAGAAGTAGTCGTGTCACTTGAATAGTTCTTGCCATTTCGGTCTTTCTTTTTAGCGGTTTAGTCTGACTTTCAGATGCAGACGTAAAAGTTAATATCCCTCAACCAAGTTTTAACTTTAACCAAAGTTATTTATGGTTATAAGTGATAATAAATGACAAAGATATGAATCAAGATTAATTACTATGAGAACAGGTTTTCAATTGTAGAGCAAAGAATGCAGAGAGGACGCTCGTCTCCTGGATGTTCACGCTCCCAAGTTTTTATTCACAATGAGGCTGAGCCATATTTGAAAATAAACAATAACATCGTAGCCACATTTTATTGGACAATACAGGCAAAGTGCAGTATTTTCATCAATATGATCAAAACATTTTTGCAGTTCAACTTCAGGAGTATAGTTTTTTGATAGCTTACAGGCAAGCAAGTGCGTCCATTACCTCACATAAACCGTACTTAAAACAACTGAACTAAACAGGCACACTTTGTTTGGCATTGTTTTTCTTAAGAATGAATACCAAATAACATTAAAAAAATTATGTTTTTCGTAGTTGCATGATTAAATATTCACTGTATGGATTAATGCCATCCTTTAATAAGTGCTCTCCTATATCATAGATGGAGATGGCTGTACTTGACACAACTGAAATAGTAAAATAAGCAAGCACGCCAACCTTTCTGGGAAAGTGTCAACTTTACTGAAATAAATTGCTTTTGACATTTGCCCCTCAACATTTGAGCTTGCCGCTTTTGTAATTTATTTTTTTTCATTTTCAGATTTTGTTTATCAGAGACAAGCTGTCCTCAGGAGGATCATTTCCCCCCTAATCTGTGTGTGAAGGTGAACGGCAAACCCTGTAATCTCCCGGTGAGTCCAGACAGTAGGTCGTCAGTCATATTTTCTGCACATCACACCACCAGTTAGTTACTAAGATTCAAGGTCACTGATGTTTGGTGTTTTGTCTGCAGGGATATCTTCCTCCAACCAAAAATGGAGTTGAACCAAAAAGGCCCAGTCGCGCCATCAACATCACCTCTCTTGTCCGACTGTCCACCACCGTCCCAAACACTATTGTGGTGTCATGGACTTCAGAAATTGGGAGGGTAAGAAGATCCGGGCAGAGCTTTAGGAGTCAAGTGTCATTAGTCACCTCGGTGTTACTTGTTTCGCTCATTGTGTTTATCTTTCTTTTGTCAGAGTTTTTCCATGGCTGTTTATCTGGTAAGACAGCAGTCGTCTGCAGTGTTGTTGCAAAGACTACGGGCCAAAGGAATTAGGAACCCCGACCACTCAAGAGCTCTGAGTAAGTTGCCTCTTGATCTTGTAGTAAAAACATCAAATATATGTTGCCCATACATCTGTAAGTAAAAGACGATCACATAGATTAACTTCTTTCTTATAGGAACTCCTGTGCATTTCTGTGGTCTGTTTGACCATATGGTCACAACAACTTGGAAGTCCTGGGAATTAAACTTAGGACCCAAAAAAGGAACTAAGTTCTGCAAAGTTCCTCAGTTCCTATGCTCCTTTGAGCAGTTGTTGTTCCACTACAGTTTTTGCATGCACATTTAAATTTAATTTAATTTTTATTTGAAAAGGGACAGTGTACACTAATCAATATTCAAACAAATGTAAATGTACCCGAGTTAGCTGAGAGGCTAGTTTTCATCGGCAGTCCCTTTGCCTGATGTCATTAGGCATCCTAGAATGATTAAAATAATACAATATGTACAATAGTTAGGAACATACTACATTGGTAAAAAACATATACAATAAAGTTACATAACATAAACAGGCAAAATACAATACAATACAAATACATAGAACATTTTCCTCCATCATATTTTTTGTATTGGTTATACGGTAGTATGAGGAGTAATCCCAGTGTGATGTTTCTCTTTACAGTGTTGTATTCTATGTGTTTGAACAAGACTTAATTCTGAGGCAGTTTGGGATCCTGTTAAACAAATGAACATCAGCACACTTAGATTAAACAGTCAGAATTCTTGTATTTAATCTTTGTGTTTTTCTCTTTCTTTCTCACAGTCAAAGAGAAATTAACAGCTGATCCAGAGAGTGAGATCGCCACCACCAGCCTACGAGTCTCTCTCCTGTGTCCTGTAAATACTCCACTATACTGCTCATTTAACAATGTATTGCTGTAGTTATTGTTACTGTAGTTAGTTGTGAGAAGTATACCTGGTAGCCTGCAGAATACCTGTAGAACCAGTTAGTCAATTACCCTGTTAATAGATCAACAAGAAATTGACAAAGCACGTACACTGTTTACTTAACTAGATAGATAGATAGATAGATAGATGTAAGTTATCTTTATTTAATGCAGTATTGATAAGTGTCATTTATTTTGTGTGTTTTTCGTTGTGTTTTGAAGCTGGGGAAGATGAGGCTGACAATCCCTTGCAGAGCGTTGACATGTTCTCACCTTCAGTGCTTCGATGCAACACTTTACATCCAAATGAATGAGAAGAAGCCGACCTGGGTTTGTCCTGTCTGTGACAAGAAGGCGCCGTATGAGCACCTCATTATTGACGGGTGAGCTCAACACGTCACTCATTCCTGGTAGATTACTGTCTAATGCCTCATTTCCACTGCATGGTTTGACTCGACGCACTTTTGGTACCACGTCCTTTTCTCTATTTCGTTTTCCACTGCGGATAGTAGCCCCTCGGTGTAGGCATGATTCTCAGCTGATCACCGTAGCGAAGGCACATGACATCATTTTCGACACTCGCTGAATCCTTTCATCCGCAACCAAACCGAGGGATGTCTGCACTTTGTCAATTGTTTGCTGTAAAAAAAAGTAAAGATTCTCTGATTCCAGCTTCTTAAATGTGAATATTTTCTGTTTTTTTTACTCCTCTATGACAGTAAACTGAATATCATTGAGTTGTGGACAAAACAGGACATTTGAGGACGTCATCTTGAGCTTTGGGGAAACACTGATTGACTTTTTTCACCATTTTCTGACATGTTATAGACCAAACAAGTAATTGATTAATAGAGAAAATAATCAACAGATATTAATCGACAATGAAAATATCATTAGTTGCAGCCTTAATCATTTGTACCTGAAGCCAGCACTAAAGCAGCCCCCTGTTTGTTTTTAATAGAAATGCTGTTTGGTCTGAATGCTCGGATTGCAGCTTTAAAAACTGCCAATAATACTGTTTTTCCCAAATGTAAGATTTAAGAGGTGATGAAGTCCTAAAGCAGCCTGTAATCCTGGTTGCAAAGTTGCCAAACTCTATCGAAAAGTTATGCTGTTTTCACAGGTTGTTCATGGAAATCTTGAATAGCTGTTCTGACTGTGATGAAATCCAGTTCAAAGAAGACGGAAACTGGTCCCCCATGAGGTCGAAGAAAGAGGTGCAGGAGGTGTCTGGTTCGTACAATGGTGTAGACAGCGGTATGTAGCTCGTACATTTCAGATGTACTCGTTCATTGAGATCTGTGAGCTCTGTGTGAGTTAACTGTTCCTATGTAGATTCACAGACAGAAACGCACGAGCATAAACGGGGATCGTCTAACGACAACAGCAGGAAAGTTGATGTGATTGACCTGACACTGGATAGCTCCTCAGAGGACGAGCTAGATGATGAGCCACCTCTTAAAAGGCCCTGTCCCTCGCTGTCACCTGTCTCTCCGCCTCCAAGCAAAGGGTGAGTCTCCAAACCACAAACTGATCATCTTTGTGCTCAGCTCTGTTGCGTTACGTCTTTTGTTTCTAACCTGATGTGGCGTTATTTCCTCTCAGAGTTTTGAACCTACACAGCCAGGGCTCACCGGTGAGCAGAGCTCCCAGCATGCCGCCTGTGGACACCAGCTACATTCCTCCCCCTCCACCTCTCATCCAGGACTATCGCCACTATTATCACACAACTAGTGACCTGCCAGGTACACCTGTCACCTGCCTTAAAGGATAGGTTTAGATTTTTCTTAAGTCTGCCTTAATACAATAATCACAAGTTGAAAACATTATTGATCACAGTATTCATTTGTTTTCTGTCCATACTGGTTGTGAAGGAATATGTCTTCTAAAGTTCAGCTGAAGCTAGTATAATGATGCTGGGGATCTTTCAAAGTTACTCTCGTCTTTATAACACAAAAATTCCATCTTTTTGTTTCCTCAAACGGTGTTTACTTCCTGAGATGTGGCGATGGTATGTCCTGATAGTTGTGTGTAGACTTGTTGCTGGGACAAAACCTCAGCAGTGAACCTGATCACATGACTACCAGGATGAAGACAAACATTTGATTTGACTAACTCAGTCTGCTGAAGCCTCATATTAGCTTAAGCTGAGTTTTGGCTAGACTGTAGATAATATGTCCCTGATCTGTTTCAACTGAAACACCTGAAACTCTTATTATTATTATTAAGATAAGATGAGATATTCCTTTATTAGTCCCACATCGGGGAAATTTGAAATTAGTAGAAATTTAAATTATTAGTAGTAGTAGTATTATCTGTCTTACTTTAATTTAATTTGGGCCTTAATCACAGTTATAGTTCCTATCATTTTCTATAGCCTTTATTTGTTTACATTTTGGCAAATGGGCACCATTAAAAGTGCTGAATTAGGTATTATTATTTTTTTCCGGATTTCTTAGTGGATTTATGGATGTTTATTCGGGATGGACATTGAGCTTTAAGTGAAAGTGTTGGTTGCGGGCTCTCGGTCACGGCGCAGTGTTGATCAGATGTAGTACAGATGTTGCTCTGCCGTAATATTGTAATAACGCTTTAAAAAGTGTGAGGTAAAAAGAAAACAAGAAAGCGACTAAAGAGGATACAAATTCTTTAACTGAAGGAGAATCACCACCTCCTCCACAACAACTACATTTCGGCTTTCACCATGGAGGACGAGGAGAGAGATGACCCTTCGCATGATAAAACCTCAAGTGAAATTCTAAGTACAATAGAACGATCTGAAGGAAGACTGCAACAACATTTTGATACGATGAATCCAATCTATCCGGTTCGAACTAAAACAATACGCTGATCGGTTAACGGAGACAAGGAGCGTCTTGGGGTGGTGGAAGACGATGTCTCAGCGCTGAAAGAAATAACCAAACAGCTGAGACAACAGGTTGAGAGTCTGACTGCGAAAATGTAGAACCTGGAAAACTGCAGATCAAATGTACGCCTGATAAGCTTACCTGAAAACGCTGAGGGGAGAGATGTATGTGCCTTTCCTGGAGAAATGGATCCCCGAAGTGCTGGGCGCCGAGTCATTTCCAGCGTTCATCTTTATTGAAAAGGCGCCCAGAGTTCCAACTGGCTTTATATCCAAAGTGTTAGTCGCACTGAATCTAAAAATGTGTGGATCATGTCTGTGTATTCAGACTTATGACTCAGAGGAGAAAGGAGCATGCGTTTTGACACAAATTGTGGCAATCCGGCACTAAGGGTTTTAAAGAAGCTTACCTTAATTTCCTCCATGAGCTGTGTGTCATAGTCACTGCTGCGGGATCACTTCACAGCCAGTGTGGGCAGGAAGGATTACAGCAACCTATCATTCTCTCAAAGCACATAAGCCATGCAAGTTTGGTATTAAGACAGACTTGACAAGCGAACCTATCTCTGAACTCAAATGTTTGTAGCTGGTTGAATTGGTAGTGTTATTATGAAGTCAATTGACTGAGCCTTCTTCCTTTTCTTACAGATCTAAATTTCTTCTCCTTCCTCCAAGGCGACAATCAGGTATATTTACTCAAACGGCAGCATCACACTGCGCTACGTTTATGTCTGTTTGTTGTGTTAATGGTCACTTCTTTTCTGTCCCGTCAGCATTACAACATGGTGATGGCCGCCGCAGCCGCTGCGTCAGCGTCGGCCTCGGAGGACCACGACTTGCTCCTCAACCGTTTCCTGCCCTACGGATCCTCTCAGATGTTGCGGGAGCAGCCGGGCACCCCGGGGAGCAGCACACTGGCAGCCACCAACGGAGGCAGCAACAGCGGAAGCACCAGCAGCTTGGTGTCGTCCAGCAGTCTGCGGGACCGCGACAAAGACAGAGAGCGAGACAGAGACAGGGACAGCCACTCCATCTCGGGATTGTCGAGGTCCTCGGTGGAAGCCGCGGCGGCCATTTACGGCTCCATATCTGACGTTATCTCTCTTGACTAGATCCACACAGAAACTGAAAGACAAGGGAGACCTCGAGAACAGGAGTTCTTTGTAAATAAGGAAGAGGAAGACGAAAGAATACAGTGCTATGTACAGAGAGGAAAATCTATTTTCAATTTTACTTATCATATGTATATAAACTTAGGACGCTTCTTGTCCGGTGAGTTACTTCAGTTGATATTTTTCTGTGAATACTGAAGACTTTTTCACACCTCTTCATGTGGTCCTTTGATTATATTGTACCTTTTGTACCTGGTTTTTACAGTTTTGTTTCGATATTCCATGTCAATGGCATTATTTCAGTATAATGTTATGTGCACAGAACCCAATGAGGTGACACCTTATGTAACATGATATTTAGAATATAAAGAAAATGGGCATTGTTATAGATGTACAAAAAGGCAAGTCACAGCAAAACAGGAAGATGTGGAAACACTTTCTTTATTTTCTAAATGGCATCACTTCTGTCAACGCTGTTGTTTTGACAGCAGAAAGATCTGGCCATTTTTTTTGCCATCACTGTAGAGTTTTCTGTAAGACATTCATGCTGTGGTCATATTGTTTTTAAGGAATTATTTATGATGTAAGTTATGTTGGATGTATGCTGTTTTTTTTTTTTAAAGAAGCATTCCTTATGCCTCTAGGAACTGTTGCCACTAGAATTGAAATGCTAGATCCTTCTGTTGTCATAACTCTGCACTCTTATCGCCTGTTTCAGTCAATCAAATATGAACTATAGAGTTTATAGTTTAGACTGTACTTAAAAATATGAATTGGGAGTAAGTCAGTATTGTAAGACCAGGCTTTTTCAGTGTGTGAATGAATGGCACTAGTCCAGCAAGCAGCCGCCGCCTTCTTGTGTATTTTTCTTCTTAAGTTTTTATTTTGAATGCTACACTCAAAAATATACACAGCGAAGTGGCCGGTCGACATCTTTCAAGACAAAGCTAGTTTCTGGTCCATAAGGGGAAATTTGACATTTCATGATGTATTTATGTTTGATTTTAGCACTTGATCTTTACATAAAGGCCGTGCGGAGCAGGGGGACACTTCAACAGTAGTTTTCAGCTTTGCATGTCTCTGCGGATTACCTGACAGCTCACCTGTTTGAGTGCTATGCTGCTCCTCACTGAGGCCACAGGATGCATAGCCTTGTTTGTTGTTAAGTGTATTTGCAGCAGCCTATAAGAGAACTGTGATAGCTTCTTAGTCTTTGAGTGTATCACGACATGCATTTTGGCCCAGAAGTCAAAACCATTGAAGTTCTTATGGACGCATCCCCTCCCTTTATTTTTCTTGACTTGTGCTTACAATTAGGATTATTTATTATCATATATATTTTCAGCATTTGTTTGATTCGTGGATATGCATTGCTGTCATTGTATGTGATATTTTCTTTTGTAATTATATAATTAATGCTATTTAAAGATGTCATAGTTGCTTGACATGCAAAACATGTAACATTTTCTGTTTGTTTTACTATCAGATGATGTCAATAACTCAATAGAGGCTTTGATCATTTTGAACCGCTACAAGGTCTACTGTGCTGTTTGATATTTGTAAGAATTAAACAGATATAAGAAAGTGCACATTTGTAGTTGCTCTGAGGACAGTCCTGATTCAGCTGCATGTGTTTTGTTGCAGTATGTAGTAGTGTTGTCACGATACTGGACTTTCTAACTTCGATACAATACCTTGAAAAATATTGATATTCTATACCACGGGGACAAATTGACACAATATTGAGGGCATAACATTTTAGATTTTTATTAAAAGATAAACAGCGGCGTGTGTGTGTGTGTCAACTTGCTTTCTGAGAGAAGAGAGAGGAGAAAGCGCAGCTGGTGCCTGTTTCAAATATTCAGTATTGATACTTCGATATTTGTGACAACACTAGTATGTAGTGAGATGATGATCCTCAACATAATCCCACCTTTTAAACACTTCAATACAGCACCTGCTTATAGTAGAGGCAGATATATTGGCCAATATTAGCTTTTTGCAGATAGTTATAAGCCTATGTGAAGGCCATTGAGCAACAAGACTTAGCTGTAGAGAACTGCCAATATATTTAGAGCTGCAACGATTAATAGATAGAGTTGTCAACTATTAAATTAATCATCAACTATTTTGATAATCAATTAAAAAACAACAGAAAAAACAGCTTCTTAAATGTGAATATTTTCTGGTTTCTTTACTCCTCTATGATAGTGAACTGAATATCTTTGAGTTGTAAACAAAACATTTGAGGACGTCATCTTTGGCTTTGGGAATCAATGATCGCCATTTTTCACCATATTATAAACCAAAAGATGAATTGATTAATTGAGAAAATAATCAACAGATTAATCGACAACGAAAATAATCGTTAGTTACAGCCCTAAAGTTGTGTTTGAGGTAGTTTAGAGATGGTGTTATATTACATAGTTTGTTCACTAGAGGGTAAATATCATAAGAATCCATCCATTAGTTGTTAAAACATTTTACTAAAAAAACACAAACATCAACCTCATGGTAGTTCTACAGGAAAAATAGGAAACATCCACTGTGAACCACAAATGTCTGTATCCCTCCAGTAGAGGTTGAGATATTTCACCCGATAAGTGAAAACTTTGGCCTGCAGATTTTAAATTTGAGGTATCAGAATCGGTATCAGGAAATAAAAAGTTGCTGCATCTCTATTAAATTAAAATCACAAACGTTTTGGCCAATTTTAAACTGCATAAATCTTCTTTTCCACTTTGTTTATTAGTTATTTTCGTCAAGGAAACAATCAGACAAACAAAATCAAGTATAATAAGATAAAATAAAAATATATATATTTTCATTTAAAAAAGCAGACATAAAAAAACAACAATAATAGACAAGGTGTGTGTGTGTTTGAATGTGTGCACAAGCTGTTAAGAGTAAACAAATTCTTGCGTTGCTTTCCCAGCTGCGGGCCAGATGATGCTGAGCTGGTGGCTCAACAGGTGTTGGATTCAGTCTTGAGATTGATTGATTGATTTGTGTGTCCTTAACTGAAGCATTGACAACGACCTTGATGTGGTGAATGAGTGTCCCCAATCAATGATTCAGAAAACGCTCATTGTATTTCAGCTACAGTTAACAGCATTCAGGGCAAAATCAAGAGGGAACTTTAAATGTCCTTGTTCAGACACTTGACTGTTACTGCTTTTTCCACTTGGTCCGTTTCATGAGGTTGTAAGTGACCTTACAGACACAGAATATGGAGCCTGAAGTGGGCCACAGCCAAGAATATAAAGTTTTGATCAATTATAATGGGCCTTTTTCATGAAAGACATTTTGACAAAAAAATCACATGCGTAAATAATACAATGTTTGACGGTTGAATTCCATTTAGCTATGTCAGTTCCAGGGTCCTGGTATTGTGCATGTTGGCTCTCTGTCACACTGTCATGACTTACTGGGAGAGCATCGTTAATGTTATAACACTTTACTATGACAAATCAACATGTCTGCTGTGAAAAAGGCCTATCAATCAATAAATCATTATAATCATAATACATTACAAAAAGCTATTGTAAATCTTTTGAATGTGCCTGAGCCCCTGTAGCTTTATATGTAAAAGCCTTTTCAAAATGCATTTCGTGATTTCATTTTAAAATTGAATTATTCATTTATTATTATTGTTGTAGAAAAAAATAAGGAAATATTGTAGAATCATTAATTGTCAAATTTAATAATCTTGTTTTTATAATAACTTTAATTTTAGTTAATTATACTTAAAATGCAAATTTAACTAATCCATTTATAATGATTGCATCAATTTATTAATTTATTATAATTGAATGCTGTATTGAATGCTCTTTATAATTATTCTGGTGTCACACTCCTGGCTCCATAACAAATTGCCTTAGATCATAATATCTGCAGCACACAATTTGAGTTTCCACAGCAGGAAAAGCGCAGGTGTAACCAATAGCAACAAGAATGGCTCATTTCCATTTAGGTGTGGTCACACATTAACACTAAATTACACTCAATATGTTTCTGTTTTTAAGAAATTAAATTAAAATAGGCTAAAGGGATAATGCATTTCTGCATAATATTTCTGGTAGTGAATGGTAAAACCATCAGAAACAACACAAGTTTGAAAAAACCTGAAAATCAGAACACATTACACATTTGTTGCTTCCAAGTACAACGTTTCCCTGACGGTTCATGATCTCAGTATTTCTATTTAATTTGCATTCATCAGTCTTTCGAGTATCTGATAATCGTAATGGCTTCACAATTTATTGTTTCGCCAGAATGTGACTTTTCTAAAACACCACTGATTAAAAAGTTTGACAGAAAGCGATATAGGGAATAAGGCGTTTACTACATACGAGAACCATATTCAAAATTATGGTTATTTTAACTTCACATAAATTTAAATTTGGCTTTTCATTTTGAGCATGGCTATTAGAGTGTTCGTACAGGGGAGTTGATTTACCTAAAAAAGAGTTACAGATGTCTCTTTCCCAATGTAAGTATATGGGTAATCTTTTTGGGCCCAAAGGCATCACGTGACGGACACAGGAGTTGTAGTACCGCCGTTTGGCCACTACAAAAATTGGGATCAACGATATAAGAACATGTCCCTATTTTATGATAAATGGTTTAAATATGGTATTATGCTCATGAGTCAGTTGTTGTTGTTTTTTTAAAGTTATTTTTTTGGGGGCATTTTCCATTTTTATGACAGGACAGTGGATAGAGTCTTGAAAGGGGGGAGAGAGAGAGAGTGGATGCGGAAAGGGCCACAGGCCGGATTCGAACCCGGGCCGCCGCAGTCAGGACCAAGCCTTAATACATGGACGCCTGCTCTACCAACTGAGCTAACCCAGGCGCCCCATGAGTCAGTTGTTTAATAGAGCAGGGGTCCTGTAAGATCCATCAGGTGGACCAACACCAGTCTCTTTCATGACCACAGACATCAGGGCGACGGGACTTTAGCAAGCCCCCAGGAAGAGCGCCGGTCGTTGATTCCAATTTTCGTAGTGGCCAAACGGTGGTACTACAACTTCCGTGTCCGTCACGTGGTGCCATTGGGCCCAAAAACACTTTTTCCCCTAGACTTACATTGGGAAAGAGACGTCTGTAACTCAGCGGACATTTTTTTGGAGGTAAATCAACTCCCCAGTACGAACACTCATTTCACAGCTGTCAACACTGTGACAAATCCTTCACATCTGGATGTTTAAAGATTCATGAGAGAGTTCACACTGGAGAGACACTACACAGCTGTGAGCAATGTGGTAAAACTTTTTCTCTTGGTAGTTCCCTAAAAGTCCACCAAAGCATTCACACTGGAGAGAAACCGTACGGCTGTGATCAATGTGGGGCAGCTTTCAACACTAACAGTTATCTTGAAGTCCAAATGTGTCAAATGTGGATGGAAAAGAAGTCTGCCGTGCAGCTGAGTATTAAAGAGTCAATACAAAGAAAGGATGTTTTCACATGTTATTAGTTTGTTTGTTATTCATTCCCAACCACTTTACTTTTTAAATCGGCTCATTTGTGGTAAGCACTGATTTGACTTAACTATTTGCTGATAATCAGTTCTATAATTTCAGCTTCCCTGTTACAATGACTGAAGTTTCCTGTAGGCCTAGTTATATACAGGGAGAAAGGATTAATTCCATCATTTCTTTCAAAGTTTCATATACAGTACAAGGTTTACTCTGGAGTTAATATTGTTGTCTGTAAACACAAAGGGTCTGCGAAACATTGTCAAGAGAAAAACTCTGGTGTCTTCCCTGTTCCCTCCGGCCGCGGTCGTGAGGCTGAGGCAGGAAAAGCCAACACTAGGATCAGCACTGATTCATGGAGAGACCTTTGTCTGGTCAGCTAATATTACTGCCAAGCAGGTGAAATATAGAGTGATATTGTGGTGTGGTTTTAGCTGACGTGTGTCGCCTCACTGTTTTGAGCGATGCTCGTTCATATCTATGTAGAGCAAGCACAAGCGCGAACCCGACACTGACTTTTGTTGACTTAACGGCCACAGGTGTCGCTGTTAACAAGCGTTTCTGATTCTTACAAACAGTCCCTTTAAAGGTAAAGCACCCGATTTGACTGTTATCAGGCCATTAAATAGGTGTTATCAGTCGCTATAAGCATCATACAGTAGATGTGGGTCATTAGAGGTCTACTTCTCCTACTATGTTGTAAAATTGAAAGTGAAACTTAAAAGCAACACCTTCTAAAATGTTGTAAAACTGAAGGAAATGTCATGTTTTGAACACAAACAGAAAGGCTTCTTTAGGTATAGGCAACAAAACTACAACTTCTTTAGGTTTAAGTAAAAAAAAAAATGTGTTTAGGGAAAAACGTTGTGTTTTGGGTTAAAATAACTACGAACACTAAGACAACTACACATTGTTGGTTTCACACAGGATGCAAACTCCAGTCTCCTCGTTGAAAACCCTGTGTTTTGTGTCCCATCCATCATTCCCGATCTCCACCCTTTATGGAGTTTCCCACTCTCTATACTACAACGACTGACTTCTGCTTCTACTCCTGTCATAATTACTACGGTCGTTAGAGGTCGCTGTCATGTTCTTTTGTACCTTCTTTTGGTGATCTGCCTTGTGGATAGATGATACAACCTACTAGTGGGTGTAGTAGGCCCCTATTGACCCACATCTATGTGGATTATAGGGACTGTTGTTAGGCTATTTAATAGCCTAACAACAGTCTAATTGGCTGGGTAAAGTGCTGGAAAAAAAGACTGATGAAAAGGGACACTGGATTTTTTTGGTGATAGAAATGTACGATCATATTGTTTTGCTGGAGAATATTTACAGATATAACTCAGACTCTTTAAACTGTTCCTTATTGGGAGATTTAGAAGGCATCATGAATTCCCTCAAAAATAAATTCCCTTCAGCCAAGACTACTTTGGGTGGAGACTTTAAGTTGGTGTGGTCACACCAATTGGACAGACGCCCCTCAAGAACCAAGGATGGAGAGAACAATACAACACTTATTCAATATTGCAATCGGTCAAACTTACTGGACATATGGAGATATTGTAACCCAACTGATGTACAATACACTTGGAGCAACAAACATTTTTCTCTTTCTTCTAGAATTGACTTTTGGCTAATTTCCAAAGATATGGAAAGACAGGTCACAGAAGTAAACATGTGTCCTGCTATAGTGACTGACCATAAAACAATCCTACTCAAACTAAATCTTACAAGTCAAGATAAAAGGTTTTTTAATAATTGGACATGTAATAGTTCATTGCTATGCAATAAGGACTTAACTGAAGTTATAAAAACAAAACCTTATTGAACAGTACTTGAAATATGCAATTTCTAATGATGACTATGGGAGATATTGGGAATTGCTTAAATATGAAATTAAGAAATTTGCAATTCAATGTAGTAAGGGGTTGGCTAAAACGAAAAGAGCTAAAATAGAGAGTTTAATCAAATGTATTTCAGACATCATATTGAATATGTTAGGAGATGATGGTGATGTACCTCCACAATTATATAATCATCAGGACTTGGATGAATTTTATAAAGAAAGAAAAAAACTAAACATGGAGAGAAATTCACTTTCTAGGTTAAAAATAGAAAACTCGATTATATTGTGATTTCAAAATATGTGTCAAATTTGTAAGCCAATTTATATAAAAATGATACTTGTAATAGCAGTTCTAGTATATTCAACTCTTTGAAAGATGTAAAAAAAAAAGCATTAGTGTCAAAGAGGAATGTGATGATTATCTATTGAAGAAATAAAATCTTAAACTCAACAAATCACCGGGAAATGATGGCTTTACTTCAGAATTTTATCATACATTTTCTACCAAATTTTCAAAATTCCCTCTTGCAGTATATAATGAAGCCATCAGTAAAGAATTGCCTCATTCAATGAAACAGGGTCTAATAACACTTATTCCAAAATCAAATAAGGATCATTTAATCATTGATAATTGGCGCGACATTACTTTACTGAATAATGTTTATAAAATTCTTGCTTCTGTTCTGACCAAACTAATAGCTAAAAAGTTGGCTGAATGACATTATACACAAATCTCAAAGTTACAAAGCCCCCCCTAGGAGAAAATTGTATTAATTTGTTCCCAAAAATACAAGCAAAATACAGTCATCGCCTAATTTTAATAGAAAATGGTGTTCTACATGGTGACCATGGTATATCATACACTAATTGGGATTCCTGTTTAATATGAGTGGACAGTGACAACCATTTCGTTTCACTTTATGCTTTAATTAATTATTTATTTCTAAGATGTAACAAATACCTAAGTAAAGAAAAAAAAAGAATAACAAATAAAAATGAACAATAAACATAGAGCAAACTGTCAATTAACAAATAATCAACATAAATAAATATTACATGTCTGAAAAGAAGTTGGAAGAAGTATATGATCCAGCACCTTCTCCATAACTCCAACAATTAACTCAATATTTATCATATATTCTTTGTTAATTTCAATTCCAACCGTGGTAATAAAGTGATATTTTAAGGTCCCATATTATAAAAAAGTGAGATTTTCATGTTTTTTTTATTATAAAGCAGGCTTAAGTCCTATATAAATACTGTGAAAGTATCGAAGCACTCAATCCACAGGGAAATACACACAGCCCGTATTCAGAAACTCTGCATTTGAAACAGGCTGTCAGGATTTCTGCCCATTTGTGATGTCATGAATATACAATATTTGGACCCTTGACACAATTTTAAACGTAAACATTCTAAATGTGTCCCAGTTTATTTCCTGGTTGCAGTGTGTGTGAATGTCATCAGCTGACAGGAAGTACACATGGACCCAAGCTGTTGCCTAGCAACGCGATTCTGTTGCAATTCCGTCAAAATGTGCTAAAACGGAGCGTATCAGACAGAGGGTAAATACAGGCATATTCAGGCTGACAGTATGAGGAAAATAAAGTGTTTTTTTAACATTACAGCATGTAAACATGTTCTAGTAGAAACACAAAGTACAAGTATGAACCTGAAAATGAGCATAATGTGGGACCTTTAAGGTCAGATAATCCTTTATTATATGTTGATGTAAAGTGTCACAGCAGCAGAAGGAGCTGCAGTATCTCTCTTTCACACACACCGCGGGTGAAGGAGCCTGTCATTGAGAGACCTATTTACAAACGCACCGGCGTAGAGGCGCCTTTTGTAGTCCATCTTTAGGGTATTGTAGTTTTACCACGGCAGACTGACGTCATAACATCCGCCGCCGTCGCATCATAATGACGGAGCTTATAGTGAACGAGCAGTCAGATTCTCTAAACACTACTGTTATCTTTTCCTAAATCCTTCTGAATTCTCCTCCTCATCTTTCCTTGGTCTCATCGCGTTTTCCATCAGTGAAAAGTGGTCGTTAAAGAAGTTAGGACGTCATTTATTGACGTTTTCCACCGCGCAGCTCCGTATATCTCTGGTCGCGGTGTTAGCGCGTCATCACGTTGGTTATGACGTTTTTAGAGAGCGGCGCCGTTTCAGAGAGGAATGGGAGCTAATCATTTTCCCCACATTTTGATAGTTTAATCCGTGAATGGCGCCGAAACAGGACCCGAAACCTAAATTTCAAGAAGGTAACGAGTTGTCTGTGTTCATGTTTGGTGGATGTAATGTGTCAGTAGAGAGCTGGAGCCGTCGGAGAGCTCTGAGGTGTTAGCTAGCTTCAACATAGCAACCGTTACCAGCGAGCCGCTAGCGCGAGCCTTCAGCCTTCAGCCTTCATTGTTGCTCTAAACAGGTTTCTATTCACCAAGATAGATATCTGTTCTTTAGGACAGATTGTAATGTTAGCTGTTAGTAAGCATACCGGGGAAGTCATGGTTTGAGTTTCAGAGATGTTGTTAATAGCTAATAGAAGCAGTAGCTTCATTCATGCAGAGTAGTTAGCTCTCCCCATTGATTTCACCGCCCACCTCCATCAACTGTTAGCTGAGTCCGAGCTGCCTACCAGGCTGAGTGGACAGTATACAAATAAATAAACAATAATAATCATTATTTCAGTCATTAAATGTAATATATATTTATAGGTTAATCATTGAGTTATATTTATATATTGAGTTCTATTTATATATTATTATTATTATTATTATTATATATATATAATATTATTATTATATATATAAATATTTTAGTAATTAATTGTAAAATATTTATAGGTTAATCATTGAGTTCTATTTATATATTGAGTTCTATTTATATATTATTATTATTATATATATATAATATTATTATTATATATATAAATATATTTTAGTAATTAATTGTAACATATATTTATAGGTTAATCATTGAGTTCTATTTATATGAGTTCTATTTATATATTATTATTATATATATAATATTATTATATATATATTATTATTATATATATTTTAGTAATTAATTGTAATATATATTTATAGGTTAATCATTGAGTTCTATTTATATATTATTATTTATAATATTATTATTATATATATATTAATAATTAATTGTAATATATATTTATAGGTTAATCATTGAGTTCTATTTATATTATTATATATATATATATTAATAATTAATTGTAATATATATTGATAGGTTAATCATTGAGTTCTATTTATATATTGAGTTCTATTTATATATTATTATTATTATATATATATAATATTATTATTATATATATATAAATATATTTTAGTAATTAATTGTAACATATATTTATAGGTTAATCATTGAGTTCTATTTATATTATTATATATATATATATATTAATAATTAATTGTAATATATATTGATAGGTTAATCATTGAGTTCTATTTATATATTATTATATATATATAATATTATTATTATATATATTAATAATTAATTGTAATATATATTTATAGGTTAATCATTGAGTTCTATTTATATATTGTGTTCTATTTATATATTATATATATATATTGTAAATTATCTAATTATATAAAAAAAAGTTAATTATGTTTAAATTATTTTGTTTCTGACATTACAAGTTACTTATTTAAAATAGTACACTGTGTCTAAGATATTATAATTTAATGTTTTAATATAAATGTGTAATAATAATTAGGACTGTCTCAATTGAAACTTATGTAAATTAACTTAATGCAATGTGCTGCCATTTCTCAAACCCAAGTCATGAGGTTATTATCTTTATGAGGGCAGAAATGATAGTTGATTCTAGATTGATAATTTGACAGAAAATTAATCGACAATCTTAATTATCAGTATCTAAGTTATGTATGTACCAACAAAATATATTATATATATGAGAAAGAGACCGGTATTGATTTCTGATGTGCAAGACATTCAAGCATTTAAATTTAAGGTTTAATTATTGTTCTTGTGTGTGTGTGTACAGGTAGTTTAGTCAGCTTTACAACTTCATCGTGTTTTATACTTCAACTGCTCTCATGCTGATTTTAATTGACCAACACTCTGTTCAGGTGAAAGAGTGCTGTGTTTTCATGGGCCATTGCTCTACGAAGCTAAGGTAGGCTGCCTTAGTTAGCCCGTTTCTCTAATCATGTGATCCTCCTCTTGTGTCTCTGATGGAAACAATTTTTTGACAATGAATTATGTCTTTCTTTGCAGTGTGTTAAGATAAACATCAAGGATAAACAAATCAAATACTTTATTCATTACAGTGGTTGGAATAAGAAGTAAGTTTTGGTTCAAATATATCTAACTTTTATAGAGTTGTACAGTAAAGATTTCCCATGTGCTTGATTTGTTCCTTGGTGTTTTATCTTCCAGCTGGGACGAATGGGTTCCTGAAAGCAGAGTGCTTAAGTATGTGGACAGTAATCTGCAGAAACAGAAAGAGCTTCAGAGGGCCAATCAGTAAGTCTATTCTCCCTTTTTTACTAACTTTAGAGTTTACAGATGCCACTATAATGAGTTATGTTTTATGACCAAGGTCCAAAGAGAGAGCAAATTAAGGCAAAATACAGTCATCACCTAATTTTAATAGAAAATGGTGTTCTTCATGGTGAACATTGTATATGAGACCTAATGTGTTACAATGCAGTGGCACAACCAGAACAGTGTGTTTTTGTCTAGAATGAATGATATTTTCTTATGTAATTGAGTTTTGTTTTCTTAATTTAGAGACCATTATGTAGAAGGAAGAATGAGGGGTGCTGCGCCGAATAAGAAGATACCTGCTCCACCGCAGAAAAATGACGTGTGAGTTTAAGTCATTAGTTATTCTACCTGCCAAACTGTTCTGGAGGTGTGATACCTGTTCATGATTTTTTTATTATTGTTTTAACACCTGTCCCTTTTTGTCTTTTGTAGGAAAACCAAAAAGAACAAACAAAAGAGTAAGCCTGTTTCCGTCATCATTCCTTTCAATAGAATCTGTAGACTATCAAGGAAATACAAGCATAATTAGGGTCATAACAGGGTGTCAAAATAACTTTGACATTTATTCTTTTTATGAATGAAATAACAGTTAAGTATGTTTGTGATGGTGCAGCTCCTGGTGCAGGAGAAGGGACAAGTTCGGGAGGAGACCCGACCCACCCTCCACGAAAGAAGAGGGCACGCGTTGATCCAACTGTTGAAAGTGTAAGTTCATAAGTCTACTAAGTTGCTTTTAGTAATGATTTTTCTGATTGGTATATTGTATAATGTCAAATTATACTGAGCTACACTGAATGTAACTCAGGAAGAAGTTGAATTATCTGTAGTTGCAGCTGTATAGTGGAAACACAGGTTTGAATGACATTAACTGTGTAAACATTGTGCTAAAAAGCTTCCTCTCATGGTCGTGACTTCTTCCTTAAATCTGTTCCTGTGTGCTCAGGAGGAGACATTCATAAATCGAGTGGAGGTTAAAGTAAAAATCCCTGAGGAGCTGAAACCATGGCTTGTGGATGACTGGGACCTAATTACACGACAAAAACAGGTTAGTAACCTTAAAATGTGCTTTTTTTCACAGCATTTTATTCATTAATATTATCACATGTATTTCAACCTCGGCCCTGGAGGCAAAGCAAAGTCTGCTAGTTACCTAGCCCACTTATGAAGTGTGGTACGTGGTGGCTTCCCAGTTTATATAATTTATATCACACCTTTTTAAAACAAAGTTACAAAGTGCTTCACAGATGCAGAAAAGTATGACGCATACAGCTATAAACAGAAAGGACACAAATAAATGGCAGCCCCTAAACAGGGAAGGCAAGTTGGTAGAGATGGTTTTGGATATTTTTTGATGTAGGAGGGGCTTCGAATTTAACCGCGACCGCGACCTGACCTACCAGTGAACAATCTGCAGCATTTTTTGCATACCTTTTTTTTTTTTTGTTTAGAGCAATATTGTAGGAAATAATTAAAAGTTTCAGTTTTTGCACATCTTTTATATGATTTACGATATCTCAGTCTCAAGACACAGCTGACAGGACTGTCATCACAAGAACTTTATCTGTCCCAGCATATGAAACACATGATCATACTGTTTATATACATGACATGAGGTTATTTATGTAGTCTATGGACATGATGAGCAATACTTTAGAAATAACTCAATGCAATATAAACTCATTATCCTATAGAGCAGATTTCCCTGAAAGCAAAAAAGATATGCAGCATGTCCAGATACATCACAATGTGCACATAATATAACCGTATGAATTAGTAAAGGACTGTGAAAACAGAAGAAAATCAGTTCAGAGTCCAAAGCGTTTAAATCTCCCTGGCTGTAAATATCTTTGGCTGTTAAAGTCTTGAGTTGTCTCTGATAACACATACCCAGTCTTTTGGAATGCCCTCAATTAAGTGTGAATGCATGTACTGTATATATACAATTTAATTCCGAGTGACATTAAAAAAGGCTTTAAAAGTCTTCAATCTAACTTTCCTTAAGCTGTAGGAACCTGATAACATTTCCAAAGTTATTTATCCCCGTGTTTCTTTTTGTCCTTTTGTTTTTTTGTCTTCAGCTTTTCCACCTACCTGCCAAAAAGAATGTTGATGCAGTCCTTGAAGATTATGCAAACTACAAAAAATCAAGAGGAAACTCTGACAGCAAGTAAAAATACACATTGTTACTTGTCATTTTCTCTGCGATGGTTCTTGTTTTCACACTTACTAAGCTGTTGTAGATCACGCAGGCAGTGAAAAAAACATGGCTTGTTTTACCTCCACTGCTCAGGGAGTTTGCCGTGAACGAGGTGGTTGCTGGTATCCGGGAATATTTCAGTGTCATGCTGGGGACACAACTTCTCTACAAATTTGAGAGACCGCAGTACGCAGACGTCCTGGCCAACCACCCAGATACATCTATGTCTCAGATCTACGGCGCCCCTCACCTACTCAGACTCTTTGGTAAAAACACCTGCACAACATTACTCTGCTGTAGTATTTATTATAGAGAAGAGCAGCTTTAATGCGCTGATACTTAAAACATCTGTAGAGATATTACTGTAGAAGAATCCCAGTCAAAATACAATTAGCTAAATTGGGTATCTAATCACAAATGGACTCATCTCTTTTGTTGAGCCACAATGTTTAGCCCACCTAGAGCTTATGGGAAAGGGTGTGCATTAAAGGCAGCTAAAAAACAGAAATAATTTATAAACGACAATATTAGCATCTAAACACGACGTATTTTTTAGAAAGCTCTGTATTGAAGCTGGATTTTAAGTTACTAGCGATGTTACAAATGTCAGAGGGATTCTGAATAAGGTTCTGGCGCAGGACAAGGGAGGGTTAAAAGAGGAGATGTCAAGGCTTCATATTGCGTCATATCATTGGGTTACAACACATGCACAGTAAAATCTGGCCTGCACTTGCCGAAAGGCTCACTAGGCGTCCGAAAAGATCTTTGATAAACGACCATAAACAAATGCTTTCTATTTGAAAATGTTCTATTGTATATCGGCCGCCATCCATTTGAATGTACCCAAATAGCACCTGAGTGGACACATCCATTTTATTTCTAGCTGTCTGCTGTAAGCCTCCAATATCACAGCTCCAGTTACACCGCGCATGAGTCATACATACCCCATAGCTCAAGACTGTGTCCCAAGAAATGAAGAATGCAACCACAAAGTGTAGTTCCTCACATCCACAAAAAGATTGAATATGTTTGTGTCTAAGCTTTTAAAAATGTTTACTTAACACTGAACTGTAGCTGCTATATTGTTAGCATAAAACACCAAATCTGCAAACAGACTGCTGCCTTCTTAGGGCGCTTTCACCAGCCATAGTCCATTTGACTAATCCGAATCAGAGTGAAATTGATACTTTTGGTTAATTTTCTATTTAGTCTGGTTCGGTTTCACAGTGCACAAATTCAAGCGGACCAATTTTCTAAAATAATTTGCTGAGGAGCATATACGTCGTCTCGAGAGCTACCACTTCTATGCAGGAATTGTCAGACGTTGAAATATTGCTGTCGAAGTGTTTTCACTTTATCTCGGCACTGATTTACTGTGCACACGAATCCCATCTCCAGTTTATCTGGAATGACTTTATAAACGTCACTATTTTTGTGGACTTTATTTAGCGTATTCTGTATGTTGTCTTCGGCCCAGATGTCAAGCAAACATCGGACTTCTGCAGAAATCCGGGTCCGTCCTCTCCCACTCATGTTAACCTGTCGTTTACCTGTGTACATTTCAACAAATGCCCGTGCAGGCAGCCCGTAATCCCCTGTGTTTTGGTTCACTTCCTGCAATTGGGTTGGGTTATGTTCTCACTGCAATCAAACCGCATTAGGGTTCTCTTGGAAACAGTCCGAGACCACCTCTCGCAAGTTGTCTCGGACCGGTTGTTTTGGACTCTACCAGAGTACGATTTTGCGTTCACAACAGCCCAAATGAACCGCTACTAAATTTTGGTTATGAAAGCGCCCTTAGACACATGGCAAATATCTGACTTTTCACTCATGCTTTTCAGTTGTGACTTTAAAATCAATATTTAAATGAGAAAATATCTGCATTGGTGTACAATTTCAAGCCATCATAACTGCATCCTAATTATATTATCCTCTTGTACATTAAAAAAACATCACCTAGAACTGACTCATAGATGTTAGAAATAAGAGTGCAGCCTGTTTCTTTTAACTACCTCTTTGTACACATCAGTATTCATCTGTATCTACCACTGTGACCTGTGCTCTGTCCTTTTTTAATCACTTGAATTACCTCCTTGAGGATAAGTGGAGTTATTGAAGTATTTCTAGTTGTTGTTAATGAAGATGAGGTTGGAGGCCATGCGATGTGTAAAACTCAGTCTCTGTTTGGTTTTCAAAGTGAGAATTGGAGCTATGCTGGCGTACACTCCCCTTGATGAGAAGAGCCTTGCACTGCTGCTCAGTTATCTACAAGACTTCCTCAAGTGAGTATTCACTAAACCGTTATTAATAAGGCTCCTATTGATTCATCTGCAGCAGAAATGAGTAAAATGTAACTCTGTTTCAGGTATCTTGTAAAGAACTCTGCATCGCTCTTCAATGCAAGTGACTATGAAGTTGCCCCTCCAGAATACCACCGCAAGGCAGTCTAAGGTTTTTTATTTTAGGATCTGAAGCCTTTGTGTGTTGAAGTTTGGAGACGACATTTTTACCCGTCGAAAAGTATGTGATTTCACAAAAAAGCCTTCGGAGAACGGATTGTGCGAGATCTGTTGATTTATTAAGGAAGAATCAGAGAAAGATGTCACACTAATCCCTGGACAAATTCATTTTCTTTCATGTGGAAAGCTGCTGAGTACGCTCTTCCTGTATTGGTATGTTTTTGAGTACCACTTTTTAGTTTCTATGATACTTGTTTTGTCCGGTGGTTCACCAAGATCTTTTGAAAAGGAATTTCATCATGAGTATTTTTTTTTTGTTTCCTGTCTTGGTTCAGATGCTGGCTAAATTTGTCTTGTAGGCTGTCATCATTTTCTAATAAAAGTCTCATTCTCAAGTTGTTGGTCCAGCTTTGATTTGAATCTAATTTAGAATAGTTAGGTCAAGGTTGAATTTATTCTCATTCATGTACAGGGGGAATTAAATTGCTTGTTATTGTTGTTACTGACAGTACGTTGTTCTAACATGAGCATATTGCAGTTTTCTTGTCTTAAATCTCTTGTTTATGAAAATGCTTAATGGGAAAACGCACCAGAGTGGAGTATATTTTTCCTGAACAGCCAGCTGTTCCAGAGAGGAGCCGTGTTTGGTTATTACTTTGAGAAACAGTAAATTATAATTGTCACTCTAAAACTGTGCACACAGTGATTAAGGCTGCATATATTCAGAGGTAATTTCATATCATTCAAAGTGGAACTAGTATGAATTTGAACCATTAACCAAATGCTTATTGCATGCTTGCTTTTGCTTTAATTCTAATTGAATATAAAAAACAAGGATAACTGAAAAAACCCAATAGAGTAAGAATGTCACTGTCAAATGTTAAAATTTAATATTTGTAATATTTCCATACACGCTCATTAAATATTTAAAACCCAAATAAATGCTTACAATATGATAAGACAATAGTTCAAGTCCATCAGTCTTTATACCTTTTTGAAAATTGGATAAATAAAATGAAAAATGTAATAAATGCCACTTAAATGGTTAAAACTTAAATATAATTGGACCAGATGTACAACAGCAATAGTTAAATATAAGTGAATAGATTGTTAGAATGCAATAATATATACATACATATCCCTTTCCCAAAGTTTCTACCTGTCACTGAGCCGATGATTCCCACAGTCGGGTCAAAAGGTCAAACCCAAAGAAGTGGAAAAAATAGTTTTTTTAAAGGGAAAAACTCTTCGTGACACATAGTCTGACTCATCGGCTATAGACTGTGGGTACTAGCCTACCATCCATTCTCCTCCCCTTCTGTTAGCTATCTTTTTTTCCCCCTGTACCAGAAGGATAATGTGTGGAGCCAGACTTTTCTTAAGCGCTGAAACAGCGGTCTGGCTATGTGAGACTAGTGTTAGGGTGCTCGCCAGGGGGTGAAAAATCCCAGACTCACTCTCGTTTAGGTGTTTCGCCTCGATATAGTTGCATCTTTTTCGGGGCTGCATCCAATATTTTCGTAGCTTCCTTTTGGATGCATGCTTACCATCTGGCATCTGGTCGTTTTTATAGAGATCGACGCCCAGAAACGTCCCAAACACTGCACAATAAGGAAATACATGAAGAAGGCAGGGTCTCTCTTGAAACAGACACCCCCACACTCTTCTAGTGGGTCATAAATGATGATTGAGAGGGATTATTTTTGTATGAGCTAATACATTGTTTTGTTTTTAGGATAATCCTACTCATTCTGTCTTTAAATTTAAATTATTTTTTATAGCTACTGTGTTAAAAGTCGAGAATGAACTTCCATGCTCTAACCACAAACTGATTTAAAAGAGTAAAATCAATAAGATGGTGCAACAGATGAATTTAAATCTCCGTCTGAAGTCTGACTTTTAGTTTCAATCTAAGCGGTTGTTCTGTTTGTGAAACTGGCCCCTGATGTTAACGGAGGCGAGGTGGAGCACCTCCGCTGTAAAACCCTGCACACACTGTAAGAAGAGGTCTAATCAGGCAACTTGAGTGAAAACACCTGTGTAGGTGGATTGAGACTTTGAGCATTAAGATATGATTTCAAATCACTATTTTAATAGTTTTACATGGAGAGCTTTCTTCTTACTATCCTGCTGTCGGCCTGTTCGTCCACTCTATCGAGGCTCAGCTGGGATTAACAGGTACTTGATTAGTCTCTCTGCTCATGTCTCTGCTCTGTCTGGTTTATTTAGTTAACATGGACTGTTTGAGTAGCATCCACACGCTCACTGCAGCCTGCTTTATTTTAGCTAATTGTGGCTTCGTGACATGCAGCCAAGATTACATCCTTTTTGATCAAAAATGACATAAAACCGATGACTTACTTACTACGAGTTGGACATGTGGCTTTAATTTAAACACTTAAAAGAAACATTCTTTGGCCTGTGCTGTAGTTTTTGCCTCAAAGCTTTTATTACTCCACTTGAAAAATGATTTCAAGCAAAGTGGTGAATGTGATCGAGCTCTGAGGTTACTTTAGACACCTGTGAGCCTTTTCCTCTTATGTTGGCTGAGATGAATTTCCTGCTCTGATGGTGTGGATTCACCAAAACCAGGGTCTCCTGCTGCCAGCGGTGGAATAACATCCCGCTGATGAAAAGCATGTGGTGCAGTCAGAGTATTTTGTTGAGGAAAGAGATGCTATTGAAACCAGGCCCCTTCCTCCCGCCTCCCCCTCTCTGGACTAAAATGTGTTCAGCAGAATCCCCCCCTTCCCTTTTCCGCTGTTGTTGTGACTTGCTTGACATGAAAAAGAGAAGCATAATATTAGTTTCAGACTGATTTGTGGTTTTGTCTGTGTCAGCTGCTCGCAGTTGTTATGGCAAGAACAATTCAGACAGTTTCAAGAAGAATTTCTTTAATCCAATTTCCCCCCCCTCCCCAGTTTTAACCAGGACCATATGCGTTTTCACTGGAGTGTACTCTCAGATCACAGCGCCCCGATGGCTTTTAACAGCCCATCAGAAAGACTTGACATGCACACAGGACTCCTCTGCAGATCCGTTCAGGGAGACACTGCTCCTTTCTTGGCTCCATTTACTGCTGCGATTAACACTTTGCACTTGGCGTTGGAGGCAGGGTCACCGAGAGGCCTTCCTCTGGTGTGAGGGCTTTCATGTGACCCTGGTGACACAGAGCCTTAGTGCTGTCATTACCCCGCAGATGAGAGAGACATGTGCACGATACGGCCACGGCTAATGAGGCCGGTTCGAGTCTGAGTGATGGTTTCAGCAGGTTTCCCTCCACATATGACTGTTCTGGTCTGCCAACTAAAAGACACACTTCAGACAGGTCTGCAGGAACCGCTTGGATCAGGGATCAGAAATGTCATGAGTTCATTGCCCTTTGGGGATGATCATAGGATTTAACAGAATATTTTAGCATCTATGTATGGTTCTGTTTTATATATCAGAGCAAATAAGCTTTTGCTCTTTCATGTATAAAAAGCAGTGGTGGAAAGTACGTTCACTGATGTACTGTACAATTTAAAGGTACTTTACATGAGTTTCTCCATTTTACACTACTTTATACTTCTACTCCACTAAATTTCAGAGTGAAATGTTGTACTATTCACTCTGCTACATTTTTTAAATGATAGACTGGAAACAGGGTGAAACAAAGAAAAAAAAATCCACTGACCAGAACATGCGCAGAAAGATCTGGTCTGCCTTCAACGAAATTGAGCCACTGCTCACGTGTCATACCCCATACCCCAAGACCCGACTCCCAGCCTCTTTCAATAGGCCTTGATTGCAACATCAGCACCCAGCGACGAAGCTACGCCATTTTTGGACTGAACGCAACTACCGGATGCCAGTTGCTATCTTCCTGGAGTCTCAGCTGGTTGCCAGGCAACTGGTCGGTCAGACCAAGTTATAGTGTGGTATATAACACTCAAATAACTCGAATAAGTATATTTACCAAAGATGTCAAACCTTTCCTTTAAACCTGCAATAGCTGATTATTTTTTGTTTTGTTTGTTTGTTGTTGTTGTTGTTGTTGTTTTGGCCACATGGGGGAGCAGAAACAATTTGTGAACACAACACTGACATCACCTTTAAATGACGAACTAGTTAGCAAACAGGTGCCTATCTCCACATCCAGCAGTTATGGAGGAACAATATCATTCATCTGGAGTCGTGTTTCTGGCCACCGGATGAATGTACTGTAAGTCCAATATTCACTCTCTTGTGGCTCTGTTTTTGTTCTCCACCAACTCCTGAGGGACATACTGTATCAGTCTAACTGTGTCTGTCTGTTGTTTGGGGTTGAGTTGGTAGTTTTAGTGGGTTTTTAGAGCTTTTTTTTGCTGATATCGGATGCCTACTGTGGCCGAAAACAACACAATGAGAGCAGTGAGAGTAAACCAAAACAGTAAAGTTGCGGGTGGACAACTAAACAATGATCTGAAACTCACTATAAAGCTCCACAAAGCCGAGGGGAGCTGCAGATTGAGTTGATAATTCTCTATAGGTTCATCACACTACGAGCGACCTCTTTCACGTTGTCATTTTGATGCATTGATATAATAAAAAATATCAATTATAG
Source organism: Sebastes umbrosus (assembly GCF_015220745.1). NCBI lineage: Eukaryota > Metazoa > Chordata > Actinopteri > Perciformes > Sebastidae > Sebastes > Sebastes umbrosus. The sequence goes on from NC_051272.1 coordinate 18,163,425, forward strand.
CTGTTTTAAATTAAAGATCTCAATACTTCTTCTACCACTAAAAGAAAAGTTTGATTTGCTGTAGTATTGTGTGAGAGCCACCAGATGGCAGGATTTCACAGAACCACTATAAAGCCACACAGTTGTGCATCTCTAAGTTGAGTGGTGATGGTGATATTTATGTGAGGTGCTGGGATGTGACACTGTTGGCTTCTTTAGATTTGTTTCTTCCAACAGGAACACATAAGAGACGGCCACTCCAATAAAAAGATTGTCATCCAATCCCTCTCGGTCTTCCAGCTTCTTTCAGACTGTAAACCAAAGTTAAACTCCTACAGGGACCGCTGAGATCTCCCCTCCCATTAGACAACAAATGTTATCAGTTTAAGTGACTGATGAAAGCCATTTGTGCTCCATATGAGTCCTCCAGAGCGTATCCATCTGCTTCAGACTCTCTGAGGTGAAAAACCGTCAGTGTTTAATGTGGTTGTGAATGTTTCCCCAGACTAGGAGTTAGTGGTAGACTAATTACACAGTGGGCACGCAGCCTCAGTAGCACGCTGCTGCCAGGGCCTTGTGTGACTGTATGTCATTAGTATTGGAAAAGTGCATTTGCCACAAAGGGCTGCGGTCACTCTGAGCCATTAAAACATGAAAGAACATACCCCGCTCTTCTGGAGAAGGAATTTGCAAGACATAAACAGCCTGTAAAATGGAAAACTACATCTGTGTCCATTTGTTTTCCTGAAAGACGGCCAGATTTGGTAATTCTGAGTGAAATTCTTTCCAATAACAGAGAGCAGTCCAAATAAAGGGGAAGGACTGTTTGATCCATCTGTTTTCAATGCGGCGTAGTAGTGGTTTTGTGCACAGGATCTCAACGCAGTGGGAAACTAAGAAATCGCGGAGGCTTCAGAGCATGTTTGGGGCCTTTGCTCAATTTACACTCTGGGTTTATCCTGTGTGTGGTGAGGCCTGCTCTCCGCTGAAACAGGAACCACCACAGAGCAGTGGTGGAAAGTAACCCAAGTACATTTATATTTACATAGTACGAGCCTTTATACTTATTCTCCACCACATTTTGGGGGCAAATATTGTATGTTTTACTGCACAGCTGAAGTATTTTTATACTTTTGCTTGTTAGGTTTACTAATCTGACAAAGAAATTATTGAATCAGTAAACTCTTAAATATGCGATGAGTTAAAGGAACAGTGTGTCGCATTTAGGAGGATCTATTGGCAGAAATGCGAATGAGGATTACTTCTGTTGTACATCCCGTTACATTGTTAAATGACACTCTTACAAACCATTAATGTTCGTGCATATTCGTGGGATGAGAAGGATCCTTAAGTGTGCGATTTTATTTCATGAATGAATGGTTACGTGGCTGTTTTCTTTGGTAGAGAGAACGCCAAATTGATAAGCAAGTTAAAGTAACAGTGAATGATTTATTTTCCTCCGTTTGCCTGTCTTGTATCTGGGACAAAAGGCTGTTAGTGTTGCGTTATATATTCGAGAGATAACTTTGTTTCTCCCCCTCTACCTTGACTTTGTGTACGGAGCCTCCATGCAAAACGGTGATGTACGTCTCTATGTGACTGGTTGCAGCTGTGCAGCCATCGGCCACTATCAGAGCACAGTTCCACCGATAACCATAGTTTGTAAAACGTCCTATCGGCGCCGATTAATTGGCTAAACCAATAAATCGACTCGATAAAGTCTACCTCTAATTTGAAGTCCCCTCAAGTTTATCTTTTGGCCCCTGAGGCCCCTGAGGCCCCTGTGTCCTTGACTCACAATACACACCACTAAGTGTGAAAGTGTTGAGACCTCACCTCAGCTAGTTAGTGAGCCCATCGGTGAAATGGTTCAATGTTGATTTAATCTATAGGGACCTCACTATTATTAGACTTCACCTCACCCGAAAATGTAGTTTTCTTTTGATGTGGAGAAGGGATGTAAAAGGCTACGAACTGGCAGCTCTGAATATCTAATAAGATAACCCTCCGTCTCTCTCCCTCATTAGACTGAATACTGAGCTAAAACACCTTTTCATGTCACCTTAGTAAACAGCTTAATGTGTAGCTCTTTCATCTGCTATTCCCCCGTGCCTCCCCACAGCTTTGATCCACGTCTGAGTGTCTGGGTATGATTGCGCCTCTGCGCTGTAGATTTGTCTCTATGTTAATTTAGATTTTTCTGATAAGACATTTCTGAAAGCCCCCTTCACAAAATAAATGCAGGTCAGAGGTGTCATTTAACCTTTGACACTTAAGAGGCTCGGATCCTCTTCCCGGATTTTGCAGCCACATGGTTAAAAAAAATTTAAAAAAAGGCTTGCATCTCAGGTAGCATCATGCACATTTATCAGGAAGCTCTTTTAATTTAGTTTTTCTGTTTTTTTTTGTTATTTTTCAATCATAATTTTACAACACAACATGACATAAATATGATATTACATAATGTATAATACAGATGGAGTCATTTACTGCAATGTAAAGAAAATAGTAAAACAAAACATAGCAAGACAGAACAAACACGACACCACACATTGTAATAACTAGCAGAACTTATAAATACGTTTTACTCTGTGGAAGTGGTGCTGTATTTTATTGATGGGCTGGAGGAGCAAAAAGCAAAGAAGTAGAGGAAAAATCAGATCTGGAGATAAGGTGGAGGATTTGATATTGTCTTTTCACGATGCTGTAGGTTTCTCCAAATTTGAATGATCCGTCTTTAGGTTTAACTAGTAATTCATACCTCATTTTTAGTTTTGTAATATTGTCTTCTTAGCTTTGCTTAGTGAGATTAAAAGTTGAAGTTTGAGGGGCATTGTTTAATATAAAGATGTCTCCAAACAGTGCAACAGTGGAGAATTTCTGATAGTTTGATCATGACCTTCGACCAGTAGTTTTGGAAAGACGATCAGAATGGGTGTTGCTGTTGGTAAAACCTGTGTTTTACTGTTTCTAAGTTCAGTAACATGAACTGGAATAAGTGGCCTTTGACTGTTCTTACACAGCTTTCTTTTAGTCTCTTGGTTGAATATGGCTTTTATTTCTTCTACCTTTTAATGACAAAACGTCATCATTTCTTTAATAGATTTAGCAAGGCACACAGTTGTCATATTTCAACCTGCAGAGGGCAGACTTAGCTGAGGAATAAGCTGTTGAGCTGAGAGCAGAGAGGAGTAGAGGCTTCACTCAGTTACTAGTTTATTGGGTACACCTCGTTTAAACTGAGTCTAATACAACAGCACTGCAATAAATCCTACCTTCATGAAAACGGTAATATTCAGTTTAATGTTCATCCCATTTATATTAAAGGGTAGACTAAACATCAGAAACACATCTCAATACAACAAAAAGCCAAAGCAAAATACGATATACTTTGGATTCAAATTAAACTAGAATTAAAAGTCATTAAATAGAATAAAGTACACAGTATAATATCAGTTTCATCAAAACCTGCCTTTTTTCAATGAAATTCTGGTTACACTTTCTATGACACCCATGCCTATAGTGCAATATAAACATACTTATAATGTGTTATAATCTGTTTACAGCACTGTATAATTCTAGTTATAAGCACTCATGAATATTCATAATGCTTTATAACAATGATCTTAACACATTATAAAGCATTTTATAATGACTTATAAAGTCAAGTATCATAATACATCATAATCGTTGGTCACTCACTGACATTTGCAAGGTTCATAATGTATTATAATAGTTGTAATATATAATCTCTTTATAATGTGGTTATAAGTTACTCTAAGTGGTCATTGTTTGCTTTAAGTTAAGTAAAAATGTATTTTACAACATTTTGTGTAGTCTTGCATAGACTTAATGATATTTTTCACTTTACTTAAAGCAAACAATGACCAATTAACAGTTACTTATAACCACATTATAATGCAACATTATAATGCATTATAAAAACATTATAATGTATAACAACTATGGGAACTATAATACACTATGATCCTTGCAACAAGAAAATGTCAGTGAGTGACCAGCAGTTATGAAGTATTATGATACTTGACCTTAGAAAAGTTATTCAAAGATATTCAGTTTACTGTCATAGAGGAGTAAAGAAACAAGAAAATATTCACATTTAAGAAGCTGAAATCAGAGATTAATTGATCATCAAAATAGTTATGATTATACTTATAAAGGATTGTGAATAATTAGGAGTGCCTATAACTATAATCATACAGTGCTATAAGAAGATTATAACACATGATATGTATGTTTATAATGCATTATAGTCATGGGTGTTATGGAAAGTGTGACAGGCAGCAGCATACTTAAAATGTGTAGGAATGTAATGGTGATACCTCATTAGGAGGCCTGAACCATGACAGTTACATCTCATCCTACTGTGTGCTGTTGGTCAGTTCTTGGTTGAGTGACTCCTCCTGACCTCAGCGTGCCTCAGCGCTGCCCTCAGTGTTCAGACTATCCATGTTGCTTGTTGACAGCAGCTCCCTTCTGGGGCTGCCGGGGATTGGCCCGATGCTGACCTCCTGCCAGTCCGCTGGAGGAGAGGAGGAGAGCGGTTTGGACCGGGAGGAGAGGGTGAAGACGAGGGGAGTAATGAGGAGGGGAGGGGAGTTTCTTGACAGCTTCTTGCCTCGACTGATACACACACACACACACACACACACACACACACATTTGGCAGAGTTGATCTGAGGTTTTTCTAGGCTTTCCTCCCACGCATTTCATCCGTGTGAGTCAAAGGGCAACGTGTTCATTTACTAAATTACTACTTTCATTTTACTTCCAGGTACTTTCTATAAGTTATAATTAGTTGTCAGGTGTATAATGACAAAAATATTTTGACGGTTGTTATTTAATTTGCAAGCTGATATAATGGAGCATGAGCTGGCTTCAGGTCCAACGGGGTGTGTTGACTGCAGGAACAGAGAGCAGTGTATTATTATAATTTTAGAGGAAAATGATAGGTTCCCTCTATGCTCATAAATAGTCTAGCTATCATCACCGAGCAGCACATAACCCAGCGGAGCTAAATTAGCCCAGAATTTTGTGCTGTAGATCAAACAGAAATGGCAGAGAATCAATTAATGATTAATAGACCATCTGTTGGTGGTGGCGTTGTGAATATCAATACGACTCCCCTCGGATGTTTAATCACCTGATACCATTGTGTTGGAACACAACAACAGAGCTTTTGGAAGTGCCGTAGTGTCAGCGAGCTCAAATGTTTTGATCCGCCTCCGCGATGCTCATAAGATATTCACCGCTCCAGTGGAGAAACTTGTCTACAGGGCCCCCAACAGTGAGGCGTGCATGCAGATATCTGCTCTGTGTCTGGAGCTGCTGCTGGAGATCCCACCCAAGGCAAGGCTCCATTCATGCTGCAGCATGGAGGATGTTATGGATATGGCCTTGACAGCGCGCTCTAACCCCAAGGCCTGAAGAGGGACAGGAAACAGTTGGCTCTTGGTCGACTGAAGTGGTGCCTGGGACTTTCCCACACGCCTCAGGATCCTCCTCGTTCTGGTCTGTGGTTGGAGCGTGTGTCTGCACCACTTCACACCAGGGGGAGGAGGAGGAGGGGGGTGTAGGCTTGTAGAAGTTGGAGAAAACTTTTCAGGGGGGATTCATTGCCCCTTAACTGAGAGAACAGCATAAATTATTTGTGCTGGCAGATGTTCACAGACCCAAATATGCATGAATTTGTAGAGCTGGCAGGCTTCCCTCAGCCAAACGTACTGGTTTTCACGATGCGTGCAGGAGCAGTTGTTATTCTGGCTGTTTTACAGAGAGCATTAATCTGAGCTGTCAGCACCACCAACCACTTTGGTGGAAATTATTTCACTCCTTAATAAGGGAACTCTGGTGCTGTGTTACATACGGCGGTCGGGGCAGCATTCTTGGTGGGTCTGTCATCATGTAGCTGTTCTCCAACAGTGGGCCTTCTGTGTTTGGCCTGTAGCGCACTCTGTAGCCCAGAGATGAAAAGCTAACTAGACATTAAATGAAACCACTCACATCCTCTCTGCTGGTGGAGATGAAGAGCACCTCCTGCCAGGAAGTGGGAGAAATCCAATATTTTATTGACTTGCCTCTGAGTTTCTGTTAGTTGTTAAACTGAAGCTGGGAATGTTATTTTGACAACGGACTGTTTTGTCTTTACTTGTATGCAGATCTTTGCAGCCAACCTGATGTGCTACCACTACTGAGACTCGGAAAACAGGTCAGGTCCATAGACTGTATGACAAGTAGATGTAGTCACCGTGACATCACCCATTGGTTTGTGGACTGCTGTTTTGAAGGCTGGAGTTCGGCATTCTGACCGTCGCCATCTTGGTTTCTTGCAACCAGAAGTGACGTGAAAGGGTGGAGCTAAACACAACCGAACGCTGATTAAGACATTTTTAGGCGACCAAAGTGTTATAATTAACTTTCATGAACTGAAATCACACTGTGAAAGGGTTCTACGACAAAAACACGGACAACTCCCAGACCGGACAACGCCCTGGTAACAACCTGTCAATCACAAAGTAGCCACGCCCTAAAGCATACCCTGCTTTATGGTCTATTTGACTCTAAATGGGACCATAATTTACTAAATGAACATCATGCTGTATTGAAGAAGACTTGAAACTAGCGATTGAGACCATAAACTCATGTTTACAATGTTTACTGAGGAATGTGTCGATTTTCGAGAAATAATGGACTAGTTCCCAGTGATTATCGAATAGTATTTTTGCTTGGAATGCACATCCCTACTTCTCACTTGATTTATTACCTCAGTAAACATTGTAAACATGAGTTTATGGTCTCAAGCACTAGTTTCAAGTCCTTTTCAATACAGCATGATGTTCATTTAGTAAATTATGGTCCCATTTAGAGTCAAATAGACCATAAAGCAGGGGATGATTTAGGGCGTGGCTACCTACTGTGATTGTCAGGTCGCTACCACGGTGTTTTTGTATTATAGCTTTAATTCATGTGAGTTAATTCTAACCTTTTTGGTCAGAATTAAAAAATGTCTTATTCAGCATTCGGTTGTACTTAGCTCCAACCTCTCGTGTCACTTCTGGTTGCAAAAAGCCACGATGGCGACGGCCAAAATGCCGAACTCGAGGCCTCAAAACGGCAGTCCACAAACAAATGGGTGACGTCATGGTGACTACGTCCACTTCTTATATACAGTCTATGATTACAAGCATCACAAATATAAAGTTGTGCAGGAACGTTGTAGTATATTGCGTTAAACCGCTCATGTTTTTGTGACTTTTAGTCTTTATATATGGTTGTATTGGAAAATGGATTAAGCAAATACCTGTCTTAGTGTCCTCTGTGGTCAGTCATACTGGCTGTTCTCAGCACTGGTCATTATACGGGCTCTGGCGTACGATTAGTAACAATTTGCGTTTCATTTATAGCCAATGTTTGTGCAACATCACCTTACTATTTTTCTGTGCCTTTTTATAGGTATGCAGTCATAATTGTGTCACAGCTGCCTGTGAAGCACATAACATTAGACATTGTGTAATCAAGCTGTCATCAGTGCTCCAAGATGCAAAAAACAATAATAAAGGTAAAGTGAGACAACCTGTAGCTGTCAGGCTGTATCTGGCTGCTGAGGGAGAAGTGACTTAGAGCCTTTCCTACAGGAGGGCTTTGGCAGACTGCCACTTACTGTGGTCCCCCTGAGGGCTCTTACTGAATCAGAGAAAATGGGAATTACACATATTAAAGAGGGTAAACGTCAGTAATCACAGCACTGGGAGGATGCTTGAGGACTCATCAGGCCCGCTGCTGCTTTTTTAGAGACACTTGTTTCAAGGAGCCACCTTGTTTAGCAGCTGACAGCGCCACTGCGACGGGCAAAATGACACGTTTCAGGAAGGCATCCACCTATGAGACTCGCCGTCGGCACACCCGTATTTACTCTCCAACCGTCTCTTATCCACACACTGATAACACCATCTGACCTCTCGATCCATGAGTCATCCTGCAGCCAGGTCGCGTTACAGCCTGTCGCGTCCGTTATTGTCTCCTGTCCATCGATATTTCCGCCGTGTTTGTCCTGCATTGACTGCCTTGTGGTCCCTGACAGAGGCGGGCTTGGTAGTTTTGACACGGAAGTTTGTTTGTTTGTCTGTCTGGTCAGCAGAGGTCACGCGGCAGTATGTTTGTTTGCTGGGTCAATTGAGTCCACTAACAGAGAAGGCCGGTGAGGAGAAGTTATTGAGGGAGAAGCTCTCATTAGTGGCCCTTCCTCCCTGTGTGTTCCTCTTCTGGTGGAAATGGCCAGACCACCAGGCCCTTTACGCGGACTTCCAGATAAGATGTCTGGAGTCGCTCCACATGACTTAGTGCTGTTGGTACTTTGACAGAAAACAACCCTCAAGGGAAACTCAGGCAACCATAAATATTTAGGCACCAAAGAGCTTTATGGAGTTTGTTGTAAAAGGATTTATAGCGGCCTCGGAGGCGATGCATCAGTGTCAGAGGGCTTGAAGCAGTGTTTACAGCATTGCATGTGAATCCTCCCACAACTCTCGGCCAAGCCCGGAGAACTGAACCAAATAAGCACTTCAGCGCTAGGAATGCAAACATCACAACTTTTCCAAACAGGTTTCTGAAAAACAGGTGTGAGCTTGGCGTCTTCTTGGTTCAGAAATTGTAATCGCCTGCAGAATGATTCACAAACAAGACAAGTCGGTGGCCTTATATGGACCGATTTAGAAACGATGGTTCTGGGCCACGTGAGGATTTGATACAATGATACGCTCAGTTATACTGAAACTAACAACTAAAAGACCGTCAACAAGCTTGTAATAGAGACATTTGGGGTAACGAATAGATTTGACTTTGATAGTTCTGCAGTGTACTTTAAAGGAATAGTTTGACATGTGGGAAAAATACGCTTATTTACTTCACTTTCTTGCTGAGTGATAGAGGAAAAGATGAATGCCTCTCTCATATCTGTCTGTGAATTATGGAGCTACAACAAGCAGTCAGTTAGCTTAGCTTAGCATAAAGACTAGAAACAGCTGTACTGGCTCTGTGCAATGGTAATACATATCTAAATCAACGCTGATAGTAACATAAATCAATATCACTCTCTCTATGTAATAGTGAGTGACATCGCTCGCAGCATATCTGGACAATTGTTCGCGCTCCATTCGCCAGAGTTTGCTCCCTCGATGTATGTTAGGCAGAGCTGCATATGAACAGATATGAGGTCTTCTTACTCCCTGCAAGAAAGGAAATGAGTGTAATTCCCAAAATATTGAACATTTGCTTTAAACCTGCAAGAATATAATTATTTGGCCACCTGGGGGCAGCAGAAACAAGTTGTGAAATCAAGTTATAATATCACCTTTTAACTTGATCTGGTGAACTTCTGGTGAAGGAAACAGTTGCTTATTTACACATCCAGCAGACATGGAGCAACAGTATCATTCATTTTAAGGCGATTTTCTGGATACATGACGAGTATAAGTCCAGTATTCACTCTCCTTTTAGCTCTGTTTTTGGTCTCCACCAACTCCTGAGGGAAACGTCTGTCTCTTAAGCTGCTAAATGCTCCACTATATATTCACAAGCTAGTCTCTAACTTTGTTTTTCTGCAGTTTGGTTTTGAGCAAGTAGTGTACAGCGGGGTTTTAGAGATTTTTTTGTCTGATGAGAGAAGTGAGACTGAGGCAAAGCAGTAAAGTTGTGGGCGGTAAAACCAAAACAAAATGCTGAAAGACGTTATACAGCCCCATAGAACTGAGGGGAACTGCAGAGTCGGGTGATAAATTGATGTGTGTTCATCACAATGAAGGACTCCTTTCACATACAAGTAGAAATATGATTCATCGTTAATATGGAAAAAATACTCATTATAGCCGCTTTAAGCCTTTGAGAGCTGTTAAGTATTTAAATGGTATTTAAAACATGTGACGTGTTCAAGCAATTTATGGACATATGCTCCTATAATACCCGCTTACATAAACAATTGTAAACAAACAATCTTCCTGCGTAGCTAATTATTATTTCCTCAGTGGCAATCTAATGTTGCACTGCAACATCTGCAACATCTCTTGCTAAACAAATCACTTGTAGCACCAGGCCGTCTATGCAGCCTGCACCACTACTCTCCCTTTACCTTCGGTCTCCTCATCAATGTTGCATGAGGTGTTATCTGCATCCCTCTCATCTCTGCCTTCCACCCCAGGTCCTATCCGGCCCGTCTCTTTCATCTCTATCCTCCAGGGCAGCCGGACATCTCGCTCCACCATCCCTGCTACCACCACTGCCTCTGTTGTCCTCTCCGCTCATCTCCCCCTGCTGCCCTACTTATTCCCCGGCGGGGTCGCAGGCCTGCTTTGTCCCAGATTGCTGGAGGATCAGGATTCCTCATCATCCTGTTAACTGTACATTTATCTGACAAGACAGAGGAGAGAGAGCGACCCCCGGCATCATTAAGCTTTAATGGACAGCCTAGAAATGAGGGAGAAGCCATAAAAGCAGGAGCCTAACCAGAGTCTCTCTTTAATGTCTCTGATCGCCCTGACAGGATTATTAATCAGGAACTAAAGGAATTTAAAACCTTTGCTCTTGGCTTCCTCACTTAGAGTCTTTAGCTTGCACCATTACATAGCAACCCGGGGTCAGGAGGTCTGCAGCTAATTGGTTCTACAGGGTTTTGAATAACAATGAGCTGAGCCCAATTACTGAACTACAGAGAGGCGGAGATGAGAGGAGAAGGAGGGGGACCCAGTGGAACAGGCACACGGAGGATGGAGGGAGGAGGAGATGGGGGAGGCTGTTTCACGGCTGCTGTCTCTCTCCTCCTCAGAGTAGGGATATTAATGAGATCAGTAAATGAGTGCTGGCAGAGACGGGGATGTGCTGCTGTAGAAAAACAGCCGCCCTGCCCCTGCAGGACGGCGGCAGCAGCTCCTCATTCGCTATTCCATTTGACTCCCGGATTCACACGAAATATGTGCGCCTCGTTCTTTTTGTCCCAGATTTTCCATTTTTTTTTCTTTGTATCTCATGTTCATTTATTAGTGATGTATTTTCTTTTCTTTCCTCCTACACAGGGGATCCGTTTCTGTGGTCCTTTGATAGCTACGCTGTATTCCAGTCTGTCTTGTAGAGCCTTTAATGCTGTCTTCAGGGGTTTGTATTCAGCAGTGGCTAATATATAGTTAGTCCCAGCAGTTTAGAGGCTGTAAATTTGTACTCCATAGCCATAATGGCTACTGATTGTTCCTTATTTTTGGTGACCCCTGCTGCTTTGGTGGACATCAAGGCTTGTTTTTCATCCACTTACTCATACATCATTACATGCTGCTGCTGCATATACAGCGAGTAGATTAGGCTGCACAGTATCTGCACAGTGTCTCTTCACTCTAGTGTGTCATGTAGTGTCCCCCTTGCCCTGATATTGCTGATGAAACTGGTTTGGATGGAGGCATTATCAGATTTAGAGAGCTAATTTGTTCCAGCGGCAAAAAGGGCTCAGTGCTCGCGGTCGTGCTCAGTATTTTGCTTTTTTTTTTTTGTGCTCTCGAAACATTGCATCAATGTTGAGCTGTAGGACTTTCAAATTGATCTCTGCTTAAATAATCTCTTTCAAATTCATGAATTCACATCGAGCAATCCCCTCTTCTGAGCATTCATCACTTTCAATAAACCCCGGAGAAGCTGTCATTATGCCTCAACCTCCTCATCCCGCTCTAAACTGCTGTTCAAGGGCTGCAAATTGGAAATGTGATTTAAATATTGCTTGAAATGGATAGCTCATATTCACCTAAGCCCCCCGTGCCAGGCTCTGTCATGCGATGAAAGCCGAGGATGTCGGCTGATGATCACTGTACTTCCTGCGCCATGAGTCAAAGACATTAATTGCTGCTAGCAGAAGGTTTAGCCCTGACCTTTCCAGATCACAAGGCAAACAGAGCTCTCTGTAGGCCCGCTACTCCACACGCTTTTGTCACTTGTTCTTCATGGTTGGATTTCTCAGAGATGAGAAGGATTCTCTTTGCTTACACTTTTAATCGGCTATAGAGCAGTGAAATACTCCAGCTGCTGGTATGAGGAGGAGATAAATGCCTTAACTCTAGACTGCAAATGAACTACAAATCCTTGAGCTGGATTGCTGTTCATTCTTCAATTATGTAAGCCGCCATCTGTTTTTTTTTTTCCTACTCAACGGTGTCAGTGTGTATATACAAATATACTCTCGCCAGACAAGATTTATAATCTTTCAACTTTCAAATACAAGCATTAATGAGAGTCTATTTAGCACAGTTTTTTTTTAAAGGTGCTAAATTTGATATTCAGAGCATTAATAAAGCAGAAAACAACTATTTGCAATGTAAAGATATAGAGGCGTAATGTCTACCTGAGCAGAGAATGAAGTCGCTCTACACTGCGCTCATATGGCGATTACCGCTGCTAATGCCGCCCTGACCGATGCCACCCTCCGGTTCCCCCTCAGGTAAACACTGTTAGCTCTGTCAGCACCATTGCCATTGTTTTGCACTGTTCGTGCTGTTAGCTACTAGCTGTCACCATGTTGAGAGCTGTGTAGAGGCAAACCCTCAATCATAAATACGCTTTGGAATTTGGCACCATTAAGATATTTTTTGGGCATTTTCGCCTTTATTTGACAGAGGACAGTGTAGAAATAGGAGAGAGAGGGGTATGACTTGCTGCCATAGACTGTGGATGTGAGACATAAGGAGTGGATGTAGTCACGGTGACGTCACCCATTGATTTGTGGACTGCCGTTTTGAAGTTTTGAAGCCTTGAGTTTGTGATTTTGGCCATCGCCATCTAGTGTTTTTGCAACCAGAACACTGACACGAGAGCGTGAAGCTAAGCATACCCGAACGCTGAATAAGACATAACTCACTTGTTATAATTAAATGTCATAATTAACTTTCATGAACTGAAAACACACCGTGACAGGGTTAAAGTTGTAAGACAGACACGCGGATAACACCCAGACCAGACACCACCTTGTGACCTGTCAATCACAAGGTAGCCACGCCCTAAAGCATACCCTGCTTTATGGTCTATTTGACTCTAAATAGGACCATAATTTACTAAATGAACATCATGCTGTAATGAAGAAGATCTGAAACTAGCGATTGAGACCATAAACTCATGTTTACAATGTTTACTGAGGTAATAAATCAAGTGAGAAGTAGAGTCATTTTCTCATAGACTTCTATACAATCAGACTTCTTTTTGCAACCCGAGGAGTCGCTTCCTGCTGGCTATTAGAAAGAATGCAAGTTGAAGGTACTTCAGCTTTGGCTTCACATTTCAGACCCGGAGGTCGCCCACTGCATGCAACAAAGGCCGAAATGGAACCTGAGACGTTGCGGTTACGTGGCATGCGTCGTAACCACTCGAGCACCAAGGCACTCCTAGCTCCTAGTTTTTTAGGCAATACAAACAGCTGATGATCTCCAGAAAAAGACTTTGAATATTCATCACTATTGATTTGATTGGCTTCGTATAGATTTGTGCAAGGCTGTCTCGCAAATACACTTCTGAAATCCCTCCTCAGCCGTGTGCTTGGATGTGGATTATAGTGTTGAATCTCATCATTTTAAAAAAATGGTTGTCAATGCCATTCATTCCAAACAATCCTCTGAGCCTGTAATGTATTCTGAACTCTTGAATCTGCATATTTGCATACTGTAACAGAGTTGCAGCTGTGGTCTCAGAAGAGTTTATCATTATTTCACATTTATTTTGTCTCCCTAATTACCTAATTAATTCTGTTGTTTTGATTGTGGTGTTTACCGTTTGCTTTGTGGAGGCGTAATCCTGTTCTATTTGTCTGTTTGAAGAAGGAGCAGTCTCACTGAATTATTCATGCTGCGCTCCAGCGACAGCACAGCCGTTTAAATGATGAAGGCATTCGTGAAATCCTCGCTCTCTTTCACACACACACACACACACACACACACACAGACACACACACGCACACACACTTTCTCTTTCTCACTCTCGCCTCTCTTTCTCTGTGAGTGCCTGAGGCGGTGGAAGTGGGATGTAAGGAGGGGAGAGGATTTCACGAGGCTCACAAGCGCACCTCAAATGAGGCGATGGGAAAACATGTCCCTCTAATGTGTCTGACCGAGTCTCAGAGAGGGACGGACTCAAAGCCATGTCTAATCTGACACCATAATGCGACCTTTCATCTCCACGTCTCACAAGAAACATTGCTCCACCCTGTGCATTGTACATTGCAGTTTATGTGTGTGTGTGTGTGACTGTGTGTCTGTGTGTGTTCCTGGTCGGGCCCAGCGCCCACTGAGCAGGAATGCGGACACTTGAGTCGACACAGGCCCTCTGGAGTGCTGCTGATGTGTCAAAACGTTGTTCGCTGATTGGATATCGCTGTGTCATGTGGTGGCTGGGTGTCCACTTCGCACCTTCAGCTGTGACTTTTTTTCAGTGTTGAGGATACTTGATAGAGCACAAGTCAGCAGAACCCGGCGGATCTATTCGAGGGTTACTGGCATCTGGTTTGACTTTTTTTTTTTTTTTTTTTAGGAAATGCTGTGTCTTCACCCTCGGTGTGGTCTTAATGGTGTTCTCTCAAAGAGCTCTTCCTCAGGGAGGCGGCGAAGGAGGAGGAGGAGGAGGAGGAGGGAGGTGATAGGCCTCTCTGGGGATTGTCTGTTTGTAGTGTTTACTGCCAAACCCTTAAGGACTCCAGGCACTTTCATCAACACTAAGTAGTACACAGCACACACTTCCCCGCCTGTGTTCCCTCAGCTTTTACTTTCCTCTCACACTTCTGTGCATTTAAAATAAAAAAAACGATATATGACACCTTTGAGTCCCAGATGTCACTTATCTGCGTCTGTACGGACTGTTTGCCATCTCCAAGTGGCACCGCACTCCCGTTATATATACACGCATTTACATAAAGAGCATCCTTACACCACCGAACGTCATTTGTACGCAGCTTCTTTCATGGTTTCCCCTGAGGACGGCATTGTCCTTAAAATGCACACATCACAACCAGTGGCTCTGGTTTTCATGATTTCTTTTGATGATTGCAGGCTTGATGGACGTTATCAGCCGCCACGACTCCGGGCTCAGACAAAGCCTCCAGCATACACTACGTATGGTTTTTATTTCCAATCTTTTTTAATGTGTTGTTTTCTCTCAGTGGGCCTGTGGATTGTGCATTCTATTTGATCTGCCCTAAACATACATCTTTAATCTGTGCTGCGGGCTGTGTGAGAGGGAGTGTGTCACACTGCCTCTCTCCACCGAGGCTTCAGGCCTGCCTTTCACAGCGGTGCAGCCCCTCTGGGGGGCCTGCAGAGGGCAGCATACTAAACACAGCATCACCTCCTCCTACAGCAGCTCCTTTACACCTGCACCAACACCACCACAGTTATCTTTATTAACATACATCTTCATTAACTCACTAGAGGAAGTCAGGGGGAGAAAAGCAATGATAAAAAACAAAAGCACAACAGGCTGAGAATGAAACCATCATGGGCCCGCGGGGTGTTCTACTGTTTGTACTGACACAGAGGACGAGTTATGCTAATTGAGAGTTCTTTGCATAATTAGGGAGAACAAACTTTATCATTATTATCAGCGGAGAATAGCCAGACAGAGGGTAATTTCAAGTTTCCCAGCAGGGTGCTGCCAGAGAATGGAAGAGAAAAGGACACACTCTCAATGTTATTCCTGCTGTCTTTTGATGCAGAGAGCATAATTCATCTAAGATACTTAGCCTGAGTACGCTTTAATGATGATGACTTTTCCCAATGTGATTTTTCAAAGTGTTTTAATACATTGTCTTCATAGCAGATGTGTTTGCTGTGGTAAATTCGAGGACTGCATATTAAGTTATCCGCCTAAATGAGTTTTTTTTTCTTTCATGTTTAATGAGCCTTCTCTTTTTGCCACTTTGTGCAGACGCCTTCACGCTGCTCCCGGTGCATTGTGGCTCTTGTACGGCTATGTGTAGAGAGAGCTGGGAGTGTTGGTGTTGCGCGTGTAGTCAAATCATGTGTGATACCACTGAGAGATGGCTGAGAGGTGATGCGGCTGGCTGGCCTGGCCGCTCAGCCTCACAGAGCTGTGAGTAAGTGGGCCGCGGTTATAACGGGCACACGGGGCAGTCGCAGCAGAGTGCTGAATCCATTAGTCCCTCAGCAGGGTTTCAGCAGGTCATTAAGGTTCAATAAGATCCTGTGATATCCTGTTATACACTTTTCCTCTCCACCTAAATCTGATGATGCTACAGCCGGTGGATGCCGCGTGCAGGAAGTTGTCTTTTCCCTCAGAGCACAGAGCCTTGTGTGCTTGCTTTAAGACTGTGAACGATAGTTTATGCCGCAGTAAGTATTCCTTTCAAAGGCTTTACAAGGCACTGGGGATTAAGAGACTGTACCACACTCATCTCATTTGTGTCAGGGCTGGGGAAAAAGGAGCACTCTAAATACACGCTGCACCAATAAGCCGTATGGGGTAGAGTGGAGACGAGGGCTCTCAGATGTGAGGGAGAAACATTGCACCTGCCCCAGTTGTTCCTCCACCAACATGGCCGTCTGTGCAGCGCCTGCTTCACGAATGCAGGGAACATTCCCTCGCTTCAAAGGTTCCCCCTGCTTTTTTTCATCTCTGTGCTCCAGCCCACGGCCAGAACCACGGATTAATATTTCAAAACATGTTTCTTGCTTGCACCCCCCTCCTCTCTCTCTATACCTCCCTTCCCTCCTTTGCCCCCATGATTCTCCTCCTCCTCCACCCCCCCCCCAACATCATCCCTCTCACACACAGCCCATTCCCTGTTCACCACTTATTCTCCTACTCCCCCCATCCAACCCCCCCAAACCTGCCTGCCTGCCTGCTTGCTCGCCGAAATGTGTGATATTTTTCCATATCTCATGTTTTGCTGCTCCACTGCTCCCTTCAATCCAATCACCAGCGCGGTATGTTTTATGGATTAATAAGAAATGATCCTGGAAGGTCCAGTCAGGCAGTTGAGGAGCCAAAAGCAGAAGGATGAAGCAATGAAACGGAGGGGGGAAGAAGGGGGGGGAGAGGGGCAGGGTGCCGTCTGCAGTCGAATTTTAATGAGTACCAAGGGGAATATCCATTTTTTTTCTTGGGGTATCCTTCTGGTGCATCGCTCTAAATCACTGTCACACAAACAAGGTATTTCCCATCATGCCTCTGGTTTGGCTTGGTAACTGTGTCATCCTGTGGCACAGGCGCCTTACCGGCGCACCTGCTCTGCTATCCTAATTGAACAGATGATCTGCCAA
This sequence comes from Sebastes umbrosus, assembly GCF_015220745.1. Taxonomy (NCBI): domain Eukaryota; kingdom Metazoa; phylum Chordata; class Actinopteri; order Perciformes; family Sebastidae; genus Sebastes; species Sebastes umbrosus. The sequence goes on from NC_051272.1 coordinate 18,180,710, forward strand.
TTTGTCATGTTTATCTTCAGAGGCGTTCTGGCGTCAATGCCCTGCTCTGCTCAGCCCCCTCAGAACACAGTGCAGATGTTAGCAGAGCTTTTTTTTTATGACAGATCTTGTAGTCATTACTGAATAATTCATCGCCGCATTCATGTCTTTAGATAGCATCTTCAGCATCTTGCTCCGCTTTTTTGGCTCCCTCTCTTTTCTTCCTTCTCCGGCTCCTCACAAGGGAAAACTTTATTATTCTCTCCACTGACAGCAAAGTATACGGATAAAAGATAATTGCCTGGCTTGACTCAGCCATTGATATGAAAATAGGATTGAAATTATTCACTGTGGTTTAAAGGTTAGTTGAAGGTTATTATTCAGGGAGAGGCGTGGAGGAGAAGAGTGTCTATGTACAGCCCGGTGGTAGGCCTGACAAGACATCTCTGAAAGGCTAATATGCTGCGCGTGCTGCAAAGGCCATTCAATGAATAAACCCAAAGGGTCTCCTGAGATCTTAACACCGGAGAAGTCAATTATTTAGCAGCAAATTACGGCTCACTCCGTGCATAAACATGATATGCTCCAAATACGATTGTGAGCTTGATTTTTCAACACACTCCAGTATCTTTTATTCAGATTATTGTTTGTCCTTTCATTCAGCCTCTCATGCATGGTGGAATGTAATATGAACACCATAATGAAGAGGGAGAGGGCTCTCTCTACCAGTTTAATGTATTCGATCCGTTGCATGCTTATAGGCTTGTTATGGTTCAGATGGACTTTGAACACGGGCTTAATAAATCACCTCCGCCAGCAGTCGTCTGATGTTTCTGCCTAAGAGCCGCTCTGATGTCTGTGGTTGGCCCGTCACTACTTACGCCAGTCTCTATTACCATGGCAACTGGGGGGGATGTATGCAGGTAGCGTGCTGTAAGCTGGAAGGAGTCATGGTGTGCTGTTTAATAGCAGGCATACAGCAGCAGACGGCTCTCTCTGTCTGTCTGTCTGCAGGCGGATGGTCCTCTGCAAATCTGCTTCTACAACAATATGTTGAGGCAGGAGAGTAAATATTCACACAGATTCATAATTTAAGTGTTTCTTTACAAAGATTTAGAGGCTTATTTTGTTTTCCTTTGTTGCCATATGGCAAACCCAATATGGTGGGAATCATATTTTTTCTTTATTCACCCTTTAAAACTTTCCCATTCTTCTATATTTTGTTTAAATCTTCGTGAACAGATTTCTTGTCGTAAATGTTGTAATTTCCAGCATATTAACAACTATATAATATATCACTATCAGTTTTTCAGACATTTAAACCTTCATGAGATTGAGATGAGTCTGCGTTGGCGATACTTCCATGTGAATACATCAAAGAGAAGTGAGATGAGAGGCAGAAAATGATCACACTCCTCCTGGGAGAATGCTATAGTTCACACCTCCTCCTCACCTGTTTCCTCGCTCTCTCGCACTCGCCGAGGTTTGGCGTCTTTATCCAAAGATGCAGGTGTGATCATTCACCCGTTCGTTGGTAGTCAAAACCACCTCTTCTGCTCCTAAAATAGACAATTATTCAAATTTCTGTCATCAGAAACCTGTCGTTTTTTTTCTCCCAGAAATTCACAATTTCGTCGAAGCCATTCAGCTACACTGATCATTAATAGAAATGCATGAGTGCACATTCAGAAAGCATGCTCGCTCTTTTAAAAACGAGAATTTCAGGAATGTGGCGTCTCATTTCTCAGTTGGTTTCTATTTATCAGTGATCTGCTTCCTCGCTGATGCTGCTTTTGAAAATACTGATCGAACCAAGCCGATGTGGTGGCAGAAAACTGTGAGGATTTGTTATTGGACTGTGTGCTAAAGGATTCAATGGTGATGAGGTCTCACTGGGTCATACAGGGGCAGAGTCAGGCCTCCAGTGCTGATGATAGACAGCATGCTGTCGATATCGGGCTGCTCTCTTGTTTCAGGCCTGTAGTAAAGATCACTGACACTGAATCTCTCCCTCCTTTCTTTCAGTCCGCTCCTGCACTGTGCAAAGAAATTGAATCATGTCCTTAAAGCTAAACACTTGAGGATGAAGTTTTTCTGAATCCCCAACCTGCTCGTGTGATTACAGACAGATCGATACCTTGTGGTGTCCCCAGCCAGCTCACCCTGCTGGCACAGGAAATGATGCGATCCATCCGGCTCTGACATTGACAGGCCCCAGAGAGGCGACGGCTTCACTTACTAGAAAAATGCTCTCCATTAGCTCGGCTGGGTGGCTCTGCCCTGTCATTGTTATGCTAGCGAGGCTGTGACATTTGTGTTACGTGGACGGCAAATGCCTTTCTAATCATCCGCTTGCAGCACAATTTGAATTTTCATCAACTTTGACGGACAGCTCCCGAAGAATTATCATCAAGAAAATGAAAATCTTCCCTGACCCTAAATGCCACGGCTGCTGCCACTCCCTGACGGCGTCCCACGGTGCTGGCGACAAAAGCTGTAGACGGTCGCACAGCGTCTCCCTCCGGACTGCTGCCCTTTAGCTGTTGTGCTGCGGCTCAGAGGTTGAACCTCCTGACTCCTGAGGCCTGCATGGTGATAGGCCGCGTCCTTTCTCAGACCTCACAACCCAGCCCCTCTGCCCAGGATGTGGTGCTTATATTCATGTCAGAGAACAGCAGCACTTTAGGGCACGTGTTTTTTTTTATGGCTGAGCCAGCGTCTCTTAAACCCAAGCACTTGTATTGACCCACCTCCCATCTCTCTCCTCTCTCTCATCCCCCACTGTTTCCTTGTTTGAAACAATATAGCCTGCCTGTTGTTATTGATTCCAGAAGATTGGGCCCCGGTAAGTGCTCCTTTGAGTCTGGTGTTATATTAAGCAATTGTTCCAACAGCAGATGACAGGGCTGGGAAGGTTTTGGCTGGCTCTAATAGGCCTGGTATTACCCGTGTGTTAATTGATTGGGCAGCAGAAGGAGGGAGGAATTGGCTGCACTGAGAATTCAAGGCTAAGCAGCTGATAAATAAACACTAACTCGGAACATTCGCTTACGTATTGTGACAAAATAGTTGCTGCCCAAACAGCTAAATGTGGTCCTTTCATACTATTAATATGCCTCATCACTTTATAATCATGAAAGCACAAGACAACAAGAAGCATGACTGTGAATAGTCCTGCTCTTAAAGGAACAGTGTGAAACATTTCAGGGATCTATTAGCAGAAATAGAATATAATGTTCATGTTTACGTCAGTGTATAATCACCTGAAACTAAGAATCGTTGTGTTTTTGTTAGCCAGCAGGGGGCGACTCCTCTGGTTGCAAAAAGAAGTCAGGTTGAAAAGAAGTCTATGAGAAAGTGACCCTACTTCTCACTTGATTTATTACCTCAGTAAACATCGTGAACATGAGTTTATGGTCTCAATCGCTAGTTTCAAGTCTTCTTCAATACAGCATGATGTTCATTTAGTAAATTATGGTCCCATTTAGAGTCAAATAGACCATAAAGCAGGGTATGCTTTAGAGCGTGGCTTGTGATTGACAGGTCGCTACCACGGCGTCGTCCGGTCTGGGAGTCGTCTATATTTTTATCTTACAACTTTAAGTGTTTTAATAGTATGTTTTTATTTCATGAAAGTTAATATTAATATTTTGGTTGCATAAAAATGTCTTATTCAGCATTCAGTTGTACTCAGTTGTAGCTCCACCCTCTCGTGTCACCTCCGGTTGCAAAAAGCCAAGATGGCGACAGCCAAAAAAAAGACGGCGACGGCCGAAATGCCTAATTCGAGGCTTCAAAACCACAGTCCGCAAACCAATGAGTGACGTCACGGTGACTACTCTACTTCTTATATACAGTCTATTGAATAAGTTTTTCATATCTACATAGGGAGCAGGTCCTCTTCACGGAGTCTGCCATGTTGTTCCGCCATGTTTCTACAGTAGCAAAGAATGGACAAACCAAACCGCCGTCTGACTTCTGTTGCTCTTAAAGTACTGTTATTATGGTAAGGATGGCCACTGAGCGATGTGTACGGCGTTACCATGGTTTTACACTCGGCGGCTCACGTTACCGCAGTTTCACAAGCGTGTCGAGAACTATGGTGGCCTTCAGGTAACATAAAAACACAAAAGGCTCTCACCAGAGCCAGCGTTTGGTTTGTCCGTTCTTTGCTACTGTAGAAACATGGCGGATCCATTCATACTCTGAATTGTGTTGGCATTAGTGAAGCCTTACTTTATCTGTTTGGCCCTGCAGAGTGTATTTGCTAAAGTGTCTGAGCTGCACAGTCAGTAGCCAGACATTGTCAGCAGTACGAGGGCAGTATTGCATGCAGGGCTGTTTTATGGAAGCCACCCGAAGTAAATGCTCCATTCATCCTGTCTGTCTGCCCTGGCCTCCATCTCCTCCTTTGTCACATGCATGATTAAGACCAGCTTGAAGCATTTATCACAAGGCCAGAGCATTGGGGGAGGTGGAGTTCAAGCAAAAGGAAACAGAGCCCACCTCACTTTTTGTTTATCTAACATCCAAACATCTCTCACTTCTCTGAGTTGTCAGTAAAACGTCAACAGTGAAATCCCCCCTCAGTTCTCCTGTCAGAGCTGCTGCACAACGCTCCAGCTCGACGTCTGTGGAAGTGATGACATTATTTTGACAGCCATAATGCATTATGCATCTAATTCCATTAGCAGTGAGTGGTCATCAGTTGTTTTCAATGAATTCATTGTGTATGTGTGTATGTTTTTATTTTGGTCAAGTGAATCCCATTAGATTCCATTTCCAATAACAGCGTGTTCTGCTGCGGTTGCATCTCAGTGGAGAGGTAATTTGCTAATGGCATGGCCCTTATTAGAAAGCAATTATTATTAATTACCAGTGGGTGATACAAGAGCTGATTTAGTCCTTAAAGCCCACAGTTTTTCTGCCAGTGTGGCCAGTGTGTGTGTATATTTGTGTGTGTATGTGTCCATGCTGTCTTTCTCAGAGATGATTGCCAGCCCCACACCATCGCCCTCACCTCCCACTGGCCTGCTGCCAAGCAGCGACATTGTCATTATCAGTGTGCCAGAGGGCTGGGTAAATGTCATTATTGTAGCTTGTGGATTCCTCCGGGGAATCAGCAGCTACCCGATTAATTTCTCTAACAGCCCGGGAAATATTTGTTGCATCACCAGCCCGGTTCACGGCAAACATCTATCGCCGCTATGCAATTAACGACATAGATCATTTACATAGTCACAGAGCTAATTTTCATAATGTTCCCTTTATTATCAGAGGAAGAAATTAACCCAGGAATTTATTTACACACCCACTGCAAATGGTAACAGTGTGCTAATTGGCTGTTAGATGATTAATAAGCTTATAGTACATGCTAATGAATGGTGCACTCACTGTTTCAGAGGTGCTCCAGCACTGTGCTTGTGTTTTGGCAGCTTAATTAGACGGATAATTATGTACTTGTTGCTTTCGCTTTCAAGCAAATACCATCAAACATTAAAAAAGATTAAACTGGCTTGCATCGCTATGAGCTCGTGTTGGTTCTCTAATTTCTGTTTTGTTATAAATGGTCACGTTACATCAAGGCTCTGATTTGTTAGCACCTTTGTGTCTCTAAAGTAACACTGGGCTCTAGTATATAGGCCACCATTCAGAAAACTGGTGCAGTTTAAAGGGACTGTGTGTAACATTTTGGGGGATCTATTTGCAGAAATTTAATATAATATTCATAACTATGTTTTCATTCGTGTATAATCACCTGTAACTAAGAATTGTTGTGTTTTCGTTAGCTTAGAGCCATTTATATCTACATAGGGAGCGGGTCCTCTTCACAGAGTCCGCCTTGTTGCTCAAACCAAACACTGGCTCTAGAGAGAGCCTTTTGCGTTTCTACGTCACCTGAAGGCCACCGTAGTTCTCCGACACGCTTGTAAAACTGAGGTAACATGAGCCGCAGAGTGCCAAACCGTGGTACAGCCAGCCGTCGTCTGACATCACTTGCTCCTAAAGGAGTATTATTATTGAAATGATGGCCTCTGAGCGAGGTGAACGGCGTTACCACAGTTTTGTCCGATAAAAATGTTATCTAGAGTTCGGTTGTAAATTCAGCATTCGGTTGTACTTGGCTCCAACCTCTCGTGACACTTCTGGTTGCAAAAAGCCAAGATGGCGATGGACATAAACCAAGATGGTAATGGCCAAAATGCCAAACTCAAGGCTTTAAAATGGCAGTCCACAAACCAATGTGTGACGTCTTCTTATATACAGTCTGTGAAATAAGCCTTTAATTTCTATATTTCAGAGTCCGCCATGTTACACCGCCATGATTCTACAGTAGGCCACTGTAGTTCTCCGACACGCTTGTGAAACTGCAGTAACGTGAGCCGCAGAGTGCAAAACCGTGGTACCGCGGTTGTTATGGTAAGGATGGCCTCTGAGCGAGGCGAACAGCGTTACCACGGTTTTGCACTCGGGGCTCACGTTACCGCAGTCTTGGAAAGAGAGGAGTCTGCGGAGGGGTACTCAGTTGGTTGCAATCTGCAACCACACCCGAACTGTACCTTTTAATTAATTAATCAAATGTAAATAATTAAGAAATTTGTGAATATATCCAATAAATGAAACGGATGTTCTTCTCATTGTTGCATAATTTGTATGGAAAACAGCTGAATCACTAAAAACACTTACATTTCAGGTTAAATTGCCTCTATAATTTGCTGATAGCACTTGAAGGACGTCTAGAGACATCTACAGCTCTAATCCCTAAAACTTTTTTATTGTTTCACTTTGTTAATACAGTGATCATGTATTATTCATTGTGCTGTTGCACTTAAAAGACTATGTCCACTCTTAAATTATGCCTCAGTTCTTTGGAGGGAAGACCAAACACTATCTGATGACAAGGCTGAATTTGTCTCAGGAGACTGCTTTCATTGACTGTATAATACTGTTGTGTAACCGTGTTTAACATGTTGTTGTCTCGCTGGTTGCAGGGGGAGGATGGCAAGAAAGAACAGTTTTTTCCTGTTTAAAGTTCTGTTTTCTCAAAACATAAAGCAGCACTTTGTAGATAATTACTGCAGTTTGCAACTTTCCTTACATAAGACACAATTTGGAGCAGCTCGGTCTTTACAGAGAATTCACTCTGTGGTTTTGTTTTCCATCTGCTCGGTATAGAATAAAAGTCAGTGGTTGTCTGCGGTGGTGAATCCTCTGGGAAAGCTGGCTATGAATATTTGATGTAAATCCTCCTTTTTTATCACTGACACGGCTCAGAGCAGCAATCCTCATTGATCTGGTGTTATAATCACAGATTAAAAGAACTCTCCCCAAACAATTCCCTGATTAAAGCCCTGTTTATACGCTCCGCTCATGTCCAAGAGAGATTCACACACAGGCACTGAAGAAAGCCCCCGTAGGATAGCAGAGCTGGGAACACACAGTCTTTAATGTGGCTCCCACTGGCTATTGTGAACATCAAGTCTCTGGATCTGCTTCAACTCATTAGCTCCAAAACTTGGCCTGAATCTAACATGTCATGCTTATGAATTGAATCCGCAGAGAGATGAGGGGATAACAACAGAAAAAAAAGTGAAAGAAACATTTTTCTAGGATATTCAACAGATTTGTTTACTGTGGATTTTTATGCTGTCTTTTTCACACGATATGTAAACTGTTCAACAGATGATACCAGATCTGCAGATTAGCTTCTCTGTCACATGTACAGAGCAGGAAGACGAGATCTAATTTTAAGGGTGCTCTATACGATATTCAGAGTAGCTTCAAACAACTATTTGCTATGTAAAGATATAGAGGAGTAATGTCTACCTGAGCAGAGAATGAAGTCGCTCTCCTTCTGTGTGTGTTGTAATCTGAGTTTCTCGTTGCTTTGTTGACGTAGCCGGGCTGGCTGCGCGTGCTTTTAATGTGAGCTTGCCAGCGTGCCCCACTGGCTAGCTCACAACCGCCGCTCTGCGCTGCTCTCATATGGTTACAGCATCCTGACCGACGGCGCCGTTGTGAAAACGTAGCAGCCACCCTACGGTTCCCCCCCAGGTTAACACTGTTAGCTCTGTCAGCACTGTTGCCTTGTTTTGACTGTTAGCGCTGTTAGCACCGTTAGCTACGAGCTACCAGCTGAGCTGTCGTCATGTTTAGAGCTATGCAAAGGCAATAGAAATGCTCCCGATCTCGCAATTAGCACCTTAAAGGCCCTGACACACCAAGACGACGGTCAGCGAGCGTCCGTTGGCCTAGTTTTTGCAGTGTGTCCCACACCATCGGCTTTAGTCTGCCCCGAGTCTGAGTTATTTTGGCCGATTCAGCATGTTGAATCGCCGTTGAATCGTTCGTCGTGAGAGATCTCAATCTGATTGGCTGTTAATCTTAAACGAATCAGTGCACGAGAAGAGAAACGGAAGTGAGGAAAGCAAGCAAATGAGTAAAGTCAAGAGGAAAAACACAGAAGCTAATTTTTCATCTTCATCTCATCATATCATTCCAATACACGGATATTTTCACAGCGACATGGCCATCTGGAATGAAGCTAAGTAGTGAGTGAGAGTGGTGTGAGAGTGGTGTGAAAATGGTCAGCAAACGGCGCTTTGTTTCATGTACGTACGTATCATAACAACGGCTTGTATATCCGCAGTCCTCGGTCTTCCGGGTTCCCTTTTTGAATGACATGTACAGACTATCGCCACCTGCTGGTGTGGAGAGTTATGTTCAGGTGCATCTTTTGTGCCAAGACAAAGGCGACGTGAGGCGACCCAACAGGCGGCCTTCGTCGCCTCTAGTTTCTTGATGTTGGGTAGGTGTGTCTGGGCCTTTAGATTAATTTACAACTACACAAAAGTGATGTATTTTCCTGCATCTAATTTCAATTCAATTTCAGCGTACATGTTTTCTGCTTTCTCTGATATATTACTTTTACTCAAAGGTTCACTGGAATCCCAATCCTGAATGCTGATTGGAGAAACTGAAATACTTTGTCCTGCAGAGAGAGATAAATGTCTAAACTGCAAGCCAATGGTATTTCAATGGGCTCTTGGCCTCCTGTCAAACCTCCATTTGTGAGCTTAAATGATTGGTGAATTTCATCTTAATTACAACAAAGACGAGCCAAGCCCAGAGTTCATTCTCATCTTGTTCCGTTTGCCAATTATGGATGTGGCTGGCAACGCCGTGGCTTCCACCTCTCATTTCTCAAACCCGTATTGTCCCCGGAGCAGAGGAGATTGGTGCGTGCCCGACATCCCGCTGCTGTGCTCAAAATGAAGCAGATGAGATTACTCCGTGTGCATGAAGACGGTTTCACCTAATATCAACTCCGAGCCTGCCCCATGCATACTAATCATATGGATATGTTCTTTCATACGAACTAGCTCTCACCTTCATTAGTGTCTAAAAGGAAACATTGTTTTTTTTTTTTCACACGATTGATATTCCAGAGAAGTTTACCAAGAGACTTCTGAGACTGATAACTGTGACAAAGCTAGACTCACTAGCTTCTCCTTCACAGGTCTGTCTGTACTGAAGAATAAGCTGGCTGTAGAGCACATTAATACATGAGAAATCAGGACAAAGAGGGGTATTTTTGCTTGCATTTGGTTGCAGTAAGAGGGACTCGTGTTTTCCCATATCAGATTAAATTTGCTTTCTTCATGCATGTGCTAAAGATAATCTGTTCCAGTGCTCAGAGTTATGATTATCCTGGTGGCAAGGACAGAAAGATAGAGAGGCTATAGCAGCCCCAAGTAATTAAATTAGCCCTGAATGGCTAATTGGATCAATTTGGAAGGCAGACACTGTCAAGGATAAGAGTAATCATCTATGCAGTAGCAATCTTTTATTGCCCAGACACGTCTTGTAAAAAGACAAGGTGTGATCCCGAAGGTTAATGTAATTACTGTCCAATTCTCTCACTCACTGTGCACAATAATGCTAATTAATCTAAGATCTCTGGACTATAATGAAGCGCGACAAGCCAGGTAATGCTGATTATAGTATTTAGGACATGGCTGAATATTCTCTGCTATTTCCTCGTCCCAGGCTCGGTGATGATGCTACAATTAGCCCCCATCATTTCTCACACTTTTTTACAAGACTATTGGCTTCAAAGTGTTCGATCTACTCCAAAGTGAGTATATTTTGTTCTCATCTGCATGGCGTTTTAGTATGATAGTCATGCATTTTACCCCAATAAAGCAGTGATTTACATTTCATCCAAGGCGAGCTCTCCGGGCTCAGCGAGGTGTAAAGCAATGTAATGAGAGAGAGACTTGGCTTATGAACAGAGCATTCATATTCATTAGCAGCAGGCATTAACATATGATGCCCGTGACAGATCTGTGATGCATGTTTTATGAATGCAGTTAATGGCACGCTGACAGCACGGCAGGCCATAAAGGACCAGAGCAATCCACCAAATGAAAGCCACAGAGTAGTGGGATGATTATTGATTCTCCCCTGTGTCCTATTGATCTCTGACGTTTTCATCTGGCACAGAGCTGCTAATCTGCTGTGTATCAGAGAGACACCCACAGTGCAGCCCATTGACTCTACTATCAATAGCCACAAAGCTGGATATCATTAAATCCTCATCACTTTGTTTCCCCCGGCCAGCCGCCACAGACGACTGAGCACTCTGCGTGACCTCTGAGTAACCACTGTCCACTGGCTTGTTTATGGCCCCGGCTTCTGGCGTGTGACATTTACTGCCTCTTTTTTTAATAGGCCAGTGTAACGGCTCCGCTGTACACAGAGCTGATATTGACCACCGCCTTAAAGTGTGTGACTGGACACGGTTTTATCCCATCAAGGGAGCACATATACTGTAGTATGTCACCCACCGTCAATAGGAAAATACACTCAAGCTTTGTCAGCAGACGTGGGCTGCATCTTTCTATTTGTCATCAGGGCAAATGTTAGAAATACATTACAAGCGTATTGAAAATTGAGCAGGCTCTTCTCATACACCGTTCGTAGCTATAGCTGTAATCCACGTTATTGGGAACTAGGAAGTATAAAGAGTGATAAAAGCCGTGTAGGGTCCAATGTTATTTTAACCAAAACCACAATCTTTTCCTAAACCTAAGTAGTTTTGTTGCCTAAACATACCTAATAGAGTTTTTCCATACACATGTGTTGGCTTGGCCCGACTCGGTTTGACTCGGCATATCAGCCCAGCACGGCAGGGATTTGCATCTCCATTACAACAAGGATACCCGCTTCAGGTTTGCTCCATGGCTAAAGGAGCAGCTGTAAAACGGTGGATCAATAAGGCTACATTTTCTTTCCATAATTCTTCACAATAAAAGTCCCTCGTTATTTTTGCTGCTTGTTCTCTTCCTCTCTGCAGTATTAGACGTGTTTTTATTAAGAATAGCCGCTAACAAAGCTCCTCTAATTCAGAGATATTTAATTTCCTATAAATTGTTCATAATAAATGTCCTCCATTATTTTGTTATTTAAAAGCTTTTATTATGAAGCAAAAAAAACATTGTTGGGTTTTCATCAGCAGCAACTTAACACGACTCTTACAGCCTATAGCTGAAAGCAAAACGGTAAAATAAAGCAGATATGTGAAAGTACAAATAACAGGAACGGAGGAGAGAAACTAAACCTCTAATCACAGATATTTGGTTAAAAGCTACATAAGTACTGAGAGCTGAACACACACAACTTCCTCTGGTGTCCTGCACAAACATGTTGAGTCTCGTAACACACGCTTGTTTGAGGAGGAGAAGGGGGGTCGTCACGGGTTGGCTGCAGCCAGCAAGACGTCACCACAAGGTCAAGGTCCATTTAGAGCGCAGCGTGCTAAAACTGTTAGTGGAAACGCAAATCAGCACGGCAAAAAAATGCTAATGGAAAAGCCCTATAAGTAGTTTTGTTGCCTAAACTAAACCAAGTCGATCTTTTTCTAAACGTAAGTAGTTTTGTTGCCTAAACAGACACATGCATCACATGTTGCTGGACATTCGTAGGAAAACGCACAAAAAATTAGGGATAACTTTTTGTAAGATATCATACGAACTGTTGTTTGAGGATATGTAGTGAAAAAAACAGTTGAATAATGTCTTTTGTGGATCTGGAGGGAGCGCGCCAAGAAGTATAAGAAAATAACCCCGAAGATATCATAGTGATGTCATCAGGGTTATCACTGCATGGTCACTGCATGGAGACAAATTTATAACAGAAAGGCTGTGTCTCAAACCGGAGGTGCAGAGTTCAAAAGATTTGGTTGTGTACCAGGCAGGGAAGGTCAAAGAAAGATGCTGTTAAGTTGCATTCTGGGAAATGTAGGATCTTAACCCATACTAGTGACAAAAGGTAAGAGTATCTCCTCCTCCGCAGCTTTGATTTTGACCATTCTTTTTCAAATTTGTCTTTCACAAGCCCTCCAACTTCATGGTAGTGACATATAGGGCTTGGTATTGTTTAAAAAATTACAATGCCAGTACCAATACCAGCACCCTTAAATTGATACCAATACCAATAGAGTACTTAATTTGATAACCATCGTGTGAATGGAAACTTTGTGTGTCCCACTGGCTAGCTAATCGCGGCAGCACTGCACAGCGCTCATACAGCGGTTACCGTTGGTAACACCGTCCCCTGACCCACTCTTGGGAGACTGTGTTGTCGCGGAAGGGTAACGGCCACCCTCCGGTTCCCCCCCAGGCTAAGTGTTCATCTCCGTTTTCAGAGCCGTGTGCAGGCAGGCAATCTTGGCTGTAAGCGGTGTACAGTAGCTTCTGCGGTAGTGGGCCAATCACACGTCGCAATAAATCGAAGAACGCTCGAGGTGATTGGCTGGATCTGGGCACGAAAATGATTGATTACAGCTTATCGTTTGACCGGAGAAGTTTTGATACTACTTGTTACTGGGTTGTTTTGGTCGATACCTTAAAGGTATCGAGTACCGATACTCAGCCCGAGTGACCTTCTGAATTTCTGGAGTAGCCCTTTAACAAAATGAGGAAGCTTTAAGATATAAAGAGGAAAATCATGACTCTTTTCCTGTTGGCTTACTTGAGATTGATAAGCATGAATGTGTCAGAGGTCAGAGTATGATGATATGCTCATTATTGTCTCCAAACTACCGTTACCGGGGTAACGGTGGTTTGAAAAAGGACAGAGGAGAGACTCATCAGCAGGGCGACACCAATGAGGAACATATTTCAGTGCTGACAGTACAGGAGGAGCCACCCTCCTCCCCCAGAGAGCAGAGCACCAGGGGGCAAGGACGGGTGATGTGGGGATCGATGGTGCTTAAGGTGTGGGGGTGACAAGGACAGGTGCAGGGGAGTGCCGTACCACGGTCCATTAGAGACGGAGACTCCCTGCTGAGAGGCGACAGCATGATAAACAGCTCCAGCTCTGATAATAGTGCAGCTGATCAATAGCCTGTCCGCCCGCTGTCCCTAAGGGACGCGCCCGAGCAGCAGCCACGACAGCTGACCCCCAGGTCGTGTGCGTGTGTGTGTGTGTGTGTGTGTGTGTGTGTGTGTGTGTGAGTGAGGGCGGGGGAGGGTGGTTTGGTATAAAACTATCACTGAATCAGATGGAGCATCACTTTGCCCTTTTGACCTTTCTGCCTAACCTTATCTTCATAGTGTAATAGAATCAACCAAGCATATCCAATTAGTATCTGCATGTCCTTCACTTAAGCTCTAATGGTTTATTCATAGTAGTACATAGGAGACATTCTCACATCCTCCCCTGTCATTCTCACTGAGAGTACTTTCTCCCAGCTGCCTCTGTCCTGCTCTCCTCTACCCTGTGGAGAATTCATCCCAGTGACTGTACAGATGGATGATTGTTACCTAAGTCCATCAATGAATCTGCAAATTATTCTAATTATTGATTAATTGTGTCATGTTTTAAGCAACAATGCCAAACATTATCTAGTTATATCTAATTACATCTTCTCAAACGTGAGGTGTTGCTGCTTGTTTTTGTGTTTTGTGATAGTGAATTAAATATCTTTGGGTTTTGGACTGTTGGTCGGATAAAATCACAAATTTGAAGATGCACTTTGTGTTTTGGGAAATGGTAATGGAGACATTTTATAGACAAAAAGACAATAATCATCAGATTAATTGATAATGAAAATAATCGTTAGTTGCAGCCCTAATTAGAACTGATACATGTAGAGACACTGATGCAAATTTCTACAGTAATGGAAAGCAAGTTCGATGTACTGTACTGAAGTACATTTTTGAGCTACTTGTTCTTACCTCCATTTCCATTTACTTTTTACTCCACAGCATTTATTTGACAGCTATATGTGTTACTTTGCAGATTCCACATAAAAATCACATGATCAGTTTCTAAAATATGATGCATTGATAGAGATTTAACAACTCAATACGGCATAAAGTAATTAAGATTAGCTCCACCTCAACCAGATACAGCCCTTAAAATGGTGTTTACACATTAATGCTTCATTAATATTATATATGATCACTGAAAGTGGACTTTCTGCTCATAATACTTCTGTTTTACTTTACAAAAATACTTTTGTAGCATTTTTTTTTAAGTGAAACACCTGAATAATTCTCCCACCACTGATTGTTTTTATAATTTAAAGGTGCTCTATTCGATAATCAGAGCATTAATATAGCAGCAAACAACTATTTGCTATGTAAAGATATAGAGGAGTAATATCTACCTGAGCAGAGAATGAAGTTGCTCTCCCTCTCTGTGTGTTGTAAACTGCGTTTTTCCATGCTGTGTTGACATAGCCGGGCTGGCAGCGCATGCCTTTTAGTGCATGTGAGCGTGCCCCACTGGCTAGCTCATGGCCGCCACTCTTCACTCCTCTCATACGGAGGTTACAGCTGATACCGGCGGCGTCGTGGGAGCGTAAACACTGTACGCTCTGTCAGCAGTGTTGCCATTGTTTTCACTGTTAGCGCTTTTAGCACCGTTAGTTACAGCCATCGCCATGTTGAGAGCCCTTGAGAGGCAATAGATATGCTCTCAATTTCAGGTTTAGCACCTTTAACAAAATATTGTCACTCATACTGTCCAGTAAAAGTGCTTTGGGTTGTATTAACTGTTAAGCAGTAGTTGTTTGAGCGTCCTCGCTGTGACTCTGAGGGAATATGAGGGATTAGTCCCTCAGTGGGATTACAGAACAAATATCAGAGACTGGATCAGTGGTACTGGGTACACTGGGTGTCTGACAACCTTTGACCTAATGTGGTTGAAATACACTGAAACACTGATCCGAACCAAGATTTTCAAGACGTTATTGAATTTCAGAAATCAAAGGAGCTATGTGTCGTAGTGGCCTTGGAGTGAAATATAAAAATGTCTCCGTCTGTTGTACAGAAACACAATTAGTATATCCATTTTTATATTCATTACGTTTGTCTGAGTACAAATACATTCATTTTGCTAGTTTGTCAGGACTGCCTAATTAATTTATTGTCACAAAAGAACCTAAACTCATTAAAAAACTGCACATTTTTGTGATAAAAGCGAGTATTTGAAAGTAGAAATAAGAGGAAGCAATAGTGTTTCAGCAAGTGGTTGCAGCAATACATCAGTAGGTGGATGTGGAAACAACATGAGCTGAGACACACACGCACACACGCAGATACACACACTGTAGTGTTGTCACTCACTGAGTCAAGACCACATGTGTGCTCTGAAGTCCTTTCCTCTTAACGTGCCTGCGTTATCTCACAGCTACAGTTGTGGCTTCAATGGCGGTGAGACATCCTGACTTGGAAAGTGAGACTCCATATCTTGAGCAACCCCACAAGCCATAAACCACAGGCAGCAGCTTCTGCAGCCCAGCTTGCTGTGACTTCAAACACTAACAAGCTGGAATAACATTTTGCTTGGGGTGGCTTCCCTTGACGGCTCCCAGCTGCTGGCAAGCTGATGGAAGGAAGACAAGATTTATTACAGGCCTTGTCGCATTTGGATAAAACCTAACCACATCGTATAGAAACTGTGGGATCACAGAATGTGTCATTACTGCTTTTTTTCTCTGTAGATCAGCGCGAGATCCGGGGTGGAATCAATCCCTTGGAAAATCAATTTCCATGTCTGAGCTAGTTGCGTCCTGCTGTCGGTGGTTCTTCTTGAAAGCTGTGTGTGGAATTAAATTGACATTTGAGGCTGATGGTGAATTGCTTTAAAACCTGCTTCAATTTAAATGATACCACAAAGCCAGAATGAAATGCTTTACTGTTAAAAAATTCAAAAGCTAAAACGCACTGTGAGATAAACTTCCATCCTACATAGTTTCCGCTCTTAGGGTTTGTTAAGATCTGTTTTACACTGTCGGATGTCGTGCTATTTCATAACAGGAAGCGCGAGGTGATGACGAACCGACGATCTGACCCAAAAACACCCTCCCTGTGGGACTACAGATGGGATGACAAAGTGCAGATACGTGGGAGTCTGGATTTGAAAAAATGTATACGTAATGGCCCGGGGGACATCGGCAAACTGTCTCGGCTGAATCACCCTCTCAGGAATGAATGTTAAATACACAAAAAGGATCCTTACCTTAACTCAACAGGCCTGAACACATCGTGCTGTCACAGTTCACAGTGTTACTTCATACCTACAAGGAAGTGAAGACACAAGTGAGCAACGCATGTTTCACCACCAGAAAAACAAGAAGTGGGTTGAAAGTATATGAGGAGCTTTTCAGTTATAAGAGCAGCTTGTGAGCTGTCATCGCTGCTGTTGAAAGGTCAAGTAGTGTGTGTGTGTGGCTGTGTGTGTGTGTGCACTGTGTCTGCATATGGTAGGACATCAGCTCTGCTCGGCTGCAAACACTCCAGCAGAGCAAATCTATTGCAGATGCACCAACAGACAAACGTCTCAGGGCTGGGAGATGATCTGACACTCTAACTCTGCTTCCATATTGTTTTCTACACGTAATCTGTTTTACCTTCTCTCACCCCGACTTCAATGTGTAATTCAATACAGCAGTGGATCAAATTACGTTAGAGGCCGTAGCTGCACATGTGTAGATTAAAACGCCACGCCGGCTTCTTTCGATTTTAATGAAATTATAATTGGGCGGTTTGTTTAAAACGCATCAACAGGAGTTGATTGTTGCAGGATGCGTGCTGTTTATCCTCCTGTGAAATAGAGATGAGAGGACGCTATAGGACCACCCACCTCGGCTTGAATACGAGGCCGCGGCCGCAAAGCAACGAGCCCTCTCTAACCAGATAAATCTCTTGCTTTCATGAACCACATGAGAAGGGTTTACATCTGCAGAACATTTCAGCCGACGTTTGGACTCAGCACAGCTTACAATTTAAACATCAGAGAGCTGTGAAGAGGTGGAAATTAGGGATTTGGGGTCTGTGTGATGGAAAGTTGTGTGGTTACGCAAAACAGGATGAGTGAAGGACGGTTATTCATGTGAGCCGGGTGGATTAAACAGGACACCTGTCTGTCTTCTGTCTGTCTGCATCACTGTGCAACTATTAACATCCCTGAAGACAAGTTGTAATGAATGATCTTAGACAGAGCTTGTCTTTGTCATCAATAACACACCTATGCAGAGTGTGTGGGGGTGAATCCTCTCAGACAGGCTAAATGAAGTTAAGAAAAAGGAGTTCATGTTTTTTCTTTCCACATTATTTTGATTCATAACTGCAAGTCAGGCTGCACTGCACTAAAAATAACAAAGCAGCGCTCGCGGGTCTGTGATTGTATTGATTTTGATAGCCGGCCCGAGTGTTTGTGTGGCTCGGGGCGTATTTTATCGAGAGCAGTAAAATAACAAAGGAGATGGGCTGGAAGTTCTCTATGTATACCAATCAGAATTTATAAATTGCTCCATTACCTTTATTTCCCTTGGTTACTCTGGGAACATTAGCAATTATTCTCTCATGGGCTTGGCTCATAAAACTAATAATCTGGTGATTTAGTGCCTCGTGGCACGGTGCACCCAGCCTAGCCCACTCTAATCCATTCATCTTGCCACCTATTAGTTTTATTTTGGAGGGACAAATTGCTTTCCAAGAGAAAATGGGTCAATAGGTGTCCTCTATTAGAAATTGCTAACAATGTAATGTTTTTTTCTTCTGTGCATATGTGTTTGCTAGAGTGGTGCAGGCTGATTATCATTCCATTTGCATACTGGGAGGTTGCCTCAATTATCTTTCTTGGGCTGCATGACAAATTGCAAATAGCCAAGGTTATATATGCAATGCTTAATTTATTCTGTATTTGCTTCTGTGCAAGTGTGTGTGTCTGCATGAGTGTGCATGCTTGTATGTGAACATCTACGTGTGCTGCAAAATGAAGTCAACATTGTTCTATTTCAGTTTTTCTTTTTTCTCTTTCGGTGTGTGATCATGGAGATGGATGTCAGGGGCCTGTGAGCCGAGAGGACTTCTGCTGCATGGTGGCTCCATCCCACTGTTCCATTAGCGGCTCCCCAGGGAGAGAAAGACCTGGGATCTGGAGAGACAGACCCAGATTAGCTCATAAATCACCGCCCTGGGGACCGAGGCAAAACAGTGACATCATCACTCTGAGACTCTTCTTGTCCTGTGATCCGGCTGACGGTGCAGTCCAGCAACGGTAGCTCTCAGCTGATATGAGCTGGCAGCAGACTGCGTTATAACACATTCCTCCCAAAACTGCCAGGGTGAGTTGACGTCTGTATCACGTTACTGAGTTTGTCATTTCAGTGACTTAATCTGTTTATTTTTTATTATTCCATGTAGAAATAAACCAGCCATACATACAAGTATGCATTAAAAAACATTAGATATGCCTGATTGTGATTGATAGTATCACACAAGCGTACGTTCTCATGCTGTCACAGAACAAATCCTGCAGTGTTTCTGCCGCTGCTCGGTGGCCGCCGCTGGCTGTGAAGTAGCTGTTTGTGAGGCCCAGTGTGTAGCCGGGTCTGTAATAAGGCCTGTGGACGCCTCCCTCCCTCCCACATACACACACTCAGAGGTCTGTGGTCACACAGCTGGCCCCGTCTGGCCAACCACTCCAACCTCACCACTTCCCCTCTCTGGGTGGGATGACAGACGCAGGGAGAGAAGTAGGAAAGGGGGACGGCCTCCCATTGGCCGCTCCCCAGATGTGGCCTGTCTGTCTCTCTGGCTGGAATGTGCTGTACATACATGAGACGGACAGAGAGACATTTAGACAAACAGAGAGGGTGTGTTTATGTATCCTAAAATGAACCTCTGACAGTCACATGGCACCTTTGTGGCCCCTGGACCGCAGGGGGCCCGCCCCGCGTCAGCTGGTCAGTCCTCCTCCTGTCAGGACACACACAGCTGTAATACAGACGTTTATCCAAAGTGAGGCACGCTGTCCACTAATATCACTATCACTGCACACAGTATGCAGCTGACGGTGAAAACAAATGCTACGGGGTGAACGTTTTGGACTAAATGGAAGTTGACAGTTTTAATTCCGGTTCCTTTGGGGACTCACTTTAACTGGCTGAGAGGAGCCGTCTCCCACAGTACACTCCGGTCCTGCTTTGTTAGTCCATGAAGGGTGGAGGGGATGCATTTGTCGCATGAGGGGAGTCATCACGGTCCCCCGGCGGCCGGCCTCTGTCCCCAGCAGGCTCTGCTGATGTAATCTGCCAGACTAAAACTTACATTTACACAGGATCCACCGATGAGATAAGAGGCCCCAAGGCTGGCTTATCTGCCGCTATCAGAGGAGAGGAGCCGAGCCAACTTTCCTTCTCCTTCTCCCCCTGTGTCCTACAGCCCTGTTGCTCTGTCAGACTGCAGCAGATTTGTGTAATGACATCAGAGGGAGACTGAGGCCTGGCGACAGTGGCCCAAAGGCGCCCGAATCGTAAACCTAATTGGTGGCTGTCGCAAGTTAACTACATAGCAAATTTCCACATTCTCCCTGCGCTGCTTTAGTATTTGAACGGCTGTGATCTGGGAATAGTGACTTTAAACAGCTTGTGCCATTTGTAAGCAGCTTCTGTATATATGGGCGGAGGTTGCATGTTGTGCAGAGGTATTTATATGTATTTCAGCACAAGAATGTTGCTATACGTTTATTTCTTCATCAGTACGATGTATAGCCTTTGCTCAGCTTGTTTCATGGTTAACTTTTCCTTGTAGTGAAGTTTGGGCAACATGAGGAAAGGTAACAAGGACATAATGAGGGAAATGATGTGCACATTTATGAAGGATCTTTGGCTCCTTTGCCTGAGGAGCCATTATAATGATGTGTAGGCCGCCTTGGTTACACAGCCATAGTCATTGCACGCAACCACAGTACCTCTGCCGGAGGCAGCCACCACGCCACCACATTCAAAAATACTGTGTTTGGCCCAGCCAATCGGCTGGCTCCACGGCCCAGGGTTAAGCGGCTTCCCGACCTCAAAGCAAGGGGTCAGTGTGGAGGAAAAACATCACACAAGAGCCACAATTGCAGCCCTCAAACATGAAAAGTCTCTTTTTATTTTTGACAGGCTTCCCACTTTTAATGGCCGGGTCTACGTGCTGCATAAACAAACAGTGAGGCTCGGTCTGCGCAGGCAGCCAGCAGCGGTGGCTTTGGTGGTGAGCTGGATTACAGGCTACGATGGAGCTGTGGTTACGATGGCACACACTGAGCTCCACTCAGACTGTGACAGTCAATCGAGCTCTCTCCCACTTTCTAACAGCTCAGTGGTGACTGCAACATTTCCAGATGTCAGAGCTGTGGCTTCTACAGGAGCCAATCCACACTGGAGGCTCAGTTAGGTGTAAAATATTTCCCGCATCTGCTGTTTAATATAAACTCAGTTGACTTTATTTCTTTAGGCACTTGATAGACTGCTGTGTGTGTGTGTGTAAGTGTGTGTGTGTGTGTGTGTGTGTGTGAGTGTGTGTGTATATATACAGTATATATGTTTAAATCCTACACCTCATATCACTGTTTTCTTCCTATAGGAGTAGATATATTGTTAATCTTAAAAGAAAGCAGCCTCTGTTTTTGAGTAAGTCAGCTTTAAAGAGGATTTGTATCACGGTATAAACTTTAAATGCAAAGTCAGGAGTTCCCTGTATACAAAGAAGTTATATCTAATCCCCCTTGTCACATATAGCTCCTGTGTGTGTGTGTGTGTGTTTGTTTGTGTGCTGCTGCCACCGCTCTGATGGATCTGCCTGTGTTTTCTCCTCCCATTCCTGCTGCAGCGCCTCCTCTTTCCAACACTGCTAATGACAGTAAGTTTAATTAGTGCCAGCAGATCCCCCCACTAACTGTAACTTCATTAACCGCTGTCAACAGGCCAAGCAACGTTACACATAAACACAGCTCATTATGACTCGGCCCTATCTTTTGTCTCCTCCCTGCTCCAGAATCCCACACTATTTATCTCTCTCTCTCGCTACATATACATATATAAATCTCACACCATAATGAGGGTCCTCCAGTTGGGATGGATGGGAAACGGTAAGGTCATTTTTCACTCCCTGCACAGACTGTGGAGCAGCAAGAGCATGCAAAACCCAGGCTTTTGTTTTAGCTTCCCATTAAAAGGTGGAAACAGCTGTGATGTGGCATGTAGAAAATCCAGCATTTGGCGCTTATTATCCAAACAGTAGATGTGATGGTTCATATCAAACCAGTCCTAATCATGAGACAGTAAATTACAGTCAATCAGGCTGTTGAATACAAGGTGGAAACCCATGTGAAATCCATCACATATTGATTTATCCTCTGACCCATAAATCTAAAACATATCACTTTTAACTTCACATCAAACTGCATTGATTGACTCCTGCACGATCTTTAGCAACAAGATCAATTCTCCCTAATAAGGATCTGTGATGTTCAGCGTAGGTTTGGTTCTGGCAATGTGTTCGTAACATTGTGCCAGTAAATCCAACCTTAGCCCACAGAGGAGTGATTTATAGACTGCAGAGGGTGAGCTTTCATGACTTCATTTTCTCTTCTGGAGAGCTGGGTATATGACATGTAAATGTGTTCATTTGTCTGGTCAATTATCCGCCATCCGTACTCTGTTTGGCTGACATTGTGCAGTGTTTCAGCGCTGTTTGGCTGCGGATAGAGAGATAACCCCGAGCCTTGTTAGATTCCTGACAGGCGCGGCTTGTCAGTCTGTGGTTCTGAAACCTCCCTAATCAAAAAATCTCTTGGAGCGAGCCGGTGGATTCTGCAGGGGTGAGCGTCATCAAAGCCTTTCATGTTCCCTGGCTAAAGAGAGAGAGGGAGAGAGAGAGGGAAGGGGAGAAAGCTTTAGCAGGTACACTGTGCTCTTTGTTTACCCTTTCTCTTACCAATCTGGTGCACAGATGGCCAACAATTATTTCTCTGTGTGCGCATTGCCACTGGCGAGCCACCAGCTTTTCAGAGATTGGTGTAATCCTTTATTATTTATGATTGTCTGGGATTTTTGGATCAAGATTGAACACAATCTGTTGAATAACCGAGAGGAGCGGGAGGCAGCAGAGTAGAATGAAATGCAAACAAAGAGAGAGTGGAAATGGAGAAGTCGGGGCATCCATAATGAAGATGTGATGCTCACTGTTAGTAGAGCTGCTCCTGAATCCAGCACACTCTAATCCCATTAACACTGACTAAATATACCATTTGTTTTAAGCTTGCCAGTGGTGGTGTTTATGCTAATAGCCTGGTCGCTCCGGGCAATTTCAGAAGACTTTTGGAGGGCACTGGCTAATAATTAGATTTAATAAGGAAGTCAATTTCTATCCTCATTTGAAATAAAAATAAGAGGCTTAGCCTCTCATAGGACAGGCATTAATTTGTTGATTTGCTCTCTCTTTCTCTCTCAGGGCTTCTGGCTCCATAATTCTTTAACCCGTTTGTGTCCTTGTTTAGGAAACAAGAATACACTGATAGCCACATCCTATCCTATACGATCAATCACTACTGAATCCCAAACTACTAAGGCTGCTGAACGGTGAACAGTGGTGGAACGTAACTAAGTACATTTACTCACAATAACTTTGTACAAACTCTGCTACTTTATACTTTTTACTCCACTACATTTGTGTGTCAGCTTTGATACTTTGCCAAGTAAGATTTTACACACAAACCAAATGATCAGTTTATAAGATATAATGTATTACAACGGATTACACAACCAAACGGTATTTAAAATAGACCAACTGCAACAGTAAAATGCTGCTTTAATGTTAATACAGTAATAAGTAATCAGCCATATTAATCCAATAGTATCATGTATAATAGTATGACACTCAAAGAGGCATTGAGTAATTTTACTTTTGATACTTTAAGTAAGTTTTGTTGATAATACTTACATACTTTTATTTGTGTAACATTTTCAATGTAGGACTTTTACTTGTAATAGAGTATTTTTCAGTGTAGTGTTGATACTTTTATAAGTACAGTGGTGGAAGAATTCACATCCTTTTTTAAAAGTAAAAGTACCAACACAAAAATGTGAAAATACTAATACTACTCTATTAAAACTAAAAATCCTGCATTCAAAATCCTACTTAAGTACAAGTACAGAAGTATTATCAGCTAAATGTACTGCAAAGTATGAAAGTAAAAGTACTTGTTCTGCAGAAAAATGGCTCCTGTGACTTATATTTTTTATATATGATATTATTATGTCATGTATAATGACATCAATGCAATGATTTTAACTACTTTAAATACAGTTTGGTAGTTTAGTCCAGTGGTTCCCAACCTAGGGGTCAGGCCCCTTCAAAGGGTCACACAATAAATCTGAGAGGCCATGAGGTGACGAATAGGGGAGGAAAGAAGAAAGTTATAATGTACAAAATTGTATTCATTTTTTGTGTTTGTACTGAATAGTTAGATAATATTAGATTATTTTACTTCTTTAGGCCTCAAACCGTTATTCACATGCAGCCAGCATGAAACCATGTGAGAAGTTCAGAGGGGAATTGTCTATTTGGTTGAACTGCGAACAACTCACAAACATCTGAAACATAACAAGGGGCCCCAACAAAGGACTTTTACTTTTAAGATCTCAAATAAATGTAGTGGAGTATAAGTAGAAAGTAGCATAAAATGCATCAAGTAACTAACTCAAACTATTTTGTATGTAGTTACCTTTCACTCCTGTTTAAGTGAAGGATTTGAATACGTCCTCCCCAACCGATGGTGAAGTGATGTGTTGTGGTGTAGATGTAGAGCTGATACACACTCCAGTAGGTGCTGCTGCTCTGACCTGTCCTGTACAGCAGAGCTCATCATCCTGGTCGACTGCTGGGCTCATGAGCGGGGGTTCCAGCTGGAGGAGCTCTCTGATCTGCTGTCAGACGGCGGGCTCACTCTCCGCTGCCCTGATAACTTCCTCAGCTCTCTATTATTCTCCTCTACCCAGTCAAGCTTTTTTTTTTTCCTCCCCATCCCCATCCCCTCTGCTCTGTCTCTCCTTTTCAACTTAATAATGGAATCAAGTACCCCTCCAGAGCAAGCAGCAATGCTGGCTGCTGGTTGAAGGAATCATTTTCGGCGAGCATGTGTCAGTCAGCAGGTATAGGAGCACTTGTGGAGTCAATTTGGCATGGAGGAGTGGAGCTATATTACTGTGTGCCAGGGAATATGAAATGCTCCTCGGTGAGGCAGAAGTGGTAAAATGCAGCATATAAGGAGATATTTCTGAGATACTAAAGCTCATATTGTCATTATGGAGGTAGTTAAAGAGCTCTGCTTACCATTCATTACACTCGGTGATAAATTCATCTCAGCATTGACCTCTACAAGGTTGCTTCTTCTCACCGCTAAGCTTTTTTCTCTGCCGTATGCGGCTCCCTCTCTGTTTGATGTAAGGGAATATAATGTTCGCCCTCATGAGACACTCAGCCTAACAATTCACAGACTCTGACCTCAGTAGCAAATGCACTTTTCCTGCATGGGCTGTTACCTTGACAACATATTTTCTTTTCGAGGCAGTCATGTGAAGTCATTCCCATGCCATGTGAATGTAATCATGCACCATAACTGAATTTAGGCCTAAAGAATCTTTTTAATCACATTAGCCATTTTAGCAAACTGGATTAGAGTAACACAATCTTTGCTGAGCAGCTCAAGGTCTTCTCAATCAACTGGTACCGCTTGATCCTCTGATCAGTTTAATCTTGGGTCTTTTCATAGCGTTTGTGTCCAGCAGGAGACTGGAATAATTCAGTGCACTTACTAGCTGTAATCTGCAGTTTGTTGTCAAAACAGAAATGATGCAGCTATGCATTTCCTGAGTTGAGGGTCTGTTGAACAAGCTCTCTCACTATACAGCAATTCTGTTTCTTGATTATGCCGTGTAGAAGGGTGTGAGTGAAATATGAAGTTTAGAAGGGCTACTGCGCGCTACCATCACCTCTCTGAAAGAACGCTGCTGAATTTAAGTGGATAAGAATATAACTGGCAGCCCTCCAGCTCTGCTGTGTGGTGGTGGACACAGAACAATAACAACATAGCAGGACAACAACTCTGTGTACAACGATGAGGCGGTGTGAGGAGGAAGAGGTGTTCATGTATCAGCTGCGTTGAGTCCTGCTGGTTCAGCACTCAAACGTGTTACAGATTGAACACATAGCTTCTGAGGCTTCCTGTGTTTTAATTTGTATCAGCAGCATATTTTTACCTGTATGGAATCAGTGTGCTGAATTAACACACTGTAATTTATATGAATAAACTGTAACTGAAAGACGGAGGACGTCATGGCGGCTTGTAACATGGCAACCCGGTCTCACGGGAAGGCGTATATATACCACAACATTACACGGACATTCCGCGTGTCATGAGTACGCATTTTAGCATTTTCGCATCTCATTTGTACGCCACGCAACTAAACTATGGTAATGTCTGTAGTTAGGTTCAGGCAACAAGACTACTTAGTTAGGTTTAGGAAAAACATCATGGTTGGGCTTAAAATAAGCATTTAAACTAAGTGAAATACATACAGAAACAACGTAACGCAACTGCGGAAAACACGTCACAAACCAAAACCAAGGACCCAACTAAAGACCGGTCTGGAACATCGTTCTCCTGGTTAAAAGTCTTGTGTTTTTTGGACCCATCCACCTCTCCTCCCACCCACCGTAAGTGGTCTTTCTCGTTTTTTATACTACACTGTCACTAACCGTTTATACGTGGAAATCAAGAAAGGCGTTCTTATTGCATGTTGAACGCCTTGCGCATTATTGTGTTATTCATACCTGAACATGGACAGATTAACAAACACAGACAATAAATAGTCAAGACAGTTTTATAGTCACCCTGAGCCTATTTTAACTTTTTTGGATGTTAACAATGTTCTGCACTTTGGTATGTTTAGTAAGTATGTTCGCATGTTAAAGCACTGACTGAGGTGTTTTTCCACAAACCAAAAGATGTTTTCTTTGAATAAATTTGAATGTGAAAGATTTCACTCCAAAACTTGAAGCTTGCATCATCGAGAGCCACACAAAGCAGAAGAGTCTTGGGAAATATTAACACATAATAATCTTGGCAGATGAACTAAGAGTACATACGCTTTTTAGTAATCATTTTCTAGACTCTATGCAATGTGTCTAATTTTAGCGTGTGATCTTACTGGCAGAATGCAATTAACTTTGAATCGTAAGCGTGACTTGCAACAGGAAAATGGTATATGTTGTGGAAAGTAAAACCCTTCCAACTATAAAATATTTTGGCACATTTTTTAGACATTTGAGACAGACCATTTTCTGCTATGGCAAGACACTGTTGTGAAGCTGATCCTCGTTATAGGTCGCTATAAGCCCCATAG
Organism: Sebastes umbrosus; assembly: GCF_015220745.1. NCBI lineage: Eukaryota > Metazoa > Chordata > Actinopteri > Perciformes > Sebastidae > Sebastes > Sebastes umbrosus. The sequence goes on from NC_051272.1 coordinate 18,207,438, forward strand.
ATGTGGGTCAATAGGGGCCCACTGCACCTACAAGTAGGTTTTATCATCTATTCACATGGTAGATTGCCGAAAGAAAGTATAAAAGAACATGACAGCAACCTCTAGTAGTAAATATGTTAAGAGCAAAAAAGGAAGTGAGGCGCTGTTGTATAGACAGCATGAAGTGAGGGCGATGTATGGTTTTCACCCAGGAGACTAGAGTTTGCATCCGTGTGAAACCAACATTGTGTAGTTGTCTTTGTGTTCACAAGTGTTAAGTTTCACTTTCACATTTTCAAATGTCGTTATTTTAAGCTAAAACATGTTTTTCCCTAAACTTAAAATATTTTTGTTGCTTAAACCTAAAGAAGTTGTAGTTTTGTTGCCTAAACCTAAAGAAGTTGTAGTTTTCTTGCTTAAACCTAAAGAAGTTGTAGTTTTGTTGCCTAAATCTAAAGAAGTTGTAGTTTTATTGCCTAAACCTAAAGAAGGGTTTTTGTTTGTGTTCAAAACGTGACATTTCATTCAGTTCATTCACTTTTACAACATAGTAGGCGTAATAGGCCCCTACTGACCCACATCTATGGTGCTTATAGCGACTGATAACACCTATTTAATGGCTTGATAACAGTCGAATACGGTGGATCCACCAGGAAAGAGTTTGAGAAATTGAGAAAAGTGGATTAGTAAGTGACTGTTTTTGTTTCCAGAAATGAAAACTAAAGCTAACTTTTGAATTAGAACCATTAGCCTATGTTCACCTCAAGTTTTTCCTCGATCTTAAAGGGAAATCCCACACACATTTAGAAAACTCAATTAATGTCTGTCCTTCTGTTTATCAGTGAGGGGCGGTTGATAGCAGAGAATTTGAATTTAACTGGCTCAATGTCCTCCTCAGCCGAGGGCTAAATACAGCTGCATATTCTTGCCAAAGACCTCATCTTGTTGTTTTGAGACGCTCTTCTTGTCTGCATTTTTCTGCTTTGATAAGGACTTTCATCCTGTTTTCATTGATTACCGCCTGATGACTCATCCTGATAATACAGTACAGGCAATTCATCTCTCCACCACACACTGTAGCCCTTTGTTGCATGGAATGTGTGTGTGTGCGTGTTTCTGCCTCCTGCCTGTGAATGACGTGGCTGCGACACACAGCATGTGTGTGTGTTTGTTTGTGAATGTGCAGTATGTCTGTGTGTGCATCTCCATGTAAACAGCATGCCAGTACCCTGAAGAAGTGTAAGTTGCTGCACTACAGACCCAGCCCTTTGCAGTAAAACAGGGCCCTCATTTTCTGCTTCGTGAACAGGAAAGTGAGCTTGCACGAGAGAGAGAAATGGCCAAGTGGTTTATTAACTGCAAGTCACATTAATGAGCCAATACTGTGTAATCTCCAAATACATCCAATAGAGGTTGATGATTAATAGGTGCACCATATCGTTGATCTTTGCCTCGTTCTGCAGCTGCAAAACCAGTGAATTCAAACTGTAGTGGACCTATTTTTCCACAGAAATACATACATACATACATACAAATACATGCAGTTATAGCTACCTTTGGACAATAAGCCCCGCAGTAATTGTTATATGGAAGAAGTTAAATATTTGCTCACTAGCTGCGTGGAAAGTGAGCGGCTCCTCAGTTCAAAGTGGAGCAGGAGTGAGGACAATCCCTGCTCTGTCAAGAATTAGAGCCACCTCTGCAAATAGGCCAGTGTGTAATGCCTGAGGGTGGGAGTTTCACCGAGGCTGGGGTTTCCGTGTAAATAAACAGCGTGGGGGTCTCAGTGGGCGGAGGGAGGGCCCCCCTCTCCCTGGGGTTTGGCCCGGCCTTTTGTTGCCTTTAATCCAAGCACTCTCTATTGAAAAGCATGAGGGGGTGCCTGGCTGAGATTAGCCTGCCGGCTCTTGTGTGTGCTTGAGTTTCTCACAGACTGCCTCCATACTTTTGGAAATAACACAGTTATCCCACATCCTCAAGGTGGCTGACAAGAATGACAAGTGAGACCACTGCTGGGCAATCTCAGACCTTAACATGACAAAATGACCTTAGCGTTCCCAAAAAGATATTGTGTGAAACACGGCTGGTTGTTTAGCATTTAGTCACTTTATACAGCAGACCATACGTATATCATTAAACCTGCAGTAGGCAGAATATTTTTGGCATCATTGGGCAAAAATTCCATAAAAACCTTTCAGCATATTGTAATTCAAGTGTTCTGAGAGATAACTAGACTTCTGCACCTCCTCATGGCTCTGTTTTCAGGCTTTAAATAATTTAGCCATTGACGGGAGACTTTGGCCAATCACAGGTCATTTCAGGGAGAGAGAGTTCCTATTGGCTGCTCATTCAACGGTTGCAGCTGTCAATCACTCGCGAGCTCCGACCAAACGTCAAACTAAAATATGAAATAATCTGTTACTGTAATGCCTATTTCTCGCCTCAAATGTTTTCAGAAACATCTTGTAGTGTATTGTTTAGCTGTAAAATGAGATTGTGACCCAGCAGCCATGTTGAGATCTGCTGAGGAAATACCAAGCACCGCTCACATGACCTGAGTCCAGCCAATAGGAACGCTCAATAGGAACGCTCTCTCTCTGAAATGACCTCTGATTGGTCAAAGTCTCCCGTCACTGGCTACATTTTCTAAAGCCTGAAAACAGAGCCATGAGGAGGTGCAGAAGTCTAGTTATCTCTCAGAACACTTGAATTACAATATGCTGAAAGGTTATTATGGGATTTTTCACCCAATGATGCCAACAAAAATTCTGCCTACTGCAGGTTTAAGCTCCATTTTGTACATATTATAACACTCCACGTCTTGTTTCTTGCTAATTTACCAGCGTTGAATATGTGTTATACATTAAAAAAAGAATGGTGATAAAATAATTAGGCTGCTATTTTTACGCATCTGGCTGCTGCTGTTACTCCTCATTTCACAAGCTTGTTATCACAGCCGAGGAAAATAACATCCAACTGATTTAAGCAGCAAAACAAGAAGACAAGAAGTGTGTTATTTTGGTTGTTTTGATTGTGGAACATCCCATTTAACATTGATATTACACTCAGGTTTATAATGTTAGAACAGGTTCGACTGTGATTGTTTACCGTATTTACATGACCCTCATTTTGTGAAATGTTTAGTAATATATAACGCTACTTGCTTACTTATTTCATTTGTTTTTTTTATTTTCAGGGGTACTTAATGGTATCAATTATGGCTTTGTAGCTTATATTTCGTAATATAGTTCAATTTCAAGTTACTGATGAACCAAACCACACTTCCAGATACTTTTTATTTAACCAATAAGGTAGGGCTGGGCAATAAATCAATACTATATTGATTTTGTAATATGAAACTAAATATAAAAAAAAAGGTAATGAAAGGTAAACAAGGACCTTTTGTCTGCTCCTTACATACACTGTTAAGAATTTCCCAGTAAAATAACAGTAAAGAACTGGCAGCAGGGTTGCCTTTACGTTACTGTAAAATTAACATTATTATACTGTCGCTGAAATTTACAGCTTTGTACTGTTAATGAAAAATACAGTTTGAACTGTTTTTTTTTATTAATTTCACAGTATTTTACAGTTAATTTACTGTTTAAAGATACAATATATAGCTACATATAGTATATATGTATATATATACATTTTAATAAACATTATTTTTTGCCTAGATGAATAGACTTAGCAGGTTACAGAGACAGGAATAGTCACACTAAATACAATTAAAGGCACTTGTTAGGAAAAAGGCTATAATAGACTTGTTGACACTTTTCCCAAAAATGTCTGTCTATATTTGGCTACAAGCACAGAATGCAAACCATAACAACATGTGAGTGAAGAACAGAGATAATTCACTGATTTTACAATCATGTACAATGTACAAGCCTCACATGTGCAGATCAGGTCCCAGAATAAAAAAAAACCTGCATGAAACTGTTACTGATGATACTTTAGACGGTTGATCAGCAGTAAAGTGATGTTTTTTAAGAATGCATAATAGTTCAGTTAAATGAGTGTATTTTAACAGGTTTTCTTTTGTATCAACAGTAAAGCACAGTAAAGCTTTTAGCAATAACAGGTTAATACTGTTGAAATCCTGCTGTAAATTAACAGCAATTGTTTACAGTGTAGGCCCATATGTAAAAGAGAAACTACAGGTTGTAATGTTACAACTGTTTGCATGCTTCCTCTTTCTTCCTTTGTTTAATGTAGGCTCTCATTACCACGTGGTGGTAACAGATTGTTTGAACTGGAGAGAAAAGCCATTGGAAGCTAATTAAGCAGCCATTGCCGGCTCTATTCACAGGCAGAGGACCGAGGAGCTCGAGCTCAGGCATTTGTCAGCGCTTGACCCCGCGTGGTATTGATTGACAACGCTGCAGCCGTGAATGACAGGCTCGACGCCAGAGAGCCAATGAGAAGCCGAGGAGTAAGTGCACCGCGCTGTGATTGGTCGAGAGGGTTCTTAAAGCTGCAGAAGGAAGTCCCCACGTGGGGCGAGAGTTGAAACCTTCAAAACAAGAGCTGCTGCTGCTCAGACATGGGCTGATGTTCATATATCAGACAAAGGCAATCATCCTCTTCTCTTCTCCCCCTGCAGTGCAAACTATTACACAAAATGCTGTTGTGCAAGATATGCACCACATATTAAAGGCGAAAATGGCTTTTAATTTGGTGAATATTGTGGATCGATTGGTCATTATTGTGTCCTTCATGGTGCATTGGAGAGGGGGAGTTTATTAACCCATGCGTTTCTGAGTTGCGCTCACACATTTTTTATACCCATATATTATGAATGAATGACTTTATTTCGAACAAAAAAAATAAATAAAAACAGATACAAAATAATAACAAACAAGAGTAATAGTGTCCAGAAAAGAAGTATAGGTAGAAGTAAAACTTATATTTCCCTATACCCCTTTCTCACTTCTCCTCTAATAACTCATATATCATAGAATGATAATATAATATAATATAATATATAAACAAACCCAGATTACAAACAAGCTTCTTTTTTTTTTTCCTTGATAACAATTCGTGTGAAATACTTTTTGCTGGGAAGCTCCATTAAAATAATAAGTTATATTACATTTAAATTACAATTATAAAGAAGAAATACTTTGTACAAGGGCATATTAATAACATATATATTAAAAAACATTTACAGTATATACAGTATAAGATATATTTTGTGTGAGAAGGTGTCGTATGAATTATCTATTTAAAAGTCTGATGACCTGGGGGAAAAAAAATGATATCCCCATGTATTACAAACAAGCATCCTTTTATTCCTTGATAACAATTCAAGTATGCATGTTGCAGCTCGTCTCCCCATCCTTTACTAGTGGTGGTCTCACCCCAAAAAAAAAAAATCATCAACTTTATTTAGAAAAACACCCTTAATGATATGCACATGTGGAATTTGTGCTGTCTCTGTCAAAAATTTGGATATGATCGTCTGCAACATCAGACCCTGCTGCTGCTGCTGTTGTTGTTGTTGCACACGGTGGGACTGACGGTCGGACGGATGATGATGCCTTGTGGATCCTGCTGGATGATGTCATGTATCTCGCTGCACCCCCACGTGGGGCCCGTCGCTCTCCGATAGGCAGATGTGGTCTTACTCCTTCCGAGTAATCCGATTGGACAGATAGAGGCGCTTTGCACAGGCAGTTCAGCCCTGCTGCCTGTGTGTGGCAACCGGGGGTAAAGAAGAAGAAGCTGGACAACTAGGAGAGATTGTGGAGAGAAGAGAGAGAAACCATGTTATGCTTTTAAAGAATCTGCTTCGAGACAGACCGATTTTGGATATTTTTTCTTCTTCCTTTTTTTTGGTGGATTAAGCAGCCACACAATAAGAGAGGCGCACATTCCTCGGGAGGTTCGCTTGGTGGAGAATAAAGTAGTTTTAATCGAGAGAAGCGACCGCACCAAAGGCTGGCTGGGTGCGCTCCGGAGAGAGACACAGAGAGAGGATGCTTGTCGAGATCCGCGTCCACATTAGGAGGGATTAAGCGCATGAATTATAGCCTTGCTCTTGTTTTTTTCTTCAGGAACACAAAGTCGGACGCACGGGTATGTATTTCCCAGAGAGCTGTTGATTTCTGTGTGTGTTTTTTTTGGTGCGTTTGACGCTCAAACAGCAGCGCACCGTTTCCATGTTTCCATCAGCTTTACGCGGAGAGTCAAACAGAACAGGAGGTTTTTTTTAGTGGAAGCCAGCTGCTGTCTGTCTGTCCGTGGCCTGCCTTGCTTTGGAGACGTCCTTTTGGGTCATTTTTGTGTCTCAAACTAAACGAGCGTGTGAATTTTGACGGAGAAAAAGTAGCGTCTCTATTCTCTCTGTGGTGTGTTTGTATCACTTTAGTGACCACTGAGAGAATAAGGTCACCAAAAAGAAGACTAGTGCTGCTTTCTGACATGGCTGCAACAACTAGTTGGCTGTTCTGACTACTTATTGCTTTGTATTGTGTCGCCCAAAAGATTAAACCACGTCATTTTTTTTTCAACACAGGGATTTTCCCCCCCCAACCCTCAACCCTCAACCCTCAACCCCCTGCCTGCCTGCCTGCTGAGACCGGTGAGCACATTTCAACCATTTTGCCAAAGGACCTGCACACTGGAGAGATAAACAAAGGATACATTTCAAGATGTATCCACAAGGCCGACATCCGGTAAGAAGCGTTTCCTCCTCTCTATATATACTTATCTGACAACACTGATGTTTTGCTCCCTGACTGTGCTTGATTCCCTCCTTAATGCAGCTCCTCCATCAAACCTGTATGGTTATATCACAGTGCATTTATGCTATAGAGCACTTAGTGGTAAATGGATGCAGATGGTTTGCATGGCTGGAGATATTTACTCAGCCATATACACTAACATATGATATGACTCTGCTGAGGATGGAGACAGGTGGTGGTTTGATTTTTTTTTTTTTTTTTTTTTTAGATTAGATTTCATTTTCAGTGTGAAAACCTATTCATGTTGTGTTATTAGCTCCTGGAGGTGTGAAGTATAGACCCACCTCTTTTCTCTGGTGTGGTAATAATAATGTCTTACTTTACTGCAGAGGAGATATTATCTTGAAAGTAGTCTATAATGTGAGAACTATTCAGCAGGAAATGAAGGGTACAACTTTCTCCTGTGACTGATGTGATTTTTCCTTTTTCTTTCAGGCTCCACATCAGCCTGGTCAGCCTGGCTTCAAATTCACCGTAGCAGAGTCTTGTGACAGGATTAAAGATGAATTTCAGTTCCTGCAAGCCCAGTATCACAGGTAATAATCACCAAAAGTATGACCGTGTTTACTCTCTGTTGGTTAATAATAATAAATACTAAACATTTTTTTCATCCCGTGCTGTCTAGTGGTTAAGTGTGAGTGAGTTATTGAAGAGAGAGATGCCTGAAATTGACACCTTGTCTTCTATTTTAGTCTTAAGGTGGAGTATGACAAGCTGGCCAATGAGAAGACGGAGATGCAGCGCCACTATGTCATGGTGAGATTATGTTACAATAGGGAGCAATTATGGTTCCAAATTGCAAGGCTTGTTGGAGATCTAGTTGGGGTGGAGCGAGACGGAGCTATTGTGATCACCTGCGTGGTGGTTAGGGCGGGTTGAGTGTCAGGTACAGGCCTGTGAACAGCCCCAGGGGGGTTTGATGTAGCTGGTTGTTATACGCAGGAGCTCCTCCTGACAGGCAGTGGGCCGAGGCTCCATTATAGCGCGCCCCTGATCTCCAAGGGTCGACTGCAGCGTTGCCCTCTGTGTGTGCTGATCTGATTATTCTCCTAGGAGACTCCACGCTCAGACATATGCATGGCCATAAATTAGGTGTGAGCTGATGGTGGAGGGGGGGTCAGAGCAGTGTGTGGGAAAAATGCACCATGGCAAACAAAATGGAGGAGCTGGTGGAACCTGCTGCAGCTTCTTTTGCACCTAAATTATCAGCTTTTTTATTCCAGGAAAACATAGGCGTGCTTATGACGCAGGAATTTAGCTCAGACGTGACGTGATCTGCTGTGGCAGTGTGCTCTGTTGTCCCAGGTAAACACACCAGGGTTGACTTAAAACCAATACACGCAGGCTTAAGTTAAACATTCTTTTCACAGGAAAACAACATGTCAGCCTGACAGGGAGGAGGTTAGGTAAACATGTAGGGAAGTATCCCACAGCCAGCGCTGGGTGTCAGGTTACGCCACGGCTGTGGGCCTCTGATCTCAGACAGAATGGCTCTCTTGTTTGAGAGTAATTTTCGAAGAAGCTAATGGACTGAATAATGCATTGGCCTCATCAAATAGACGCTGACTGGAAAGCCATTTCTGCCCCGACTGCCACTTGTGGGCTCCATGGATTACATTTCAGCCAGACAGACTGACCTGGCTCGAAATATCAAGAGTGTTGAGCAATCACGTTACGCTAAGTAAATAGACATCCTGGAGATCTGAGGGCTTAAGATGGTGATCGATAAATCCAACCCTATCTTCTCTGTGCCCGCACTATAAACAACAATATATTGATTTATTGGCTGCTCAAAGAACTCCTTTTTTGTGTCTGATCTTAGTTTATCATATTTGCCAGCAGAAGCTAGATTGTATTTAGGTTTCAATCATAATGTTTAAAACCGTTTGATGATGTAATCAGTGTTGTGATCAGTTAAAATATTGATTTGTGGCTATATACAGTATGTGAGTCTGTAAGAATTAGGGCTGTCGATCGATTCAAATATTTAATCATGATTAATCGCATTTTTCAACTGTTCAAAATGCACCTTAATGGAGATTTGTCAAGTATTTAATACTCTTATCAACATGGGAGAGGACAAATATGGGTGCTTTATGCAAATATATGTATACATGTATTATTGGAAATCAATTAACAACATAAAACAATGACAAATATTGTCCAGAAACCCTCACAGGTACTGCATTTAGCATTAAAATATGCTCAAATCAGAACATGGCAAACTGCAGCCCAACAGGCAACAACAGCTGTCAGTGTGTCAGTGTGCTGACTTGACTATGACTTGCCCAAAAACTGCATGTGATTATCATAAAGTGGGCATGTCTGTAAAGGGGAGACTTGTGGGTACCCATAGAACCCATTTTCAGTCACATATCTAGAGGTCAGAGGTCAAGGGACCCCTTTGAAAATGGCCATGCCAGTTTTTCCTCGCTAAAATTTAGCGTAAATTTGCAGCATTATTTAGCGTCCTCCGCGACAAGCTAGTATGACATATTCGGTACCAATGGGTTCCTTAGGTTTTGTCGTTTAGCATGATACCACTAGCTTCACTCTAGCTTTAAAACTGAGCCCGCTACAACCTAAAAATCACAAGTTGCGTTAATGTGTTAAAGAAATAAAACAACGCGTTATCGCATTAACATGGTTAGCCCTAATAAGAATATTAAATGCTGTCACAACTTGATTGCAAATCTGACTTTTTTGACTTCATTAATCACAATTAAATCTTTGCTTTCGTTTCAGTATTATGAGATGTCCTATGGGCTGAACATAGAGATGCACAAACAGGTATGTACCATCATATTTTTTCAGCTCAGTGGTTTTCCACAGTGTCAGGGGATGTCGGACCCAGGAGGAGCCACTCGTAGGCTAGGCTGTGAACTGAGCATCTGTAATGGGCTGTAAACAGACAGATGTACTGCACACAAACAAGGCAATACATTTGGAAACTTTTACCACCACTTGCTGTGGCCCCTTTTTTAAAAAAACAATACCAGTGGTGTGAAGCCTGGATTTGTCTAAGCCTTTTGATAAGATTAAAGGTAGACTTTGACAGGCTCGGCCTTTGACTTAATGATTAAAGAGAGAGAGGATTGCTGATGGGTCAGTATTTCTTTTTAAGATGAACAGTAATTACATGAGAGGGGCAAAAGTCCTTTATTGTGCCTTTATCTTATCAAAAGATCCTATCTCTCATTGCTCCACAGATCAGTCACACTGATGCTCGCAGAGATAAATATTGTATGAATGAGTAATCCGGAGATTCCTCCACTCTTAAGCCAGCGAGGCTGTCCCCTCTTCTGCGACAGCCTAGCCTGCTTAATGACAGCGTTGGAGGCATGGCGGATTGGTGTGGTGGGGTGATCCATCAGTGTCTGGGCCGTGTGTCACACTGCCACATGTCTGTCAGGGCTCGGGCCGCTCTGATAGCTTCTGTCAGGCACTTATCGCCAACCAGAGGAAAGAGGAGGGGGGATGGGAGACGAGTTGGAGAATAGAGCTGGGGGAGGGGCAGCGGCCCAGCTCTGTGTAAACAGGTTAATCGACTGATCCATTTTAGCGCCTGACTTTTATCAGGAGCCTCAACAGAGCTGATGGAAGCGCTTGAATAATTCATCAGTGGGGCCCTAACCTGCTGAACGGCGTGTTTGTGAGCAAACAGTGTGGGCCCCGTCCATGCAGCTCCCCCCAGCTCACAGCTCAGGCAGGAGGCAGGAGGGAGGAGGAGGAGGAGGAGGAGAAGATGGGGAGTGGTTAACAGGCAGGGTTGGGATGGATTATTGGATGCACATAGGCATATTATTTTCCTGCCAGGAGATTTATTCCATAGTGAGGAAATCCATTCCTCTTACTGTGCCTTTTTCATTACCGTGCGGGGACATAATTCAGATTTCAGAAACGCACACAGCGGCACAGCTCGGGTGTACTGATGTGGCGGTGTTATCTGATCCCCCTCTATCAGTCGTGACAGCATGTAGATGCAAACGGCTAATTTCTGCTGTGTGATGGCAGCCAGTAATTGCCTTCATCTGGTGCTTGTTTCCAAGAGCTGAGCAGGGTTTTGGGTGTTGGTGAGGCTCAATCAGATTTGGCTGTTACCTGTAAGTCGTAACACAGACACATGGCTGCCGCGGGAATCATTTGCTAAGTAGCAAACTATCTGCCGTACCGAGGGCCAAAACTAACTCGGTCAGCCAGCGGACGATCTGCAGTGTTCATACAAAAGAGGCGTGCAGTGAGAAGTGGTGGGAGAAACTGTGGCTTCATAAAGCCATAAATGCTCCCATATCCCCAATCTGTCACATGGGACTGGAGTGTAATGATTACAGGGTGTGAACTGTTGGGTGTCAGGTCCACTTATATAAACAGAAAGTTATTTTTGTTTTAAGATATGGCATGATGAAGAAGGTTATGATTTTACGCTGTTTTTGTTAGAATGAGTTTATTGTTTTAGGATCACAGCCGTCCTTTATCCAAAACCTGACTGACTGCTGCAGCTGACAAGGTTAATCACAGTAATCTCATGCATCCATTTAGGTAGATCAATACAAATGCCAATTAGAAATTTATCCTGAGCTTCGTGCTTCACATTAACAAAAGCTCCGAGGCTTTGTGTAACTTCTCAGTTAAGTGGAAATGTGTCATTTCCTGGCTTAGACGAGCCGTTGGTGAAGTGCTAGTCAAATTTTCTTCCTACTAGAAAAATCAGGAAACGCTGTCATCTTGGACAAATTGGAGGCCTTCTAAATCTGACTAGTCAAGTATTGTTTATAGATGGATCATGTGACCAGAGCCACCAGTAGTTTTCCCTCCGTATTTAATACTCATCAATGTCTCGACTCCATTTTCCCGCTGCTGATAGCAACAGGCGAATACCTTTCTGCACGCCATTGACAAGCCAGCCTGAGAGTGCTCTTAAAGTGGTGCTACACAGGTCCGAGTACCTGTAATTGTGTAGCAGCAGCAGCGCAAAGCTGGCCTCTCAAGGGCCAAGCTGTCATCTACTTAAAGTGACAACAGCCCCCCATTTTTATCTGCCAGCAGAACAAAAAAAAGAAAAAAACCTCTCCCAGCACTACACTGTATCTCTTCTGACAGCGGTGGCGAGCTGAGTTGATGCCTTTTCCATGTATTTGCATGTTGTGAGAGTGCAGAGGCTGCCAGTTGTTTAGGGCGCAGTGGATCAGCCACCTCCTGACCTCTCCCAGCCAGCTGTCACCATGACACTAAGCTACAGAGGAATGGACTGTGCGCTCAAGGCCTTTTTCACAAATCCTGTCAAATGTTCGACTGCTATTGACATGGCTTATCTCAACAAACATGGATTATACAGGCTCTCTAGCTTTTCAACCATTTCTGAGGGCGTTCTTGAGCTCTTTTCTCGAGCACTTACGACGTTGCATTAATACTAATGCAGATAAAACCTTTTATCTAAACCCTCTCGTTGCTTTATTGGTCGTAGGTCACATTTATTGTGTGTCAGAGGAGGCTGGTAGTTCAGCATCTTTCTTGTCCGCAGAGTAATAATCAGTGTTGTCTTGTGGACTTTCTGTAACATGCTACCATATATTTGTTTCACATTATTGCCTCTGATCCCAGGCTTTACTCCGTCTCATCTGATATTTCATCTTCGGCTTGTTGTTTGTCCTGCTGGCTGGCTTGCCCGGCTAAGTGGCTATCCATGTTGCAGCTTGGGTCAGCAGGTCTCGTTCTGTTGGACATTACTCTCCAATCTCTCTGGCTCTGCTCAGAGGTAATACGTCTGGGCTGCCAAAACTGCCTGGCATTTCTGCCATGTGTAATAAATAAGCTGGCGGTCTGCAAAGTACATTGTGTGTGCTGCTCCAAATGAAAAATCGGAGAAAATCCCTGTGATGTGTTTGTGTTCCGCAGTGGCCTTGGGTTGAACTGCAGCTCATAAATTCCATAGATGATGTAGCTTTGGCACTGTTATTTTTTCTGCTCCCAGTGCAGAGCTCCAACCTGAGAGTCTCATCTCCCATCCCTGGAAGAAGGAGGCAGAACTGTGCAGTATTTTTTTTTTTTTTCTACAGGGAAGGGGGTGTATCACGCCTCCTCCTCCCATTGCTCTTTTTATCCAGCGTTCATTCGCTACGTTCATGTGATCGACAGGCTGAAAATTCAATTTAATGACCTGCCTCCAAGCACGTAATATGATTTTAAAGCCTGTTACGGTCAAGCAGAGGTGCCATTTGCATAATGATCCCAGCAAGATAGGGCTGCAGCCGTTGCCATGGCAGTTGGAAGACAAGCAGAAGAATGGAAGCAGGGCTGTGTGGATGGATGGGAGGTTGGGAGGGTGGTGGGCTGGGCAGCTGATTGCAGCGAGAAATGGCCCAGGCTTCAGTCTTGGAGCTCTAGCGCTCTTAATGTTTACAGGCTGGTAGTTGTCTTCTAATGGTATTGATCATAGATTTTGAGGTGTGTTGCCCTCGAGGTCGTTATGGTTTGTAATCTTTGCTCAAACTGCAGTCATAACCCTTTTAATGTACCTCCGCCACTGTCACATGTAAGTAAACAGAACAGTCTCACTTCCTGGGGTGTGGTTGTTGTGTGGTTTAACTCTGAGGTTAACTGCAGGACAGCCGAGTTGCAGATGAGGGGAAGCGGGGCAGAGTGAGAGAGGATCCTCTCAACACAGCAGCACTCTGCCGGCTCATATCCGTTTAGCATGGAGTGCACTCTCAGCACAGCTGTGCTCCATCCCCCTGGGCTCTCCTAATGTTTTAAATATTTCAAATGTCAATATCACGCTGTTTAGAGGATGTTGAGTCAAGCAGTTCTGATTGCCGCAGTAATTGACTTAATCGGTGTAAACATTAAAGGCGGGGTTATGTGAAGTCACTGTCTGTTTCATACTTATCCGTCATTTTGCTCATCTTTTTGTTTTCCAGACGGAGATTGCCAAACGGCTCAACGCAATTTTAGCTCAAATTATGCCTTTCCTGTCACAAGAGGTGAGTTTTGAATGTTGCGCTCCACAGTTTGGCACTAAACTAAAGTCAGTTATTGTTGGCTGTATTCTAAAGATACTACTTCAAAACAACATTCAGGTTAAGCAGTTTTGAGTAATTGTGCGTGGCGTTTGCCCTCACTTTTAAAAATTGCAGCAGGCACTATAAAAATTAAGTGTGAAATTCACAGATAAGTGAGTGTGGGTTGTGTGATAGATCATCTTTTGTAAATGTCTTCCCACAGCACCAACAGCAGGTTGCTCAGGCAGTGGAGCGGGCTAAGCAGGTGACTATGACTGAGCTGAATGCTATCATCGGGGTACGTGGACTTCCCAATCTGCCTCTCACCGTGTGTATACCCCCTTTTATTCCTTTATTTGACCTGCACATAAGATGATCACTAGCTATGAATACTTTTCCATGTCTTCTAAGTAGTCAGAATGTGATAAACCATCTGCTAAAGTTACAGTGCTGAATCAAAATGTGTTGATATATTTTGTTTTATATTCTTCACCAATACATTCAAACTATATACAATAAGTGTAGCTCTCCAGAGCTGGTCTGTTGCTCCGGCTTTGGTCTCGGCGGCATCTTCACTGCCTTGTTGTGTGTTTATAAATGCGAGCCTGAGAGCTCTTGAGATCCCCTCCGCAGCCCGTATTGCTTTAATTGGCTAAGGTTTTAACGAGGAGCCTCATCCCTCACTGCTGACCTGGATAGCTGTGGGAATTAAAAGGCTGAGGGTGAGCAGAACACAGCCAGCGCCGCGAGCAAGCTGAGACAGCGCAGACAGCAGTCAGCCATCATGGCTCTGCTGCTGCTGCGCAGTTCTGTTTGCACACCGCAGCACTGAGCTGTAATGTATGGTGTTCATCACTGCTTCAAAACACCATCTGCTCCTCATTGATCAGCTGTACTCGCCCTGCCCTCCTGAAACACTAGTGATGGGTGTCACCCTCGATACAAAGCTCAGGCTATCCGTGGTCTTATTAGGACAGTTGAATTTGCAGAGTCTTTAGCATGCAGAAGAGGCTGGCCCAAAAGGCCGACTTGATGACTGGAGGCACATATTGGAATTCAATTAATGCCCCCTTGGTGACCTTTTGTTCCAGGATAATTGCTCCCTAGAATTTGTCTGACTAAGTGTCTTGAGGTGATGGAGAGCTGCTTGTTTTTTTTATTTATCTGTTGGACTGAAGCAGATGCTTTATTACACTTTCACCAAAGCAGAGCAGCTGCAAGCTGCAGTTGTTCCTAAGAAAAGCTAATTTGATTTGTGGCTCCTTCCTGTGGATGTGATTTTCACATTTGGGATAATATAGTGCTGGAATATTTCTGTGTTTTTGAATTTGTGCCTGTGAGTCTTTCACTGTGGCTCTCTGTTGGTTGTAATTTTAAATTTGTAGCATTAAAAGTCTACACCTAGATTTTTATAAAATATTGGACGAGCCCATTCATGATTTTAGCATATGGTCTTATTTGGTGCCGGCCTGTCTTCAGGCCTCCACACAAGTCACGACGGTTGCTCATGTCAGAGGAGGTGGAAATGTAGCTACTGTATGTTTTACTCATACCTGTCCATTAGTTATTCATTGAGGAGAAGCTCTGTAGGCATGCCAAAATCCTCATGCATATTGTAAAGCAAGGTGGGGTGAAAGAGCGTGCCAGGCAGACAGGCAGCATCCAGGAGCCAGCTGCATACTTTATTGATGGGGCTGAGGGCCATTAATAGGATGCAACTAGGGCAGCTGCATGCGTAGAGATGAACCTGACTGGTGGCGGCTCCTGTTTGATTAGAGAACACGCAAAATATTGAAGTCAGCCAAGAAGAAGTAGTTCAGATAAGCCCACCTGTCTCCCAGCGACCGGCCACCTGGATAAACCTACACAATGGCTTTTGTTTTAAAGTAAAAGCTATTTATTTTGTCTGTAACACCATTCATTGCAGTATATAATAATGGAGAGAGAGCGTCTAGAACAGCTGTTGCCCTGACCGTTTTCTGTCCTCCTTTTCAGCAGCAGCAAGCTGCCTACCCTGCTCTCATGGTCAGTGGCATTCACACACATCTGTATGTGCCATGCTGTTGTTAATTGACTAGGTGTGTGTGCACACATCTGGGCTTGAAGGGCTTGTGCATGTTGCATGGCACTTTTTCTGTCCAAGTGCTATGCGTTTCACTATAGTTAGCGTAGTTAGGACGCTAGAGACTACTATAATACATTTGCTCAGTTTTGCCTGTGTGTATGTTTTTTTTTGTAGCTCCACACAGTCTGAGAAAAAAAGGGCAAAGAGTAGGTCTTTATCTTGGAATATTAAATTAGAGGAAATAGGCCAGACTCCTTTCTTTATTTATTATTGTCTTCATTTATGGCCCTCTAATGAGGGCTCTTGCTGATCAACCATGCATATTACCCATCAGTGCCTCATTAAACACAATGAGCGAGGATGGCTCTCCCCTGCCAATGAACTGGCTCCTTAATTTCCCTCATGGACACAATATTCTAACACACTCGCTCGCTCTTGCTCTCCTTCTTTCTCTTTGTGTCCTGGGTACATTTTGTAATTGGATTGACATCTGCCCTATGGAGCAAAGGACAAGGTTGCAAGTTAAAAACCTCACTATTTTCCAATCTAGTCTTCTCTCGCTTCAGGGCAGATAATGTAGAAGCAATTAAAAAGACCCTTCAGATAGGATGTTTTAGAAGTAGGTGCCCTTTGTAAGACCTACGATTTGAAAGCAAGTTCCTACCGAGTTAAT
Source organism: Sebastes umbrosus (assembly GCF_015220745.1). Taxonomy (NCBI): domain Eukaryota; kingdom Metazoa; phylum Chordata; class Actinopteri; order Perciformes; family Sebastidae; genus Sebastes; species Sebastes umbrosus. Next base: position 18,223,905 of record NC_051272.1, read on the forward strand.
TTATTTTTAACTATGTGTTAGGCAGGTCCGCCATGTTGTACAGTGGGTTGTACCAACTCCCCAGTCATTACAAAGCGCCTAATATTCCTGAAATGGCCATAAATGGTCACTGATTGAAGTCCGTCTTGTAAAAGAGAGGAGGTGCGTGCTGTTACAGCAGCTGAATTATTCAGCTGGCTCGCAGACGGGTAATAAATTGCTGATGTTTTTATTGGTGTCTCAGCTAAGTATTATTTAACCTTGCTTTAAACTGCTTACTTCCATGCTGAGTGCCTTTTAACTCCCATCCATTTCCCCGTGCCTTTCAAATATTGATGGTGAATATTGGAGGGTTGACTGAGTGCCAGCTTGGGACCCCTGGTCCTGGCTCCCACAGCAGCCTTCCAGACGCACACACACACACAAACGCACACTCAGAGTGAGAGGGAAGGAGTGCCAGCTTCTGGCACTTAGTGTTCCTTCAGTCTCTTAAAGTATGGGTGTGCAAATGATTCATGTTCTGTTAATCCAGGAACATGAATATGAGAGGAGTAAATAGACGCTGGTTGTGTTTCTCAAGTGTTTTAAAAGGCAGGTAGTTGTTTAGCCCACAGGCTGACAGATTCCTACACAGCTTCATGTTCCTTAAGAGGATTGCTCAGCTCACCGATGGTGCTGCAGTATGAAATGTGCTAGTTTACCTGATGTGAAATGATTCCTCTGCATTAAGCGGTGGTCGAATCAAACTTTGCTTTTCTATTTATTTTTCAACTCAACATGCACTACTAATGCGGTGCGATTGAGTGTCTCTACATCTCATGCATTCGAAGTGTTGAGCAGCTAGTAACTTCTACTCTCCTCAGCACAGATCTAGGGCTTATGCCACCCTGGCCTGGTATGGAAATAGCACTGAGGGGGATTGCTGTCGTATCCTGACAGTAATAGATGTGTGAATGCGCTAATATCATCCGGGGTTTAACTGATCAGCCTCATGTTTAGTGTGTGGTTTCTCCGTGCGTTTTCCCTCCGACCCACTCTTTTTCTGTCTGTTTATCTCCCTGTCTACTCACAGCAGCAGCAGCTCCAGGCGCAGCACCTCTCCCACGCTGCCCACGGGCCTCCGGTCCAGATGCCACCTCACCCCTCGGGCCTGCAGCCGCCCGGCATCCCCCCTGTGACGGGCTCCGGATCAGGCCTGCTGGCACTGGGTGCCCTGGGCAGCCAAGCCCACCTCCCAGTGAAGGATGAGAAGAACCACCACGATCTCGAACACAGAGGTGAGGTGTTAAACTCGGTCGTATTGCTGTCCAATATTGCTGCTTAAGTAGTTTATTTAGAAGAATTGAAATGTATATTAATGTTATTGCATAGATGTTAAACAGGGAAAAAGCAATTTAGTGCGGCGTGCTTCTCACTCTCTAGAGCTGAATCGCAGGGCCCTTAGGTGAGGAGCACATCCTGTCTGTTCACATTCTGTCTGGGTAATGAGCTGGTACATTCCCAGCCCATGACTGCATAAGCTATTCAACAGCTCCAACACACGTTGATAAGAGGGGCCTTGTGCCCTGCAGCTGATTCTCACACGTTCAGCCAGAAGCATCTGTTATGATATGCTAACTGACGTGTTTTTTTCTCTCTCTGCTCCACTTGGTTTCCTCCTCACCTTCGGCCGCCATTGTGATGTCTGCGATACAGAGAACACGGTGAGTGTCCAAACCCACAACTATTTTTGATGCGGGGCGTGTTGGTTTCATTGTTCATTGCACTTTCATATCCGCCGCCAATGTCAAGTAAAAAATGCCTGCCAACAGCGTGCTACTGCTGATTTCATGCACAGTTGTAATCTGCTTTCAATAAAATGATTAATTGGAAATGAGGCTTGGAATATATAAGTCCTGTGTGTTTAATCCAGAAGGGAAATGACTGGTATCATGCTGGAGAGATTAGAAGCCTTGTAATTTCATCACAATTAAAGAAAGACTTTGACTTCCCCTTCTTAAAGGATTTATTTGATCCCTTCTACTGTCTCCCTTGTTCACCAGCTCACTCTCCTCCTTGGCATGTGATGAATATTTATGAACACAAATGGAGAATTGTTTTGTTTTCTTTTTTTTCCTCCACCCCCGTCTGGTGGACCTGCTAAAGCGTTTTATTGGAATGGCTGCGATCTCTGATGGCTTGTGATGTGGCTGTGAGATTGTGTTTCTGTAGGCCGGGCCAGCTGAATGGGTGCAGTCATGTCTGAAGAAATGGAACTCCTGGGGCGATTAGCAGGCCTGTTTTGTTTCTCTGCTCTTGTCCCAGGTCATCTGATAGCAGAGTGGTGACTTTGGTTAATGAGTCACGCTAAGCATCTCTTTAAAGGTCAGCCATTATGCAGACAGTGGCCCTTTGCCCAGACTGCTAGTCCATCGGCCATTGTTCACTCCTCTGGGCCGCCGCTGACTTAGTCCATGTTGTTGCTTTGGTCTTCAGAAGAAGGGACAGCGGGAATCTTGGCAGTTTACAGGCAAATGGCAAACTCCTGTGAAAGCCGCTGGACACCTGCCTAGTTCCTCCCGTTCTGTTGACGTTTGGAGTGAGCTGTCCCAGCTTGTGTGGGCAAGCAGGCTCCACGAAGAAGAAGCACCAGTCAGTCCCACGCTGCTGTGCCTACTGGCAGGATATAGATTCTCTTTCTTTATCAGAGCTCAAAGCCGGAGCTGACATGGTGCCCAAGCGCGCTGCGGCAATCAATGCCCACAACATACAGTTTCTCTCTCTCTCTCTGTCTCTCAGTGTCTCTCCACCATCTCTCTCTCTCACGCTTAGCCTGACTGACTCCAGAGAAAAGGCCCTCTGTTCAGCCACAACACACTGCTCATGTCCCTGTGAGGCTGTTTGTTGTCCAGTTATGAGGAGGAGGGAGCCCAGCTCAGAAAACAAGCCCTCCTCCTTTCAGTTCAGATAACGGCCCCATTCTGTTGTTTGGCCATGGACAGGCTTGTGTGTGTGAGATTGGGCTTGGCTGGTGTCAGGGTACTGCTTGGAGCTGGCCCACAGCTGCATTTTAAGAGTCTGCGGCATCCATCGTTGTGTGAATGGGGCATTTTTAGTGTTTGGATTGGCACAGTGTGTTCTCTCTGTGAATTTGTAACAGATGAATGTCTCCCTGCTCTCTTTTACAAGGAAAGACAGAGTGGTAATAAAGTATGTTTGGTTTTCTCTTTGCAGAATAACTCTGTATCCCCCTCCGAAAGCTTACGCACAGCCAGTGAGAAGCACCGCAGCTCCTCTGACTACAGTTTGGACTCTAAGAAACGCAAAGTGGAGGAGAAGGACAGTATGAGCAGATATGTAAGTCATTAAAGGAATTGTTAGTGACATTTTGGGAAATACACTTATTCGCTTCCTTGCCTGGATCAAGAAGGTCGATACCACTCTTATGTCTGTCCGTTAAATGTGAAGCTACAACCAGAGTTGGTTAGCTTAGCATAAACACTGGAGGCTGGGGGCAACAGCTACCCTGACTCTGTCCTAGCGTTGTCACGATACTGGAATTTCTTGCTGTAGGAGGGAAGAGTGAACAGAAAGCGCAGCGTGTACCCATGTATTGATACTGCGGAAAAATAATATTGAAACCGTTTCAAATAATTTGATATTTTTGACAACACTAATCTGTCCGAAGGTTAAAAAAAGAAACCTTCAGCTCACTATTTAAAGCTGAAGTAGGAAAGTTGGCATAAATATGATTTAGAAAAAAAGTTATTTTTGTAAAACGGTCACTATATCCTCACATTAGTTCATGAGACAGTTAATCTGAAAGAAATCATTTGCCTCTGTGTCCTCTGTGCTCCTAATGGCATCTGCAAGATTTCACAGACTGGAGGAAAACAACCAATCAGAGCCGAGCTTGGAGCCTGTCGTCTCTGAGCAGCTGTCAATCACTCACGAAACACTAACGGTCAAACTAGGCAGCGCTGATCAAATATGAATCAATATTCTGTTACTGTAACGCCTATTTCTCACCTCAAATGTTTTCAGAAACATCTTGTAGTGTACTGTTTAGCTGTAAAATGAGAAAGTGTGTGACCCGGCAGCCATGTTGAGATCAGTTGAGGAAATACCAAGCACTGCCCACCAGCCGGAGAAAGCTTTTCAATGAGGAGGTGCAGAAGTCTAGTTGAGGAAGTCATGGAATTATGGAATTTTTGCCCAATGATGCCAAAAATATTTTGCCTACTGCCGCATTAACAAATTATGTCTCGTTTTTCCGCACAAAAAGCAGTGAAACAACAGCACATTGTGGTTTTATGGGGGGTTATGTGCTGGACAATTTCTGGCTCCCTGGAGTCTCGGCTGGTTGCCTGGCAACCTCACAATGACTCCAGGAAGTTACTGCTCCTGGCTCCAGGCTCATCCAACTCTCGGTTAGAAGGCGAATAAGCGTATTTCCCAAACTGTCAAAAACGTCTCCTGTGGTCAGAGACGTATTTCAAAGGTTTAATTGAAAAAACAAAAAAATTGTCAAGGTGACTAATTTGCCATTTATCTTTACAGGACAGTGATGGAGAGAAAAGTGACGACCTGGTGGTAGACGTGTCTAATGAGGTGAGCGGAGCAGCATGTAGTTATAAACAGCATATTGACATGTACTGAGATGTAGCTGTTACATAAATCTACCGCTGTGTTCCTCCAGGATCCTGCCACTCCGCGGGCAAGCCCGGCCCATTCGCCACCTGAAAATGGCATTGATAAGCCCCGCCCTCCAAAGAAGGATACACCCAACAGCCCTGCATCAGTGGCGTCCTCTGGAAGCACCCCATCATCCAAGGCCAAGGAGCTCAGTCATGTAAGACACCGAGAGTTACGAACAAACTAGGACAGAAAGGGTTTAAATGAGAATTGCAGAGAGAGCAAAGGGATATGTTCAAATAAATCTGGGACGTTTTCTGCAGTGGATTAGGAATGGCTGTCGGTGCTTTAAGTGCATGACTAAACGTCAGGGATAATATTGTCCCGCATCAGGATCAGTCAGGTCTTCTCTGTTAATAGCTCAATGTATTTAACTCCTCCAGGATTTTTTCCCCTCCGCCTCACTAAAAGATTAAAGCCAAAGCAGTAAGGGGATAAAAACGGCCCCATCTCCATTGTGGCCATAATAGGTTTTAGAATAAATAGCAGTTTATGGCTCTGCAGGACTATGAGGGTTGTCAGAATTAGATTGGATTAAGTTCAGTTTGCTCTCAAATTGTCAGTCCGCACAGTGCCTGGTTTCCGGGATTGTGAATGTGCTTGCTCTCTCGTTCTCTCGACAGAATGACAAATCCTCCACGCCTGGCCTCAAGTCCAACACCCCCACCCCCCGCAACGATGCCCCCACCCCTGGCACCAGCTCCACTCCCGGGCTCAGACCCATCCTGGGCAAACCACCAGGCATGGAGGCTCTAGGTTGGTACCACTCTCTTTCCTCACTAGCAACTGACATCATTTTATCTCCATCCTCACCCGATGTACTGTTATGTCACATATCCTTCTCCTGTCTTGGTCTGTAGCGGCCCCAGCTTTACGTACCCCTCTGTCCATTGCCGGCTCCTACCCTACCCCCTTTGCCATGATGGGCCATCATGAAATGAACGGAGGCCTGACTAGTCCTGGTGTGTATGCTGGTCTTCACATCTCCCCTCAGATGAGCGCTGCCGCAGCTGCAGCCTACGGACGCTCCCCCATGGTACAGTAACACCCTTTCCTGCCCTTTATGTAGCTGTATTTGGGATCAACTAAAAGCACTGCACATAGTTAAAAGGATAGTTTGACATTTTGAGAAATCGTTCTCTTCTCTTGCCCAGAGTTAGACGAAAAGATCGATACCTCTCTGTATCTGTCTTTTTAAAGGTTCCCTGTGGAGTTTTAGACCTCTAGTAGCAAGGATTTTTATTTTTATTTTACTTTTGGACACAGCCAGGCTAGCTGTTTCCCCCTGTTTCCAGTCTTTAAGCCAAGCTACGCTAACTGGCTGCTGGCTGTAGCTTCATTTTTAACAGACAGATTATAAAGATTTGAGGATTATCTTTCCAGATATTCCTGTGGTGTGAAGTGCGTTAAGAGTGTTTTTTTACATCCCCCGATCGGCTCGGAAGTCCGTCCGGGCCGCATCGATTTCAAATTGTAAATATTAAACATGTTCAATATTTACGACTGGATCTCCTGCTGTGTGTGGGGAACCCCGAGGACAGCCAATGATGCAGTCACGTGGGAAAGAACGATAGCCAATTAGGAGACAAGCTGACTGAAGAAGGAAGGACAACAACTGCCGTCATGGCGGCTGCGGATAATGCATGAGCTAATGCAAAACACAAAGCATAAAGTAGTAGTAAGATGGACCTCAGAAATGAAGGACCAGCTTGTTAATTTCTGACAACAACGCAAGTGTTTATTTAACATGTCTCCATGACTTCATCCGTCCATCCTTTGTCAATTTTCAGTACAAAGCAGTGCAAAAACTAACATTGCTAATTTTTCTTGCCTGTCGTCTGCCACGTTTATTTACACTAAAGTCACGTTTGATCGTGAGAGATTTCACGAGATTTAAATTTTTTTTAGTCGGGACTCTTGTTGTCATGAATGGAATCTGTCAGTGTGGTGTGCTGATTTGATCAAATCGTTGCTCTCCACACACTGTAGGAACAAAACTGTTAAATTTAACATAACATGTCGTTGTGTGTGGGGTCTCTCACATTTTCAAAATCTGTTAAGATTTTAAAAATCTTTGAGTGTGGGCCAGCCTTAACTCTGGGCAAGAAAGCAAATAAGCGTATTTCCCAAAAAGTCAAACTATCCCTTTTAGAAAGACACCATGTGGATTTGACTGTGATCGCTGGTCTGTAACAGATCTGTAATTCAAAGGTTTCCATCTTGTCCTTTTTTCAGGGGTTTGATCCTCACACCCACATGAGAGCTCCAGGCCTTCCAGCCAGCCTCACATCCATTTCTGGTGGCAAACCGTAAGTGTCTCACCAAATGTGTTTTTAAAAACAGCAGTGACGATGAAACACTAACACTTTGTGTCTTGTCCATCAGGGCTTACTCCTTTCACGTCAGCGCAGACGGTCAGATGCAGCCCGTGCCCTTCCCACCAGACGCCCTGATCGGTCCCGGCATTCCCCGCCACGCCCGTCAGATCAACACGCTGAGCCACGGCGAGGTGGTCTGCGCCGTTACCATTAGCAACCCCACACGTCATGTCTACACTGGTGGCAAAGGCTGTGTCAAAATCTGGGACATCAGCCAACCTGGCAGCAAGAGCCCCGTGTCCCAACTGGACTGTCTGGTGAGTGCCGCGGCTGATTCACGTTTCACTCATCAACTACTTTTTTTTACACCTAGCTATGTATGTGTAGTTGTTTCAAAAGGTAATGAACTGTATACACAACCTCATTCCATTCACAATGGGATAATCCTTTGATATACACGAGGACCACAACAGGCACATCCCACTGACACCGTTTTACAGCAAATGTACTGGTACACAAATGCAGCTGATGCTTTCACTAGTACTTTTGGCAACAATCAAAGAAGCAAATGCTAAACATCAAATGACATTTTCAGATAAATTATAATTTGAAATGTGAACTTCACCAAATAAATGTGTAACAAGCTAAAAACTCAAAATCTATCAGGCAGCGTAGGTCTGAGAATGCCCTCAGGTTGGTTTATTATGACAGAAGGATTTTCATCCTCTTTCCCACCGACTTGTTCCTAAATCTCTCTCTAGCTCCACTGACCTGAACACGTATTGATTCGCTTTGTCCTCTGTGCAACAGAACAGGGATAACTACATCCGCTCCTGTAAGCTGCTGCCTGATGGCCGCACATTGATCGTCGGAGGCGAGGCCAGCACATTGACCATCTGGGATCTGGCCTCTCAGACACCCCGCATCAAGGCAGAGCTCACCTCCTCAGCCCCGGCGTGCTACGCCTTGGCCATCAGCCCCGATGCCAAAGTCTGCTTCTCCTGCTGCAGCGACGGAAACATCGCCGTGTGGGACCTGCACAACCAGACTCTCGTTAGGTTGGAAGAAACCACTTATTCACACTGTGTGGGCAACCGGATTGCTGCTGTTGTGTGAGCAATTTTAAAAGGGGATGTCAATAAATGTTTGTACGCTTTCTGACTTTGATTGCAGGCAGTTCCAGGGTCACACGGATGGCGCTAGCTGTATCGACATATCCCATGATGGCACTAAGCTGTGGACAGGCGGTCTTGACAACACTGTTCGCTCCTGGGATCTGAGGGAGGGTCGACAGCTGCAGCAGCATGACTTCACTTCACAGGTACGACCCTGTAACATAGAAGAGATGGATAACACACATCCACAGTGGAGGGCTGTTTCCTTTCAGCCCCAAAACTGTCAGTAATTACTGTTCTGTCCAATTTTCCAGATCTTCTCCTTGGGCTACTGTCCGACCGGAGAGTGGCTCGCTGTGGGCATGGAGAGCAGCAACGTGGAGGTGCTCCACCACTCAAAGCCTGACAAGTATCAGCTCCACCTGCACGAGAGCTGTGTCCTCTCCCTCAAGTTCGCCTACTGTGGTATGAACACACACACATGGATAATGCCGACTGTTCTTACCCGCAAAGGGGCCTTAGCTTGTCCTACTTTACTTAGTGCTAAAACTACAGTGCCCTTTGTGCAGTCTGAATTCCTATAGAGCGTTGCAGGGATGACGTATTTTTGTAGGCAAACCAGGAGGTCAGCATCGCACTGGTTCCCTCGAGAAAAAGTCAATGGGATTTTTCCATTGGGTTTTGGATTATTGCAGAAAATTAGCTCTATGGCAAACAAATTTACACACAATACTTACATGTTTTGATCTGTCAGATAATCTTAACAAATGAACACCACTTTTATTATTTTTGAAGCGTAAATGCAGTCGCCAGAAGTAAAAAGCGTTAGGCTATAAACAAACTACACAATCGCACGACTTCACGTCACCACCACTAAGCTAAAGGTGGACTAGTGTTCGGCTTGATGATGTTTAGTAGTTTTAAGAAGTTTTAAGAAACGTAAACGCTTAAAAATTCACAAGTGGGATATTGACGTATTTTATGTTGTAGAACAAAAATCTCTTAAAGTAACAGTAGGCAGTATATTTTTTATAAAATTTGTATAAAATTCCATAATAACCTTTCAGCATATTGTAATTCAAGTGTTCTGAGAGAAAACTAGACTTCTGCACCTCCTCATGGCTCTGTTTTCAGGCTTTAAATATTCTAGCCCATGACGGGAGACTTTGACCAATCACAGGTCATTTCATTGAGAGAGCGTTCCTATTGGCTGTGCTCCGTTCATGTGACTGGAACTTAGTGTTCCTTCAACAGATTTTACAATGGCGGCCGCGTCACAAACCTTCTCATTTTACAGCTAAACCGTGCACTACAAGATGATTCTGAAAACATTTGTGGCGAGAAATAGGCATTAACGTAACATAATATTGATTCATATTTGACCAGCGCTGTCTAGTTTGACCGTTTGGTCGGAGTTCGCGAGTGATTGACAGCCGGTTCTCATAGACAGCAGATGGACAGCAGACCTCAGATCAGCTCCTACTACTTGTTTTCCTCCGGTCTGTGAAATCTTGCAGATGCCGTTAGGAGCACCGGAGGACACAGAGGCACATGATTTTTTTTCAGGTTACCTGTTTTATGTACTACTGTCACGATATAGCGACCGTCTTATAGAAATAACTTCTTTTAAACATATTTGCTCCAATCACGCCTAATTCAGCTTTAAGCTTTTAACCACAGACCTTATTTCAGGCATCTAACTAAAAACTCATTCAAAAAACCCATTGACTTCCAGATGAGGCAACTCATTTCCGGGTTTTAGGACTCATTCATGCAGCACTCTATTGTGTTTTGAAGGTTACCTGATAACTCCTTTTGTAGGTATTTTTTATACCACTTCTTATTCCACAGAGGCCTGATTGCACTGTTGTTTCCTTTGCAGGTAAATGGTTCGTAAGCACTGGGAAGGACAATCTGTTGAATGCTTGGAGGACTCCTTATGGCGCCAGCATATTCCAGGTATGCAGATCAATACGCTCTGTCTGCAGCCAGTCCAAAAGTATGTCTCTGAGAGGAAGGGCGCAGCGACCGCTGTCTGACAGGACTCTCCTATCAGTGAAAACTGAACCTGAATTATTGACCTGACAAAGAAAGTCTTTTTGAGGGGCATCGGGCCAGAACTTGATGTCATTGCAACCTAGTCTTGCCCTGTAGTCAGCTAATCTTCTCCTCTTAACCTCAAATGTAGATGTTAACCGCCTCCAACGCTAACATGTTTTTATTTTCTTCAGTCCAAGGAATCCTCGTCGGTCCTGAGCTGCGACATCTCGACAGATGACAAGTACATTGTGACTGGCTCTGGTGACAAGAAGGCCACCGTATATGAAGTGATCTACTAGAACAGACTGCTTTGGATGGGAGCATGCTCGTGCTCAGGAACCGTAGACTCTTCCTCCATCTACCTTCCCTCACACAGACAGCATGGATGTTGCCTGCAGCCCCGGGGTGGATGGGCAGGACGTTTGGCAGTGCCAAACTGAAAGCGGACGTTGGCGCTGCTGTGGCCGTGGACGCTGTGACCTTCGGCTCTGCCCTTCCTCACTCATACGACTAACACTTGTACAGCAAGTGCAGTTCCCCAAGGCACTAAGAAGAAAATAATGTCTTGCTGTTTTTTTCTGTTTGTTGGATATTTCTTTTTTTTATTCGTCCTTTTTAATGTGGAGATAAAGTTCCGTGACACAACAAGAAGCGGCGCTTCACTCTGGAGCTTCTCCTCGGAGGTCCTGTGAAAAGTGTACATAATGGAGTAATAAAAGGCCTTTTATAGATTTATATTTTGGTGTCCAGTTACGCTTGTGATGGTTCTTTCTTGTTCTCTCCGTGATTTTCTGTCCCCTCTAGGGATGGAAATTAGATTAGGACTTTGTAAGAGGATATTCTATTTCAGTTTTTTCCCTCCTCTGCCTTTTTTTCATGTTGGTTGTCCAGAATGACCTTTTCGGAAATCTAATTTGGATTTTTTTTCTCCCTGACAACGGCATTTTTCTTCGCTATTTGCTGTAACACAGACGTTTGTCCCATGGATTTTAGCAGTGGAGAATTCTGGAAAGGCCCTTTTTTTCAGACTGGAAGAAGGAGGAAATCATGGTTTCCAGTTACGTCTACCCTTTGGCCCTGGTCAGCAGAAATTCAACTTTATAATGAAGACCTATCACTGAACACTGGCTGCTTTCAATGACATTAAAATGGATAACTATCACCCGGAGGACTAGTGGGTTTACGGAGAAACAGCTGTGACTTGAGTTCAGTCTGTTGACTCGACTATTGTATGAATCTTAATTTCTCCACTCAGCAAAGTTTAGTCATCAGTCTAAGAGTTAATTATTGCCTCTCTCGTCTGACTCTCTGTGACTGATGTGCAAGACTTACACGGTTACTCATAAAGGTGGCAGGAAAAGCCATTACCACATCTGACACTCTGGGTATGCTCTGTTTGCTTTCTGCAGTATTTCATAATGTTCCACTAGACAGGAATGGTCTCTGCATAAACACACATTAGACTGTGTAGCATACACGTGTCATCATCCCTAAGGACTGTACAGTTGACAGTTGTTGATAAATCAATAAACTGTTTTTATATAAAAATAATCATCTTGGCTGGATTTCTATAGTGCGGGTGCCTTGCTACTGTTGCCTGTTTTAAAGGAACAATTTGATATTTTGGGAAATAAGCTTTTTCGTTTTCTTGCCGAGAATTAAATGAGAAGATTGCCAACACGATCATGGGAGTATTGCTAAATATGAAGCCAGTTAGCTTAGCTTAGCATAAAGAAAACAGGGAGAAACAGCTAGACTTGCTCTGTCCGAAAGAAACTAAATCTGCAACTCTTAAACTCTTAACGGCAAATTCACACCAGAGCAGCGGCGAAGTGCAGCCTGCGGCGAGCTATGAAAAGTTGGGAAAAGTTTAACTTTTAGCGGTGAAGTGCGGCCAGCGAGAACCCACAGCCAATCTGTAAACAGATCCTTTGACTCCTGTTACATGTTGACCGGGGTTACAAAGAATTTCTTCCCGCCTGAAACACATGAACACGCCACAGAAAAATGTAATTATTGTGGCGAGCCGCACTTCACCGCTGCCTGGTGTGAATTTGGCGCAAAGCTTAGTGGTTTCCGGAGATGACAGGACTCCAGGAAGCTCCTAGAAATATTCTATCACATAATCCATCATAAAACCGCAGCATTTTGTTTTTACACTTTGATTTTTGGATGTGTTAATTATTGAGTTTTGAAGGTGTTGATAATCAGACTTTGTTACCTTTGGACAAAGCCAGGCTAGCTGTTTCTACCCTTAATGCTAAGCTTACTGGCTACTGGCTGTAGCTTCATATTTATCCTACAATACATGAGCCTTTGAAGTGGTATCAATCTTCTCATCTCACTCTTGGCATGAAGACGCCAAAGCTTGTTTCACGAAATGTCAAACTATTCCTTTAAGTAAGGCCGTTTTAGATTTATTAATATATATCTATATGTTAATATTTGCGGTGTAAACCAGCTAAAGTAGCGACTTGACTGTGGGAAATACACTGATCTTGTATTGACATGCTGAATGTCTCCTGGCTTGACTGTAAATCAGAAATGTGTCCTCAAAGTGTACGTTGCCCTGTGCGCTGCTAGTGAAGGCTGTAGTCTGCTCCTAATGTAGATACAGACTTTACTCACAGGCTCTCCTTGACAGTAAATGGAAGTACATCAGTAAATGGCTGTAAATGCATCCAGATAGGTCTTGACAAGTGTCTCAGGAGAGTGGCAGACGATGAGAGGAAGACAGGCTGGGTGCTGTTAGAGAGGCTTTAACTCGAGAAAGTACTGACTTGTTGCAGATTTCAAAGTCACGGCGTACTGTAACAAACTGCGGCCACTGTCAGCCACCATCTTTTTCTCGGGTTGTATCCATGTATGGTGACAGCACAGCAGAGTGATACAATAAGGCCGAGTTTTTTATGCAGTGCCACTTCAGAAATATGACGCAAACACGGCTCTTGAGCTCTCCCAAGTGGTCTTTTGGTAGTTGAGTACTTTTGGACGGGATGAGGTGAATGGGCCCGGTCCTTCCACTCCAGAGCGAGGCTCTTCTAGGACCCTGTGCGTGAAGCTGTGAGCCCTTCATATGGCTGCCTCTTCAGAGATGTTGTTGTTAGATTATAAAAGCAGGGCCGGATGCTTTCAGCATGGAGCCAGCCGCCGCGCTCCGCTCTCACGGGCTCATTTGTTAAAAGCTATAGTCTTTTCTTTTCCCACATCGCTGGAGTGTGTACTTCCTGTGTGCGTTTGTAGCTTAAGCTCCTCGCTCAAGTTGAATTTTCTTCCTCACTTAATCAAACAGTGGAATATCTGCAGATGAAAGGTTGTACCTCTGAGTGGCTGTTGCTGGACACTGAGGGGGTCATTGTCTCGCCTTCCGCTGATCTACCTCTCAATGGAGGGCTTTCAGCGGGTTCTCATGCGAAAGCCCATGCTGCCTTGTTCTATTTAGAGGAGGGCTAAGAAACTAGAGTGGCCTAAGTGTTTTACAGCAGCTCTAAACATAATAGTCAAATTCTCTATTTCTGCTAGAGCCAAGACCCTACAGAAAACCAAGGGGGGGCTGTAACACCAATATGTGGGCTTGCACATGCAAAGCACTGTGAATTTTTTTTTTTTGTTGCCAGGCATTGATCACAGTCCACCAGTATTCTGGCTGGTTCTTTTGGCTGGCTTTCTGTTTTCCGCCCTCCCCCATCCATCACACAGAGAATCAGGGATTTTTTTTTTTTCCAACAGCGAGGGACTGGCACCGTGCTGAAATGCAGAATAATAATCCCCTAATCACCTGAGTATTGCCAGTCCTGGGTTTTATCTGCAATGGATGTGAAAGCCCCCAGTGCCTAGTGATTACAGCATTTGATCTGGGTAATAATGTCTTCACTGTTGCCCTGCCTAGGGCCCGAAGGCAGTGCAGCTCTAATCCACAGTGCATTCTAGTGGAATCGCATTACACAAAGACCACCAGGGTTCTCCTCTAGAGGGGGGGGGTTAAAGGAGGAGGTTGCCATGGAAACAAGCTCTCTCTGTGCATCTCTCACACACACACATAATACACACTCTCTCCTGGGATAGATAAGCAAAGGACAGGTTCTATGTTTACTTTCCATGGGCCCTCCAATCCCTGAGCAGGCTGAGCCCTGATAACACGAGGCCTGTACCGCCACCGACCACTGACAGCAGATAAGCACCCCAGCAGAGCAGAGCAGTCATCGCCCTCCAACCAGGATGAACAAACCTGGGAGACCCGGATTCATTTGGATTAAGCTGGATTGCTGCTTCCGCTGCTGTGTCCAGACTACTGATGTTCACACAGGACTTTCTACATGAGAACTTGATGTTGCACTTCACCCCCCGTGGTGGAGTCTCAGAGCTTAGTCAGAGGACACGGTAATGGACTGGATGCTATTTTAGATATTGAGGTCAAGGGACTGTCTGGACTGGGCAGGTTTGTGTCACTGCAGCTGGAAAAGCTAAATCCCTCCTGATGTGTCCTCCTGAGGAGCAGATGACCACACATTATCAGTATGTTATTTCAGCGTCTTCTCATTCCTGCCCTTTTTGTAATTTTCCACTGTGGAAGGCCAGTCGGGGCTTTCCTTTGTGTTTCTTCCAAGTATCCACTAAAACTCAGTAATTCAATACCCAGAGTAATTAGATTTGTATGATACTAATGCCCTGAGAAGGCACCAACATGCTCTTTGATGTTGAGATCAAGACAAGTACTTCTTTATAATGTGCATTATGCTAACACGGTAATTATATTTCCACACACATTCTTTGATTAAGGCACAGCTGGAGGTGTAGAAGCAACATGACTAATTACAGAGGAAATGGTGGTGTTGAGTTAAAGTGGTGGGAGCTGGGTTTCCCTTTGGCCCGTTCTTCTGCCTGTGTTTACTTGTAAGATATTATTTATTTATTTTTATAAATCTGATTAAAAACTTGAGCACATACTCTGAATTAAAAGGGCTGGACTTAATATCAACGGTTTGTAGTCCTATGTTTCCTAAGTGGTTAATATGGATTTATCTCAGTTTATGTCATAAATTATAGTTTGAGTTGATTCAACACCATGTAATAAATACAGTATAGGACCAATATATTACTTACTGTAAGTTTCCTAAACTGCGTTGGTTCTTCTGTCTGTTGTTCTCTCTGGGATTGTTGAATAAGACGGGATAACCATTTTTTTTATCTATAGCAGGGCTGCCCAAAGTGGGGCCAAGTTGGCCCCCCCATCTGGTTCGATTTGGCCCGCCAGATGTTAGTGAATTTTTTTTTAATTAAAAGACTTTACTGTCTTTCAGAGTTTGTAGCAGGCTCGGTTTTAGAGTAAGAGTGAAGTTAAAACCTAACCAGGGACAAGGTCTGTAAATTCGCTACGGCTAGCAGTCCTATATACATTGCATCGGTTGCACTTTCATTAAGTGTAACAATGCCTATATGTATTGTCCCTGTCATGCTGTACACAGGCCTACACTAATTATGTGAATGCAGCTGTACACTCATCGTAAATGTAAACACTGTTGTTGAAGTTGCACATCAGCATCCAGCTGCAGTTAAACTGATGCACCTGTTATCTGTTCCTGTTACTTTATGGCCTACCAAGTTTAATGTTATCGTTAACATTTTGGCCAGTAAGCTAGCTGGTAGCTGAGATTTAATCATACTATAAACTACTTACCCGACACATCTTGTAAACAGGCTAGAGAGCTAGTTAGCCGTGTCACGCTAAGCTAACCGGAAGTTTTGAATCGAGGCCAGAAGTAATGAATTTAGTCATATTCTGGTGAAACTATCAGCTTTAACAGCATACTGATTATACAGTTAATCAACAGAGAAGTGGGTTAAAGTGGAGGGGTGATATAGTATTTATTTATGGACGTTGTAATGCCCTTTTCTGCTGTGAAGAGTTGCCACTACGGGGATCCACTGCGGCCTACATGAATTCACGATGACCTCAGGTGTAACCTCACAGGTGTAACTTAACAGCAGCCACCTTTGAAGCCTTCAGCCGGTGAGTTTTTGATATCAGTTGATGTGACAGCAGCTCCAGATACATTTTTTTTTTTTTTTTTAACAATGTCTTTATTGTTTTTTTGTTATACAGACATCAGCATTATTATATAATATATTCAATACAGTATTTACTTTAACAAACATAACATACCCTACACACCCTTTTCCCTTTCTTACAGGGCCAAAATCAATATACAGCTTCATAGTATCAATCAAACAATTAAACAGTTAAATGGCACCTCTAACAAAATGAAGATACACATAAACAGAAAACAAATAATAAATAAAATAAAAAGATTTTCAAAAACAAGAATCCATTCCCTTCTGAGGGTCTACCACTATTGTGAATTTTTACGTATCTTCTCTTAATTATTCTTCCTGTAGAAGCTCACCAATATCACTACTTTTTTCCAGATACACTTTAAACTAACTTTGAAGAACTGAAAATGTCCAGACTTATGTCAAATCAACAGTCAAATCAAAGCTAACTCAGTGATCTGACTGGAAGAACAAGGCTCTGAAGAAAAAACCCTCATGACAGATTATTTTGAATTTAAGATGTTGAGTTTGTTGTCCAGATTAATACTTCATGGGATACTTTGTACCACTCCTGAGAATCTGTTGTCATCACATGGTAAAGTGGCTCACCACATAACGTTTTAAATAGTATTTGTTTTTATCAAGTAGCTAAATAAATCAGATGTCCTCACAACCTTAAACTAGTGTAACTTGTTAATATATGATTTGTGTTTAAAAAAAAATAATAATATGGTTCAACATTTAACTGATTTTCACAAAAAAAAATGTTAATTGGTTTAACCAGTTGTGGAAGAAGTACTCAGAACCTTTTCTTAAGTAAAAGTAGTAATACCACAGTGTAGAAGTACTCTGCAAAATGGCCCATTTCAGAATAATCTATATTATATTATTGTATTATAATTATTGTTGCGTTACTGTATACATCACACTAATATTATAATTTGAAATACTTAAATGCTTGGCATCTTAATCTACAATAATATATCATAATTTATTATTTTATTCAGATTATTGATACAAAATGTAAATCTGTAAATCAACTGAAGCTGTCAGATAAATTAGTGTATTAAAAAGTACCTCAAAATTACTTGTGCAGTACTTGAGTAAATGTTCTTACATTACATCACTGGTGTAAACTGATTTTCACTTTTATTATAATAATCCTAATCTCATCACAATCCCATACAGCATGTTAGTTCTTCTGCAGCTAAAAGGCACTGTTGACTGAACTTTACTGTAAACGGGGAACTCTCCTGATGTTTCTGGTAAAAATAAAAAAACAAAAATAATGGGCCCTGATTATCTGTCAGATAAACGTGACAAAAGCAACCCTAACTAAAAGTGTTGATTGTAATACTGATAAAAGTTATCCATGTACTGGTAGACTACTTGGAATAATCTGAATTGAAGAATGATTCATTAGTTTATGTCTTCTTCAGGGCACATATCCTAATTATAATTTCACAGGAACTTCTGAGTTTAAATATCAGCCTTGTATTTTTCTAACAGCAGCACAGCAGATAGACTAGTGTGAGGGAAAGGTCATATTTTGACCCATTATCTGAGCGATGTAACTGTCGCATACTGTTCGTAGCATCTCACCCTCAGTTTGGGAACACTGGACCTTTGGCTTTCCTCACAGCCAATGCTCTCATCTCAGTATTGCTGTGGTGGTGATGACTACCATCACCAGAGAGGTGCAGAGAGCAGGCTCCACTCTAAAGGCGTACACTTTGATCACAAGATTGTCCACTCTTGTCTCTTGGCTTTTTGGAAAGCTCTTACACATATAAGTAGTGAAGTGGCTGCATGATCTCTGTGCTGGAGAGCTCAGCCCTGTCCAAATACTCCGTATACTTCAAGCTCAAGTGTTATTCTCAGACACAAAGTGATACCTACTGGGCCTCAGGAACAAAACATTTTGTTTAACAAAGTTTCAACCCGGACCACCATTAGATAACATCCAGTGGTCAGTAGCACTGTTTAAAGGCTTCAACTAATGGTTCTTTTCATTGTCGATTAATCTGCCAATTAATTTATGTATTAAAGGGACTCTATGTAGGAATCAGAAATTGCTTGTTAGCAGTGACACCTGTGGCCACTAAGTCGACAACAGTCAGCGTCTTGTTGCTCGCGATCGCGCTTGTGCTTGCACTACATAGACGCGAGTGAACATCGGTCAAAACAGTGAGGCGACACACACGCAACTGAACGTGATTGGCAACTAAAACCGCAATATCACTATATATTTCACATGCTTACCAGTACTTTGTTAGCTTACCTGTCCAGTAGGTATTTTGCCAGCTTGGGGTCCGTTTTGATACCCAAAACCAAATGAAGGTCCCTCCATGGATCGAAGGCCCGGCTGATGTTGCTCCTAGTTTTCCCCCCAATGTCGGTCACATTCCTGTTTTGTAAGACGGGCTTCACTGGACATAACTTTGTTTTTTTTGTCCTTCCATGGAGTTTGTGTTGGAGTCTTAGTTGTGGTGGAGGCTGGTCGTTTGTTGGCGTTAGCAGACTCCCTTTCTAACAGAATGTTAGATATCGTTGCACACTGTTAGCCCTGTAGCGGAGCTGAAGAGAGTAAAGGCACTTGCAAGCGTGCATGGCGTTACATCCGTTGGATTTTCCCGGAAAAAACGGCCCGCATTCATCACATTAAAAGCAGTCTACAGTCTGATAGAGGAAACACAGAAAGTCATGGGAAGGTCTCATTTTTAAGGTTCGGATACAACCTGTTCACACATTGGCAATAAAAACAATTGAAAAACATTTATATGTGTAAAAATGTACATACATTCCCTTTAATGGATGCAATGTTAGAAAATAGTGAGAAAAAATGGTGAAAAATCTATTCAAATGCTATGTTTTTTTATGTTGGGTATTCAGGTTACTATCATATATTACAAACAAAGAAACACATTTGAGGTGCTGGGATTTCTGTCAATATATTAATCAGTTTGTTGCAGCTCTATTATTTTGCTCAAATGTACTATTTTTTCTTATTTATTGTGACAATTTTGAGTAAAACCATAGGCATGTTTTTACGAACAAGACAGCTCTGTAGGGTATTTACTTACAAAAAAAAATACATTTAAGCAAACCCAGGAAAATGTTGACACCAGACTAATGAGATTCATTTGATGAAATTGTTTGTGAAACTGGATTTCTTGTCCCCGCTTCCGGTCTCTGGTGATTTATTTTTTTTTCTTCCCGGTAAACACTTTATTTCTATTCCTGTTTGGTTCATTGAAGCATCTGTCATTCCCAGTGCTCCCACTGCGCCTGACAAAAGCAGAGCCATGTTAGATTGAAAAGACAGAGGGGCAATCTTTCAAATGGATCTCTTTTTCGAAAATATATTATGACATAATCATGTTTTCTTCCTAAAAGCCCAGGGGAGGCCTGTCTGTCAGATTGCAGTCCTCTCTTGGCTGCCTGGCCTGAACAGAAACAGCAGTTGTGTGTTAATAGAACCCAGAGGCACTCTGAAACCTTACCCATTCTGCTTTACGCTCTCAGCCAGGAGATTAAAGTCAGGGAAACATTACAGGAGGCTGGATAATTGCCCCTGTGTCTCCACCAGACAAAAGGCAACGCTCCGGCAATTCCCTCGGTAAATTGTCAAGAGAGGCTCAAGGATCCTTCAAGGCTGCAGCAAATTGTACAGTGCTGTCTAACAAACTACCAATCTCTGGATATTATGAGGCTTCCATATATCCTTGGCCATAATGACAGCTTGCTCTGCTATAATGGAGTGCAGGCACAAGATAGCTTTTGTGAACACACTTCCAATAGAAAAATTACTACCTTAGTTCCCAGTCTGCGCTTTTCTTTTTTTTCCTTTTGTTCCCATTTGTGTTTTGATTTATTCTGCTATCATTTTTTATTTTTATTCAGAGTGGCTGCTGCCACCAACAGATGATTGCAACCTTTACTCCTGAGGGCCACTTGATCCCCCGACAGGAAAAAAAAAATCTGCAAGCAGTTAATGAGTTGCCTAGTGTTAAGGGCGTCTACAAATTAACAGAGGCTTTTGTCAGGGCGCTCTCTCGCTCTTTCCTGCTCTTGCCACCACTTTCTCCCTCCTCCTCCTCCTCGCCTGCTCTTCAATTTTCTCCCTCTACCTGCCCGCTTCACGCTCCAGCAGCTCCGTGGCGGGAGCAGCGCTGTCTGGCTCTGGCTCTCTGAGCGGCGCTCATTGTCAGCGCGGTTCATGTTTAGAATTAGCCATTTAATGAGAACAAAAGAAATTAATTGGTGGTTTAAGCCTAATGAGACGTCTGTGAAATTAACGGGCCTCATCAATAGAAACAAATAAAAATCCTCCAGCTTGTTGTTGTGGAGCATTATTCTGACAAAGCTTTTGACACAATGATGAATAGCGGGTCAGGAGAGACCATCTGTGCTTTTTTAAACCCCTGCAGGAGGGGGAAGGAATGTGGGCTGGCTCAGAGAGAGATGGTGATAAAAGAGGGAGAGGGGGGAGGGATGGGAGAAAAGAGGAGAGAGAGAGAGAGAGAGGGGGGAAAAAAATAAATTCACCGGCTTTATTCATCGCCCTTTAGCATGATACCGCTGTCTAACCATGGTTACAAAGGAAATAAAAAACACGGGCATTAGCATGTGAAAGGCGCTGGGTCTCTGACTATGCGTCCAGAAAGCCAAAGAGCTCTGATTTCGAGGGATATTTAACCTCCATTCAGACAGCAACAAAGGCCTGGCTGTCGCGCTGAGAGCAGTGGTTCAGCCTGATTGGGGCTCAGGAGGGAGGGGAGGGGGACAGGCAGGATCACAGACCTCATTTGTTCCCCCTCTTTACTTTAGCCTGTCTCTATTCCCACTGAAGAGCAGCATTTCCTCTCTATAACCCCCCTCCTCCTCCTCCTCCTCCTCCTCTCAAAGTTGTAAATGTATGACCTGAGGAATAAATTGGATGGGAAGGAGCCGAGGAGGCAGCACCGAGAGGAGTAATACATCTCTATCATGTTCGGTGACCTTTATTTACCACGCGTTGAGCAACATTGTTGTCCGTGTTATGTGTCTGCCTCGCTTCCTTTGCTTTTAACGCCGCCAGTATGGAAGTTGCGGACGTGGTGGCGGTGGTTATCTGCCCGTCTTCATCCCCGCCAGCAGCCCTACCCATTGCTCTCTGCGGCCACCCAGCGGGGCCGGCCCAGCCCAGCCTGTTTGTGTATCATGGAGAAACTGTTTGCTTTCCTGCGCTGATCAAATAAACAAGCCATGTCTTTGGGGGGGGCGGGAGGATGGAGGAGTGGTGTCTGCGTGTTGTTTAGCTCTCTGGGTGTAGATAAGGAATTGTTTGATGGGGTAGAGAGAGAAACGAGAGCGATTCAGGTCAGCTAATCTGATTTACACAGAGATGGTCTGGCCGTTGCAGGGAGCAGTAATTACATAGAGGGATTAGAAGCCCCCCAAAGCTCCCAAACCTACAGAGAGGAGAGAGGGGTGGAGGCTTAAAAGGCCGGAGAACTGCTCGAGTATATTGCGGCAACAACAACAGCTTGAGCAGTTCTCGGTGCAGATTAAAAATGGCTGAGATCGCGCTCAAACAAAAGGGGGCATTTGGCTAAAGTAGTATTACTTAGCTTGTTTACACGCGTTTACATCTGCTGCTTTGATCCCACAGTTATCAGAATTTGTTTTCAGGGGCCAAATATTACAGTTGTGTCTGCCAGGGAATCCGGCGGTACCAGCTGATGTCATCAATTTACGCTCATCACATCGTTTTTTTTTTTTTCTGGGAACTTGTTTACAAAGCACACAGCAAAAAATCACATGCTATTTTCCCCTTATAGCTGCAGTGGGTAGAAATGGAACAAATATGATTAAAAAAAAGTTATTTTTATAAAACAGTCATTATATCCTGACAGTAGTGCATGAGACGGGTAATCTGAAAAAATCATGTGTCTCTGTGTCCTTCGGTGCTCCTAATGGCATCTGCAAGATTTCACAGACCGGAAGAAAACATCCAATCAGAGCCGAGCTGGAGTCTGCCATCCAGCTTCCGTCTATGAGAGCCGGCTGTCAATTACTCGCGAACTCCGATCAAACGGTCAAACTAGGCAGCGCTGATCAAACATGAATCAATATTCTGTTACTGTAATGCCTATTTCTCTGCTCAAATGTTTACAGAAACATCTTGTAGTGTACTGTTTAGCTGTAAAATTAGAAAGTTTGTGACCCGGCAGCCATGTTGAGATCAGTTGAGGAAAAACCAAGCACCGCCTACCAGCCGGAGCACAACCAATAAGAACGCTCTCTCTCTGAAATGACCTGTGATTGGCCAAAGTCTCCCGTCACGGGCTAGATTTTTTAAAGCCTGTAAACAGAGCCATGAGGAAGTGCAGAAGTCTAGTTTTCTCTCAGAACACTAAAATTACAATATGCTGAAAGGTTATTATGGAATTTTTTCCCAATGATGCCCAAATATACTGCCTACCCCCACTTTAAGCCACGTTCACACTACAAGACTTTCAAAGTCGTCAGATCGCTGTACTGTTCACACTACACAACTTGATGTCTTGTAATCGGGAGTCTTGAAGTCGTTGTGGTTTTCACACTCCATGACCGACCTGCGACACTACTACCAGATCTTTTACCCCCAATGAGGTCTTCAAACTATGTTTTGATACGAAAACACACTCGAGAAATACATGGTAAATGACGTGATACCATACGCGAAACACATTGCTGATGTAGTTGTTGGTACATGTGTTCACTACATAGTCTGTTTCCACACTCTTTTTTTATTATTCATTCCTCTAGGTGCAACAACAACAACTTTGCTCCGTGTTACAAATGCAACACATAAAGTAAAGGTCCTGTTGTTACAGGCGACCTCTCCTCCCCCAGGTTTCCCCTCAACCCGTGTCTCACGCTCTCATTGGCTGTAGCTCGTGGCCGGAATCCCCGACAGGTCCAGATATTTAGCATGCTAGATATCTGGAATGTGTCTGCTCGGCGTCGGCGAGCTCTGATGTGCGAGCGGCAAGCCAGCGCCGATTTGCCTCTGATCTGGGGCTTTTGTCGGAGAGTGTAAAATCAGGGCTAAAGTCTGCTCTGTATTTGAGTGCACTCATTATTTGCAGATTGATCACTTTCAGCCTTGACATTCTGCTCACTATTAGCTATTTTTCCATGTTTCTGCTAGGTACGGCGAGCAAATATCCAACGCTTCTCTCGTCGCCATTTGTCTGGGTATTTAAAAATGCACAGCTGAATAATTGCACCGCCAGAGCCATTACTTCATCCACAGGAATGACTTGCACGCTTGGCTGCCGTTTCTAGAGTGTGCTTGGCTAATCCACTCATTGCTTTGTGCATTCAGTGCTGTGAACCATAGGGCACCCGCTTGGATGCCCGTGCATAAATTACTGCCATGGAACATAAAGTGCTGGGAGGATTTTCCTTAACGATCGCCAACGCTTTAAACGCTTCTGCTTCAACAGTCGATACTGCTCAGCCCATTCAATTATTCAGCGGCCCGTCCCTCATTAACAAAATCCTGACCTTGACATGTCTGCCCTATTTCTCTCCCCTGACAGACTCGGCTCTCCAAACGACTCTGTTTGCTCTGATATTGGCTTGGAAATCCATGCATATTGATAAGTTGTTTGCAGTGTAATTGAAAATGTCAGTTATGAGGCCCCGTACAGACAAAGGTCGGCCCCAAGAACAAAAGCTGACAGGCTGCTATGTATGGAGCATATATAGTGTGTGGATGCAGGAGAGTAGAATGAATTCTGATTTATACTCTTGTATACATTTGTATATTACTACTTGTATGTGCCAAAAGTACTAGTAAAAACAGAGAGAGAATATTTTAATCTTGAGGTAATTACATGACTCCACTCTCCATTTTCATAAAGATTTATGGATCGGTTTGTGGTCACTTGATTGAAATTCTAATCTGTCTACAAAGGTCAAATTGTTCATCATTCATATCTCATGGTCTGAGCAAACATCCACGGCTCAAACATTCGATAGGACTTATGAATATGCTCATCAAATTGGTAACCCGCCGCCTCTTGAGGGAGTCACAGGTGTCCTGTGGGTGCTGTCTTATCTCTAGGATGTGTTGCACCTTTTGCATCAGTGATGCGATGTGTCAATCAAAAGCCACCACGCTCTGCATTAGAGGTGTAAGAAAATATCGATACACATGAGTATCGCGATATAATGTTTTTGATACTGTGTTGATTCTCCAAAACACTGTATCGACTTTTAATCAACCTTTTAAAAAACCAACGTCCCGACAGCAGACCCAGCTGCTATTCTGGCTTTCAGAGGTTTTAGCGGACTCAGTTTTAATGCTACAGATATCATATGAAACAAGAAAACGTAAGGAATCTATCGGTACCAGCCACGTCATATAAGCTTGTTGCGAAGGAGGTTAAATAATGCTCCAAAGTTACGCTAAATTTTGGCGAAGAAAAACTGGCATGGCCATTTTCAAAAGGGGTCCCTTGACCTCTGACCTCAAGATATGTGAATGAAAATGGGTTTTATGGGTACCAACGAGTCTCCCGTTTACAGACATGCCCACTTTATGATGATCACATGCAGTTTTGGGCAAAAATCATGCCGTTTTTTGCATGCAGTACAAATATGTTATTTTTGCCTCTTCTAAAATTGTGTATTTCTGGTGTGTTCTTTATATTATGACAGTTTTCCCAAAATGTTATATAAAAAAATTGCAATATATCGCCTTGCTTACAATATTGCAATATATTGAATCGTTGTATCATGATACGTATCGTATCACCAAATTCTTGCCAATGCACAGCCCTACTCTGCATCTCAGAACACTGGCACCCGCTCACAATCTGACCGTCTTAATCTGCTCCGCAGGGGTGGGATCCGAGGTTAAAGTGCTCGCCACTATTTCTACATAAACAAAGATTTGAACCTCAATCCCCAGGAGCCTCAGCTGGCCCGACAGGCCCCCGCCCCCTCCGTGCCCCGTCCTGCCTGCAGGCAGAGCGGTGACTGCCTGCTGGTTCTTTAATCGATTGCTAATGGGTTCAATTCCGTCGTTGAGGAGCTGCTTGGAACCTGGCCCTGAGACTGAATGAAGTGGAAATACCATTTGCGGCTTTATGAGCCGTTATACTGCAGCGAGAGACCTCTATTCGGCATGCTTCGTAGCGCTGCCGAGAGTTTTGCACCACCGCTTGATGGTTTTTCTTATGCCGGCTCCTACTGCTTTCGTCTCAGTGCTCTCCATTTACACTGTGCCCTAAAGCATTTACATCCATTCAATCTACAACAAAATTGCTTTGCTTTGCTGCATTTTTCACAAGGCTCGATGTGTAGGGTAATTACCATAGTATATCTCCCTTGTACACATGAGGGCCCAACAGATTCATCCCATCTTTAAGCTGCGATATTATTCATCAGTTTTGATCAGCCCCGTGTACCTATGGCCCCGTGTAACTCCGAGGCTTCTGGGATCACTGTGTCTTATTACCCACAGCAACGAGCATGCAGCTCAGACAGTATGAAATATGTGAGTAGTGGATAAGTTATGAAACTGCAGTTGATGTTTTATTGCAGTAACGTGTTTCCACCTTGTGTAGATGCAGTGAGAGAGGTTGTGCCTCCCCAGTTTACAGATCTGCCCAGATTTCTGCAGTGCTCTTATGAGCTTGCTCTGGCTGAAATGCAAAGCTAAGCAGCCAACACTGCTCTACATTTCACATCCAGTCCCAGCAGACATGTGCTCTTTGAAGCATTTCTGGGCCAGGGATACAAGTCTTGTTTGTTCAGTACTTCTTCTGGAGAGAAAAAAGAGAAAAATGCAAGCTATTTTTTTCCTTCACTGTGGCAGGGAGTAACATTCTTTGACGTCTCAACAGAAAGCCTTGTATTACAGCACTTGCTGCCAGATGCCTTGATAGAATCACCCATGTCAAACAGGAAGAGAAATAAATGCTTCATTGAACTAGAGCTCAGCTTAGTGATGGTGGGAGGGAGGGATGGCGAGGAAGAGCGAGGGAGGGGCGAGCAGGCTGCTGTGTGGGTGTCTGTGGGTGTCAGTACGCTAGCGCAGGGTTATTCTCAACCCTCAGTATAAGCACTTTCTTAGATGTGGTGTGAATAATTAGTGCGCCTGGCCTAGATAGTCCCATCAATGAACATCTAATCTTCTAAAAAAAATAGGAAAGCCGTAATCAAGGAAACCGGCGGTTTCGGTAGGCGACCTGGTGCCAGCAGGGTACAAAGCACATGTTTGTGTTTGTTCTTTCAGGCTCATCTTCCAGCGCCAAGTAGAGTATGACAGGATTTACATGCAGGTTTCTAATCTCTGTAAGCGAACCTGTTTCGGGATGTAATTCACATGGTATGTCTTTTGATTCGGATTAGTCTGGGCAATCCTCTTACCCGTGGCTCAGTATAACTTATCACTGACAAGGCCGTCTCGTGGAGCAGCGCAAATCCTCATATCCACCCCTCCCAGACTTCCAATTCTTAATTCTAATCTGTCCAAATCTGATCTGAGACTTTAACTTCCAAATACCTCTTGAAAGCCAGAGCTCGAGTCGAAGTTCATGCGAGGGCTTTGGATTACATAAATTGAGGTTAGGGATTTCCAATATGGCCTTATGTTTGAGAATAGAGCAGGATTTGGATGTAGGTTGTCAAATCTCCTGCATTTTTATCCTTTTTTCTCTCTTTAATGTTGAATCTTAAATAAAAGGATCATCACTCATGTTCTACCTAATATCCTTTGGTAATTGATATTGCACCTTTTATATGAATTAACATAAAATATGTCATTCTATACCTCAAAATATTCCTTCTTTTTTAAATTTATATTAAGAAAAAGTTTTCTTAACGCCACATACTTTACTTGATGACGTACTTTGATGTGAAAATACCATAAAATATTTAAATGTGTGAGTCACATCCCTGATCCTTTAAGGTTCTTTATAATTCAATAAACAGGATTTAAAGTAGAGCAGGCATGCTCCACTTTTTCTGCCTCAGCCGGAAGGCCACAAACGGGCTCTTATTAAACGTTGTAAGATTATGCCTTAATCTCACTGAACACATGTTGGGTGGAATAAAAGCAATTTTATTTCTGAAACAGTGCTCCACACAGCTCTCCCTCTCTATAATCTTATCCCAGCTTCTGCTGCAGAATGAAAAGTCTTGTTGGCGTGCCAGAGCCGCTGTGTGTTTGGAGGAGAGATCGAGTTCCTAATTGAAAGTTGTAACCCGTTAACGTACCTGTGCCCGACTTGGACGGCACCTACAGCCCAGAGACAAACTTGGTTCCCAGTCAGAGAGGATTTGGGTGCCATGTTCTCTGCTCTCGGTGAGACAGTGGTGTGAAGATGACGATAAGCCAAAGCTCTAAATCCCAGACTCAGCTGTCTTATCTGGAGCTGCTGGGCCGTGTGGCATGCTTTAATGGAGGCGGCTCACTGTCTGAGCTTTAGCTACAATCGCATTAAGATTCCCCTTCACCTCAACTAGGCTTGTTTGTTTTTGATTGAATCTTGTGAATTAAGGTTTCATCTCAGTTAAAGTCACCCCGCGGTTTAATTCCTCTGACTACTGCGTTCCCAGGAAGGAACAGTCTAATTTAATCTCTTATCATGTGAGAGAGTACGACAACTAATAAACACACTAATACGCTGTGTAAAATGGATTTGCCCTTTTGCCCTGTTTGTTTGCTGCAAAGGAGGAAACCTTAAATACAAAAAAAGTGATCACTCATTTTATGCACATGAAATGAATCTCACTTTTACTTCAAACGAAACACAACTTCTTTTAGCATCTAATGACGGGAAAATGGCTAGTTAACAACGCTCTTTGAAAACTGTACTGTGCAGTTGTTTGAGTAGTTTGAAAAAAAAGGCATTTGCTTCTTCTTCGCTCACATTTTATTTTCCTGTCACCTGCAAGTGAGACATTTTATTCAGAAGAAAAAAAATAAGCCTCACACAAGTTAAACAAGATGTTTATACAGCCAGCACTGAATTAATTCATGTCACATACGCACCTTCTATTTTAATTCAGAAGTCAATGATAATGTGAACTGAATGAAAGCTTAAAGGTTAAGATACAGGAATCCATATGAGAAACATACCTAAAATATATACAGTAAATACTGTTTTTAAATAGAAGCATCCTTTATAGTCAGATGTTGTCCTGACAGACTAACAGAAACATTTAAACAAATATTCCACAAGTGTGTCTAATGAGTTTATCTATTGTCTGTCTTACTCAGGTAAGTCTATTAGTCTGTATTTAATATAATCATTATATATTACTGTTCTTACCGGTCCTTATCTAGAGGAAAACATTGTACGTGACCAATCACAGTAAAGTTAGAAAGTGCCAATATCCTCTACCTATTAAAAATCATTTGAATAGTATTTTGTTAAAGGGACAGTGTGTAGGATTTGGCGGCATCTAGCAGTGTGGTTGCAGATTGCAACCAACTAAGTACCCCTCTGCTCACTCCTCTCTTTCCAAGACTGCGGTAACGTGAGCCGCCGAGTGCAAAACCGTGGTAACACTGTTGGCCTCACTCAAAGGACATCCTTACCATAATAACACTACTTTAGGAGCTACTGAATTCAGATGGCGGCTGGCGGTACCACAGTTTTACACTCTGCGGCTCACGTTACTGCAGTTTCACAAGCCTGTCGGAGAACTACGGTGGTTTTCAGGTAACATAAAAACGTGAAAGGCTCTCTCTAGAGCCAGTGTTTGGTTTTTCCGTTCTGCCCTACTGTAGAAACATGGCGGAGCAACATGGCGGACTCCATGGAGAGAGGACCCACTCCCTATGTAGATATGAACGGCTCATTCTAAGCTATCGAAAACACAACGATTCTTATTTTCAGGTGATTATACACTATTGAAAACATAGTTATGAATATTATATTACATTTCTGCTACTAGATCTGGGAAATGTTGCACACATAAGAGGTAATGTACAGCGAGCCGGTCATTGTTGTGAAATAAACCCTGACAGGGCGATATGCGTCCTGAAGGGGTTTATTTCACAACAATGACCCGTTAGCTATACATTATCGCGCTTATTACACGGCTACTTACTTAAGAAATCAATAATTTCACACAAAAACGGTCCTCTACAGTCCGACATCAGAGCTGCGTCCATAGCAACAGTCTGTTATACATAGCAACGGTCTGTTATACATAGTAACGGTCTGTTATACATCGTAACGGTCTGTTATACATAGTAACGGTCTTTTATACATCGTAACAGTCTGTTATACATAGTAACAGTCTGTTATACATAGTAACGGTCTGTTATACTGTACATAGCAACGGTTTTCTATAAAGAAATAACAGAACGTAGAACGCAGTGACCAATCAGAATCGAGTATTCAACAAAGCCG
Organism: Sebastes umbrosus; assembly: GCF_015220745.1. NCBI lineage: Eukaryota > Metazoa > Chordata > Actinopteri > Perciformes > Sebastidae > Sebastes > Sebastes umbrosus. Next base: position 18,253,488 of record NC_051272.1, read on the forward strand.
TGTAATAATGTTCCTTTAAAATCATTTGAATAGCATTTTGTTTTGACAAAAAAACTTTAATAAATAATAATCAATAATTATTTATAATCAATAATAAATAAATAATTAATTGCTAATGTCACATGACAGAAAATGTCAAACATTCTGGTTACAGCTTCTCAAATGTGAGAATCTGCTGCTTTTCTCTGTTTTATAATATTGTAAATTGAATATCTTTAGATTTTGGTCTGTTTGTCAGACAAAACAAGACATCTGAAGACGTCATGCCGGGCTGGGAAACTGTGATGGACATTTTTAACTAGCCTCAGGACGTGGACACTGTGAACAGGGTCAGCTGGCCGCCCCTCACAGCCATAGGGTCGTATAGAGGCAGGTTGGATTGACCTTGTTTCAAAATGATAGCCTGGCCTGGCAGCACCTCTGGCATTGTTGTGCTTTTGCTATTATCTTCCCTCTGTTTATCCCCCCCCACACACACACACAGACACACACACATGCACATGTGCACGCAGCACACCCATACCCCCAGTGGGTCCCAGTCTGTTTACTCAGGTGCCTGCTCGCTCTCGGTGCAGCGATGAACTCCTGTGCAGACTTTAACACTCCGCTGCCTCTCAGGCAAATGCCAAAACAAATCTTGTCATAATTAGCAGTAATCCTGCTCATTACCGTCTGCTTAATTATCCTATTAATAGCACTTCCTGGGAGAGCTTGTTTGCTACGCAGGCAAATGTTTGTTCCTAAATTAGCAGACAAGAAGACAGCTCCATTGTTCAAACAGCAGCTTTGACAAAGCAGAACAGGCAGGATTAACAGCAGACAGAACGGGCCACAAGCTCATCTCCGCTTGGCGCTGACAGGCAGGGAGGAGGCAGCCTGGGCCAACAACAGCACTCTTATCCTGCAAGCTGCTGCATAATCTACATAGTCAAGTACACACACAATCAGCACAAGCAACTTGTCATATCAGAGCTGCAGTGTACTATGAAATAAGGATGAGTGACGGGAATAGAACAAGCTACAGGTGCGCTAGGACTGTAACTGTACAGTTAATAGGGGTGGGAAAAAAATAAATTCACCCATGTATCGCAATTTTTTTTATTTTTTTTACAATTTTGAAATATATTTTTTTAATGCCAGAATCGATATATTTGCTTCATTTGAGTTTATACGGAGGTAGAGGGAAGTAACCGCTTTTATTGTTGACGTCTGACTAATGTGACATCATATCCGTTCCGTATCCATCAACCAAAGCAAACCGCAGTCGGACGCTACAACTGTGGCACACCCATATACTGACATTTATGTTAAATCCAATCAAACGGCCCTGATGGAGCTGACCATGGATGTATAAAGAGAATGGAGCTAACAGGAGAGCTAGCGACGGATTTGGCGAAGTTAGAGGAAGTATAAACGTGCGACTATGTCCGGTTTTCAAAATAAGGTGTTAACAAAGGGAACTTTATATACAAAATACATATATGGAAATAAGATTGATTTGGTTATATTCACCAGAAGTATAAAACATTACAAATTAAAAACATTCAAACATTTTTACTGTATAAATTTAAATATTTTCCAAATAAAAATTCCCTAGAAGTTTATGATTCAACTTTTTCCCATGATCTAGTGTTAAAAAAGTTGAAATCGCGATAAATCGTAATATTGAATCGCAATTTTTGTAGAATCGCAATACATCGAATTGGGAGATCGATGTATCGTCCAAGCCCTAACAGTTAATATACTGTGTTTTTAAATGATGCTTAGCGTTTCATTGCTGTGAATGGAGATAAAGCCACTGTGTTGTTCTTAATAGGAACCAGCCAGATTCCACCGGCCTGAGAGCCAAGAGCATTACCGGAGCACCCTGCAGACAACTGCCCGACTAACCTCATTACACTGCAGGTAACAAGACACTAATGTGGACTTACAAGTGTGTGTGATTTTCAGAGGGAGAGTACTCCCGATCTTGTAAGGCGATAGGCTCATCATTGTAAAAATGGAGGTATTAGTGAATTGGATCTGTCTTATCCATCCGGCCCCCCCAAGTTTCCCAAACAAGGCTCCAGAGGAAAGCTTTTAAAGTAAATAAGGCAAGTGCTCAGAGGGAGGTGAAGACCAGCCACACAGAGCTATGCACACTAACCTAAGCAGACCCAACACCTCACGCTCCAGCAGGCCTATACATTATAAATGACCCTCTCTCTTTCCCCCGCATGCACCAGCCCCCTATACTGTATACACAGCCAGCGTGCCATAGCTGGAATAAGCAGAGCCCGGTCTGTGGAGCCCGCAGCACTGTCAGCCCATTGATGTACAACACTCTGCCCTTTGTTCCTTGTACACAAACACACTTTCCACATTAATATTTCACAGGAAATGTACTCCGTGCTTGTGATTTAAAGCCTTTTCTTGTTAACAATGCTGTTTTCTCTATTCTGTTGCACTGAATTATGAAGGCAACTTGTCAGAGAGAAGACATGCCCATTAGATTATAATACCGCTGGAGATAAATGATTACTGGCAAGGCACGTGTGACTTAATCCACTGTGCCTTCGCTGTGTTCTAGTTCAAACATCCTCCCCAAGGTTGTACTTGCAGCTATTAGTTAAGAGCATGGAGATGTGTTTAATGTGCGTACAGTACGTGCGAGTGAGCGTTTGTAATGCGTGTGTACACATTATGCACATATGCATATTGTACATTGCTTTATCGCCCGTGCATTTTCTCTCAGATCTGTTTTGTCGGAGTGTGAGAAAATGCACAGCCATGTGATGTCGCTTGTTTGTTCTCGTTGTCAGAGAAAAGGCAAGGATCAATGGATTTTCCTTGCGAGAGTGAAACATGACAGACATAACGAAAGCCTTTCATGAGAAATGAATGAATAATTCATGGGCGCTCTCTCGCTGTGCTTTGTTGTGTCTCATACAGATGGGATTACAGAAGGCTAGATCTTGGAAACATATGAAAGATTAATTTGTGATCTGGGACACTGCTTGCTTACAAAAGGACTAAATAATGATTTTACTGAGAGTGGCAGGGATCTGGGGATGGGTGTGATGTGCACAGGGGGCCGGACACAAAGAGCCTGCAGAGAGCGCTCAGAATAATGTGACCTGACAGATATTCAAAAACTTTGTGTGAAAAGTGAACTTTCAAATATTCCTCTCATTATTTTGATTGATTTATGTCGTGATGCAATTCGATAAAAGCTGAAAGACAAGTTAGTGTTGGAACAGCATTGTTAATCATTTTTCTTATTGATCCCTTAAGAGTGAAGTCAGCTTGCTTTACCCTATTTCACACTGGCAGGTCAGACATATAGCAGCTATCTGCGATGGAGGGATTTGCTGTCTTGCTCAAGGACACTTCAGCTGGCCGGCTGCTTTTTGAATCCAGGCCCTCCAGCTGAAGAACTGACTTCAAATTAGCCGCCTGCTGCCCACGATTTAACAACAGTACACTGGGCGCTCCTGTCTTCATAGCAGCTGAATGTAGCATTAAGGGGTTGCCTGAAAATAACTCATATCTTTTCAAAAGAGCCCCCTCCAATAATTCAGCAGGGAGCACGAGAAGCTGTTGTCTGGAGTCTCCCAGATGGCAGAGACTCCAGGGTGGCACCGCTTGTTGTTTTTGATGAGCTGTGCATATACAAAAGCAAAACATCTGGAGCCGCCATGTGGCCTCTCCATTTGGCCAACCCCATACCTCCCCGAGCCAGATGCACCCAAACAACTGTGAGCTAAACAGCATGAATGATTCATAGAAGAGTGAGAGGCACGGCTCACACCAGAGACCTGCCAGCCACTTTGATTGGAAATCTGAAAAAAAGCTATGAATATGCACGGGACATTAAGCTTGCGGGGGGGTGAGATGATTTGTCAAGTGATCTGTATTTCACCAATATGGAGAAAGCTCCTGTGGTTTTTTCTGATTAGAAAATAAGAAATTTAGTGTCCAATTGCCAGAATCATTAAATTCTTAAGAGGTGTAAATGGTTAGCAAGGTGCTCTGGAGATGTGACTGTGGCGTGGTGCTGGATGGCTTCCTGTGTCAAAGATAAGCAGACAGCGTGCAAGGGGAAGGATTCACACCTGCTCCACGACTCGGTTAGATCAAACTTAATTAGATTCTCAATTGGAGACACTTTGCATCTGATATCAGACCATTTATGCAGGAATCTATCTGTGGAAATAAAATCAGCCAGAATGAACAGACGGTTGAGGTGAAAGTACACGCGGTCATTAGATTAGTAAGTGAAAACTTAAACGTTTTATATCCTCTGAAAAACACAATTTTTGAAATCACATTCAATGAAAAGTGACAGATTTTTTTTTGTGAAATACGAATGAAATAAGAATTGTTACACCTGTTTGATTCGATTTCATCTTAGTTTTTTAGGGATAAAGGTAACAGTATTTTACCTGTTGTTGGGGTAAGTTATTTTAGTAAAAATTTGATAAAATATTTTTTAGTATTTTAGTCCTGGTGTTCCCTCGTTGTGACTTTGAAAACTACTTTTAACACATGTTGTTAAAGGTGCTCTATATGAGAGCATTAAAGGGACTGTATGTAAGTTTTTACATATATAAACATTTTTAAGGGTTTTTATTGACAATGTGTGAACAAGTTGTAACCTAATCTAAAAAATTAGACCTTCCGCAACTTTCTGGGTTTCAGCCTGAAGACTGCTTTTTATGTGTAGAATGAGGGATGTTTTTTTACTCTGGGAAAATCCAACGGACGTGACGTCATGCGCGCTCCACTTACAGGGCTAACAGTGTGCAACGAAAGCTAACGTTTGGTTAGAAATGGAGTCAACTAACGCAAATAAACAACCAGCCCCACCACAACTCAGACTCCAACACAAACTCCACGGAAGCACAAAAAAACACAAGTGTCACTGTTAACAAGCAATTTCTGATTCATACATATAGCCCCTTTAATATAGCGTCAAACAACTATTTGCTATGTAAAGATATAGAGGAGTAATATCTACCTGAGCGGAGAATGAAGTCATTCTCCCTCTGTGTGTGTTGTAATCAGAGCTTCTCCATGCTTTGTTGACATTGCCGGGCCAGCCGTGCGTGCCTTTTAGTGCATGTTAGTGCATGTGAGCGTGCCCCACTGGCTAGCTCATGGAGGCTACTCTGCACTACTCTCATACGGTGGTTACAGCTAATAACGCCTTCCTGACGGCGTCATCGCGTAAGCTAACACTGTTAGCTCTGTCAGCACTTTTCGCTGTTGTTTGCACTGAAACTGAATATCATCTTAGATTTTGGATATGGCCGAAGTGTTGTCTACGATATTTTCTGAACTTACCAGACTTTTCTATTATGTATTACCCACTTAGTCATTATATCCACATTACTGATGATTATTTATCAAAAATCTCATTGAGTAAATGTTTTGTGAAAGCACCAATAGTCAACCCTACAATATCGTCGAAGTATCGATATCGAGGTATTTGGTCAAAAATATTGTGATACTTGATTTTCTCCATATCGCCCAGACCTACGATAAGACCTTAACACTATATGTCCGTCTGCATCTCTTTTCTTTTCTTGTTTTCTGTACCTTCGGGATATTTTCTGGTCCTGCTGCACTATATGTGTTATTATGATAATTTCCTGAAAGTCTTAGGGATATGTGTTTGCAGTAAAGGGAGAGAAAGTATCCTGCTGAGGCAGTTACATGATCAGTGTTGAAGAAAGTTGATAAAACGTTTAGGAATATATGCATATTAATCGTCGCAAATTACACATGAAGTCATTTTGTAAATTTAGATTTAGAATGGTGTGATGTAGAGACAGAGATGTAACGATGCGCTGGTCACCGTCTATAAACAGACCAATAAAAATGGAGAGCTGCTGCAGCAGGTCTGTGGAGGAATGTGTCATCAGTTCTCTGACAGCATGTTAGACTCAGCACTGATGCCATTCACTGTCTAATGAGATGAGCTCTCACTGCTAATTAACCCATCCTTAACTCCCAGCGCTCCATTCATCAGCACACAAAGCTAAGTGAAAACAGACACAGATAAGGACAGAAAAATGTTCAGACCTACTTAATCTCTCTGCAGAGATTCAGAGCACATTTCAAATTAGAGATGAGGTTACAGCAAACAGAGTTGTTTATATTGTTTCGTAAAAGATGAGTCATCACTCTTTTTTTTTTTAAGTAAGTCCATACTTGGCACAAAAAAAAATGATACAGCTGTTCTGATTACAAGTGGAGGAAGTTGAGCTCAATTCATCTGGAAGTGGTCAGGTGTACATACTGTATATAATGTGATCCAGTGCAGCAGCCCTGCAGTAATGATAAGTGTTGACTCTGGTCTGTGGAGAGGAAACTGTGTAGCTGGTTATTTGCATGTTCAGAAGGAAAATTGTCATTAAAGTGGTAATTTGAGACACATTCGTAATGCTTTGTGTGAACTGCAATCTGCTTTAGTGAGATCTGGACACAATCTGGACACAAGATGCTTCGTCTGCAGAGGGCCAAAGATTCAATACTTTACCTTCAGAAAGTCAGTTTATTTTCACAGCTTCTTCTCGTCATTTATGAGGACAGTAAATCACGTCGTGTGTGTCTTACTGACTGTATGTGAGAAGCAGCGACTGGTCAGACTTTGTGTTGACTCGCGCTAATCTGGCTTTGACTTTCGCTCATAATCCAGTTAGTAAAACCTGAGCTCACTCACAGCCCTCCTATTAACACAAAAGACAAACGACAAACGACAAACGACAAAAGACAAACCCTTGCTTGTTTCCTGATCCCGAGCAACTAATATTCTGTTGTCTGCAACTTGTTAGCTTTAGCATAGCCAATGACAGTGCAGGGAACACTCATGTTGATTAGTACATTTACATGCACACAAATTACTCATTTACTGTGAATAATAATTAGATTAAAGTAATAGTAACAGTCTGAGTTCATAGGAATTGTTTGATAGTAAAGTAGATGTATTATAATAAACTATATACAGTATATACTACATAATAAACTTATTCACAGCGGAGTAGCAAAACAGGAAAACATCTTACTTTGATCTTCAATTTCGGGTGGCTGTGTGTCTGGCCTCTCCGGTAGAGCTTTTGCTGCGAGGCCATAGGGGTCTACCTGGCATCGCCGCACACACCGGCTGTGACCGCTCCATCCTCCTTATGGCGATTACCTTATTAATGTTATAGTTCTCTTATAGCATTGGGTTTACATCTGAAATACTGCCAAATAGGCGCGTTTGCTTTTCGCTTCGACACCAAATCCTCCGCCATCTCTCGGTCTGTCAACTCTCTCTCGTCCCGTGTGTGTGAAATAGGACACCTGCTACTCTGAGCTATGACTGTATGGAGCAGACACTTTCACTTTCAGTTGTAGCTACCGACATCTGACCATCTATTGTTATCATGCTGCTGATACGCCAAAATGAACTAAATGGGTTTTATTTCTATAAAAAAAAAGCCAAACGACGGTGGGGGCGGTGGGTACGTAACGTAATTTGTGTGTGTCCGACCACCGCGTAACACTAGTAACACCAACCAACGTGTAACACCGGTAACACCGACCACCGCGACAAGCCTACTTTAAGGGTAGGTAAGGATTGTGGCCACAGTAGCTGTGACAGGAGGAAAACAGTATGGCACTACTTCCTGCATTGGCACTAAATGTTGGCATTGGACGTAAATTGTGAGGTGTAGAATCGTCCAATATGAACATTATTCCTAGGGACACTGGGCCAAATGAAAAGACTGTGTTGGTGTTTCACTTTTTAAAAAATATTTTACACAAGCCTTTTTGCCTCGCCACGTTGAAGTCAGTGAAGCAACCTACCCACAGTATCTTAATCAAATCATGGTTACTCTTACAATCACCTTAATGTGAGTAAGATAGCCTGCATGGTTAAGGTGTTGACCTTCCTCTCATGCTAATTGGATTACAGTATTATAGTGCTTGTTAACTAACTGAATGATGCAATGTCTCCTTTGGGCCAAATTAAACGGCACAGTGGTGTAAGTTTAAGACACCGCATGGAACAGTGAACTCAATGAAGCGAAGGGAGTCTGAGGAAAACTGCTGCTGGAAACTTTTTATGGTTTGTGTCTGTTGGATTCGTATATTATTCACAACTCCTCAGAATCTAGTTTTCTAATGTAGAGATCCTGGATTTTCTTTCTCCTCAGCTTGTGTAACAATGCATTGCTCTGCAGCGAGGGACACAGATGAACAGCATTAGTGCCCTTGTATGAGAATTAGTTTGTGCCCTTCTGCTTGTATTTGATTCTGGTTTATTGCATTGATGGCAGCTTTCAATTTCCCCCAGTTCCCTTTGGTTTCAGAACTAAGCTGCGTAAAAAAGGATTAAGATTATGCTTTGAACGAGTCATCACTTTAAACTACAGATGGAGTTTACAGTTCAAAAGGGATTATAAATATTAAAGAGGGCATTTTTTTTTCTTTTCAAATGATTGGGTTTTGCTCCAGTGCATTGCTGAATCACACAGCATACACAAATTCAAAGGATTAAGCAAACATAAATCTTCAAGGTCTCTCTTATGACTGGGTCTGCATTTGAATTACCTCTGAATAATATCCAATTAAATAATTCATTGTTTCTAAGACAAACAGGCCTGTCACAGAGGCTGAGTGAAAGCACAGGAGGTGAAGTCCACAGATAATGGGTTGGCTTTGATTCGCCGCGAGCTTCGTCTGATCAAACGGCTCGGGAGCTTTTTGGTGTTTTTTGAGTTTTGAAAGACAGCAGTACAATTGTTGAACAAAAGCGTTGTTTCCTCAAACAGAACACTTTACTGTTATTTCATTGACTGCTCTAGATGGTAACAAGATGTGTCATTTTACCGTGGTCTGTACTAAAGGGATTTTTAAGTGACCATCATCTTAATATAAAACAAAACAAGAGTATTTTTCTTTTTTGTAAACACTGTAAAACATTGCACATTGGTAGAAACTTGGTATGAAAGTTCAAGTAGAAACTCTGAATAAGGGACTTTTAATAGGTTAATTAGGTTCATAAGTGCAGGGTTCAACGTTATTTGCTCGTCTGGCAAGTGGGTCAGAAATCTACTTGCCCAAAGTCAATTTTTACTTGCCCCTACAAATTATTAGTGGTCATCAAATAACAACAAAGACTAAAGTTAATTGTCATGTTTTATGCGCTTTGCTTTCAAACTTGTGGAAATACTATGTGCAATACATAGTTGGAGTTTTGCCCATATCCTCTAATGCCACCCGGCTAAGCTCCTATTTCCAGGGTAATTGCAATGCTCGCTTGCGCTTCAGCTCATAAATTTTGTCTTTACCCGCCACCGTTTTCAGAAATGAGAAGGAAGAGATTGCTGAAGTTTCAAGTTTAGTTTATTTATAGAGCACATTTGAAATAAACAAAAGTTGACCAAAGTGCTGTGCAGTGGTAGAACAACAATACAATATATAAGAAGGCTCATTCCTCCTTAACTACTTCCATCACTAGCTCCGGATAAAAACAATGTGTTCTTTATCGGGAAAGTGAGTTGCTAGATTTACTAGACCGACGTGTCATTTTACTTGCCCTGGGAAAGCGGGCAAGCCTTGTTGTTGAGCCCTGAAGTGTAGCGCATGACTCCATGTAAAATCACAACTTGTCTTTTTAAATTTCAGTTTTTGTATGGATTAAAGCTAGAGTTGGTAATCTTCTTCAAAAACATCTTTGTTATATTTGTTGAAATTCTCTTTACATGCCGACAGCAATCAATAAATCAAATGCTCTGACAAAAAAAAAGAAAAAATCTGGTATCTGTTGCTGTCGCACTGTACCTGCCTGCGTGCCCATTGCGCGTCACCGGAGACTTCAACAGCTGCTAGCTTCACAGCTATGAGTACTAATAATAGCCATGTTGGTTGTTGATGTTCATTATGATATGTTTATGTTCCTAATGATAATTTATGGGGAGTGGCTTTGGAGGGAGGCCTGAAGGGACGGACTGTCAGTGTTGCTGACTTTGCGACTTTCTCTCTTTCTCTCTCTTGGAGCTTGTGCTGCTACTTTCATTGGAAAAGATTTGGCAGCACTGGGCTCTGTTTTTCATTTAATATATATAATATATCATCATTTTTAATATCTAGCGTACTCTTTCTTAAGATTACCAACCCTAGCTTTAAAGAAACAACCTAGAAAACTAATTAGTGAGCTTTAGCGGTGCTTGTAGTCAGATTTCTTAGCTTTTGACAGGGCCTGACCCGTTTCCAGTCTTTATGCTAAGCTAAGCTAAGCGGCTGCTGGCTTTTCTCAACAATTAGTAAAAATAATAATTACATAGAATCAAAAGGTGCCCTCCCATGCCTGCAGAGACAGACCATCACGGAATAGAAACCTCATATCTCAAATCTGTTTGGGAGCAAATTACTGGCCGGGTCGATGACCAGTAAGCACATGAACGGATCAATATCTTCACTCTGAGGGAACAATCTTCACTTATAATGACAATGTATTGACTTTTTAATAACCGCTCATGTTTCAGCAGTGCTAATCATTTTGCTTCCCCTGAAAATGGATCCTTAACTCTGCGTGTGTGTATTTGTCATGCATGCATAACTGGCTGCATGTAGCATTTATGTGCGGTGTGTGGCATCTGTCTGAGGCTGAATGGATAAATAGTGTGTGTGTCAACATGTGTCTGGGTCCCATTTATGGAGTTAAGTCGAACGTGAGATGACTAATTGCTCCAGTCTTGCTGTCAAATATCTCACCAGCTGCTTAAATTAAAACAGCTTTTTTTTTTTGCAGCTGTAAAACGAGATGCTTCTGGTAATTGAGAGGCACCTGACGCGTCACTTTGACTGTCCGGGTATTATGATCCTTGAACTGTTCGCTGGTCTTGAGCTGCAGGTTTGGAGGTACAGTGGCCAACATGAGCCATCCTGTTCTGACAGACTGCCCCCTATGAATAAATGATGGACTGTGTGTGCAACGGTCAATGACTGAAATAGCAGCGCTGCTGACGGGCTGCTGCTTTCATCTCTCAGCCTCATTTCAACAGCTGGGCGGTGCAGGCTGCTCACACAATTTCACTTAAACAAGAGATTTTGTTAAAAGTTTACGTAACGATCATTTCGGATGTATGATCAAAGTGTAAGGTCATTTTTTTCAGCTTTGTTTTACCATGGGTATATATTTATTTTTAAAGCATGGCATCTTTTTCCAGCTAAAATTCATCTGTCAGTCATTTTCAGCCATGCTAGCAGCATCGCTCTAGGGACGGGAGTGTCTCGTCTCAGACTGAAATATCTCAACAACAATTCGATGCAATGCCGTGACATTTTGGACAGGCATTCATGGTCCCCAGACGAGCAATCCTTATGACTTTGGGGATCCCCTTACTTTTCCTCTAGCGCCACCATGAGGTTGAACTTTGTGGCTTTGAGTGAAATGTCTGGACAACTATTTGATGGAATGCCGTGAAATTTGGTACACATATTCATGCCCCCATCATGATGCAACCTGATCTCATGGGAAGGCTTATAAATAGCACGGCATTACAAGGTCATTCTGCGTGTCATGCGGACACATTTTTTGGCTTTGGTGAACAAACATTTGTGATACTTGCACGTTTTGTTCTGTAAGATAATCTTCATAAATGAACACCACTTTTATGATTTTAGAAGTGTGAATGAAATCATCAGAAGTAAAAAGCTAACGTGAGGCTATAAAGCAGGGGTCTCAAACTCGCGGCCCGCGGGCCAATTGCGGCCCGCAAGACGATATTTTGTGGCCCCCACCTTGATATGAAAGTTTAATGTTAGTGCGGCCCGCAAAGTTATTTTTTTTTTTTTATAAAATTTTTTTTTTGGGGGCATTTTTTCATTTTTATTGACAGGACAGTGGATAGAGTCTTGGAAAGGGGGGAGAGAGAGAGTGGATGCGGAAAGGGCCACAGGCCGGATTCGAACCCGGGCCGCCGCGGTCAAGACCAAGTCTTGTTACATGAGCGCCCGCTCTACCAACTGAGCTAACCACGCGCCCTCGGCCCGCGAGTTCTATGTGAATGGCAGTTTGTGTGTGGAAGGTCCCTTTGTTGCGCGAGCCCGAGCTGAACGAACCGACCAATCACAGCGGGGTATGTGGCTCCCGGGGGCGGGCAATCGGCCGGGCTTGATGCAAGCAGAGAAACATTTCACAACAACTATGGCGGCCCGTGTAACATCGCATAAGCTTGACTAAAGCTTGATTTATACTTCTGCGTTGAATCGACGCCGTAGCCTGACTCCACCTCTCCAGACATGGAACTACACGTCGCGGCGACGCAGACCGCAACAGCTGTGATTGGTCCAGTCTCTCAGCGATGCTGAGCGGCCAGGACCAAGTTCTACTTCTCTCTGCCTCCATCTGTTCAATGTTTGTTCACACAAATCCACTCAGATATATGTTCTCTTTTCGGCGTTGCAGTAATGTCAGTAAAAGTTCTGTGGTTCAACAGTTATTAGCTCAACTGCGCTCAGTTTCTGTTTGGAGTACAAGAAGAAGAAGGAGACTCATAGAGACGCCGCCAACTAGCGGTTTGGTGGTGTAATTGCAGAGCAACACAAACACAGCAGGCACAACTTTATTGTGGAGTGACACCAAGTGGAATGAATATATATCATGTCTTTTTCAAAGCCTGCAGTGAAGAGAAAGGTTGGTGACGAGCACAGACAATTTCAGGAAAAGTGGGAGACGCAATAGAGGCCATGTTCAGAAGAACCGTTCATGTTCTTCAATGTTCCATTCATGTTCAGAAGAACCGTTCATGTTCTTCAATGTTCCATTCATGTTCAGGACAGTTCATGTTCAGAAGAACCCATTCAAGTTAAAGAACTGTTAATAATGACGTTTGAGAAGATTGGGTTTTTTTTAACAAAGCTTTTTTTGTGGAATACCTGATGCGGCCCAGCCTCACCCAGACTCTGCCTCCAGCGGCCCCCAGGTAAACTGAGTTTCAGACCACTGCTATAAAGGAACTACACCATGGTCACATGAGGGTGAGTATATACAATGAGGCTGTAAAGGTGGATGTGTTAGCGGGATGACATTTAGTAGTCCCATTTAGCCGCTTGCTGGCAACCGCCTTTTTAAAGACACGTAAAAGCTTCAAAATTCAAGAGTGGAATATTTATTGATGTATTTTATGTCGTAGAACAAAACGCTAAAATCTCTTTATCTTGTGTTAACCACAGACCTTATTTCAGGCATCTAACTAAAAACCCATTCAAACAACCCACTGACTTTGAGACGAGGGAACCGGAAGGGCTAAAATGCCAACTCATTTCCGGGTTTTAGGACTCATTCCTGCACCACTCTATATCAGCTAGCATAGCTGAAGGCTCCTGGTCTTGTTCCTTAGAGCGTTTTGAGTTTTGCCAAACCTGAAGAAAAGTTTTCAATCTGCATTATATAGATAGATAGACTTTGGACACAAACTTGATTTGATTTTTATTATCAGGGACACTGCACCACATTCACAGTGGGAATGACTAAGTTTTTCAACAAACAAAAAGATGTGGCATCGGAAGTATTTCAAAAATGCTATAATAACAAAAAATCTACACACAGTGGCTTTGAATTTCTTATTTATTGAAAGGTCAGAATCTGCACTTGTGATTTTTTTTAATCTTTTTGTAGGTTTTTGCATTTTATATCTACAATTCAAGAACATATAAGTGTAAGCTGTTATTGAACACTGTGCTTTCATTAACAGACCATGAGGAAGGAAGAAGGAAAATTGCATAAATTCCTCACACTGTATTCTTCATCATTTTGGGAGGAGAGCTTGTGTCCTGAGGCAGTGGTGGTGTTTTTGCATGAAAATCAACTTTTTGAATTAGGTACATTGGTTATGCTGCTCCGTTAGCTAGCTATAAGAGCTGTCCACCTGTCAATTACACCGTTATCTCAGCTTTGAAGGTTGGCACTATAATAGCAGAGCAGAATTCATATAAATTATGAGTATTCAGATTTTAATGTGACAACAGCTAAGCAGACATTTGTCTGAGAAGCTCTGAAATTTCTAGACATATAAACTAAATGTTGGCATAGATTCCTGCGTAGGATTGAAAAATAACTGCCTGATTTCACTTGCAAATTTGGAGAGTGCTTTTTTCTGAACTCGTTCCTGCTGAAAACCTAAAAATCATTCCCTCTGTGTATTCATACAGAAAGCATACAACCTTTTGTAATATAGAAAGTGTTATACCACTCTCCACATTATCTTCTAAATGTAAGCTGAGTGACAGATGGATTTGTACATATAGGTGAAAAGCAAATATAACCCAGAGTGCAATTTCCTTTCCCACTTGTGTCTACCTCATTGCAGTATTCAGAGAGAGGAGAGGAGCGAGAGGCTCTGTGTTAAGTGTCTTATTAGTGGGAAATGACTGCAGTGTCAGACGAGCCCAAGCTGTCACAGTGCAGCCGTCATTAGAATAAGCATGAGAAGCTCTTGTCGTGGATGGAATCACATTTTAATCCCCACCACATTATTACTGTGGTGAGGAAGGTCAGCACTCAGGCACATTTAAGCTGGAATAAACCCCCTTGAGAGCTTATGATAATGTCTTCCCTCAATGGGAAATATTGGTCATATTTTAGTTTCAAGCTTTTTGTAGAATACGGCACGGCTAATGAAGAGCCTAATGTAATGCAGCTGTGCGGGCCGCCATGGTAACCATGAATAATTCAGCCTACTTGTTCTTTGGTTTCCTGGTCTCAGGAGGGTTCTGCCTATATTGTCCATTATGACAGGCCATTATCCAGCCTTCAGCCTGCTAGCTCTCAGATGGTGCGCAGAGCCCATTTGTTACCCCTCTTGCCCCTGGTAACCTTCAACCAGCTGGAGAGAATGATTGAGACTATACTGTTATATAAACATGAGAGCACGAGGTGCAAGAGGCAAGCAAACCAAGAGACCCCTCCACGCCAGGGAATTCAAGAGGCCCTTCCATTTCATTACAAGTGCATATTACATCTGCCTCCAAAGCCATCAGTTACTCTTTGAATACAAATTGCACCAAGGCCACCGTGATACATTAATGTGCATTGTGCATGTCCTGTTTCCGAGCAGTGCTGGAGGACATATTCAGATGCTTTACATAAGTAAAAGTAGCAATGCCACACTGTGAAAACACTCGATACAAGTCCTGTATTTAAAATATGACTATAATATGTGAGCATTATCAGCAAAATGTACTTAAAGTGTCAAAAGTAAAAGTACTAATGGTGAAGAATGGCTTCTATGAGTGTTGACATTATTATATATTATTGATTAGTTAAAAGCAGCGCTTGAAAGGGAAACTCCACCAGTTTTACACATCAAAGACTGTTTACAGGTTCGGGGAGTACTACGCGAGAAGACTACAGGTTTGAAAATGAAAAAGAATTCTGGATCTGGAGTTAAAAAGAAGTTACCAGACGTCTGTAGCCCGCTCCTCATCTCTGCTTGAGGCTACATCAGCCGCTACTAGCATAACACACCCAAACTGAACAGTCAGTAGTTGAGTTCATAGACTGTTTATAAGTGGATGTAGTCACCGTGACGTCACCCATTGGTTTGTGGACTGCTGTTTTGAAGCCTTGAGTTCGGCATTTTGGCCGTCGGTACAGCTAAGTACAACCGAACGTTGAATAAGACATTACAATTAACTTTTAAGAACTGAAAACACACTGTGAAAGGGTTAAAGTTGTAAGATGAAGACAGGGACAACTCCCAGACCGGACAACGCCGTGGTAGCGACCTGTCAATCACAAGGTAGCCACGCCCTAAAGCATACCTTGCTTTATGGTCTCTTTGACTCTAAATGGGACCATAATTTACTAAATAACATGCTGTATTCAAGAAGACTTGAAACCAGCGATTGAGACCATTAACTCATGTTTACAATGTTTACTGAGGTAATAAATCAAGTGAGAAGTAGGGTCATTTTCTCAGAGACTTCTATACAATCAGACCGCATTGGCTTCACTTTTCAGACCCTGGAGTTGCCCACTGGTTGAGTTGCATTGTGGGTAATATAGGTGCCAGGTTTTTAGATATCACTGTTCTGCTGCATTGATTACAAGTAGTACAGGTTCTTTATAATAAGTACAATACTTAGTTACTGTACTTGCACCCCTGGTTTTGAGCTGTTTTCTTGTAGAAGTCTCACCAGCATTTCATTCATGGCGAATATCAACGATCGAATCACTTCCTGTGGATTAAAGTAAAGAAGGAGCAAAGAATAAATTCGAGAGTCTAAAAGGGAATTAGTTGTGTGATTGTATTTGGTCGGGAATGTAGCGAGTATTGGACCGGCCAGTTGAGGAGGTGTGATGCATTTGATCTAGTCATTAAGACGGGCAGGGTGCTGTGCGCCCCGGTACCTCAGCCATTTCAAATCAATGCCTGTGGCGGGTCTTAAATCAATGAGCGTGTTGCATCTCAGAGACTCATCAGTGGGCAGTCCCCAGAGAGCTGGGATAGCAAGGAGGAAGGAGAGGGAGATAGACATTGGGAAAGAGGAGGAGGAGGGGATGGAGAGGGTACACTCTTAGCTACTGACCTCCGTAATTACCCTGTGCGACTGCCTGAATCCAAATGTGATCCGATTGAGATAATTGCCTATTGGAAACACCATTGAACCTTACTCCAGTCACAGCTCTCGCTGATCTCTGCCTGCACAATCCTGAACCGATGTCATGCTGCGGCCGAGCTAGGGCCTGATATTTAGCAGAGGAGTAAATTGAGACTGATGTTTGTGTTCTTGTGATTCCAGCCCAGCCATTGTCCCAAGGGCAGGGCTGTGTAATCAGGGCCGTGATAGCATCTCTTGGGGGGGAGGAGGAGGAAGCAGGGCCTGTGGGCTGATCCAGAGGGCAGATATATTTATCTAGGTAATGAGAGCCCAAACACTGTGGCTCTGCGGGGAGGGCCGGGGACATGGCCTAGTGCGCCGAGAGACCCGCCAATGCCATGGCGGAGCGGTCCCCGTGCTGCTCATTAAACTTCCATCAGCGTGTGGTCACCATGTTCCTGCCAGGCCTCCAAAGTGCCCGTTATTAATTCATGAAAGCACACTGCACATGTGATTGAGTCTGGCGAGCGGTGAGGCATTGAAGCACGAGAGATGGGGGAAATATTGTCTGTGTCTGAACACCCAACCCTCCACCAAACCCCTCCCACGCTTTCCCTCTGGCAGTGTGCCCTTGAAAAAAAAAAAAAAATCTGAGACACAGATACACTATGTTGTGAAACATTAATAGCCACTGCTGCAGTTTGCCTACAGCTGGAAAAGGGAGCAATGCAGGTCGTGTGTGTGTGTGTGTGTGTGTGTGTGGGTGTGTGAGCACATTGGTGAATGTATATTTGTCAGGGTGTGCATGCATGTTTTGAGCCCATTTGCTTTAGTGTTTTATAAATGTGGAGGAGGCGGTTGTGCATTGTCGAGACATTCTGTGTGAATATATTATCAACAGACGCAGTGTTGTTGTTTTGGGACGGGATGCTTGTATATACGGCGAGCCAGCCGCTTTTATCTTCGCTGCACAGACGTGCTCTCTAAAGCTTGTGTTGGGAGGGCCGCCTTTTAAAAAGGAGACAGTAAATTGGCCTGGATATGGATTGTTGCAATTGAATTTAAAACATTAGCTCCAGGATAATAAGGGTTGCTATAGAGAAAATCTAGGAAATGCATTTGGTCGTTAGAGCATGGAGGGATGGGACTAATGGCGCACGGGGGTGGGCTGGGGGCGGAGGCAAAAAAACGATGAAAACCATTTTTAGGATGAATGGGTTATTTCAGGGAGAGGAAGAGAGGGAGGGAAATAGAAAAGGGGAGACGGCAAGAGAGAGGGGTGCTATACATGATTTCAAATTAACCATTATTGTAGGCTGTGACATGTATTATGTCTCCCGAGGCTCCGAATCTTGAGCTCATTTTCACGGAGAAGAGGGGAATAAGAGTCCACTGTCACAGTTTGAACGTGTACAGCTGGCTTGAGCTCCTCATCTTAATGCCAATTATAACTCCTCTTCTTCCAAATCCTTACCCCGGCTCTCTGAGGCAAATCTCACCATGCATAGCTTATTGTTAGCCTCACTCGATGTCCAATTAACAGAATGTTCCTCTCACTTCCCCCTGCAGTGGAAAATAAGACACCGACCAGTAAAGCTGTGTTAAGCTGCAGCACTCTTTATCAATATGATGATAAGGTAATAGCAGTGGGAATAGTTGGATCTTTTTAAGCATGGAGGAGAAGATTATAATTGTATAATCATTTCCTGATATAGACATTTTGCTGCTATCACAAGTGAAAAGTTATTAGTTCTGTTTGCATCATAATTAGAATTACAGATCACAGACTAATAATATATCTATCTATACCTTGCGTCAACAGAGGCAGTATGTGAATGACAATAGTATCTTAATCACTTTTTTATGACTTTTCATAAATCAACAGTTCATATCTGCTTTCTCTGACAGTAATTGAGCCATTCTCTGTAATATGAACGTCAACTTATGTATCTACTCAAGCTCATTCATAATTGGCGTTGGGAAGGACCAAAGATTAGACAGGAAATGAAATTGTCCTACCCAGTGGACAACCTCCGGGTCTGAGAAGTGAAGCCAATACTAAAGTGTCTTAAACTTGCATTCTCTCTAATAGCCAGCAGGGGGCGACTCCTCTGGTTGCAAAAAGAAGTCTGATTGTATAGAAGTCTGTGAGAAAATGACCCCACATCTCACTTGATTTATTACTTCAGTAAACATTGTAAACATGAGTTTGTGGTCTCAATCGCTAGTTTCAAGTCTTCTTCAATACAGCATGATGTTCATTTAGTAAATTATGGTCCCATTTAGAGTCTAATAGACCATAAAGCAGGGTATGTTTTAGGGCATGGCTACCTTGTGATTGACAGGTCGCTACCACGGCGTTGTCCGGTCTGGGAGTTGTTTGTGTTATCTTCTTAAAACTTTAACACTTTCAGTATTTTTAGTAGGGCTGTCAATCGATTCAAATATTTAATTGATATTAATTGCATGATTGTTCATGATTAATCACGATTAATAGCAAATTAATCGCATATTTTTTTATCTGTTCAAAATGTACCTTAAAGGGAGATTTGTCCAGTATTTGATACTCTTATCAACGTGGGAGTGGCCAAATAAGCTGCTTTATGCTAATGTATGTATATATTTATTGTCAGTGTGTCAGTGTGCTGACTGACTATGACTTGCCCCAAAACTGCATGTGATTATCATAAAGTGGGCATGTCTGTAGAGGGGAGATTTGTGGGTACCCATTTACCCATTTTTAGGTTTTCTAGTTAGTTTTGTAAGATGCCAGTATCTTCACTCTAGCTTTAAAACTGAGCCCGCTACAACCTCCGAAAAATAGATTGCGTTAAATTAGTGCCGTTAAAACAAATTTGCGTGAACGCATTATCGCAACAGTCAAGAGAGTGAGGAAGTCTCGCTACATTATACTAGCTGTGTGTTTACTATCTTGAAATGTGAAAGGCGGTGGTAATAATGTGCTGCTGTCCAGCCCAGGAGCATCTCTGTCAGATTTCATCAGAGTTTAATTAATAAGAGATGCTGAAAAAGCTCTTCTTGTATTAATAGCTGCATTAAACTGCAGTGTTTATGATATCATTAGACCAGTATGTGGTGTCATTATCAGATGGGTGGAAAATGTAGCACTACAAATATACATAGAGATTTAAGTCTAGTGTGAAACAAGCTATAATTACTCCATGAATTTCATTACAGACCCAATCAGCTATTCTTAGTTGTTTATCTGTGGTATTAATTAAATTGTGATTTCCTGGCTTATGTGAGTACATCAGCACCGATGACCTTGCCCCCTTGTAGTCCGCTCTGGTTTGCCAGTTATAGATACGAGAGATGGATACAGCATCGAAGCCAAAACAGTGTGCAGTGATTAGACGGCCATATCTCCTGTTTTATGACTCACATGACCTACAAATGTGGAAAAAATGACAGGGCAGATACTTATAGAAGAACAAGGGTCACGGTTCCGTGATTTGATAACTGCGATTTCTAATGGTGATCATAAATTTGACGTATTATGGGTTTACCATCGTAGATCAAAAGACCCCGTGTCCACACACGGAGCCATGACACCAGCAGGCGTAGAGATGTTGTACCTTCACCTACTGATGTGTTTTTTTATTTTACACTGTGACACAGTACATACAGACTGCGTTATAGTCTTTCTGAGCTGGTAAATCAATGACAGCGTTTCCCAAGGTGAGATTGATAAATGTTTGATTTCTCGGTTAATGTGAATGTAAAACGCTTGTTCCCGGATCCCAAGATCTCAATATCTCAAAGTCCTTGACCACATACAGCGTACAGGGAAAACTTCTCGCTACTGGGTCAATCATTTTTCACTCTCATTAACTGGAGAATTCATACATTAACAGTCTTTCCACTAGGGCTGCAGGATATTGGAAAAAACTGACATTGTAATAATTCTTTTCTACGATATAATATAATACTGGAATTTTCACCCTAAATTTAGCACATTTTAAAGTTAAATGAATAAATCTGGTGCAAATTTAAGAGGCTAGATCTATGAACAATTTTGTGCTCTTGTAAACTCTTGTGTGTTTGTGAAGGCAGAGTATAGTGTATGTATATGAGTATATGTAGCCCAAAAGAAATGCAAGATGTGTATGTAATGAGTGGGTGCCAGCCTCGGGGGTTGTGTCCTCCACAAGTTGTTGTAAAATTAATCTAACTGTGTCTTCTAATACCCGTACTACCATACTATTTAGTATGCCAGAAAAAGATTTAGTATGTCCCAATACATAGTATGTCAAATGCAGTATGCCAAAAATACCAGGATGTCCGACTACAACTGGTCACATTTTGCAGTATGCAAGCCAGCATGTTTTTCCGGCTTTTCTGGCCCACAATCCTCTGCGTAGCGGATATGTGAGCAAGAGGGTAAAAGTTCAAGGCGCAGTGTTATGATGAAGTTGAATGTCCCAATTGTACGCATACTGCATGCAACAGTATGTACTTTGTAAGGGCAGCTGCAGTTCGTACTAAAAGTAAAAAGAAAAAGTATTTTAAAATTCTGGTCTAGAAAATAATTTAAAAAATGTAATTTGGCTACACAAAATATAGCTTTGGTTGTGTTTATGATTTTTTTCTTGTGGAATACTGTATAACTTTACCTCTTCAGGCCTCTGAAAATGTTCAAATCAAACAATATAAGAAGGGAAAGTCAGTCATGGATTGAAAAGGGGTTGCATATGGCTTCATAATAATGTGTCAAAGGCAGCAAGATACCTACAACACAGGTACTGTGATACTTATGATTATGTGATATGTGGAAGTCAACTTACGACCTAGAGCTACAACTGCTGGGAAAACAACAGGGGCTTGGCCCAGCTGAGTAAAACACAACATATCCAGCATTCAGACTTCTCATCAGGAGACTGTAAACAAACATCTCTGACAGGATCAGCGTGGTCTGCCCTCATGTGACTGACTGGGGTTTGTCCCTGAATTGTGCACATGCATGCATACAGTATACAAATATACATCAAAACATACACATAGGCGGTGCAGACGTGACTCCTTTTTTGAGATATTACAGGGAGCGATTTCTCATCTCACCTTCAGAGTGAAAGGTGTACAGTATTAGTTCACATTTACTGCAGCGTGGAGAGAAGCGTGCTCTCTGGCAGCAGGGCAGAGATTCACCACAGCCAATTCACCACAGCCAGTTTGCCACCTGTCTGCTCTGTCTGTCTGCCACCAGAGCTGCTGCCCAACAGGAACCTTTAGTAGACCTCTCTGCCAGTGTCTCAGCTCTCACTGGGCATCATATACCTTTCCTTTTAGCTTAAAGGGTAACTTTGGTATTTTACAACCTGGACCCTATTTTTCCATGTTTTTGTGTCTAATTGACCAATGGGGACAACAATTTCTGAAATTGGTCCAGTATTGAAGGAGAGAGCTGTAGATGGCAGCTGCTCATGGGCTACAATATGGTGCTATTGGGGCAAGCTGGCACCGTCATTAACGTCCACTAAAAGTGCTTGTTTTTGCACTGACAGGCTCTGATTGTTATTATAAGTGTCTGACAGAGAAGTCTCGTTCTGAAATCTAGCGAGGTGACGTGTTGCCGGAAGACAACAGAGGAATAGTAAAATACATCCATGGTGGAAACGTGAGTGCCAGCCGGGAAGAGTTTGTCGTGTTGGAGTACAGAAAGTGTAACTTAGTGTTATCTAAAAGATTTTCGAGGTCATGATGGAATATTTAGATTGTTTTGACAATGTAGATGAGGTCTTTGAATTTGATTTATTTGCACCAGAGTATACAGATATTCAGATTTCACAATAAGACTTCTCCTTGAGCGGGACTTGGACACAATAACAAACAGACCAGATGAAGAGAAAGGTAAGAAAAATGTTTTATTTCTCTGTAGAGTCCTTTCCATAATGTTGTCAGACACTTATAATAACAATCGGAGCCTGTCAGTGGCAAAAACAAGCACTTTTAGTGGACGTTAATGATGGTGCCAGCTTGTCCCAATAGCACCATATTGCAGTCATCCCTCAAAACTGGACCAATTTCAGATTAGTCGCTTAAAAACAAAAACATGAGGAAATAGGTCCAGGTTGAAAAATACCGAAGTTACTGTTTAAAGGTACAGTGTGTAGGATTTGGCGACATCTGTTGGTGTGGTTGCAGATCGATCAACCAACTGAGTACCCCTCCGCTCACTCCTCCCTTTCCAAGACTGCAGTAACATGAGACACCGAGGGCAAAACCGTGGTAACGCCGTTTGAGGCCATTCTTGCCATAATAACACTACTTTAGGAGCAACGGAAGTCAGATGGCGGCTGGCGGTACCACGGTTTTACCCTCTGTGGCTCACGTTACCGCAGTTTCACAAGCATGTCAGAGAACTACGGTGGCCTTCAGGTAACGTAAAAACGTGAAAGTCTCTCTCTAGAGCCAGTGTTTGGTTTGCCTGTTCTGGGCTACTGTAGAAACATGGTGTAGCAACATGATGGACTCCATGAAGAGGACCCGCACCCTATGCAGATATAATCAGCTCATTCTAAGCTAATGAAAATAGTTTCAGGTGATTTGACACTAAGGAAAACATAGTTGTGAATATTATATTCCATTGCTGCTAATGGATCCCCCGCAATGTTACACACTGGTCCTTTAAAGGTCATTATGAAGTAAGAAATAGATTTTATATGTTGCAGTGCTACACAAACATTTTGATGCTGTGAGAAAATGAACTGCCTGGGAATCACTATGTTGTTATTTTAGCTTTCAAACTGCTCCTCCAAACAGTCTGCTAAGTCTCTAGGATGCAGGACCTCCTGTAGCAGAGGGACATCTGTGTTATATGTGTCAGAAATGTGTTAGCAATGTAGTTGTCGCAAGGGGCGCTGTGGAGGAACAAGTCCCACTGGGAGACAGATGGCAGTGGCCACAGAAGTACGAGGCGTGTGCTGGCTCTGCACATTCACTGTAGGGCCAGATCTCAACACCTCACCCCTTTCGATTAATCAAGCCTGCCTTGGTTATTTAAGGCCCCAGATTAATCATGCAGGATAACTGAGGTGATAGATTAGGGTTAAAGGAAAGTTTGGGGATTTGAAGATAAAAGGGTTTATTCAGGGTTAGTCTGGCACTGCGGCCGACAATCATCTGACCACGAGGCTGCAATCAGGATATCAGGACCTTTATGTATCCATCACCGAGACAAATTCTCTCCAGTCATCATTAGTAACGTGATATTTTGACTTAGTGAGCTCTGTCAGTGCTCTCTGTCCATACACAGACAGATCAAGGTCACAGACCACAGGATGCACTTTAGTTACCTCGCTTTCTCGGTAAAACGGGAACGATACAGCAGGTGGTAATGCAGAGGTGTTAATACGAGGAGTGCCCTTTTCTAATTCATTATGAAGAAATGACGTTAACCTTCCTTAAATGATTTTTTTTCCTCTTTTAAATCAGAGGTGACGTGAGTGTTAATTCATTCTGATGGCAGCGAGAGCCTGAGAGCAGTGCTCTTCAGGCCTCTTCACTGGTAATTTAACTGCAGTATGTGAGAGGATATGCATACATCAACACTCAACACCTCAACACTTGCGATTGGCGGGGACTGGGGGAATGTGTGAGTGTGTGTGTGTGTGTGTGTGTGTGTGTGTGTGTGTGTGTGTGTGTGTGTGTGTTTCTGTTTCTGCAGCTCAGCAGAACATCGGTATTGAATCCGCACAAGGAGCCATTAGAATAACATTTACTATGTTAATGATAGCTGATGTTAAAGAGTTGAGAAATCAACGTTGCAATTACTTGTGTTTATGAAAACGTGTATCATGCCTCGTTTTTTAAGCAGCAGGTCTATCGGTGTAATCACAGCATTAGGTTGTAGTGAATAATGTCTTCATGAGCAGGCATTCCCTCTGCACTGCAATAACAAGTCCTTGGTTTGCTAATGAGCGTCTAAAGTGAGACAGTGTGGTGTGCTGTTAAATGGCAGGCAGAGCTGTGAGGATCTTATTCTAACACTTAAAGCTCACTTGATCTTCTGTCTTTACTCCTGCCAGCTGCTCTTTGCTCTGACAGACACGAGCACATTCCTCGGAAAGAAGAGTCTGGTTGAGCCGTTTACCTGCCAATCAAAACCGAAGGGGTCAACCCCCCCCCCCCCCTCGCCCTCAGCCTCAGCTCGTCATGCACCGTGGGTCTCCGGATGAACCCCGCCGCATGTGTGTTGATGTAGGATCATTTGAGCGTGTCGGCCTGTAGTACACTGCGTCTATAAGGGGCCACAGTTAAGTTTACACTAATTAATGGGGCTGAACTTTTCAAGGCAATGCATAGCTTTCCAAGCAGCAGGACCGCAACTCTATATTTAAATCTTACATGCAGCAGGGTTATTTACAGCTGGGAACATTATCCAACACCTCATTTTGCTGAATCCAAATGAAAACTGCCACCTGAGTGCACAGATGGAGGGACGCTGGTTTATTCCATTTATAAATATATGTAAAATGATTAACTTCAGTAAAAGCACACTGTAATATCAGCAGAATATACTTTAAATGTGCAAAGCAGTCCCTTTCAGTCTTATACTAATATGTATATTATTATTTCTATTTATGTATTAACTTGTAAACAGTTTTTTAATCAAGATGGTATTTTAACGGCTTTATATACTTATGGGTAGTTTATTTTTATGGAGGCAACTAACGATTATTTTAATAACCGATTAATGTGTCCATTATTTCCTTGATTAATCTATTAGTTGTTTGGTTTATAAAATGTCAGAAAATGGTGAAAAATGTCGAACAGTGTTTCACAAAGCCAAAGATGAGGTCCTCAAATGTCTTGTTTTGTCCACAACTCAAAGATTTTCAGTTTACTGGCATAGAGG
Source organism: Sebastes umbrosus (assembly GCF_015220745.1). Lineage (NCBI taxonomy): Eukaryota > Metazoa > Chordata > Actinopteri > Perciformes > Sebastidae > Sebastes > Sebastes umbrosus. The sequence goes on from NC_051272.1 coordinate 18,278,944, forward strand.
AGTAAAGAAACCAGAAAATATTCACATTACAGAAGCTGCAATCAGAGAATTTTGACTTTTTTTTCATAAAAATGTATCAAACGATTAATCGATTATCAAAATACTTGGCAATTAATGTAAAAAGGACCCCCTTTCCTTTAGTATATTATATTGTTTTTTTGCTCAGAGTGTCTCAGACAGAGGGTGAAAAGAGCCGCTGCAGTACAGCAGGAAAAATAAAGCGTTTTTTGAACATTAAAGCATGTAAACATGTTCTAGTAGAAACCCAAATTACAAGTATGCATCTGAAAATGAGCATAATATGTCCTCTTTAATAGTTGACAACTAATCGAGCCCTCGATTAATCGCTGCAGCTCTATTTAATATACAACATTTTATATTTCATAAGCTGATCATAGGTTTTTATGTACATTTTTTATTTACAATGTTAGTAGTAGAACCTGACCGATAAACAGGCTGGCTGATACCATCAGTTGATATTGGCTTATCACAGATTTATTGATATTAGCACATCATATGTTAACAAGAAACTGGTCCTTAACAGCTCTTAGGTTGTTTTAAGGTGCCATTTAGATTGCGTCTAGGATGAACTCTTTTGTATGATTGTATCCGTCATTTTATTTATGGCTTTATAAGTGCATTTCTTAGTTTCAACATTTTTATTGAGGCGTGTATAATGTCAAAAGGGCACCACAATTGATATTGAAAAAAGAAAGGTTGGTAAGGATGACAAAGAAAGAAGAAAAAAACAAACACAATGAACCAATAGAAAAAAATAAAAATAAATGAATAATAATAATGATAATAATGATAGTAATATATTTGTTTTAATAAATAAAATAGATAAAGTGCAAAGATAAGTGCATTTCTGTTTAATTCTGATTTGGCATATCTTGTATGTCCTATTGTTATTGCTGCCCATCGTGGCAAGGACACTCTTGAAAAAGATAATTTTCATCTCAGTGAGGCTTTCCTGATTAATGAAAGCTTATTATTTTCTGAAGTACTGTACTTGAGTAAACTTAGTTATTTTCCACCACTGTATATATCTACTGTGTGTATATATATATATTTATACACACACAAATGTGGAAGGATACTGTGACATTTCACAATAGCGGTCTAATCTGAGCTAACGCTCTTAAACAATGTAGCACCTGATTGTTGGCTTATCCCGGGGCCTGTGGTCACTGCGGGCTGTCGTCCAGCCGGAGCCCGGCTCTCTGGGGCTTTAGTGGACCACTACTGCTGGGAGGGGAAAGGAGGAATCGCCTGCTGAGAGGGGCGGAGCGCACAGCAATGTAGGGGTGCTGAAATTTGTGCTCTCATAAGACTCTCTCCCTCTCCCCTTCTCAGCGGGGCCCTGTTGCCACCTCCCCCTCCGCCCGTCCACCCCCTGCTCCTCCCACATGACAGAGGAGCCGCCGGAGCAGCTGGGGTTAGGGATACTTGTCAGCAGGGCGATCGAGTGTCCTCTGAGTCTGTCCCCTGTCTGTCCCGCAGCCACGTCGACTGACAGCCAGCATCAGCTGATTATCGCCACTGTGGCAGTAAAAGAAACCCACTTTGGCAGTGACAGGCTTATGACCTGCAAGACATGCTCATATTGAGTAACCGGCACTTCATCCAGAGGCTCAGGCTGCGTTACCTTAGCCTTGAGAACACACTACTGGGAGGATAGTCTGACACATTAGCAATCTGTTTAAGGTTAAAGGATCAAATCATAGCCACGGTCATAAATTGCATCTGTTACCCGTACAAGATGTTTATATGTTTGTACGGTGTAATTGAACTTTATTGCTTCTTTGGTACACAGTGCGGAACGGTCGCAGCGAGCCAAGTGTGACTCTAATCATATCTACAGTATGTCTACGTCTAGTTGATGATTAAACCAAAAGGTTTAATCAACATCACACCGATGCGTTGCTATGTTTGAATAAGTTATATTGCTGACCGAAGGCAAGTGTGGAAACGACGAGTATATGAGCGCGGCATTCAGAAAAGTTATTTTAATCCCTCCCGGCCAGTCGTGCTTGGTGTTTGTGTATTTTGAGAATCTCTGAGAGGTTAACACCCCATGTGCTCAGAGGCTCAGACAGACTACTGGTGTCTGGTATCAAGCTGAATTAAAGCTATGTCAACACATTCAGTCAGCCGGGCTTACATGACAGAGGCCCCCATTCGTCTCTTATCTGAGGCACAGACATACAGTCAGCTACATTGCACGCAAACACACACACACACACACACACACGCACACACACACGCACACACAGACACGCTGTCCCCCGTGTTTATTCTCTAAATATATTTTTGTGCTGAAATTTAAATGAGTTTGGAAATCTTTCTATTGTCTGCCGTGAGGACATGTTTGCCTTGTTTACAATGCACAAAGATTAGAAAGCACTGAGAGATATTATTTATTGATGGAATCAAATTAAAAGTTGCATACTTGTACAGAAAAACATTGGAATTTAATTATTGAGAATAAGTTTTTGGGGTTGTGGCAGACATTGTGACTTCCTCTCCTGACTGAGTGTGTTATTGTGTCACCAGCCTCTGGCCCTCATGCTGCAGACTAACAGTAACTGACTAGCTCTGGCTTATGCTGTTATGTAAAGAAGAAACCCGGTCCAATGGGAGAGGCGGACTCCTGCCTGCCTGCCTGCCTGCCTGCCTGCTAAAGTCGGCGTGAATGAGGCGACGTTGATGTTTGTCCTCAAACTCCTGTTGTTCTGTTGATTGCCTGTGTGTGTGCGGGCTTGTTAGGCTGCTGAAAGCATCGTGTTTAGCCCCGGAGATGGTGGCTTGAAGGTGACATCTGTCTGGGAGGTAGAGGGGAGAGGAGAGGAGAGTGCTGCGCCATGCTGCTATAAATACGCGGCGGCCGTGACAGCTCACAGAGGAAGCAGCTGAGAAGAGGAGCTTTGCTATGCTGCATACCTCCTAGTGACCCTGTCACTTCCACAGAGGTCTTAATTATTCTGCATTGGCAGCTCCCCTCTGCTCGCTGCTGAAGCTGTGACACACAGGGGCCTGTCAGAGGAAAGGGCCACACTGTTCCCTCTAACATACTGCACCCACTGAACATGTAAACAGCAGTTTGGTTCAGCGAGAACACACTGCTCCCTATAAAATCTGTCATTTAGGATTTAAATTAGTATGCCCTTGTGTACTCCAGCCTGATGCCATTTATTTTGCGATTATTTTGTACTTACTCCCGAGACTGCACGCTGACACACAGAATTTGTCATCTTTTGCTTACAATTACTTCAGTGGCTCAATTTTTCTCTGATATTGCAATTTCATATTCTTTGTTCCCTCCGTATACACCCATTATTTATGATTACACCTGTTTTTATTTACTCTCACAAGCTTTTTCTTTTTGCTGCGTTTGTCTCTGCGTGTCACTACAGAAAGCATTCAGTTAGATGTGCAGTTTCTAATCTTATACTCAGGGTTGCAGTCCATAAAACAAGTCATATTTTAGCATAGTGTGAATGACCTCTGTTACCCCGCGAATGACGCTGGTGGCTTTAACGGCTGGCTCTGGTATGGAGGTACATCTTTATCAGCTTTGCAGGCTTAATGGCAACTTATAAATGGGGCTAGTGTTTCCACGCTCAGGTTTCAGTGTGTCAAGGTCACAAAGTTCCTGTTACACTTGCAAAAACTCTGACACACACACATTCAGAATACAGGATACTCCAGGGCTGGGACGATACACCTATCTCCCCCTTTGATACTAACACGATACTTGGGGGCCGATTTGATATGTATTGCGATTTTTGTTAACTTTTTTAACACTAGACCATGGGAAAAAGTTGGATCATACATTTCTAGGGACTTTTAATTGTTGAAAAATATCTAAATTAATACAGTAAAATGTTTGATTTTCAGCATGTATGTATACATGTATGTAGTCAAATATCCTGTCCTGAAGTCAAATATATCAGTTATAGTTTTTATTTTCTTCCCAGCAACTCAAAAATCAAATAATAAAGACATTTCCCTCACAAATTAGTGGTATTTTCTTTTTAATTTATAAGGGACATGTAATGTTTTAAACTTCTGGTTAATATAATCAATCAATCAATCAATTTTATTTCTATATATGTATTTTGTATATACACTTCCTTTTGTTAACACCTTATTTTGAAAACCGGACGTAGTCACACGTATATTCTTCCGCTAACTTCGCCAAGTCCGTCTCTAGTTCTCCCGTTAGCTTCGTTCTCTATATACATCCATGGTCAGCTCCATCGGGGCCGTTTGAATGCATTTAACATAAATGTCAGTATATGGGTGCTCTACAGTTGTAGCGTCGGCCGATTTGACCACAGAGATGAGAGTGACGACTGGCTTGACCGCACGTTACCACAATACGATAACGTTTCCTGTCCATGACAGAGTTAGTAGCATGCAGCTTTAGCCATCATGTCTAGCTCTGCTTTTCCTGGTAATGTGTGAAAGCCAAAGTGATTTTATATGTGAGGGTTCAAGTCGTATTCACGCAAACCCTCCGCTGTTTTGTACTTCCTCGTTGCGGATACGGAACGGATATGACGTCACATTACTCAGGCTACAACAATAAAAGCGGTAACTTCCTTTTACCTCTGCATAGACTCAAAGGAAGCAAATATATCGATCCTGGCATTTAAAAAATCTATTTAAAAAAAACGTGATGCATAGGTGAATCGATTTTTTTCCCCCATAGTATACACGTGCACATTTCAAATTAGTTTATTTTTTATATTGTCCAGGTGTACGTCACATGATACCAGACAGTATTTTTGCTGCATTTTGCTCCACCTCACTGGATCGGCAGGATAAATGCCCACTACTCAATCTGAAATAATTCCTCATGTTGTTCCTGCAGAGCCATAACCAGCCACTCTGCCCTGACAATGACTGATACTGCCGAGTTGCCTTTATCTGGACCCAATTGTGTGCTTACTCACGAGTGTGTGTGTGTGTGTGCGATACTAACTGGCACCAGTGGATAGATTACCTAATACAGTCCAAGCACGTTATTAGACCCCAGGGCGCTGGCTAAGTCACTCTGAGTTCTGTTTCTGGCCTTTTAATTATTCATCAAGGTATTGCCTGGGATGTAACCTCAATTACTGTGGGCTGCGGGGCCAGGTCACGTGTTGTTAACACTGCGCTGTGATCAGAGCCACCACAGGGAAGGCTGCCAACGGGAAGAAGTGCTCTGTGGCTTGGCACTCCACCCACCGCCACTGATTGGCTCACATTTAGCAGGATGCTGGCTGCACTGGGGGGGTTAGAGAGGGGAGGGGCATTCCTCAGATTCCCTGTAGCCACAATGAGGACTGGAGGATGGTGTAAATACTGTAAATCAAAGCTTGATTGGTGTGATCAGCGTGGTGTGAGCAGGCTGGAGGAGGGGGGGAGGATGGGAAGGAGGAGGAGGAGGAGGGAGAGGAACAGCTGAAGGTTTTAATGAGCCAAGAGGAGGGTGAGATGTGAGCTCTCTCTTGAGCCCACCTGTAGTGGGCAGACAGGCTGTGCACCTGCAGTCCCGGCGCCCTCAGCAGCACACAGAGCAGAGGGGGATAGAGAGAGGATCTGGCAACACAGCAACACTTGACAGAAGGACACAGGGATGAGAGGCGCGTCTGATTTGAGTGGCTGGAAGGTGCCCCAGACATTGTCCATCACCTGTTTTAGTGTTGTCATGTTGAAATGAGGGTGTTATCTCACCTTAGTTCTTCGTGTTTAAAAGGGAAACAGGAAAATAAACTCGACCGAGGGCTCCTGCCTCTCAATTTGCACCTTAATAAGGCATCTGCTTTTCCATTTGTAACATCCCTAAAGTCGAGCAGCCAGCGCTGAATTTCCGTACTTCCATCAGATTTGGCGAGAGTGATCAGACATCCCATTTCTCGGCTGATTTGTGGCGATCATGTGTGGCCCGTCCCCTGTGCCTGCGTCGCTCTGACAACCATGCCATGCATATCCAGGTAGTGATAATGAGAGCTGCTGTCATGGCGATCTATGACTAACAGCAGTTTCACGCTGTGTTAAATCAGGACTGCTGCCTTGTTGCAGTCTGCTCCCTCAGGCCACACCTACCTTTACCATCTGATAGCGAGGCCTCCAAATCCCACGAATTAGGATATAAAAAGATGGTTATCAGGAGGTGACAAATGTACAGATATTTTTCTGACAGCGTTATCTACACACGGACTCACAATCGCACAAATAATCCACCGTCCCCTGATGTTTCACTGCTGTGATCCAGCACGACACCTGCCAATTCTCCTGCTGTGAGCCCTGTGCACTGGTTAAATATACAGTATACTAAACATAACTGTCAGGGTCCATTAATTGATTAATTGATCATCAGAAAATTAATCTGCAACAGTTTTAATGATTAATTAATCTTTTAAGTCATTTCAAAGATACCAAACATTCTCTGTTCCCAGCTTTTTAATTTTGTCTATTTGCTGGTTTTCTATGATAATTAAATAAATATCTTTGGGGGGTTTTCTGTTGGTCACACAAAACGAGCAATTTGAAGATGCCCTGGCTCTGGGAACTTGTGACGGACATTTTTTTTTACTATTTACGGGTGACGTGATACACATTCAATGGCTTCACATGATTCCACTGACCTACAGGTGGCGGTAATGTGCCAAGAAATGCAGCAATGCTCCGGCAAAGGCAGGGAGGAAGAAGAGTGCAGGCTAGTAATAGAGAGACGAAGTCCCTCCCCTTCCGGTGTCCCCCATGGGACCTTATTTTGGAAAAAATATGAACGGTAGTCAACGGAGAGCGATAAATAGTTTTTTGATCCCGTTTGAATTGCCACATGAATCACACATATGATGTTTGTCAATTTAAAAGATCATTTTGCAAGTCAAGAAAGTCTCAGTTCGTCGTAGGTTTGTCGTAGTGTCATTTAGTTTAGTGTGAATTACATCTCTCGTCTCGCACAACATACGTCACTAGCTAGCTATGTTCCACGCACAAATGAAACGTTATCTTACCTGATGTGTTTTATCCAGCGTGTCCTGGTGTTTTTATCAGCCGGGAAGAGAAAGAACGAGCGAGACCCGTTGCTCGTGTGAGTACATTCCAGTACGAAACACGCAGGCATCGTAGCTTCAGAGAGAGAGAGGCGTCACTACGTGACTTTTGGGTGTGTCGTCTTTCTAATTACGTATTTTCACAGTCTTATACTTCAACAGTTTTACAACAAACTGCGACTTTCTTGACTTGCAAAATTATCTTTTAAATTGACAAACTTCAAAATTCATGGCGCAATTCAGATGGGATCAAAAAGTTATTTGTCTCTTGCCGTTAACTACCCTAGCCTACATATTTTTACCGAAATAAGATCCCATGGTGGTCCCCTGGAAGGGGAAGGACTTAAAGCTTAAACTTAGGACTGTTACTTAATACTTAAATGATTAATCAATTAACAAAGTAGCTGCTTATTATTTTTCTGTTTATCAACTTCATCAATTAATTGACTAATCATTCCATGTGATTAAATACTAGATTAAATGATCAGCTATGAAAATAACAGATAGTTGCCGCCCCTAATATCATCAACATGTCTGTCAGACAAACTGTTTTGTCTGAGCTGAAGCTCCGCCGCTGTGGGCGACTGTATTGCATTACACCCAGAGGAGAAGAGCAGATGTCCCAGAGAAGTGCTACTAGAGCTCCAGGCAGCCCGTCCTCGGGGGTGGGGGGGCCGGCAGACAGGAAGCAGCTCCAGATGGGACATCCTGCGTCATAAATATTGTGTGAATTGTACTGGCTATAATGGCACATGCCTACTTCTGCTATGCCTCTGAGTAACCTTGACCGCAGATTTACAAGTGCGGACATAAATTGCGGTGAATGATTTAGAGGCGGCGAGAGTGTTTGGTGGAACACGAGAACAATGTTTAGAGTTATGCCCTGCGAATGACATGTTATTTTTAATTCCTTTTGTTCCTACATAACTGTAGAGTATTTAGTAGAAGTAGATGCAAGTTTTGTCTCATTACAGAGCAACTGTGAGAACTAGTGTCTACATGAAACAAAAAAGCACATATTAATTTACTACCCGACAGCTTTTCGTTTTTATCTGGAGGTTTAATTATGTCTTCTCTCTAAAGGTCTTGTTTAGATAATGTAGTAGGTGCTAATTAACCAGTTTGCTCTCCCACTTGTAGCTAAGGTCACGATATTGCTTTGTTCATGTTGATCCAGCAGCTAAGCCGCAGCTCTCTGCTTTCCATTACGCTTAAAACCAGAGAGCGCCGAAGTAAACCTACAAAATGAATTCTGGGGCAAGAAATGCAAACGCTGTGCGAGCCGTGTGAGCTGAGTGGATTATCTATAGCTGCAGTCCTGCTGCTTCTCTGGGATAGCGCCTTTTATTATGGAGTGTTTTATTGCTGCCAGGAGTAAAGCTGACAAGGAAGAGGCAGCTATAAAATGAAGCCTCCCATTCTTGGTCGTCTGCCACCTCCTGTGAAAGCTCTGCAGTCTGTATGCATGTTCATGTATGTGGGGATTGGTGTGCATTGTGAGCTTGTTTGTTTGTTCAGTTGGTATAAAATGAATAAATAAGGCGTCAGTGATTACTCATGTGTCACAGTAATCTATGTGGCTCTGATACCTAATCTGTCCTGTACTCCAACCCTGGAGTGCATACCGGAGTTTATATGTAAACAGCATCAGTAGGAAGTTTGAGATATTATTCATTTTAATGTGCTGCCACATCTGTTTTTGGGCTGACAGAGTTTTGGCTAAAATTAAGTGTCCTAAATATTTTTTCCAGAACCCACAATGAGCTAATGGCTTCATCCATAAAACAACATTTGAGCAATATATCAGTGAAGTGTAGGGGTGGGAAAAAAATTCACATTTATTAATTTTTTACATTTTTCAAATTGATTTTTTTAATGCTGGAATCTATATATTTGCTTCATATGAGTCTATGTACAGGTAGAAGGAATTTACCGCTTTTATAGTTGTAGTCGGAGTAACATGACATCATATCCGTTCCGTATCCGTCAACCAAAACAAACCGCGGCTGGCCGCAACGAGGAAGTACAAAACATTGAAGGGTCCGCGCGGATACGACCTGCACCGTCATATATTAAATTCACAGTGGTAAACACTACACATACAGTAAAGTATGGACACACTTTGGGTTTTATACATTTCCAGGAAAAACAGAGCTAGACATCACGGCTAAAGCTGCATGCTAACTCTGTCATAGACAGGAAACGATATCGTATTGCAGAAACGTGCGGTCAAGCCAGCCATCACTCGCCTCTCTGTGGTCAAATGGGCCGACGCTACAACTGTAGAGCACCCATATACGGACATTTATGTTAAATACAGTCAAACGGAGCTGATCATCGATGTACAAAGAGAACGTAGCCAACGGTAAAAGCTAGTGACACACTTGGCGAAGTTAGCGGAAGTATACACGTGACTAAGTCTGGTTTTCAAAATAAGGTGCTAACAAAGGTACCTTACTTATACAAAATACATACATGGAAATAAGATTGATTAGATTATATTCATTAGAAGTATAAAACATTACATGTCCCTTATAAATCAAGAAGAAAATACCACAAATTTGTGAGGGAAATGTCTTTATTCTTAGATTTTAGGGTTGCTGGAAAAAATGTAATAAATAACTCCTGACAATGACTGATATATTTGACTTCAGGACATCTCTGACTACATACAGGCTGAAAATTTTAATGTATTAATTTAGATATTTTCCAAAGTAAAAGTCCCTAGAAGTGTATGATTCAACTTTTCCCATGATCTAGTGTTAAAAAAGTTAACAAAAATTCCAATGAATTTTAATATCGAATCGCAATACATATCGACTCGGCACCCAAGTATCGTGATAGTATCGAATCGGGTGTATCTCAATTACTCCAAAACATCAGGATCAGTAGTGACAGTGGGACACTCCCAGAGACATTTTTCCAAGCTGTGTGACAGTATGTGGATGACCATGTTCACATGCTTTGCAGTGGGGAGCAGCAGGGATCAGTGGAAGCACAGCGCTGACAGGTTGACCCATACCAAAGCCCTCTGTCATTACAGGGATCAAACTGTTCAAGGCCACAGACTTTCACTTTTACTCCTCCCACTGAAAGAATATGCTGCTCCTGCCCTCCTCACTCACACAAGTACAGTTACATGACCATGCAGTTCGAGGACCGCATCGGTGTTATTTTGGCCTCTCGACATTACTGTAAATGGTCTCTGTCTTTAGCAAATTGTGTGTGCATAAGTGGACACGATGCAGCCTGACTGCCATTCATGTGGAAAACACTCTGCGAGGCTTGAAAGTTGCCCGGCATCCGTAATTTCACCCTTGTGAAAATTACGCAGATGGTTATTTTTGATGAAATTACCGTATTACTCTGCAACAACCCGTTGAAGTTGTGCACATAGATATTAAATCTCTTCTACTTTTAGGCTTCCAAGAAATGAGTGTTTTTCCTTCGCTGCATCGCCTTTGGCCAAGATGCCTCTGGGCTGCTCTCTATGAAGGGAAAATAAAGACAGATGGGAACAATGCAAGTCCTCCAAATGTCTTCCAACAGCTAAGACTTGATATAAGTTTCCTGTACTGTGTCATATAAATTACTTTTATATGTTACGGATTTGTTTTGTGAAATATGTTTAGACGGAAACATGATCCTGGCTGGTTTACGGTTGACACTGATAATGTTTCTTTTTTCCCAGTAAAGGAAGTGCTCAGTTTTTGTACCGCACAAATGTGATAGAGAGGCAGACGCTTGACACAGGACACTTGGGTTCACATCCTGTTCTGTGGGGAGGTTAGACCAAGGACCCCTAAACTGATTAGACCACGAACCCCCATTTGATGGCGATTTTGTCCCAGGGTCCCCCTTCTGATAGGATGTTTTACAGAAAGTGTATGAAACTGATGACCAAAATATTCATACATTCTGTCATTGTGTTATTTATGGATGGAATTATAGTGAAAATAAAGTATTCCCCTTTTCGTTCCCTGGAACTCCCTCAAGGACCCCTGGGGGTCCCTGGACCTCACTTTGGAAACCACTGGGTTAGACCGCCACAACACTTTGGTGTAGGATAGTTAAAGATGGTGGTTTTGGTTGAATACTGTAAAATTTGACATTCCAAGTCGCACATGTCAACATTGATTTTTTTTTTCTATATTTAACCACAGACCACGAGCTTTTCCTAACCTTAAAGGGATAGTTCGGATGTTTTGAAGAGGGGTAGTATGAGGTACTTATCCATATCCAGTGTATTACTTACAGTAAATGACGAAAGCAAAGCAATACAGTGCTGTGGACGGGATCGGCAGCAAAACATATTTTAGCAACCTAAAAGAACGGCGGATTCTAAATATAGTGTTCACTTAAACAGATAATATAAATTTCTGTTTGTTTTACTGATGAGAGGAAATTAGCCTGTTAACTCCACCTAAATGCATTTATTTGGTCTCATTTATAAAGTACTTAGCATTTATATGTTTTCAATAACACATGCATAAAACAAAGTTGTGATTTATCAAAAGTAAATCTCTTAAAAATGGCTGGTTGACCTATTCAAGATAATATAAGGTGATGCAGAAATGGCAGTAAAAATGGTCAGAAACTTTCATTTAAGCACAAATTTGCTCTTCTCATGATTTATAGATATCAGGCCTGTTGTGAATTGGGTCGCAATGGTTTGTCATTTTTTAAAAGTGGGTCTCTGGAAAAAAAAGTTTGGGAAACACTGCGATAAATAACGATTTTTCCTCATTATGTTGTTAAAAGCCATAATTGCGGCGACATTACGCTCCTCTCAAACCATTCTTGCTGTTGCTAATTAGTAGTATAAAACACATAAATCTAGAAGACAAGGTTGCCGTGTCGTGAGTACGTAAGTATAGCTCAAAAATTCAGAAACTTCACTGAATGGTATTTAGCTGACGGGACATTCTCCAATAAAGGCAAGAATTCCAAATTACACCAGTCTGGTCCTTTAATAATGGCCTCCAGAAACAGATGAACCCGTCAGATGTTCAGCAGTATATGTGGTGCCATAACAGAGTAAGTTATATGTGTACATATGTGTTTATGTTTTCTAACTGTAGAGGGAAAACGGAAGGTGTCTGTTTGCGAGAAAGCGTGTTTTCTCTCCTCTCTCCTTCTCTGATTACTGCTGTTTTGGCAGCTGACGCCCAGTAATGGAGACCCTGGCTGTCAGGGAAATTTGTAGCTGTCTGCCGTAGCGCAGCTCTTCATTCCAATCAGCAGCTGTCAACCCAGCCTAGGCCGTTATTAATGACGGCCACTAACTGCCTCGCAAATTCTCGGCACTATTTGAGAGCCAGCGTGAAATAAGGTTACACTCTCCCAGTGTGCTGCTGTGGGTTAATGGAGAGGTCTCAAATATCAAACAACACTAGTAGCTACTTCTGAGCCCTCTCTCATTTTAAGGAGCTCCTGCATCATATAAAGAGAAAAGTTTTGTGATTGTTGAATGTAAACAATAATAAAAGTAATAGTTGTGTCCTTGAGAATAGTTCAGCTGTTGGAAGAGTTTGCTCCTTAAGTTATCATGCTGACGCGTGCGTCGTCATGTCAGCGTGTGCATGGTTGAACCAGTTGATTGACTGAGATAACGGCATCATAAAAGCTACTTTATTTCCTTGTATGGTAGAGGTTGCTCTAATAGAATTGTGTGTGAGGCCATAAATGCGACCGTGACAGAAAAAGCATGTGTTTGTCAGCTGTTAAACATGGGCCACGGGCATTCACAACGGCACACTGGGGAACAGCTGCCATATAAATCACTCACCTTTGAAATGCTGCGATGAGCTCTCTCCGCCCTCGGCGTCACCGTACGGGTGAACAGAGGAGCGATTCAGGGCGGGGAGCGGCTGACACCGGGGGACGTGACTCCACCTCCTTCCATCTGCCTGGAAGGCGAGGCGGCAGAGAACACCACCGGACACCTTACGTCAGGTTCCTCGCTTGCTTAAGCTTGCTGACTCCCTTTTGCGCCCGAGGCGAAACGGTGCGATGCGGCACCGCCCAAAAAAACACAAAGAATTTTACCACGAGCTACTCCTCTATGTGGTTGACTCACATGGCTTCCCGCTTATCTTTCATCTGTCAGATTACTTATCCACCCTTTTAGGTTGATGAGTTACACCACAAAGAAGATTGACGCTCTTGGCTATTATGGGCCTTGTAAAAGAGAAGAGAAGATTCTTGTCCTGTGACAGGCAGCAATTAACTCTTAAAGAGGTGTAAGGTCTCGGATTATCCTTGTCAGAGGTCGTATCAAAGAACAGCATGTCTGCTATTTGTCAGTTGCGATAGGAGGATGAAGTAGATGGAGTAAAGATTGTTGTGGATTTTTTTTGTTTTTGTCTGACCTTTGGTTCACAAGTAATCCTTATCTCTTGAGCCTCAAAGGTGCGGCTGTTTCCTACCCTCATTCACAGGACAATCTTCCCATCCCTCCGCGGTCTGCAGAGGAATGCTCACACCTGTAGCACCTGAATGTGAAGTGTGTTGTGAGAATCCAGCAGGGTAAACCTTCTTCTGCTAGCACATGCTGATCACTCCTCAGATAACAAGCTGTTGTTTTGGCAACAGGCAAACTATCTGAGAAATGATAGAGCAAAAGAAGGGATGGTGGTTGTTATGATAATAATGATAATAATCATAATGATCATAATAATAAGTCACTGTTATACGAGGTGCTGGCGCCCCAGAGTCCTGCGGCATGTTTGCGGTTCATCAGGACCGGTTCTCCCTCTGCTTTAGTCACATTCCTCTGTGTGTTACGTTGTTTGTTAGTGGCTGTGTCAGTGCAGCGGAGGGTGGAGAAAGGGATATGTGTGTGAGTCAACAGCCCTACTGATCTGGGATTGAGGAAAGAGCTGCATGACATACAGCTAACCGCTCAACCACCTGCCAATTCACACACACTGTTACCACCCCGCCCTGCAGGCACATCACTGGGAAACCGCGACAATTACAGGATGTTGTAGATACTATTCCTTCAAGAGGAGGAACGAACAGTTCTTCAAGCATTCTGTGGTATTTGACCCGCCGTGTCAGGTTTATGATTTAAAGTGCTGTTGCGTCAGGCTGATGCTCCTCTGTGGATTCATCTCCCCTTGGCCGGAGAGTGACAGGACAAGAAGAGGCTGGCAGAATATCTCCAGATTTGATCGTTATTCCTTCAAGAAAAAATTGCAACAGCTTCGGGCTATTAACACCTCTCATGTTTGCTCGAGACAAGCAAGGCGGAACAGTCAAACAAAAGCATACAGGAGCCTGAAGGCACACACTCCTCTTCTTCTATTTTCACATATCGGTTCAGCTGATGCATAGTTGTCATTCGTTGTCAATCAGTTTGACTAATTGTTTATGTGTAACAAATATAAGTGTGTGAAGTTTCGCTGGTTGTTTCTTCCTTCTTGTTTTGGGTGTAATCCCAGTCGGACCTGTAACGCGATCCCACGTCTGAAGAGATGAAAGGAGAGAGTGATGTGACAGGAGGTCACAGAGCCCGAGGCAGCGAGCGCCATGTGACGCTTCGTACTTGAAAACAGCAAAACCAGTTTCATCAATTTGTTCTTTGTCTTCTTGCCTCCTGTTTTCCTCTGCCCTCTGTTGCAACCAAATGGATTGATGGGTAAAAGCACAAATATTACCCATTGATAATTGAATATTGGCATGTTGATGATTTAAAGATCCAGTCTACAGATACATGAATGTTTCTACCAAAGTTCATGACAGGCCATCCAATAATTAAGATATTTCACTCCAAACCAAAAATGTCAACCTCGATATGGTGAAAGAGGGAACGTTATTAGGATTCATCCTCGGGGGGCCATACATATCTCTGTACCAGATGGCAATATATCCAATAATTGTTGAGACATTTCAGTCTGGACCATAGACTGTATATAAAAATGAACGACGCATCATCACTTCCTCCCACTGTACAAAAGTGAAGCCAAAATATCCCGGATGAGGGAGCTGCAATCTTGATACTTTGATGTCATTTGGGCGGGATTTATGACCTATACTGCAGCCAGCCACCAGGGGGCAGCCAAGATGTTTTGGCTTCACTTTTTGGGAGCTGTCACGTCGTCCATCTTTATATACAGCCTATGGTTATTTTCATGTCTTGAACCACACCGCCAGCATGGCTAAAATACAAAGATAATTTATTCACATAAAAGTTCCTGGCTTTCTCTGAACCTAATGCTTAATACAAAAATATGTAATGTTCTAAAATGAGGAGCGCCAGGTTGAAAAACTGTTCACACAAAAGTCTCTGATTATATAATAATTTAATCCAAAAACTGTTTAATCGTCTCTCTCAGCAAAGATTCAGTGTGTCATAAAGTCTCCCCTCTATTTGATGAGCGTGAACACAATTTGATTAATTTCAGCCAGTTCAAAAAGTAAAACAGCTCCTATAAATGTAAATTGTAAAACATGAACAGTCTCTGAGTGGTAACGTAATGTTTCATGTCGAAGATAAGTCCCAACCAGTCGACTCTATGTCAGCATTGTCCTTGCATGGTTTAGGCAAGGTTTTGCCATTTCCATTAAAGCTGAAGTGGGCG
The DNA here is from genome assembly GCF_015220745.1 of Sebastes umbrosus. Taxonomy (NCBI): domain Eukaryota; kingdom Metazoa; phylum Chordata; class Actinopteri; order Perciformes; family Sebastidae; genus Sebastes; species Sebastes umbrosus. The sequence goes on from NC_051272.1 coordinate 18,294,584, forward strand.
AGATTGGAGCAAATATGATTTAAAAAAAGTTATTTTTATAAAGCGGTCGCTATATCGTGCCACTTTAAATGACGATTTTTATAAACTTTGTAAGAAATGTCAATATAAACACCAACATTGATGCGTTTCATCAAAGTACAGTCATATCATTTAGTTTACAGCTCAAAAAAACATGTTTAGGTGTGCAGCACCTTTTTTAATAATTGTGATGATGTGATGTTTTAGTCAAATTTCATTAAAAAATGCTAATTATTTCCTGGCTCCAGCTCCTTAAATGTTGCTGCTTTTCTTTGTCTTGTGTGACAATAAACTAAATATCTTTGTGTTTTAGACAAAACAAGCAATTTGAAGACATTAATTTGGGCTTTAGGGAATTGTGATTGTGAGTAAATGTAGATTTTTCACAGTTTTCTGACATTTAATAGACCAAACGAATAATTGATTATCAACAATGAAAATAATTGTTAGCCGCAGCCCTACTAATTATTCTCTAATTGTAACATTAATGTTAAACTACGTCAGGATAGAGGAGATATTTTTTTAATCAGAGCTGGAATTAGCTTCTGGATTGTTCCATAAAATATACAATAAACATCTTTCATGCATAATGTAGAAAGGAGATGTATTTCTTTGTTAATTGACTCACAGAGAGGATCTCCAGAGAAAATATAAGTGGCGCTAGGATCTGCTAAATCCATCAGCCTTTGCGAGTGTAACACCAGACTGTCAGGGGAAATGGTAAACCTCACTTTTGTACATGTCAAACATAACATGATGAACAGCCATAAAGTCGCACGGCATTAAAAGTTCACTTTTCCCACGTCGCGCTGCCACAGAGGAGGGCACGTCTGCACAACCACAAGAACATAAGTCATGCACGCTCTATAAACTAATCACTTCCTGGGTTTCCTCACACCGAGTCGAGACTGTTTCATCTCTGTGCAGATGAAAAATCTTGGGTTGTGAGATTTACACTCACTCATGTATCAGCTTATTCTTGAATACTCGGTGGACAAAAAAAAGCGCAAAAACTGTTTCATAAGGGAGCTGTTACATTCGCAGAGTCACCGTTCTTCGGTGCTCTTTTATGGATCTAGTTTCAGATCCATGAAATAAGATTCCTCTGTCTGGGTGAGACCTAGACATGGGTGTCTGTAGGTGTCGAAATTGAACATCTGTGCGACTGGGAAGTTGTTTTAGCTCAGGTCTCTGGAGGGAAAGCAACAGTTAAAGGGCACTTTCTCAAACAGGCCGGTCTGAGTAACAACTACTTCAGTCCTCAGTGGATTTCACACTTCATACGCTCACATTTAAATCCATGTTTTTTGGATCGCTGTGGATGAGGACCTCACAAACTACACCGAGGCCTCATAAGGTTGTTTCCACCGAGGACATTATTTATTGAAGTGGATGTTTCTAACCGTACAGACCAGTTCCTAGAAACACTTCAAGGTGTCCCTTTAGGATGAGCGTCACAGTGATTTTGACTCACATCATCGTCATTTATTCACCAGAGCAAAATGTAAGATTTATTTAATCTTTCACACTGAACCTTTTAACTTAGCAAACTCTATCTGCTGATGAACATCATGTGATACGGTCGAAAGCTCCAGAACAACTAAATCTTCATGTCATAACTGTCTTGTCATAGTTAAAATGTGCTTGTCAGTGGGGAGTTGGAGAGGTAATAAAATTATGCACAAATTAGGCACGAAACATAAAAAGCCGTAAACAAGATTAAAGGCATTTGCACACCAAGTCCGGGTTTTTTCGTCCAAAATTGTAGCACATTTAAAAATAAATACAACCTCACGTTGTATCAATCACGTTTACACACGGACTCCGAAACTTTCATCCGTCATTAAAGTTTTCGGAACCAGTTCGATATTCTGCATTTTTTCGCATCTGTCTAAAGGCAAAAAGAGGGTTGTTTGACCACTCAGAGCCACCGTCCGTGCAAACGTCATCATCCAAAATGGTATCTGATAAACAATCATATCCCAGCACAAAGCGCTTTACGATAAAGAAATAAAAGAAAACAGTGATGCAGAATTTAAAGATAGATCGTGGCAGGTGATGGCAGAACAGCTTGGCATCGGGGATGGTTGCAAAATAAGGGACGTACGAAAGATTAGACAGTAGTGATTGTGCTCTAGGCAGCTAAACGATAGCTTCCTGCTAATGTCATTCATTCATTCAGTAGCCCCATTTGGGACCAGCGCTGGGGATCCATTGCACCCACGTAATTGATTCAGTTTTGTCTTGTTTTGCGAATAGAATAATAAAACACATCGGACTCAATGTGCAAGGTTTCTGTGCGTAACTTTTATTTTTACGACGGATTAATGAAACACATAAGAAAAATACAGACTTTAGGCGTAAAATTTTAGTCACAGCCAAGAACAATTATAAAAAGCCAAATAAAAGCAGAGTAAAGTACTGAGTAAAGCAAAACAACAGGGTTTAAATGGTTTAAAGGGATTTAATAAAGTCATAATAACCGCCAGGAGTAATTATCAGACCTTTTCCGTGTTCTGTCACCTTTAATTTCAAAGCTTGATCTGGATCTCTGCCTATGTTTAGTATGTTTCAGCTCATAAGGGGTTAGAATACAGGGTACACCTAATTGTGCCATAACACTTATCCAGGGAACATATAATCTAAAATTTGCCTCCATGATTTAGCCTTTAGCTGTCTCTCCCAGTTTAAGTAATTAGCAGTTATTTTAATCATTTTATTAACTAGAAATATAAAAAAACTGTGTATTCCCAGAAGCCTATATGCACATTTTTTGTAACACTCAAATTTCACTTCAAATCCCTCGTGGCCTGTTTAGCCTAAATTGGCAAATGGATTTCTGCCAGATCTTAAAATCAGTTGTAAAATTAACAGGAATCTGGAATGAGGATAATATGGCGGCTAATACGTCTCCTAATCCTCGTTAAAGGTGTGGTTGTGATTAACCTTATTGTAGCCAAGTCGTTTCATGGATTACATCACATTATTACAGCCCACGTTTTAAGATGGGTTCCTAAAATCCACTCCTGTGTTAGTTTTAAGAGGCACATTCATCCTGGAGGGAGCAGTGTGTGCACGGCCTGTTAGGCTTTCACGACAGTGTCCATGATGGAGTGTCATGCTGAAACAGGCTTTGTAAAGAGGAACCCACAAATATAGGAGCCTGTTTCCCTGACGGAGCGTTTTGGGGTGACAGGGCTGTAAAATGTGGGCAAGAAAATGGATCATGTGAAACACACCAGGCTGACAGAGTGATGCTGAATATCTGTCCACGCTGTGAGAGAGCACTCTAAACAAGGAAGGGAAACCATGGAAATTAACAATTTTGTGGCTGAGCTATTAGTGGCTTTTTGGCTGGCAATGTTAAAGATGGATAGCTTATCTGACTTTAATAGCTGGCACAGCAGCATTAGTGCTGAGCTGGAGCGAGGAGAGGAACAATACGGCACATTAGAGGAGCAGCCAGCACACGCCAGAAACTGCTCCAGACTTCTAATTAGCATTCATTAACAGTAGGGGAAAGAGCGATTATGGTCTTTAAGTAGTGCATTAGCTAATGTTGCTTTTTCTCATGTCAGCAGATTTAGATAGGGAGGAGTGTGCTGCCACATCAGAGCCGCTGCTTTGTGCTGACTGGGAGGTTTTGGTTGATGTTTGTGATGACCTTAAAATACACTGCTGCTGTTTGTTTACACTAGTTATTACTGCTAACAAGGCCGCAGGCTCAGTCAAACATGACTGACTGCTCGCTACCATCACAGCTGCTGCAGAGGCTTATAGCTGAATGTGTGACAGCCGTCACACTGTTTTTATGTTGCTTCTTTACAGGCCGGCTTGACAGATGTAGAGAAAGCGCAGCTTTCTGTGTGATCTATTAACCTGATTATAGACCTCTGAATCGCTGCTCGCATCTCAGATTCACACAATCAATAATGAAGTGAAATGAAATGGCAACAAAGTTTAATTATCTGGCTTGTGATCTACAGTGTACATACTGTATATGTTTCACAGAACTTTCTAAGTCAGAAAAAGAAACTGTTGTTATGGATATCATATGTTGTGTTACAACACATTTTCACTCCCTACTCGTCAAATATCCGGAGTGAGACAGACCGGGTTCTATGTTAACGCTTTAACTTGATCTAACTGAAAATTACATTCAGTTTGTTAAAGCACCTAAAAACTTTACAAACATCAATTGATTTTTTTTGTAGGCACTTGGGGCAGCGCAACCAGCCTGAAACACAAAATTGACGTATTGTTAACTTAGAAGTTGATATGGCAAACCCAGTGGCTTATTCATGTCCAGTTGGTGTCCATCTAACAAATTTAAGTCCAATATTCCCACACAAGATGTGAGCAGGTTAATCAAAGACCTTTTAAAGGGGACATATCATGAAAACTCACTTTTTCAGTGCATGTGCACACATACATGTGGGTATCTGGAGTGCCTGCCAACCCACAAACTGTGAAATAAGACATCATAGTCAGTTTTTTGTGGGCTGCCTGGATCAGAAAACATGTGATTCAACAAGCCATTCAGATTTGGCTCCCCGTCCTATGTCACATGCAGGCTCATTAGAATATATCGCCTACAGCTTGAGAGATATCTTTGCAAAGATGCACCATATTTTTCTCACAAGCCAATCAGAGCAGACTGGGCTTTTTCAGGAGGGGGCTTAAAGAGACAGGAGCTAAAACGGAGCGTTTCAGACCAGCCCGGTCTCCTAAAAATTATGTTCCCATACAGCTAAACTGCATTCTCAATTACGATTGGAAAGAAACGTATTTTGTGTCGGATTACGTTTGTCAGTCTGCGGACGTCCGCAGCAAGTAACATAGTAAAACGTGCGACGTGCAGAGCAGTTGACGTAGCATATTGAGCAACTGTTAACGAAAGTTACATGGAATAATAACGTTATTGAAAGTTATGTGGTATATTCATGAGTATAACAAGGGAGAAAGTCCACTACGGTTAAACCTAACCAAGTAGTTTTGTTGCCTACACCTAACTAAGTAGTGTTGTTGTGTTTTTTGTTTTGTTTTGTTTCAATTTACAATATTAACCACATGTTTAAAACTGTGACCGTAATCTGGGAGAAATTACGTTTCCTTCCAAATGTAATTGAGAACGCAGTTTACTTGTACAGGAACGTCATTTTGTATTAAACAGGGTTGTTCAGACAGAGGGTGAATACAGGTATATTCAGACAGACAGTATAAGAAAAATAACGTGTTTTTTTTAACATTGAAGCATGTAAACATGTTCTAGTAGAAAAACTAAATACAAGTATGAACCTCGAAATGAACATAATATGTCCCCTTTTACAGGTTTAAGAGGCAAAACTCTACAGTATTTAAAAAAATAAAAAGAGCCTGAGGCTCAATTTTGTGTGGCACTAATTTATTTTTCCTTTTTCCTATCATGTTGATCATCTTGTGATTTATTTTGCAACCCCTTTGGGGTCCAGATCCACAGGTTGGAAACCACCAGTGACCTCTAGAGTATGAATGAGAACTTTGGTTATCAGAGCCTTAAGATCATCCTTACAAATAGAGTATGAATGACAGGAATAATCAACACCACCAGCATGCTTATGATCAATAACAGCATATTGTTTGTCCACTTCTCTATTCTTGTCATTTTACTGAGATTGACAGATGCAGAAGCTCAATATTTATGTGTTTGTTTTCCAGTCTCCTGTATATTAAACGGTGCTGGTGGATGAATCCTGAACAAACAGAAGGTGCTGCTATCTGATGGGTTTATAATTTCCTCTTACTTAAAACTCAAACATTATTCAGCTGCCCTCTGTAATTAAAGCTTTATTCAGCCACAAATATGCTTTGTGCCACTGCACGTTTTATGTGGAGTTAATGGCCTTTAGTACTGCCTTCGCTTTGAGTGTATTCATCCACAGCACATTTATTGAATGGCAGATTTAATTTAGTAGTTGAGGAATCTGATAATATCATAATCAGGCTGTTGATATTGGCAGCTGTTTGACCTTGAATAAACTAAAAAACACAACTCTCTGTCAGGAGTGAAACCATCTGAAGTGTTGAGCGGTTCATGTAGGACTGTCAGCAAGTCCAAGCTCGACTGCACAGAGCGCCCTGGGCCAGCCGAGTGAGGAACTCTGACGTCTAACAACAACATCCACATGAAAGACAGGCCATAAAAGAAATGTCACTCTCGTCAAACACGGAAGCCACCGAGGCAAAAGTAAGCAGCAGTTTGCTTTCTTCCTTTTTTCTTATTATCTTTATTATTATTACTGCAGCGGGCGGTCAAGGTTCACTAACAGAGCACACTTAACCATGTATCCTGTCACACACACACACACACACACACACATAACTCTCTGTCTCTCTCCTAACACCAGTCCTGCTCTGTGTGCTCTGCTAATATTGACTCTCCTGACTAACACTGCCTCTATTGAGTCAAACACAGAACTGTTTGACTAGAATTAGAACATCATTGAGATAACAGCCGTGGACCTGTCCAGGCCGGAGCTGTGGTGCTAATGTAAAGCAGGGCAGGAGAACCGCAGCCAGCGAGCTGGCGGTGCAGAGGTGGAGTTCGCAATCTGGTCCCCTACACAAATGTTTTCTCACTCTGCGACGTTTATCAGCGACGCACAGTAACAACCACTTGTGAAATGTCGTCTTGTGAAATCACACACACACACACAGCGTTCTTGTTCTGCTGTGTTTATGTGCTTGTGGTTTTTCTGTCATTAAGCTCATTGAGAACTCGAGGTTGTAAAACTCGCTTGTCACTGGGGCCATTGTGTCGTTTGTGCCGTCAAACTTGTTGGCAGCAGGAATAAAAGCCTGCGTTGTGTGCCAAGGCACGATTCTAATCTGAATGCAGGTATTAAATTCTTATCTTCGGTTACACATTGCAGCTATAATGTTAACAGCTCTACCCAACCATAAAACACACACACACACACACACAGATAAGCAAACCTACTCGCCTACTCACCACTCACAGGCCTACTCACTCACTTTATCGCTCTTTATCTCTCTCACATACACATTTCTCAAACTCAGGCTATGTCTGAAATCACTTCTTATTTACTATGTAGTCCATTATATTTGTGTGTAATTTATATAGTGCCCTGAAAAATGTACACAATGGATAACGTGTCATTTATACTACTTTCTGCAAACAGTACCACAATGCAATGTGTTGTCATGACATTCTACATAGTGGATGTGGTTGTTGTTAAAGCTACAATTGATAACATTCATCCACTAGATGTCTCATTCTCCCCGCCCCTCCCGTTCCATTGCATTCACTTCACAACAAGTGAAGCCATTTATCTGTTTCTTTCCACATTAAATGACGACCCAGAGAAACCACGTGATACCAACGGCATTTTACTATTGGCTCACAAGCCTTGTTACAAGTGGGAACCAAACGTCAGATATCTTCCACAGAGATAAATAGAACATTCATTTTGGACCCGCCAAAATTAAAAAAATTATTAATTCATAATCATAATATTTTCTTTCCAGGAAAAAACATACTTTTATTTGGCACTTTTCTAAAAGCTTTGTGGATGCATTTAAAAAAAAAGAGAAAAAAAAGAATTATGTACATAAAAATGTTATCAATTGTTGTTTTTATTTAACCTGTAAACCAACAAACTAATGTAGTTAGTTAATACTTTAAAGCTGCTGCAATCAATATTTTATATTAATACTAGATCAAATGACGATGTGTAATGTGAAACATGTCACTTGTAGTAACAAACCTACAGCCCTGCAGAGCTTTAAAGGTCCAGTGTGTAACATTTCAGGGGATCTATTAGCAGAAATGGAATATAATATTCATAACTATGTTTTTATAAGTGTATAATCACCTGAAACTAAGAATCGTTGCGTTTTGTTAGCTTAGAATGAGCTGTTCATATCTACAGTACAAAGGGAGCAGGTCCTCTTCACGGAGTCTGCCATGTTGCCCAGAATGGACAAACCAAACTCTGGCTCTAGAGAGAGACTTTAACGTTTTTACGTTACCTGAAGGCCACCGTAGTTCTCCGACACGCTTGTGAAACTGCGGTAACGTGAGCCGCAGACTGCAAATTCATGGTACCGCCAGCTGCCATCTGAGTTCTGTTGCTCCTGAAGTAGTGTTATTATGGTAAGGATGGCTTCTGTTTTGCACTCGGCACCTCACGTTACCGCAATCTTGGAAAGGGAGGCGTGAGCTGAGGGGTAATCAGTTGGTTGCAATCTGCAACCACACCACTAGATGCCGCCAAATCCTACACACTGTACCTTTTAAATACCGAGTATGTTTCTTTCTACAGCCCCATGCGCACCGCTTCAATATGTGGAGAAATCTAAATCTGGCCCAGGCTGGTGGACAATCGCTGTATAATGCAAGGCATTTATATTGCACATTTCAGCAACAAGGCAATACAAAGTGCTTCACATAAAACATCAAAAGCATCGAGACAAAGTGCAAAAGAAACACACCACAGAAGGACATTCAGATGCAATTAAAAACGGTCATTAAAGAGCCAAGACAGTAGAAAATTAAAACAAGCTAAAATAGAATAAGGCATAAAATGCAAGAATAAAAGTAACAGTGCAGTGTGAGGAATTAATAATTGTTTGATTTAATAAAAGGCAGCAGCAAACAGAAAAGTCTTCATCCTTGATTTAAAAGAATCTGCAGTATTCTGGGAGTTTGTTCCAGATATAAAAACGCTGAACGCTGCTTCTCCACGTTTAGGTTTGAAAAATGTATTTTGGCCCTAAATAATTCAGTGCTTTATAAACCAATAGTAGTATTTAGTATGTTGCTGTACATGGGAGTTGATAAGCAAAAGGTCAACTTGATCAACTGTTTCTTTAATTTATCACTCACAGTTTTTAGCTGATACACCTTGTTGGACCCACACATCTGGGCGAGGGGCAGCCATGTTTATCAACCACATTAAAGAGGAAGAGCTGAAAAAAAAAAAAGCTGCTGCAGATGGCGGTGCAGCAATCTTTTCTGCTTATGTGGTTTCATTTTATCCCTCCGGGCCTTCGCGGTATTTTGAATTGCCCTGGGTTATGTATTCACTCGGTCATGTAAGCTAAATGAACCATCCATAATGTAAATGAGAAAGAAAGAGAGATTGAGAGAGAGACAGGGATGCTAATGCAGTGGTGCCCCTGGTGTTGGGAGGGATAGAGAAAGAGATGTCAGCATTTCACCATATTTCACTTTCAAATGAGCCACAGCCGACTGGAGAGTCAAACCTTTTGCTCTGCATACACCAAATAGTGCAATTACTTACCAGAAGATTCAACAATATGTGGATTTAAAAGTCAAAAGCGTCACAAATGTGGTTTATTGTGTGATTTATAGAAAGGGCTTCTCATCCTCGTCTGGGATTTGCATGCAGAGAGATGATTCATTTGCAGAGTTGCTGACTCTCTCTGATGGCTGGCAGGAGTTATGTGCTTTTGTGTTTATTGTGGTTGAACCTCCACCCCCACTTCTGCTATACCCACTTAGCACACAAAGTCCCAAATGCACTGTTTTCCCATTTAGGAGACGAAAAGCACCTTTTTAAATAGTTAATAGCCTCCCAGGGACACAGGTCGTGTTTTGAGTGCAGAATAATCACTGTTGGAATTTATTTCTGTCTGCCTGCTCAAGTCACAACACAAGGTCACCACATAACAACAACACCGCCGCTGCCTGCACTCCATCTCATTTCAATCAGTAATTACCCGGCATATTTGCACTTGGCACCGCGGAACATGATGCAAGTTATTTTGTGTCCTCGATGAGAAATATTTCCTGGCATTTCGCTGCCTCCAAAGTGTTACAGCCAATTTGATATTAGATAAATATTTGAGCTGGCATGCAATGAAGCGTATGTCATTTGAGCAAAAAGCACTGGCACTATGGATGCGTTTAGCTGCTCAAAGGGAGGAAAAAAGACAAGGGGGAGAGGCCTTGTCTGTTCTCCATTAGATTCCACTCAGTTCCTCTACAAACAGAGAGGATGCTAGCCAAACAAGCTTATTCAAGGGGGTTCTGTGTGGACCGTGTTAGCTCAGCAAATCCAGCTCCACAAACATGCTTCAAAGCGTCCTGCTATCTCCGCAGAGCCTTTGATGTGGGTATTGATCATGCAGCGGTCTGTGAGAAAGAGAGGGATGCAGTCAGTGGAGGTCTAATATTGTGTTCTGGCTCAGATGGAATAGATAATAGCAAAAACATGCACTCCCATCACGCCGCGCTGTGCTTCAGTTATGACAGCTGCACAACCGTTTTCTGGCTCTGAGGTAGATGCGATTAGGAGTAAAAGACAAGGGAAGAGCAAATTGCCCTGAGGACAGGTCACAGCGCATTATGTTTACCACAGTAGAGGAGCCTGAGTCGAATACAAATAAAGTAAAAACATGAGTTGACAGACACACCACCTAGTCTGAGATTCGTCCACCCACTTCTAAAAGCATGAATACATTCCCAATTTTTTTTTTTCTTTTTGGCCCGCCACCCCACCACCCCCTCCCTAAATTGACTTTATTTTCATTATTTTTCAATTTAATAGCCTAATGAAGGAAAAGAAAAGTGATAATACTCATAATAATCATAATCTTAGTCAAACCATATTAAAAAAAACAAAAAAAACAGGGGCGAATAAGCTGGTCACCTTGACGACATATAAACAGACAAAAACAATGACAAAAACAAGACACACACACATGGCCACACAAGAATGGATATGGACACGTATTTCAACAGACTAGGGCTGTCAGTCAATTAAAATATTTAATCGCGATTAATCGCATAAGTACAGAGCCCCCCTAGACCCCTAGGAGGACAATATTTTGTAACTCGTTTCCTCGAGTTAGTACAGAGGGAACGAGTTACTTCATAGTGCACTTCCTCCAGTCATTCCTGACAGTCAACGCATTGCTGATGTACGAAGACCCCCTAGATGATGTACTTCAGTAAAGTTGGAAAGATATTGACAGATTCAAACTTCCTGGATCAATAACTCATAACCAAAACATTGTTAAAACACAAACGACGGCCCTTTCTAACCGTAGTAAGGTAGACGACGAGCTACAACCTCATTTTAATCAAAGCGAGCCGTCCTCCGAGTTGGACACATTACTTTGGTCTCTATGTGCAGCCGGCTGTGAGACGAGTGGTCAGGGACCGTCTAGAAAATGCTACAAAGCATATTTTTCCAAACTAAGTGTTGTAGTACAACTATGGGGAGACCATTGATGTGTGAATTAATTTTGGTGGTACTACTCTGTATAATACTGAAGTTATTGAATATTTTTAATAGCATCTCTTTTCGGCGTTGCACTTTCTAGACGGTCCCTGACCGCTCCTCTCACAGCCGGCTGCGCATAGAGACCAATGTAATGTGTCCAGCTCGGAGGACGGCTCGTTTTGATTAAAATGAGGTTGTAGCTTGTTGTCTACCTTACTATGGTTAGAAAGAGTCGTTGTTTGTGTTTTAACAACGTTTCTGTTGTGAGTTATTGATCCAGGAAGTTTGAATCTGTTAATATATTTCAAACTTTACCGAAGTCAATGACGTGACTGTCAGGAATGATTGAAGGAAGTGCACTATGAAGTAACTCTCACTTACTAACTTGAGGGACGACTTACTAACTTGAACGAGTTATTAACTTGAAGGAACGAGTTAATACAATTTTCTCCTAGAGGTCTAGGGGGTACATAAGGGTCCATGATTAACTGCGATTAATCGCAAATAAATCAAATTTTGTATCTGTTCAAAATGTACCTTAAAGGGAGATTTGTCAAGTATTTAATACTCTTATCAACATGGGAGTGGGAAAATATGCTTCCTTTATGCAAATGTATGTATATATTTATTATTGGAAAACAATTAACAACACAAAACAATGACTAATATTGTCCAGAAACCCTCACAGGTACTGCATTTAGCATAAAGAATATGCTCAAATCATAACATGGCAAACTCAAGCCCAACAGGCAACAACAGCTGTCAGTGTGTCAGTGTGTTGACTTGACTATGACTTGCCCCAAACTGCATGTGACTATCATAAAGTGGGCATGTCTGTAAAGGGGAGACTCGTGGGTACCCATAGAACCCATTTTCATTCACATATCTTGAGGTCAGAAGTCAAGGGACCCCTTTGAAAGTGGCCATGGCAGTTTTCCCTCGCCAAAATTTAGCACAAGTTTGTCCTTCGCGACAAGCTAGTATGACACGGTTGGTACCAATGGATCTGTTAAGTTTTCTAATTTCGTTTGATTCCAGTATCTTCACTCCAGCTTTAAAACTGAGCCCGCGACATCCTCCGAAAGATCGATTGTGTTAAAGAAATTAGTGGTGTTAAAATGATTTTGCGTCAACGCGTTAACTTTGACAGCCCTAAAACAGACAAATATCAACAATGACAGAAAACAACGAGCTGACAGAAATAGAACAAAGACATAAAAAATAAAGCCCTTTTTTAACTGTGTAAGATGGGTATAGGTAAAGGGTGGGATTGCAATATGAAGATGATAGTGGTGACGGGCTGGCATTTAGCTCACCAGCAGATTAAAAGGCAGGATCAGATATGAGAAACTTTTATTTTATTCCTTGATTTGGTTATTTTGTTTGGCAGAGACTTGCTCTAGTGATATATGTTCTGAGAGGAGGTTCAACCATTGTTCTATAGAGAATAGGTGTCTGGATTTCCAGTTGAAGAGAATAGTTTTCTTTCTTTCTTCATTCCCATTTTATAAGGTCACCTCATTCTCCGGAGGGAAACACAAACAACACTTTCTCATAGTTCCTGGTGTCGCGCTACAGTGGCAAGAAAAGCAAACATAAACAAAGCCAACACTTCCAGAATCACACAGTCACGCTGTAATGCTATAGAAAGACAAACAAAGTCTGTTCTTCTTAGCGCGGTAAAACAACCACCCACAGCCCTGCTCCTGTCTCACACTGAGACCATTAGTCACGATGATTTCTCTGCCAGCTGTCCTGGTGTTTGCTTAAGCTAGCCTCGCAGGCAGGTTGAGCCTCATTTGGATCCTCACTTCAGTTTATTAGGCGTGCGCTGGATCATTAGTATCCAGTAAGGCCTGTGCAGATGTGTTCCTCAGGTAATGTTCAAATGCAAAAATGGGAGCGGCCATTAATCACGCGGATAAACGCACCATGGAAATAGCATGCTCTGTGAATTATATGAACTCACAGTCATGCAGTGTTTTTGCTTTTTTGGAACAACTGTCCCGTTCACCTTGTCAACAGCAGTCGCAGCCAGGGCTCTAATCTCATTTGTGCACATGGATGCTGTAATCTCAGCCTTTATACTCATACCTGGCCCTGTGTGATAAAAGCTGCTGCTTTATTAGAATGAATGAACTTTGCAACTTAGCCATATCTAATGAATTAAAATAACAACTCCTTAATGCGCCGTGCGTAATTGCCGAGTGCAAAGTGCAAGGTGCTGGACAAGAGTAGCAGTGTGGCGGACTATTTTAAGATAAACAGCTGATGTGTGTGTTCAAAGAAGCTTTTGTGTTTGCTTTTGCGTGGGATTTTTTTGCGAGTAGGGACCTGACTGAGCTTTATGCAGATATGAAAAATCATGTGGTGTTATTTCACCCTCCTCCTAATGCCACCTAAGATTGTTTTCACAGATAAGCTGGTTCCAGTGTGAGTAATTTGCATTGGCAGGACAAAGGTTTGAAATACCATTCTCCTTCTCTCTGTGGCAAACTCACAGATATCAGTTTAGTGGGTTAATAAGAGGTGTTTTTAACACTCATTTATGCTTTGTACTCGAAGCTTCATGTGATGTGAGAAAGTTGAGTCAATCTCCACCACATCCCAAATACCATTTAGTCATCATACATCATCCTGCATTGTGCCATTGTCAGTGCAATCATTTCTGGCATCTCCTCTCCTTTCATTTCATCAGCAAAAAGCTTGGAGCGCTGCTTAAATAATCAGCCAACTGCACGCAAGGCCCGGTTACGCCGCAGCGTTAACTAGATGAGATCAACCACTTGTAAAAAAGCAGTCGGATTTCTCTGTGAGGGACACATTGTGGTTACAATGAAAGTGAGTCAACGGAAATCAGTCATGGCATACTGTCACCACAGTGAGGACAGAGCCAGCTAAAAGTGCAGCCAAGCCACATATCCACATATACTGGGCAAGGAGAATACACTCAACTGACAGCTGCAAGCACTTAGTCCGCTGCCAAGAACAAAGACAGGGAGGAAAAAACACTATTCAGCCCAATTTGGCTATAATGAGCCTACACAACAATGACTTCCAATATTTTCAATAAGAAATCAGTCATGTCTTGAATTACATTTGTCAGAGGTCAACTCTCCCAGTGTTGCTGCGTAACCACAACAACAAGCGTGAGGACAAATGCTTTCTTCATTACAAGTTGAACTCGAAGTGATAACGTCAGGAAATAAAAACGACACTGACAGACTCGACATCTGTTTAAGTCATCTTTGGAAAAAAGTCATAAAGTAAGAAATCAGATCGGCGAGATTAACTGTCTCACCCGACACTTTGTCATGCTCCTCGTTGTGTGATAGCGACGCAGAGAAAGTGGTCGGGGAGTGTGGTGACTTAGTTTAAAGAGCGTAAAAACACACACAGGGTGGGTGGGAGGGTCCAACAAATACAAGGCTTTCACCCAGGAGACCGCTGTTCATGTCCCATGTGAAGAAAAACAACATCTTGTTTGTCTTTGGCCCTGTTCAGACCTGGCATTAACATTGTCCTGGGGGATCGGGTCACAAGTTGACACTAAGAGTAGCTTAAGTACGTCTGTTCACACCTGGCATTAGAATGCGTCTCCACATGCGTCCTGAGTGACCACTTATGATTGGATCTCACTCCCCAGCTCTATATGCAAATAAACACGTAGTAAACACACAACGTTGTGACGTAATATTACATGAATGTCGGTAGTAATATCCTACATATTTGTGAATTTGGGTACATTTTATTAACACCAAATAAAAGGTTATTGTACCGCTGCCTTTGCCAGGCAACAGTGGGGCACAGAGCTTCAGAGAGCCAGGAGTGAGAGAGAGCGGGCAAGCGGGCGTCAGCTCCGTGCAAATCACCGGAACAAAAAATGCCAACACATCTAATAATGCACTTTGCGTGCCTAGTCTGATAGTCTGTAGATATGTAACCTATAGAATACAGTAGAGGACAGAGGTTGTTTCCATGCTGCGAGGCAGACGAGAGCTTGCGTCTGTCTGTCTATTCACATGAGGAGCTCAGAGACCCGCGGATCCCAGCGAGACGTCAGTTGAGTAGGCGGGGCTTAATGTGGCCCAGGACACATTCACGTACACACTACTAAAAGAATGTGGCCATATATGAATGTGGTCTGAGCGATCAGATCTCAATGCGTCCTCAATGCGTCTTGAGTGCGTTCACACCTGTACTTAGAGCTGTCCACTTGTGATCCGATCACTCAGGATGCATGTTAAAACCAGGTCTGGCTAACACAGCGTCTTTCTGTTAACATCGTTAAGTTTCACTTTCACTTTACAAACAAAGTAATTTTAAGCCAAACCATGGTGTTTTTTCCTAAACCTAACTCAGCAGCCGATTAGACTGTTGTCAGGCTATCAAATAGGCGTTATCGGTCGCTATAAGCACCATAGATGTGGGTCAATAGGGGCCTACTACACCCAATAGTAGGTTTTATCATCTATTCACATGGTAGATCACTGAAAAAAGGTATAAAAGAACACAACAGCGACCTCTAGCGACCGTAGTAATTATGACAGGAGCAGAGGCGGAAGTGAGGCGCTCTAGTATAGACAGCATGAAACTCCTTAGGATAGTGGTTCCCAAACCTTTTCTGCAGGGCCCCTCTTTTGTAGATAAAAAATATCTAAAAGTTTTGTTTGTAGCTTTTTTGTTTGAGTTCAAAATGTAATATTTCATTCAGTTTTACATGTTAGAACATGTTGGTATTTGCTTTCACTTTTACAACGTAGAAGGAACAGTAGGCCCCTAATAACCCACATCTGTGGTGCTTATAGAGACTGGTAACACCTATTTAATGACCTGATAACAGTCAAATTGGGTGCAGCAAGTGGTCTTGTTGCCTCATTTGTTTGAATTCACAATGCTATCCACGTGTTTACTGCGACCGTAGTGGAGCATCAGAGTTTGAAGCACTGGGCCACCCAGTGCGTTAGAAAGTGATGCCAAGGGGTCCTGACATAGCACCAGTATGTGACGAGTTGGGATGAGAACATGTTGGCCTCACAGAGTGAGTAGAGCAGCTCAGTGACATATCAGACTAAAAAGCGGAGCAGGAGGAGGCAGCAGATGGGACGAGGTGTTCTGAACCACTAGCCACATGCGCTTAAGGGTCAGAGCAATTCTCATCCAATGTGCTTCTAAACAGCTGAAAAACCAAACTTTACCTCCGGGAGTCTCTGTGAGTTTGTGACTCTTTGACCCATCTGCTCTTCACAGCCGCACCAGCAGAAAAGAGAGCGTGGGAGCTTCTACCTCTTATTAACACTGAACACGGCGCCTCATGCCTCCACTGTGCGTTTTAGTATGCATTAAGGCAGAGGAGCGTGAGGTGAGCGAGCAGTGAAGAGGAGCCCAGCGAGGAAAAAAAAAAAGCCAGATGAGTCCCGAGAGGCTGGGAGATGGGCTGAATGACAATTGACTGGCTGTCAACACTCATCTGCATTCGCATATCTTTCTGGCCCGACACGTTTAGCTGGCAGGCAGCCACGGCCTTGACATATGAAGACATAGTGTTCAGACCCAGCTCACAGCTTTGGTCTGCAAAGCTCTGCTCTCATGCAGTATTTACTTGTGTTTCCCACTAATTGGTTTTCATTGTCAGGGAATTGTTATCCTCGCCACTAAAAGAAAGCAGAAAACCTTGTAATGGGTTCTGGTTTAAAGGACAGCTGTGGCTGTGATTTAGGTACTTGCTTCGACATGCCCTTCAAATCAGCAACCATTCAGTTGTTATGATACCGCTTTGGAAGCAACTGAAACCGCCGTCATACCTCGGATGCTTCGTACAGCCAAGTTTAGAGTGCTACTGGATAGGGTTACACTTTCATCACACCTATTTAAACTCATGCCCGCTTTTCACAGCCTGATTCAGTACAGCGTGTTAATCATGGGAGCGGAAAGAGGTCATGAACCTGCTGCTCAAGTCAAATATACCAAAACAAAACAGCTACTTTAAAGCTGCTACAATCAATATTTTTATATTAATAATAGATCAAATGACTGTGTGTAATGTGAAACGCGTCACTCGTAGTGACGAACCTACGGCCCTGCAGAGCTTTAAAGGAACAGTGTGTAACACATAGGGCATCTATTGGCAGAAATGAAATACGATATTAATAAGTAGGTTTTCTTTAGTGTATAATCACCCTACAAACCAAACACTGGTCATTTGTGTTTTCACATGTTTTTTTTCACGCTTAGTTCTCCTACACGCTTGGAAGAAGTTTCAGTTGGTTGCAATCTGCAACCTCGCCGCTAGGTGCCGCCAGATCCTACACACTGCACCTTTAAAATGTCTTTCAGCTCATTGTTTTGATTTTTTGGGGCCCACAACTTTACTGTTTTGGTTAACTCTCACCGCTCTCACAGCGTTGTTTTCAGCTGTAGCAGGCAGCTGTTTTCAATGGATAAATCTTTAAAAACGCACTGTACACTACCTCCTCAACACCAAACAGCAGACAGACAAAGCTAGCGACTAACTGGTGAACATAGTGGAGCATTTAACAGCTAAAGGGACAGATATTTCCCTCAGGAGTAAGTGTGGAATATTGAACTAACATTCAAGAGGTGGACACAAACATGACTCCAAATGAATGCTCATGTGCTCAGTGTGTTTGCTAACAAGTTTGCCAAATTAACACCAAAGGTGACACTGTGTCACTGTTGTGTTTACAGCTGTTTTTGCCCCAAAGTGGCCAAAAAACAAGGTTACTGCAGGTTTAAGTTGGAGGTGGGAATCACCAGAGGTCCTACAACACAATATTATCGTGATACTTTAGTCACGATATGATCTTATTGCGATTTTAAACATTTTGTGATAAGCTGAGTATTGTGACAAGATATATTGCGGTTTATGTAACAAAAGCCTTCATTTTCCACAACATTGTATGGACGCAGGTCTTTGTACATTATGTACGTGATGGATTGTGTTATTTTCTTAACCTGCTCAGGATTGGAAGGTAGCTTTGCCAAGATAAGTGTGTTCAGTGTTGGCTGATGTAACGATGGCTTCGCTGTCAACGGGTAACGCTATCTGGATGGTGGCGTGTGAGGTTATCCCTCATGTTAGTAGTATTCCCAGAGTATTTTATTTTCATACGACACTCCTTGCAAATTGCATGTGTCAGATCCATGTCCTTCTTCCCTACCTTGTTAAGAACTCCCAAATAAGTCCAGACGTTTGATTTAAACGCAGACGGCACATTTCTGATTTCTGATTTCATCTCTCCGATGTTTCCATTTTTGTTTTGACTAACTTCTCCCAATCCCACTGACTTTACCCATGACCGCACCAGAAAACAAAACTCTGCAACATCTAGTGGACTGAAAAAGCAATTGTTACCAAAAAGTTTAATTTGTATTTGCAATATTAATAGATAATATAATAATAGATTGATACTTGATTGACACTCTGTGTATTGATTAGGGCTGTCAAAGTTGACCCGATAACATGTTAACCAAATCTGTTAAAGCCACTAATTTCTTTAATGCATTAACGCAACTTGCGATTTTTAGGTTGTAGCGGGTTCAGTTTTAAAGCTGAAGTCGGCGAGATTGGAACAAATATAATTAAAAAAAGTTATTTTTATAAAACGGTCGCTATATCGTGACAGTAGTACATGAAACAGGTAACCTGAAAAAATCATGTGCCTCTGTGTCCTCCGGTGCTCCTAACATCATCTGCAAGATTTCACATGCCGGAGGAAAACAAGCAGTCAGAGCTGATCTGATGAGAGCCGGCTGTCAATCACTCGCGAACTTCGACCAAACGGTCAAACTAGGCAGCGCTGATCAAATATAAATCAATATTATGTTACGTTAATGCCTATTTCTCGCCTCAAATGTTTTCAGAATCATCTTGTAGTGCACGGTTTAGCTGTAAAATTAGAAAGTTTGTGACGCCGCCGCAATTGTGAAATCTGTTGAAGGAACGCCAAGTTCTGGTCACATCAATGGAGCACAGCCAATTGGAAAGCTCTCTCAATGAAATGACCTTTGATTGGTCAAAGCCTCCCGTCACGGGCTAGATTTCAAAGCCTGAAAACAGAGCAATGAGGAGGTGCAGAAGTCTAGTTATCTCTCAGAACACTTGAATTACAACATGCTGAAAAGTTATTAGGGAATTTTGCCATATATATACTGCCTACTGCCACTTTAAAGCTAGAGTGAAGATACTGTTATGAAACTAGAAAACTTTAATGAATCATGCATGAATCATCAGACATGCCCACTTTATGATAATCACATACAGTTTGAGGCAAGTCATAGTCAAGTCAGCACACTGACACACTGACAGCTGTTGTTGTCTGTTGGGCTTGAGTTTGCCATATTAAGATTTGAGTATATTTTTTATGCTAAATGAAGTACCTGTGAGGGTTTCTGGACAATATTTGACATTATTTTGTGTTATTAATTGATTTCCAATAATAAATATATACATACATTTGCATAAAGCAAGCATTTTGTCCACTCCCATGTTGATAAGAGTATAAAATACTTGCAAATCTCCCTTTAAGGTAAATTTTGAACAGACAAAAAATGTGTGATTAATCACGATTAAATATTTTAATGGATTGACAGCCCTGGTATTGATACAATATTGCCACACAAAATATTACCACCATTAGCTGTAAATATTTGTACCCATCCATTAGTATATATTATATAAAACGGAAAGCTTTTGAGCAATCAGTGAGTAAAATAACATGTTATGAAAGTTAAAAAAATATATTTTTAATCAGATACGGTTTGAGGAAATGATTCAATGACAGGTAAAATAATGGGCAGTGTTATTTTGAATCTCTGAATAATGAATGGCCCTCATCAGCATCATAGATTGGTGTGAAAATGATTTCATCCTGCCGGCACCAAAAGGCAGCTTAAGACCTCTTTATCAGAGCCATTCAAGCAAAGAGTCAATAAAACATTGCAATTAGGCTTGCTCTTTTAAAATCTGCGATGGTCTAATTGACTGTGTGTATTCAAGTAGAACATCAGAATCCCCTCCAGCAAGTTTAATAACATTGATGAGTATAATGCGTAATCATGAGCCTGGAGCTGCAGAATGATGTATTCTTACCGTACAGTCGGATGAACGGTGTTGTCTGTAAGACTTGGTTTATGCTTATTGGAGGCCTTTGTGTGCAGTTTTCATTTATTTTCCTCAAGTGTCTCTTTTGAAACTGGTGATGTTGATCAGGAGACTCAACAGGAGTTTCATAATAACATCTTTATAATACTCGCGCCACTTGGTTGTGGAGGGCTCGCAGTGAGGAGCTGGGGATAATAGTGTGGTGCAGCACGCCGACCAGAGCCTGGTCAAAAAGCAGAGCACTCAATATCTCATAGGAGTGAATTTAATGGCCACTGGTTGCTCTGGGCTCTTGACCCTCTCCAAGAGGCTCCATGTTAGTCACTCTCCAGTGCTTTCCAATTGAAACCCAGCCAGACTAGTAGTAGATGAGGTTTCAACTGTCTACTCAAAGCCTGGATGACTGTACCTCCAGCTTCGGCTGGTCATTACACTGCCGATGCTCAGCTGATAAGAGATGGTGAAACTGGACGATGACGGTTTAGTGCGTTGGAGTTTTGCTGCATTTGTTGCGGTATGAAATACATCCTAGATTGTTTTTAGATCAGTAATTTACTGCTTAACTTTTTGTCATAGTAAAAATACAAATACATTGGTGGAAAGTAACTTTTACAAACCCCTCTGTAAAAACATTCACACTACAGAATACATTACATGTGAATAGGATAAAAAAAGAAATGTTAACTAATAGATTTCACCATGAAACTTCACCAGTTGATTACTTGCATTAAGACAATTATTTTTTGTATATCAAGTTTTTTTTAATTGTATGTTTAAATGTGCAAATGAATAACTTTTGGTGAATTTCGGAGAAATGTACAGACGGAAATAGACAAAGTAGTAAAAATAAACTCCTAAATGTGTATTTAGGATGTTTTCTTACAGAAGCAAAAATGACCAGTACATGAAAGATTATGTTTTTCCTGGGGTGTCTCGCCTTAAAAAGAGGATTCTTAATACTTTTTCCGCTAATACCAATATTGAACCTAGTCCCTTTGTCTGTAAACTAAACAGTAAAAAAAGAAAAGAAAAAAGCTTGTAGGTTATGACTAAGCCACCAAACTTGAGTTGAGAACGAAGCACACAACAGTGAAGGCCAGGACATACTCAGACTTTTTAATATTTAATACCCAGCTGACTTTACCTGAAGGCAGCCAAGCAGACTAATTTAATGTGGATTTATATACAAGGTGTCTTGTTTAACGTAATGCATATCTAATCAAGCATGAGCACAGGAAAGCAATTTCTGCAAAGTAATTGAAAGCAGACTTTGTTTATATGAGAGAGAATATTGCTAAACTCTCGGCACCGGATCGCCCAGAGCGTCAACGGGACGTTAAATCTCTTTTTCAAGCACCGTTTTGAAGTAAACGGGCAGTCTCTCCTTAGTGGCCCATCAACAGTTCTGCTGATTGATAATCTGTTTTAAAGCAGCACTAAATAGCTCCTCATAACTGAGAAAATGCTACAATTTATCACAGACATTTAAACTCTGTGCTTCTCTTTAGTAACATCAATAAAGTTAGCATTTCTTGTCATATTGTCAACATGCTGACAGAATAGTGCAGTGCGAGTATGATGCTGTCAGGCATTATGAGCCTCATGTATCCTGCAGTGCAGCTGAACCTCTGTGTTCAACATCTGTAATGTACTGCTGTCCTGTGCTTCCATCTAGTGGTCACAAATGATTCTGGTACTAGTTGTTTGGAGCAGTGGAAACACTTCATTAGATAAGAATGTTGTGAATTAATTACATCTATCTTTTTCCAATAGATTTTGACTTTTGGACTCAACAACACTCTGGAGTTATTGGAAATGTTTAGATCACACGAGTCAGAAACAATCCAACGCAGCCACGACTGGAATCTAATTCTACTAACAGTATAATACTGATATTATTATTCTGTCTTGATCTCTATCTGCAGCTGTGCACAAATACCAGGTTTGACCAGAATGTGGCCTATTAAGTAGCAAAAAAATATATATTTTTGAATAGTTTTATTTAGAGACCGTTGTATAAATTATCCAGGAAGTCTGTTATTAGGATTTTTCTTTATACAGTACATGTGCAAATCTAAATTCTGGCGCACCCTCTGTGATCTTTGGCGCTCAACTTAGGGGGGCCCAGACCCCAGGTTGGGAACCTCTGGCTTGGAGCATTATGCAATGTACTGTCAAATTTGCGTTGTATTCAATTTACTTGCATATACCAGGGTTATTATAGTAAACTACAACTGAAACTAAAATGAAAATAAGCAGTGAGAAATATTTTTAGCAATCTGAAACTATATATTTTAAGAAAAACTAAAACTATATTGACTGGGTATAAAAGCCAATAAAAATAAAATACATTTCTAATTTTTTTAGCTCTAATATATCACTACCGAACAAAAGAGACGGCATGAATTTACGTCAACTCTCGTGACATTGAACCACAGAAATTGAACGGACTTGACCTTCCAGGAGATGCCGCTATTGCTGCACTAAAGTAGCTTGAAGAAACATCAGGCCATTCCTACAGTTCTCCAACCAGTTATTTTGTATGTATATAGCTACATACTTCTGAGACATCATAGCTGGCCCTAACAAAAACAAACTAAAACTAAATCCTTCTGAAAAAACTGAAACTAAACCAAAACTAGCAAACTCGCTGAAAACTAACTAAAACTAAAATAAAAACTAATTGAAAATTCAAAACTAGTGTTTCAAAGGAATTTTATTCCTGAGTGCAGTGAAGGCAGGAGAGTTTCATCAGTGACAGAAGCAAATTATATAAAGAAAGAAATATCAAGAAGAACTGGATTATTCAAACTCTACTTTGCTCAATATAAATCAACAATCAAGAGACAGAAAACATATGTAGTGGACAAAAATCAATACTGT
Organism: Sebastes umbrosus; assembly: GCF_015220745.1. Lineage (NCBI taxonomy): Eukaryota > Metazoa > Chordata > Actinopteri > Perciformes > Sebastidae > Sebastes > Sebastes umbrosus. The sequence continues at coordinate 18,317,861 of NC_051272.1, forward strand.
GACAGCTTCACAATGACTCCTCCTCATGTGCCAAGTATCAAATGTGACTACCGGTGTGTTACACACAAATGTGCAAACAAGAGCAGCGCCACAGTAACTAAATATTCGCCACCATCCTTTACTGAATCACATCACACTCGTTTTCTATTGGTTCAAATACAACATATAAAATATTTTTACAAAACAGCTTTGGTGACCCATGTATATACACTTTTGCATATATAAAAGTGTGGAAAATGTTTAAATATTATCACTAGAGCTAAATATAAAAAGGTTCAGAGACTATTGCACAACAGCCAGGTGAGGGCAGAGGGGAGTGATCGCTGGAGCAGCCGTTGGGCGCTTTTAGGGTTTTCTGCGCCTGTAAAAGAGAAGAAAGTTAATCAAGCACTGTACTGCAGAGGAAACGGTATTCTCAGATGTGATCTAAAGACGGCTTACTTGGTGATCCCATGATGCTCAAAGCCAGGGCCCATGTTTGATCCGGCCCTCATCTCCACAGCCACAGAACACTGCAAACAAAACACCAATTAGGACCCAAATCTACTCTGAAGTGTTTACATGAATCTGATGATAAACACTTTGTTGCTTCTTTGTTAAATGTTTGTCTATGCCTGCAGTGGTTGTGTGTTAAGAGGGCTACATGAGCTGACTTGGGGTGGATTATGTACAAAAATATGAATAACGCCATGCACAGAAGATATGATATAAGACTAGTTAATTGGGTATATCTCTAAAACAAGGGCCCTACAATAAACTAGGGCTGCAACTAACGATTAATCTGTTGATTGTTTTCTCAATTAATTGATTAGTTGTTTGGTCTATAAAATGTCAGAAATGTTGATCAGTGTTTCTTAAAGCCCAAGATGACGTCCTCAAATGTCTTGTTTTGTCCACAACTCAAAGATATTCAGTTTACTTTCGTAGAGGAGTAAAGAAACCAGAAAATATTCACATTTAAGAAGCGGGAAAAATGACTCAAACCGATTATCAAAATAGTTGGTGATTAATTAATTAGTTTACAACTATTTGATTAATCGTTGCAGCTCTACAATAAACCTTATCTTATGAAGCTGATGTTCAGTTCTGTGTCAGAGATGTATTGATTTAACTCTAGTGTAACTGTTGAGCCTGTAGTTAGAGGGTGTTGTATCGGGCTGCATTTTATTTAGAGTTGAGTGATCAGTCATTTGACACAAAATTATCCAGCGCCAATTTTGATCATTAATTGTTTAATTTTTACCGCTTTTCTTTATCATGTGTGATTTATTAGCATTGTAATATGAATAGGTTTTGGGTTTCGGATTGTTGGTGAGTCATAACAACTAATTTGATGATATAACATTTTATTTTATATACATGTTCATTGATTAATGGAGAAATTCAATAATAAAAATAATTGTTCGTAGCCTTTAAGTATTATGAAATTCTCTCCGATCATAAAATTTTCTAACTAAAAGAATGAGAGCCATATGTTTGGATGTGTTTTAGATTGGGCTGCAAGAATTTTGAAAAAATATCAAATTGCGATTATTTTGACATTGCAAATGCGAAATGATTTGCAATATTAGAGGGTGTGATCATTTTTACATTATTCTCATTTTCATTGAAAAACAAATGATTATGTTGTGATTTTTGCGGGGATCTGTACCAAACAACGATGTTTTCTTAAGTCTGTAGAAGATGATGTGTAGACCATAACATCTCTGCAGCACAATATTTAATTTAAAATGGTATTTTGACACACATTTCACCTTTAAACAAATATTGTGGGTTCCTCCTCATTCTGAAAATTTGAAAATTACAGTAGGCCAAATTGCGATTTTCATTACATTTTGATTAATTGTGCAGCCCTAGTTTTAGACTGGCCACCTAGCTCCTACATGCATGTAAAGTCAAGTTAATTTCATGATCCGTCTGCTTTCTAAACCAAGACACACATACGTTAGTTTATTGGAGCCTAATCAATATTATTATCCTACCCTCGACGCCACATCAGTCCAAGCTCCATCTCCGTTGGCAGGGGTGCCTTCTGCAGATCTTCTTTTGCGCCTTCAGACATAAATGTAAAGAGACAAAAGAAAATATGTTGGAACATCATTATAACAGCCGGCGACTAAATCTGCAGCTCATTACTGGCTGTCGGCTGCTACCTTGGGACTGTGGTGAGCTCCTGTTTCAGTGTCTCAATATCCGTGAACTGGACCGCCTGTCCCCCTCCTCTGGTCTGAATCACATCACCCTGAAACAATGAGGAATAGCCAATTTAAGTTAGTAGTTCATCCTAGTTTGTTGTTACACATAAAACAGAAGTTACATTGTGGGTCACACTATTGCCTCTAACCACTGTTTCATGCTCTCCATGCAAGATGTAAGATACCAAAACGGGCACAGACAAAGCTCACATGCTTCAAAGACCTGTTTATAGATGACTTGAAGGTTTAACTTGCCAAAGGCCCACTTCTTTAGATATTTACAGATCAGACACTGTGCAGTCTCAAATATCCTGCTTTCCTAAAGGCACCTGACACCAACAGTATCGATCTGGTGCTCTACTTCGATCCAGTAACCAAAAGGATCAGTATCGGTTCTCTATGACTTAATATCCGGCCTGAAATGTGCCCCTTTAACCAAAATAAAAGCAGCTTTTAGCCACTCATAGGCCGCGCTGTCTCGGACGATATTCTCAAGCAGTTCCTGATTTATGTCAAAGAACATGACTTGCCGTTGTGAGAACATTAACCTTGTACAAGGTCTCTTGGTTAAATATCAGTAACGAAAAAGATTTTAGAAAAAAAGAAGTGAAATGTTTTCAGTAATTCATAACCAATTTTGAAAAAGGATCATTGAGATGTACCCACTGAGATGATGCCGACACTCGAGACACTCTGCCCTAAACATGTTTTTTAGAATATGCAGCAGACTAGAGTGGGGACGTTGTAATTTTCCTCTCCCAGAACCAGAAGCAAACAGCGACAAGCATGGGTGAGATTGATGCAGCTATACATATATAGAAGTTACAGAAATAAAGTCTTAAAATGAACATAGTCCTTTGATGAGTGTGAAACATACATGATAGTATTTATTTACTGCACCAGCTACAGCAGCTTCTGCTGTGATTGAAAATGTTGGTGGATACCTAAGACTGATAATCAGAATTAATTGCTATTTGGTTTCATTTCATTGAACCTAACATCAAATGCTTTCCCTGGGTAGATTTTTTTTTTTTTTTTTTAAATTTGCAGCGTACTTACCTTAATAAGTTTTGTCTGAATCTCCCCATCAGAGGCGACCTCCTGGTGCGTTAACACGTATCTGTCGCACTTGGACAGGGCCTTCTCACTCGGGGTAGACACCTGGATGGCATTGGGAATGACCGGCTGCAAAACTGTACCCAAGTCCAGGCTGGAGGAGGGTTTGTGGTCCACCCACTTCTCCCCGCCAGCAGAGCGGGAGCGACGGTGCAGCGGCCGCACCGGCGTCGTCGTCTACAGAGCGGAGAAGCATATTGAAAAAGAAGAAATAAAAAATGCATATGACTAAGCGGGCAAATGATTACATCAAATCCTGACAAAGATATCCGTCGGAGAACCTAAATTTGGGAAAGACTGTCAAATATTCTGCCTGATTAAAAAAAATAAATCACTTAAAAACCTGATCAGAGACATTATAAAACGTTATGCTGCCTGTAGCTAACTCACTGACCCTGTAGCACCTCTCAATTATGTCTAGATCATATATAGGGGAGATGGCCTCTTCTTCCTCTCTTGCCTGACACAGAGCTCTCCTCCTGGTCTGGCTGGCTGAGGAGCTGGCTGGGGACTGGGTCCTCGTGGGCGTACGAGGGGAATAGTAACCCTGCCTGCTGTCCTTGGACGCCTGCTGCTCCCATGAAGAGACACAGTTAGACACAGACGTAGAGCTACTGCTGCTGGGGACGGGGCAGCAGGGTCTTGGGTTCATCTCAACCTCCTCATCTTCCTCATCTTCCTCATCTTCCTCAACCTCCTCAACCTCTTCAACTCTAGTGGCACTGACTGGCTCTGGCACTGGGCTGACATGGGGAGGATCAACTGGGCTGACATGGGAAGAATCAACTGGGCTGACACGGGGAGAATCAACTGGGTACTGGGGAGCAAAGTGGACAGACTGCACAATGACAGACATGCACGGTTAGATACAGTTAGTACAAAGAAATCACAGAATTGAAGAATGAAATGTTACAGTAGCTGGAGGAACAGGGCAGCAGAGATCTGCAGTCTAATGTAATCTAATACAACGGCCTTGAAACACATTCGACCTTCGTGAGGATTATGTTACATTTCTGTTGAGTGTGTGAAAGAGTTCCGTCTATTTTTAGAGCTGCAACTATCAGTCGATCGGCGGTTTGTAATTTAAATCTACTAAATGTATCTTATAAATTATTTTGACAATCAATTATTTAGGTTATTGTTCGAGCAGAAATGCCAAACATGATGTTTAGTAGACCAAATAATTAGGAATTAATCTGCAGATCAATCTATGATGAAAATAATCGTTAGTTGCATGCCTACTGTATGTAAATATAGTTACAAAATAATAAGAAGACATTTGAATATATTGCATTGTAGAGCTGAAACATCAGTTGATTCATTGATGGACATTTTTGCCTGATAAATAATCAAAGTTGTTGCAGATTAATTCCAATCATTCGCTGGTTTCAGCTTCTTTAATTTGAGGATTGTTTGTTCAAAACATTTGTAAATTGAATATCTTTGGAGCTTTTGTTTTTCAATGTTTACTTATTATATCTTTACATATTTATTATATCTTGTTTGTTTTTTTACTGATGCCTCTCATCTCATCTCTTAAGACATTTGATGATGACACCTCGGACTTTGGAAAGTTGCGATGGACATTTTTCACCAGTTTCTGAGACTAAACAGTTGAGTAATTGAAAAAATTATCCATAGATTAATCAATAATGAAATTAATTGTAGTTGCAGCCTTATTCCAATGCAACTCAACATTACAGACAACTTTAAAAGTTACCAGAGAATCAAATTTTAAGTTTCACCACAGTAGTTACTGCTGCATGACTAATGCACTGTACTACATTATAATGCACAGGTTCTTATGTTAATGCATCAACTGCCATCACATTGGGATTAGTAATGTTAGTCCGGTGAGAAAGACAGATACATTAATCAGGAGCTGTGCAGGTGCTCCAGATATGCACCGTCAACACAACGTACAGGGACAGGTGAGGGCGAGGCCGATCTCTTTGTAGGGAGGCGTTCTTCTCTGGAAGGCCGCTGAGGCTGAGGCTGAGGCTGCGTCTGACGAGGCTGCGTCTGACGAGGTGGAGGATCAGGACGACCTGAATGATCAGGACGACCTGAATGATCAGGACGACCTGGAGTCTTGCTCTCCGTCACGATGGCCTTGAGCTGCTTCAGCTTCTCGTCTTTCACCCAGAGCTTGTTTTGCATCTCCAGCTGCATCGCATTAACGCGTCGGTCCTGCACAGCAAGAGGTATAATGTTAAAGCTCAACACCACTGACTGTATAAACGATCATTGGGAAAGTTGACGCACAAAATATTCCAAGGCGTGCTCCTTTAACAGTCTACAGTGCATAGAAGGCTACCCAATTAATCAGCCTGCTCCGAGAGGAGTAACTCACACATTCTTTCGACCACTTGTGCTGGGTGTCCGTGACCACGCCGTGCATGCGCTGCTCCATGCGTTTCTTGTCACACTGCTCCCTCTGCAGCCTCTGCTCTCTGGTTTCCAGTTCGTGCTTAAGAGAACGCTTGTCGTCCTCGTAGATCTTAGTCGTTTTCTGCAGGATGTCAATCTGGAAGAGAACCATGTTGGATGTTTAAGAAACTGAGCAACATATCTACCAAACAATCCAGCAATCTCTGGGAGGTTTCAATGTTTTTGTCTGTCACCTTGTGTTCTTGCATCCTGGTTTTCTTCTCCAAGCGTTCGATCTCTGCCCTGTTGCTCTGGATGATGTTATCCTTATCCACCAGTTTGCCATTTTGTTCATGAATGAAATTGTCTTTGGAAATTAGGTTGTTGTCCAGTTCCTGAAGCATGGACTTCATCCTGTTGGCTAAAATAACACGAAGGAGAGAACATGAGAGCCAAGATAAGAAATGCAATATTTCAAGTAACCTGAACAGTCGAAGCTGCGAGTTGTGGGTTGAGGTAGGATGTCAGCAGGCACCAGCGTTGTTGTATTCGTCAATCATCATCTGCCTGATCCTGTATCTGTTCTGCAGAGCTTCGATCAGCCTGGGCAGGGTGATGTCATCGTGGGGGTCGGTCAGCTCAGAGGAGGGTAAAGGTGGGAGGCTGTGCACCAGGTGGTTTATAACAGAGGGCATGTCTAAAGGAAACGCAGAGAATTAAAAGGTGCTAAATTTGAAATTCAGAGCATTAGTATAGCAGCGAACAACTATTTTCAATGTAAAGACATAGACATCCTCAAGACTCAAGCCAAGTGCCGGAGTCTTGCTTGCAACCTGCTGATTAATGTGAAGGAGGTTAGCCCCAAAGTGAGCAACAAGAAGTGGCTCAGACTCGCTTAAAGTAAACCAACGCTATGCTCATTATAGTGACAAGCCACCCGCCGGCCCTAACAACTTTTCTGGCGGAAACCATGTCCTCGTCTACATAGCCATGCATTTTAATGCATGTGAGTCTCTTTGTTGTGTCCCCCACTGGCTAGCTAATCGCTCTGCACTGCGCTCATACAGCAGTTATCGCTGATAACTTTGTTTAGTTTTTTTGTTTTTATTGATTGACAATACATTTAATATGCAATTTTTCTTAAAGTTATTTCTCCTATAATCCAGCTCATCTTACATTTGGTCCAACATATGTTAGTAAAGTGTCATAATACTGTAAACAGTCTTATTTCGAATATTTGGCTTATACGCTGCATAACTTACCTATTGGACCGCCACGCTCGTCCAGCTTGCGAGACAGTTCCTCCTTAAAGGCCTGGTTTCTATGGCGACGACCTGGGGTGAAGCCACAGATGGGCCTGTCCACTGGCCGAGCCACCTCCACCTCTTGGGTCATCTCTGCAAACCGCATCACCAGCTGGACAAATAGAGTGCGTCTTTTGTGCGTCAAACAGAAAGCAACTTAACATGTTCATTCAAATAGCGTTTGAGGGGACACAGTGAAGGTGCAACATGAACTTACCAAGGTTTCCTCGTAGTCGTCAACTTTGGGATTGACACAGACAACCATTTTGACTTTTCCCTCTCCGTCAAAGTAGTTCTTGAACAGATGGGTTACTTTAGAGTCTCTGTAGGGAACCATCTGTAAGAGAAAACCTACATCACCTACATGGTTCATCAGTAGATATGACAGTATTCAGCTTTAGTGGCCATTCATACCCTGTTTGTGCCACACATCTGGTTCTCTCGAAGTATCTCGATGCACGTCCGCAGATTCAGCAGAGACTGATTAATGTTACCTGCGATGTAAGAACGTTGTTTAATCTCACATGAACTTCAGCTTCAAATAAAACTGAATTTCGATGTTTGGTCTAACAAACCTGCTTCACGTATACGGGTGCCTTCTGCCCCCGTCCTACCGGTGCGCTCACTTCCTGCCAAGTCCACCAGGCACAGCTGACTAACAGTCACCTGGTTTTTATCCTGACAAACGCAATCAAAAAATACTTCAGTTTCAAAACTGGTGCTTATATGAATACGAGACCAGACATTTGGTTTCAGTTTCAACTGACCTGGAGGATGTTGTCACCATCTGCATCAAGAGGAGCCTGAGCCAGTTTAACAATGAGCACACTGTGGGAGCGACTGGACTCTCTGTTCAGGCAGGTGTTCGCCGTCTTTCTCTTCTTCTGGCCTAGAACAACATGTATAGGCGTCTTTTCAACCATGTTGTTTCACAGATAGCATCCTAACCTGCAATTTCTACTATTTTAGGCACAAAACTCTTACATGACCTGCTCAGAGAGAAGATTAACTGAGGTCATTTCCTGGCCAGAGCCGACCCGGAGGCCAGCAATGCCAGGTCAGTCACATCTACAATCATCAGTGCATTGTTTTCCTTACTTTTTTTTTTTTTTTTACTTCTAAATGCAACAACTTACCTTTCCAGAATACTTGAAATGCCTCCTCAGCAGACTTGACTTCAACCTCCATACAACCAGACACGTACATGTTGTGGTTCTGATCCTCTCTGAGGGTTCTGGATTGAGGCGGTCTTCATTGAGAACATAAAAGTGTTAGTCACTGACGACGTGGAATTTCATTTTTCATGCAACAGATGTGTAGAATCAAACATATGGAGGGGGATATTAATGTTGCTTGATTCCAGCCATGAAAAAAATAATCAGTGACAATCATGAAGTGCCATACAAAGCAACAGACAGCAGGTTTAAGGACATTCAGGAGCTTTGCCATAACAAAGACTACAAGCAGCAGGGGATAATGTAATGATTTTGTAGGACTAAATGAACACTCGTCAACACTGGAGACATTCGCTGGTGTAGCTGGCAGTCAGCAGCGTACCAACATTTGGTATTGAATGATTGCTCAGGTTAATACTTTTCTTATTCTTTCAAATCTGAAAATTTTAATTGTAATTAATGGTAATTGTGCTTTAGAAGGAAAAAAAGAACAACACACCATTAATCGATTATTAACACAGTCTGTCAATTTACAAATGTTTAATAATTTTAGCTATACTTGGCTTTTTGCCAAAAAACATGTTTATATTTCTCTAAGTAAGACCATGTTAGAAATAAATTGTCATTTTAACATGTTGTCCCTTCCATTGGTGTTATTTGTAGATCCATAAATAAATCAAATTAAATGGAGTATTATTTTGTAGCGGTCCTGAAACCCAGCCCTACTAACTTCTTAGTTGTTGTGACAACTAGATAGGATTTTTTACTACAAGAAGTTTCCATGACAAGTTTGAAAATGTGTCCAGCCTTGACGAGGTTCTATTTACTATCTAGACTGTAGATTTTTGTGTAACGAGAATCTTAATCAGGCTACTAGTCTGATGATGTACGAGTATTCACTGGCCACATACATGAACTCAGTGTTCTGGCGCACAGGTGTGCCTCCACCATTCCACCTAGTAAAAAGAAAATACAATAATTGTCTTCCAGCTACTTTGCAAAAGAAGTAATCACCTCTACAAACTACTACACTTTAAATATCTTAATGTCTCTGACTCTGAACAGTTAAAACATGATGCTGATTCTCTATTCATCAGTCTTTAAATACATGTTTATATATCTGAATTGTGTTCCTTTCGCTTTACATTTCCTGGACTCACTTTGGTTTGATTGCGTCCTCCTGATTCTCCTCCAGGAGGTCATAGATGTAGTTGTTGTAGATTTCTATGTAGGAGACGAAGACGGTATAGCTGCTGTCCTCATCCACACCATCAGATTTATAAGCCTCCTCTGACTTAATCATGTCGGCAATTTCAGGATCAAGCTTTTGTCTGGAATTAAAGTAGTGTATTACATGTTATAAATCATTTACACTGCAGCAGAACACTGGTGTTTAACAGGACTCAGACTTACCTGGAGGAGGAGGGTGTTTTGGGAACAGACAAGTTGTTTTCACGCCTTTGGCGCTCCAACAAAGCATCGACTTCATTCTGGACCTCCATGCCATTTTTGTCATCAGTCTTGAAAACCTGAAGAAAAAAAATTAAATTAGATAAATAAATGTGCAGACTTTTTAAAAAGTATTATTAAATTGTGTTGGTACAAGAAATTATCAACAATGAATGTTTACTCTCTTACATATCTTTTGGCCTGGTAGGGTCCTATACTGTTGAAGATCATATCAAGTGAGCGAGGTAGAAGTCCACCCTGGCCTGGAGAGCCAGTCATGGTGAACGTCTTTCCACTTCCTGTGACCCCGTACGTGAAGAGCAGACCTGCAACAACGCAAGAAAATGCAGCAAAATTACTGATATTTAGTATGCAAATTAGGCAGCTGGCTATAGTTAAACTTATTGTTGGAATAACAAATGTGGCTTCTTCTTTCTGGAGTTGGCCAGTGCTCTTACCATTTCTTCCATGGATGAGGTCTTCGACAAGAGGTTTGGCCACATGCTCAAACAGCTCCATCTGAGATATTGACACTCCAAAGACTTTTTTGAAGGAATACTGTGTCTGAGAGGAAACATAATAATGGCATATTTTAGGGGAAATATATTACATTGAAAGAATAAGGCTGGCTTTCTCATATTTCTCTATTGTCAACAAATGACATAAAAAAACACTAAAACCAACAATGTGCTTAGAGTTGTTCCGATACTAGTATTGGAAATGGAAAAAAATGGTATCAGAACATCTCTAAATGTGCTATTTTGTCTCAATACTGTGACTTTCCCAGCCGTTCTGCGGCACTCAGCCACAAGCCCATTGTTTTCTACTTTCGACAAAGACTATTTACTATGTGGTATTGACACATGTTAAATGTTCTTCATCATAATTAAGGAACATTTCACATGTGCCATTTATGTGTTTTTAATAGTTTTTTTAACAATAATCGCTAAAATATATCGGACTTTGTCTACACAGACAATACTTGTTAAAGGGACCGTTTGTAACTTCTTACACGTATAAATCAATCCGGGTCGGTGTCCCATGCACGCTCGCTGGTGTCTACGTTGTTCAGACTCCAACATAAACTACACGGAAGCACCAAAGTTATATCTAGTGAAGCCCATCTTGCAAAACAGTGCGGTCGGAGGACGCAGGGTAGACCGTAGCTTTGGTTTCCAGAGCCGGAGTCTCTGCTGTACTCTGCTCCTCTGCCTGCCTGCTTGCCTTCACTCAGCTCGCTCCACCTCACGTGCATGCGCGCACACTACACACTGCAGTGCATGTACAGTGGACATTTGTGCAGAAATAAATGCCGCAGATCCTCCAGACCAACAGAGGTTTTCCGTGTCTTGTGAAGTGACGGGGCTAAGCAGCGAGAAACGTTATCGTCTCCGACCAAAACGTTGTCGTCTCTGACAACACTAGGATCAGCATTGATTCATGGAGAGACCTTCGTCTGGTCAGCTAACATTACTGCCAAGCAGCTGAAATATAGAGTGATATTGTGGTTTTGGCTGACGTGTGTCACCTCATGCAGTACCTGTTGTTTTTGGTCTTTTTGTGGGATTTGTTTATAATAACAAAATGCAGACTATCACCAGCTGTATCCTCTAAATCAAATTAGACAGTACATGATCATTGTGTAAAAGGATGACAAATACCTGTGCTATTATTACTTTTTAAGTACTAGAACTTGGGAAACAAAACAACATTAATACCTCTTTGTACTCTCCATTGCGGTTTGTTTTGAAGCCTTCAGGGGCGTGCAGCTGGATGGTGGTGCTGCTGATCACCTCGATGCAGCACTCCTCGTCCTCCACACCCAGAGGTCGCACACGGCAGTACACCTGAGCAAAAAGTAACGTTGCAGGACGTGTGTGTTCGTTTACTACTCTTAGTTCATTGTGACTTTGGGGGGAAACAATTAACTGAGCTTAACGTTAACTACAACCTGTCACACATTCACATATCACATCCCCCAAAAGTAACGTTAGTGAACGCTACACGTTGAGTGAGACTCACCCCAACCGGGTCTTTCTGGGTATTGGAGGGCTTTTTAGGCGGCCTGCGGGGGGTTTTACCCTTCCTGAAACATAATATCATTTCATTATTAACAGTACATTGTCAGCGTGGTAACAGAGCCTCGGGCAGGACCGGACAGACGGCTTATTACCCCCCGGCTAACAGCTAGCGGCTAGGCTAGCTAGCTAGCTAGCTAGTCGCTAGGATGCCGTTAAGAAGCCGGTAAACTGTTAGACGACATGTAGCATTAGCGTGATACTCCTAGGTAATGTACTTTAAACGCAGGTGTTTTTAAATATATATATATATATGAAGCTGTACTTACACTTGTCTGATCATGGTAGCTTCTTGCTCTTCTTCTTGCTCTTGTTCTTGAGGTTGTTGTTTTGTTACCGTTCCTCCGGTTAGTTAGTTTGAACTTCCCTCCGCCTCAAATCAGAGACGAGCGTTTCAAAACCAGCCAATCAGAGCTCACAACCAGTGATGACGTGTTTCCGCTTCTCTCTTCCAGGGCCTTGTATGGCAAACAACAGGAATGTAAAGTATGCAACAAGTCATCAGATGAACTGATACCTGCAGACAATAAAGCATAGAAACCATGCAAACAAAAATAAATAGCAACAAGGAGAACAATTAATCTTTGTTTTAGATAATAAGGGACTGAGAGGGTTTATGTCAGATTGTTGTATCTAACTGTTGCAAGATTAGAAGTAATCTAGTTTGTTAATATATCAGAGATGATATATCATATGTATACATACAGTATAATATTTAGGTTTTAACCAGTTAAAGGGACTATTTGTAACTTTCAGAAATGCTTCTTAACAGCAACACCTGTGGCCGTGAAATCAACAAAAGTCAGCGTCGGGCTCGCGCTTGCTCGCTCTCAATATACCTGAACGAGCATCACTCAAAACAGTGAGGCGACACAAGTCAGCTAAAACCACAATATCACTCTATATTTCAGCTGCTTGGCAGTAATGTTAGCTGACCAGACGAAGGTCTCTCCATGAACATGATTTAGATCTGATCTAAGTGTTGGCTTTTCCTGCCTAAGTGCAGGCTGAGGCAGCGGGGCTCTCCAGCGTGTCTCCCTGCTCTCTCCGCCCGCAGCCGGAGAGAGCAGAGGAGACACCGGCACCCGGTCGGTAACGAGAAGACTACGTAAATCTCTGTAGAGCTCCGTCACTTCACAAGACACGGAAAACCTCTGTTGGTCTGGAGGAGCTGAAGCAGTTATTTCTGCACAAACGTCCCCTGTACATTCACTAGATATTCTCAGAGCTTAACTAACTCTTCTGCAGTGTGGAGTGAGCGCGCGTTCACGTCTAGAGGTGGAGCGAGCTGAGCTGTCTGAGTGAAGGCGAGCAGGCAGAGGAGGAGGGTACAGCGGCTACACGCGAACGCGCATATGCGAGCGCGCATGTGTGACGACCCGCTACATTTATGCGCATACAAAGTTACAAATAGTCCCTTTAATTAAAAAAAAAGTTAATATTAAGATAAGATAAGATAAGATGAACCTTTATTAATCCCCGGAGGGAAATTCAGGTGTCAAAGCAGCAACATCAGCAAACAGAGTGAAACACAGGAGAGGTAAAGGTATACACAAATTATAAAAACAATAATAGAGATGTAAAAGATACAGACTGAATGGGTGACCATAGTGTGTACAGTCCGTCAATAAATAAATGTAGTATGTGCAATAAATAAATGTAGTATGTACATATGTGCAGTCTATAAAGTGGTATATAGGATGTATAGTGTAAAGTAAAGTGTAAAGTGCGCCAGTGGTTAGAGTCCAAGATGGTTGTAGATAGTGCATGTTTAAAGGTCTTAAAGTCCTAATAGTTCTCATATGGGGTCAGTCTTGGTTGTGGAGCCTGATGGCTACCAGCATGAAGGACTGACCCAGGCGCTTTGTGTTGTGCCGAGGGGGGATGAGTCTGTGGCTGATGGTGCTCCTCATCTTGACTAGCTCATCATGGAGGGTGTGGGAGGGGTTATCCAGGATAGCGTCCAGCTTCCTACTTATATAGAGGCCTAAAGATTTAATGATTTGCATTGTTATAAACGGATTGTAAATAAAAAATACCACAAGCGACCACTAATAGTATATAGAATAAATAAATATACAGAAGCTAGATAGATAGATGGATACAGTAGATGTATTGTTTAAAAGAGTTATATGGTCCTAGTTTTTAGTGTTAGTTAAAGGTCCAATATCGTGCTCATTTTCAGGTTCATGTTTGTATTTTGGGTTTCTACTACAACATGTTTACATGCTTTAATGTTCAAAAAACACATTATTTTTCTCATACTGTCTGTCTGAGTATGCCTGTATTTACCCCCTGTCTGAAACAGTCCATTTTTGCGCATTTCAACGGAATGGCAACGGAATTGCGTTGCTAGGAAACAGCTTGGGTCCATGTTTACATCCTGTCAGCTGATATCATTCACATACACTGCAACAGGAAATAAACTGGGACACATTTAGTATGTTTATGTTTAAAACTGTGAAATGGTCTAAATATTGTAGATTTGTGATGTCACAAATGGACAGAAATCCTAACAGCTTGTTTCAAACATACAGCTTCTGAATATGGTCTGTGTGTATTTCTCCACGGATTTAGTGTTTTGATACTTTCACAGTATTTATATCTCACTTAAACCTGCTTCATGATATAAAAGACATGAAAATCTCACTTTTTACAATATGGGATCTTTAAGTTATAAGGTATTTTAAAATATCTTTATGATACAAAGGGTAATGAAAAGAAAATCTGAGCTTTTACTATTAATATATCATGTGTTTGTGTTTCGTGAGCTTTTCAAAATAAATAAAGTCTATTACTATTATCATTATTATTAGTCGTAGTAGTAGTAGTAGTAGTAGTATTTACAAAGGTTAGGGGAAAATTACAAAGCTTTTTCTTTCTTTAAACACTCCATTTTAATTATGTAACTAACCATATTTATTAATGAATCAGTTATGTATCACTTTGACCTCCATAATTATGTGTTTTTCATAAATATAGCCCCTCAAATGAAAGAGAATCAGAATCAGAATCAAAATCGTGTTTATTGCCAGGTGTATGAGGTATACACTAAGAATTTGCTTTGGTTTTGTTGGTGTAAATAAGCAGTATAATAACAAAATAATAGATAAAAATGTTAGAATAAAATAAGAATACAAAAATTGAAATTCTACCAATATACAATATACAAGCTGATCTAACGTCAGTCTGTAGTCCTACCTAAACTACAAACATGGCGTCCACTGAGGGCTGCTGGTAGATAAACACTGACACCTGCCGGAGACCAGCTGCAACACACGCACAGTTACAAAACACAGCCATGCAGCATCACACCTCTCACGTGTACTGTTGCGTTATACAAACCAAGGCCTGTTAGAAGGAGGCTAGGACATGATGTCTTGGGATTTGGGATATAACACATGCGCAGTGTAACTGGAGCTGTGGTTGTGCGAGTGCAGACCAGGTTTTTATATGCATGTGTAGTGACCTAGCCTCTTTAAATAGTCCTTGATGCAAAGACTATTTCCTGCTCTGAAGCTGCACCATTAAACAGTGAACATCTGCAGGTAAGCAGTCTGTTTTAACTTCATTGTGGCAACTAGATGAGTAAATCCTCTCTGTTGTGTTGCACAATAAGAGTCGTTGTTTTTTTTTAAGTTGGGGGAGAAATGAAAACGAGACCGAGGAAGTCAGCAGATGCGTCTGAACCAAAGAGTAAAGTGCAGAAAAGAACCGAGGAGAGCTCTGGTCCGACTCTATCCAAAAAACTACGAGACAGAAAAGATGGAGAAACATCCAAACAACAAGGTGTGCAGCCCTGACAGGACAGCTTCAGTATATTACACGTGAAATGTTCTTATCATGATCAGTGGTTTTTGTCTTGCAGCAGCAGAGCCTCCTCTCAAGTCTGCAGGAGTCAAGAAGAGAGGAGGCTATGGGAGCATTCTGCACTACATTTACAGGAGCACCCTGGGACAAAGTCTTCACACACAGATGAGACAGGTGAGACTGCTGCTGGTGTTCAGGCTGCACAGAGGGACAAAATGCACAAACTTAACAGTGTAACTTACTTTTAAATATAATGCAATAGCTGTATGTGAATGTAGGAGATGTTCTCTACATGCAGTACAGTTTAATGCATCATTCCATGTGTTGCATCCTTTTCTGTTATGTTGAAACAAATATTCATGGTCAGATTAACTCACCAGGGGGCATTTAAAGGTCCCATATTATGCTCATTTTCAGGTTCATACTTGTATTTTGTGTTTCTACTAGAACATGTTTACATGCTGTAATGTTCATAAGAAACACTTTATTTTCCTCATACTGTCGGCCTGAATATGCCTGTATTTATCCTCTGCCTGAAACGCTCCGTTTTAGCGCATTTTGACAGAATTGCTACAGAATGGCAACAGAATTGCGTTGCTAGGCAACAGCTTGGGTCCATGTGTACTTCCTGTCAGCTGATGACTTCACATACACTGCAACCAGGAATAAACTGGGACCCATTTAGATGTTTACGTTTCAAATTGTGTCAAGGGTCTAAATATTGTATATTCGTGACATCACGAATGGGCAGAAATCCTGACAGCTTGCTTCAAATGCAGAGTTTCTGAATACGGGCTGTGTGTATTTCCCTGTGGATTGGGTGTTTCGATACTTTCACAGTATTTATATAGGACTTAAGCCGGCTTAAAAATAAAAAAACATGAAAATCTCACTTTTTTATAATATGGGACCTTTAACTCTTCTGTTGTCTCTTCCAGTTAAGGCTGTATATTGGCAAGAATCTGGCGATTAGATATGGGGTTAAGATTCAATATATTGCAATACTGTACTTTTTTCATCCCCTCCATGCAAGATGTAACCTACAAGGATTGGCACAGAAAAAGCATATCATGCTTCAAAGTCTTGCTGTGTATTGGCAAGAATCTGGTGATACGATACGTATCATGATACAGGGGTTACGATTCAGTATATTGCAATACTGTAAGTAAGGAGAAATTGCCATAGTATAAAGAACACACCACCATATGCATAAAATCGTAATAAAAAAAGTTAACTTTTTTTTTTTTAAAGTTAAAAAAGTAATTTTTTTTTATGCAGTCAGAACAGTTGGATCTGCATTTGAATATATCACAGTCCCTGTAACATCTAACATCATAGCACTACTTTGCACATACACTGAGGGGGCGCATATGTTTGCAAATTAAATGAATTGACAGAGTTAATCTTTGCATTTGAACTATTAACTAAAAATCAATACAGTGCTTTCGAAGATCGATACAGTATCCCAAAACATAATATTGCGATACTCAATCATTTCAATGTTGTCTTGCATCCCTACTTCCAGTGTCTGCAGGAACCTTTTGTCCGCTCGCTGTCGTCCTATCATTTCCACGGTGCTACGAGCCCCTTCGACCGCAGGGTCACCTGTCTTGAGTGGCATCCCACTCATCCCACCACTATGGCTGTTGGCTCCAAGGGGGGTGACCTCTATCTGTGGGACTTTGAGGTGCCCATGAAGAAAAACTTTCTTCAAGGGGTGAGTTCCTAAACCAGAATGACCAAGTCGTTCAACAAATTATCCATTTTTAAAACATTTGTAATTATGACATTTTGAGGCTGGGATTTATTTAAAAACTGCAAATTACATTTACTTGACGACACACTCTTATTGGTTCTCTGCTTAGATGGGGGTTGGAGACTCAGTTACAGACATGAAGTTTAACCAGTTAAATCCCACTCAGCTGTTCACCTCGTCTATGCGTGGTACGACAGCTCTTCGAGATTTCACTGGGTCAACTCTAACAGTGTTTGCCAGCACAGACATACTGAAGTAAGACTGAGTCCTCTTGTTTTCTGTAAACTACAGTTAACAGCATCAGTCTTCTTATCAGGTGGCTCATCAACATTGGTGTGTAGTGCTGATAACTGCCCTGTGACAGGCCTGCTTTAATGTTTCTGTGCACAGGGCGGAGCAGGAGACTTTATCGGAGGGGTGAAATTTTGCCCGACGGACCTTTCTAAAGTCTATATGGCCTCTGGTGCGGGCACGTTGACCCTGCAGAGCTTTGAGGGCCACACACCCACCGTCCTGTCCAGAACTACAGACTGTGGACACGATAACCACAATGTTTGGTGAGAAAACTGCTGCTGAGAAGACTGATGCTCAGCTCAAAGAGATGCTGTCATCTAGTTGATGTTAATGTTAAATGTAATGTTTGCATCTCCAACAGCTCAGCTTGTCATGAAATAAAAAAATAACTTTGTTTTAAGATTTGTAACACCGCATTTCTTAGATAATCAATGTGTTTTTATTAGAGCTGCAACTAACGATTAATGTGTTGATTATTTTCTCGATTAATCGATTAGTTGTTTGGTCTATAAAATGTCAGAAGCAAGAGGAGCAACCTTCAGTTTATGTGAAAACTTTAAAATCACCAAAAAAGGAAATAGTTTTCACGGGACAGCTATGATAAAGAATATTACATTCATTTATTAATTAATTTTTTGGTCATAAATGTATTGTCACACTATTGCATCTTTAGCTTCATCCCTGTTTCATTTTCCATCGGTTATATCCAGTAAACTCACTGTGTTCTCTGTTTCTTACAGTTACTGGTACTGCTGCGTCGATGTGTCTGTGAGTCGACAGATGCTTGTGACCGGAGACAACGTGGGCCAGCTTGTACTGCTGGGTTTGGATGGCCAAAAGGTACGAGTCCATTCCCAGTGAAGTAGATCATTATTCTACTGTATTTTAATGAGACAACAAAGGGCTTGTATTTCTCAAACAAGCAAATATTGTAATGAATTTAAAAGGTGTGTATTTTAATTTTTAATTTAATTTGTAGATTTTCAGCGACAAGTTGCATAAAGCCAAAGTGACCCATGCAGAGTTCAACCCCCGTTGTGATTGGTTGCTGGCGACGGCCTCAGTCGACCACACGGTGAAACTTTGGGACCTGAGAAACCTCAAAGACAAGAAGAGCTTCCTCCATGAGATGCCTCATGAGAAAGCGGTCAACTCAGGTAACACTCTCATTTAACAAAACTCTTTATTAAGTTTCACCTTTCCGTCTTTGTGACATACATTCATTTTTTTAGAACATTCTGCAACATTTGTGCAATATAAACAATATGAAAGCAAATTATGCATTAAGTGTAACTTGCCCTGACTTTTGAAGGGACATCTGGTAATCTACCATACATGTTACCATTAATATAGATAATAAATAAAGTAATCAGAATCAGAAATACTTCATTGTTACATTTGCTATACAGTTATATAAAAGCATAAAGAAATATGATAAAAAAAATAGAAGGAGAAATATAGGAAATATTTACAAAAATGTGCATCAGACACATACAATATACTGTATAACCACAGTGTAAATAAGTAAATACAAAATGCTTAGAAGTGGAATCTATTCCACAATCTATAAGTGTGTTAAATATAAATAGCTATAAGTTGTAGTTAAACGTGTCATTGTTGGTGTTAGATGCAAGTGACTTCTTTCCATTTAGTTCAACTCTGTTCAGTTTTCTTAATTTATTTGATGAAAATGTGGATAAGAACCTAAAAGAAGTTTACGGCCATGATTTGTATTACAGTTGCTATGGCTGTAAAGAAAATCTACATGGTTTAGTAAAGCTGTTTCTGTCGCCTCCTCGCAGCCCATTTCAATCCGTTGGACTGCTCCAAGCTGCTCACCACGGATCAGTACGACCAGATTCGGGTCTACTCGTCTCCTGATTGGTCGAAGCCTCAACACATCATCCAACATCCGCACAGACAGTTTCAGCATCTCACACCCATCAAGGTTGGTTTCTTCTCTAGATGTGTATGTAATCAAAAAACAAAACTATCAAACAGAGTTTAGTTGCACAAATGATCGACATACAAACAGCATGACAGCAAGACACAGGCAGTATTCAAAACGGCATACTATACTTGCAGTACGTTCTGATTTGGCCAAAATGTAGCATGTTATATGGAGTATGAAAACAAAAGCAAAATCTACAGTATGCCAAAAATCCCCGGATGTTGTACTGATTTGGGAAAAAAAATCAACAGTGGCCAAAAACTGCAAGTTTAAAATAAAATTGTGTTATTTCATCACTAAATTCACTTCTTAGTATTTGGGAGGCAATAAATCAACTGTGTACATTTCTAATATTGGCAGTTTTAGGAAAATTGATGGAGCATCGAAAATTTGACTATATAAACTGTCATGACGGCAAGCTAGCGCCAGCCTGGCAGTCACGCTCACAGACTGCTATGAACTGGCTAGACCCCTATAGAGACCGGTCTCGTAGACAAGAGGCTTTTATTTCCTTGTTGAGGGATGGTTTGTTTAAATACCACAACACAACCTGTGGTTATCGGCCTTTTTGGAGTTGACAAGCTCCACAATCGCCCACGGGTGTAGCTAGACTACAGACACCAGGCAGCGGCGAGGGAAGAGGCGAGGGAAAGAGCTGCCTTTGACGGGGCAGAGAGATACCTGTTGAGACAACATGACCCTTTTTAACATGACTCTATTATTTATAGGGATATCAGTCAACTGTTTTGTTGCTGTAACTGAAAAAGCAGTTAGAGTAAATTTTGTTGATCAATGTTTTATATTATATCATCGTTGATGATCCTGTTTGTCTTGTAGCTGGTGGAGCTAAACCTGCAGTATCTTATAAAGTAAACAAACATTCATAAAAAAAAAAAAAATCAAAGCTCAATGAGTTGTATTTTTCAATAATATTGCAATAGTGGTACAAGTTTTTTTTTTTTTCACTAGTGCTTTAAGAGCTTGTTTAAAGGCTGAAGACTGGCCTAGCATACTGTAAAGTACATCACTTTAACAGTTTCATGCTGCATACTACTGAGGTATGCAGTATATACTGCGTTCCTCAGTAGTACATAGTAGGCTGTTTCACATACAGCCACAGATGTCATTACATTGACAACAGAATACTGTTATTATTTCTCTGTAGGCCACATGGCACCCGGTCTATGACCTAATCGTGGCGGGCCGCTACCCTGACGACCGCGTTTGCCCCGGAGATCAGAGGACCATCGACATCTTTGATTCCAACACCGCAGAGCTCGTGTGTCAGCTGCAAGATCCCAGTGCTCCAGGGATCAAATCTGTGAGTATTTTTTTAAAGACACCGTAAAAAATCAGGACCAAGACATGAAAACTGTAGCGTTTAACACGGAGAAATATTTATTTACAGATCAACAAATTTAATTCACTGGGTGACGTGATTGGATCTGGAATGGGTGAGTTTTTCAAACGCACATTATTGATAGATGTGTTATCTGATCAAACCAGTTCTGTGAGAGCTGAAGCTGCTTAATGTTCACTCACAGGTGTGACGGTGCTGGTCTGGGATAGACAAAAGTCACTGATCAGTGATCAGCGGCACAAGTTGGAGGAGGAGGAAACCTCGACCTCTGTGGACACTTTGAGAGGCCAGCGGAGGAGTCGGCAGCGCTCCAGCAGGGACAGGAGAGCTCCTGCTGTGGATGCAAAGCTCAAGAAGAAACTGGTTTCTCTGGAAGAATCAGAGACCAAAACCAAGACTAAGACCAAGACTGGCTATACTAAACAAAAACAAGCACAGACGAGGAAGAAGTAGACTATGTAATAGTGTGGCTCTTGTAAATCCATGTGTATATATTCCTTTGTTTACTGTTTGTTGTGTCTTTTTATAAAGTATTTTTCTGCTGTACTATAATAAAAATTATCATGTTTCCTACATATATTTTAAAGCTTTTTTGTTATGAATACACATTACAGGAAGATTTGAGGCAAGTGATTTATTGCATACACCTTTATTTCATACAGAATGGCAGTTTGTGCATCATGCATAATTGAAGAGATAACTTCCACGTAGTTCATGGACCGTAACGTTTGCCAGCTGGAAGAGCACCTCACTCCAGGCCTCCTGTTCCTCTCTTCTCTCCTGATGCGAGACCTGCTGGGCAGAGTACACCATGCTCAGGACGAGACCGTCGAACTGATCCTGAGTCAGCGGCTTCCTCATCCTCTGATCCTTCAGTGTGGTCACCATCTGCACCATGGATCTCTGACTTCTGGGGATGTTATCATTGATCTGAGATAGAAAAGCCCTGCCCGGCCTCATCGATGCCATCTCCTTGTCCAGCAGGACGATGTTGTTGTCCTGGTCCATCTCAACCCCGCCCAACAAGAACTGCACACAGGATGGAAAAGTAAATATGCTATAATATCACTTACCCTGCAAGGAAAATATTGCAAAATATTTGATTTAGTGTCATGTAGACGTCTGTTAAAGAGGACCTATTATGCTTATTTCCAGGTGCATACTTGTATTTTGGGTTTCTAGTAGAACATGTTTGCATGCTTTAATGTTCTTTATTTTTCTCACTGAACCAAACTCTTCGGACTCTAGAGGCCTGTACTACGAAGCGAGTTCAACATACCCAGGGTATCTTCTCATTATCTGGCTTAACTAACCCTAACAAACGAGATCCCGCTAAGCGGTCCTACGAAGGTGGTTATCAACTCGGTAAATCAACCCAGGGTTTCTCAATCTGGCTGAGTTCACATGATCGGGGAGGTGTTTGCAGCATATGACCAATCACAGACATGGACAAGTCCACAGACTTGCAGACAGACAGAGTGGCACCTTTTACAAAGGAAGAGCAATATTAGACAAATACGAAGAAGTTAAACATTTAATCCAGGCTACAATTAACCCAGTTGAAGCTGCCAAATGCAGGAAGGACAGCTGGCAAAAGAAAAAACTCCTGATGTGTGAATGCGTGAATTAGCAGATTTATTAATTTAACAGAATACTCGAAAGTCAGTTGTAGTTGTTTAGATATAAATAGCTTTTAGAAGTGTAATGGATGAATGATTACACTTCATTATGACATTTCACAAGGAAGTGGCGTATATGACTATTTCAACCTTCTTTCAGCTGCGTCCCTGTCTCTGACGGTGTGAAACGGACTCAAGAGCAAGTAAAAAAAAAAAATATAAAAACATAATTCAAAGCAGTAAACACTCTCAGCATAAGTCCATCTGTCCTTCCTGCATTTGTCAGTTTAAACTGTGTTGTTTTTAGTCTGGATTATGACTGACTTTTTTGTATTTTCTGTAATATTATCATACGATCTGCGCACCGAGCTCTGATTGGTCAGTAGGTTGTGCTTTTATACGAGTTGATCTCTTACCTGGAACATAACCTGCTCCGGAGCAGGTTAGCTGATCAGCATTAGTTACCATGGTGATCTACCCCGGTAAGAAGTGATCCATCTTCGTAGGACAGAAAACCCTGAGTTAACCCTGAAGTTACCGCGCTAATCGCAAATCCTGCCTCGTAGTACAGGCCTCAGCTCTGCTCTAACTAGCTTTATTTGAGGGCGGGCCGAATTTGCCGTTATGCAAATGTATTACTTGGTGACATCACCACGTTATGTAAGAAAAAGGCAGGACTTCAATCAAGGCGTTTCAGGCAGTTCAGCAGGAGCAGTGTTTCTGTTGGGGAGAGTAACTCCCTTTGGCATGGACTTTGGGCTTTGTAACTTTGCAGACATTTTATGCACAAAAAAATATATAACACACTAAAGGAAAGGGAAAAAGCATAATAGGTCCTCGTTGACTCTAAAAAGAAGAACGTACCTCAAACATCAGGTTTGCATCAGAGATTGATGAGCCATTTTTTTGAGAAGTTGGACTGATGCCTGCAGACACATCTAAAGTAGAAAACACTGAAGTTTAACGGTAACATAACTGAAATGTAGAGAAACTGTGCCTGCATACACTGACACCTGTTTGCTGCATATTGATCGGTGCATGCAGTATCATTATATTACAACCTGTCTGTCCTAATCACAGTCCTGATAGAAGATCTTCTGTTTCTACTTACCTTGCAGCACTTGCTCAAACGAAAGCCACAAAATGATCAGAAGGCAGATTTTAAGTTGTATTTTCATTCCTCTTTTGATTATTGCCGATAGATGAAACTCTGCATCCTTCTCTCTGCTTCCTCATCTACTTTTGTAAATCCAGGCAGAAGCAACGCAGCTTGAATACCATTCATTTTTCCACCTTGGAAAAAAAGGACCAAATGCCAGATGGCTGTGATGCAGAGCAGAGACCAATAATTTTTAGATCCTAGATTTTCATCCACAGCAGGCAGAATTCAGAGCTAGCAGGTCTTGAAGCCAACAGAGGCAACTAACCTTTTTCACCCTTTTATTTAAACATTTAAGCTTTACTTTAATGTTGCATTTCCCCATTATATTCACCCTAGCCCAGGGGGTCAGCAACCTTTACTATCAAAATATCCATTTTAGGCAAAAAACAAAAAAAAATCTGTCTGGAGCCGCAAAACATTTAATCATTGTGATGAAGGTAACACAGTTTAAGTATATAGTATATAAGTCTAATGCAGTGAGGGCCCAAAGAGCAAATGTACTACGGATTATTAGGGCCACATTGAGGAATAAACATCTTTGAGATGTGAGATGTGAGATTTCCAGAATAAAGTCAAAACTTTACGACAAAAAGAGAAAATAACACGTGAAATTACTACTTTATAATATTATATATCATTATATAGTCATATAATATGACTTTATTATCATGATATTACGACTCTTTTTCTCTCGTAAACCTATGACTTTATTCTCATAATATTATGACTTTATTCTTGTAATATTATGACTTTATTCTTGTAATATTATGACTTTATTCTCAAAATCTCAGATTATTTTTTCTTTCCTCAATGTGGCCCTAATACTCCGTCGTATCGTCATACCATAGACCTACAACAATGATAAATTAAAATGAAAATGTAAACAAAAAACAGTTATTCATTTCCATGTTTAAAAATCCACAGGGAGCCACTGGAGAGGGGCTAAAGAGCCTCAGGTGGCTCCGGAGCCTCAGGTTGCTGACCCCTGCCCTAACCTCATGTAGTGGTGAAGACACAGTGGATGCTGTAATAAAGGCAGTATGTTTATGGAGGAGTCACTAACTACATAGTAATATATCTAATTAAGTAAGACACTAACTGTCCAGCCAATTACTTATTTAATATAATTGATCAATTATATATAGTGAGCTGAGTGTTGTAGTACCTCAGCTCCACCACGTGGAGGCAGCAGCTCCAGAATGACACCAGCAGTTCATCTCATCACATCAGAGCGTTTACTTCCGGTGAAGAGTTCAGCTGCTCCTGGATGATAAACTAGTGGATACAAAGGTAACCACGATCCTTTACTAGTCATTGTTTAAAGCGTTACGACTCTATTGTCTCATTTGTAGTCCTAATGTTAACTCTACCGCCTCGATATCCCGGTTGAACCGTGACTCTGGAGGGACGGTAACAACAACAACACAGCTGCTGTTAGCTCCTCCATCACCAGCTCGCAGCTACACCCTCACATCTGTGCATGAAGCCTGCTCCATCAGATCATCTAATAGCAATACAAACAAAGCTTCTGAGCAGCTGCCTTTGTGTTTTGCATATTATAACGATGTATCACATTCATTTTCGTCCAGCTAAAAGCAATGCAGTGTAATATAATGCAGGACAGATAACAATGCACACAGTGCACTTTAATAGACTAAGCTACTTTAGTATTTCTGCACACCACCAACAGCTCTACTCTAAACATCTATAGGCTGGTTTTTACTGTATTATACCAATAATGTACAGCTTTATTCTACACTTTAGTCTATTTTAAAAAAAACCTCTCTACCTCAGTTTTCATCCCACATTATATTCCATATTTGATTTTTCTTAATCCCCTGGTCTCTACTGTATATCTCCTATATTTTATTATTCAGCACTATATCACTTTTTGCACTATATTCACTTTTTTAATAGTCGTGTATCACAGCTGTTACCCTGCACTATATTCAGTTTTAACAGTTTTCTTCATCTCCTTGTATTTTTATATCTGGTATATTTTTCTGTACTTTGCACATCTAACTTTTTTACTGCCTTTTTACTAACATGTTTTGCACTATGGAACTGTGATGCTCGAAACTTGAATTTCCATCGGGATCAATAAAGTTATTATCTATCTATCTATAAATCCTGCCTTCATGATGGTTATAATGTTTGTTAACTTTAGCAGAGAGGTGTTGATTGACTTTAAAGGTGATTTATTGTGTAGTACTGGTAGGTGTCTAATATTTAATCTCTTTTTAGTTGAAATAAATTCAGTATAATTTAACAGCAATACAAACAGTCTCCAAAATTACCATAAGTATATATATTAGTGTTCCTCTGATATATTGTACCGACATATCGGCTGATAATTAACAAGAAATTGCAGTATATAAATGCCATAATGTGTCTTTCACCCTGTCAGCATTACTAAAGACCACCCACAAGTTTACTTTTGAACTGTAATTTATTTTTTTATTTTATTTTTATTTTATTTATTTGCACAAATATAAAACTGCACAAAATCCAGTTAATGAAAAAAAAAAAAGAAATGTGTCAGGAGAGGTCAAGAAGCCACAGGCTTATACAAAGGACCTCCCCCCTAACCCCAGGAGAAAAAAAACAATAACAAAAAGGGAAGAAAGATCTAAACTAACATAATTTTAAAAATACAACAAAATGTCCTGTTCAGCACATATCATACTAGGAATCCTTATCCTTATCTATTTATGTTAAAATATATATTGATTTTTTTAAACACTCCAATAATGACATCTGTAGTGGCCTCCAGTGTCAGGATATAATCAACACCTCTCTGGAATAGTTTCAACAACATCTGATCATCATAGCCTTAATGAAGGTTTTGTATTAGACTGCTTTAGTTTTATATTGACATTTTATAAACTGGTGTGTAAATGGATGCTCTGCTGTTTGGTGACTTTGTCAGGCAAGCAGCAAAGATGGACTCCAGCGAGGACGGGGGCCTCAGCGTCGGGGGCTCTGTGGGAGAGGAGAACTACTTCCTGGGATACACCTTCACCGACCGCTCCCACTCCAGCCGGGTGGTGAAGAGCATCATGGACCTGTGTCTAGAGGACGGCCTGTTCGCTGACGTCACCATCACCGTTGACAGCAAAGAGTTTCACCTGCACCGGCTGGTGCTCTCGGCACAGAGCAGTTTCTTCCGCTCCATGTTCACCTCCAACCTCAAAGAGTCCCACAACCGCTCTATTGAGTTGAAAGATGTGGGCGCCACTGTCTTCCAGCTGCTGATTGATTACATTTACCATGGCACGATTAAACTGAGGGTGGAGGAGCTTCAGGACACCTATGAGATGGCAGATATGTACCAGCTGACTGCACTGTTTGAGGAATGCTCCCGCTTCCTCTCACGGACAGTAGAGGTCAAGAACTGCCTGCAGGTGATTCACTGTTTTCACAAGTCTCTGCTACTTAGTCATAATTGTGTAGTATCAGTTTAATGATAACCTGTTTTTGCTCAGGTGATGTGGCTGGCAGACAGACACAGTGACCAGGAGTTGTATACTGCAGCCAAGCATTGTGCCAAAATCCATCTGGCCCAGCTGCATCAGACTGAAGAATTTCTTAATGTGCCTCTCTGTCTGCTCCTGGACATCCTCAAAGGTATTACCCATCTCTGTCCCATCATGTGCTATGACGTCCAACAAATGTTTTTTTTCCATTTACTACAAACCATGTGCTGTATTATTTACATTACGTCTAGCCAAATCATAATGGCTAGCAGTGATTACATAATACATAATTTGTAATTAGCTAAAACATGCAAAAACAGGTAACATCACCTTCAATACACATTTTATGGGGCGTCCTGGTAGCTGAATGATTAAGCAAGTTACCATACACTGTATGTCCCTGGTTTGATATCACGCTCATTTCTCGTCTGCCTCTACATTGTTGACTATCCAACAAAATGTTGTCATGATATTGGAATTTCTAACTTCAATACAATACCTTGAAAAATATCTACATTTGATACCATTTTCAAAACCACGGGGGAAAATTGAGACAATATTGAGGGCATACAATTTTATATTTTTATTAAAAGGTAAACAGCGGTGTGTGTGTGTCAACTTGCTGTCGGAGTGAAGAGTGAGTAGAAAGTGCAGCTGGTACCTGTGTATCGATACTGCAGAAAATTAGTATTGAAACTGTTTCAAATATTCACTGTCAATATGTATCAATACTTTGATATTTTTGACAACACTAATCCAAAAAGGCGAAAATGCCATGAAAATAATGGAAAAAAGAAAACACATGTTATAAATGTGACTCACTAGGCCTCCTTGTGTTTGTTTGTGTTCAGATGGAGTTCCGAGTTCCCAGAATCCAACAGTGGCCATCGAGTCGTGGATAAACCACAACAAGGTGGAGAGAGAGGAGTTTTCTTGTATTCTCCGAGAAAATCTCAAGGTAACATTCATTCATCTAGAGCTGAAAACTGTTATGAAGAGGGTGCTCTCATTTTTGCTTTCAATGTTGTAGACTGATCATAGACTGTATATAAGAAGCAGACGTAGTCACGTCACCCAGTGGTTTGTGGACTACCGTTTTTTAAGCCTTGAATTCAGCATTTTGACCGTCGCCATCTTGGTTTTTGGCTGTTGCCATCTTGGTTGCAACCAGAAATGACATGAGAGGGTGGAGCTAACTACAACTGAACGCTGAATAAGATATTTTTAGGCGACCAAAATGTTATAATTAACTTTCATGAACTTAAAACACTGTGAAAGGGTTAAAGTTGTAAGACGAAAACATGAACTCCAAGACCGGACAACGCTGTGGTAGCGACCTGTCAATCACAAGGTCGCCACGCCCTAAAGCATACCCTGCTTTATGCTCTATTTGACTCTAATGGGACAATAATATAAGGAGTCGCCCCCTGCTGGCTATTAGGAAGAATGCAAGTTTAAGGCACTTCTGCATTGACTTCACTTTTCAGACCCAGAGTTGCCCACTGATTGTAATTATTTGTATCTTTGTTGTCTGATATGTCTTTATCTTGCATGTCTACAGGAAATCGGTGAGAATGTCCACATTTACCTGATTGGTAAAGAGGAGGCGCGGACTCACTCCCTGGCTGTGTCGCTTCACTGCGACGAGGAGGACGATGCGATCAGCGTGAGCGGCCAGAACAGTTTATGCCATCAGATCACAGCGGCCTGTAAACACGGAGGTGACCTGTATGTGGTGGGGGGGTCCATCCCTCGCCGCATGTGGAAGTGCAACATGCACACCATGGACTGGGAGCGCTGCGCCCCACTGCCCCGAGACCGCCTCCATCATACCATGGTCTCTGTCTCTAGTGAGGACAACATCTACTCGCTAGGAGGTAAGACACTGCAGGACACACTCTCTAACGCCGTCATCTACTACACAGTGAAGGACAACATGTGGACAGAAACCAGCCAGCTGGACACCGCGGTGTCCGGGGCTGCCGGTGTTAATCTGGGAGGTACCATCTACCTGCTCGGAGGGGAGGAGAACGACATGGACTTTTTTACTAAGCCGTCTCGACTGATTCAGTGCTTTGACACCGCCTCCCAGAAGTGCCAGATCAAACCTTACATGCTGCCATTCGCGGGCTGCATGCACGCCGCGGTGCACATGGACGTGATCTTCATCGTAGCAGAGGGAGACTCCATAGTGTGCTACAACCCTCTGCTGGAGAGCTTCACCCGCCTGCGCTTCCCCGAGGTGTGGAGCTGCGTTCCTTCACTGTGGAAGGTGGCCAGCTGTAATGGCTGCATATACGTCTTCAGGGACAAATGTAAGAAAGGGGACGCAAACACGTTGAAGTTCAACCCGGCCACTTCTGTCGTCTCCGTTATCAGAGGTATAAAAATCCTCCTCACAAACTGGCAGTTTGTTTTGGCCTAAAATGTCCTCTGGGTGTTCATACCGTGGTCCAAACAGACGCCACGGACAATCAGGGAAGATATCTTACCATGACTTCACTGTTCAGACATCCTGTGAGGACACCTGCTCTAAATGTATTTACTCAGCTGGTTTCTGTGTCACTCATTCCCTTCTGACTTCACCACCAGACCAGTAGAAACAGTTCAACGGTGTGTGTCACTTGCTTGTATTATTCCAGTGTGTCTCATTGTGGATCCCTTTAGCTAAGAAGTCAATCAGTTTGTAGTGATGCTGTAACCGGTGATGAACTAATCAACATTGTTTCCTGTGCACTGCTTGTTTACTGACACGCATGAACAACTTCAGTGTAAAAACTTTACTGGACATAAAACATCCTCGGGTGTATCGTGCGTGAATAAGTGTGTCATGATGTTGTAGGTTAAATATCCTCAGATGTTTAAATTTGAAGTCAAACACGATAACAGAGGATGTTTTCTAACTTTTCAATTTTTCACAGTTTCTTGTCTTGAGATTGTATTTTTTGATGTACGACGTACATGTTCAAGTTAACACAAATGTAAAAATATATCGCTGTAGCTACAAGCTGCCACTGTTTGATCTGATGTTTTTTTGGTCCTTAAGCCTTTATGTATTAATTATCTCTCATACTGTTTTAGGGATGCACCGACATGACTTTTTCAGTCCCAATACCGATAGCGATGCCGATAGCGAGTACCGATCTGATACCAGTGTTTAATTAATAAGCTGTATGTCTCACTGTATGGAAGTGACTGGGATCATTCTTTTATGTGTAAGACAACATCAGGATTGACTTAATCATTGCCTTCCTAACTTTTTAAACAAAATGTGATATCAATTTATTTAATAAATCGTACACCAGCAACGTGGAAAAAAACTTTAAAATTAACAGGATTACAATTCAAGTGTAAAACTTTCTAATGCAGCAACAAATTGGTCAAAACTTAAACAGGGATTAAAACTCCAGTATATATGTATAGTATATAAACATAGGACTGAATTGAATAGATCGGCCCCACTGCCACCGTTACCCGATCCAACTATTTGAGTCAGTATCGGCCCGATATCCAATCCGGTATCGGTGCATCCCTATACTGTTTATTACTAGGGATATAAGATCTTTCCTTCTTGCAATTATACAGCGATGCATTTAGAAATGGTCACTTTGTTGCTGTGTAGCTATTGAAAGCTTTGCCTCAACAAAGACATACCTCCATAGCGGTATTTATCTTTGGATTGGTAATGCATCTTGTGAATGGCGAGGTGGTAAAGGTGCCTGTTTTGTCCTTGGGGGGGAACGGGGGAGTTGAAGGAGAGAAAGCTACTACAGAGAGGCCAAAACTTTGATCCCATTGATGTGTTGCAGGAGGCTGTGCAGCTGAAACCCAAGCCCAGTAACATGTCAGACTTTGTGAACTATTCTAAGCATCAGTTGCTGACGCCAAGATGTGGGGTGGGGGTTTCTGGGGCCACATATGCGCCTCCATAAGAACTCCCAATAGGAACTGACGGCCACTACGAGCACCATCTGACATGCAGTCCCTTAATGTTGGCGAACAACACCCCATATCGCAGTTCACAGTCCCACGTGTGAGAGTCTGGTGAGATCAATTTGTGGACGTGTGTTAAATGCACCAGAGGGTTGTAGTTTAAAAATGCGTCCAGTGTTTGGTCAGCGAGTGAGGTTTAGTCCGAAGGGAGATCGCTAGGAGCTGTAGTGACCTTGGGACTGCTTGCTGAGGGCAGGACAGAATTCCTGAAGGGACACATGGTCTAGAGTGACAAGGCCATCTGCTGTAGCGCCAGCAGTAGGAGGAAGGTGGAGGGGGTTGGACACGGGGGTGCTGAGAATTCCTTTCGCTGGGGTGTGGAGGGAGTAGATATTCTGGGATATCGCTGCTAGCACTCCGCCGGGAAACGTGTTTCTTTGGCATTTTTCAAGCGGAAATCTGAGGGAGAATTTTGGAACACTTGATGGTGAGAGGGGATCATCGCAGGGTTAAATGCGGAAGGTATTTTTCTGGCCCTCAAGCTCTCCGCGAAGCGACTGGTGATAATGGTCTTGGTGTGTTGCCGTTTTACTTCGTTGGATCCAGTTTCCTCTCCATCTCAGCACAGCCGGAGCTGAGAGAGCGGGATCTGGTAGGCCTTCTGGCAGCGACCTCTCGGGAGGATCATCTTCACGGGATCTTCTTTGGAGTTGTTCTGTGCATGGCAAGGATCTACTTTCTTGCTGCCTCACTGAAATTGCATGGCCTAAACGAATGAATATTTTTATGAGGCGCCTTGCACCAGAGATGGGCCAGGACCAAACCAAGCAGCAGATAGAGAAGGGCCTGAGGTTGTATCAGTCCAATCAGACGGACAAAGCCCTGCATGTCTGGACTAAAGTGCTGGAGAAGACCTCAGATCCTGGAGGGAAGTTTCGGGTGTTGGGGTGCCTGATCACGGCGCACTCAGAAATGGGAAAATATAAAGATATGCTCAAGGTAAGCGTCGCAAACAACAGTATGCTACGTACAATAACTAGAGTTAACCAAATATATATACAATCAGTGTCCTACTCTAAATATTATTTTTTTTAGATAATTCACGTTTCTCACATTTTTACTATTGTGTGATCATATTTTGTGTTATGCAACCAGCACTGTGTGCGTGTGCACCACTGAATATCCCATCGATTTTAAATGTCGTCATGTCCACTCGGACTGCTACAGTTCGTGCCGTTGTCGCATTTTAACATTTCTAGTGACTATTTGAACGAGAAGAGGTCAAAGGTCACCCTCTTGGTTCCATTTACAGGGATCTTGAGAAGCACGGGTTAATTTGTGGCTTCCACACGATGCAGAGTAAATAAGTGTCCTGCAACCCGAGTATCAGTGTGGGGTGTCTTGTTGACATAACCATCTTTACTCAAGCAGCACCCACTCTCTTTCACCCCACTTTGATGAGGACTTTATAAAGTAGAGACCCTCATGTCTTTGAATAAATGTGTCATATGATTTCTCTCTTTTTATCTGTTTGAATTTATTCACAATTGGCCTGCATGTTTCCCATCACCTCACTCTCTCTTTGCAGCACGCTCTAGATCAAATAGACACAGCCAGAGAAATGGAGGACCCAGACTATCTGACGGAGGGCTACCTGAACTTGGCGCGCAGCAACGAGAAGCTGTGCGACTTCCAGAAAACGGTGTCCTACTGTAAGACCTGCTTAAACATGCAGGGTACCACCGTCAGCCTGCAGCTCAACGGCCAGGTATGTCTCAGCATGGGCAACGCCTTCCTGGGCCTCAGCGTCTTCCAGAAAGCTTTGGAGAGCTACGAGAAGGCCCTGCGTTACGCACACAACAATGACGACAAGATGCTGGAGTGCAGAGTCTGCTGCAGTCTGGGAAACATTTATGTCCACCTTAAGGTACTTTAAAAAAAAAATAAAATTAATGAGATTTGATTATTCTGAAAGCTGATTTTGATAATTTGTAATGTGTGCTGCACTGCAAAAACTACACCCTAGTCTTTGCTCTTTTGACTAATTGTCTTAAAATGATTCTTGCATGACATATTAAAGACAAGGAGTCTTTCCTTTTCTGTAAAAAATACTTTGATCATTGCAGACTTCTCAGGTATTTCATTTGGGTAAAACAATCATTGGATTGCACGTGTGACTTCATTGCGCAATCAATACTGATGTTGTCAGCGTATTTGCGGAGCATGATAACACTGCAGAGCATCCAAGCAAACATCATCAATGGTTAGCTCATGTGGTACTGGGCATTGTGAAACAAGGGCGGAGCGAGTAGGCCGGCTGGCGGGCGGGGGCTTATGGAGTACCCTTGACATCAGAGATTTGTAAGAGTAATACCTCGGCTTCCTGGGGAGGATTGGTTTCAATGGGATTGTGGTGAAGTGGCATTTGAAGAATGCACTCATATGTCACGTTATTTTATGAAAGAAAACATAATATGCATGTTAATAATAGTGGAGACAAATATATCAAAAGTACTCGACTCTGTTTGAATACTGTCAAAGGTTGAATTGTTAAAGGAAGGAAACCAAAAAGTCCATGTCAGTAGTATCTAAATAGGACGTTTGACTTAGACGTTTGCCATTTTGGACATCAGATGTCTTACTCATCAATAACTTCTGCCAACAGGACTATGAGAAAGCCCTGTTCTTCCCCTGCAAAGCAGCTGAGCTCGTCAACGACTACGGCAAGGGTTGGAGCCTCAAGTATCGAGCCATGAGCCAGTACCACATGTCTGTCGCCTACAGGAAACTGGAGCGCATGCCAGACGCCATGGAGTGCTGTGAGGTATTGTTTTATAACCGTCCCACACACAACTAACTGTCCTCAGAGACGTGACTCACCCACACAAAGACAAACTCGCATAACTTGAGGAGAATGTGAAAGTTTTTGTTTCCTCACGAGATCCCCTGATGTCTTTGGCTGTTTTGATGTCGGAGCTGCAGATACAGTAGACGTTGTTCTGCTGACAGGTGCAGGCGCCAGTTGTTCCGTCGCACCAGACCTTAGACCTCGACAGAAATATGCTCACAGAGGCGCTGGTTTAAAGTGTTAATGAAGCTTTAGTCTTCACTCTGTTCTAATTATGTACCGAGGGTGAAAAATAACTTGATGTCATTGCCTTGGAGTGCAAAAGTAAAGTAACAAGACAGCAGGATGCGTTTCAGATTTATTACATTTGCCAAACGCATTTAGACAAACAATTTACACATGTTGTCATATTCAGAATACCAGAGTACAAGAGGAGTCCTAAAGGGGAAACGCCTCACATTCCACATCATTTCTCAGTCTGGTTTATTTGAAAATATACTGAAACTGCTAAATGAAATAACTGTTGTAAAAGTAGTTTAATAAAATACGGCCATCAGTTTCAGGGTTCACATGTCTGTTCATTATAAACAACTCTGCTAAATGCTCTCATCCACAGAATGTTTGTTTTTTAGTTAAATGTACCGAGTTAAATATTTTCATCTATAATAAGTGTTAATTTTAGGAAGCGTATTATACATTATGGTGCTGTATAGTTTAATACTGCCATTTGATTTAAAGGAAGACACCCCAGGTGAATTGGGTAACAAAACATAACTAATTGATATTGCTATGAAACTTCCCCCGTTGATTACTGACATTAAGACAATATTTTTTTGTATTACAAGTTTTGTGAAAATGTATGTTTAATTATACAAATGAGGCATTATCTTATTAAATATACGCTAATTTGCATACATTTCCACAACATAAATTTGAACATTTGATAAAGCCAGATTCAAAATTGTTGTTTAATTTTGTTGACATATTAGAGTCAAAGGATTTTACTGAGGGAATTTTGGATGTCTCTTTTTATCACTCCATAAAGCAGAAAAAACTGTCAACAGCTATAAAAAAAAAAAAATTCACCATGTTTTTAGGAACAAAATGTTCTATAAATCAGGCTATAAATGATATATGAACAAACCCCTCTGGAAAAACCTACAGAATATAGATATGAATAAAACTGGAAAGTTTGGTGTGTGTAAGTGTTACTGAAGTGGAGATTTCTGGCTCAGAGTCTGGCTCATTGCAAGTGAATAGGGTAAAATGTTTTAACTAATAGATATCACCATGAAACTTCCCCAGTTGATTACTTACATTAAGACAATTGTTTTTTGTATTACAGTTTTCTGAAATTGTATATTTAAATTTGCAAATGAGGCATTATCTAATGGTAACTTTTGGTGAATTTAGGAGTAATCTACAGACGCAAATAGACAAAGTAGTAAAATAAACACCTGAATGTGTATTTTGGATGTTTTTTGTCCACTAGTCTGAAAGAAGACATGTTATGGAAGAAAAAAAAGACCTAAATCTCAAAATTGACCAGTGCATGAAAAGCAATGTTTTTGTCTGCGGTGTCTCGCCTTAAATGTATCTGCTGATAATAAATCTGACTATCTTGAAAGTCCAATTTCCAAATGATCCAAAATGATTTTCCTTAATTAATCATTAGATTTCAGCAGAGCTTTGCTATCACAGTCGAGGGGGTCAGAAGAGTTCCTCTCTCCTCTAAAACCTTCTGTCTCACACGTCTACAGGAATCTATGAAGATTGCTCTGCAGCACGGTGACCGTCCTCTGCAGGCTCTGTGCTTACTGAACTTTGCAGACATACACCGCTGTAGGCGTGACGCTGATGTAAGGTGCCACCATTTGTGTAAACTTGTTGGGTTAACGATAAGACTTTGCCTTTTGGTTTATATATTTTTGACTCAAATGTGTTTTTTTCTTTAACTGTGATATTGCTCTGACATCTATAATATGGTGAGCTTCATCTTGGTAATTCTCTCCATCCATCTAGAAAGCATTCCCTCGCTACGAGTCTGCACTGGGTATCATGACTGAGATCGGAAACCGTCTCGGACAATCACACGTCTACCTGGGAGTTGCAAAGTGTTGGCTTCTGCAGAAAGAATTTGACAAGGTATATACTTATCATTATATATAAATCTCGCTTCAAATCTCACAGCCATATTGACATTGTTATTCATAATAAGTAGCAATGACAAACCCTGCTTCACTGTTTATTTTCCAGGCTCTTGATTCTTTGCAGCGAGCACAGGAATTGGCAGATGGGATGGGAAACAAGGTAACTGGTGTTACACAGGACACAAGTACAAGTAGAGCTGCAAATCTTAGTCGATTAATCGATAAGTTGCTTGGCAACTCGTTTAAAGAGGACCTATTACGCTTTTTTTCAGATGCATACTTGTATTTTGCTTTAATGTAAATGCTTGAACATTTACATGCTTGAACCCCCTGAAAAGCCCAGTCTGCTCTGATAAGTCAGCAGGCCCACTCTGTTGTGATTGGACAAACGAATGAAACTCTTCAGACTCCGCTCCAGCTCCACTCTAACTAGCTTTATTTGAGGGCGTGCCAAACTAGCCGCTAGGCAGGTATTATGCAAATGTGTTACTTGGTGACATCACCACGTTACAGAAGAAAAGGCGGGACTTGAAGCAAGGCGTGTCAGGCAGTTCAGGAGCAGTGTTTCTGTGGGGGAGAGTAACTATCTTTGGTGTGGACTTTGGGCCTTTTACATGTAACTGTATAATACACTAAAGGAAAGGGGAAAAGCACAAAAGCATAATATGTCCTCTTTAATAATCTAATAATCATTAAGTAATTTTTTAAAGCAAAAATGCCGAACATTTGTACTAAGACTTCTTTGTCATACCTGATTGTCAAATATTGGTTGGACAAAACAAGACATTTGAAGATATCAATTTCTAGGGAAGTTATAGCAGAGTTTTTTGCTATTTTTTTTACATTTTAAAGACAAACAATTAGTCTTTAATCTTTAGTCGTAGCCCTACACACACGTATACATCATACAAGCTGTAAAGAGTCTACATTCTTTGTTCTGATCTTGTGTGTTAAGCTGTGTACGCTGAAGGTGCACTGCCTGAGTGAGGGGATTCATCGGAGCCGGGGGCAGATGGAGGAGCTCAGAGAGCAGGTGGTGAAGTTCCTGCAGTGTGTCGAGGAACTGGAGCTCTACTGCGGCATGTGTGGAGAGTCCATCGGGGACAGGGACCAAAAACTGCAGGCCTTACCCTGTTCCCACATTTTCCATCTCAAGTGGGTGTTGAGTGTTCATTTGTTGAGTGTGATTTTTGTTTTGACGTTCTTCATACATAACTTTGCCACCAAAAGAAGTACCCGGGGTGATATAGACTCAATAACTTGTGAATACATTACAGATATCTACTCAAATACTTACTTTAATATGTGTATTTCTTTATTTCATCACATCTACAGGCCGACAGATTAAGCTGTTGACACTCACCTGTTTTGTTCTTTCAGGTGTCTGCAGACAAACGGGACGAAGGGTTGTCCCAAATGTTTCAAGTCCTCCATGAAGCCTGGATTTGTGTGATTGTGAGACTGTGTTTGTGCGTTGGATCTGCAGACACAGCGTGAAGCCTCACAGGCTCCTGACTGATCTGAGAGAAGCAGGCAGCCTCGGGATGTGCTGAAGATGTCTGAGGAGTAAATGATTCACTGCTCTGTGAAGAGGATGCTGAACTGAACCCAGAGCGTCGCAGAGAGCGGCTCTGAGGACACAATCAAGGCGTCCGTCTCATTAACGGACGTCAGTCTGTGAGTTACTTCTGACTGAGGAGGTAAATAACCGACAGTGTTACATTTCAATATAAGCTGAAGAAGAAAGAACCTACATGGTGTCTAACGACTGGCCTTGTTGTTGCAGAATTTAAATCTAGAGGATTATGGACCGTCCAAAGAGCATTTATAACTTGTATTTGCTATTTTATGCATTAGAATTGTTTCCTTAAATCAACATGAAATGATCTTCAGTGATCTTAGTCGCAGGGTTTGTTGTTCAAATTATGTTATACACAACATCCACTCTTTCTTTAGTCAACAGTTTTCTGATTGTTTTTGTATATCAGAACACAGAGCCATTTCTGAATTTAACTGATTTCATACATGGTATATTTATTATTGTATTCATGTACATACTCATGTTGATTTGTTTTAAAAAGTTAGATTTATTTGAAGTGTTTTGTAAAACCTAAAACGAGCTAAAATCTCTTAACCATTCAAAAACTAGTATGTCTTTACAGAACAGGTTCATGCAGCTGTTATTTTTTTTCTTATTCACCGAGACTAAGGAGCCGGATCAACACACGTTGTGTTTATAGAAATTCCTTTTCTGTCCATGTTTTACTCTTAAGTCTGACGTCAACATAATATTGTTGCAATTTAAGGACAAATATTGTTGAGAAGGAAACCTATTGGGAAAGGATCTTCTTTGACCAATCACACACTTGCCAGATAACTATTTAGAGGCGATACATGCAGTATGTTTTAATGTAGTGTTTTCATATTTGTTGTCATATGTAAATATTGTAGTCAGATTGAGATTATTTACTTGCAAACCTTATAATTTTCATGGTGATTTTGAGGGAGAACGTCAACAAAACTCACATCAGTAAATGTTGCATGTTTTATTTACGATGCCAAGAAACAAAAGGATTACATCAAACTATGTATCCATGTTATTGTATTTACTTATTTCGGATTTGTTTATCATAGTATTTCTTAATATTCAGTGGCTTTTATCATTCATATTCCTTATATATTCAATTTATTTTAGACATATTGTGATTTGGGAAAAAAAAGCCATGTCAATCAAACTCCTTCTACCAAATTTCTTTTTATAGTTGTAGTTTACAAAAGTACTCTTTTAAAACATTGATGTGAGACACAGATGAGTTCAGTTATATGGTCAAAACAGGATAAATAATTTAAAAAAAAAATACTACAAATCCTCTTTGAAACATTCATAATTAAAGCAAACACATTTTTCAAACTTGAGGAATACGCACAATACTTTAGCTTTAAAACATTAAGTATTTTGTTTTCTCTCACTGTAAAACGTGAGTGGCTTGACGGCATGAGAAGAGAGACACCAACACATTTACTTTTACAGCACAAGCATTTATGTTCCACAACACATCACTACATGACCTCAACTTCTGGTTCTTTTTTGAGGTCTCTGCATCCAAAACAATGTTGTCTGTTTACCTGTAGCACAATCAATGTAAAGTACAGATATCATCTACATTTAATAAGATGTCACTGACCGCACAGCGACTCATCTTTTAACGGTTTAAACTACCTCTGTTTTTGCCTCTCCTCAGAGGATTAATGCAGTTCAACACGACATTTGAATACATGTTGTGTTTTTCTAGATGTCATGTTGATATAACCATGGTTTAATTAGAGTCTGACTAGAATGCATTGTTAATATATTTATGCATTGAGTCAAACCATGTTACTCTGTCGAATATGGAAATATTTCACTATGGAAAATAAAGTGCACAGAAAGTGAATGTAAGTTATTATGTGATTTTAGAGCTGATGTTGGCAATTTGTATTGTGCTTTTTTATATATATATATATATTCTTTTTTTGGGGGGAAAATTCTTTTTATTCCTTTTTTTTCTCAACATAGCATAACAAACATAACAAAACATAACACCGGTGCTATAGTACAAAAAAAATAATGATATTTTACATTTAACATTTAATATGCACATACATAAATACACACATACACATCGCCTCCCACTCCCACACAGAGACAGGACCAGCCTTCTTCACACTCCTAGAGGTAAAGTTACAGAAAAAAAATAACATAAAAATAATAATTTTATTAATTTAATTAGTTAGTTAGAATTAAAAGTAGTAAGTACTACAGTAGTATAGTTCATGGTGGTAAGATAGAAACCTGGAATAAATTAATTAATTAATTAAATAAATGTAGAGAAAAAAAGAAAAAGAAAAGAAAAAGAAAACAGCATGTAGAAAATAATAGAAAATAATAACTAATAATTAAATAAATACCCTAGAAAGGTTAATTCTATATAAGTGATCCATGGATCCAATATCCTATAGAAATTCTGTAGGCTACCTCTTATAGCATAGGTTATTTTTTCCAAGGTTTTTTTTTAAATATTGTTTACATGATTTTTGTTACTAATTTTAAAACTAAAGGTAAATGTAAGTCTGCCACCATCAGTTAACAACATCAGGTTTTGGAATACTTGGTGCATATTTAACCAGTCCTACTAGTTTGCCAGCCTTAGTTAGAATTAAAAGTAATAAGTACTACACTAGTATAGTTCATGGTGGTAAGATAGAAACCTTGAATAAATAAATCAATAAATAAATTAATTAATTAAATAAATGTAGAGGAAAAAACAAAATAGCATGTAGAAAATAATAGAAAATAATAACTAATAATTAAGTAAATACCCTAGAAAGGTTAATAAGATTCTATATAAATGATCCATGGATCCCATATGCTATAGAAAGATTTTTACATGATTTATGTTACTAATTTTAAACCTGAAAGTAAATGTAAGTCTGCCACCGTCAGTTAACAACAACAGGTTTTGGAATACTTGGTGCATATTTAACCAGTCCTACTAGTTTGCCAGCCTTTACATAAGTTACTGTAAACCAGGCGTTCAGGGTTGGACAGCCTGGAATCACAACACCTGAAGAGGAAGAAGTCCTTTAACCTGAACTCACTTTGCAGCAGCTCTTCAGCCAGATGGCAGCTATTTCAGTCTCTGAAGTGGACTTACTTTGTCCTCATTGCTCTGAGATTTATGACCTCCCTGTTCTGCTGAAATGTGGCCACAACATCTGCAGAGTTTGTTTACAGAAGTTCTGGGAATGTAAAGGATGTCGTGAATGTCCTGTGTGTCGCACTGTGTCTGTCCTTGGGAGGCCTCCTATCAACCTGCCACTAAAGATAGCTGCGGACAAATATCAAGAGCAAAACACCAACAACAGGAATCAAGAAGTTTGTCGTCTTCACAACGAGAAGCTGAAGATTTTCTGTCACAATGACCAAGAGCCCATCTGTCTCGTCTGCCAGACGTCCAGACTGCATAAAGTGCACGAGTGCAGCCCAGTGGAGGAGGCGGCTGAGCAGAAGAAGGTAAAAGAAAACATAGAAACTGGGGAAATAATACTGCACATAATACAAGAAACACAACTATATGTGAGAGTAAAGATGTGCTGCTACTGTGTAGTTTTTTTTAGGTGTAAAAGGGGATTTATTAATAGGGCTGCCTGCAACTAACTTATTACTTTCATAATTGTTTTCTCAATTGATTGATATATTAAAAAAAAAATTCCATCACAGTTTCCCAGACCAAGCAGTCTAAAACTAAACAAAATGTAGTTTACAATACAGAGAAATGTAGCAAAGATAGTTGCAAATAAATATGTAGCAGCCAAGTGTTTTTGTTAGTGGTATTTTATTTGTGTTAGGTTTTATATAATATATATATATTATAAATATATATTATATATTATATATATATATTTATATATATAATATATATTATTAATTACTGATAATTATATCAGTAATTAATTTATATTTCTGTATGACACAGATCAAAGGTAATAATTATAGTTATAATAATAATAATTATAGTTAGACAAATTATAAATAATAATTATAGTTAGAATAATTATAAATAATAACAATTATAGTTATAATAATTATAAATAATAATAATTATAGTTAGACAAATTTAGGAAAATTTAATTAGAGTATATGTATGGCTCAATAAGGAAGCTGGTTAATAATTAATAATTGACTTATGGAGAAGGGGTGGGATTAAATAAAGGAAATAATAAATAATAATAATAATAATAAATAAGGAATGCTCTCTCTCTGAAATGACCTGTGATTGGCCAAAGTCTCCCGTCCTGGGCTAGATTTTTTAAAGCCTGAAAACAGAGCCATGAGGAGAAATGGAAGCAGAAGTCTAGTTTTCTCTCAGAACACTTGAATTACAATATGCTGAAAGGTTATTATGGAATTTGTGCCCAATGATGCCAAAAACATCCTGTCTACTGCAGGTTTAATTAATTTATAATTTAGTCTATTAAAAGTGTCCATCACGGTCTCCCAGACCAAGCAGTCTAAAACTCAACAAAATTATTTTACAATGATATAAGGCAGAGAAAAGTCGCAAATTGATTATCAAGATAGCTGCAAATATATATGTGGTCTATCGACTAATAGAATTATTTCAGCTCCAGATTTGAACTCTTAATGGTTCTTTTTTTTTTACATTTCAGACAGAAATCTCAGCCATGCTGGAGTCCTTAAGGAAAAAGCTCAGACTACTGAACAAGACCATGGTGCAATGGGAGGAAACCAAAACCTATATACAGGTAAGATTCACTCCGGTCACACCTTGGTTATGCAAGTATAA
Organism: Sebastes umbrosus; assembly: GCF_015220745.1. Taxonomy (NCBI): domain Eukaryota; kingdom Metazoa; phylum Chordata; class Actinopteri; order Perciformes; family Sebastidae; genus Sebastes; species Sebastes umbrosus. Next base: position 18,360,254 of record NC_051272.1, read on the forward strand.
TTAAGTGAAATACTTTCATGGCACACAAATAGTCCTTTGGTTTACTGCCAAAAATAACCAGTTCCCTCGACATTACAGAGCCAAGCTTCTCAATGTGAGGAAGCGATTAAGGAGGGATTTGAGAAGCTACACCTGTTCCTTAGGGAGGAGGAAAAAAGTAGACTGAAACTGCTGAAACAGGAAGAGCAAATTAAGACCCAGGTGATGAGTGAGAAGCTGGAAAACATCAAGGACCAAATCAAAACCCTCTCCTCCACCATAGGTTATATTGAGGCAGACTTGAGAGCAAAGGACTTAACATTCCTACAGGTACAGCCATTATTTACACAACAATATGGCAATTTAAGCCATAAGATGATAAAAATAACATCTGCACACTGACTCCAAACCACAAATGTATTTAAATGGACAACATGTCAATCCCAGAAAGCTCTTCTTTAGGTCAAAATGTTTAAAAATGGTCACCAAAGCCTAATATATGCACCAATATGCTGATGGGCACTGACAAGATAAAGTTAACCATCCAACATGTACATCAAAAATGTCATAAAAAAGGTCATACTATATAGCATGTCATAAAAAAAGTTATTAAAAAGTCATAGTATAGTATGTCATGAAAAAATCATAGTATAGTATGTTGACAAAGAGTAAAAGAAAAAGTCATTGTATAGTCTGTCGGAAAAAGAGTAAAAAAAAAGTTTAGTATGTCAAAAAAAGTGATACATAGTATGTTGAAAAAAGGTCATAGTATAGTATGTTAAAAAAAAGTAATAGTATAGTATGTCAAAAAAAAGTCAGAGTATATATAGTATGTCGGAAAAAGAGTTAAAAGAAGTCATAGTATAGTTTGTCGAAAAAAGACTTACTATAATATACTCTGACTTTTTTTTGTTTTTCGATATACTTTACGATGACTTTCTTTTCGGCATTCTATACAATTACTTTTTAATTCTTTCAACATACTAAAATATGACTTTTTTTTAGAATTTTCGACATACTATACCATGACTATTTTTTCCAACATAGTATACAATGACTTTTTTGTTTTTTTCGACATACTAAACTTACTTTAAAAAAAAAAAAAAATCGACATACTATACTATGACTTTTTTTATTTTTTCGACATAATATACTATGACTTAAAAAAAAATAAAAAATTCAACGTACTATATGACTTTTTGTTCAATTCTTTTTGACAAACTATACTATGACTTTTTAAAAACAAATTCCGACATACTATAGTATGACTTTTTTTTCCGACATACTGTACTATGAGTTTTTAAAAAAAGAATTTGGACATACTATACTATGACTTTTTTTTTTTTTCGACATACTATATTATGACTGTCATAGTATTGTCAGAGCCCGGCTCAAAAGCTTCGACAAAGTAAGTAGACCAGACGAGTTTAAGAGTAACAAATAAGCATATTTATTTACAACACAACAATAAATAACTAAACAAACATGGAAGTTAATCATGTAAGCAAGTGTGGATGTGTGAAAATATCTGCAGCAAATGAAACCAAAACAGCAGCCATGCCAGCAAGGGAAGGTAGTTTATATCAGTCCCCATACTGGGTTGACGTGTGGCTCAGGAAGCTGACGGCCCAGATCCTGAAAGACAAAGAAGAGCCAGGACTCAGGGACACCTAGTGGAGTGGAGGGTCGCCACAAAAAATATCATAATTTTTTTTTTTTTAAAAGTCATGGTAGAATTTGTCTAAAAAAAAGATAAAGTCATGGTATATCATGTCGAAAAAAAAAGAAGAAAAAAAACCCTTAGTATGGTATGTCAAAAAAAAGTCATATATTATGTCGAAAAAAGTCATAGTATAGTATGTCGAAAAAAAAAAAAAAAAAGTCATAGTATAGTTGTCAAAAAAATAGTTAAAAAAGTCATAGTATAGTATGTCAAATTGTTTTTTAAAGTCATAGTATAGTATGTCGAATAAATATAAAAAAAGTAATTGCATAATATGTTGAAAAAATATTAAAAAACTCATAGTATAGTACGTCAAAAATATGTTTAAAAAGTCATAGTATTTTGTAAAAGGTCATAGTATAGTATGTCGAAATAATAAAAAAGTCATAGTATAGTATGTTGAAAAAAAGTCATAGTATAGTATGTCGAAAAAATTAAAAAGTCATAATATATAGTATGTCGAAAAATAGTCTTAGCATAGTATGTCGAAAGAAAAGTCAGTATGGTATGTCAAAAAGAAAAGCGATAGTATAGTGTAGTATGTCAAAAAAGTAGTACACTGTCGAAAAAAATAGTCATGGTATAGTATGTTGAAAAAAACAAAAAAAACTCATAGTAAAGTATTTTGTAAAAGGTCATAGTATAGTATGTCAAAATAATAAAGAAAAAGTCATAGTATGTCGAAGAAAAGCCATAATATAGTATTTTGAAAAAATAAAAAAAGTGGTAGTATTGTATGTTGAATTTTTTTTAAAAAGTCATAGTATAATATGTAAAAAAAAAAGCCATAGTACAGTACGTCAAAAAAAAACTCATAGTATAGTATGTAAAAAATAAAAAAGTCATAGTATAGTACATCAAAAAATATTATGTTGAAAAAAAATAATCGTATAGTATGTCGAAAAAAGAGTAAAATACAAAGTCAGTATAGTACGTTGAAAAAAAAAGTCAAGAGGATAGTATCTTGAAAGAAAGAGTTAAAAAAAAAAAAAAAAAAGTCAGTATAGTATGTCTTAAAAAGTCATAGTATAGTACGCTGTAAGGGATTCCTATCTGGATCAATGTGGGAGACAGAAAGATCAACATTGCTGCGACACACGCCACTTGTATGGCTAAAAAACACGATGTAGGATGATGTAGATTTTCTGTTTAAATATTATTGAATACTTGTACATACATGTGATGTGCATAAAACTACACATCTAACATTTTGTTAATGAGATGTATTTCTTCACTTTCTTTCTGTAACTTAAGGACTACAAGCAGACAAAGAAAAGGTACGCATAACTCACTTTCTGCCAAAATTAGCACCAACTGTCTCCATAAGACAATGTTGTAATTATTCCAACATGTTTTTAGGGCCAAATGCAACATTAAAGAGCCAGAATGCATCAGAGATATCCTGATCTACTCTGCAAAGCATCTGGGATTACTTAAGTTTGGAATTTGGAAGAAGATGGCCAACATCGTCACATGTGGTGGGTGAACATACAATGGCTTAAAAAAGTTCACCATTAAGTATTTTCAATGTACTGAATTCTGTTTATACTTTCAGTTCCTATCATTCTGGATCCAAACACGGCCCAATCCAACTTAAAGCTCTCTGAAGAGTTGACCTGTGTACAGTACAGCAGCAAGCAGCTCCTACCCAACAATCCTGAGCGCTGCACCAGCCGTGTGTGTGTGCTGGGAGCCACCAGCTTCACATTCGGGAAGCACAGCTGGACCGTGGACGTGGGCCAGGGAAAAGACTGGTACATCGGAGTGGCCCAAGACTCTATCAAAAGGCAGAGTACCGCCTTCCTCTACCCAACAGAGGGCTTCTGGGTGATCGGCCTGTGCAAAGGAGACTCATTCTGGGCTCAGACCTTGCCTCGCACCAAGCTCGTGTTGAAGCAAAAGCCTGAGAGAATTACTGTACAGCTGGACTATGACAAAGGAAAAGTCGTTTTCATCAACGCTGGTGATTTGACAAAAATACACACATTCAAGGACAGATTTACAGAGAGGATTTTCCCATACTTCTCCCCTGGATTGTGTGAAGATGGAAAAAAATGCAACCCACTGAAAATCTGTCCTCTGACAGTAAAAGTGGATGTAGAGTAGACCGATGGCACTAGAGTTGAACAAGACTTTGTGTGTTAGAGCTGCTACGACCAACAAAAATAAGGAACGAGTTGCATAGCTTTAATATGAAATTCAGCAGCAAATTGTATCCAATGAAGGTTAGATACTATTATTAGTACTGACATACTATAAATGAGACTTACCATTTTCAAACATTTGAATCGTTTAATCTTGTTCAGAACAAAGTCAGTTATGTTAATTTATAGAGTTGATTTGGTTTCATTATCTGTCATTCTCTTGGTCTTTTTTTGGTTTCCTCTGTGATGACATATCTTTCAGTTTAGAGTCCAGTTTCCTTTGCAGATAGGCTTTCTTATTGGGGTCCATGGATTTGTCTTTCTTCCCACTCCCGGCATAAAGAACGCCTTCTTTGCTTATTCTCATCCGAGCATGAGACTTGGCTTTATCTCCACAGCCGTGAACCTAAAAGGGGATTACAACAACAACAAAAACATTTTTTTTCCTCTTATTGTGAAATATCAATACACAGACTTCTAAAATACTATTCTGGCATCCATTCATTTTCAATACAGCTACATAGCCTGATGAAAACACAAACTACTATTTGGATGGGACAGTCCTGTCTTACCTCAGGTATATGATGACTGAGACAATACTGCCTGTTGCAGAACATGCAAAGCTGTCCAAGCATCAACACAGAAGCTTTACACTTGACAAAACTGCACACGCTGTCGGCCTTCACGACCGCGTTGATGAGTGTGTCAAAGTCATCATCTGGAGCGGCGGCAGCAGCAATACCGCAGGCGCCTGGCTTCATTCGGTTCTTTCCTGGAAGAGAAATTGTAAGAGTTGAATTGTTGCAAACATAACGGAGCAGACGGGTTCAAATAACACTACAAACCTTTAGCAGACTTGGGCTTCTTTGATGACTGGGCCTGAGCTTGGGGGATGTTGTTCTGTTGCTTTTTTTGTTGAGCATTTTCTTCCCTCTTCTGCTGCTCCCTCTTCATTCGCTCCAAATGTAAACTTTTCAAGTCTACTGAAGGTTGATGCAGTGGCTCTCTTTGGGGATTGAAGACTGTTTCTTCTTCCTGAGCGTCTTCTTCTTCTTCTTCTTGTGTTGGCTCCTCAGCTGGTGTTGACACCAGGGGCCTGGCGACAGTGATACACCTGTCTTTCCCCTCACCTTTACTCTCATGCACGAGGCCCAGCTCCTCAGCGATCTGGTGCACCAGCAGGCGGTCATGAGAGTTAAACGATGATGGGAACTGTAGTTCACTCTGATTTAAGTCCTTTAGAAAGCTCTCCACCTGCGCTCTGATTTCAGCACATCTGTTCTTCTTCTGCTCTTCCTCTGTCAGTGTTGTTATGCAGGACTTTGTGTGTTTCTCTGTACCAGCAGTATGTGCAGTATTGCTGCTGCTACCAGTGGTAGTCTTTAGTTGTTGCTTCGCCCTGCTGGGAGGCTGATCTTTAACCTTCTGTTTGGTGGAAGTGGAGCTGCTGGAAGACGCGCTAGCCTTTGTATCTTTGTGGTCGCGGGTGTAGTTCTGTGGCACGATGTCTTGGATGTACTCAAATGCTGTTCTGACCTCACCAAACTCAGTCATATGGTCGATCAGGGACTTCAGGAAAGCGTGATTCTGGACAGTCTGGGTGTCGCACACAACAGCGATGTGACGTCTCGCACGTGTAACAGCCACATTAATCCTTCTGTCTTCGGACAGAAATCCAACTTCCCCTAAAATAAAAAAATGGATAAAAGCATAAGTTAATGTCGCTAAAGTTCATGGTGTGGCAGAAACAGACACGACTTCACAGCAAAATAAATTACCCTTTCTGTTGGACCGAACTAACGACAACACCACAGCCTCTTTCTCTCTACCCTGAAATCCATCCACTGACTTTATCTCCAGCTCCGGGTGCCTCGCAGAAAGTTTCTGACGCAGAAGATCAACCTTTACAGAGATAAACACATTAAAAACCACATTAATGAGTTATTTTTAGACAGCTGTTAGATCTTTTGATGTCACTTTAGATTTCTAATTTAACATTACATTTTCTATTTTGGGGATTTTGTTTTCGTTACTGTGAAAGTGTAAAACTTTTATTTACAAAAAATGGAAATTTGAGTTTTGCATTATTGCTATGATGCAGTACAGTAGTAGCAGTTAAGATATATTTTACATAGGGCTCTCAAAGTTAATGCAATAAAGCATTAACACAACTTGCGTTTTTTAGGTAGTAGTGGGCTCAGTTTTAAAGAGTGAAGATACTGTATCATATGAAACTAGAAAACCTAAGGAATCCATTGGTACCAACCATGTCATACTAGCTTGTCGCAAAGGAGATTAAATAACGATCCAAACTTGCGCTAATTTTTGGTGAGGAAATCCTTTCATGTCCATTTTCAAAGGGGTCCTTTTACCGCTGACCTCAAGATATGTGAATGAAAATGGGTTCTATGGGTACCCACGAGTCTCCCCTTTACAGACATGACAACTTTATGATGATCACATGCAGTTTTGGGGCAAGTCATAGTCAAGTCAACACACTGACACACTGACAGCTGTTGTTGCCTGTTGGGCTTCAGTTTGCCATGTTATGATTTGAGTATATTTTTTATGCTAAATGCATTTTGATTAAATATTATAATTGATTGACAGCCCTAGTTAAGACATATTTTACAGTTCCTCAAATCCATGACTTACTTGTAGATTGTACGGAGCAATAACAGCGATGTCTTTAGCTTTAATCCCGGCTTCAGTCAACGCCTTTATGTGCAGTTCAACAATGTCTACCTCACCTGAGGATAAAGTAAACATACCGTTAGATCCCACAACAAACTAACTGTAATAAAATTATGTTTTTTTTGCAATAAAAATGACTAACCCCGATTGCCTTTGGACTGCTCATCTGCGACCTCCATCTCACTCAGACCGCAGCCTGCAGTGTCGATAAGAAGAAGTGGCGTGCTGGTTTCTTCAACACAGGCGACACCTGGTAGATCTCTTTTGCATCAAAGACATAATTTTCAACACTTTAATGAGTTATCATTCACTGAAATACTAAAGTGAGACACTTTCCATCATCAAGCTCAAACCCACTTTAACAAGTGTCTCTCTACAGAGCTGTGGGCGGTTAGTTTTCCCTGGTACATCTCTTTGGAGGCCCACTCCATGATGGCACTGTTCATGCGGTACTGAACTGTTAGCATACGGACCACTGAGTCGCCATACATCTGGATGAGTCTCTCCATGAGACTGAGAGACAAGCCTTTTGATGCAGCCCTGTAGAGCACAAAAAGAGAACAATGTGCAGCAAAATATTAAAATTAAGTAACAAGATCCAATAAAAAGGCTCTGAAAACGTATTTCTCAACCAGCCTCTTACTATGGCCGATGGGGTCCTACAAGACCACACATTTTCTGGCAAAGTTAGAACAGTTTTCTTTATTTCATAGGAGACATTTCAAGGGCTGCCCTCTCTTAGTCGACTAATCCTTCGTTTTGGTCTTAGTTGACTAAGATTTCTCAAGTGGATTAGTCGTTTTTTATTCTGTTTTCATGCTGAATGACTTATTTCTAAGAAACTTATGAGCACACGTATGAGTGTTAGTCGACTAAAAATGTCTTTGGTCGAGGGCAGCCCTAGAGATTTCTGTATTTGTATTTTTATCTGTGATGTTCTCACTGGTTTGACGTGGGCAGGGCTCAACTGGTAAAGGGTGATGTCATATATTTCTGTTCACCAATCAGAATTTAGCATTTGAGTCAAAATGTGATGAGAAATGTTGCAGAAATGTTGAAGCAGGTTAGCTGAGTTTCTGAGTGTTACTCGAGTTTGTTATTTAGAGCCAAGGTTAGTAACTTTGAGCAAATATGACAAAAAGTTATTTTCATAAAACTGTCACTATATCCTGAGAGTAGTACATGAGACAGACCAATCAGAGCCGAGGAGACTCTATAGCAGCTCTTGATCTCTGCTCACGAAACTTGAAAACTCCGATCAAGCAGTCAAACTAGGCAGTGCTGATCAAATGTGAATCAATATTCTGTTACTGTAATGTCTATTTCTCTCCTAAAATGTTTTAAGAAACATCTTGTAGTGTACTATTTAGCTGTAAAATGAGAAAGTTTGCTCTGGCCGGTCAGCGGTGCTTGAAACTTGCAAATGCCATTAGGAGCAATAGGAGGAGGCAGAGGCACATGACTTTTTTCAGATTACCTGTCTCATGGACTACGGTCAGGATATAGTGACCGTTTCATAAAAATAACCTTTTACCATATTTGCTCAAAGTGACCGACTGCAGCTTTAAGAGTTTAACTCTGATTTTTGCTTATTTAGTCATAAATATTTAATGTTATGAAATACTTCAGATATGTTTTCAGGGGCTTTAAGGAAAATGTTTCAGTTGTTGTCACAGGACAAATACAAAATCCTGAATGTTATTTATATTTATATATGAATGCATAAAAAAGAGGAAAGCCTGTTTCTTTACCTTTGAGATTTGATAGTAGGTGGTAACTGTTTGTAGTCTCCAGCCAGAATACACTTGCGCGCTCTGAGCAGGGCGATCCAGCAGCTGCTCTCCAGAGCCTGAGCGCACTCGTCTATCACCACCCAATCAAAATGCTCTGCCGGCAGGAACTTCAGAGGGCCGGAGTCACCAGCACCTGCAGACACAGACAAGTGCTCTGTGATTGCCTTTCATAAGCACTGCAACGACTGAATTACATTTTCTTCAGTCAAGGCCAATACTGACCCGTGTTGGTTGATAACACAACATCAGCCCTTTTTAGGATCTGGGCGATGGCTGTTGCTTCCCTTGTTTTCAGCTCTTTTCTAAGCTCCCCTATTTCCCTTTTGAAGTTCCCCCGCTCTCCTTTTTCACGCATCTTTTTCATTCCGATCTTGAAAATAAATAAATAAATATTACATTCATACATATACTGTATATACACATACATATTAGGGCTGTCAAAGTTAACGTGATAACACGTTAACGCAAATTCATTATAACACAACAATTTTTTTTTAACACAACTTGCAATATTTGTTGTGAAGGAGGTTAAATAACGCTCCAAACTTGCGCTAAATTTTAGCGAGGAAAAACTGGCATTGCCATTTTCAAAGGGGGCCCTTGACCTCTGACCTCAAGATATGTGAATGAAAATAGGTTCTATGGGTACCCACGAGTCTCCCCTTTACAGACATGCCCACTTTATGACAATCACATGCAGTTTGGAACAAGTCATAGTCA